>NC_092129.1:7237113-8643113 GCF_043159975.1 Macaca nemestrina | reverse complement strand
GCACACACACACACACACACACAGTTTCCACCCTGGAGGAGAGGGTCTGGGACTGTACCGCTGGCCACTTGCTCTCCACTCCCCCTGTCTCTCCTGCCTCTGCTGCCCCTTCCTGTCTGGGAGGCACTCCCTCCGGCTTCCCTACTCCAACTAGGAAGACAAGGGAAGATTTACTGACTAGGTAAATATGTGGGTACCCACTTAATGATTATTCATGTAATTATAATATACTGCTTCTAATGCTTTTATAGTAAAGTGGCAATAATAATGATTAACAAGTACCAGGCAGTGTTCTAGATGGTTTACATGAATTAACGAATACATTATTTACCATAGGCAGCTGACGTATAAACTGTTATCATTTCCATTTTAATGAGGAGACTGAGGTGACTTGCCCAAGGTCATATCACTAATTTGTGGCAGAGGCTGGGACAGGATTTGGACTCAGGCTCCAACATGTATGCTCTTAACTACTATTATGTGGAAAGGATGCAGTATGATTTCATAAAGAATAAAAAGATGAGTATCAAAATGGAAAAACTGGAAAATTACTCCAGGCAAACAGAAAAGCGGGACACATATAGCAAATATTTGGTGCATTTAGAACTTAAGATGTGAGGATGAAATGTTAGAATGTGAAGCTGGTAAGAAAACAGGGACAGATTCTGGAAAACGGAGTACAACACAGTGAAACAGGATAGACCCTGCACACAGCCAGTGAAGGGCCTTTGGCAGATAAGTGACATGGACAAAGTATTTTTAGAAAGGAGAGTCTGGCTGCAACCTGAAGAATGAGCCAGAGAGGAGAGAGACTGCTCTCCAGAGGTCATTTGAAAACTGGCTCATTGGTTAATTAATTCAACAAATATGAGATGGCCTCCATCTCATGAATTGGTATGAAATGTTATAGAGCAAAAAAGAATGGATGGAATATACCATCCAGGGCTCACAAGTTAGTGAGGGTGACAGAATATAAACAAATACATAAGCATAATAAATGCCCTCATAGATCTATATGCAACAGACACTGCTGTTACAGATGGTCTAATTCTCCCTAGAGAGGACAGGAAGGGCTCTCTGAGTAGGTGCAAAGGCATATCCCATGGGAATAGGAAACACATGGAACACAGTTACATGACTTTAAGTTTACAATTCCATAAAATTGTGTGTTTCAGGTGCTTATCATACTACTAGTTCTGAATAGAAATGAAATATTTTATGAGTTTGCATATAAGGTATTTTAGTTAACTGATATGGTTTGGATCTGTGTCCCCACTCAAATCTCAACTCAAACTGTTATCCATATGTGATGAGGGAGGGACTTGGTGGAAGATGATTGGATCATGAGGGCAGTTCACCCTGTGCTATTCTCATGATAGTTAAGGAGTTCTCACGAGATTTGATGGTTTAAAAGTGGCAGTTTCCCCTGCACTCTCTCTCTCCTGCTGCCATGTAAGATGTGCCTTGCTCCCCCTCCAGCTTCCACCATGATTGTAAGTTTCCTGAGGCCTCCCCAGTGATGCAGAACTGTGAGTCAATTAAACCTCTTTCCTTCATAAATCACCCAGTCTCCGGTAGTATCTTTTATAGCAGTGTGAGAATAAACTAATGCAGAAAATTGGTACCAGCAGAGTGGAGTACTGCTGTAAAGATAATCTGAAAATATGGAAGTGACTTTGGAACTGGGGAAGAGTCAGAGGTTCAAACAGTTTGGAGGACTCAGAAGAAGACAGGAAAATGTGGGAAAGTCTGGAACTTCCTAGAGACTTGTTGAATGGTTTTAACCAAAATGCTGATAGGGATACGGACAATGAAGTCCAGGTTGAGGTGGTCACAGATGGAGATGAAGAATTTATTGGGAACTGAAGCAAAGGTCACTCTTGCTATGCTTTAGCAGAGAGACTGGCAGCATTTTGCCCCTGCCCTTGAGATCTGTGGAACTTTGAACTTGAGAGAGAGATGATTTAGGGTATCTGGCAGAAGAAATTTGTAAGCAGCAAAGCATTCAAGATGTGGCCTGGCTTTTTCTGAAAGCATTCAGTTATACGTGTTCATAAAGAGATGGTTTGAAATTGGAACTTATGTTTAAAAGGGAACCAGAGCATAAAAGTTTGGAAAATTTGCAGCCTGACCATGTAGTAGAAAAGAACAACCCATTTTCTGGAGAGGAACTCAAGCTGGCTGCAGAAATTTGCATAAGTAATGAGACGCCAAATGTTAATAGCCAAGACAATGGGGAAAATATCTCCAGGACATGTCAGAGATCTTCATGGCAGCCCTTCCCATCACGGGCCTGGAGGTCTAGGAGGGAAAAATAGTTTTGTGGGCTGAGCCTAGGGCCCCGCTGCTCTGAGCAGCCCCAGGATATGGCACCCTGCATCCCACCTACTCCAGCTCCAGCTGTGGCTAAAAGGTGACAAGGTACAGATCAGGCCATTGCCTCAAAGTGTGCAAGCCCCAAGCATTGGCAGTTTCCACATGGTTTTGGGCCTGCAGGTGCACAGAAGACAAGAGTTGAGGTTTGGGAGCCTCTGCCTAGATATCAAAGGCTGTATGGAAACATCTGGATGTCCAGGCAGAAGTCTGCTGCAGGGGCAGAGCCCTCATGGAGAACTTCTGCTAAGGCAGTACAGGAGGGAAATGTGGCGTTGGAGCCCCCATACAGAGTCCCCACTGGGGTACTGCCTAGTGGAGTTGTGAGGAGAGGACCACTGTTCTCCAGACACCAGAAAAATAGATCAACTGACAGCTTGTGCCATGTGCCTGGAAAAGCCACAGCCACTCAAGGTAAGCCCGTGAAAGCAGACACAGGAACTGTACCCTGCAGAGCCACAGAGGTGGAGCTGCCTATGGCCATGGCAGTCAACCTCTTTCATCAGCATGCCCTGGATGTAAAACATGGAGTCAAAGGAGATTTTGGAGCTTTAAAATTTAATGACTGCCCAGCCAGTTTTCAGACTCACATGGGCCTGTGGCTCCTTTGTTTTGGCCAATTTCTCCTATGTGGAATGGGAACATTTACCCAATGCTTGTACCCCCATTTTATCTTAAAAGTAACTAGGTTGTTTTTATCTTATGGGCTCATAGGTGGAAGGTACTTGCCTTTTTTCAGATGAGACTTTGGACTTGGACTTTTGAGTTAATGCTGGAATTTAGTTAAGAGTTTAGGGGACTGTTGATAAGGCGTGATTAGTTTTGAAATGTGAAAAGGACATGAGATTTGGGAGGGGCAAAGGGCAGAATAATATGGTTTGACTCTGTGTCCTCACCCACATCTTATCTCAAATTATAATCCCCATACCTTGAGGGAGGAGGTGACTGGATTATGGGACCAGTTTCTCCCATGCTGTTCTCATGATAATGAGGGAGTTCTCACGAGATTTAATGGTTTAAAAGTGGCAGTTTCCTCTGTGCTTTCTCTCTCCTGCCACCATGTAAGACACACCTTGCTTCCCCTTAGCCTTCTGCCATGATTGTAGGTTTCCTGAAGCCTCCTCAGTTATGTGGAACTGTGAGTCAATTAAACCTCCTTCCTTCATAAATTACCCAGTCTCAAGTAGCATTTTATAGCAGTGTAAGAACAGACTAATGCATTGACCGTGTTCATTGTGCAATGAAATGGGTATTCAGCAACCATATACTTGAGTATTTTATTAACTCCCAAATGAAGACAGAATAATTCACATATTCAGCAGCTTGATTAAGACTCAGAGGAGGCAGGTGATTTTAAGTAGCAAATCAAGCACTGTCCCTGTCCTCACAGACAAGCAAACATATTCTTTTTTTTTTTTTTTTTTTTTTTTTTTTTGAGGTGGAGTTTTGCTTTTGTTGCCTAGGCTGGAGAGCAATGGTGCGATCTCAGCTCACTGCAACCTCCGCCTCCCAGGTTCAAGTGATTCTCCTGCCTCAACCTCCTGAGTAGCTGAGATAACAGGCATGTGACACCACACCTGGCTAATTTTGTATTTTTAGTAGAGATGGGATTTCTCCATGTTGGTCAGGCTGGTCTCAAACTCCTGACCTCAGGTGATCCACCCACCTCAACTTCGCAAAGTGCTGGGATTACAGGCGTGAGCCACTGTGCCTGGCCACACATATTGTGGCTGGAACGTGGTGGCATAGCAGTCTCTATGTAAGTGACCATGCAAGATCACAACAAAGGGCAGCAGGGCACAAAGTTCAAAGAGCCAGGAGCAAGGGGAATTGGTGATGCTAGAAATTTAGCACTGGAAAGAGCAGAAAAGAGCATCCTAAACAGAGATACTTGGTCTTCTCCAGCAGTCATGGAGAAGTCAGGGGTCACCGAGAGAAGAGAGATACCATTTCCACAAATTGTCTAATGAGAATCTGGAGAATGACCCTCTCATTCTCTGTGGGTTTGAATTTTCTCTGTAGGCTTCAATGAGTTAAAGAAAATACTCTTCAAACTACATACTAAGAAGTTCAGTCTTTCTTATGGCAAATAAAGAAAACCTAGTAACTTTTTAAAATTCTGCTTTATTATTATGACTTGAGATGTTTGTTTCCAAAATGACAACCCAGTGGACTGGCTGTACATTTTTCTATGTCATTGGTATACAATCTAAAATGTCTAAATAACTTGATTACTGTGTTTGCTGTAAAACAAAAAAAAAGGCACACTTAGATGAGTCGCCTATGGGTAAACTATGAAAGCAGAGATTCTACTACACAGATAATAATTTTTCTTTAAAAACTTGTCAAGGTTTAGTTGATAAATGTGATTATCAATAAATTTTACATCCTGTTATTTAATTAGCATATATATATTTATTTATCTACAGTCATTGCATAAACATGGACTTGTGTGTATGCAAAATGCATTGAGAAGTCTGTCGTTGTAATACAAAAGAAGTTTCCAGTCTTTTATGTTCTTATCCCCTAAATTTATTGTCATACCCAAACCCAAAAAGATGGTGTCATTTTCTGGAAAGATGTTCTGACCTATTTTGAAGTCCCCTGAATGGCTGGCAGACATTGCTCTGTGCCCGGTTTTAACCTGTGAGCTCTCTGGGCTGTGTGTGCTGTGTCCTTCACGAATGACTTCTGTTCTTCAATCATTTTAAACAAAATGACAGCACCACAAGAGTTTAAGAAAGAAAATGTTGGCATATCAAAAGGAATTTTTTCCATGCATAGTAAAATTTAAAGAATATAGTGGGCCAGGTACAGTGGCTCATGCCTGTAAACCCAGCACTTTGGGATGCCAGTGTGGGCAGATCATTTTGAGGTCAGGAGTTCGAGACCAACCTGGCCAACATGGCAAAACCCCATCTCTACCAAAAATGCAAAAATTAGGTGGGCATGATGGTGTGCCTGTAGTCAACTACTCGGGGGGCTGAGGCAGGAGAATCGCTTGAACCCAGGAAGTGGAGGTTGCAGTGAGCTGAGATCATGCCACTGCACTCCAGCCTGGGTGACAGAGAGAGACTCCATCTCAAAAAATAAAAATAAAAATAAAAAATAAAGAATATCATGAATACAGAGAAACTTAACTGAAAATTGCAGTTTGTAAACACATAACCCAAATAATAGGAATAACAGAGGGTTTCTTTGCAGTCGTTCATGGCTTACATTCATTGATTCCCTCCTGTGACCCAAGCACTGTTCCTAGCTTTCTCTATTCCTGTGAGGTGGGTGTGCTTGTTGCCCTATCTACAGGTGAGAAGGCAGAAGCCCAGAGGGGCTGGGTGACTCCCTTGTGCTCCTCTGCTGGTCACAGAGGAGTGAAGGCTGAGCCAGTGCCCTTGCCACCCTCCAGGTATCTCCCCCTTCCTGAGAACCCACAAGACACCTTGGCACCTTCCCTACACACACCAAAAGACGGGCAGCAGAGTTGCTGGCATCTCCCCAAAACCTTCACAATGGCTCCTCCCTCCACGCCTACCTCCTTGAGATACTCCAGGCACCAAAATTACCTCTTCTTTCTTTTCACTTTACCCAGTTAAACAGTTGAATTCTTTCATTCGTTGGAGAGGAGCAACCAGATTATCTAATTATAGTTACACCGCAAGATACAAGCAGCTTGTAAGCTGAAATGTTCCAAAAGGTATTTTGTTTCTAAAAAGAAATGAAATAAAACCTTAATGGATAAATCCATGATGACATTTTTAACAACACGGTCTTCCCAGGGCTCCTCACCTGCTCATGACCCGCCTCCTGCTCTCCCCGTGTTGAACTCATAAAAAGTAGGACTCACAGACCTGAGGGTGTGCCAGCACATGCATAGCCTGTGGGACTAGAGTGTTTGTGAGAGAGGAGCGTGGTCTTTGTAAGTGATGGTGATAAGTCTGTCTTCATAAGCTAGTTCAAGTTCCTTTGTAAATACTTCCATCACATTTTTAAAAGAATTTTTATATTGACACAGAACAACTAGCATCACAACTTGTGTTTCACAATGTATGGACCTGATTGCATATACTCTATCAGGTTTTTGTATTTTTAATAATTATCAGCCAGGTGCTATGACTCATGCCTGTAATTCCAACACTTTGGAAGGCCAAGGCAGGAGGATCGCTTGAGCCCAGGAATTAGAGACCAGCCTGGGGGAAGAAACAGGGAGAACCCATCTCTACCAAAAAATTAAAAAATCAGACTGGCCTGGGAATATGCACCTGTATTCCCAGCTACTCAGGAGGCTGAGGTGGGAGGATCGCATGAACCCAGGAGCCAAGGCTGCAGTGAACTGTGATCGTGCCACTCCACTCCAGCCTGGGTGACAGAGTGAGACCCTGTCTCAAAAAAAAAAAAAAAAGTCATTTGTTTCCCATATTATAGGCAAACTGAACATCCAACCCTTATTTTTTCTTAATGCAAAGCTTGTGAGCACCCTGTTATCTTGCATAGTTCTCCGAGCTCCCTGACTCCCAGGTCTTCCTCTTCCTGTTCTCTAACTGAGGACAGCCCTCAAAGTTTCCGTCAAGGACCTCCTTGCTTTACACGTTCATGCTACCTATGTCTTTATCCAAATGACTCTGCAATGTGCCTCACTATTTCTGACTCTCTTCCAAAACCCAGAACATGTGTCTTAAATCTTCGGACACATCCACCTAGAGGCCTCATGATCTGCATCTCAAACTGAACCTACGGCCTGTAATCCTGGCCTCTGCACAAACTCTCTGATTCCGACAATGTCCGTGTCGTTTTACTGTCCCAAATGCTGGAAACCTAGCCGTAACACATATTCCATCATGTTATTTTCCATGTTCAGTTCGTCGGCCAGTTCTGGAAAGTATTCTTCCATTATTTCTTCACATGTAATTCCTTCTTCTGTCATTTTCAGCCTGCCTTATAGGTCAATACCACCATTCAGGCCCCTGTGGCTTCATACTTGAACTTCTGCCATAGTCTCGAACTGATTATTCTGATTATTATTATTATTATTATTTTTGTGTGTGGGGACAGAGTCTCACTCTGTCGCCCAGGCTGCAGTGCAGGTGGCGCGATCTCGGCTCACTGCAAACTCCGCCTCCCGGGTTCACGCCATTCTCTTGCCTCAGCGTCCCAAGTAGCTGGGACTACAGGCGCCAGCCACCAGGCCCGGCTAATTTTTTGTATTTTTAGTAGAGACGGGGTTTCACCATATTAGCCAGGATGGTCTTGATCTCCTGACCTCGTGATCCACCCGCCTCAGTCTCCTAAAGTGCTGGGATTACAGATGTGAGCTACCACACCTGGCTTTTTTTTTTTTTTTTTTTTTTTTTGAGATGGTGTCTCCCTCTGTCCCCCAGACTGGAGTGCAGTGGCATGATCTCTGTTCACTGCAACTTCTGCCTCTCAAGTTCAAGCTATTCTCCTGCCTCAGCCTCAGCCTCCCGAGTAGCTGGGACTACAGGCGTGCGCCACCATGCCCAGCTAATTTTTATATTTTTAGTAGAGACAGGGTTTCACCATGTTGACCAGGATGGTCTCGATCTCTTGACCTCATGATCCATCTGCCTCAGCCTCCCAAAGTGCTGGGATTACAGGCTTGAGCCACTGTGCCTGGCCCGAACTGATGATTCTACCCCAAGATGTTCACTCCTGTACCTTGATCTTCCCAGGCCAGCCTCCACTTCAGACTATACTTACCAAATGGTTATTGAATCATCTCTATTTTCCTTGTTGCCTGAAGTGTCCAGTCCAGACTCAGCCTTCAGAGAGGGCTCCCTCCTGGCTCCCTGATATTACCTGCCACTTCATTCCAACTCAGGCTACCTTAACCCTAACAAGTCGCTGTTATCTTGACTATCTTGTGCTCACCTCTGTGCCATCATCAGGGGATATCCTTTGCCCAGAACGCTCACCCCTCCTCATCCCACAGGGCTTATCAAAGTCCCCCCACCCCAGTGAAACATTTTCCTGACTCCAGCCCAAAATGATCTCTCCTTTCTCTTAACCGGAGCTTTTTTCCACGTAGCCTTAGTATGTACCCTTCATTTGGTACTTAATCACTTGAAATCTTACTTAACTTTTGGTGATTGTATTATTTCCTCTTCAGAGAATAGAAAGGGAATTAATATCATTTAGCACATGCTAAATGATATCATTTCATCCTTATAATAACCTCAGGAATTAGGTATCATTTTGCAAATGATGAACTAATGCCCAGAGGAGCTCTGTTACGTTTCCAGCAGTCACAGCATTTGAAAACTGGTGGATTTCACTACATCCCAGCGATGGCTTTGAACCTGGGGTGCCTGATTGCACACCCAGGCTGCTCTCCACGAAGAGAGAGTGTCATTGATTCATTCTTTCAACAAGCTGATCATACTAAAATATGAATCCAAGGAAATAAGTCGTATTTCTCTAACACACTTTCCTTTTTTTTTTTCCTACCCACTAACTAGCCCCATCTCTCCCTAACATTCTGCACAATGCTATAACTATTGTAGCTATTCAGTATATATATTTTTTGCTTTAGCGACATTTGATTAAGAAATATAAAGCATCCTCAGTATAAAGAGCTTTAACAAATTGGAACTAATCTCTGCAAAATATATACATAGCAAAATTATATGCTGATGTAAGAGACAGTAGTGCCACTATCATAACAATTTCTTCTTAAAATTGCTTCCTGGCATTAACTTCACCTGAATTAAACCTTTCCTGACCTATTTAATTCTACTTATTTGGTTGAGTGTATTAAAATTCGCAGTACATTACCTTATTCAAGGAGAGTTTTTGTAAAATAAGGCCATGTCTTACAATTACTACCAGTGATGAAAGCCACAAATAATCTGTTTCTAACAGTCTCAATTTCTAAAACTCTGCCAAGACTTTTCAGGCCTATCATATATTTCTTGCATCGTTATTTATGAACACCTGTTATCCCAAAGTGCAGTTATTCTCCCTCTACCTCTGACCAAGGTATACTATTTTTAGCATTATACAGATATGTGATCAAGGAAAGAGAAGCTTTGACAATGTATTTCAATGTGTATTTTACTCCTTTTTATCTCCCTATGGTTAAAATAAATGCAGGTTTTCAAGTTTTAGGAAATTCCTTTAACTTTATGACAAGAGAGTGAGTGGGAATTTTCAAAACCATGAAGCAAGGGATTATTTCTTTCTTATTTATTACACTTGAAAGTATCATTCTTTGACTGTTACCGTCGGGAACATACAATTCCTGGATAATAAAGGTTAAGTGTGCATAAATTTGAGATCTGCTTACAACTGACCTTTAGCTGTCTTTTAGCCTTTTTGACAGAAACTTAAAATAAGGTTATTCCATAAAATAATTTGATTCTCCATTCTCAAATCCAGATTTGTTACTCAGTAATTAATATCTTCCAGCTAGACAGAGCCATCAGCATTTGTAGTAAAGCAGCCAGCCATAGAGATGATGATTAATTTGGGCAGAATCATCACCTTTCTAAGTTTCAGTCTACCCAACCATAAGCAAAATCAATATATGCATTTATTCATAGAAGATTATTTCTGTCCTCTGTATTTGTCAACAATCTTTTGTAATTGTCTCCATAAGGCCTTACATATTGTTAATTTTCTTATCTTCAAGTGTTTGTTTTACTTCATCTCTTGTTATTGTGAACTTTTAAGAAATATTTTTGAAGTAGTTTTTAATCATGTATGGAAATGCTATTATTTTTAGTGCATTGATTTTTTTATGCAACAATTTTTTTACAGAGCTTTTATTAATTGAGCATGTCTGTAGACTTTCAGTGTGTGCTATGTAGACAGCCATATCATCCGCAAATATGAACAGTTTTGTTTTTCCCTTTCCAATCTTTGCATATACTTTTCTTGTCTTACCACATTAGCTAGAACCTCCAGTCCAGGGTTGAATAAATATAGTAACTGTCTTCTTATCTTCTTTCTGACCAAAATGGGAATAATCTAAGTTTCACCATGAAGTATGGGATCTGCTACAGGTTTCTGCTAAGCGTTTTTATTTTTTAGTGAAGAAATGTTATCAAAAGTTTTACCTGCATCTATTAACATTATCTTGTCTTCCTTTAATCTGAAAATATAAACATGATGTTAAAAAATTCTGGCATTTCTGTGATACGGCCTATTTGGCCATCATTCAATGTGCCTCTTTGTTTGGATTTCAGTGAGATTGAACTCTATGGTTTCAGTGTTAAGGTTACGTTGGCCTCAGTGATATTGAACTCTGGTTTTCGTATTAAGGTTATGTTGGCCTCAGACAGTCAGCTATGTAGCTTTTCCTCTTTTCTATTCTCAAAAAGAGTCCGTAGAAGGGGGAATTTTTCTACTATTTGGAGGTTAAGTAATTTCATTGGAATTCAATTCTTAATGTGTTGTTCTTTCTATAATGGTTTTCTCTTTGATCGCTAAGTGATTTTAAAGTGTTCTTAAATTTCCAAATATGTGGGGTATTAAAAGTTATCTTTTAGTTATCTTTTAGTTAATGATTTGTTATTTTATTTAACTTTCTGTAGAAAATGTGACATGTATGACATCGCCATTTTGGAGTTTCTTAAGACTTGTTTTGTGGCTTAGTGCTTATTCAGTTTTTCAAAATAGTCCTTATATGCTTGTAAAGAATGTGTTTTATCTAATTGTTGAATGCAAGGTTCTATGTAGGTCCATAGAGTAAAACTTACATCTAAAATTTGTGTCTAAACTTTAAATGAAAAAGTAAACAAATTATGGTAATAATGATAATAAACCTAGGAAAGTAATGTGAAAGGACCAGCCTACCAAATATTAAAATCATTTAAACAGTTGTGATAATCAGATCAAAACGGTACTGTTCACAAATAAGGAAGACAAGCCAGGGAAACAGAATGAAAAGTCAAAAAATAGAAATTTATGATAAGGTGAAACCTCCAATCACTGGAGAACTAGTCAATAAATACAATAAGACAACTGGATATGACCTAAAAAAAAAATCCACAGTTGGAAACTTACCTTACATTTTACACCAGGAAAAGTTACAAATAGACTAATGATGTAAATGTAAAGAAAATAAATCATAAAAGTATGAGAATAAACCATTATGAATGTTCTTTTTTGATTGTTTCTCTTCTTTATGCCACAAAATGGGGAAAATCTTTCTAATGATGACTCAAAAATCAGCATCTATAAAAGATTAATGAATTCTAAAAACATTTTAAAATTGTCATGGCAAAAGAAGAAATCGAAACTCCTGTCACACTCAAGACTAATCTCCCTAATATAAAATAACTCTTTTGAAATAGGTCAATGCCTCAGTAGAGAAAAAATGGCAAAAGACAGGAAAATACAATTCTCAGAAAAGGATATACAGATGACTTTCAAAAATAGCTTTAAAAGGTAATTATTCTCATAGAGAAATAAAACAACCCAGAAATACCATTTTTAACTGTAATGTTGTTAAGAATCAAACTTTGATAGCATTCTCTTTGGATAGACATTAGAAAAACAGGTAGTCATTTATTTTTTATAGAAATGTAATTTGGTGGCATCTCTGTGAAGCACGACTTGGCAATATGTATCAAAATGACCAATGTGTATACCCATTGATAAAACAGTCCTCTTCCAGGAATGTATCCTACAAGAAACTTTTTTTTTTACTGCACCTTTATTTTCCACCTTTCATTGTCATTATATTTTGAGTGTGCACCTTATAAACTAATTCAGAAGTGAAGGACATTTTCCCTTTTATGATAATCTCTTTTAACAAGAGGATTTAATTTACAAACACTTTTTATTATTACTTACATATTTGGATCCATTCTATGTAAGTTTTTCTCTCCATATTTTTTCCTGGGAACAGGAGGATGTTTAACCAGCCTTCAAGAGAAAGCTGATACAGTTTTTTCATTCCCTCTTCTCTATTCTCTTGGAAGTTCATTTTAGTTTTCAGAATAGGTATTCTTAAACTTTAATATACTTAATTATTTGATAAGTCTAAAGGGTATCAATAACTTTATCCTCATCTCTTTCAAGGCAGAAATATTAGCTTTGACCCAGATTACCTTCCTCTCATCTTCCTTGCTATTCCTTTCTGGTATCTTAGCCCTGCTTTGTAAACCCACCATATTGATGATTTTAAAAACTCGTGATACTCACTGCTTATTTAGTCTTAATTCATTCAGCAATTTATCTACTATTAGCTCTTTCATCTCATCTCTTTGTCCTGTGTTCAACTTACTTTTTAATAAATTTTATCCTTTGGTAAAGTTGATGATCCAGGGGTTAAAAAAAATACTCTTCAGTCTTAATCAAATACATTTGACTTGTCTTTATTTTTGATTGGTGATTTTACTAAGTTGTGTTTTAGATGAATAATTTTTGTTCTTTGAGCATGTTGAACATCTTTTACCCTTTTCTCTGACCTCTATTAATGAGAAATGTAATTTCAGTCTAATTTGGATCTTTTATTGTAAACTATCTTTTGTTTCTAGTTGATTTTAATCTTTTCTTTGACTTTGGAGTTTCACAGTGTTTCTGAAAAGTGTCTAGATCTGCATTTTCCCTCTGAATATTTACATCTTTCTTAATTATGAAAAATTCCCAGTCATTATTGCTTCAAATATTGCCTTTCCCCATGATCTGTCCTTTCCTCTGGATCTCCTGTGAGTCACTCGAGGGAGCATCATGGGTCTTGGGACTCCCTGTGATCTTTTCCATTGCTTTATCTCTCTGTGCTGCCTCTGTGTTCATCTTCCAGCTCTGTGATCCAGATCTCTAATTCTCCTTTCATTTGTGATGAATTTATTGTTCAACCTAGCTACTGAATTTTTAAGTTAATGATACTATATTTTTTCTAAAAGTTGTATTTTTAAGTGAAATATTTTTCCATATTTAAATTATTTATCTTGAGATTTTATTCTTCTGTTTCCAGTTGTTACCTCCAGAGCTCATGTCCATGCTCATTGGTCTGTTGAGTCTTCCTTTTGGTGACTGCATTGCCGCAGTGGTGGATAATTTTTCATTGCGAGCTCATCTATATTAGGGATTGCATTTTCTGTGGCATCCCATGTATGAGATTGTGCAAGTATTCATGTTTTTGCATTTGCTTTTGCCCGGGCCCCAAGGGTTTCCTTTTCATCATCTGAGACTAATTTTTTCCCTTAATTTCTGGGCTTTTTATTTCCTAGGTTTCCATTTCTCAGAGGAGGTTTGTCCCACCGAGAGCTTTGTCAAACACCAGGCTCTCTTTCTGTTTCCACAAACAGATTTGAAGAGATTTTCCAGTTTCTTTTTCACAGGTGAGGCAGCCCTTCAAGTGTCCTGGTTGTATGTGGGAGTCTCGGATTAGTTCCCTTCTCTCACCAAATGCTCTGTTTTTCTGAAGACATTAAAACCTTATTCCCAGTTTTGTGATAATCTGATACTTCCTGGGGTCTCCTGGCATCACCTGGAACTCACTTCTGCAACTGGATATCATCTTTATCTCTAGCATCTGAGGATTTCCTGAGCTCAGCTTTGCGTTGGGCATATTTTTTTTTTAAGTCTGTAGCAGTTGATGGATCCATTTCAGTCTTGTCTGCCATCTTGCCTGAAATTTGCCCTTAAGAGCATTTTTCATGTTAAAAAGTCTTAATTTTAGCATTAAAAATCTCATGTGATATATTACATGATTTTCGTTGTATATTCAGTATCATTGAAAAATATGACGAGAAATTATTTTCTGTTATTCATCACAACTGCATTCACACACATTTGAAAAATAACAGTACGTCT
This sequence comes from Macaca nemestrina, assembly GCF_043159975.1. Lineage (NCBI taxonomy): Eukaryota > Metazoa > Chordata > Mammalia > Primates > Cercopithecidae > Macaca > Macaca nemestrina. The sequence continues at coordinate 8,628,959 of NC_092129.1, read as the reverse complement.
ACTTGTAAAATATATTATCTATATTTTCTGTAGACAGTGATTAATGCCTATCTAATTTGTAAGACCTCTTGCAATAACTCAATAGCTGCCTCAAGGGTTGAGAAACACTGTTAAGTCTTTATTTTAGAAACATCACAATAAGTCCAAAGGAGGTCATAATATATTAAAAGATAATTATACTTTTCAGATTAATTTGTGTTTCTGAGCAAGATCCTTGGTAATTATAACAGCAGTCATAAGAACAGATATTTTCAATGAAATTTTAATTGCTAATAGAAGCAAGGATATGGAAAACATAAGAGCAAGTCTCTGATTTGAGTATTTTCTATGAAAGTCATTAACCTCTGATACGGTTTGGCTTTGTGCCCCCACTCAAATCTCATCTCGAGTTGTAATCCCCACATGTCCAGGGAGGAACCTGATAGGAGGTCATTGGATTGTGGGAGTGATTCCCCCATGCTGTTCTTCTGATAGTGAGTGAATTCTCCTTGGCCTTCCACCATGATTATAAGTTTCCTGAGGCCTCCCCAGCCATGCAAAAATGTGAGTCAATTAAACCTCTTTCATTTATAAATTACCCAGCCTCAGGTGTTTCTTTATACTAGCGTGAAAACAGACTAATACAACCTCACTGTGTTTCTGATGTTTCAGTATAGCATTAGTACCTTACACATTTGTTATGGGGATAAATATTTAACAGGCAAGTTCAAGTCAGAATTTTGTTGCTTCTGACCAAAGGTCACTGTAAGATTTAAAGGTCACATAGTAGGTACATAGTAGGTACTATGTGACCTTTAAAAAGTTATAAAATGTGAATTTTAAAGATATAGTTTATGAGTAAAGATACTTCATGTTTTGGGAGCTAATATCAATGTAGTCATAAATCCAGGTATTAACATATAATTTTAACTGATATGTCTAAAATAGTCCTTGTTCTTTGTCCATCTGCAAGCAATTTTCTTTTAATTCTGGATTTCTTAAACTTTAAAGAAAAATTCCCAAATTAAAAAACTACTATTTTATGGTAAATAAACCAGTTATCCTAAGAATGAAAAATTTACTGAAATACCTTAACCGAAATAAGGTTTGTTGTCAAATAACCTTAAAAATGACTATTTGTGAATCCAAATTAACAAAAGGAGCCAGCAATTGACAAGAACTCTTAGGAACAGCAGTCACAGTGTGATAAACACACACATAACATATAGATAAGGGATTTCCTCATTTATCTCTTCTTCAAATTTTGGCTTTTATCTTAAATTATTGTCAGCATTTTTAAAAAAATAAGAACCTCTTATTGCTATTTATATGGATAGATTTTAATATGTTTGCATTTGATGATATTGTAAAAAACAGAAATGTTGCCAAAGTTTTAAAAGTAAAAGGAATTTTTTAAATGTACAACTATTAGATATCAATTTTAAAACTACAAAAAAACTCAGAAGAGCCAATTAAACCCTAAATGATTTCTAATGAAATGAGGGAAAACACAAGCATCAGGAAGCCCATCTTGTCTGTTATAATAGTCATAAAATTCCTGAAAGGTAAGTAATCACTGCAATGCTAATAAGAGAAAAATAGTATTTTATTTACAGAATACATAAAGTTGTAGAATACATACATTCATAGAAACTTACATACTCCTTCATGCTACAGAGTCAGTGTTAAACAGCCGACCCTCGGTTCAGCTGCCCTCCCTCTAGCCTAGGCACAGCCACTCAACATCTGGTCATTGTTCCTTAGCAGGGCAGCCCTCTCAAGGAAGTTAACATAGGGCAGATTCAAAAGGTCAGAATTAAAATTCAATACATGCCTACTGAACACCCACCTATTGTGTGCCCAGCACTCTTCTAGGCAATGACAAGCTCCCTAAAAAAAAAGAACTTAAGAAACTGTAATGAATAAATGATGAGGCTACAAAAATCAAACAGGGTGATAGACAATAGTAGGACGGCCTCACAGAACTGAAATTGAGATGAAAGGAGTTGCCAGTGAGAGGTCTGGAGAGGAGAACGGTGTGCAGTGGACTGAATCGTGCCCCACCGCTCCCCTCCAATTCATTATGTTAAAGGGCAAATCCCAATGTGACTGTATTTGGGGATGGGGCCTGTATGGAGGTAATAAAGGTTAAGTGAGATCATAACGGTGGGGCCTTAACCCAATAGGACTATTGTCTTTATAAGAAGAGAAAGACAGACCAGCGAGCTCCCTGCATGCACACAGAGGAAAGGCCCTGTGAGGACATTTTGAGAAGGTGACTGTCTACAAGCTAGGAGGAGATCCCTCCCTCCACAGAACCGGACTATGCTGACACCCTGATCTCCAACTTCCAGCCTCCAGAACTGTGAGAAAATAAATGTCTGTCTTTCAAGCCACCTTGTCCATGGTATTTCGTTATGGCAGCCTGGGCTAAGACAGGTGCATTCGAAGAGCCTCTAAGGAGGAACTGCTGCGGGACTTTTCCTCAGTTCGGCTGAAGACAGGGTTTTTTGTCCCATGGCCACGAAAATTCATGCTCACAGACAATTTGAATTTGAATGAGTAAGACAGGGTTTTGCTGGGTGAAAAGGGAAGAAAAGGGGGAAACAGGGACTCTCGCTAAGCCAGAGTCCCTGATAGGGCGCTTCCCACCGGCCATTCGCATCCCAGTTTCCACACAGAAAGAGGAGGGGCCAGGCTCCTCCTGCTGCAAATGGTGTGAACTTGTGTGGCTCCTCCCAGTGGGCTGGCCAGATGGAGAGGGTGGAGCCTCTCCTAGGACTGCCTCCCACCTGGCTGTCTCAGAAGCAGTATGGTCAGGCCAGGCCAGGGATTGGAGGGAGGGAATTAGGGTGACCTCCCAGTGTTGGGGGTACAACTTGACCAGGTCATTTGTGTTGTGCTGAGAACAGAAAGGGGATTCGAGGATTAGACACAAAGAAAGTCACCGGTGACCTTGATAAAAGCAACTTCAGTGAAATGGTGGGGGAGTGGGTTAAAGAGGGAACGGGAATGAGAAAGCAAGAACAGTGATGCTAAATAATTCTCTTTAAAAACTTTACTATGAAGAATAATGTGGAAATGGAGCGGGGACTGGGGACAGTGTGGAAATGGAGCAGGGACTGGGGACGGCGTGGAAATGGAGAGGGGACTGGGGACGGTGTGGAAATGGAGAAGGGACTGGCGATGGTGTGGAAATGGAGAGGGGACTGGAGACAGTGTGGACATGGAGTGGGGACTGGGGACGGTGTGAACATGGAGAGGGGACTGGGGACACTGTGGAAATGGAGAGGGGACTGGGGATGGTGTGGAAATGGAGTAGGGACTGGGGACGGTGTGAACATGGAGAGGGGACTGGGGACACTGTGGAAATGGAGAGGTGACTGGGGACAGTGTGGAAATGGAGAGGGGACTGGGGACAGTGTGGAAATGGAGAGGGGACTGGGGGCGGTGTGGAAATGGAGAGGGGACTGGGGGCGGTGTGGAAATGGAGAGGGGACTGGGGACAGTGTGGAAATGGAGAGGGGACTGGGGACAGTGTGGAAATGGAGCAGGGACTGGGGACGGCGTGGAAATGGAGCAGGGACTGGGGACGGTGTGGAAATGGAGAGGGGACTGGGGACGGTGTGGAAATGGAGAGGGGACTGGAGACAGTGTGGACATGGAGTGGGGACTGGGGACGGTGTGAACATGGAGAGGGGACTGGGGACACTGTGGAAATGGAGCAGGGACTGGGGACGGTGTGGAAATGGAGTAGGGACTGGGGACGGTGTGAACATGGAGAGGGGACTGGGGACACTGTGGAAATGGAGGGGTGACTGGGGACAGTGTGGAAATGGAGAGGGGACTGGGGACAGTGTGGAAATGGAGAGGGGACTGGGGGCGGTGTGGAAATGGAGAGGGGACTGGAGACAGTGTGGAAATGGAGAGGGGACTGGGGACAGTGTGGAAATGGAGAGGGGACTGGGGACAGTGTGGAAATGGAGCAGGGACTGGGGACGGCGTGGAAATGGAGAAGGGACTGGCGATGGTGTGGAAATGGAGAGGGGACTGGAGACAGTGTGGACATGGAGTGGGGACTGGGGACGGTGTGAACATGGAGAGGGGACTGGGGACACTGTGGAAATGGAGGGGTGACTGGGGACAGTGTGGAAATGGAGAGGGGACTGGGGACAGTGTGGAAATGGAGAGAGGACTGGGGACAGTGTGGAAATGGAGAGGGGACTGGGGGCAGTGTGGAAATGGAGAGGGGACTGGAGACAGTGTGGAAATGGAGTGGGGACTGGGGACAGTGTGGAAATGGAGAGGGGACTGGGGACAGTGTGGAAATGGAGCAGTGACTTTTCAGAAAAAGTACTTAAAGAGAAGTCAGATATATTATTAAGACACACACATGCACACATATCCAGGCATGCACACACACATGCACACACACGCACATACACACGCACACATATACATACATGCACACACATGCATTCACATATATACACACGTGCACACATACATGCAAACAAGTGCCTGATGATAACTGTAATATATGAGGGATTACCAAAGCCTAGGCCAAATTCATCAACTGAAAACAAAATTATCATAACAAAAAGGAACCCTGGAAGATATGTAAAAGGAATTTACAAACAAAAAATCATCCTGTAGCAAGTAGTACTATATCTACCGTGTTAAAAAAAGTATGTGTCTCAAAATATAATGGCAAATTGTTATTCTATTATTTTGTTGTTGTTTGTTTTTTATTGTTTTATTTTTTCTTTGGCATTTTTATCATTGTAAAATACACATAAAACTTACCATTTTCACCATTTGTAAGTGTCCACTTCAGTGGCATTAAGTACACTCATAATGTGTGACCACGACCACCATCTAGTTCCAGAATGTTTTAATCACCCCACACGGAAACCCTATGCCCAATAAGCAGCCATTTCCCAGTATCCTTTCCCCCAGCTCTTAAGCAGCCACTTTCTGTCTGTTGGATTTGTCTATTCCGAACATTTCATAGAAATGGGATCGTACAGTATGTGGTCTTTTGTGACTGGCCTCCTTCGCTTAGGAAAATGTTTTCAAGATTCATTCATGTTGTGTCATGTATCAGATGCTCCACATCCTACCCATTAGGAAAATGAAAATCTAAACCACAGGAAATACCATTTCACACACATTAGCATGGCCATCATCAAAACTACAGAAAATAACAAGTGTTGGCGAGAATGTGGAGTCATTGGAGCCCTCACACATGGCTGGTGGGAATATAAAATGGTACAGCTATTCTGGAAAGCAGTTTGGCAGTTTCTTCTAAAACTAAACGTGCAACTCCCATACAACACAGCATTTGAACTCCTAGGTATATATTCAAAGGAATTGAAACCAGGTGTTCAAACAAAAACTTGTCCAGTAATATTCATAGCAGCATTATTCACAATAACCAAATGGCAGAAGCAACCCAAATGTCCATCAATGAGTTAATGGAGAAACAAAATATGTTAAGTGCATTGAATAGAACATTATTCAGCCATTGTTTCACTGTGGGCAGGTCTGTGCCAACCTACACCTAAGTTGGAGGAAGCTGAGAGGCTAAAGAAAGAGACATACAAATCTAGTTGCTTAGAAAGAAACTTTTAATAGGGACTTAAAACAGAAGCCATGTCTGTGTCCCTGGCAGTGATGAGATGAGATGGTGGATCCTGCACCATTACCGCCCCCTGCCCCCCCCCACCCCCGCTCCCTGGGACACAGGACTTATGTGCTCTCGCGGAGGGGTACATACACTTCAGAAAGAATGGCCAGGAATTTGCCCTCATGGTGGGATTTATGGTAAGTAGGTGCTCTTACACAAGGCGGAATAAACTGGAAATCTCAGAGGCATTCCCGGAACTGAGGTTAATCAGAAGCCAACATGGCAGATGAGCACCCAGGATGGAGTTCCTTTGGCTTCTACTCTCCACCCCTCTAACGCGGCTCTTACAGTCTCTCATGCCGTCCTCTTCCATGATCATCCCTGAGCCTTAGAGAGAGTGCTTGATATTGTCAAGCTTTAGCAGCAGTGCTTTGGCAATGGAAAATAGATCAGGCCTAGTGCAATTCCTAATGAGGGAGGTTCACAGGCTGTTGAAGCACCTCTAGTCTTCAGAATACCATGACTTCGGTTTTCTCAAGAGTAAAACAGCACGAGATACATAACATTAATAATTTGCACTCAAGGATTACAGTCAAAAGAGAATTTGTTTCCCGGAACAACAACAAAAAAGTACCTATTCCATTAAAGAGCCAACTAAAAGTATCATGAAGAAAATTAAAACCCGGTTCCTCCTTAGACTTGCAGACAGAAAATAATTTGGGATTTAGCCCAAATTATAGGTAAATTATAAAAACTCAAAAACAATGGTGAGGGCTAGTATCCAAATTTTTTGGTCTCTAGTTTCCCCATTTCTGCCAAGGATAAATCATAATAGGACCAATTTATTTTCAAAATAAATTTTGGTCTCATTATACTTGGCCTGGTTATTTGCATAAAATATGGCAAGAATAGTGATCAACCTGATCTGATCTGCTTTTTTTTTTTTTTTTTTTTTTTCTGTTTTCAGACAGAGTCTCACTCTGTCACCTAGGCAGTAGCACAATCTTGGCTTACTGTAGCCTTGACCTCCTGAGCTCAAACAATCCTTCCATCTCAGCCCCCCAAGTAACTGGGACCACAGGTGTGTGCCACCACTCTGGTTAATTTTTTATTTTTTGTAGAGATCGAGTCTCAATATGTTATTCAGACTGGTAGGCTCTTTTTAAGTTGGCTTTGCTGGAACTTTTATGAGAAATTGTGGATTCTGCTTTTTAAAAGCCTCAAGGCTAGGAGGCAAGCCAAGGATTCACCATCAGACTGTGCTTATAATACCTATACAAATTCCTCTCTTCTTGAGGTCCCAAAATAACTTAAGGTTCCCAGGCCTGTTAGTAAATGACATTCTTTACTTACCACAGGTCAGGAACCTTGTAAGAGAATCATTTAGACAAGGTACTCAGCCAGTCTTTCCTAGAAAGACTATATAAAGTCAACCTCCATTCTTCAGTCTGGTCAATTCTGAAAATATACCATTCCGGTCAATGCCTTGGTAAAATAACCAGTGTCTCCAATTATGCCGTTAGAGAAGAAAACAGATTCCTACTGAACTTATGCAAATAACTCTATTGCTATCAGATAAAAATACTCATCAATAATTTCTAAATTTAGGGTAACTCAGGTAGAGAGAAGGGTAAATTTTGCTCACAAAATTGTACTTTACCCAACCTCTAAGCTATAAACAGCTCAAAAGAAAAAGAATTTCCTTGACTTTTCATCAATCAGAGTGGCAGCCTTCCAAGCAGGATTATGTACATTCACCTTGGAACTGCCATCCACAAGTCCTGCAGCTCTTAGTCCGTTAGGTGAGAGCTGCCTGTTGGGCACCATAGAATCCAGCAGCTCCTCACGCAGTTCCAGAGTCAGTTGAACAAAAGCCATATCTGTGTCTCTGGTGGCAGTGAGACGAGGTGGTGGATCCCTACCTGTTGTTCTAATTTAAGGCAACATATTTGCAATGACAACAGATATTTCCAAATAATGTGCAAACAGGTCATAAAAAGAACTAATGAAGACTGGCTGTGGTGGCTCATGCCTGTAATCCCATCACTTTGGAAGGCCGAGGTGGGTGGATCACCTAAGGCCAGGTGATCTCTAATAATAATAATAAAAAAATCTCTGCTTAAAAAAATATGAAATTAACTGGGTGTGGTGGCGTACCTGTAATCTCAGCTGCCCAGGAGGCTGAGGCAGGAGAATCGCTTGAACCCGGAAGGCGGAGGTTGCAGTGAGCCGAGATTGCACCATTGTACCCCAGCCTGGGCAGCAAGAGCAAAACTCCATCTCAAAAAAAAAAAAAAAAAAGTTAAAAAAAAGAACTAATGAGAAGATAATTTTTTGTAGGAAAGAACTGCTGTGGTCAGTGATATTGGAGGATATGAAGATGCAGAGATAATTTTGTTCTTTCTCAATCTCTCTCACTCACTCAATCTTTCATTTGACTTTTGTCTTTCAATTGCTCCTTCTTTCTTCTCTTTTCTCATAACTTTTGTTTTTCAAAATTTTGAGAATAAGAATTATGCAGGTACTCAGTATTTGTTGTTTGAAAGCACATTATAAAAAAGAAAAGTGGGAAAAACAAATCTGTAAGTTACTTCAGAGAGACACTTAAAATCTAATGTCAGAGGAAAGAAGAAAGCAAAAGGATAGAAAAAATGTGATGAATTAACCAGTTATAGCAATAATAATATTATATTAGACTCAGACAAACTGCATCAATAATGATAAAGAGGATAAGGACATAAGGATAGATTGAACAATTCACCAGGAGGTTATAATAATGCTGAACCTCAATGTGCCAAACAACGAAGCCTGACAGGCAGTGCCATGTCGTAAAGCCAGACTGCTTGGGCTTGAAACCGAACTCCAGCACTGACTAGCTGCAGACCTTAGGCAAGTTATTAAATCTCTGCTTCAGTTTGCTCATATTGAAAATTAGGATATTAATAATGCCTACGTCTTCCAGTTGCTTGAGGATCAAATGAACTAGCACAGTGTTCACAACAGTGTCTGGCATCACAAACATTGGTGTTATTATTGTTGCTGTTGTTGATATTAGTATTGTTGCCCCAAAACATATAAAGAAAAAATAGAATTCCAAGGAAAAAACAGACATGTCAACAGTCTTAGTAGAAGACTTTTAACTTTATTTATCTCTCACTAAGATAAATATAAGTTTGGAAATGTTTAAGATAGCTGCAACAAAATGTTTGAACAGGATATTTTAGCTTTAAAGTCATCACAAAAAAGTAAATAGAACATAGTGTACATAACAAAACTGCAAAATACAAAGAAAAAAGTAAATAAAAAACAACAACTGGAGACAAAAAAATAAGATGACAGAAGTTAAATGAGGCCATAAATGTAAATGACTTAATGTATTAAAATACAACCATCTTAAGCCATAGTAAAATACAAAATTTAATTTTGTACTTACAAGAAACACTTGTAAAAGTGTGACAATAAGCTAAAAGAATTAGCAAAACATACCAAAATGTTTTAAAAATATAGTATAGATGACATTTTTATTGTGAAATTAGTATACAAGGTAAAATTATCCATGACAACGTTGGGCCTTTAGGACCTAAGAGAAAAATTATTATTTCAAATTGTACAAAATAATGTTTTAAAACATTTCCAAATGCACATAAATCTCTGAGAAAAATATATATTCCATAAATGTATGCTGAATAAAGTAAATTTTATAAATATAAAAGGAAAATAAAGTAAAACTGATGTCTGTATAAACCTACATTAGGGATTTGTTTTCTATGCTCCAGTTCCAACAGAGGATCTGGACGTCACCTCTTACCTGCTTACTTCCTTGCCCTTCCTGCTTGGGGACCTGTAGGAAATTTGATTCACCCCGACCCACAGTAAACACTCAGGAACATGATGGGTTCGTTACCAGTTACCCACATCCAGGGGTAGGCAGGCATGTGGCGTGAAACTCTAGAATGCTGAGAGAGAGCTGGAAGGTACAAAAATCTCCCGCTAAGTGGTATTACAATTTTTGGTTACAAAATCGGAATATCTCTTTTTATCCCATAAATATGTATTAATATATATATAATGTATGGAATATATAAAGGGAATAAATATATGTATAATTTGTCTCTACATAGGGAATATATATACATGTAATTTATCAATGAAAAAAATTGTTAATCTCCTACTAATGTAAAAGGGAGTTTCTCAAAGGTCTCGATGGGCTCCTCACTTGATTCGAAGGTGGTAACTAGAAGCTGGGTGCATTCATAAGGATTTAAAAACCAAGGAAATTACCACCTCTTGCTGGGAAGGCCCCATCCCTTGCTCTGTGTACATGTGTTACACCTGCAGTCTGAGTCTGTGGGCTCCTTTCCATGTACATTCTCACCTTCAGCTCTGACGCCTTGCTGGCAGTAGCTCAGGCCACAAGTACCCTAGACAGTGGAGGACTCGAGCAAGACTGAATCTTCTGCAGGTAGATGATTCCCAACTCACGATCTCTTTTCTCAACCCCAGAATTTTAGTTCCCAGTCCCTGGTGCTGCTGGATGCTATTGCCAAGGTCCGGACAGGGGAACATGGAGGGACTCTGAGGGTGATGGATGGAGATGTGGGAAAGAGATTTGTCTCTGCTCCCAGAAGAAGCAGGCGAAGGGAGGTTGGGACATTTTAACTTTGAGGTGACAGTGGTCCCAAGTTCAGCCCACTCTTTGTCCTCTCCATTTCTTCCTGATGGCCTGAATGTTCTACTTGTCATCCAGGCTCCAGTGAACAAGCCAGGAATCAGGTTTGACCTCCCACTCTCCTGTTTGCCCCAAAGAAGGCATGCCTCCCAGGAACGTATCAACGTGCACTTCTGTGGCTTTCTTTTTAGAACCTTGGGCACCAATCTTTTCAGCTGTTTTTCTTTCATTTTATTTTTACGTGGATCTTTTCAGCAAACATTCCAGAGGCTTCTTGAATCCTGTTCAATATACTTGAGCCAAATGGTAACAAATTAACAAAAAGGCAGCAAATTGTTAATATGCTCTCAACGTGTATTATATGTGGATGGGAGATTTGACTGTTAAGATCTAAAGTTCCATGACTTTAACCTCATTGCTAATTGATTCAGGACACCAAGACATACTTCAGGTCGTTGGGTGGATGGGTTAAGAAAGTCTTCCTGAAGTTCTAAGAGCGTGCCCCTCAGGAGTGGGTGACAGCTACACAGCTCGTCTGCCTTGCTCTGCCCGAATGCTGTTTTCACATGGCGTTTCTTCTCTCTCTGCTTTCAGGTAGAAATTGAGAAGCTGGATTACCATCATTATCTGCCTCTGTTTTTTGATGGGCTTTGTGAAATGACATTTCCCTATGAGTTTTTTGCTCGGCAAGGAATCCACGACATGCTGGAACACGGTGGGAACAAGATCCTACCTGTCCTTCCACAGCTCATTATCCCGATAAAAAGTAAGTGAACAGGTGAAAAAGCATCACTCAGTTTATACGATGTTGCTTTTTGACAACTTGCTAATTAAGCAATAAAACACAGCAGACTGAGGTGGTCCCCAGGTTTTGCAGGAATTTTCATAAATTGACTTAGGAGGCCAGACAACCCAAATCTCCAAAAATATATCCCATCATCAGTATTTCACTATGGCTTAGCCACATAAAAAAACAAATTCCATGGGGCTTGTGCTAATTTACAATGTCTCATGGTAATGACATAAGCATTAACTTATGCATCCAGAGGTCTTTACCTGCTGCTGCTAACTTCCAAGTCTTTTTTTTCTAAGTGGCATCTCTAATTTTTAAATTATAAACACAGTTATGTTGAGTACATTTGAGGTAGTCGGATTCATAATTTTAAGGAAGGGAAGCCCAGCTGCGTAGGTGAAAAGAAGCATGTTTTTAAATACCTGAAACTTTTAATCTACAATAGGTAAGGTGGTGACTCTGTGGTAGCCCTGTGATTGGCTTTGTCTGTCTGTGAAATGAGATTGTCCTTCCTTTCTGCATGCACCTTACTCACATAGTTGCATGGCCCCTTGGACTAGTTGTCTAAAGCACCTGAGGTTGTCCCAGGAGACAGCCTTCCAGGGCTCCAGAACACTCTTGTGTCCATTCTTACCTTGCTGCCAATAGAGCTACCGTGGTGGGCATGCCTGGCATCCACTGGTACAAGCTCAGGAAGAGGATGGCCTCTCCTCAAGTCAAGGTGGCAGGCCTGACCCCTCTAACACTCACCAGCACACCCCCTCCCCAACCCCAGAATTGCCCACCTGTCCCGCATTGCTACTGCTGCTATTGCTACCACTAATTAAAAGCAGACAATAAGTGCCTCCTCTGAACACTCATTCTGCAGGTGAGGGAGACCCTACCTTTTTCTCAGTCAGAGCTGCTCCAGGCACTTTTACCCCCTGGATCCAGGCCCAACTGCCCATGGCTTCGAGAGATGAGGGGCCCCTGCTCCCCCCACCCCAAGTTCCACCTCATCTTCCACTCCAGGATGGACAGCTTCCCAAAATGATTGACAGGACGCTTAGCTAGTCTTCTAGGTTGGGGAACCCCACCCCCACCGGCTCAGGTGAGCTCTTCCCACGTGGTTCCATCAGAACAAGGACAAACTAGCTCAACGTAGGGTCATCTCCCAGAGTCTGGATTATTTAATCTTATCCATGGTCACCTGCCATTCATTCGAATGTATCGTGATCAAAATGCTAGCTTTCCACAGTTCTGCTCTTACTGCTTGCATCAATCAACTCTGAAATTCTCCCTCAGATCTTTGAGGTCTCCGTAGAGATCTGTAACTGACCACACCACATTTCCACCAAGACAGACAGAGTGAAACCAAACCAAAGGACGGTGCTACCTGATGTGAAAGTAACACAGAGAGAAAAGAGACCCTGAAAAGGAACTTATTAAATATCAGCTTGCTTCCCTCATCCACAGCTTCAGGAAGGGAGGCTCTTTAAAGGCTGTCAGGGAGGGTGTAGTGTCCTGAGCCACATTAAAACCTTTTCCAAAAGTAGTTTCTTCTCTCAGATGGGTCACATTTTTGAGTACATTAAATTCCACTTGAACTGCTACATTTCTAAAGGATGGTATGTAGTTTTCTCTGATAAACAAGAAAGGCCCAGAATATTCTCCACAGGAACTGTGTGTTCTTTTCCTCTGGCAGAATAGCAGCAATATTCAGACATATCTTCTTTTTTTTTTTTCTTTATTTAATCAATGCTTCATGTTGGGATCACTGCCTTCTCGGGGTCTCTCCCTCAGAGCCCACTGGAAGACACTGACAGGCAGAAAAGGAATTGCTGAGTAATATTTTTATTATGCTGTCTGCAATTAAAGCATACCACACTGGAGTTTTGCAGGCCAAGGTGAAGTGATTTTCAACTCTCTTTGATCTGTATTTTGAAGATACATAAATGAGTTAAGAGAGGAGTGAGGTGACTAAATTTATAGTACACACATGTTAGAGGTCATCTGCTGATAAGTGAAAACGTTATCAAGAGCTCAGTAAACATGATTTGTCAGGGAAAATTAACTAGATATGAATTTGATGATTTAGGGTTCCGGAAGCGATGACAGTTTTATCTTGGTTGATGCCACTGTGTGGCTTTCAGCACTTCTGCTACTCGATACCGATCCTGAGTCTAACTGCTCCTTCCTTCTCAATCTGTTTATGTCACTAAAAGCCAGACTTTTCTCAGGAAGAAACGCTGATTTCTTATGTAAGATCATGCACAGTTCCAGCACAGTGTGAAAAATAATATGTGCATAAAGAAAATCTTTCAGGGGGAATTCCAGAAGCAGGCTAGTTGATCTAGAAATGGGCTGATGTACATAACTGACATAACATAAAACATCTCTGTGTATTTTATCTTCACACCATACCCAGTATAATTTTGACTCTATCCCGGGGCAAAAATTAACCTCACCATTACCAGCAAGCAGAGTAGAAGTTTTTTTGTGTTTTTGTTTTTGTTTTTTAATTCTAACTAATATCTATGAAAACAAAGCAAATGTATAAACTCACTGTGAAGCAGTGAGCTAGGATTCGCTGCCCTTGTATTTCTGGAACCTGGGTTGATTTCAACAAATTAGAAGGCTGATAAGACTGAAATGAGAAACTGACACATATAGTGGCTCTGGGCTTTCTAATATGATAACAAACAAGAATTCACCATTTTTTTCTCCTACTGCTGCTTGGTTCAAACCCCCAAGTTCTGGAATAACCCACACGGTGGGTCTCGGATACCTGTTTCACTGATGTTGTTTTCTGGTACAACTACTGCTGCTCCCTTGTCCCTCCCACCTTTCTGATTTCCATCTTGAGTTAGTTGGGGTCAGAAACTCCAAAATCATACTGACATAAAGTACTCAGGGTTGATGATGGAGCATTGATTGCTGGGAGCAGCAGCAAAACTTCGTAGGGGAGGATGAGAAAACAGCAGCCCTCTTACTTGTCTGGATCGGGGATTGCAGATTCACATTTACCCCATCCAGTAAGGAAAAGATAAATCCTTCTCAATCTGTCAGAGCAATACCAGGAGGCAGTGTCTGGAATCTCCACATATGAAATTCAGAAGGGGATTCTTCCAAAATAGCGGTCAAGAGGGCAGAGAGGGGCCAAGAGCAACCGGCAAACTCTGTCTGAGAATCTCTCTCCTCAATAAAAGCGAGAACATTATCAACACTGCAGCCCCAGGGGGCCATGGGAAAAATCTCTACACACAGGGAAGCAAGTATCATGCACAATCAGAGGAAAAGAATACCTCAGCAGCATTTGGCATAAGAACCAGAAGAAACTTGTAGAAACTTGTTCGACATCCTCAGGATTCAGGAAGACGTGGCCTCTGAGAAACAGAAGCAGAAATCCAGAAGAGGAGATTAGACTCAAATAAATAGAAGTCCATTTTGAACAGGACAAGGCAAACTGAAAATGCTGTAGTGGAACTAAAATCTCCATAGAAGTATAGAGAATAATCAACTGCACAAGATCAATTATAAATGCAACCTCAAGGAGCTCTCTCAGAAAAGACAAGTGTATAAAAATAAGGCCAGAAAAGATATTAAATTGGAGGACATAGGACGCAAAAGAGTTAAAAGTTATGTGTTCCCAAGAGGAACTATCAGAGCAACAGCAACAGCAACCATAATGGCAGAGGTGATTCAAAGGATGTTCTGGGAGGGAAAATTATCTCTCGTTATGCGGGTAGAAAATACTCGCGGCAATCTAAAGAGCATCAATGAAAACAGACTCACGTGGACGCACAATTTGCCAAAAAGTTTGAATTATAACATAAAGAAAAATCCTTCAAATGTCTGGAAAGGGGAAAAAGCTGTACACCAAGAAATAATACTAACTGAGGCTAAGATTTTTTGCAAGAGTAAATTCCAGACAACAGAGCACTTTTTAGAGAATCGGGAGAGAAACATCTTGGGCATGATTTTACCCCAGTCATGTGAATAAAAACACTATGGATGCAGTGACTGCAGTACCCCTCTGTCCTTCATCCAGAAGGTGACTGGGGATGTGCTCCAGCTCACAGCAAGTAAAGTACAGTGAGAGTCCCCAAGTGAGGACAGTGTAGTGTGAAAAGCAGTCAGCTCTAAACTTAGAGTTATGTCTAAATAGTGGATGGAAAAGAGTTTCAAAGCCACATGAAGTGTTGAATCATAATTTTGCAGTAATGACTCTTTAAAATTCCAGGAAAACTGGAGTCTAAACCTTCAAAGTCAATGCAGAAGATAGAGGTAGTTAAACAGAGTCTGTCTATCAAAAGGACAAAAGCTGAGTAGACAGCAAGGAAAGGCTAAGAACCAAAAGCACAAAATAGGATGAAGAATGTAACATCCAATAATAGATTAGCTATGAAAATTATCTTTAAAACTGAAAAAAAAAATGTGTACGTAAACGCTCTAAAACACAAAATAATACTTAAATATGTTCAAAGATATATTGGAATAAATAAAAAAGAGAGCAGTAGTGATTTTAATTTTAGAAAAGTAAAATTCAATGTAAAGAGTTTTCAAGTGTATAAAGAGGATCAATTTGTAATGATTAAAATATTCACAATAAAAATTTAATAGTCATGGCCCTCTGTGTACTGCAAACTATGACATCACATTTGAGAAAGAATCAGCTGCTGCTACTCAACATTTTCACCCCTGGAAGGAAGGTAGACTTCTTGACTGAGAGCTAAAAAGGCCTGTCCTTCCTCCACTGCCTGACCTTTGACTTTAAGATCTAGTGTC
Organism: Macaca nemestrina; assembly: GCF_043159975.1. Taxonomy (NCBI): domain Eukaryota; kingdom Metazoa; phylum Chordata; class Mammalia; order Primates; family Cercopithecidae; genus Macaca; species Macaca nemestrina. The sequence goes on along the minus strand of NC_092129.1, from coordinate 8,613,122 downwards.
TTTACCAACCCCAAGTGAACAGCCTGCCATCTAAAGCACTGCTTCCAAGCCTTCAGTGTGCATCTGCGGACCTTGTAAAATGTAGGCTCCAGATCAGTAGATGCGAACGGACCTGAGATGCTGCATTTCTAACGAGCCCATGGTCGATGCTGATGCACCGGGCTGAGGCAAGGCCTGCCAGGGCACAGGGGATGCTTGGATGCCCCAGGCCCTACCAAAGAGTCCTGGACACGAGAGCCAGGTGTGGGACATGGGTGGGAGGGGAAGAGATGAATGATAATTTTCTCCCTTGTATGTGGGATCAGGAGATGCTGCATTGTTCATAATGTGCATGATTAGAGAAACACAACTTCAAGATTTTAGGCCTTAAGTGTAAACATTAATGGATTAAAATAGATGGTATGTCATACGAGGTATAAGTGAAAGAAAAAACACTTTCAGTAAGGCAATCTTTTTTTAAAGACAGCCAAGGTAACTTTAAAAATAATAAAAATACAACAAGAGGACAAAAGGAAAACCAAATAATCTGTTGTTTCCACAAAGGATTGGGAGAAATAATTCACTAGTCACAGGGAAAAGTCTTGATTTGGAAACTCCTTTGAAAGACTGGTTTTAGCAGGGACTGCCAGTCACCTCATATTGATTAGAATTTAACTCCCCTCCACAAACATACCTTCTTCCCCCCTAATTTATGATCACATAAATACTGTTCACTGCAAGTCCCACATCTGCTATGATTACTTTTCTTATACAACTTGTTTTTCTCAGCATTGATAATTGCCTCTCATTTTGCATGCTTGATTTTTATATACTTCCTAATTTTCTTCAAGTATTACAAAGTCTATCAAAAGAATATTATTTTCCAAATGTGCAGAACATTAAATAACCCAGATTTATCTGATTTCATCGGAAATTAATTTTATTTCCCTTTCTGGAGACATTCACTCCTCCACCCTCCATCCATCCATCTGCTCCAGTCTGGACCACATGTTATCTTGGCCTGACACTTCCTGTTACTCCTCTTTTAAGTTCAACCTCTTTCCTTAGCTCTTTGTCTTGTTTTCCTCATCATTGTTACAGTGCACATCTTCTAGTAATTTCCTGGAAGCATATGAAAGGTATATTTTTTAGTTCTTGCATATCTGAAAATTCTATCATCAAACTTGATTATGAGTTTGCTTTGTTGAAAACACTTTTCATTCATAACAGGGAGGTCATGTCTCCATCGCCTCCAGAGTCTTGTGTTGCTTTGAAAATCTTGATGCATCTGAATTTTTAGTCATTTGCCTGTGATCTATTGGTCTCCAATCTCTGAACATTTTTGAATCTTTATCTCTGGTGATATGAAATTTTATTTGGATATACTTTGTGGTTTTTTTAATCAATTTTCCTAGGAAATTTCAATTTAGAGACCTATGTCTTTCTGCACTAAAAACTTTTTATGTGTTACTTCTTTAACAGTATCTTCTCTCTGACTTCTCTTGGTTTTCTGATGTAATTCCAGCCAGTCATCTATAATGCCTCCCAGTGGATTCTCTTAGTTCTTTGTCTTTCTGTTCGTATTTTCCTACTCTGTCTCTTAGTTCTATTTCCTGGGAAATGTCCTTGACTCTATCTTCCAAAATTGTGAATATTTCACTTTAGTTATTTTAACTTCCCTTTCCTCTGATAGTTCCTTTTTTATACTATTTGATTCTTTTATGTTTATTCTCTTATCTGTCTGTGAATATTTATTATAGATTTGTAGGGCTTTTCTTTGTTTGGGGTGGGGGGTATCTAGCAGTCTCTTTTTGGCTTCCTGACTTACTATTTTTTTGACTTATTCAGTAAAAGTAAATTTTCCCTTTGCTAGCATTTCAGACTTTCTTTTTCCTGCTTATAGATCAACAGGTAATATACTGGCTAAGAGCATAGCCTGGAATCAGACTCACTAATTGACCAACAAGGCAGTACCTCTATGAGTCTGCAAGAATCTCAGCATTACTGGGCTTGCAGTGCCCCCAATGCAGATACAGCTTAGACAACAATACCCAAGTCTTTTCAAATATCTGAAAAGCCTTCCAAAGCAGGATAGGTACAAATAAGCCCAGACTGTGAAGACCACAATACCTAACTTTTCAATGCCCACACATCAAGGATCAAGACCATCCAGGAAAACATGACCTCACCAAAAAAAAACAAAAAACCAAAAACAAAAACCCTAGGTTAGATACCAGGTAACAATCCTGCAGAAATAGAGATATCTGATTTTTCAGACAAGGAATTCAAAATAGCTGTGTTGAGGAAATTCAAAGATATTCAAGATGACACGGAGAAGAAATTTAGGATTCTATTAGATAAATTTAACAAAGAGATCAAAATAAAAAGAACCAAGCAGAAATTTTGGAGTTGAAAAATGCAATGACATACTGAAGAATGCATCAGAATCTTTTAATATCAGAATTGATCATGTTGAAGAAAGAATTGGTGAGCTTGAAGACAAGATACTGGAAAATACATAGTCAGAAGAGACAAAAGAAAAGAGAATGTAAAATAATGAAGCACACTTACAGGATCTAGAAAATAGCCCCAAAGGAGAAAATCTAAGAGTTATTGGCCTTAAAAAGAAGGTAGAGAAAGAGATGGGGTAGAAAGTTTATGCAAAGGGATAATAACGGAGAACTCCCCAAATCTAGAGAAAGATATTAATATCCAAGTACAAGAAGGTTATAAAACACCAATCAGATTTAAGCCAAAGAAGACTACCTCAAGACATTTAATAATTAAACTCCCAAAGGTTAAGGATAAAGAAAGGATCCTAAAAGCAGCAAGAGAAAATAAACAAATAACATTCAATGGAGCCCTAATACATCTGGCAGTAGATTATTCAGTAAAAATCTTACAAGCCATGACATACTTACAGTGTTGAAGGAAAAAACTTTTAACCTGGAATATATCTAGCAAAATTATCCTTCAAACATGAGTGAGAAATAAAGACTTTCCCTGAAAAACAGAAGCTGAGGGATTTCATCAACACCAGACCTGTACTACAAGAAATGATAGAGGGAGTACTTCAACAAAAAAATTAGCCAGGCGTGGTCGTGGGTGCCTGTTGTCCCAGCTACTTGGGAGGCTGAGGCAGGAAAATGGCATGAACTCAGGAGGTAGAGCTTGCAATGAGCCAAAATCATGCCACTGCATTCTAGCCTGGGCAACAGAGCGAAGACTCCATCTCAGGAAAAAAAAAAAAAAGACACAGAGTGGCTGGATGGATTAAAAAACAAACAAACAAACAAAAAAACCCCACAAGACCCAATGATCTGTTGCCTACAGAAAACACACTTCACCTATGAAGACACACGTAGACTGAAAATAAAGAAACAGAAAAAGGTATTCCATGCCAATGGAAACCATAAAAGAGCAGAAGGTGCTATACCTATATCGGACAAAATAGATTTCAAGTTATAAACTGTGAGAAGAGACAAAAAAGGTAACTATATAATGATAAAGGGGTCAATTCAGCAAGAGGATATAACAATTGTAAATATTTAAACATCCAACACTGGAGCACCCAGATATGTAAAGCAAATATTATTAGAGCTAAAGAGAGAGACAGACTACAGTACAATATGGACACTTCAACACCCCACTTTCTGCATTGGACAGATCTTCCAGACAGAAAATCAACAAAGAAACATTGACTTAATCTGCACTATAGACCAACTGAATCTAGTAGATATTTATGGAGCATTTCATCCAATGGCTTCAGAGTATACATTCTTTTCCTCAGCATATGAATCATTCTCAAGGATAGACCATATGTTAGGTCACAAAACAACTCTTAAAACATTCAAAAAAATTCAAATAATATCAAGCATCTTCTTGAACTACAATGGACTAAAACTAGAAATCAATAAGAGGAACTTTGGAAATTATACAAATGCATGGAAATTAAACAATATGCTCCTGAATGACCTATGGATCACTAAAGAAATTAAGAAGGAAATTGAACATTTTCTTGAAACAAATGATAATGGATACACAACATACCAGAACCTATGAGATACAGCAAAAACATGACTAAGAGGGAAATGTATAGCTGTAAGTGGCTACATCAAAGAAGAAAAGCTTCAATTAAATAACCTGACAATGCATCTTAAAGAACTAGAAAAGTAAGAGTAAACCAAACCCAAAATTAATAGGAGAAAAGAAATAATAAAGACCAGATCTAAGTTAGAAAAAAAGAAAGACCCAAATAAATAAAATCAGAGATAAAAAAGGAAACATTACAACTGATACCTCTGAAATTCAAAAGGATCATTAGTGGGTACTATAAGCAACTATATGCCAATAAATTGGAAAACCTAGAAGAAATTGATAAATTCGTAAACACATAAAAACCTACCTAGGTTGAGCCATAAAGAAATCCAAAACCCAAATAGACCAATAACAAGTAACACAGACAAAGCATAATAAAAAGTCTCCCAGCAAAGAAAATCCCAGGATTCAATGGCTTCACTCTTGAATTCTACTAGACATTTAAAGAAGAACTAATATCAATCCTATTCAAACTATTCCCGAAAAGATAGAGGAGAAGAGAATACTTCCAAGCTCATTCTACAAGGCCAGTATTATCCTGATACCAAAACCAGACAAAGACACACTAAAAAAAAAAAAGAAAGAAAGAAAACCCAGGCTAATATCACTAACAAATATTGATGGAAAATCCCCAACAAAATACTAGCTAACTGAATTCAACAACACATTAAAAAGATCATTCCAAATGACCAAGTGAGATTTATCCCAGGGATGCAAGGATGTTACAATATATGCAAAGCAATCAATGTTATACAACATGTCAACATCATCAACATATGAATGAAGGACAAAAAGCATATAATCCTTTCAATTTGTGCTGAAAAATAAAAACAAATGTTTAACATCCCTCATGATGCAAACCCCTCAGAAAACTGGCTATCAAAGGAATATACCTCAACATAATAAAAGCCATGTATGACAGACTCACAGCTAGTATCACACTGAACAGAGAAAAACTGAAAGCCTTTCCTCCTAAGATCAGAAACAAGACAGAGTAACCACTTTCACCACTGTTATTTAATGTAGTACTGGAAGTCTTAACTAGGGCAATCAGACAAGAGAAAGAGATAAAGGGGATCCAAATGGGAAAAGAAGAAGTCAAATTATCCTTGTTTGCAGATGATATCATCTTATATTTTGAAAAACCTAGACTCCACCAAAAAACTACTAGACCTAATAAACAAATTCAGCAAAGTAGCAGGATACGAAATCAACAAACAAAAATCATTAGCATTTCTATATGCCAACAGTGAACAAACTGAAAAATTTTACAAAGAAGTCCCATTTACAATAGCCACAGATAAAACTAAGTACCTAAGAATTAACTTAACCAAAGAAGTGAAAGATCTCTACAATGAAAACTAAAAACATTGATGCAAGAAATTGAAGAGGACACCAAAAAATGGAAAGATATTTTATGTTCATGAATTGGAAAAATCGATGTTGTTAAAATGTCCATACTAGCCAAAGCAATCTACAGATTCAATGCAATCTCTATAAAAATGCCGATGACATTCTTCATGGAAATAGAAAAAAATTTTAAATTTTATATGGAACCACAAAAGACACAGAACTGCCAAAGCTATCCTAAGCAAAAAGAATAAAGCGGGAGGAATCACATTATCTGACTTCAAATTGTACTACAGTAACCATACAGCATGCTGTATGGCATAAAAAACAGAAGCACAGACCAGTGGAATAGAATAGAGAAGAGAGAAGCCAGAAATAAGTCCATACATCTACAGTGAACTTATTTTTTACAAAGGTGCCAAGAACATACACTAGGAAAAGAAAATCTCTTCAATAAATGATGCTGGAAAACCTGAATATCCATATACACAAGAGTGAAACTAGACCCCCATTTCTCACCATATACAAAAATCAAATCAAAATAGATTAAAAACTTAAATCTAAGACCTCAAACTATGAAACTACTACAAGAAAACATTGGGGAAAATCTCCAGAACATTGGTCTGGGCAAAAATTTCTTGAACAATACCCTACAAGCACAGGCAACCAAAGCAAACATGGACAAATGGGATCGCATCAAGTGATAAACCTTTTGCATAGCAAAGGAAACAATCAACAAAGTGAAGAGACATCCCACAGAATGGGAGAAAATAATTGCACACTATCCATCTGACAAGGGATTAACAGCTAGAATATATAAGGAGCTCAAACAACTGTATACGAAAAAAATCTAATAATCCAATTTTAAAATAAGCAAAAGATCTGACTAGTCATTTCTCAAGAGAAGACATACAAATGGCGAATAGGCATATGAAAAGGTGCTCGACATAACTGATCATTAGATAAATGCAAATCAAAACTACAATGAGATATCTTATCGCAGTTGAAATGGCTTTTATCCAAAACAGGGGCAATAAAAATGTTGGTGAGGTAAAGGCAACCCTCATATGCTGTTGGTGAGAATGTATGTTAGTACAACCACTATGGAAGACAAGTTGGAGGTTCCTCAAAAAAACTAGAAGAGAGCTACCATGCAATCCAGCAAGCCTGCTCCTAGGTATATACTCAAAAGAAAGGAAATCAGTATATCAAAGAAATGTCTGCACTCCCATGTTTATTGCAGCACTATTCACAATAACGAGGACTTGGAAGCAACCTATGTGTCCATCAACAGATGAATGGGTAAGAAAAATATGGTGCATATACACAATGGAGTGCTACTTAGTCATAAAAAAGAATGAGATCCTGTCATTTGCAACAACATAGATGGAACTGGAGGTCATTATGTAAAGTTAAATAAGCCAGGTGCAAAAAGACAAACTTCACATGTTCTTACTTATTTTGGGGTGCTTAAAATTAAAACAATTTAACTCATGGAGATAGAGAGTAAAAGGATGGTTACCAGATGCGAGGGGAGTAAGTGGGGATGGTTAGAAGGTACAAAGAATGGTTAGAAATAGTACGGCCTAGTATTTGCTAGCAAAACAGGGTGACTATAGTTGAAAACGATTTAATCATTCATTTCTAAATAACTAAAAGAGCATAATTGGATTATTAGTAATGCAAAGAATAAATGCTAGAAGTGATGAATACCTCATTTACCCTGATGTGATTATTACACATTGCAGGTCTGTAACAAAGTACATATTGTAACCCATAAATATATGCACCTACTATGTACCTACAAAAAATAAAATCAAAAATAAATTAAAATACATACAGAAAACAACCATACGATTAAAGGAACCAAAAACCAAATGTTGGTTGGTTCCTTGAAATTACTAATAACATTGATAAATATTTGGCAAACTTAGAATAAAAAAATGAATTAGCCAGATGTGGTGATGCTGCTTGTAGTCCCAGCTACTACAGTGGGAGGCTGAAGTGGGAGGATCGCATGAGCCCAGGAGTTCAATGTTACAGTGAGCTATGATTGGGCACCGCACTCCAACCTGGGTCACAGAGTGAGACCCTGTCTCAAAAAGTATATATATAAATAAATTTAAAATGAGAGAAGACAGAAATAACCAATATCAGAAATAAAAAAAGGAAATGTCACACAAATCCTACAGACATTGAAAACATCATGATAGGATATTAAGAACAACTCATCCCTAAAACTTTGAATTTTTCATGAAATGATCAAGGTGGAAAATATAACTTACCAAAACTGACACCGAAAAATAGAAAATAAGTTAAAATACAAACACTAATATAACAAATGAAGAAATTAAGTCAGTAATTAAAATCCCCCACACAACAATAACTCAAGGCTCTCATAGCTTCTTCACTGGTTAGTTGTACCAAATGGCTACAGAAAAAAATAATTATCATTTTGTACAAATTTTTCCAGACAATAAAACTGGAGAATACACACTACTTCAACTCATTTCATAAAGCTAGCATAACCTTGATACCAATATTCATGGATATTATAAGAAAGGAAACTTCCAGGACAATCTCACTCATGAACATCAATGAAAATTTGTTAAACAATATAACTAACAAATAGAATCCATCAATATATAAAAAATGATAATACCTCATGACAAAATTGGTTTTATTTCAGGAGTATAAGACTGGCTTAACACTAGAAAAATCAATCAAGTGAACTGAAAACATTAATGAATTAAAAAATGATTAATAAATGGTGAAAAAACATTTGATAACATTTAACATTCATTCATGTTTTTAAAACAAACTGAGAATAGAAAGGAATTCCCTTAATCTGATACAGGGAATTTTATCAATCAGAATAAACTAGGTTACACTTCAATAACAACCAATCCCAAAAATCTTAGGGACTTAAAACAATAAATTACTTAAAACATTAAAAATATAGATTTCTAACCTGTGCAACCTGTCTGTTGCAGGTTAGCAGCAAAGTTCTGTTCATTGTCATTGCTTAGGGACCCAGCCGGATAGTTGTTACTGGTTCAGTACCACAGGAAACAAGAGCTCAGAAGGTCCACCCTGGAAGGGGCACATATCACTTCTACTCACTATTCATTGGCCAGACATAGTCTAGGGCCCACCCAACCTTAACAGGGCCACAATGTGCAATCCTGTAAGGGCATTATGAATACATTTTAGAGCCCCTGGATTCTGTTATGTTCCTCTGAAGAGTGTTGATTCTAATTCTGGCAGACAATTAATCGGACACAGACTGCAAACCTTGTCTCCCCTATGGTGGACAACAGCTGAAGTTCTTTCATTTTCAGTTTTTTCATCTTCAGCTTTTGCTCACCATCTGGGACGACTGGGAATCTCCCCATGTGTGTAATTCTTAGAGGTCAGCTAAGGCAGAGCTTACCTGCTTACACCCTCTGCAAGGCCCTCCCATCCAAGATCCCCTCTTCCAATTTTCTACCTGCTCTTCCAGCCCAGAACTCTCTCTCCAAGTCAGTTTACCTGCTTTCTGCTGCCCCAGGCCACACACCTTAGCTCTTAGGGAAAAAGCTTTCAACTCACAAACCTTATCAGGTGCACTTCCAAATTTCAAGGGCAGACTCCCCTCCATAGTTGGCCTACTTGAAATTCTTTGGCATGACTTTCAAGGATTCCCACTATCTGGCTGAAAATTATGTTTTTGACTTTATTTCTTACTATTTCCCTTCATACACCCTGCGCTCTAGCCAAACCGACTGTGTGGTAGAACTTGCCTTGCACTTTTCTAATTCTGTGTCTTTGCTCATTTTTCAGAATGCCATTCTCACATCCCCAGATGCCTAAACATTAAGTGACCTTCGAAGCCCAGCTCCAATATGAATTGTTCTGTAACGCCACTTCTGATTCTCCTCTCTACTCCCTACCCTCAACTCCCATCCTATCTCCAGTCTGCCTTCCCTCCCCAACATAACTTTATAGCTCCTCTCTTATGTCACTTAGAACATAATGTTAGAAAGTAATATATCCCCACAGCATCTAATGTCCTGGCTAGTACACAAGAGATGCATCAAAATATTTGCAAGATTAATATAATAAGGTACATAACTGCTGTCTATACTGAAATCTGTATAGGTGCCATAATCAAAAGCATGAAGTGGCCATTTGGGCCTGCCACTGTACTATATATTCTATAAAAACTGTCGTGTAAGACTCTCTCATATGAAACAACAAATGAAGGGTATAATGATATAGTGCTTTCCATTTATCAGAAGAATTATTTAAGTGGTGAGAGTACGTTTCTGTTGATTCATCTACATTCCCTCATGTGATTCTATTATGAGCAGCAACATACTTTTGTGAAATGGCCTACTGGGAGGAGAGGTGACCCTGGTTGCAAAGAATTATGGAAATATCACTGATTTACAAATCGACGGACCATAACACGGTGGCTTCATTAGGAGAGCTCTAACAAGGTGAGGTCATCTGGCAGTAAAGGGCAGGCGTGCACAGACACAGTGGAAGAAACCTGAGCGAGAACATTTTACCAAGCAAAATACTCTGTTAAGGAACACCCAGTGGGGAAAAACACCACCAAGTAAGAATGAAATATGAGAATCCGTATCACAATACAAAAATTACTCTGAGACTTCTATTTACTAAGAAAGGAGCAAGTACACTTGCAATGCATGACCCTTTACTCATGATCTGAAAATTTTACTTATTTTGACATTTTCCAAGTAACTTATTCTGAATGTGATCATAATTATTTTAAAAGTAATGTTTTTTAGTTTTGGAAAAACAAGTCTAATCTGTTTAAAAAATATTGAAAAGAGGTGTCTGACTTAGGATTTTTTTGGCTACCAGATACAGAAAGAAAGTGGTTTCAAATTGTCTTAGACAGTAAAGTTCGCCTGGTCACTCGCCAGAGGAAGGAATCAACATCAGGCCTCGCCCTGTATGAACAGGGGAATGAGGAAGGGTGATCCAGCACCCACGATGGAGGCGGCAGAGATGGAGGGAATGGACAGCTTAGCTGTCCCTGCCAGCAAGGCACAGTACGTTAAAAGAGAGAACCGGCTAAATGCATTTACTGTCCCTTTTCCACTCTCAAATAAATAAATGAACAAACCAATTCTATCACTCTTCTAGCGTAATGTGATGTTGAGGGGCAAAAGCTCTGAAGTCAGACTACCTAATCAAAATTCCGACTCTCCTGCATAACTGCTATCATACAAGTTAACTACCTGGAGACTCAGGGGCCTAACTTATAACATTGGGGCAATACAGCCGGGTGCGGTGGCTCACACCTGTAATCCCAGCACTTTGGGAGGCCGAGGTGGGTGGATCGCCTGAGGTCAGAAGTTCAAAACCAGCCTGATCAACATGGTGAAACCCCATCTCTACTAAAAATACACCAAAATTAGCCAGGCATAGTGGCAGGTGCCTGTAATCCCAGCTACTCGGGAGACTGAGGCAGGACAATCGCTTGAACCTGGGAGGCGGAGGTTGCAGTGAGCTGAGATCGAGCCACTGCGCTCCAGTCTGGGCAACAAGAGCGAAACTTTGTCTCAAAACAAAAAGGGGGGGGGTGGATAATGACATCCAATTTATTGGGCTATTTCAGTGATTAAATGAGCTAATACATAAGGTTATAAATGTTATCATTGTCATTGTTATCATTATCATCATCATTCTCTGCCTAAATTATGGCAACATTTTTTAGTCACCCGGGCTAGAGCCTCAGACTGAGAATCTTCCTTCTCCTCCCGTGTGGGGGCTGAGCTGTAGTCAGAAATAGCACTACTGCAGGGCCCCCTTGCTCTTCAGAAGGTGCCATGGAACCCCACTCCATCACTACTAGTAGTAGCTTATTCCTTAAGCCACCAAAGCACAGGACACAGCAGGTGTCTCGACTGCCTGCTCAAAGTCCATGCTAGATTCTATGTTTGCTGTACAGCTTTGAACATTTCTCGCCAGCACACGCCAAGTCTGCTGTACACCAGTATCCCATGCCTGTGGGTATGCCAGGAGGGTGAGGAGCCTAAGCATGCTAAGTGCAGACCGGATCCCAGCTTGCTACTAACCAGCTGTGTGGGCTCAGGCCACCTAACTCTTTTAACTGTCCCAGGGCATTAGAAAACTGATTGCCCAGGGACATTGTAAGGAGTAATGAGATTATACAAATAGAACATTTAGCATGGTGCCAAATCAAGGTGGCAATAAGAATAGATTATTTTTATATCCTTGGTTTTCCTTCATGGTCATATCTCTGCAGACTTCTAAATTGGGGTCATCAAAAACATTGATAGATTTGAATTCTATAATATTTATCCAAGTTACAGTAAAAACTTTAGATGGAAACTGGACTCAGCCAAATATAGATACATGAGGTATCCCACTCAGGGCTATACAGGCTGGTAGCAAATCATTAGTGCATATTACTTGGATACAATTGTTCACAGAGTTTAAAACAAAAAGAAAGAAAGAAAGAAAGAAAGAAAGAAAGAAAGAAAGAAAGAAAGAAAGAAAGAAAGAGCCTAATTTTTCAACCATTCCTGTATCTTCCCTACAAGGAAAACCATAGAGGCCTTGCCAGATGCTTTGCTGATACAGTTTATTTATTATCTCCTTTATGAGGAAGCGTATTAGAATGCATGAGGTTAGCTTGGCTGGCCTTATTCCAGAGAGCTCACTCTGACTCCTGGTAACAACTACTGTTTTCCTAGGAGCTCCTGAATCACCTGCTTAAATAATCAGTCCTAGAATCACACCAGTTATTGATGTCAGGTTTAGCAGTGTGTAGTTTTCAAACTCCTTCTTGGAAATTGGTCTGTTTACCCATCTTGTATTTTGTGCACATCTCTTGTCTTCTTTTGTGAAGAGCCTGTGCGCATTGTATCTTCCTTTACACTCCACTACTTCTACTGTCTGAACCCTGTGGAAATGTAGACACCTTTTCTCAACCAGAAGAGACGTAGCAGTCATTCTTAGAAGTAGTGGTACATAATGCAGCATTGTCTTGGTTTTTACTCTGAAAATGGTGCTAACTCCTTCCTTTGGTCACCCTTTCAGTTTTCACCCCAATCTTTGCAGATGAACTGAGACAGCAATTTAGGTACAGAGGAGCAAGGTGCTCCAAAGACACAAACCTGCCCCTCCTCTGACAGTGCCATGGTGTTGATTGGTTTGCTCTCAGTTGCTGTGAGACGTGCTCATACGTGTGTAAGCAAGTGCAGGCCCAACCTGGGCAACAAGGCTAAAAAGGAGTATGTTGGATGACATGAGGCTTCAGGTTTCATTCTCTGTGTCTGGAATATGAGGAGTGTCAAATAGATCATGCTAGGGACTGCGTCATGGAGACCATTTTGGTAACTGAATACTTTCATTTACTCAAACAAATAGCATTAATCATGTATCTACATTTAAAACAAAGTATGTCATGGAGAGAATGGCCAAACACTTTCACCAAATACTAAATTATATTCCACAGTCATGAAAGAATATATTTGGTCTATTGAAAAATTGAAAAAGAGTCAGCCACTTGTAATGGCAAAACTTTGATGGAAAATCTGACTTTTGCATAAAGATACTTAAATGGCATGCTATGGTATTTATATATTTTACATATTCCATATGTGTTGAGAGAAAAATCAATATTTTTTGTATGACATTTACTTCAGGTAGGAGAAACTTGAAAACAATGAATTAAAGAAAAAAAATGTAATCCTTATTATAGGCTTACTGCATGTCCATAATAGCTGATCTAAATCGATCATACTTTAATTGCCTAGGAATATGATAAATCAGGCTGTGTCATATTTACTTATATAGCAATTGAGCTCTGTTATGGAAGGAGAAAAATTTCTACCATTTTGAAATCTAAATTTGGTTTGAAAATATATTTTGAATTCATTCTACTCTATAAAATAGAAAATTATATGGTTAGCACTCCTGAACTAGCAAAATTTATATCCATTGTAATCTAATTCAACTAATGCTATAATGGGCCCAAAACATCAAATATTAAATATTTTAACTTCAGAAAAAATAATAAAATTCTATAAGATGCTATAATAGACAAATTCATAAAGACAAAAAGTAGATTATCAGGGACTAGAGCAGGTGCATGGGGAATCTTTGCTTAATGGCTACAGTGTTGTGGGTGATGACAAATTTTTGGAAAAAGATAATGGTGAGACTTGCACAACATTGTAAATGTAATTAATGCCACTACATTGTACACTTAAAAAAGGTTAAAAGGCATGGTGGCTCATGCCTGTAAATCCCAACACTTTGGAAGGCCAAGGAGGGCAGATCACTTGAACCCAGAAGTTCGAGACTAGCTTGGGCAACATAATGAGACCCCATCTCTACAAATATTAAAAAATTAGCTAGGCGTGGTGGTGCGTGCCTGTAGTTCCAGCTGCTCAGGAGGCTGAGGTGACAGGATCACTTAAGCCCAGGTGGATTAGGTTACAGTGAGCTGTGATCACGCCACTGCACTCCAGGTAGGGTGACAGAGTAAACCCTGTCTCAGAAAAAAAAAGTAGGGGAGTAAATGCCATATTTTGTGTTATATATATTTTACCCACTAAATAAAATAAGATTCTAAAATACATAAGAATGATAAGAAAAAACTAACATGCCTGCTCTCAGCACTATAATCCTATATTTTCTTTTAGAAATTCTAGCCTCTGTCACGTGACCAAAAAAGGAGAGATAAATATTAGAAAGCAAACACAAATTTAACAGTATTTTTGGTAATATCATTACATATAAAATCCAATTTAATTCACTCAAAAACAATTAGATCCAGTAAGGGAATTAAATAAGCCCATTAACAAAGTAAGTATACAAAAGTCATATACTTTTATGTGTATATTATCAATAACCTTTAGAAAGAATGTTGGGATTAAATAATTTTACACAAATAACAACAAAATACAGAATTTCTTTGAGTATATCTAACAAAATTATGCACGATCTATGTGAAAAAATATTGTAAAACATTTCCAGAGAACTTAAAGACAAGAAAATTGAAGAGATATCATGTTCCTAATGGAAAGATTGAGTAGTAAAGATGGCAATTGTCTGCCAAATTATTCTCTAATTTTACCAAAGGGCCAAGCACATTTTCAATTTCACCTAATTATCTTAAAGTTTGTCTCAAAAAATAAAGGGTTAAAAATAATCAGGAGAATATTGAGAAAGAACAATGAGAAAGGGATTGAATTCTGATTTATTAAAACACAAAGTTACAATCATGAAGAAAAAGATGTAATAACAAAAGAAAAGTATGCAGAGTATATTGATAATTTTTTAGAAAGCAGTTTTTAAAAGTGCTTATCTTTTAGTGGAACAAAATCTTGTGCCTACATATGCCTGTGGAAAAGATATTCCCTTCTGTTAGCATCTCAGTACACAAGTTTCTAGTATTTATTTGGTTTACATTCTATTTTATAAAATGAGGTCAGAGTGCAATATGCTTTATAATCTTCTTCTTTACTCACGTGTATCTTAAACATTTTCCTATTTGAAGCTATTTTTTTCTATCAGATGACTAATAATTTTATAATTTTTCATTGTGCGGATATACTATAGTTTACTTAAACAATTCATTGTTCTTGGAACATTTAGATTGTTTCTGATTATCGATAATACTGGACTTAGCATTCTTTCCTACAATGCTTTGAGCACATTTGCCTAAATCCTTGGACTAACAATCCGGAAGTGAAACTGCTGGGTTAGCCATTGTATGCATTTGTATGGCTTTTAGGTTTATTACCAAACTGCTCTGTAGAAAGGTTGGAATCGTTTACAACATGGTGTCTATGAGGGCACCTCTTTCCTCAAATCTGTTTCCACACTGACAGTGTTAAATTTTCAACAACTTTGTGTTCACATGATCTTAAATATTACAGAGTCGTGTTTTGTTAAATTACCAATCAAGTTTGTGAAAGGAAAAATATCTTGGGCCCCCAAAATCACTCAGGAAAAGTCGAGCTGGAAACCGCTTAGGGCAAACCTGCCTCCCATTCTATCAAAGTCACCCCTCTGCTCACTGAGATAGATGCAGATCGGATTTGCCTCCTTCGGAGAGGCTAATCTGAAACTTCGTGTCTCACCTCTCTGTGACCTGGAAGCTCCCTCCGCGCTTCCGCTTTCAGTCTTCCTGCTTTTGCTTTCAGTCTTCCTGCTTTTGCTTTCAGTTGTCCTACGTTTCCAGACCGAACCAATGTACTTCTTACATATATTGATTGATGTCTCATGTCTCCCTAAAATGTATAAAACCAAGCTGTGTCCCGACCACCTTGGCACATGTCGTCAGGACGTCCTGAGGCTGTGTCACGGGCGCGTCCTCAGCCTTGGCAAAATAAACTTCCTAAATTCACTGAGACTTGTCTCAAATTTTCTGGGTTTCACAAGTTGAACATTCTAGAATAGTAAACGTTCATTTTTATGTATTAATTTTTGCATTGTCTGTTTATGTGCCTTGCCCGTTTTTTTATTGGAAGATTCAATCCTCTATTGGGTTGTGATAGCCATTTGTATATTAAGGCTATTAACATTTAAAGCATATGTCAAAAATATTTTTTAGAATTTTGTTTGCTTTTGCCTTTTGTTGGGTGTTTCTGGTTTTAAAAGAAGAAGCAGAAATGTTTCCTTTTTTCCTGATACCACAGTAGCAAATGATATCTAATAGTAGAAAAAGTCCTCACTTTGCAAAAAAAATCATAAAATAGTGGATTTTATGCCTGAGAAAATTATACATGTAGCATATAACCATTTAAGATAAATAACTTTTACCACCATTGACTTTAAATTATTTTTTCCTTATTCTTCAGCAATTTCTCTATATCTGAAGCCTCTATCTTGTTTATTATACTTAAAGCCAGTAGGCAGTACAATAGAAATCCAATTTTCTGAATAGAAAGGTTCCATTTGTTGTTCTATAACGTCAGTAGACTCCTCACGTTAGAACCTTTTCAAAACCTTAAATCTTGAGTTCAAAGTCCTCACTTATGTCTCGACAATAGCTTTCAATCAGGCCCATCAACACAAGAATAAACACATCTCTTCTCTTTCAAGCTACAAAATCATATTCTCTTTATACCTGTTAGCATACTTTTTCAAAGGAAAAGAACTTTGTTTCCAAAAAAAAAAAAATCTTTTTACTTTAATTCCACTGTGACAGTAAGAACAAAAAGACTTCCGACTGCATGGTGTATCTTAATTCTCTGAGAATGAAGAAGAGAAATAGAGGAACTGAAGAGAAAGTGGGCAGTGTAAGAAATCCCTGTTGGATGAAGTTAAGAGGCTTTTAAATAGTGCATATCCTGGCTTTGTTTCACAGCCACTGCAGAAGTTTTAGAGCCATTACCTGTCCATTTAGGAGGACTTAGAGCTCCATTTTAGATACCATTACACGTAACAGTTCAGGCATTTTGCTTCTTGGTCATTGTCAATCCAATAACGTTTATCACAGCCATGTTAATTCAGTCAGGGTTTCCTGATAGCTAATATCTAATCTATTTCCTAATAGTTAATATCATTATCCATTGTGAGAGAGATTATTAATGCATACCCAAATGATCAATTAGGCATAGATACAGACATAAACCTAATAAAAATTTAATGTTAGTGTTACTCATATATCTCATATATACATACGTGTGCGTGTGCGTGTATATATATATATAAATTTACTCCTTGATACCAGTATATTCTACAGGGCAAAATTCTTCTCTCACATTAGCAGTAGATCAGCATATCCAGGCTGTTTTATTGCAACCTTCGTCAGGCACACACTGAAAGAACAACACTGGGATAAGCCAGCATCCAGTGACCACAATGGTCACCAAAACCTTTGCGGCAATTACCACATTCAGGTAGTTATTGCTTTGTTACCTTCTATAGGCTCTCCTACTTATGACTTCATAGTGTCAACAGAACAGCTTTCTTGAAAACACGAAAACAAAACCTACAAAATGGAGTGAGGACTGTGTGTGCTCAGTAATACATTTCTGTTAATATATACAAAAATGCAAACAACACACCCATGTGGTTCTGTTCTGTGTCTAATCCTTCTTAGCTAGATGTGGCTCTGAGTCCTTTTTAAGGAGTGGGGTGGGAGGGAGGGATGAATAAAGAGGAAAGAAAGAAACCCAGGATCTCAAACATCTGATTCTGTTTGGTTGATAAGGCAAGGTGGGACCCAGGGATTCTTGAGCTTGGGAAACGTCACTACAGCCTCACCCTTCTTTCGTATGCACCTCCATACTCCTTCCCAGCACTTCCAAACGATCCCGAGAAAGACACACTCCCAGTGACACATCCAGTCTGGGTATCTTTCTACTATCTCAGGTCTTCAATCCCCCAGGGGAATCTCATGCATCCACGCTGGAGCAGCCCCTGCAGTGAAAGAACTCCTTCCTGGGAAGCTAGTCTCTAGCGTGCTGCTTCCTCTCCTGGAAACTCTTCCTGTAAATGACATCTCCTCAGCCCTGGGGTTTGTTCCTGCATCTGGGAGCCTTCCCTTAACCCTAGACTAGGCGAGGGACTTGACTGTCTGCTTAAACACCCTGTCCCTCTTATGTGTAATTGTCACATTTGTCACTCTTGTTTAATATCTTCTTCCATACTATTTTGTAAACCCCAAGAGGTTGGTACTGTGCTTACCTCATTCGTTTCCATCTTTCCAGTTCCTAAAACAGTGATGGGTATGTAATACATGCACTCTCAATAGACATTTGGTGAGGGAAGCCTAAGTGAGTTAATATAGGTGAAGTGCTCGGTTTAATTCCTGGCACATGTTGGTGCTCACTGCATGTTAGCTACAGGTGCTGTGAATCACGCACAGATGTGTGCAGTCCTGAAGCCTAAACCTGTTGAGCATCGTTGGTAGACTTTTTGAAAGAATGTCAACTGCCCCCAATCCTCAGAACATTTCTGCCCTCCCAGTTCTCCTGGTAACCTGAGCTTGTCAGTAAGTAAGGCTCACTAACCCCTGACATTCTAAAAAGGCAAAACAGCTTTTAGATTGGATAAGACCAGATAGTCTCTACTGCTGACCGTGCAACACGCTGCATGCCTTCCTCCTCCTCACCTTCTTGTGGTGATCTGAAACCTTGTTCTTGAATATCTCATGACTCCAGCTCTTAGGCTAAACGATAGCATTCTAATTTTAGTTGTTTTTCAGCAGATATGTTTTGTCCTGCAGTGTGTCTAACTGCTGCTGTAATGAGCCATCGTGCTGCTGAGTTCTATGGTTATATTTAGGTTGGTTCCCTGAGTGAAGGCTGAGCCGTCTCTTTTCATTACATTTGTGTTTACTTTCAAACTAAACAAGAACAGAGTCTGGACTGGACCAGAAGTTGTAGGGGGCTCTGAAGTGTTTTCATGCCACAAACCCTAGTTCGTTGCTAGGGGGGATGAATCTGACCACATTTTTTAAAAAAACTTCCAAGTGATTCCAGAGGAAATGGCTGTGAAACCGCTAAATGATACCTTATATTCTAGAACTTTTAACAGAGGATTCGGTTTAGTTCAAACTAGCCAGGCATAAAGGAAGCACTTAGGATAAGTTTGAACTAAACCAAATCCTCAGTTATAAGTCTTGGAAAATAAGGTATCATTTAGTGGTTTTGCAGCTATTTCCTCTGGAATCACTAGAAAATTTTAAAAAATAAAGTGGGGTCTGATTCATCCCTTTCAACAACAAACCAGGGGCTGTGGTATAAAAACACTTCAGAGCACCTCACAACTTCTGCAGCCAATGGAAGGGGGTAGGAGGCTCTGAGCTCTTTTAGCAGGTGGTGAGATGATCAGATATGCTTGAGGGAGGTTAACCCAGTAGTACCTTGAAAGACAGGTTGGGGAAGTGGAGAAAGACAGAAAGAAAAGAGATCTGTACAAGATCAGGCCAGTGCTCCAGTGAAGGGGTCCCAAGGATCAGAACCAGGGGAATGGCAATAAGAATGGAGACCTAGAGGAGAGAAGGTGAGGATGGAGAGTGAGACCAGAGAGAGAAGGTGAGGATGGAGACTGGGACCAGGGGAGAGGCGGTGAGGTTGGAGATCAGGACCTGGGGAGAGGAGGTGAGGCTGGAGACCAGGACTGGAGGAGAGAAGGTGAGGATGGAGACCAGGACCAGAGAAGAGGAGGTGAGGATGGAAACAGGGACCCGAAGAGAAATGATGAAAATGGATTCTGGGACTGGAGGAGAGAAGATAAGAATAAAGACCAGGATCAAAAGAGAGAAGGTGAAGATGGAAACCAGGACCAGAGGAGAGGAGGTAAGGATGGAGACCAGAACCAAAGGAGATGAGGTGAGGTTGGAGACCAGGACCAGAGGAGAGGTGGTGAAGATGAAGACCAGGACCAGAGGAGAGGAGGTGAGGATGGAGACAAGGACCAGGGGAGAGGAGGTGAGGATGGAGACTAGAACTGAAGCAGAGAAGGTGAGGATAGAGACTGGCACTGGAGGAGAGGAGGTGAGGATGGAGAGTGAGACCAGAGGAGAGGAGATGAGGATAGAGAGTGAGACCAGAGGAGAGGCAGTGAGGATGGAGACTGGCACTGGAGGAGAGGAGATGAGGATGGAGACTGGCACTGGAGGAAAGGAGGTGAGGATGGAGACCAGGACCAGAGGAGTGTTGGTGAGGATGGAGAGGGAGACACAAATTCAAGAGATACTGCAAAAGGAAGACCAGATGATTTGGTAACATGAGGAATACAAAGGAGGAGAAACAGGCTTTGACCTGGAGTGACTGGGAACAAGGTTTATCTTTACTAAATATGAGGAACACAGGGAAGAAAAGAAAGTTCAGGGAGGAAATTTAGTCTTTGGAGCAAACTGAATTTGAGGTGCTGGCAAGATCCAGGCTGATGGAAATGTGAGCTGGAGTTCAAGAACAATGTCAGGACTGCCTCAGAGATGTATTGACCAAAGCATCATTTCTTTTTATAGCCTGGGTCCTTTTGTCCCTTCCCAGTGGCATCTGCTTTAAGGTCATAGTCAATCTTTTTCATTAGAAGGTAGAACATCTTACAAATAAGAGCCCTTGACTTCTTCTTGGAGTCATCAGAGCCATCACATTTTATTAATTGCACTTTTGACCTTCTATAATAGATGTTTTATCTGGCTCTTCTACTTAAACCATGGTACTTTTAGCCATCTCAGAAAGTGCATAACAGGCTCCCATGATTGAAGAAACTGGGGCCAAGAAAGTGCCAGTAGGTTGGCCAAGCTCACACAGCCAGTTATCAGCATCCTGATTCCTGACCCCCTGTACTTTCCACTGGGGCAAATGGTGCCTTTCAGACCCTACCTGGTGGCATCTCTTGCTCTGTCTCTGTAGCTTGTTACTTTGCACTCAGAACTGTTTCTTTAAAACTGTCATATTCCTGTGGTCTCTTGTAGCTTCTGTGTTGATTCCTTCTAACTGAACTTTAAAACGTTTTGCTTTTCTTTCCTACTTTCTTGAGGGCCTAAATATAGTCACTTTATGTTCACTTCTACCAAGAACATTCTCGGTGTTTGTAACCAGCCTATAGTTTTGAACACCATGTCCAACCCTCCTTCCCAAATAAACGTTTGCTCCACGTTAATGGTTTTAAGAATGGTGTGGATTGTTGCATGAAAGAGATTGTTGCATGAAAATGTATCCGTTGTCAACCCGCATAGGTTCCTTTAACTCCAGCGACACTAAGTGATTTTTTGTCTTTCATACTGCTTATCCAACTCAGGGCCCGGGCCTCTTCTACGAGGGGAAAATGAACTGCATTCCTGGGGCTGGTGAGAAATCAGTGCAGGTGGGAGAATAAACAGTAATCAGACAAGATTCCATTTAAAACATCAGGGTTGCAATGTGTCATCCAAAGTTGTAATAATAAAGTCTCATTGGTCCCCAGTAGAGTGCAGTTTAATTAAATGCAACCACAAGACAACTTTGCCTTAACCTTGTAGAATTGAAGCTTTCTATTAAAATCTTTTCTGCTTGGTCCTTCTTTCACCGTATAGATGCCTTGAATCTCCGAAACCGACAGGTCATCTGTGTCACTCTCAAGGTCCTCCAGCATCTGGTTGTGTCAGCTGAGATGGTGGGCAAGGCCTTGGTGCCTTATTACCGTCAAATCCTCCCCGTCCTGAACATCTTTAAGAATATGAATGGTGAGTGAGCCCACGAGTCAAAATGTCTTTTAAGCCAAAGAAAAAGGGAGTGGTTTGTAGTAGAGTTACTTAGCAACACGTTTAGGATTTATTATTGCATATAAACTACGATCCATTTGGAGATCTAAATAGCATATTCCCACCCCTTCTCCAGCTACTCCCTAGGGAAACAGTAAAATTAACAATTTCATTTATTACTCCTCACGTACAGCTTCCTTACTCAGTACAGAAGCGCTGAAGCCGTTCTATAAGCTTCCAATAATTAAATTGTGAAGTTTTTCTAATGGTCTTTTGAATACATTAGTAGGTTTTGAGTTTGTTCTTTTTCTTGATAGTGATTCTACCTTTACATACTTCCTGTTACAATTTCAGTCAGTTTTTTTCCATTGGTTTAAGATGAATTTTTAAGCACTATTATTAAAACCTGGTAAATGGTTTTGATGATTCATTTATTTTTTGTATGGTTCTATAAGCTTTGGAAAACACAGATGAATTCAGATGGTTCTATTTTACCCTAACAAAGATATTAGCAAGTTTTTGGTGACCCTTGGCAGGCAGCGGATGTACATCTATTCATTAAGAGTATGATTTCCTAATTTTCTTTGTTGTTGTTAATTTTGAAGTTCCATGCTTCTCACATGCATGGTATAAGTCAACATTGAACTTATTTCCTAACAGTGGTATCAATAAGTTAGTAATTTAATGGAGCACTGAATGAAACTTTTGCAACATGATCTGCTCATTGTACATTCAAGAAAAAAATCAAACAAGAATCTAAGTTTACGGCAGCTCCTGCCACAAACATACTTGTGTTTGGAATCACTATTTTTTATATTATTACTCAATTGCTATTACGTCTGCTCCAGGCATAGACTATTCAGGAAATCATGGAATTCTCAAAAAGCTTTTAGCTCTCTTTCAATAGTAGAACCGGCTTGTATGTTTTATACTATACATATTTAGAAAAAGGACTTCAAACTGGAGTTGCAGGAGCTTACAAATGCCTGTAAGGGAGTGCTTACAATGGTATTCTGCTCAAATTGTCTGAAGAGCTGTGGGTAAGGTGGCATTCAGGCGAGATGGTTAGTCTTTAAGCAAAGTAATAACTGGGTTTTAATAATTGAGTCTCTTATTGTCAAAACTTAATGTTTTAGTAACAACATTCCTACTTTTGGAAAATACTTAAATAGTCTTCATTCACAGTTCATACTTTTACCATATAGTAGCAGCAAATATCCATGAAGTTATGGGAGACTCCAGATGTGCACCTTGTTCAACTAAGGTCCATAAAAGAAACTCTAACTGCACACCTTATATTTAGATTCTAGTAACTTGAGGGAGATAGAGATAAAGATGTTCTGATAGAGATGGTAGCATCATTAAAGAGATGGAAGCATCAGGGAACAACCACCCAAAAATCTTAGTTAACATTTTTGAAGGATGCGATTCACCAATACTTCCTCAGTAATCCTCATGCAAACCTGTGATGCATGTACTATTACTATTTCCATTTAATTGTTGTAAAGTTGCCTCTTGTAGCTTTTCTCCCATGCGAACATTTGTTTCTGTACTTGATGATCATAGAAGATGAGCCTGAACACATTTCCCTTTTCTTGCCTGAGTATCTAGGAATAGGTAGCTACTGCAACATGCTTTAATGCTTTTGTTGATCACACAATAAAAGCTAGAACTTATATCTAAGCATCATTCCATATCCCTGTATAAAAGTAGAAAATCGGTCATGTTCAAAGGACAATTAGAATCTTTCTTTATCCTCAAGGAAATCTATAAAGATGGATAAATATTGCTGCCACAAAGAGATAAATCTTGTTGGGCACTCTAGACTATTAAACAAAACAATTGGTTTCTACTGCTTTCTCATTATAGTTTTTCTTTAAATCTTTAACTCACAGGTGTTCATATACTTAACAAAGAAAATGATTGACTTTAAGAATAAATCCCTAGTAAGAGTTTATCAATGTGGGAAATTTAAAGTTCATACTATAGTCCTTAATTGGTTCCAAACAGCTAATTCTTTTGGAGTCTTTCTAAATGCACGCCTCAGGAATTCTACATTTAAATTATTTTTCTGCTTAACATTTTTCTGACATTTGAAGGGAAAAATATTATCTTCAGCTTCATTTTCTACTTATCTTAGAAACCTGTCACAACGATGCCAGCCTGCAGTTTGCTGTATTTTCAAAGGGTCCTGCTACAAAATTGTAACATTGTAGCGACAAAAACTCAAAACTGTTCCTTAAAGTAGCTAGCTATGTTACCGTAGATCCAATTCTTTCAGAAAAAAAGCTTATCTCAGGATTTTCAATTACATTAGAATTTTCACTAGAAAAATGATTTAGCTTTAATAACATTTTAATAAATCCTGCTTTATGACATAGATCACAAAATTGATATATACTTACTTTATTTCAGCAGATGTCGTTAGTAACAGATATAATTATTTACAATTAAAATTACATTAGAAATTGACAGTATGTAGTGTTAGAAAAAACTCATCCTAAATTTCAGTGTATTAGAGCACAATTGCACGTTTCTGTATTTCCTCTTTTTTGTACTTCTTTTTTATGTAAATCAATGTCTCGTTAAACTCAGATTCAAAAGTATTTCTTTCAAGTCCCACTACAAAATTCTTTTTAGAATGAGACCAGATACAAGTGACAAAAAAGAATGAGAGAAAATATTCTTTCAAATACAATGCCCTGTCTGTCTGTCAGTATCCGCTCGAAGAGCAAACATTAGATGAGTTCTACTACCCGAGGTTTTTACAATGTCCCCCGTTTTAATGTCGCATGAACTTCCTCTGAAATAAGCAGTGGGGGCTGCAGAGCCGGGGACCTGGACATTGTGGCAGTGGCCCACGTGAGGAGCCCAGGCTTCCAGTCTTTTCAAGGACCAGTTGGAAATCAAGTAGGGCAGGGAGGAACAGTCCATGCTCACAGCACCAATTCAGACCCCATCTACATGATCAGAACAACGAAAACTTAGAGCCAGCCCCACTAGATCATTCTTGTTCTAGCAGAGAGAGTGGCTGTATACTCTTGTGTGTTAGTAGTATTTTTCACTGAGTTTAATTAGGCTATAGTGAAAACAAGAACAGATGAATCTGAGATGTGAATGGTAATGTAGACTAATCAGTAACATTTTGGAACCAGAAAAGCTGTGACCTCAGGCAAATCCCTTAAAGTCTCTAATCATCAATTTTTCTGTCTGCACAAAATATGCATCGTAACAACTTTTCATTAGGGTGGGCATAATTAGAGATGAAGTGTTCAGGGCCCCTTCACACAGAGCCTGTCCATGACTGGGTATTAATGAGAGAGCCATTATGATTACACAACATTATATACGTATACAATATTATAGACATACAATAGTATATATTATAGAAGAATATCATGCTCTATGAATTATTATGTAACAACATAACCAGGCAACTGAAAGTGTTGTGTGTGATCCGTAGCGCTCTCTCGTTGGGTGACCCGTCGCTTGGCCCTCTGTGAACCTGTGAGTGGCCCGTAGCCTCCCGGTCTCACCAGCTGCATCAGTGCCTTTGCTTCAAGTGGTTCATTTTGCCTCTAATTGCCAAGTGCAGGGCGAGTGGCCAAATAAGTGAAAGACTCAGATTCATTCACCGGTAACAGGTTTTCAAATCCATCCTTTTCTGGCATAATCTTTCAGCTTGAATATGTGACTGGTGTTTAGGGAGCATCGTATTTAAAAAAGAGAACCCCCTCTCTGGCACAGACAAGGAAAGCCTGGGCCAGGGTCCCCTTCGGAACAGCCAAACTGCTATCTAAGCCTTTGAGCTGATTGCCTTGCGTTCTAAACAGTGACTTTTGGACGTAAAACATGCTCTCTTTCCAGTGACTGCTTTGAGGCAAAAGAGAAAGAGGAGTTTCTACAAAATATTCCTTGAATGCATTTGTCATACAGCCAATAGCAATTTATTCTTTCCTATGTTCTTTCACAAATGTTATCAAAGGTTACAGAAAATTAAAACAATAGGAATCTTCAATTTATAGCTTTCAGAGAAGAAACTACCAAATTAATGATGCAGAGTATTACATTTAAGGAGCATGAGCCAATGAATGGCATTAACGCATTTACAGCTGGAATATGGGCTCTGCCAGCAGATTAGGGCTCTCCGATAGGCCTGTTTACCATATTTTGGTTCATTTCTAACAGTACCAATAGTTCTGAAACAATCCCTACCTAAAAGATTTCAGACTCCAGATGTCAGAGACTCTGATAATGTTGTAAATTTATGTCATGAAATATGCAAAAGTAAACATAATAATGAAATATCATGTCCCCACGTTTGTAGAAATCAAATAGCTTGGCTTTATCTAAGGTAACTCTAAGATATATGCCATTATAGACTAATAAAACGTTCATTAAAGAGACTTAACATTTTTATTCAGACGCAGGCACATTAAAACATATAGGGAATGAGGATGCCTGAAGTTTGCAAAATTTTAGGATGTTTGTACCATGTCTTTGACCTGTAATTTAAATGGCTTCTAAAAAATAGAAGTAATTATTTTATGCTCATCGTCTTTTAAAACAACTTCTAATGAGAACCTAGGCCTTGTAAGTCAACCTGATTCAAACCCTCCTTGATAACCCTCCTTGATATTCCTGTGAGTTCTCTAGGACCAATTCTCATGCTCATTTCAAACGCTGATGAACTTCTGGGAATGGACTGTTTACCAAACAACAGCAGCAACAAAACTTTCAGTTTTTCTATTTCATAGTTGATGTATATAAAGGTTATTTCTCCTCACGGAGATTTACATTTAATTTTGGAATTAAGTTTCATTCCCCATGGAATTCTGAACAACTTTGCATTTGTGATTTACATTTTAGAAATTTACTTCGAAGTTCCTTTGAAATGGTTAAATGTGTTAAATTTGAACCATGAGATTACTCTGAATTAATTGAAGAAATTATTAGAACTACTGCTTCCAACATTTCTGAATGTTAGATTTGGAATTGTTATGCATATATCTAGTTTCTCTGAGCACTTCCTCCATGCACACTTAACTCATTCATCTACAGAGAATCCTAGGATTATAAAGTTGGAAGATCCACATAGGGGTCCTTTGGTCTAAGAGTATATCCAATTTACCAAACTATGCAATCATTACTTCCATGAAGGCAAAATGTTTGTGTTGGTCTTTCCTTTTCTTATGTAGAGCTTGGCACACCTAGTAGAATCAGGTACCTAATATGTGCTTGTGTGAAATCAGTTCACTAACTCAGCCTACACGACCAGTACTTATTTCTTCCGTATCGTCCAAGCAGCCTCACTACTTCATGGGGTAACCTGTTGTACTTCCAAAGAGAAAGGCAGCTCCTGTTTTGAAAGGAAATTTACACCTAACATTTCCATCTGGTTCACCTCCCTCGTCTAAACTACACAGCACGATGGTTAATCCTTTTCCACATAGCAAGCCTTCGGGAAATTATAGAAAACTTTCCTTCCCCCTCGGTATTTACTTCTCCAAGTGCAATATCCCTACTTCTTCCAAGCGTTCTCTATAAGCAGAGCTCCCAAAGCCTGGAGAATCTTTGAGGATGGGGACGGAGGACTCATTTCTGCAGAAAGAGATGGTTGTGCAGTGATCTAAGAGTGCAGCGCAGGACAGCAGATGGTCCTGGGAAGAGCTCAGGCCTCCCTCCCTCACCTGATGCCCCCACGCGTGGTCAGCCCATAAAGACCTCTTTACCATGGTGAAACCTACACATGCTTATGAGGTTAAACGCCTTTCCTCTTCACTGAGACTGCTACATTTGAGTCTATTTTCAACCCAAATCCACTTGTAAAAAGCACCATGAGGGGAGTGAGGTCAGTCACAAACCGTGAATTACATCTCTATGTGCTCTCCTCTGTAGACCTTCCTGGTTGTGCCTGCCCAGAGGGAAGGATTATTGTGAGTTGTCTGTAACCAGGTAGGGCGATGACTAAAGAAATGAGAATCCAGTTCCGAAGGCTGTTTCTTAGCTTCCTGGAGCCATGTGACAAATTATCATACACAGAGTGGCTTAAACAACAGAAATGTATGTATCGTCTCCTAGTTCTGGAGGCTACAAGTTAAAGATCAAGGTGTGGACAGGGCCGGCTCTCACTGCAGGCTCCGGGGAGGCCTCTTTCCTGTTGCTTCTGGCTTCTGGAGGTGCCAGCCGTCCTTGAGCTTCCGGAGGTGCCTGCTGTCCTTGAGCTCCTTGGCTTGTGGATGACGCGTCACTCCAGTCCCGCCCCGTCTTCATGTGGCCTTTTCTCCTGTGCATCTGTCTCTGTGTCTCTTCTCCTCTTCCTTTGAGAATACCAGCCCTCATAAGGATTGGATTAAGGGCCCACCCTACTCCCATACTCCAATATGACTTGATCTTAACTACTTACATTGGCAATGACCCTATTTCCAAGTAAGGCCACATCCTAAAGTTCTGGAAAAGACAGGAATTCGGGGGAGACACTATTCAATCCAGTCCAGATGATCTACCTCTTTCCAACAGCTTGTGGAGAGAGAAATCTCATCTTTGATAAACAAAGGTAGAGGTTTCGTGTTCCTTTCGCTCCCTCACATTGCCATAACTACTGATACTGAGCCCGCTCTGCACGGACGAATGAAAACTCCTTCTTTCAACAACAAAAATGTCATGCCTTTTCCTTTCAGCAGGCGGGGTTTGTGAAGTTAAGAAGGAAACTGGACCTGGATAGGTTTTAGGGAAGATGCAGGGAATTGATGTTTTTCTTCTTCTTCAGTAATGCTGCAAACTAACCAGAGATGGAAGCTCACACTTCCAACAGCTCTGGATGCTGCCCTGGGGATCCCATAGCAGCACCCCTGGGTGCTGCTGCACCAGCCCAGTCTCCAGGAACTGGCCACGGTGAGGCCGGTGTCACCTGGGCCTCTCCCGGCCCAAACCAGCTGGGCAAGAGGCTCAGGCCACTCTGTGCCTAAAGGGATTTGGACCAATAAATATGGGTCACCTGGTGGACAAGGCAGGACAAGATGCTTTGGGCACATGGAATAATTTATGGAGAAACAAGAAATGGGACAAAGCATGAAGGTGCTGAGCACAGCACTGAGGAGCGAAGTCTCTGGCTGCAGTTTTTGTGGGTTCAAACTCTGTTTGCCATCTGTGACTTTTGATGGGTTATGTAACGGCTGTGTGCCTAAGTCTCCATAATTTAAAAAGGAAGTCATTGGGAGGATTAAAGAAGTTCATTGGCCTGCAGAGAACTATAAGAAGGTCATTTTTCAGGAGTATCTACTTGGAGAGAAGGAGGGGAATGAATTGTGGAATTGAGTGTAAGTGCTTTGAAACTAGCATGTTAGGTAAATGTGTCCTCCCTGCCGCACAGGGTTTATGTTATGGAGAGAACTGAATATATGTGGCTTTATATGGTCCTCCCAAGAAAATTAAGTGAAATCTGTTTAAGTTAATATCATTATTATTATCTAAGATGATTAGATATGAAATATTCAGTAATCAATATCTTTCCCATATGCCAGCAGTCAGAAATGCAATGCAAAGTTCATTTCTAGATGCTAATAATTCCTAATTGCAAATATTCCAACCCAAACAAACTTTCACTGCTCAGCTCTCCCTTCCCCCGAAGACAGTTTAGTTCCTTCCCTGGCCCTCTCATGTCATTGCAAAGGAGGGCTGAGTAGTGACCTACACATAGGACTGTATCAACAGGTTCATTCGCCTGCCCCAGTGAACTAGTGAAATCCCAACCTCTTTCCACTGTGTTCTGTTTTCGACTGGCCCTTATATTTGTGGTTTCTCCGTATAAATATTTCCAAATTGTCATGGCCAAGTTTTTTCTGGGCATCCCCATTTCACCAGCATCTGGCTTTACCACTATCCCCACTTATGCAACTTTACCTGAAGAGATCAGACTTCCAGGAGGATACTGAGTTGCAGACAGGTTCATGGCCCAGGAACATCCCCATTGTTTCTGGACTAGTGGCAAATGTGGTGTATCTAGAATGGTTTGTGTAGAGAATCCCATTCATTGGTTCTGAAATGGTGATGAAAAGTGTCAACAAAAAGAGTCACACTCAGTAAAATGTTTAAAGAGGCTTCTTCTGAGCCAAATATGAATGACCATGACCCAAGGCACAGTCTCAGGAGGTCCTGAGAACATGTGCCTACGGTGGTTGAGTTAGTTTGGTTTTTATATGTTTCAGGGAGACATAAGACATCAATCGATATGTGTGGGGTATGCATTGGTTTGGTCCAGAAAGGTGGTGGTTTACAGGTCAAACATAGGTGGTTCAAAGACTTCCTGATTGGCAATTGGTTGAAAGAGTTAAGTTATTGTCTAAACACCTGGAATCAACAGAAAAGTGTCTGGGTCAAGATAAGGGGTTGTGGAAACCAGGTTTCTTATTATGTGGATGAGGTCTCATAGGTGGTGCCCTTAGAGAAAATAAGTTGGCGAATGTTTCCTAATCAGACCCTTAAAAGATGTTAGACTCTCAGCAAATCTCTTCAGGATTGGGAGGGCACGGAATGGGGAAGGATCTATTATGTTAATAGAGATTCTTTACAGATACAACTTTCTCCCCCCAAACTGACTTTTCAAGCCATTTCAAAATATGGCAAAGAAACATATTTTGGGATGAAATATTTTGATTTTCTTCTTTGTCTGTCATGTGAGATTATGCCAGAGTCAGGCTGGAAAGTAAGCCACGTTATATAGATTTAAATGAAACCTCTCTGATGAGATTTTATGATTTGTGGGGCGTAACTCCCCAGGTCCCTTAGATAGGAATTTGGGCAAGAGAAGAAAAAGGTCAGAGTTCAGTCCTCAAAGGGAACTGCAGTATGGAAACAGCAGCTCAGGATGAAGCGCGAACTGGCATTCGTATCCCTTGCCTGTGTGTGGAACAGGCCATGTGATCTGAAGCCTGCTTCTCAGCCTACAAGCCGTCCTACTGCCACTCCAGGGACCCCTGGGAGATATCTCTGCTCTTCCCTCCAGATCCATACTCAGACATCCCATCCTTTCAGTAATCTCCCCTGACTCCGCCCCCACTAGAAGAACAGAGGGCTGGCACCTTCCAGTTATTCCCAATCTGCCTTGCTGGGTAGAGGTCCTGTTTCTTGTATCCCTCCTCACCAGACGGAAGAGCCCAGATGCCGGGTGACAGTTGAGACAACTGGCTTTTGGCTGGACCTGTTTTCAAAGCCATGTTTGAAATGTGTGCTTCTGTTACAGGAAAGCAGTCCCGATCCAGATCCAAAGAGAGGGTTCTTGGATCTCACGCAAGAAAGAATTTAGGGCAAGTCCATAGAGTAAAGTGAAAGCAAGTTTATTAAGGAAATAAAGGAATAAAAGAATGGCTACTCCATAGACAGAGCAGCCCCGAGGGCTGCTGGTTGCCCATTTTTACAGTTATTTCTTGATGATATACTAAACAAGGGGTGGATCATTCATGCCTCCCCTTTTTAGACCATGTAGTGTGACTTCCTGATGCTGCCATGGCATCTGTAAACTGTCATGGTGCTGGTGAGAGTGTAGCAGAGAGGACAACCAGAGGTCACTCTCGTCGCCATCTTGGTTTTGGTGGGTTTGGGCCGGCTTCTTTACTGCAACCTGTTTCATCAGCCAGGTCTTTATGACCTGTGTCTTAGGCCAACCTCCTATCTCATCCTGCGACTAGGGTCCCTTCACTGTCTGGGGATGCAGCCTAGTAGGTCTCAGCCTCATTTTACCCAGCTTGTATTTAAGATGGAGTTGCTCTGATTTAAACGCTTCTGACACCTTGTCATCCCTCCACCCCTCTGAGGTACCCCAACAGGGATCCACAGAAAAAATAGCTGGGTTGCGGCTGGTTTCTAGTGCTTGGCCAGTGACATCCTTCCTGCAAGCTGGGAACTGGCACATTTCCCAATCAGAATTGCCACCAATGCAGCTAAGATCCTACAGATCTGCCTAGAGAAATCTGTATAATATGCTTTACTGTATTTAAACGCTCAAGATGGGCCCCAAATGAGCAGGCATGCAGATATTCGCCCAAGAGAAAACAGTGTTCTTTTCTATTTATGCAACAGAAAGTTTTACTTAATCTGAGCAAGAAAGCAAATAGCAATTTCTAAAGCTTTAATTTAAGGAGGCTTCTCTGCTCAGTCAGCTCATAATTTGTAGTTTTTAAGTCCCCTAAACTATCATCTATTCTGGATTTGCTGATAATTAAGAGTTCTTCTGATTTTCCTTTATATGCAAATCTTCCGTGAGCACCAACTAATGACTTTTTCAAGGTCTCTTTGTGGACTTTGCAGAGAAAATAAGAATGTCACTAAGGGTAATTGTTATGTTGAATATCACTATTCATGCCATCGTTAAAAGGTCCCTTTGAAGCGGGTGAGAGACTAAAGCTAAACTTGATTGGGTGGAGGAGCCTTTCCCTGCCACTGCGGTGCCCCTGGCAAGGGTGGGTAGTGAGGGTGAGTAAACTGTTCTGCCCTCCCCTGGGTTCCCAGGCTACTTGAATCGCACGTGCTCTTCTAGAGACGGATGGGAACGCCGAGCTTGCTTCACTCTCAGACCTTCTCTCCCCGCCCAGCGCGGACGGGCTCCGGGCCAGGAGCTCGCAGAGGGACTGGCGTGTGTCGCCTCGCCTCTCCCTGCCTCTGTGTAGGAATTCCCCGCCGCAGAGGTCAGGAGGGCGGGGGTGACACGGCAGCCATGGCTGCCTGGACTCCAGGGCGGCTCCAGGGGCCGAGGACAGCCCGGTGGAGGCCGCTATGGCTCGGCCCGAACCCACCGCGGCCTCCCCTGCAGGGACCCGTGTCCGGCTTCCACGGCCCTGCAGCTACATTGGCCTCAGCCTCTCGCGCGGGGATCCCTGGGCCCTTCTGGATCCTGATCACGCAGGGTCAAAAATGCCCCCACCCGTGCACGCTCGCCGTGAGAAACGCACTCCCGTGCCGTGCACTGATCACCCCGCGTGCTGCCCGGCCTGCAGCCCTGCTGCCTCGGCCTTTCCATTCTGCACCGCAGGGAAGGCCCAGGCATCGCGCGGCCAGCGCCTGGGGACACCTTCAGGGTACTCGAGAGGGTTCCAGCTGCAGGGTCAAGAGAAGAGCACAGCCACCGCGCCCTCCGAGGACACCAAGGCACATCCCGCTGTCCCCCCAGCGCGTGGCCAGTTCCCCGCGACTTTTAAAGCAGTTCTGCTGAGGGCGGCCTCCACACCTGCCTGAGTCCACAGCTCACCCAGGTGGAGCGACCCTCTTGTCAACTCCCTGCCACACTTGTGGTTTGCTTTCTCCAAACAGGAAACTGTTGGAGACATGTTCCACTTAGTATGAAATCGGCTTTCCATTTTATTGCCTTTCTTAAAAATCTGTAATTTTTACTTTGACAGAATGGAATATAAATGGCCCAGAATAAGCTTAACCATCAATAAAGGTGGAGTTGAAAAATACAATGGACATATTCCCTAGAAAAACTGCAAATATTATTGATATTTTCTTGCTTGCCTGCTTTCTGTATTATATTCTCATGTATATCTTGAATTAATGTTCCAAGTAATAAAGAAAAAAGGTAATGATGGCAACGTTATTATGACCAAGTTCTGTTTGGAGCCCTCGAAGATCAATTTACATTTTTTGCTCTTAAATACAGACTTTAATATGAGCTTCAGTAGCATATTTATATTCATTTTGAGGTGGTCATACAGTGAAATTAAAAATCACTCTCCATTCAATGACTTTTAGTTTAGATTTTGCATACTGATTACAACTCTGCCTCTGCTCCCCCTTGAAAAACCCCTACATTTCATCTTAAGTTCATTTCTTGAAGGTATCTTTGTCACCAACTAAAAAACTAATGATACAATACTAACATTTAAAAACCAAGAATGTAATTGGCCCATAATGACAGGATTATTGCCTGGTAATTTTCCTACTATTTTAAGCTTTGTGTTTGACCTGCATGCTAGTTGGATGTTTATTTGTATACCTCGGGTTCTGAGAAGTTTATAGTTTTTCTAACAGAAATCAATGAATGTTACATACGTTTGTATGTGTCTTTATTTATTATAAATATGGTAAACACCCACCTAATCAAATGTCTTAGATGTTGCTCTGTCTGGAAGCATGTTCTGTCCTTCCAAAGTTTCTTATAAACTGTGAGTGTAGGATAATGATATTCAAAGAGAATCAGTACCTTTTCTATTTTTTTGATGGCCAACTAAAATTTCTAAAAGAATTTCTGTTAGGACCATAGGCAGCCATGGAGTGAGGAGAAGGAGTGTGATGTCAGGCCTGTAAAAACCTGCTTAAAAAACAACCTGCACATTCACCTTTCTTTGTGTACATGCTGAGCTAGCCACTGGTGGCGGTGGAACATGAGGCCTTCCTGCTCTCACCTTAAGCCTCGTTGCACTGCCTGTACAAAGACTAATGCACCAGGCTAACTCCAAAAGCAATAGAGAGCAACGTGGTTTTTATGAAAGTTTTTTTGGGGGGGATGCCAAAGAGAGAACCACATAGTACATCCTTCGCTTATTCATTTAAAATTTAAAGAAAAAAGTTGAGTGCCTTCTACATGCCAATGCAGCAAAGCTTCCTAAAAAATCCTTTAAAAAGGGACTCTATGCTGCCACACAGTCATTTTCCATTTGCCAAATCCCTCAAAGACTTCCCCAGAGCCTCGCCCGGTGAATCTGAATCAATGTGTACAGCCACGGAAGGCCTGAAGGTTGAAGGAGGTTTTCACTACCATCAGGAAACAAGCAGGTCTAGAAAAGGATGGGCACCTTGCCACACATGGACCCCATCCTGCAAACTTTATGTTTCTTCTAACCATACATCCTTACTTCTACTCCTCTCTATAATAACCTGACTCTGAGGTCAGGGTACAACTTGGAACAGGAAAATCCAGCATTGATGGCAGACTGATTGAGATTGCTAAATGGCAAAAATAGTGCTGTTTAGACTTAATGCACTGTCTTAGCTAATGAAATAGTGAAGGACTGCAATCCAGTCTCAGATTTACCACCATCAACATAATCCTCTTGCAGAAGAGTAGGAATGTCAGCTTCATCAGTGCTACTAACATGCTTTGCATGCTGGGAAGATCCCATTTGACTGTCTGGCCAGGTCTCTCTACTTCATGGGCTTCCATAGATTTCTTGGTGAATATTCTTCTTGTGCATCCTGTTCTTTGATGTATTGATTTTTAACAATACATCAAAATCAGGTACAAGGCAGACCTTTTGTTTGTTGGATTCCAAATGTACAAAAACTCAATCTCGGGGGAAGGAACAAACCCTCTCTCAGCTACCTCCAAATATTGTCCATCAGGTCTCTCTTGAAATTTCTAAGAGCATTTTTTTCCAAATATTTGCTAGGAGCTGCAATGTATATAATTTTTGCTAAATCTTTGCTAAGGACCACATGATGATATGTATGTCTTGCTTATAAACCCAAACAAAGCGCATTAGAGACCATTTGTCCTGAAGCTATCAACCAACTAGATTTGCAAGTCCACCCAATTGTGTGTGACATATGGTCAGGGAGGATGATGCATCACCTGGTGCATTTCCCATCATCAGGACTGCCTAATAGGTCCAGTCTTGTTCTAATCTAATAGGCCTGTGAGAACAAACAGCAATGAGCTGGAAGCTAGGGTTTGTTTATTTGTTTGTTTGTTGTTTGTTTTAATGTAGGTATTGTTACTAGAATGTAAATTTCATGAAGGCAGGGATTTTTGTCTTTTTTTTTTCACTGCTTTATCTCCAACTCAGCAATTGTTCTTAGCAGTTCCTGAGATCAATAAATATTTGCTGAATGGGTGAATGGATGGAGAGTGTATTGGTTTTCTATTGTCACAAATTTAGCCGTGTAGGACAACACCCACATATTATCTCACAGTTCTGCTGATCAAAAATCCAGCAGACTCAGCTATGTGATATGATTAGAATCTAATAAGGGGATCACAGTGTCAGTTGCCCTATGTTCCCTGTAGAGATTCTGAGGAAGAATCCACTTCTAGGCTCATCCCAGTTGTTGATAGAAATCAGTTCTAATGGTTGCAGGACTGAGGTCTCCATTTCCTGGCTGGTTGTCAGCAGTGGGGAGCTCTCAACTGCTTGAGGCAGCCCACATTCCCTGGCCCATGACCATCTCATCTTCAAAGCCAGCAATGGAGGGTTTCCTATCACTCGACCTCCCCTTCTGCCGCATCTCATCTGCCTTCCTCTTCTGCTTTCAAGGGCTCGTGTGATTCCCACCCAGATAACAAAAAGTATTACTCAAGCAAAGTGTTAACTAACCTTCTAAATTTGTTACACATTTTTTTTTGTTACAAGACGTGGAACTACATGGAATAATCCTTGTTTTAAGGTGAGTAGATTAGTAACCTTAATTCCATTTGCAAAGTCCCTTCACAATACCTTGATTCGTGTTTGATTGAATAACAGAAATTCAATCAAAGAAATGGACAGAAATATTGGAGGGACATCTGTAGAATTGAGGTTTTGGAATGAAATCATCAAAAAATTGGTGCCTGGATGACCATGACTGGGAGCTTGAAGTATATGTTCAAGAAGATACAAAATTAACTGCCAAATTTAGTGAAGGTAGCGCAGCTCAACACTCCCGTAAGTCAGAGAAGACTGAAAATGTGTAAAACCTTGAATGGGCATGGCAAGACACAGGGCTTAAAGATTTTCATTGTAATTTCCAACCTGAATCATGCTATCTAATGATTCAAGGACTTACATATAAGCGGAGAATAAAATCAGGAAGTTCAACATGTCTTTCAGGAGGTTAGCACAGCGATAAAAGAATAGCATCACTAGTAAAATTCCAGTAAAGTCTCTCAGCCAATGGTGTCCTCTGTCCCACTGTATGGTTCCCCGTCACAGGCAGTACATATCATTTCCTGAGTAATTACATCAACATTACCTAAAATCCCATGGGCCAGCAATAGAAAAGACAGGAAAGTATTATTTTTGGAATTACTATTCTTACTTTACAGATGAAAAAGCTGAGCATTGGATCAAATGACTTGCCCAAGGTCATAGGACAGGAATGAACCAAAGCCAGCACCCAAGAAATAAGCAGGTCCTCCTTCTAAACTTGAGTGGCAGGTACTCTGAAAGTGTAAATTGGATTGCCAGAAATAGCATTTCTAAGGTAGTTCTGATCAAAAGATTTCTTTTATTTAAGGTACTGAAGTAAATGGAAGTTTCATTGATCCGATTTAACAGCTATTATATGCTGGCAGATCAAAGTAGCTGTTGCTGATCTTCACAAATTCTTATGCATTATGAAGCAAAAACGTTTTCATATCATCAATTCTATTATGGAGTAGTGATCAATAATACCTTGAGAAAAACTCTAAACACAGAAAACTATCAGCAAGTTCACCTAATTAAAAACATCAAACAGAATCTTCTAACTTTGTTCCACTTTTTGTGTGAGAAGGCATGTAACCACATGGCGTGCATTCAACTTTTTTTTTTTAATCCCAGCCAAATTCCTTCTCAGAGTTATGGATAAAATCTGTGTACATAGCTGCCTTAGTCCATTTTTGTGTTGCTATAACAGAATAGCTCAGACTGGGTAATTTGTTTTTAAAAACAAGTTTATTTGGCTCATGATTCTGGAGGCAGTGAAGTCCAAGATTTCACAGACCATTTGATGAGGGTCTTGTGCTGCTTCAACTTATGGGGAAAGTTGAAAAGGAAGTGGGCATGTGCAAAGAGACCAGGGTCTCTGGGGGTCTCATGGGGAAAAATAGTAACTCACATGTGATTCATTTGTACAAATTTTAGTAAGATATAGCGCAAGCTTATACCCTACTCTTTTGGGCAATTTAATTTACACAGCATTTTCATTTCTAAACACAATTCTTTGGTAAAAGACCGTTTGTTTTAGGTGCAATTGTTCACAATCTCTTTTCCTAACTAATCACATAGTTCTCCCAACAATTCTCCCAAATATAATAGGTAAATACACTAAAAATTGCTTTGCCATGTATACTTCATTTACTTTGCCAACTTGATATTTCAGGTTAAACACGGTTGTATATTATACAGAGAAGGGTGTTCTCCTAGTCTTAATAATAACTGATTGAACAAGTACTCTTATACTATTTATGAAGTAATTCAAAAGAAGGCATTAATCTACATTTACTAGTACATTATGGAAAAGCACTTCTATGACCCTATTCCTGAAAATCAGCCTACTTTTTCTTAGAAATTTCTACCTTCTTTTACTAGAAATGTATTGCACTATTAAATTTTTCTTTGTTTCCCGTATTTAAAAAAACAATTCATTGCAAATAAAACCTTTCCTGAGTAATAATCACTTAGCATATAAATGATTTTAGTATTAATATAATTCTCTCTAAATAACTTCCATGCCCCATGCATAATGTACCAAGCACACCTATTAAAATGATAGTTTTGTAATGTGAGAATTTCCATTATAAAAACCTGTGAAACACAATCTAGCACATTTAAAGATCGCTTTTAGATTGTAATTGGAAGATAAATTCTAATTACTGTTTAATTTCTTGGTTGAAAATCTTTGGCATGTACAACATAAAATTGACTCTGAAATTATGCAGTTAATATTATCAGCACTTAGCTATTCCTTTTGAAGCTGCAAAGGTTTCATTTGTTTGGCCCAAAGAAATATTCAACCAGAAAAAAAAAAAAAAAACTGCTTAAAGTTTGGAAAGTTTAAAAAGTGGCTATCAATATAGTTAACTCATCTATAATAAGTTATGTTCAGAGAAATGGCTCAACATTGGGTTATTGAAAAAAGGGTACATTCTATAGAAAGTATGCTATTTGAGGTGTTCTAGACCAGGAAGATAAACATGTTTTTAGAATTCTATTATCTAAGCTATGGGTTAATATCCAATATTGTGACATGATCCTGTGACTTTAGTCAAATCAGTGATGGAAAGTTAGAAATCTCCTCCCTTAAATATTGATGCATTCTTAGAATTATAAATCTCAGAGAGTTGTTCTTCCAGTCACATTGCTGGAGTAGAGATTTATAATTTTTTAAATTTTTAATGAGATTATTGACTTATTAATTTGTAGATTCTTGACTTATTAATTTGTTCCAAGTTCCTTTTGTGTTAACTGTCTTAAAAATGGGTAACAGTTATTTAGTGCTTTTTATAGGCTGGATTCCGGATTAAGCTGTTTTCATGAATCATCTCATTTAATCCTCACAACACAGGAGGAAGAAAGTACCCTTCCTCTAATTTAACAGATGAGAAAATGAATGCAGAGAGGTAAAGTAATTTTCAAACTGTCAGTTAGTAAAAGGGCACTTATAGGATTATTCAAATGGAAAGAGAGATAAAAAATGATAACTGGTATAGTTTTCTCCATCCATAAATACTGAGTGCTTGAGCTGCACCTAATGGGGTATTTAATTACATTGTTACAGACAAATCATTCAGCTATATTGATTTAATCTTCCAGTGTTTAAACTAGCAATAATAAACTAATAACATTCCTAAACTTTCAGTTTCTTCCAAAGTTATTTTTATTCGTGTTACTAAATTTAAAAAAGTAGTGTTCAATACTAATTATTTACTGTGATCTATTTTTTTTAAACATCGAGTGGCGTTATTCTTGGACGAAAAGTAAATCCAAATTCAGCCTTTATGCAATAGTATGAATTTTTTGCATTTGGAGTTTATAAAAGAGTTTAATAAATGTATAACATATGCAATAATCAAGATTTGTATTGCGTATGTTTATTAAAGCTCATTTACAGCTAGTTAATAGAGTATGAGTAGATTTTGCTGAGTTAATAAATCCAGTGCAAAGTACCACTTGCACATGATGATGTCGATGGCTTCACTCTAGCTATCCTGAAGCATGGAGTTCTTCATGCACAGTAGTTTGTCCTTTGTGTGAAAAGATAATTTGCTGACCATTTCTGCACAGGAGTCCTCATTGTCAGCAGGACTTAACTTGAGATGATTCAAGACAATTGCAAGAAACGTTCTTTAGAAAGAAGAATTTACAAGACTTGCTCATTGAACTATGTAAATTAATTGGAACTTGAAGAGAGAAAAAAAAGCTCTAGTTTCACTTTTTTAAGTTTGGGGAAGATGAGTTGCAAATAATGTTCAAGAAGAAAGTCATTCTGTCTAAATTAGGCCATGGTGGATCTTCAGCTTGAAAGTTTGTCTTCAGAGAATGAGAAAGAGAAACAGAGAGAAAGAGAGACATAGGTAAAGGAAAAAGAAGGTCAATGAATATGACGCAAAGCACAAGGGCATTTTAGTAGGTAGAGAGATTAAAACCTAAAACCATGACGGTTCTTTCATATTTTTTAAAATCTAAGAGAAATATGATGAGAAATGGAAAAATGTTGAAGATATACAGAAAGAATATCAAGGAGAACCATTGATCTTAACTATAAATATAAGGTAGAGATGCATTGAAAATAAGGGCCACAAAATGCAAATGAATGAAAACACTTAGTATGTCACAAACATGACAAACAAAAAGCTCCTGGAATTTTTCAGACTAAGATGGCCTTATTTCATTTGCGGTGGATCCCAGTTGAGTGTCATCCCTCAACGAGTGGGCACAGACCCCTGCCTGAATCTCCTGAGTTACATGGTGCACACTGCATCCCATTTGGACTGATACTGTTTTGCAACAGCTTAACTGAAACAATTTCAATATTTAACCAAAATCTGCTTTCCTATAACTTTTCCACTGGGGGCTTCATTTGACTGTCTGGCCAGGTCTTTCTACTTCATGGGCTTCCATAGATTTCTTGGTGAATATTCTTCTTGTGCATCCTGTTCTTTGATGTATTGATTTTTAACAATACATCAAAATCAGGTACAAGGCAGACCTTTTGTTTGTTGGATTCCAAATGTACAAAGATTCAATCTTGATTATATCCTAACGCTGAAATTTCTACACAATATTTATTTGCCATGCTTCGTTTCTCTTTGTTTCTCTTGCTCTATAAATTTCTCCAAAATCCTAACATGTTGTTTGAAATTTGGTTGTTTCTTCTTATACAAGTTTGCATTTCAAGTTATTTTATAGCCTAGATGTATAGGAATCCTGCTTTCCTCTGAATGTGTAAATTAATAACTGTTAATAATCCTCTGCTATCTAAGTTCTAGGTTTGACGTAAGGGATGCTATTTGAGGCCGAAGCCGTCTGATGGGGTTCGGCTTTGTGTCCCTACCCAAATCTCATGTCAAATGGTAACCAGCCATGTTGGAAGAGGGGACAGGTGGGAGGTGATTGGATCATTGGGGTAGATTTCCCCCTTTCTGTTTTCGTGATGGTGAGTGAACGCTCACACGTTCTGATGGTTTGACAATGTGTAGCACCTCCCGCTTTGCTCTCTTCCTCCTGCTCCAACCATGTAGAAAGTGTCTGCTTGCCCTTTGCCTTCTACCATTATAAGTTTCCTGAGGCCTCCCCAGCCAGGCTCTCTGTACAGCCTGTGGAACCGTGAGTCAATTAAACCTCTTCTCTCTCCTTTTTTTTTTTTTTTTTTTTTTTTTGACAGTGTTTCTCTGTTGCCCAGGCTGGAGCGCAGTGGTGCAATCTCCTCACACTGCAGCCTCTGCCTTCCATATTCAAGCAATCTCAGGCCTCAGTCCCTGAGTAGCTGGGACCACAGGCATGTGCCACCATGCCCAGTTAATTTTTTTTTTTTTTTTTTTTTTAGTAGACACAGGATTTCACCATGTTGGTCTCGAAATCCTGGCCTCAAGTGATCCACACACCTCGACCTCCCAAAGTGCTGGGATTACAGGCGTGAGCCACTGTGCCTGGCTGAACCTCTTTTCTTTACAAATCACGCAGTCTCAGGTAGTTCTTTATATTAAGTTTTTGTGCCAACCTATAGCAATGTGAGAACTGACTAATAACACTGTCCATACAAATACAGGAAATGTAGATCTCTTGTACATTTGGAATCCAACAAAGAAAAGGTCTGCCTTGTACCTGATTTTGATGTATTGATCAAAATCAATACATCAAAGAACAGGATGCACAAGAATAATATTCACCAAGAAATCTATGGAAGCCCATGAAGTCTCTTGTTTCTTCAGGATAAAACTTTAGATCACTGTTTTGGCATGAAAGCAAAGTATCACCTTGGCAGAAGACTGCGTCAACCCTCCAGTAGGCATGCTGACATCTTGATTGTTTTCTGCTCTTTTGCTTCTTGTCATTTTATTGGACAGGGTGTAGCGCAGCTAGCAGGATTCAGTGTCATGTTTGATATTGGCAAATAAAACTTGTGATTGAAAGTAAGGTTTCTCCACCAGACAACTTTTACAAAGAATCCAATGGTGCAGTCTTTCAATAATTTCTTTCCCTTGCACCCCAAAAGTCAATCATTTATCAATCTTATTACTTGTTCGTTTGCAACTGTGTGCCCACCCCCTGTTGCCAGCTGTCCCTAATATGCTGTGACAGTGAGTTCAGAGCATCACTATCACACCTTGTCTATGATAGCAAATTCTTCCTTGTTCTCCATGCAGCAAAAATTACATCTGTTGTCTCATCTCAATTTGAAAAACCTCTCTGCAATTCTAGGAACAGGTAGTCACCATTCTAAAAGAAGGCTGGACAAAATTGTAGTCATAGTTTGTGGTTTTTCTTTCTTCCTTTTGAAATATTTCTATCTTTATAATCTCTTAACATTATCTGAGTCCTATCTCAGGCATTTTAGTAGGTAGGGCATTTTAGTAGGAAAGAGAAAAATCAACTTCCTAAGCACCTCCTCCCCTCAATGCTTTGAAGGCTCAGCACATACGCTCATGGGACAAATGACACTTTTATAAAAGAAGAAACAGAAAACCTGCCAATTGACTGAATATTGGGAGTAAACAAGCAGGGATTTCTACTTTTTAAAAAATTCTTCACTTTGTTAAGAATGTACATAATGACTCTTTCTGTGGTACACTAGAGCCTGTTCATGAAGAATTTGCCTCCTCCACAGTGAAATTGAGGAGGAGATTGGGACTTGATATGCAAACTCAAGTATATAACTGGTTGATTAGAGAGAAATGAATGATAAATATCAGTTTCAAGGAGATGGCAGGAAAGTCACAAGACAGAGCTTGACCACAGAGATTTCTAGAGCTTGACCGCTGAGATTTCTAGTGTGGAGATGTTATATGCTGGTAGCAATTGCGCAAAGATACATTTATGGATAGAAATCCAGGGGAAAGAAGAGGTAGTTCGTCTTCACAGATTCCGACTGAGAAAGGGCAGAGGAAAACACGGCAATGTCTCCTGAAGGCCGCTATGCCACTGTTTCACCTTGTGCAGATTCATGACGCCAGTCTGGGAAGAGTTCGCTTCCTGGTACCTGGTGCAGATGGGGTTGTCCCACCTCTTTTGACACACATGCCATAGAAAAAAACCATTCATTCATTCATTTCATTATTTTTACTGAATATTTTGTATGTGCCAACCACTGTGCTAAGCGCCAAATACAGAATCGTGAATGTAAATTAACAAAAGCACATATATATATAATTACACTCACTGGAGTTCAAAGTGCCAGTGACAATGATGATGGTGATCGCAGCCAGCGGTCACTCTGCATCCCCTCCACATGAGGCACTGCGCTAAGTGCCTTTATCTGCAGTATCTGAACAAGCCTCATGCCAGGCAGGAGAGCACAGCTCAATTTGCTTCGTTCTTGTCTGAGACTCCCAGTGGTCACATTGCTGTCTTCACCACAGAGCCCCTTGCAGAGTCAGAATACCATGGCGAGGGAGGGTGGATACAAAACATTCATTTTGTACACCTTCACCTTCCTCTAACAGCCCCTGGGCTGTCACTGTGGCAGCACTTTGATGCTCAGCCCCTCAAC
Source organism: Macaca nemestrina (assembly GCF_043159975.1). NCBI lineage: Eukaryota > Metazoa > Chordata > Mammalia > Primates > Cercopithecidae > Macaca > Macaca nemestrina. The sequence goes on along the minus strand of NC_092129.1, from coordinate 8,569,618 downwards.
GTGTTGTGTTGGCAGGAAACCAGCTAACTGAAGCAAAGTAAAGGAAGCAAACATCGCCTCTTGAAAGGGCCATGGTATAGCTGATGAAGAGACACGGGATCAGTTACTGCTATCTTAATAGCTTGCATGACCGCAGGCCAGTCATTCAGTCTGTCTATGTATTTCCTCATCTAGCAAGTAGGAAGGAGAAATACTCACATGTCCTCAAATCCACATGTGTCAAGTCCAGATATGCTCCTCCTTCTTCCTGCCAGACATTCTGTGATGCAGATTCTCCTTCCCCTTCTCACATCTGTTTTTCTTTCCTTCAACCTCAGTGCATGTTGTCATTTATAGTCAAGCAATTCATTCCTATTTCTTCTCACCACCCACTTTGTGCAGAGTCTTTTACTCCGGAACCTGCCCAGGGACAGAAAGAGCTGGGTTCCACTGCAGATAACCCCAGGATTCCCTCCCTCCCACACTGTAGTTAATCCCAATCGCCTGACACCAACTCATACCTGAGCTGTGGAATCAATAATTTCTGGATTTTATGATCCCCTAGTAAACACTGGCAAAATCCATGAGATTTCCATACCAGAAGGTGGGGAACATTAAAGTAGATGCTATCGATAATCAGTTCTTTTACAGAAATGCAAGGTAAGCGCAGGGTGTTTCCGCCACTTTTATGCATAATGAGGCATTTATACAAACAACATCCACACAGCTAGTTGAACTGCCTGGAGCAAAATAATATTCAACCTTCAAACTTAATAACTGCATAAACTTAGAACTGATAGGACGCTTTCTTCTCTGGTTTTGAAGTGCCTAATTAAGTACATTGAAGGAGGTTATTTTGTTTTGTTTTGCTTTTAGCCCCCTCCTTTGAAACCCACTTGTGGTCAGTGTTAGAGAGATGATGGTTTTCTTAATGTGTCATTGTTATAGAACATTCCTGTGATTCTGTATTCTTCACTGTAACACCTGTGTTTCTGTGAAATAATCTGTGAGATTTCATGCTAAGCATTGCTCTCACTCTTTTCTATTTTTATTCTAAGGGTATTAACTGATTTCCTTTGAGGGACGTGCTTGTAAGCTTGGGTGTATCTCGGTTTATCTAATAAACATGTTCCTGGCACATATTGTGTAAATCAAATTTTAACAAATTGAATCATATATTTAAATGCCCGAGGGGCACTCATTTTAAGAAATTAATCATATTCTGAATTTTAAGGGAATTTTTACACCCAAATTTTATTTTCTGATAATCTAGGTTTTCACTTGCTTTGCTTTATTTAAGTGACACTGTATCAAATTATTAAATTCATTGAGGAATTTTTAAAAGGAAGGCATTGAGGGAAAGGATTCTGGGAAGATGGTGGAGTAAAAAGCACCAGGCATCTGTCTCCCTACATAGACAACAATTGCACTGACAGAATCTGTCTGATGGAACTTTTTTTGAAGTCTGGCATCTATTCTAAGGAGTGAAACATTCACAGAAAGGCTTAGAAGGTAAATGGTGGGCCAGGCGCCATGGCTTACAGCTGTAATCCCAGCACTTTGGGAGGCCGAGGCGGGCAGATCATGAGGTCAGGATATTGAGACCATCCTGGCTAACACAGTGAAACCCCGTCTCTAGTAAACATACAAAAAACTAGCCGGGCGCGGTGGTGGGCACCTGTAGTCCCAGCTACTTGGGAGGCTGAGGCAGGAGAATGGCATGAACCCAGGAAGCAGAGCTTTCAGTGAGCCGAGATCGCACCACTGCACTCGAGCCTGGGGGACAGAGCGAGACTCCATCTCAAAAAAAAAAAGAAGGTAAATTGTGGTTAATTTCAGTCATATAAGCTGGTAGCAAGGTGGCAGCTACTCATCCCCCAGTCCTATGGCAGGGAGCTGTATACCTGTTCCTAGAGTAGCTTGCACAAGCTTGTGGGAGCCAGGGTTGGTGAAAAGGACCCTTTCCTCCAAAACTTGGGGCCCTGTGTTCTGATTGCTGCTTCTGAATGTGGAGCTGCAAACACAGAGGGGGCAACTATTGCTGCATCCCTCTCTCATTTTTTGCAAGCCCCTCCCCCTCTGGTTGAAGCAATTTCCAGGGAATTTATATGGCCAGCAGCCCCCTTTTTATTCTTTTCTCCTTCCCCCTCATTTTTTTCTTTTGCTTCTTTTGGAAACCAGACATTTAAAAGCAATCACATATACAAAGCATCTAGAAAGTCACTATGCATGCCCAAGGAAAGGCACAGGCTTAAAGAAGACCTGAGAAGACCTTAGGTTTACATCTCAGGCTGGTCACCAGCACAGATACAATGGAGACCAATTTTTTTTTTTAGAAAAACCTGGGGAAGTGAGGCGTCTGATTTCCAGTGTTACTATGTTATTAGATCAAATATCCAGTTTTCAACAAAAATCACAAGGCATAAAAAAAAAACAGGAAAGTGTTGTGCATTCAAAGTAAAAAATAAATCAATGGAAACTGTCCCTAAGAAACAACAGATAGTAGACACTGCTAGACAAAGATTTTAAAAACAACTATCTTAAAGATGCTCAAAGAACTAAAAGAACATGGGGAGGAAGTCAAGAAAACAATGTATGAACAAAATGAAGATACCAATAAAAAGATTAAAAAGTCTAAAAAGAAACCAGCTTCAGTACTGGAACTAAAAAGGACAGTAACTAAAAGGAAAAATTTACCAGAAGGATTCAAAAGTAGATTTGAGTGGACAGAAACATCATCCATGAACTTAAAGATAACACAATAAATTACATAATCTGAAGAACAGAAAGAAAAAAGATTTTTCTTTTGAAAAAGTTAACAAAGCCTGAGGGATCTGGGGAACATCATAAAGTGGACCAGCATATTCATTGTGGGATTCTGAGAAGAAGAGAGAGAGAAATGGGTAGAGAGGTTATTCAAAGAAATAATGACCGAAAACTTTCCAAATATGATGAAAGCCATGAATGTAAACATCCAAGAAGCTCAACAAATTCTAAGTAGGATGAACTCAAAGAGAACCACACTGAGACATATTATAATCAAACTGTCAAAAGACAAACAATCTTGAAAGCAGTGAGAGAAAAAGGACTCATCATGTATACAGAATACTCCAAAGATTAACAACTGACTTCTCATCAGAAACTATGGAGACCAGAAGACAATGGGCTGATGTATTTAGCAAGAAAAAAAAAAAGAAAACCTGTCAACCAACAATCCAATATCCAGCAAAACTGTATATCAAAAGCAAAGGGGAAATTAAGATATTCCCAGGCAAGCAAAAGCCAAGGGAGTTTGCTACTGCTAGACCCACCCTGCAGAAAACACTAAAAGGAGTCCCACAGATTGAAATGACAAGAAGGGAACTTGAAGCCATGTGTAGAAATAAAGGTCTCGGTAAAAGTAAATACATGCGCAATTATAGAAACTAATATTATTTTACTTTGGTTTGTAACTCCACATTTTGTTTTCTACATTATTTAACCTATTAATGCATTAAAAATACAAGTTCATGTTTCTGGACATACAATGTATTAAGGTGTAATTTTGTAACATCAATAACTGATCCCAACATTTTGGGAGGCCAAGGTAAGCAGATCATTTGAGGCCAGGAGTTTGAGACCAGCCTGAAAAAACCCTGTCTCTACTAAAAATATAAAAACTAGCTGGGCATGGTGGTATGCCCCTGTAATCCCAGCTACTTGGGTGACTGAGGCACAAGAATTGCTTGAACCTGGGAGGTGATGGTTTCAGTGAGTTGAGATTGTGCCACTGCACTTCAGCCTGGGTGACAGAACTGAGACTCTGTCTCAAAAACAACAACAACAACAAAACCTGAAAAGGGTGAGGGTGTAGTTGCATAGGAGCATTTCGTGTGTGTGTGTTCTTGAAGTTAAGTTAGTATCAATTCAACTTGGGGTTTTATAACATTACGATATTAAATGTAATCCTTAGGGTGACCACAAAGAAAATAGCTATAGAATACATACAAAAAGGAATGAGAAGCAAATCAATTCACTGCAGAGATGAAGACTAAGAATGAAGACTGAATTCTAACATGCATATATATGCATGTTATTCAGTCTTAGAAAAAAAGGAAATCCTATTTGGAGTGTCACGAATGAACCTGGAGCATGTTATACTAAGTAAAATAAGCCAGACACAGAAAGAAAAATATTACATGATCTCACTTATATGATGAATTTAAAATAGTCAAACTTAAAGAAGCAGAGAATGGAATGGTGCTTGCCGGGGGCTGTGGGGTGGGAGAAACAGGGAGATGTTGGATAAAAGGTACAAAGTTTCCATTATAAGATGAATAAATTCTGGAGAGCTAAGGTACAGCATGGTGACTACAGTTAATTATACTCTATTGCATACTAGAAATTTCCTGAGAGTAGATATCAAGTGTTCTCAGCACCAAAAAAAAAAAAAAAAACATGGTAATGATGTGAAGTGATGGATATGCTAATTCACTTGATTATGATAATCATTTCACAATGTATTCATGTATCAAAACATCATGTGTACACCTTAAGTATATACAATTTTTATTTGTCAATTATATCTCAACAAAGCTGGAAATAAAAGCTTCTTTAAAAATGTGTCAATGATTTCCCAGTGATATGGACAATTTAGGATTGTAATCAACCATTGAAATTGTTAGTTAGCTAACCAAATCTCTTATGTACAAATAGAAACCTTGAATCTCATAAAATCAATACTTAATGAATACCTACTGCATGCTGAGTTCCAGAGAAACATGAATAAAGACGATATAGGCTGTGACCTTATTATACTGGGCTGGATTCTGTGGGGTGGGACCGAGTAAAGGGGATGACTCACTTTATCTGGGGCCATCAGGGAAGGCTTTCTAGGGGACCAGTCTGGATCTTGGAAAAAACAGAGAGACACTTTATGCTTTAATTTGCATTAAAATTGTCCAGTGGTAAAGCTTTATATGCTGTGTAGATGGTAAATGTTTCTTACTTAATCAGAAAAGCATCCTAAGAGTGATGGATCTAAATTGATTTTTCCTGCAGTGGATGCATATAAAATTAATGAGGGGAATTAGTCTATAGTTCCCCCACGCCCCTACCCTAAGGGATAGTTTGCGTGAAAGATTATACACGAGGAAGGAAACAACAGGGCCACACTTGAAGGATGCAAACGGATTTGATGGACTTGAGTTGAAAATAAAAACAATGGGGACGAGGCTGCAATTGCATTGTGAAGTCACCACACTTCTACTGTAATTTATTCAAATCCAACCAGGTCCAGAGAGCAGGCCAGGCCCCCTTCCGCCCACTCCACATTCCACGCTACTCTCGGGTCTATCCTGGAGAGACCATGAGATCAAACATACGAATCCTGAATTCCTCTGTCAGTTTCAGTTCCTTGCCCGCCTCTGAAGTTTAGAAATTACGTCATGGCCCCCAGTGCAACCATGCCCTAACAGAAGCCAGCCGCTTCAGCTGCTGCATCTATTCCAACGCTGGAAGAAAAGCTATTCATGCCTGTGAGCATTTGGGGCCTACAGGACCTTAATCCCTGCTCGCCCTCCCAATCTGAGATACAGTTACACTTCTAGAGGACAGGGAAACTTCCTGATGGGTGCATTAGTGCATTCTTGCACTAGTATAAGGAAATACCTGAGACTGTGTAATTTATAAAGAAACGAGGTTTGTTGAGCTCTCGGTTCTGCAGGCTGTACAAGAATAGCGGCTTCTGCCTAAGGAAACTTAACAATCGTGGCAAAAGGCGAAGGAAAAGCAGGCCCATGTTACATGGCTGGAGCAGAAGCGAGATTGGGGGGGCAGATACTACGCTCTATTAATGACCAGATCTCAGATGAACTCACACACTGTCGCAAGGACAGTACTGAGGGGGAAATCCACAGCCATGATCCAAACACCTCCCACCAGGCCCCACCTCCAACACTGGGGACCACAATTCAATGTGAGATTTGGGCAGAGAAATAGGTCCAAACCGTATCAATTGAGGGGGTTGTGTCAGAGTGGAAGTGAGACTTCTATATATTTGGAGTGATTGAGAGAGTCAGAACAACACAGCATGTACAGAGCGCTCTTGGTTGCAGAGACCAGCGACAGCAGTCCAGGTATGATGGAAATGAAAATGTTAGGCATGGCTTAGCAAAGGTCTTTTGAAAGAAACAAGTGAGTGTAGATGTATGCTCATGGCCCTATTTCTAGGCCTTAGGTCAGAGGCTCAAGGGCCATTCTTAAGGTTTGCACCAGGATAATGGAGAGGAGGAAAAAGCCTAAGAGATGGCACTTTAAAACCAGCAAGACTGAAGAGTTCATTAAATGTGGGCTGCAGAGAAGATGATTCAAAAATGACTGAGAAGCTTGGGTGTTAGGATGGTGATGCCATTTTCAGCACCGGAGAACACAGGAGTTGCAGGTGCACATGGAGTCCTGGACGTGGTGAGTCGGAGGTGCTGCAGGGATCCCCAGGCGAGCACTCACAGAAGCAAGTGGGAAGGGCAGGCTCTCCATGCCTGCCCCGTGGCCGGCGTCATTTCTCCACTCCCTGTCACCCTTGGAGGAAGAGTTTCATCCAAAAGCTGGGTGGGCATGCCCAGGTGGAGCCAGGAAAGTGGAAAATCAGAACTCAGATAAAAGGAGGATGAATTCAGGGAACTCTCATCCCACACTGACTAGCGTTACCCTTCAGGGTCCCTGAAAACGGTCTAGGAAAGAGCATCACAGTGGAACTCCCAGTCACACTTGTGAACGTGGAACCCTTCTTGGTGCCAGCAACAGGTACAGAATTACTGAGTGGCACCTGTGCTGTGGCTTCAGCTCGCTGCTCAAGGGCAGGGGCAACCTAGAGACTGAGGCTGCCTGGTTCCAGCCACTGGGGAAGTTTCCTACCCCAGCACTAAGGGGTCTGGTGGTGAGGGCTCCCAGGAAATCAGAAAGGTGGTGAAAGGAGTGGAGGTTTTGAGATTGCAAAAGAAAATTTCTGGCCAGGCCCAGTAGCTCATGCCTGTAATCCCAGCACTTTGGGAGGCCGAGGTGGGCAGATCACTTGAGGTCAGGAGTTGGAGACCAGCCTGGCCAACATGGTGAAACCCCATCTATAGCTGTGCATGGTGGCAGGAACCTGTAATCGCAGCTACTTGGGAAGCTGAGGCAGGAGAATTGCTTGAACCTGGGAGGCGGAGGTTGCAGTGAGCCAAATTGCAACACTGCACTCCAGCCTGGGCAACAAGAACGAGACTCTGTCTCAAAAAAAAAAAAAAGGTTTCTAATTAAAGAGGGAGGCAAGGTCACTACATGGAGATTAGATAATCAAACTTTGAAATTGTTCAGCTGGGTAGAGGAAAGCAAGATCACGGATGTGACAATGTGTTGATGTTCATGCTTATTGTCTTACTCACCTAATGTACAGGCAGAGAATTGACAACATGGCTGACCTTAAAATTAGGTTGAGGTTTAAGAGAACTGAGCCCGTAAGAGTGATCAAGGCTGACTTAAGCATTCCGTCTTAACTGGGACATAGAAAGTCTCGAATCTGCTATTGACTCCGTCAGTAATTCATTATGTGGCATTATATGTACAGTCTCTGTGCATTAGGGGAAAAACAGAGGTGAAAACAGTAATTATTTACTCAGAGCACACGGACTGCCAAGGTATTTATACACTGCACAAGGGAGAGGAAAATAATACTTGCCACCTACCTACCCATTAGGGGTGATGTCTGGAGAGAGGCATTCGATTCTCGGATGAACGGGTGTATGAATAGCAGCGTATCACCCGCTTCTGATCTGTCTTATTTTTGCATCAATTCACCTCCGGAGTGATGGTGGCAATGGTGCCACTTGTCCTTTGAGTCACTGATTCCATGTCTCCTCACCCAGGGCGTGTGGAAGGGAATGTTTGAGAGAAGTGAGGACCCATTCTTTAAGGTGTGATAGAACATTACTAATTAAACACAAAAACATATTTTTTAAGCAAGGTTACTACTGCATAGCCAATGTATTTTATCTACAGATCCCCATTTCTGGGTCCGTTAAAGGAAAATTGTTATTGATGTTAGGCTGATCCGACCTTACCTATGTCACTTGCTAACTTAGTAAAGAAGAACTCGTTTTAAATATTCAGAGTGTCATATTTATTTTCCATACATCTTGTCACTTACTATGTATGTTTGTAAACAAATATGTTCCGTTTTTTAGGAGACATCTGGTTTCTAACCGGTTTGACTTAATAAGGTAACAGAAGTTCCATATTCAATCTGCCTCGAAGGGTTGCATTCTCTTAGGGATTTAATGCTTCAAATAGTGTTTCGTTCAAGGGCAGATTCTGATTCTCTATTTCTCTCCTCTCACCTCCTCTTTCCTTCTCGGACATGTGGGGAAGTGACCCTTGCAAAGAGACTCAGAAAAACTCTAAAAACAGAACAGATAAAGCTTTAGGATATTTTCAGTGACCCACTCCTGTTCTTTACTTGAAAAAGTTCAGAAAGTCCAGGTCTAGGTCACCTTCTAAGAGAGCTCAGCCAGAGTGGACTCTACTTAACCAAAGCCTTCAAGGGGCCCTTTCAGGCATGAGCAAGAAAATACATCCACGACAGTCCCACCGTGTGCAGATCCCAGGGCCATCTGCCGTGCTCTCAGAGATGCTCATTGCTGTCATTTAACTGCGAGGGCCGCAGAGGGGACAACTGCAGATTCCAGCTCTACACCCAGACTCCTGGGGCCCAACACAGGCCGCAGCTCTTCACAGCCATGAGATATGCGAGCACGCTGCCTAACTCATCTGTACCACCATGTTCTCGTCTGTGAAAGTTGGATATTAATAGTGCTTACCTCATAGGTTTGCTTCAAGGATTGAGTCAATGTTAGCAAAGCATTCAGGACACCACCTGGCACCCAGTGAGTGTGATGTAAATAGTAAAGAAATTGACTTTTCCTGGCATGATGATCAAGTGGTTGGTGCCCAGTGGCTCTAAGCAAACTGTCTTTGGAAGGGAGAGAAGAAGCCCCAGCAGAGATTGCTCAGAGCAGCTCGACGTCTTGCAAGACTTACTCAGCTACACCCATCTTGGGATGACGGAGACTCCAAGTGTTATGTATTTTGCAAACTTCATAAATCTGACCAGATATAGACAGATCGTAAGCTGTGCTTTTTGTTTATGCATCTTGTATTGAGACGAGTTGTTGAAGATGGTTAGGACAATTTAATGTTGCATAAAAACCACTTCTTGTAACATCTTAATAGTGAGACTAGCAGGGTCAAGGCAAGAAAAGTGCTGAGAAAACAATCCCCCCAAAAAGTTTCTCTCTTAATTTCAACATCATTTTATGTATTTTTGTTGCCGTTGTTGTTTGTTTGTTTTATAGCTTTAAATGTCAGGATTACATTTTGGGGCTTATTGTTCAAATCAAATATCTGGCACTTTTCATTCTCTATTTCCACATTTGAAAGACCAAATGTTCATCATTTCTGGTGTCAGTTCAGCCTCTGGCCTCCTTTCTAAGATACATTTTGTAGAGTATTAGTTTTCCCATTCATAGCACGAGAAAAATAATACATTCCTTTTTTATAATAGAAATGTGATTTGAAGTTGTTTCAGAGTAGGTAGAGATTTAGGGGGAAAGGCTGTGTTTTGTGTGGCTCTAGGATGAATTATGCGAAATAAGATAAGAGGGAAAGCTAGAGTGGATCACTTGAATACTGACCTAGTATTCAACTATTTTTGAAAAGAAGTTCTGTTCTGCTGTAACTCCCGCTGGTCTTCCAGAAGCATCAGCTGTGTCACACCACAAGTCTTAAAGGATCTCCCTTGTTTCCACTGCACATCTGCCCCTGTGAATAAATGGTCATGGTTACATGTTCTTAGCTACTCTGTCCTTAGTGTGTGAAATGCCCACCTTTAGGGGTGCTGTTGGGGTGAGGCATTTTAGCTCCCCAATGATCCTATTGGAGTTTGAGGGCCCTGAGACCAGACAGCCACACTGCACAGAGGGCAGCCTGGACCCATGGGACATGAGATGGGTTAATCCACAGTCAGCCAAGAGGTTACTGCAGAGATACAGACGTTCACTTATTCAACGTTTGAGCGCCTACTATCTGCAAGTCAGAATTCTGCGTCTACTTTCTCCTCATCAGCAAAAGCAGTTCTACTTTTGTTTTTGTTTTTGCTGTTGTTGTTGTCTTTAAACATACTGTGGACTTCTGTATAATACTCCTTTTAGTCAAAGAATTCTGCAACTGAAGAGTTTGATTTAGTCTCTGTCGCATCCCTGGATGAGTTCTGGTCATGAAGGAGCTCAAATGATCCTTGTCAGCTGGGGGAATAAGCTAGACCCAGGCCCTTTTCAAGGGAACAATACCATACCTCACTAGACCCTAGCTATACATTCTTCCAGCCAAATGCCAGGAAGCATCTGACCATAAGACTTTAAGAGCAAAATGTTGCTTAAAGAAAAAAATAGGAGCTGTTCTAAATTCAAGAGCTATTAGGTATAGTCTTCCATTTTCTATGGTCAAAGTCATAACATAAAAACATCACTACAAATTTAAGAAATAGCTACAGTTAATTCAGTAGATATTTTTGTTGTGAATGAATGCCTGAAATGTGGTTTGAGGGTCACATATTTAACCTCATCAAACCTCAATTTATTCATCAAAAAATAGAAGTGATCATTATTTTGTTGTGAAGAACAAATATTATAAAGGACCTTATAAACCATAAAGCATTATACACAGTTTATTCTTCTCTTTCCTTTTCATTCCTCAAGCAGGACTGTCAATGCAATTGCCTTATATTTTAGTGCTATGGAGTACCCTTACCTTTTTGCTAAATATTACAAATCCTTTTGCTTACAAATTAGTCTGTGTCATTTCTATTTCATGGATTATCTGTCTACTTTGGGGCTTCTGTGATGCACAGTCATGGACTCACTCTCTTTGGCTCATCTTGTAGGTTTGCGATCACTCTTAACAATTGTCACTTCCAGCCGATCCAAGACTGCTGCGGCCGCTCTGCTCTGAAGTACACCTAGTATGTGAATTTCACATCACTTCTCAGTCATAAAACGGACCCATCAGGAGCTCATTTTCCTAAGTTTATTTTAAATTTATTGAGCATTCATTTCATCCTTCTTGGTGATCTTTTTTTTTTTTTTTTTTTTTTTTTTTTTTTTTTTTTTGAGACAGAGTCTCCTTCTGTCACCCAAGCTGGAGTGCAGTGGCACGATTTCAGCTCATTGCAAGCCCCGCCTCCTGGGTTCATGCCATTCTCCTGCCTCAGCCTCCCAAGTAGCTGGGACTACAGGCACCCACCACCATGCCCAGCTAATTTTTTGTATTTTTAGTAGAGACGAGGTTTCACTGTGTTAGCCAAGATGGTCTTGATCTCCTGACCTCGTGATCTGCCCACCTTGGCCTCCCCAGAGTGCTGAGATTACAGGCGTGAGCCACCGCGCCCAGCTGGTGATCTTTTTTTCTCTCTTTTTTATTTTCTTTTGTTGCTAATCTATACATGCAGAGGAGTTTTTGGAAGGAAAAGAGGGCGCCTTATTAATGGTCATTTTCTGCTAATGGTGATTTCCACACTATTAGATACCTACTTTGGGCATTTACATTGGTCTCTAGTTCCACTGAGGAGAGTAGAAAAATTTCTAGTATAAGTACATTCATATTGTTTAGATAATATCTTGAGAAAAAAATAGACAAATTCACAAGTTCTTCTTTGACTTGATAGATTTCTGAGTTCTCATGTGTTTGTCCACCTTCATTCTGCTTTACTACATTTAAACACACACACACACTTTTCTATTTGTTCTATTTTTTACTGAGGTGTAATTGTGCTATAGTTGGTTTGTGTGACCCCTCCGAATCTCACGTTGAAATCTGATCCCCAGTGTTAGAGGTGAGCCTACTGGGTGGTGTTCGGGTGGTACAGGCAGATCCCTCATGAATGGCTTGGTGCCCTCCCCATGGTAATGGGTGAGTTCTCACCCTACTGTTCCCACAAGACCTGTTTGTTAAAAATAGCCTGGCACCTCCCCCTTGCTCTCTCGCTTCCTCTCTTGCCACATGATCCCTTCACAATAGCTCCCCTTCGTCTTCCACTGTGAGCAGACGCAGCCCCGGAAGTAGACACTGGTGCCACGCTTCCTGTATAGCCTGCAGAATCGGAAGCCAAAAAAACTCCTGTTCTTCATAAATTACCCAACCTCAGGTATTATTTTACAGCAACACAAATGGACTAAGACAAATTGGTATATGAAAACCACACATAATTAATGTGTACAATTTGGTGAGTTTGGAGGAATACATACACTCATGTTACCATCACCACAACAAGGTGACAGACATATCCATCATCTCCAAAAGTTTCCTTTTGTGTGTCTGTGTGAGGTAAGAAAACTTAACATAAGACGACTGATAGGGCTCCGATGACTGAAGAAACACCAGGGTCCTTTGTTTAACGCCAATACTATTAAAGACAAGGACTCTCGTGGAGTGGTTTTAAGGAGCGGAGAGTTAACAGGCAAGAAAGAAGAAAGAAGAAAACAGTGCCCCAGTATAGAGGGAGCTGGGCTCCAAACGGAGAAAAACCGCGTGTGCGAAGGAACAACAGTGGGTTATACCTGGAGGCTGGAAGAGGCGGTGTCTGATTTGCATAGGGCCCAGGGGATTGGCTTGACTGCGTGTGTCATTCACTAGCCAACCTGGCCCTCCCACCCTAGCCTTTTAATATGCAAATGCGGGTCGCCATGATGTCCTGCACACGTGGTATTATCTAGAGGCGGCCATGACAACTGGCACATGTGGTGGCAAGGAGAAGAGGGCGGAAACCGCCATGTCCGGTGGACTTGGTTTTTAGCCGCTGGCATTTGCATATCAATGTTGCCAGCCTGGTTTCTCAAGCTGCTTTCTGTTAGAAAGGAAATGGTTTGGGGATAGCTTTTGATTAAAGGAAAGCTCCACCGAGAACTCTCACCCTTTCTAGCTGCCTAAAACTTATTTCTTAATAACTCCTATATTACTACCCTCTTAACAGAATTTTAAGTGCACAGTACCTTATCGTTAACTCTAGGTACTATGTTGTACAAGAGATCTCTGGAACTTACTTATCTTGTGTAACTGTAATTTGATAATCCATTGAACAGCAACTCTGCATATGCCCCCTCTCCATCCACTGGTAACCACCGTTCTATTGTCTACTTCTATACTTTCGACTATTTTTAGATGCTCCATATAAGAGGAATCATTCAGTATTTCTTCTTCTGTGATTATTTCACCTAGCATAATGTCTTCCAGGTCGGTCCATGTTGTCACAAATGGTAGGATTTCCTTCTTTTTTAAGCCAGGATAATATTATAGAATATGCATATGCCACATTTCATTCATCAGTGGATATTTGGGTTGCTTTGCACATCTTGGCCACTGCAAAGAATGCTGCAGGGAACATGAGAGTGCAGATATTTCTTCGAGATCACAGTTTCCATTCTTTTGGGTATATACCTAGCAGTGAGATTGCCCACTTATATGGTATTCTATTTTAATTTTTTGAGGAATCTCCATGCTGCTTTCCATAGTGGCAGCAGTATGTATTCTTTGGAGGAATGTCTATTCAAGTCCTTTGCATGTTTTAATTGGGTTATTTGGGAGTTTTCACTAGTGAGTTGTAGGAGCTCTTTGTATATTTTAGAAATTAACTCCTGATCAGATATGTGGTTTGCAAATATTTTCTCCCATTGCATAGGTGGCCTTTCCACTCTGTTGTTTCCTTTGCTGTGCAGAAATTGATGCTGGGGGAAAAGGGAGATTTGAAGTACAGGCCAACTTCAGAACAATTTGAGTAGGCCTTTGCTAAGTTTTTTTTTTTTTAATTAGGAAAATACATAGAATGTGACTTTAAAAAATAATCAATTATCTAAGATCTTGTCTACTGGGTCTTAAGTTGAATTTCTAAATTCGGGAGCCAACCATGTGACCTTGGGCACGTGAACAAAAGTTAATTCTATAAACTAGTTTAAATCCTGTAGGAATATAACATTATTTTATTTTATTTTGTTTTGTTTTATTTTATTTTTCTTAAGAACTTTTTGGAAAAGAGGCTGAGGAGGTTAGGAAAGAGCCTCTGATTTTATGAAGAAATGTCCAGCTTTCCCCAGGAATGGGATCCCACACAAGAACAGTGGAGCAGTGCCATAGAGTCGAAGGAAGGAAGAGGCTGCAGTTTGGCGCCAGTGGGGAAGCCAAGGGCATCTTGCATACTGGCACCTTCGAGAGGCAGTACAGCTGGAGGGTGCACTTTGCACTGCCTCATGAAGGCTCTGTAATTAATATGGCTGTAAATTTTGAAAAACTGTTATTCTGACAGTCAAAAATAATCCCCTATATATAGATATCATGTAAACTTTTAAAACATCTTTCACATCCTTCAAAATGTATAATCTCATGAATTATAGTCTCATGAAAAAAATAGCAAAGAAATATTTGGAATTATAAGAGAGGAAAAAGTAGAGAAAAGTATTTGCCCTACTCCAAACCAAGCAATGCAATTGTGCAATGGAAGGATAAGTCATAAGAAAACAGTAGAGAGTTCAGAAAAAACTCCAAAAGTATATGTGAGAATCTAGAAATTCAATAAAGGTGATATTTTAAATCAGTAAGGAAAGACTAGATTATTCAATAAATGAAATTGAGTTAATTTTTTCTCCATTTAGAAGAAAATAAAGTCAGGAGGTATGTCTCATAGCACTCCCCAAATACTTTTAAGGATGTTTAAAGATTTAAGTGTAAAAATATTAAATCTATAAAAGTACTAGAAGAAAATAAAATTTTGTTAAATAATTTCAGAGTGAGGAAGCCATTTTCAACCAGAGAACAGATTTTAGGAAGTATAAGGAAAAGATTGATGGGTCTGACTATATCATATAAACTTAAAACTCACATTCAGTGAAAAAACTCAATATAGAGCTGCACAGCAAATGGCAAATGGAACAGAATAATCTCAACACTTACAACAGTAAAGGCTTAATGCCCCAGACCTATGAAAGACCCCTAAATAGTTATAAGAAAAAGACCCACAACTCAATAGAAACAGCAATTCAGGAAAGAAGAAGCATAGTCAAAAACAATGAAGAAATGAGCACCTCATTAATAGTAAATTTAAACTGCTATGAAATATAACCTCCAGTTTTTATGAAATTCCAAGGAAATGGACATTCTTGCTAACAGTTGATGAGAAGGCAAATAAGCATGATGTTTTTAAAAGATAATTAGCTTTTTTTTAATGCTAAGTCTGTATACCATTCAACCCCTAAACTCTACTTCTAGGAAACTATCCCACAAGAAATAGCAACACAGATGTTAAAATAGTAAAAATTTCTGAATAGCCTAAGTGTTTATCTGTGGGAGAATGGACCACCGTGCAGCATTTTAATCAAATGATACCTATGTTCTGCCTTAGGAAAAAGGAGCATAGTTTATTGTAACATAAAACATGCACATATACAAACAAACACTTACACATTGCAGATCAAAATGAGCTGTCTACTTTTATCTGACAGATGATCTGTGTGTCTGTATGTGTGTATAGACATACAAAAACACTTACGTATATCCTAGTAACAGCATAGGAAAAAGACTGGATGAACAGGAACCTGTCATGGTTATCTTTGGGGGTCAGGGGATTGTTGGGATGAGAGATTTTTATTTCAAACAAAGTATGCCAAATGATGCTTTCATTTATAAGATACCAAAATACAATGGCATTCAATTTCATTCAGGAGCATATGCCAAGTATTGTCTCATTAACCCCTGAATCAGGCCTTTCGCCTTTTGCTGGAATGGCTGACCTTAAGACCAAACACTAGAACCACCCATGGAACACCTGTTGAATACATTTAATCCCCTACATAAGCCTTCCCACTTCTGTTCATTTCACAGAACTAATTTGTGTGGCATTTTATTTTTACACAACATTGAAACCAAGATTGTCTTTGGTATTTATGAGGGCATTTACAAAAGGAACAGAGCAAATGCAGTTGAGACAGGTCACAATAATTCTCTCTGTCTCTCTGACACCCAGCGTTTCAAGCTTCACCTTCCTTTTACACATACTTAATTAAATTAAAATACAGTGTGCAAAGAAAGCAATGCGAAAGAATCTGAAAGGGCACTGCAGAGGTGAAAATAAAATAACCTCATATAAACCTTTCCCATTAAGAGTGAATATATTTAGATTTTTAAAAATAAAAACCCAAAATAATTATGAAAGCAAAATGGCACAGACCAAGATAGACAGGGAAAGAAAACAAAGGTGCTATAAGTCCACAAGGCCCATGGTGTTCACATTCCTTCTTGTTTTTCTCAGCTCTCAGCTGCTGGCAGGTGTGGACCCGAGGGGGAGCCTGTCCAGGCAGCCAGGTAGCACTGCTGGCCAGGTCAGATGCCACTGGAGGGAGGGTGGACACACAGGTCAAGTGCTCTTGAGCCCCTCCCCACCTCTCACCCAACTCTTCATCGCTAAGTAGTTGGGAACTGAACTGACTGCATAGCATCAATTACACACGTACAACTCTGAGGAATTGTCAGACTTTAGCCCTAATAGTGTCTTCAGTTTTTTTTATGCGACTATGTAAATAAATGCCAACAGGGTCAATGAAGTGGCAAGTGCCATTTCTAACATTTAGCAAAAGCAGTGTCATTTCCAGAGCTCTGCCCGGCTCTGACGTTTTCTCCCAGAGGGTGCAGAAAGAAAAACAGAAACTTTTCTCAAAGGCGTCATATTTCAGATAAGTATTGTTTCAGTGATGACATTTTGTCAAATTGTGAAGTTTAAAGGACAAATTGCCTTGGCCCATTCCTGCTTAAGCCTTTTCATGCCACTTATGGAAAATAGCCTGTGCTTTTAATGGGTAGTTTGTCAGTTAATATTTCCACGGAGAGAGAACAAGCTGTAGCTTCCTTCTCCTGAGACTCGAATCCCCATGAAGGAGACTTGTCTGTTCTGTCCACTGCTTGTCTCTAGGTCCACCTACACAAGCGGGTCCTTCACATTCGCTATTGTTAAGTACTCTTCAGATCGCCTGATAAGTGCATACCCTCAATTGGATTAATTTTTATTAGTTTCGCCTTCCTGGGCTATAGAATTAGGTTAGTCATGATGCTGAAGTTACAAAAGGCTTGACCGCACATAGAAAAGTGTGTATGCTCTCTGTCATATATGAAGAAGTCTTTATCTTTAGCATTGACGGACATGATTTATCATAAAGTCTTGTTATTTGAGTCTCACCATGTCATCAGGACCCGATGTGCCACAATTTCCACACACACTTGTGTCTCGGAGTACACAGTTTAGCCTGCCAATTATTTATAAATTAACAGATCCAGTGGAAATATTATATCTTTTGTTTGGCAGAAATATATATGTTAATAAGTCTCACTTGTTTTTGTAATCCATCTCACAACATGAACTTTAGAATATGTACTACGTATTTTTAAAGGTATTTCTTTGTTCCTTGATTGCGGTTTATTATTTTTCAAACAGCTTCAAAATTTTCCATTTCCAGAAGATTTTTACATTTAAAGTGTAATTGTTTTAAAATACCAAAATTGGTGAGATTATCGAAGAAGATGATTCTCTATACTCAGGAAAGCCACTTAAAATTGGATGAAATTGAGGAAGTTGAGCAAAAGCTTAATTCTCACGATATTAATCTAGGCTTTCTTTGGAACAAGAAGCAGGGCTGAGAAATTGCCCTCAGTTGTAAATGGAAAATGAGTGTAAGCATCCTCCTAAAGAATCATAATTTAGTTCTAGTCAGAAGTAGCTGAGCAGGAGAAAACTTGATTACTTAAAGGCACTAAGTATATTAGGAAACGAAATACAAATACCTTCAACCAGGGCTGCTGCTGCAGTCTGGCTGTGTAAGGTCTGGTATTCTGATGGAAACTGATAGGCTCCATTATAGATGTCTATCATGTAGAAAATGAATTTAGGATGCCTTTGTCATTTCTCTTGTCTGTAGGCTGAGCTTTTTTAAAAATTGAGCTATATTCATGCAAGTTATATAACTTAATTTACTGCTGAAATGGAACCTAAAGTGGTTAGTGCAGTGATATTCAGCCTCGGAGGCTTTAAAACACTGGCAGATTGTTCACGCAGAATTGTGCCTGATTTGCCTGATGCATGCCATTAGGATGATCATGGACAAGATCTCAGACTGTCATTTAGCCAAAACCGTATACATATTATGCATAGAACAACTCACCCAAAATTGATAGCTAATGGGAAAGTTTCCAACTAAATAAAGATTTGGAATCCATTTACCGCTCAGTAAGCTATTTTTGGTCCATATCATCAAGTTTCCAGAAGTAATTGCTCCTTACATATATTCTAAAGAATGTATAATAAAAAAGCCCAATGAAAAAATTTGATCTGATATTTATCTCATCCATCTGGTTTTTTTGGTAGAAACCTAGGTGGCATGTGTCAAACGTTAAGCATAAGAGAATTCTCAATATTTTAAAAATAACTCAAAATATTGAGGAAAACACCTAAAACCCACTGATGGTTATGGTAGCTCAGGCTTAACATTTCTTAAAATGTGTCTGTGTACACACTGGGTTAGAATCACTGTTCTCATTTACAAATGGAGCTTCCTGGCCCCGCCGTTCTCATTCATTCCTTGAAAGAGAATGGGGGGCCAGTGGGGGAAGGGTCTGGAATTTGCACTTAAACAATTTGAGTGCAATTTGCACATACATTCAAATTCGAGAACCACTGCTTTGATAGTATAATGTCAATCATTTTGGAGCCCGATTTAGTCCTGTCACAGGACATTGTCATTTTTTATGTGCCCAGGTTTCTTGTGACTTCATCCAAGAGATGGCACGTACAGTACCTGAGTACCTGCCACTGGGCAAAAAGATGACCAGGTGAGAGATGAAGGAATGAGACTGCAACCCTCACCATCAGGGCACAAACACCCCAATCTCACATTCCGTCAAGAGTTGTTCTATCCCTTACATGCCATCCACTCTAGACAGTGCTTACATTTCAATGTTGAGCGTGTTCCTTGTTTTCTTCTGATTAGAGGTGACACAGTGCTCTGTGTCCAGTGGCCACCCAGGTCTTTGAGATAAGCAAACACTGTCCTCCTGATCAGCAGCCTCCATCTTCCTACTGATCACAGAGCAGCATGGCAGTGGTTAGGAGCATGGACTCCACCTCTTTCTGAATGTATGTCCTTGGCCAAGGTAGCTAACCTCTCACTGTCCCTCAGTTTCCTCATCTACATAATGAGAGTAACAGTAGGTTTGGCTGTGAGGATTAAATGGGCTTACATTTACAGAATGCTTAAAACGGTGCTTGGCAAATTATAAGAGCTTGTTTGGGAAAATAACAAGACTAGAAGGGGTGGATCATTCCAGAAAATTAAGGAATCAAAGAGAAAGATGGAGGGATTTAATACCAATCTGGCAAAGGAAGTGCCTTCCAAAGAAAAGTATACCTCATGTGTCTCATAGTTCCTGGGGACATAGTGGGACAAAATAAATAAAAGGAGAAATGGCAAAGGCAAAATAAGCATTGTCTTAGATAAGGAATGAGGGAGCAATGAAGAAAACAGAGCTGCATAGTCCCTTCTGCAACCACAAAGCTGCTTAGTCCTATGTGTGTCTTGACTGTGTATCTCACTGGAATGAAGGTGGTTGCATTGAGCACCTTTGGGGGTGGAGGATGCTGAACAATGTTAGCAAACTGTGTTGGACATCACACCCAGTTTCCCTGCATCTGTCCAGAGAACCCTCCTTTCTCCTGGTCTTCTAGGCCCAACATCTGGCTATTTCACTTCATTTTTCCTCCTCCCTTGGCCTTAAGTCAGGAACTAATTTTTTCCCACTTTGCCCTTCCTATGTCATTATTCTTCCCTTTCTTTCCTACTTTCTTTTCTGATACCCTGTTTTGAATGCATGTTACCTTTAACCTCAAGTGCCTGAACAGGCTCCTAGTCAGTCTTCAGAAGCATCTCACCGCACCACCTCCACCACTTTTCTGTGCAAAACCCTTCAATGAACTTGCACAATAATGCCAAAATGTCCATCAAGCGGTTTTCAAAGATTTATCCCACTTTGGTCACAGCGTGCCTTTCTAGCATCATCTCCCACTACTGGGCCTCTCCCCTCACACCTAATCCTCCGCCTGCAAGCCCTGCTTTAGCCGGACTCAGCAAGCACGTCCGTGCACTCAGCGCACCTTTGCACTTAGCAGGCCCTTTGCCTGGAGTTCTGTCTAATCTGGCCCAGGAGCAGTTAGGGAAACTTTACTGAGCCAGAAGCACTGCAGGTGGGTGTACTGAGTTGAAAAGTCTCCCCTCAAGATCCATGTCCTTCCCAGAACCTCAGAATGTGACCTTCTTTGGAAATAGAATTATGTAGATATAATTAGTTAAGATAAGGTCCTACTGGAGTCGAGTGGGTCCTAAATCCAATATAACTGGTGTCCTCATAAGAAGAAGAGGCACGGTCACACACAGAGGGAAGATGACATGAAGACAGTCACACACAGGGAAGAAAGCCCTGTGAAGATGGACACAGAGAGGGAGCGGATGCAACTTCAAGCCAAAAAGTGCTAAAGATTGCTGGCAACTACCAGAATTTGGAGAGACTCATAAAATATATTCTCTCTTAAAGCCGTCAAAAAGGGTGGCTCTGTTGAGCCCTTGATTTTAGACTGTGAGACACTTGTTTTAAGTCACCAAGTTTGTGGTACTTTACAACAGCCGTAAGAAACTAACACTGCGGCTGTTGAATGTTAAGAGCCCTCAGCTGTGAATCAGAGCGATCCTGCCTCCCTCACCACCTAAGAATGTTGCCGGGATCAAACGGGCTAAGATGTGACCGTGCTATTAGATGTGCAAAATTCTACGCAAGGGTCGTGTAAACTGACTTATTTTTTAAAAACCCTCTCATTCCCTTGCATAATTCCTACCACAATACTTTACCCATAAAATGTGTTCAAATAGGCACGATTTGAATCTTTTCATTTATTCATTTAACATCACATTAATTTTATTTTAAAAGACAAAAAACTTAGTCATAAGTAACATGGCTCATCTTCAAACTACTGTGTAGCCATTTGTGTGCAGCTTTGACTGCATGTGGTGTTATTTCAGAAAGATACGATTTGGCTTATCTAGCTGAATGTAAGTAATACATTACATTTTAATATTAGCTTATTATATATTAATTTTTTTTTTTTTTGAAACGGAATCTCACTCTATAACCCAGGCTGGAGTACAATGGCAACATCTCGGTTCACTGCAACCTCCGCCTCCCCAGTTCAAGCAATTCTCCTGCCTCAGCCTCCCGAGTAGTTGGGATTGCAAGCACATGCCACTACCAACCCCAGCTAATTTTTGTATTTTTAGTAGAGACGGGATTTTGCCATGTTGGTCAGGCTGGTCTCGAACTCCTGACCTCAGGTGATCCACCTGCCTTGGCCTCCCAAAGTGCTGGGATTACACAGGCATGAGCCACAGCGCCTGGCCACTATATATTAATTTTTAATATACTAATGAAGTTAAATATCTGTGGATCTGAAAATAAGATTTATTTTATTTAAGGTGACAAAATTAATTTGTTTTCACAAGTTTGGCTGGTTTTATTTTTGCCACTTACTAGAAATCTAGTAAATGTATATTTTATTTAACATGGCTTTTTAATACCATTCCTTTGAATTTGCTCATCAGTAAATTTAATCAATCACTTTTTTAAAGAAACAGAACAAACTTTCTAATCCTAGTACCATAAAGTGATCTCTTGCAAGGAAATAAAGAAGAATCCAAATCTGAGTGCCAGGAATCATTATTGATAAGGTGAAGGAGAACAAGTTTCCCTTTTGATTCCCAACTTCTCCTTGAAATAGGACACCCGGAATATGATTCTTTCTATATCCATTTTCTCTAAGAATCTTTGAGCGATTTGCGTGTGCCCTGTGATTAATACAGCCTAGTCATAGCCTGGTGAGGCTGGCGGCAGTCCTACTTAGAGCAGAAACACAGAGCATGACAGTTACAAGCACGTGATCCACAGAGCCAGGAAAAGACCCTGAGACACAACCCACTCCTGCACCTCCTCGGTAGGAGCTATACTCAACTTGTGATTTAATTCTGAGCTCTTACAGGCATTTGTTAAATCCATAAGAAAAATACTTTAAAAATTCGTACTTACATTTCATAGCAATTTAGATTCCTACAACTGGGGGCAAAAGCTTTATTTCACTTCCAAATGGACTTCAAATAACGTCAATTGGATGTGCACTAGAAAAATATAATTTTAAAAGGTGTTCCCAAGAATTAGTGAAGAAGAAAAGTCATGGGAATTAGGGAGAGTAATTTCTAGGTAATTTTTCTTGGCCGCTTTTGTCCATATGATATTTGCGGTGTATGAGTTAGGTTAAGCTAGACGATGCCAAAGTAACAGAATATACTACCAAATTTTTCTGTGGCTTAAGAATCAGTAAGTTTATTTATTTTTCAGGTTAATAGGCCAGTATTGGTCAGGTCCAGATGATTTGGGAGAAGAAGGGTTTGCTCCATGCGGTTGTAGGGACCTAGGCTGATAGCAGCTTTATCATATTCAGCATGTGGCCTCATGATCTTAGTCACAAGGTTGATATTTTGGAGGAGGTTTTAATAGGCCAAGTCTGGAAGGAGTGTGTATCAGTTATACTTCTTCCATTGGCTAGAACTCAATCACATGACCACACCTCACTGCACAGGAATCTGGGAAATGTAGTTCATCAAACACTCAAGAATAAGTGGAGCTGAATTTTAATCAATAACTACAAGTCTCTGCAACAAGGAGAAATGTGTACCTGATGTTTCTTGTGGAAGAGAAGAATAATTAGCGGACTTTTTCTATATAATCCCCAACCAAAAGAAGTCTGATTCATGCTCGTTTGTTCCTAAAACAGAAGTAGATCATTTGTGGGGAATATGTTATTAGAACATCCCTAGAGAGAAGCCCATTATCCAGCTTCATTTTCCAACTTCATTCTCTTGGCAGGAGACATATTTCTCTTTCTGCCTGTCCACTGAGTCTGTGCCACAAGCAAAGAGATGCTGTATGTCTTGCCTATAAAGCAGGGCTGGGCTGCAAAGCTGTCGAGCCCAGTGCAAAATGGAAATGTGGAGCTCTTGATTCAAAAGCAGGAAAGCAATGTTACTAACTAAAATACAAAGCTTTTTTCTTTCTTCCCCAGTCTCTCAATTTGTCATAGTGTTTTTTACTTGCTAGTTAGTTGCATTCTAAGGAAAAGTAAACATTTAAATATTGGCATGAATTTTACCATTCATCTTAATATTGTGCAATTCCAATTATAAACAAACATTTAAGACACAGTCCAACTCATATGTGCAATCACTGAATCTAACTACACAATTTGAATTTTGTAACTTATATATGTGCATATGCACTTTGTTCTTGCTAGAACAGCGGGCATGTTGCACAAAACCAAATCACTTATTTTTATTTCACTTCTTGAGACTCGCACATTCTACCAACATTCTACCTTCAGCTTACTGATGAATAAGGAAGAATGGAAAGGGAAGGAACTATGGGGTCCCCTATGTTTCCCTTCTGTTCCAGGCCATCATTTCCTGCTTCAGTTGCTGGCTCCAACAAGAAAAGCACAGGAGTAAGAAAGGATATGATAGGGTTCATCGGTCACTATGTTTTTAGAATGCCATTGCCTTCTTTCTGCACTCAAAGCAAGTTCTGGTTCAAATGAAAAGTATGGCGCCTTAGGGCTGTAAGTGCCCCTGCTTACTCAGCAGGAGACGTCACACATTTACCTTGACCCCTGCACACTGTGGGTTCACCAAAATTCTGACTCCAATGGCATCAAAGAGATTTAAGCCACACATAGAGCCCTTCTAAGTGCAGGGCCTCAAGCAACTTCATGTTCTGTGCTATACTAAAGTTCTATACTAAAAGACACGTATTTAGAGGAAGGAGATACCACAGACCAACACTGATGTCTACAGCAGCAAGAACTGTAGGACATGCTGTCAATTTTGTAATGGTTTTAAGGGAAAAAAATACTCTATTAATGTACATCTTAATTGTCAGGTGCATCCTAATTTCAGAAAATGTAAAATAACAGGGGGGAAACTTCAATTCCTAGAATTGCAGCACATAACATTCTTTACCCTAGTACCCACCTAACTACTACTACTAATGGGCTAATATGTGTTTTTAAATATTTCAAACAACCCGAAAAACATAGAGACTGATCTATGAATCCCTGCATACCCACCAGTCAACTTTATCAAATCTCAACAGTTTTTCCACACTTGCTTCACAAGATTCTTAAGGAGAAAAAACATTTCGAATAACACCGACAACCACCTGTGGACCCCTCCTCTACTTACTTTACCTCTCCTCCCTCCTCCGAGGTGATGAGTTTCCTGCAATCATTCTTTGTCATTCACATGGATACTTTTTTACTCTCAGTACGTATATCTGTAACCATAAACATTTTTCACATTGTGAATTCGATATAGAGCAGTATAACAATACTGTACATATCATTCTTCAACATGATTTCTCATGCATCATTATTACTTTGAGATCTGTATTTCTACATGTGATTCTAGTTAAGTCATTTTTTTTGAAACGGAGTCTTGTTCTGTTGCCCAGACTGGAGCACAGTGGCACGATCTCGGCTCACTGCAAGCTCTGCCTCCCAGGGTCAAGTGATTCTCCTGCCTCAGCCTCCCAAGTAGCTGGGACTACAGGCGCACCAGCATGCCTGGCTAATTTTTGTATTTTCAGTAGAGACAGGGTTTCACCATATTGACCAGGCTGGTCTTGAGCTCCTGACCTTGTGATCCACCTGCCTCGGCCTCCCAAAGTGCTGGGATTACAGGTGTGAGCCACCGCGCACGGCCTTAGTTAAGTCATTTTAATAACTAACTAGTGTAATTGTATAAATATACCGCAATTTATCTGTTTATTTGATTGTCATTTTAAATGTTTCTCTTTTTCCTTTATTATAAACAATGATTTAGGATATCTTCTTCCACATTTCTCTTAGTATACGTGAGCTGGAGTTTTTAAAGAAAAATACCTAGAAGTGGACATGCTGGGCTGAAAGTTATGTACATCACATCTTTAACTTTTCTGCATGTGGCCAAATGGCTCTCCAGTCTACAAGCCCAGAGGTAGTGTGGAGATGCATCCCTCCACAAGCTGGCTGACGCTTGTAAGGGCCCAACATTTGAATCCTTGCTAAACCCAGGAGTGCAAGATGTATCTTTAAATTTGCATTTTTCCCAATGACTAGTGAAGTTGAGCATCTTTTCTTATATTAGTCGAGTTTCTTTTCTAAAAAATTGCCTATTTCAATGCTTTGTGCATTTTTTTCTAGGTTATGTATCTACTTTTTATCAATTTGTGATATTTTGTTCATTATGAATGCTACTGTTTGGTTATATGTGTTTCCAGACTTTAGTTTTTATGCCATTTATTGGGTCTTTTACAAAAAATAAGATTATAAGTTTTGTGTCATTAGATTCATCAAAATCCTCCCTTTGTGGTTTCAGGTTTTTGTACCTTGATTAAGACAGCCCTCCATTCCCTGTGTCATTCTCCCAGTGTCAGTCATTGACAGCATCACCCCAACTCCCTGCTCTGCCTCTCTCTGATGCGAAGTTTCCCTTTGTGCGTGTGTTTCTGCTTTTCTTCTTTTACCCACTACAGGTATACAGTTCCTCCATCTCCTTCAAAATCGTCCGGCCTGTTCTTAATCCTTTGTGTTTCTATTTGAATTTGAAGATCAACTTGTCAAGATCCATTTTAAAAATCTTGCTGAAATTATTTTTTGGAATTGCTTAGATTTACAGATTAATTTATGAGAAATTGCCATGTTTAAGAGATTGAATTTTCCCTTCAGAAACAAAGTGCATATCTCCCTTAATTTAGAATTTTTTATACTTCATTCATGTTTTTAAATTTTTTCCATAAAGATTTGCACAGCTTTCGCTAGTTTCAGGGTTCATTTTTTAAAACACTTTGCTGTTTACTACAATCCTTAGATCTCCTCTATAACATAATCTCCTAAATTTATTCATAGTTATAACTGAAACTGTTGTACTACACCTTGATTTTTTGCCAATTTAGGGATTACTGAATGAACTAATGCAAAATCCATTTTATGCAAATCTATACATTCCGTTTTGAATAATTTATTCAACGAAATACTTTCTAAAGAGAATCATATGCGATGAATAAAAATATCTTGAATAGATTGGAAATGTTCCTGTTTTGTTTTCATTTTAAATGCATACTAAATGCGTTAACGACATAGAAAGATTTTGGGTTCTATTAGATTCCTCAAATATAAAGACTTTGGATGCATCACTGTTTCAAACGATGAATAGTTTAAACGGAACTCCTATTTACAGCCATGTTTCCAAATGCATTTTTTACTTGAACTATTTTGAGATATAAAAATAAGCACAGAGATTTTGTGATAGCTTTGCAAGTAGCAATATTTTTGAAACATGAAATAGGCGTTTTGTCTGGAGAAGCCTTATCTATCACGGTCCATGTCTGAAATCACAGTCGTTTAATGAGCTCTGTTTTATGGAAGCTGCCGATGCCTCATTCGTAAGTCTCCCCATTCTTTCCAATGTCACACAGACTTTGGAGATGAATTTAAATTTCATCATTATCCATGACCTACAATGTGTACATTGACCATACTAGATTTTCCCTTTTTGAATATATTCCCAACACTGCACCTCCCTGCCCTGCTTTATTGTTCGCTTGCCAGTCCTCGGCTTCGTTTTATTCCTCTGGCGTTTTAAACAAAATAAAGATCCAGGCTCATGCTGAGGCAGTGCCGAACGAACCACCAAAATCCTCAGACCTCCATCCATTCCAAGGGGAGCGCCAGGATTTCCTATGCGACAAGAACAGGGAGAGCTCTCGGATCCTTTCTCCATCCCTCCAGCACTCCCCCGGCTCTCGAGAACACCGTCAATGCTCCCTAAGACCCCGTGCAACATGCAACAAGTCCGGAGCTCAGTCTCCACCCGGCCACACTCCAAGTGACAGCAATAATAGCTGGTGTTTCTAAAGTGCTTACTGGTGCCAGGGGCTGCATCCGTGTAGACTCATTTAATCCTCACAGCCCTAAGAGAGACACGTTTGACAGATGGAGAAGCTGCTCCGGGATACTCCGTGGGGGGATGACAGGAGCTGGCCCCACAGCCCGGCCTGGCTCCGCAGCGCACTGCCTGGGCCCTGCAGCTTGGAGCGGGCTCTGAGTGAGCTCCCTGCAGATATTCTCATGCTCCCTTCTCACCACGCTGCTCACCGTTTTATAGGTGAGGAAGCCACGGCTCAGCCTTCAGACTCTCCTCTACCTGAGCCTCAGAGCCTGGCTCAGAGCCTCTGAGCCCAGAACGACAGCACAGATGAAGGAGTAGGGGAACCTGTCGGAGCCGCCTGGGGCATTAGCAGATCCAAGTTCCAAATATGGAAAACTTAAAAAACGAGTTACAAACCTGTCGTCAATTTGACAGTAATGTTTTTATAATTACACATTGTGAAACTTACCTGAATTATAAAGCAATTTAAATGTTGTTTTGTTTAACACCTCAGCTTGGATCTGGATGTTTTTCTAACTTAAGAACCAGAACAAGGGTCACAAATGGGCTCCTGAAGAATAAGTTTCAGAATGCTGTGTTCACAACCATGGGGGCGTATCTGCCACTTCTGCCCCCAACTGGACAATCTAAGTTATCAGTGTGATAACCCATCTCCTAGGATGGTATTTAACTCAGGAGAGGCGGTTCACAACCATTTTGGCACCAGGGACCAGTTTCGTGGAGGACAATTTTTCCAATGAACAGAGGAGATGGCGGTTTCAGGATGAAACTGCTCCACCTCAGATCATTAAGCATTAGATTCTCATAAGGAGCAGGAAACCAAGAGCCCTCACACGCACAGTTCACAATAGGGTTCATGCTCCTATGAGAATCTGATGCCGCTGCTGACCTGAGAGGAGGCAGAGTTCAGGCAGTAACGCGTGCTTGTCTGCTGCTCACCTCCTGCTATGCCGCGGGTCCCTAACAGGCTGCGGACCTGTACCACTCTGTGACCTGGGGGTTGCAGACCCTGCTTGGAGATGTTCTCCTTTATCCTACCTCTTCATTGCAACACTGAATAAAAATTTAACTGAAATGTTCATTATAATTCACATGCATTCAAATACTTGGTTGTACTTGGGTAACTGTCAGAGTTTCCTACATTATCTCACTGCTCCAGCTTTGTCTTTTATTCCATTCCATACATCACTTCTAGACTAATCATCCAAAATGAGTGTTAGAACATGAGTTTAGAGTCACATAGACCGGCCATATCCTGACTCCATCCTACACTGCCCATTTTAGTTTCCAGTGGCTGCCGTAACAGATGACCACAAACTTGATGGCTTAAAACAACAGAATGTGTTCTCTCACAGTTCTGAAGGCCAGAAGCTCAACATCAGCTTCACTGGGTCAAAAGCAAGCTGCGGCAGAAAGAATCCATTCCCGGCCTCCCCCAGCTTCCAGTGCTAACAGCATTGCTTGGCTTGTGGCCACATCACGCCAGTCCCTGCCTCGTCTTCACATTGCCTCCCGCTCTTCTGTGTACTGTGTCCAAATCCCCCTCTGCTTCCCTCTCATAAGGACACTGTGATTGAATGTAAGGCCCATCTGGGTAAGCCAGGATCCTTAACTTAATCACATTTGCAAAGACCCTTTTCCTAATAAGGTACATTTGTACCTAATAACGTACCTAATAAGGTACATTTACAGTTTCTGGGAGTTAGGACCTGACATCTTTCTGACCATAGGTCAACCTGTGTGATTGCAGAGAAATTATTTAATCTTTCTTTATTCAGTTGTTTTCACTGTCTAATGGGTATCTGTTTCACAGGGTTGCCTGAGGCTCAGAGGAGACGGTTTACATAAAGCACTTACTGCAATGCTTGGCAAAAAAAAAAAAAGCTTTTAATAAATAATAACTATTTGTTTTGTTTCTATAGGCCAAAAGTTCAGCATCTCTCCATTACTTTCTGTCTTAATCCTTTAGTCTATTAGGTTGGTGCAAAAGTTATTGCAACTGCCAAAGTAATTGCCATTAAAAGTAATTGCAAAAACTGCAACTACTTTTGCCCCTACCTAATAGAAATCCCTATGTCCATCATCTAGTTCCAACAATTTTCCCAACCTTGTCTTTTACTATTTTCTTTGTAGACCTTCTAGTCTAACTAGATGTGTTTGCTAAGGAGTCCCTCAACTGAGTGTTCTTGCTTCTCCCCTTTGTGTCTTTATTCTTTGTTGCTCCTGTCTGTGAAAGTTGACTCCTTCCTCTTTGCCTATCCAAATACTGTCCCTTCTGCCAGGACAAGCCCCATTCTCATCCTCTCCTTGAAGCTTTCCCCAATCAACCCAGCTCAGGCTTGTCTCTCCCCGTGAAGACAATCAGTGCTGCTCTCCACGATGCTGCCTCACTCTTACCATGATGGCTCTGTACACGTAGACCAAGCTGCCTATAGACAGTTGCATGCTATGTACGAAGCACGCAGCAATGATGGATAAACCATTGTGACAGAGAACCCCAGGAAGTCAGATCTGGGCTCACAGACTAGATTCACATCTTCGATCCCTAGGCCAGAAACAGAATAGGCAGTGAGGGGGCCTGAAGTCACGGGCCTCCTGAGATCCCAGTTGAAAAGCAGGCCATGGTGGGTGAGAGCCTGGCCTCCGTGGGGTATGGAGGATGAGAGTCTCCCTGTGGGGTGGAGTACCAGGCCAGGCTTGCTGCTCAGAGGCGGAGGCTACAGTGGAGTCTTTCACTAAAAATAAATACAGAAATAAAAATTAAAATCTGCTGCCAATGCTGTCTGCTGCTGGACTGGGAGCTCTAGGAGTTGAGTGCAGACAGCCACAAAACTATTAGGTGGGAAATAGACAGCAACGATTGAGAAGGAGTGAAAGAAATAGGAAAAAATCATTTTCCTGCTAAAATAAGTCTGCAAATAAAAAATTTCATAACCCATGAAGAAATTCCATGCTAAAAAAGGCAGCCCACAAAATAAAAATTGAGAACACGTGTTCATTCTGGATTAAAATAAATTCCTATGACAGCACAAGAGGTCCCGAAATCATGCTAGATATCCAAAGAAATAAATAGGATAAATTCATAAAAGTAAAAATAAATTATTTTTTGAAAAGGATAGAAATCTTGAAACAAGAGCAGACGAATGTGAAGAAGAAGAAATGATAAATTTGGTTAAATAAAATGGGAAGCTGCCCAGGGAGGATGAAGGTTAATGGCATCATGATGGGAGAGACAAGTGAGCTGAAAGCTGTTCTTCGAATTGGAAGTATATTTCCAATTGAGAAAGATTAAATATGTAAATTCTATCCTAAGCACGGTGTGATAAAACTGAAAAACATTAAAGACAACAAGAAAATATTTAGGCCACCTAAGAGAAAGGGCAGACACCACAGAGACCCACTGGATCCTCAGTGGAATTAGCAGCAGCCCGAGACACAAGGCAGTGGGTTGGTATCTCGAGTGCTGAGAAAAAATAAAACCAACTACCTAGAACTTTACACACAGTTAAGATATCACC
The DNA here is from genome assembly GCF_043159975.1 of Macaca nemestrina. Lineage (NCBI taxonomy): Eukaryota > Metazoa > Chordata > Mammalia > Primates > Cercopithecidae > Macaca > Macaca nemestrina. Next base: position 8,538,948 of record NC_092129.1, on the reverse strand, counting down.
CAAGAGGGAAGGTAAAATAAAGACAATTTCAGACATACAAAGATGAAAAGAGTTTGCCAACTCTACTTAACTCTAAGTAAAATTACCGCCGAAGTGAGTACATTAGCAAGAAGAACAAACCACAGCTAAGACTGAGATACCAGAAATAATGGCAAGTCCCAAAATTGATAAAATGTCAGTAAGATTTATGAACTATGGGATTTTTGTAATGTGTGTTTTTAAAAAAAAAAAAAAAAAAGCCAAACTAATATTCCAGACAACAATGGCAGGATGTCAGAGGAGTTTTCAGTCAGCAGCCCAAGTTTTGTTTCATCTGGGAGAAAGATAAAAATATTTAATCACTTTGGAATTTCCATACCTAAAACCACGCTAAAGGATTTAAAGAAAAAAAAATGAAAAATCCATATTAAGCTAAAGAAACATAAGGAGTAATAGTAAGATCAGATTAAAAAAAGCATTATTGGAGAAAAGAGGGCGATAAGAAGAAGTAAAATCCACCAAAATGACATAAAAATCATGATCCCGTATTATCCTAATAATACAGCAGAAATATATAAAGTAAAAGATAACAGAATTATAAGAAAATTGGACAAATCCAAAAAGTAAAGGATCATAACTCTAACAGATCAAATAAAAAATTATTGAAGATATGGATGATTTTTTAGTAAGAAAATTAACAGGTGAGTTTTGACCTATAGAGAATTCTGCACCCAGTAGTGATAGTCCTTTGTATGCTCCTAGAAACATTTACAGAATTGACCATGAAGAAGATTAAAATTTCAACAAATTTAAATAATTCATATTATTCAAATGATATTCTCTAGCAACTAAAAAAATGTACAACTAAAAGTATAGTGTTTGAAATGAATTCATAATTCATAAGCTAAAGAACTAGACTGAAAATAAATGTAGACCATTCAATTTAAGAATTAGAAAGTGAGCAACAAGGTAAATGCAACAAAAACAGAAGTAAACAAAAGAGCAAACATTCGTGAAATAGATGTCAAGGAAACGGTAAAGAAGATCTGCAAAACAAAACCAGGTTCTTTGAAACAGCAAATAAAATACACGTTTCACCAAGATTGAGCACAAGAAAAAAAGTCTCAAGTAAACAGTAATTCATTCATAAATCAATGCACATGAATTCGGAATTTAGTTGAAAGAAATAATTTACTAGAAACATATAAGTTACCAAAAAATAGAAACCCCAAATAAACCAATAAACATTAAAGAAAATGAATAAGTAATCAAAAGCTTCCCCACCAAAAAGAAGCCACATACCCAGTTCATTTTACAATCAATTTTTTCTAAGTATTTAAATATCGTTTCTTTCTCTCAAACTATTCTAGAGAACTGAAAAAGAAGAATTGAAGAAGGTAGGATAACTCATGAGAGCCAAAGATGGAAAATATGTGAACATAATTGCAAAAATCCTAAGTAACATGTTGTCATATTTAAAAAATTCTAATAGATCAGGATGAAGTAGGACTGTCCTTGGAATGGACGTGATCACTGAGTTCCCAGAGCCTTGCTATGGTGGTCTGAGAAGGCGCACTGCACCCTGTAACATTCTCTCCATAAAAATGTAACCCCAACTTCATGATGAAAAACTCATCACACAAACCCAAACTGAGGAAATTCTACAAAATACCTGGCCAGTATTTCTCAAAACTCTGAAGATCATGAAAAATAAAGACTAAGAATCCATCCTAGAACAGAGGAGACTCTGGAGACCTGATAACTAAATACAGGGCTGTATCCTGGTGGAATCTTGAAACAGAAAGAGGACAGCGGTGGAAACACTGGTAAAATCCCAGTAATACCTGAAGCTTAGTTAAAAGGAATCTGTTCAAGTTGATTTCTTAGCTTTGACAAATATAAGATGTAATACAAGATATTAATATTGGAGAAACTGGGTGAGGGATGCAGAGAGCTCTCTGTACTATCTTTGCAACTCTTAGTATTAGTAAATCTAATATTATTCCATATTTTAAAAGTTTATTAAAAAATAAAACTAAAACACCTCAACACCTACTCATGATGGAAACTCTTAGCAAACCACCTTGGGAAAGGTGTCTCAGCTTGATGATGGTGTCCATCATTGCTTCATGGTTTTCAAAGCATAAGTAGAGGTTTTATTTCACACGTTGTAGTGAGGATTAAATGACGCAATATATATGCAATGGCTTATGAATTAATATTATTATTCCTGTGATCCCAGCAACAACAACATCAGAAGTCTGCTTGTTGCTTTAGTGCAGAGTTCTTGCCCTTGTTTGTGCCACACAGCGCTTAGACAGCCCGGGAAGTCCTTCAGACCCCTTCTCAGAATGTCTGCCAATGCACAACTTACAATTCATATAGTTACTATGTGTGTACATATATAGTTGTTAAATCACAATAATACTTTTCTGATATTGAACTAAACTTTCATTCTAAGGATAGCCCTATTTGGTCACGATGTGTGGTTGAGAAATCAACAGGCCTGGGCGATGTCAGCAAGGAAGTGAGGCAGAGAGAAGAATCCATTTCCAGTGCCAGGGCTGGGCCTCCTGGGTGGTGGAAAACTCAGGGCAAAGAGATCCTGAGAAGCGACGAGGAGGAAGGACCAAGAGGTCGGTGTGGGAACTTGTTGAGTTTGAGTTGAATGATGTTTTCAACTGGATATTTTTCATAATTGCATATCTTTTTTGAAAAGCAGTTTTTAGGCCGGGCGCAGTGGCTCTCACCTGTAATCCTAGCACTTTGGGAGGCTGAGATGGGCCTTGAGGTTAGGAGTTTGAGACCAGTTTGGCCAACATGGTGAAACCCTGTATCTACTAAAAATACAAAAGTTAGCTGGGTGTGGTGGTGCATGCCTGTAATTGCAACTACACGGGAGGCTGGGGCAGAAAAATAGCTTAAACCTGGGAGGCAGAGGTTGCAGTGAGCTGAGATCATGCCACTGCACTTCAACCTGGGAGACAGAGCGAGACTCCATCTCAAAAAAAAAAAAAAAAAAAAAAAGAAGGAAAAGTAGTTTTTAAATCTTTTGGCTGACCATGCACTCACTGTAGCAGTTTAAAAAATTATGCATGAAAAGCGACACACATGCACACACATACGTTATATTACTGCAATGATGTGTATTAGTAATATGTAATGTATATTATAGTACTAACGTTTTTATAATGACAACACAAGAATAAAAATTGTGAAGGATGACGTTAAAGGTAAATACAGGTCGGGTTCAGTGGCTCACATCTGTAATCCCAGCACTTTAGGAAGCTGAGGTTGGTAGATCACCTGTGGTTCGGAGTTTGAGACCAACCTGGCCAATATGGTGAAACCCTATCTCTATTAAAAATACAAAAATTAGTTGGGTGTGGTGGCACACGCCTGTTATTCCAGCTACTTGGGAGGCTGAGGCATGAGAATCACTTGAACCTGGGAGGTGGAGGTTGCAGTGAGCCAAGATCACGCCACTGCACTCCAGCCTGGGCGACAGAGTGAGACTCTGTCTCAAAAGAAAAAAAGAAAAAGTAAGTACAGATATAAACATTTTTCTCTCTGCATCCCTTTGGTTTAGTGAGCGCCAGGCAGTAACATCAGGTACAGATGTAAAGTTTGAAAAAAACAGAGGAGTTGTGTCTGCAGGAATGATTTTCATAATGAAAGACTAGAGCAGGTACAGAGATTGGGGACCCCTCCCGCCCTCTTTTCCCCATCCCCTCTGAGCCCTGCTGATGTTGAAAGGTAGCTCATGCTTCATGTTTCAGCTCTGAGGTTTACTGCTATTGATGCTACATCTCAGTGACTTCTGGCTTGGAGATCACTGGTCCCACCCAACCTGCCGTGAGAGACAATTTGTGAAAAGAGCCCAGAGTCTGGAATCTGAAGACCTTGGTTTGATTCTGGTCTCTATCGCTTTCCAGCTAAATCATACATCTTAGACAAATCATTTGATCACTCCAAGCCTTGATTTTCTCGTTCATAAACTGGAGGTTGTATATTTCTTTCCACAGTGTAATGAGGATTAAGTGAGACAATGTAAATCAAAGTGATTTGTTAGCTAGAGTGCCAGGAACTACACCAGCATTTGTTGTTACTTTTTGTATAATCATCAACCCTAGTCATGCAGTGTACATTTTCCTGTCTACATCTTCCATCAACTATACATCAAATGTGTCATATTCCCCCTAGGTCCAGAAGTGGCAATAATTCTGCAATCATTAGGTTACCTTTTCCTATCCACAGCACTTGTTTTCCTGTCCTAAGCAGAACACTGGTTTTCCAGCTGGGATGATTTTCCCTCCCAGGGGATGTTTGGGTGCTCCCAGTGAGGGTGGGGATACAGTACTGGCTTCCAGTGGGTAAAGGCCGGGCGTGCTGCTAAACATCCGACACTGCACAGGACAGCCCCGCCACAAAGACCAGAAAGCGTCAGTACCTGGAGTGGTTAATCCATCCTCTGAACCAGCTGGAATGACAGGCATGGAAGTTTTGGTTGTTGATCTTTACTCCTACAGTTGAATCCCATTTTCTGTTAGAGGTCACTTACCTTCATTAGCAGAAGGCCCTGGCCTGGCTTTGGGTGTGTCTAGGGTGCCGTGACGCCTACTGGAGATGGGAGAGGAGAAGGAGACCTGCAGGGTAAGATGAGAGGCGGTGCAGGAGAGAGAGCTGCTGGCTCTGCCTTCATTTACGAATGTAACCTTTTTAACATGGATTAAGTCTCTGGTGGTGAAAACCTTAAAATTATTGAATTTCAGTTTTGTGTAGGTAGCAGTCACATTTTACTGCTTTCCGTTCTTCTACTGTTGTCTTCTCCCTTCTGTTTAGTTCTTCTGACTCTTTGGAAGTCCAAAAAGCCTTATGTACCAGACCATCACTCTTCTGTTCTCCCTCTTCCTCTTTCTTTTATAAATCTTTGTGCATGACACACATTAATGACCAGGAGATGCCGTTGGTAGCCTTGCATCCATTTCTGGAATCCCAAGACTTAGCCTTCACCACCACTTCCTGACCACAGCAAGTAGTTACCAAGGGCAATGGAGATATTTTCATTCCTACCCTTGGTCACTTACCCTGATGCCTTCTGTTGATTTTCAGAATCAGAAGTCAAGTTGATCATCTCAATTGTGAATTATTCAGTCTAATGGCACGGAAATTAATAAGACAAAGTCGTGAAACTCCCATCTGTCTCCAAGCTATCTACTTGTGGATGTTTATCAAGCTAAGAAACTTGCCATATGTGTAACATATTGTCTGAAGGGGAAAAAAAACTCTCTACTTTTTTCTAGAAAATCCTGACATTGTATGTTGTGTTTTTGTTCCACCTTATTAGATGGTCTTCTCTTCTTGTCACAGGTAAATAAAATGGCTTCATCCTATTCATGTTTCTCTGTTAGCTTTTCATAATAGTAATATGAATGGTTTCTGTTTATATGGGGTGTTCAACCTCCCTCCACAAAGGATCTAATAACATCTTTTAAGTTCAATCTGTTCTTGTATTTTGCCTTACAAACTAACATGTTTTTAAATGTCTTTTCAGAAATGATAAACTTGAATTTTCCTCATGGTGGCTTTTGTCCAAACATCTCTAATTGTTTTGGAGATAATATCCTATTCATTTTCACAATATTCCTCTAAAAACGTAGGCAATATTATGCCACCTTGCGCATGGTCAGACCACAGCATGTGGGAGTTGATTAACTCTCATTTTGCCATGCTTCTACATTGTTCATCCCTTTCCATTCTGTTAGCCCATGGATGCTATCAGTTCTCTTCTGATCATCCTTTGCAGTTAGCTGAATACTCCTTAGGAAGTTTATCAGCCTCAACTCCTGTGATAGTTACTTGAGGACGTCTTATCCTCCTTCATTAGCCTGCAGGGTCAGTGTCCTTCTCTGATTGGTTTAGGACCACGTACTGAACTCCGCACATATGATCCACACAGTTCAATGTATAGAATTACAAAAATGTCTAAGATCCAAATTAAAGGAGGGAATGTGAGCATTACAAATGGATGCAACATTGAACACACATATATTTATTTCGTGAATATAGAAAAATGAAAATGTAGCATTTTTATAGGATGATAGTAATGTATTTGTTTTCATGTGCTTTTCTTATTTGTTTAATCCTCGTAAAATCTGACTATATAAGCAGGGTTGCCATGCCCAACTTAGAGATGAATGAGCTGAGACTCAGAGGCTGGGTTGCCATCCCAGTGTCTCCAGTTTTGCAAGAAATAGAGAATTTCCTAACAAATTCCAGTGATCACATGGCAGTTCTTTCTATTCTGACTGTAACACTTTCTTTGAAGCTCTACTCACCAATCTTGTTTCATGTTCATCTCCCTCATATCTCACTTTCCTAGAACCCACCTTTTATCACGTCGTCCCCCAAATCACCAATAGTTAGCAAGTGTTCCTCAGAAGGAAATAAAAAGTATTGAGCATGTGAGTTACAGCCTTCCATAATATATGAGTTTTGTTCTCCTAGACCTTCTTCTCGCACGGCCTTTCTTTTCGGGCACACTGGGTTGTTGGCCATCCCAGCCTCGCTTCACACCTCTCAGCCCCGGGGAAGACGTTATCCCCTTGTCAATGCCCCTCTAGCACCTTTCTTTACCGACCAGAATAGAAACGGACTCACAGAGACTCATTCACTGCCTGTTTCTTCAGCATTTCATGCCCCTTTCAATCCTCTGTGCTGCCTCATACATTTCTGCTACACGGTAGACATCTGGTTAATACTCCTTACCTGGTTGATACCACTGAAAATAGGAAATTAGGCAGAAAACTCACTCTGGGAACAAGACGATGTCTACTGTAATCCACCTGCAGACATGTTAGAAATTTGCACTAAGTCACAGATGCTTATAGTATGTGTGGGGGGTGGTTATTCTTACTAGATTTTTCTTTAATGATGCAAATTGGCAGCCTGAGTGTTTTGAGCATCCATGGCCATTGGAGGCAGTCTTTCAAGGAGAGTTTTCACATCAGTCACCTCTGTGCCCTCCCACTGTACTGAAAACAGTGTCTGGTATGTATTATGTACCATAGGAATAGTTTTACATTTTTTTCATTGAATAATTCATTTAAATTTGATATACAAAGGGACAGATGCAATGCAAACTTTCACTGAAAGGCGCCATCCTGGAGCCTGGTATAATGTGTGCAGGCCACATCCGGCCATCACGGGCAGGTTAGCATCTCACACAGAAAGCATTTCTAGCCAGAGAGCTGCATGGAAGCCCACCACCCTTCCCTTAAGAACACACTGCTTTATGAAAGAACAGGGCAATGGCACCTCAACATCCATACATTCCGGTTCAGACTCGAACGGTGACATACCCAGTATTCCACTGCAGGATGACACTCGAATATGGAAAATCGGTCCCAGTGACACAGCTTTTCTCTGCACAGTAGCTAGCTCCTCTCCAGCTCTTTCCCATCTGACTTCAACTTTGCGTGTTTATTTCTGCGTGAGATGGAACATGCGAGAACATACAGCACACAGACCCTAGGCAGCTCCTCACACTGGAAATACCTTCCTCTCTCGTGGACGTGCTCTGTCTGTGCAACTGCAATGAGAGATTCCAGGGCCACTGGTAACTTACGCTTGGCACCAGCACAACTGACCAGTGATCCATGCACAGTGTTCTCGTGGAAGTGAATGAGGGTTTTGTGAAAAATCTATGGCAGGGGAAAAAAAATGTCCCTGATGTCTGTTGAAAACAGCCAGGCCCTGTTGGAGGGAATTGTGTCACTGTCGACTGGCTCTGTTAGGAGGAAACGGTTTCCAGGCCCCACCGGGGCCCTGGCTGGCTTCCTTCCCCTTCCTTGAAACTCCCGCCCCGGCTCTGCCACCTCCCACGGAACGACCCCTCGCTGTCACCTCCCCTTCCGCACAGTCCAGGCCAGCCGGGTGTCCTCACGCCCTCCTTCTGCTGCAGCTTCCGGAGGGGCTGCCTCCCGCTGGCCCTGGCCCCTTCCCAGGCCCGGCCCTCCCCAGACCTCTCTCCCCGAGGCTCCGGCCGGCTCCCCCTTCCATCCTCCCCAGCGCACTGGCCCGTCTGCCCTCCTTGCTCCAGTCTCCACCCGGAAGATTTAAGAAGTGAAAAGCCAGGCCACCTCTGTGTGCGGCCTCGCCCTCCTGCCCTGCACACCCTGGAGAACACAGCCTTCTGATGAAACCCCAGTATCCTCGCTTTCCATGCACTTTTCTATCCACGGCGAGCTGGAACTTCTCCCTAAAGCAACAGCGTCTCCAGCCTCCTGGGCAATTTCCCTTCCGACTCCACGACCCCGCGAGCCTCCCTGCAGGCCCCTTCTCCTCCCTCCACCGCGCTGCGGGTGGTGCCCGCGCAGCCTCCGCCCTCTGGGCACTCCTGTCCTTCGCACCCCAGACCCACAGCCCCAGCCCAACACCCGTGAGCTCCAGAAGCTGTCTCCTCCCACCCCGGGCCAGCCTGGAGCCCCTGCTGCGGATCGGATCCACCGTGCAGGCCTCCCTGCCAGCAGCGCAGATCCTCCTCCCCACCCTGCGCTTCCCACCTGCGTCCTGTTGCTCCCGTTGGCTTCCCGGGAAACTCGGTCTCATTTCCATTTCTTTAGGAAACTCAGGGATGCCTGGGACTCCTCCCGCCCTGGGACTCCCCACTCTCTGTAGATGACACAATTGAAAGTTCCGCGTTTTTAATTTTCCCTGCGTGACTGTCTAGCTGTGCGTTAGTTCAATCCTTCTTTCGATGGTTTTCTCAGTGGTATTCCTGTTGCTGGTCCTCGCCCTGACCCTCAACCTGCAAACTGGCGATGTTCTTTCTGACGCCGGAGTGGCCTCTACCTCGCAGGCTGTGGAGGTCTGCCACCTCCTCCCAAGTAACACCACGTGTTTCTCAACCTGCGCCTCAGTTTGGTGATCTGTGCAAAGGGGTGGCGATCATACCTAGCTGATACGAGAGTGTTGTGAGGATTCAGTATGTTATATAAATCATGCCCCAAGGGCATGCCGGAGCTAAACAAGTTCTAGGTAGGAGTTAATGCTGTCCCCACTTGTCAGATCCCAGCAGGACACACCAGGCCGGCCACTGGCTGGCTCTAATCCTCCTCTACAGGCTTCTGTCCCTCTGGGACCTCACCTTCCTGCTCCCTCGCCTGTGTTCACACTGGACCACTCCTTATCCCTTGACCTTGGGGCCATCTCCATGCCCCCGTTTCTCTTATCCTTCTTTTCTCTGCCAGGAACATCTCCCAGCCATGGGAGTTCAAAGTCAATTCAATACCACCTTCTTCAGGAATCCTTCCAGGCTCAAGTTCGCCGCCTCTTGCCCTCTGAGAACAGGAAAACCCGTGGAATTATTTGCTCCCTCTGTGTTCCTACCCGCATCCGGGTCATGATTTCAGCCCAGCACTTGTAACCATGCATTGGGCTTAGGCTGCTTGGTAGTGACTGCTTTGACCAGTGAAATCTGGATCCATCTGTCTTGAAGGTCGCTAGACTACTGAAAGGGGAGCAGTAGGTGGCAAAGAAATACTGGCTAAATTAAAATTTTTGAAATTATAAATTTTGGAAATCATGACCAAGAGTAATGTATTCTGTGCTGGGTTTTGTCTATACTATTATTGGTTTGGGGTGTTTGCTCTGCCCTGGAACTTCAAAAACCAGTTTCTGACCTTCTTTTAAAAGTAAATCTCTTAAGATTGAAATGTATCAAATTCCTTTATTTTTTATGAAGAATCATAAGTAAACACTGTACAGATTTTTTAAAGTTTTACATCTCAAAGAAGACATGAAAATTGAAAAATACCCAATTTGCTTTAACATGACTGCAATTTGACATATATTTTGGACTTTTATTTGCAAAAGAATGTAAAGAATATTTATTTTAAAGACTTATTTGGTGGAGCTGAAACGTCACCATTGTACTCCACTAGAATGAAGCATTTGTTGGACTGGATCTTGGTTTTTGTTGTTGTTGTCGTTGTTTTTAATTCCTTGCTCTTTAGACTGTTGTTTAAAATCCTATGTTTTTTAACGTGTTACCAAGGAGAAAATGTGAGAGAAAATTCCATAGTATAGAATGGAATGCCTCCCCCTACCCTACCCAGCAACACATACTTAACGATGTCTGCATATGTTCCCATCCTCATCGGCAGGCTTTTGTTCCAGTCCTGAGAAAGACAGCCTCCCACTAAACAAATAAGGCCTCCAAAGGATGTGTTTTTCTTTGGTGTTCCTGCAAATTAACATGAATCTGTGCTATGTTGTATGGAATTTCAGAGAGACATTTTGCTATTTGTCCTCAATAAGAGAATGTGCAAAATCCATGGTTTGCTTATTCCAGACACAATTATCTCACCTTTCTTTAAATCGGCATTAGTAAGCTTGAATTCAATCACATAAATGACTTTACTTTTAAAATCATGAATAAAATTCGAGTTTACCCATTAAAAGGTATCCTTTGTTCCAAGGAATATCATTTATATAGCTTAATTTTTTAATGGAACTTAAATATTGTCAAAGCCGTATGTCTAGAATGAAGCATGAAATCAATCAATGTATTAGAAATTTTCTGATATGCTACATAACAAGCACTTCCTAACAAATGCTTAGAAGGTCCTATTTATACTTTTGAGCCCTTAGATTCCACCCCAAATATGTCTTCTTAAATCCACTGTTTTTCTTTTCTCTTTAATTTCAGTTTGTTTGGTTTAATGATAGCTACTGAACATAAATGCCAAATTACAATGGCGCTTCCCAGCTGTGTGCAGAACTTTATATTTTAAGTACCAATTTGTGATGAAAGAATGCTTCCAGCTCAATTCTCATCAGCATTAGAGGTTTTAGCAATTGCCAATTATTTTTCTAAATTACCTATTTTAATTAAGTAAAATATTGTGAATTTAAGATTATGAAGTGTTCAAGCATTATTTCATCTTTAACTAATTAGTGAGAAAAAGGAAATTATATTTTGGGACATTAAGTGGCTATTTTTAGAATAAAATGCTTCTATGGTTTCAATGCTTTAAATTAACAGAAAATGCACAAACTTCTGTCGAAATCCTGGTACATCTGGGGTCTTTGAATTACACCTTGAACTGATCATTTGTTCCAATGTAACATAAATTTGTATATTAATTAGAGTGAAGTACACCTTGAACTGATCATTTGTTCTAATGTAACATAAATTTGTATATTAATTAGAGCCAAAATGCCCAAGAGATTGAGCTTGATATCTCCCTTGACTAATTTAACACATCTAGAGCCCTCAGCAACATTTTTAAACCACCTGTTTCTATTTTGCCCTCATAGAACAAAGCCTAGAACGCAGGAAGGACCCCAAAGTATAACTATTGATATGACTGTCATCCTTAGCTCAGTTCTGAGATTTCAATTCCTAACTTATCATTGGATCTACATTCTATTTCTTACAAGGGCATTTCAAGAGATAGGTACAGACGAAGGAAAATTGGCACCAAAATCTGCCTGCCTAGCAGCTTACAGCAATGTTGGAAGGCATCGAAAGCCATTATTAACTGACACTGGCAAAGTGATTTTGAAAAATCTTCCTTTTATAAGTCAGTGCAAGCTATGATGGTCCCTAAACTGTTGCTTCAAGGCAGAGACCACAGACTTTTTCTCTAACGATTGGTCTCCCAGCATTCTCCCTCCTGAACACGGCCCATTAACGGTGGTGAGCTCCGGAGGGGAAAAGGGTTAGTCAACAATTCTGCTCGGCTGCTTCAGGGGAGAGCCAGTGTTCTGCAGTCTAGTGAACTAATTATACACTCTTGATGAGATCATTAAAGGGCAATAAAGGAAAATGGAAACAATTTACAATATGTGTAGACAAATTTCGATATCGAATAATTTTTGTTTGTATTTAAATGTTGGGTAGAAACTTTTCTATCCTGAGTAATGGTTGTTTTTTTAAAAAAAAAAATCTTCAGATTGAAACTTATCCTTTAAGCACAAAAGTATAGTCAGGAATTTTTAGTCTTTATGACTAACACAGATGATACCAATAGTTTCGTATCTTCGATCTGATCGATAAATTCTACTCTTACAATGGTGTGGTGCCCTGCAAGGGAAGGGGTGAGTATCCTTGGATCCCCCTGCGAGGGAGGGGGTGAGCACCCTTCGATCCCCCTGTCAAGGAAGGGGCAAGCACTCCTGGATCCCCCTGCACATTTTCAGTGCTTCTGTTTCGTTCATCCACCTTATTCTGGAAATTCAGTTGGGAGATTTATATTTTAGATGTGTTTTTATTAAACTGCTACTTTGAGAATTGTTTTCCAATGTATTCAACAGGCAATATTAGGTAACATATTTGAAAATACAAAAACGGTGAATTTTGTCACTGATTCCTGTGTAGTCATGTGAATTCTTGGAGTTTCTAAAAGGGGAATTTTTTTACATTGGTTTACATTCCATTTCACTTGACAATTTGAAGCATCCAAAATGATACAACCAAATTGGATGGATGACTCAATTAAATACAGTGGAAGTCAATAAAGATAAATGCGAAGTAGTGTCTTGAACAGTAATAATCCTATAAATACAAACTAAGAAAGAAACCAATTAAATTTAATGTGGGAAAAAGATGAAGAGGTTTTGATAAGTGAAAACAGTACGACTGAAAGAAGAGCCAACTATTTCAATGACATGTCAATACTATGCTATTGAGTGTAAAATGCATGAGTCTTTCTCCCTCGAAACTGCCAGCTCCTGCTGCAATGTAAGGCTCTGTGGGGTGAACAGTCTGGAAAGAAGAAAACAATGATTCCCAGCAATGGTCAGAATCCAAAAGCTGTGAGACCCTAAGAGGAAGAACAGCAGTGATTTTGCACCGACAGTCATGTGTCTCTTGGGGAAGGGCAGCATTTAAGAGTCTGTGGAAAGAGGGTTTTAACATCTCCTTTTCCCAGGAGGGATGACGCAGTCTCAGAACTGGAATCCTTCTGGCATCAGGATGACAAGAATTGGGGTGCCCTTAACAACCAACCCTGGTACAGCCTCCCCCGTGGAGCTGGACGTGCCCAGGGTTGCTCAGCCAAACAGAAGGATCGAGAGGCAACATGATAGGTGCCTACGATGTGGCTATAAAAGGCTCTTGTGGGTACTGCGTGATCCTTCATCCGCCAGTGACACCGCAGGAATCATGAGGAAAATGGGCAGCAGTCGAGATATTTAGGTTGGACATTAGCTAAGGGGCCGTCTTGGCAGATCCAGGAGACAATCTGAGAGTTTATCTTAAAGGTCACAGACCCTTCCTCCTGGCAGCGTAGAATCCTACGTGAGGCGGCTTTCCAGAGGAATCCTGGCGTCCCCAGTATTGAGACAGACAAAAGGACTGGAAAACTACAGGGGAGAAAAGGAATTAAATAAGCCACACTGATTTGCCAGAAATCACTCCATTCTGTGCCTAGGTGTTGCTCTTAGACTCATGTGCTACATAGACCTTTCAGATTTCACAAAGAAAAGTACAGGATACCCAGTTAATTTGAATTTCAGATGAATAAGAAATAATTTCTTTTTTTTTTTTTTTTTTTGTGAGACGGAGTCTCGCTCTGTCGCCCAGGCTGGAGTGCAGTGGCGCGATCTCAGCTCACTGCAAGCTCCGCCTCCTGGGTTTACACCATTCTCCTGCCTCAGCCTCCCGAGTAGCTGGGACTACAGGCGCCCGCCACCTCGCCCGGCTAGTTTTTTGTATTTTTTAGTAGAGACGGGGTTTCACTGTGTTAGCCAGGATGGTCTCGATCTCCTGCCTCATGATCCGCCCATCTCGGTCTCCCAAAGTGCTGGGATTACAGGCTTGAGCCACCACGCCCGGCCAGAAATAATTTCTTAATATAAGTATGTATCATGAAATATTTAAGACATGCTTATACTAAAAATGTTTTTGTTGTTTATGTGAAATTTAAAGTTAACTGAGCATCTGTGTTTGATCAGGCAACTACAGCAAGAACCACATGCCTCACACATACATGGTCTGTGTCCTCTGGCCACCTGCATGTGACATGCTGAAACTATCACATCAACAAAACAAGCCCAAAGCTCTTATCTCTGAAGCGCTGGGAGTTAAGTTACTACCTTAGAGGAGATGAGCACTTTTTAAAAATTAAATGTGGGGGGCCGGGCGTGGTGGCTCAAGCCTGTAATCCCAGCACTTTGGGAGGCTGAGACGGGCGGATCACGAGGTCAGTAGATCGAGACCATCCTGGCTAATACGGTGAAACCCCGTCTCTACTAAAAAATACAAAAAACTAGCCGGGGGAGGTGGCGGGCGCCTGTGGTCCCAGCTATTCTGGAGGCTGAGGCAGGAGAATGGCGTAAACCCGGGAGGCGGAGCTTGCAGTGAGCTGAGATCTGGCCACTGCACTCCAGCCTGGGAGACACAGCGAGGCTCTGTCTCAAAAAAAAAAAAAAAAAAAAAAAAAAATTAAATGTGGGGAAAAAAAACATGGAATACATAGATACATTAACTCACAATGCAAAATGATTTATCCTTGGCCTCCAAAGTCCTCACACCTAGATTACTGAATTAATTTTTCACTGTTTCTTCCTACTTTCCACTTTCTCCCCATACCTCTCTTATATACAAAACTCTCAAATCGACTGGTGCAAAGGCTGCTATCCTAATGTGACTTCCCCTCTGGGCATCCAGTGAATGCCCAAACAGGCATGAAACACCCTTCCTGAGCCCCCCTCCAAAAGATACTTCTGCTTCTTCTGCCGTTGAGTGGTACCCTGGGCTAGGACATTACAGATGAGGCCAGTGAAGAGGAGGCTGGCCCCTCCATGAAGCCAGAAGGGTCATTCCAACTTGAGAGATCAGGGAGATGGCATTTGAGCTGCACTTTGAATAATGAGTAAAATGTAGGTATGGGAAGTCGGGGAGAGAGAAGCCTGGCTGGCCTAGGGCAAAAGCCCTGGATTGGGACAGGTCCTGTGTGTTCTGAGAGTGAGAGGCCCTATTGGCTGATGGTTAGAGGATGCCCAGATTCAACAAACTACTGTAATCTCCAGAAACCTTTTTTGAGTGCCGTGTCATAATTAAGGCCATGCAACAGGACAAGTTACCTGCAACTACTTTAAGCATCAGAAACTAAGAAGTTCATTTAAAATATTTCTGATCTGTACCTTTACAATTTCATTTTCAGTATCATTATAAATCCACTCAACTGACTGTAAATCTCATGCCCATTTCAGAAGCCCTAGCAGAGTCTCTATCCTGTCCCAACCCCACTCCGACTGAAGATAAGATTCTGATGGCTGATCTGCCTTTGTGCCCACGCACATCCTCTTGCTTTACTTGCTAGCGTTCTCAGCCGCCTCTAGATCTCAGCACATACCGTGCTGTTCAGGGGCCTTTTTACATGCTGTTCCCTCCGTCTGGAATATCCTTTCCCCTCTTTTCTCCAAGTTCGTCCTTCAGGATTCAAGCTAAGTATTGTCTCCTTCAAGAACTCTTCCCTGAGCCCGAGACAGGCTGAGGGGCCCTTCGCAGCGCTCTCCTGTGGAAACCCTCACCGCCTTGCCTTTGGAATGTTTCTCCCAGGGGCCCTGAGCTGCCACGGTCTCCTCTGGCTCTTGGCTCCTGCAGCCCCTTCTCCATCAGGGCTGTCAGCCAGTTTCTAGGCTTCAGCCACCGCCTTTAAGCTCATGACTCCGAAATTGCAGTTTGCCTGAGCCACAGACCTATATAGTGAGTTATCTGTTCCTAAAAGCCTCAAGGTCACTCTCAACATGTTTAAAGCTAAACTCTCATCTTCCCCAAGCCTGCTGCTCCTCCTACATCGCTTCTCCATCCCTGAGCACCAGAGGAGCCTGGGGGCCGTTTTAGACTCTTCTTCGCCCTTCTCCTGTACCAGCACTCCAGCCCAGTGCACCACAGGTCCTATCTGAGCGGTCTCCCTACGAGCCCCGTGCCCGGTGACTCCCTCCCCTTCCACCGCTGCTGCCCGGGTTCCCACTGAGGAGCTCTCTCCTTGGGAGCCGTGCCCCCTCTCACTTCAGTCCTCCCCGAACCATTTGTATTTATTTTCTATTGCTGCCAAAACCAATTTACAGAGTTGGGGGCCTAAAACAGCAGAAATGATAAATTTCAGCTCAATAGTGCAGAAGTCCACATACGTCATACAGGGCTAAAATCGAGGTATCTGCAGAACCATGTCCCCTCGTGGGGCTCTGCTGGAAAGCCTGTTTCCTGACCTTTTCCAGCTTCCTCTCCTTGGCTTGTGGGCCCCTTCAAAGCCAACTTCTTCAAAGCCAGCAACGTTGCATCTCCCTGACCGTTTTTCGTGTCATCTCTAGCTGTACTCTTGTGCCTCACTCTGCCACTTTAAGGACCATCGCGATGACTTTTAATCCACCCAGATTATCCAAAAGGATCTCCCTATCTCAAGGTCTTTCATGTGAGCATGTCTGCAAAGTCCCTTTTGTCATGTAATGCAGCATAGTCACAGGTTCCAGGAATTAGGTTATGGTCATCTTGGCAGTGGTGGGCAGAGTATTCTGCTCACCACACCGTGGAGTGATCTTCCTAAAACACGTCTCTTCTCCTACTGACAACTACTAACTGCTACCTGTGGAGCAAAGTCCAAACTTAATGCTCTCCATCCTCCGTCCCGTGTCCAGTGGCGCCTACATTCAAGAAACCACTGACGTTTCCTCCGTAACAGTGGGACTGCCTCTGTGTCTACTAATTCTGCTCGTCAGCCTTGAGTGGCCTTCCCTTCCCTCAGCTACCACGAGCATTCCCAAGTCACCACCTCTGCAATGCCTCCTGGGACCCACCCTCCGAGGTGGAATTGCTCACTCCCTCTAGGTGCTTGCTGTCCCTACACCCACATCTCTCATGTCACCTCTCCCCCTTTATTGAACCTTGCTGGTTACCAGCAGAGCTCCCCATGAACAGGGAACTCGTCTGCCCTGTTGCTGCATCCCCAGCACCAGGCATAGTGAATTACAAATGTCAGTGGGATGGGCGGATGAGCGCACATTAGGCTGCAGAGCTCGTGGGCTGCTCCTGGGGCCCATGCTTGCTCTCACACTAATATGAGAATAGTTATCCGGCTAACTAAGGATGTCAACAGCTACTTCTCAGAATGAAAAAGGACATGAACCAATGTTTCACTTTACTACACCGCTAGTAGATCAAACGAAGCCACAAGTACTCGGCTTGGAGGATACTATCATTCCTTATGTTCTGTTCCCCACCGTTTGGGCCAGTTAGTATTTTCTTCAGTGAACCTTTCTTGAGTGTTCAATAACACTATGAGGCCGGGTGCGGTGACTCAAGCCTGTAATCCCAGCACTTTGGGAGGCCGAGATGGGCGGATCACGAGGTCAGGAGATCGAGACCATCCTGGCTAACACGGTGAAACCCCGTCTCTACTAAAAATACAAAAAAAAAAAAAAACTAGCCGGGCGAGGTGGTGGGTGCCTGTAGTCCCAGCTACTCGGAGGCTGAGGCGGGAGAATGGCGTAAACCCCGGAGGCGGAGCTTGCAGTGAGCTGAGATCCGGCCACTGCACTCCAGCCTGGGCGACAGAGCGAGACTCCGTCTCAAAAAAAAAAAAAAAAAAAAAAAAAAACACTATGAAAGTTGTCATTAGACCAAGAACAAATGGGGTATAGTTTACTCCTTAGTTGACAACTAATGAACATTACCAAGCTGACGGGCTTAACCCTTGACTTTTCTATTAGGACCTAAAGAATCCATAGAAATGATCTACAGTTCATGGAAAGAAAGGAAAAACAAAATATTTGTGGGTTCATGTGTAGACCCTTATGGATAACACCTCTTTTATTCCTCACCAGGACCATGTGAGGTGGTAACTCTGAGAGAATGGGAAATGCTCCAAATTCTTAGGTACATGGAGAAACCAAGATTGGACCTTCACCTATGTTTTTACTGCTTCTGTAGTAAAATGAGGCTGCTGACTGTATTAAGAATTGTACCTACAGGGGTTGTCCACCTTGATTTATGTTTGGGCTGAGGAAGATATTGAGATGGGCTTGAGTGGAGAATTACAGTAAAAGCAATCCTGATGACATGGAGGAGGGAGCAATGGGTTTTAGTAACTGCTTGTGCATGCTTGGTTGAATTGAACCACTAAACCTCTTTCACCCGTCATTACTTGTATCTTAGGATGGGGGAATGAGCTATTTGAGCTGATGAACCCTTAAAGAGCAAAGCTTCCATTTTTATGCAAATAGCCAAGAGCAATAAAACCTAGGAAAGAAAAGTAGAAACGTGGATTACAGTAGGATGTGTGTCATTAAAAGTTACAGCAAGCCGGGTGGTTATTCAGAAGTAAGCGCCCAGTAAGGACAACATTTCAAATTTGTGTTTTAAATTATTTTTAAATGAGAAGAGGTAATAGCAAAATATAACCCTGAATTTCACTGGTTCTCTAATACATTGCAATCTTAAGATGACATAACTATGCACTTTTGAATTAGACATTACTAGGAAATAATATTGAACACTCTAATGTGCCAGGTACCCCCTCACACTGCAGCAGGCACAGGGCTTTGGTGCTGGAAGCCCTTGGAATCTGACTTAAGTACCACTCTCCAACTAAACATGCCTTCTTTAGCTTTAGAAACCCATTTTGCAATCCAGGTATTGATCATGCTGCCGTATTATACAGTGGGTCTGTGTAAGAAAGCACATCCAGATCCTTCCTGAATAGACCACTATCATGTTGCTTGGAGGTAGAACTGAGGTCATGTGTTCGAGACCAGCCTGGTCCAACATGGTGAAAGCCCGTCTCTAATAAAAATACATTTTTTTTTTTTGGTATTTTTTGAGAATAAGCTGCTTTGAATGCCATGAGCACAGGCTTTGGAGTGAGAGAGCTGGGCCCAGTCACAGGTCTCCTGCTTCCAGGCTGTGTGACCTCAGCCAACTTAGGGAACTTCTCTGAGCCCACGTTGTCACCGCATACTGTTGTTGTAAGGGTTACATAAGGTAACCTTTTTAACGAATTTAAATGTTGCATCTGTCTGACATTTAGCTAGAGTTTAAAGAGTTTAAAGTTTCATTTTAGCTAAAAATAATAAATACTGTTATTTATTATAATATTAATCTATTATTTCTTATATGTGTTATATAATATAAAATTTATTACATATTTACATCATTTTAGCTAAAAATAATAATGTGATTTATTATACCCTAAATTTATCATATTAGTTCTTATTTTTAGCTAAAATGAAGTAAATTGATGTGCTATAAGGAAGAGTTGTTCTACGCTTATTATAATTGCATTTATACAATTTTTAAAAACTAATACTGAATCTCTAGTAAAAAGAGTACTGGACTGAGTCTCACATTATGGGTTTTAGTCCTGATTCTGTACTCAGTATTTTTTTTCTACCTCCCTCAGCCACTGTATTCAGTATTTAATATAATGAGTGTTCCGGTAAGTTCTTTACATACATTATCTTATTTACTTTTACAAGGTCAGGGGTGACATTGACCCAATTACTCGTCCTTTCTACGTTCTTCTTCTGCAAGATAAGGGTGTCGAATGTTCTCTCGGGTCATTTCAGCAATAGTATTCTAAAGGAATGCCTCCCACAAGTTGTTTTCTAATTTTACTTTGAAAAATTCCAGAGATGACAGTCCTAGGGTGTCCATGACACTGGTAGACACCTCCCCCTCCCATTCAGTGGCCCCGATCCCTCATTCCGCCTCCACCCCTGTGACTTCCTCTCTTTCCGCCTCCCAAGATGGACAACCCGTGTTCAGCCCTGCTCTCTCCTTGCCAGCCCTTCTCCGACAGAGCCTGGCTTTCTCCATCAGGTGTTGGTTAGCCTTTCTCTGTACCTTTAGGTACTTTTCATTTCGGTTATTTTTGCTGTGTGTCTGGGAATCACTATTAGGTAGAGAGAAGCATATCAAAGGCATTACTCTGCATGGGTCTGTCCTCTGTCAAGTCCAAGACATAGATTCATTGTTCATCTCTTGTATTTTTTTGGACATGAGTTTGATGAGGTTTCTTAATTTTGACAGAGTTAATGCTTCCAAGAAACTTAATAAAGATTCTACAGTCATTTTAGTAATCAGGAAGCTACAGTGGAAATATATCTGTGAGGAATAAAATCCATCCCCTGGAAGCTGTCACCAAAGACTCAACAATCATGTTCCCCACCCAGCATCCTTTCTGGACCTCAAGATGTCTTGTCAAGTGTATTTAATGTCCAGGATATTTAGTTTACCACAGAATTAACTCAAATCTATTTGTATTCATTTTCACGCAGTTTTGCAAGTTACCAAGACTTAAAATAATGGAGGTTTTGACCTGTAGGTGAACAATTACTGTTTTTCTTTTCATGTACTGTACTCATGAAAATATATTGATGAATTAATAAGTGGCATACCTTTCATAGTAAATTTTAACAAAATAACTTTCATAGAAGCTTGAATTGCTGCATGGACAATATTGACATCGTGATAGGAAAGTTAGGCATTTTAGTAATTAAGTTAAACAGTTATTTTGCTCCCACAACTCAGTTTTCCTTCCAATTTTCCAACCCCAATCAGAATTACTGAACCTGAAACTTGCTGAGAAGAATAATATGTAGTCAGCTTAATTTCCCCCCTTGAATATGCTTAAGGGAACAAAACCCTCTCTTCTTGGAGGAATTCCCACCATGCTGTCTGGTCTTTCCTTTCTCCCTCAGCTACCATATTAAGCATTTACTATCTCGGGCATTCTGCTAGGCTTCTTGTAAATATCATTTTATTTGCTCACAAGCACTTTATGTGAATATGAGGCACCTGGAGCCCAGCGCTCCCCCACGCCCAAGGTGACAGTTAGGAAGCGGCAAAGCCAGGATTTAACCTGTGTGTTAAAGTCCATGCTCTCATCTGTCCCACTAGAAAATGTGCTGCTCTTAACATCCATCTTCCAGGTCATGTAATCAACACCACGTATACTTGGCTCTCTGTTACCTTTTGCATTTCAATACAATCCCATAGCCTGGAGTTCAAGGTCCTCCAGGATTTCACTCTTACCTGCCGTCTCCACTTTATTTGTCATTACTCCAGAGGTTGAATCTTCATCAGGAAGCCTAAGGTTTTTAATCCCCACCAAGCTGTGCCTGCTGTATTTGCATTCTTGATAAAAGCCTTATTTAAGATTATTCATTTTCAAATCTTCAAGTGGGTGAACTGTTGTTCTGTTTGGGTTTGGGTTTACTATGTAATGTGATGCCTTGCAGAACATGCCGTATCAGGGCATTTTGATGTACTCATATGTTCGAAGACTGGATGCATTCCTTTGTACGGGTCTGCACATATATGTAACCAGTTCCTTCTTGATGGACATTAGGTTATTTTGAGGATCTTGCTATTGAGAACAATATCATAACTTATATTTTGTACATGTGCATATATTTTGGGCACTTGTGTATACATATCTGAGCAATAGTCTTTTTTTTTTTTTTTTGAGATGGAGTCTTTCTCTGTTGCCTAGGCTGGAGTGCAGTGACACTATCTTGGCTCACTGCAACATCTGCCTCCCAGGTTCAAGCAATTCTCCTGCTTCAGCCTCCCGAGTAGCTGGGATTACAGGCGCATGCCACTATGCCCAGCTAATTTTTGTATTTTTATTAGAGACGGGCTTTCACCATGTTGGACCAGGCTGGTCTCGAACACCTGACCTCAGGTGATCCGCCCACCTCGGCTCCCAAAGTGCTGGGATTACAGACGTGAGTCACCGCGCCTGGCCTTGAACAATACAATCTTAAGAATAGAAGGTGCATGTTTCATTTCGAAAGAGATCAACCCTGACCCCCTCCAATCCTCCAGATGTTGAAAAGATGGTCAAGGTCCTCATTTTCTCAATTCGGTGTTTTACCTTTGGGTGTCCTCTGACATCGGGGTTCAAGTGAGTTCATTCCATGGCTCCATCCCACTACCCAGCACCCAACAGCTTTACTAAAAGCTGCGTGGACCTCTCAAAATCCAGGAGCTGCTTGTCGAGTATTTAGAAAGGGATTGAAATTGTAGGCATGTGTTTGGTATAGCCATAAAAGTATCTTCTCGAATGTATTTGCATGAAATTTTAAGTCAGTCTAGATCTTCTGAGTGGGACAGACTGGATACGTACCTGCCGGAGAACAGATACTGAAGGGTCAAATACAGTTCATTAGAAGACACACAGAACTGCATGGGCAGAAAACACCTGTCCCACAGCCTGGGGTATGGGGCTTGCTGGAGCCTCCACATCCTGGACTCTGCTGGAGGAAAAACTGAAAGTAACCCACCAGCTGCCAGGGCCCAACCCCAACCTGCAGAGCCAGGACAGCCAGATCTTGGCAGGTGCTAACTTACAAAAAGAACGGTCCTGCTAGGTGAAGTGTGGTCAGGGAGAGGCGGCCGCAGGTGATCTTGGAAATCAATGCTCATTATCAGCGTGGCTAGTCGAGCTCTGGCAGGACCATGGTTCTCAATCCTGGCTGCACATTGAAATCACACGGGACGTTTTAAAAGTTCTCATGCCAAATTCTACTCCCACTTGTTGTGCAATAACCCCAATCCCCCTCAAATGCCCCCAAATAATCTGAGTCACATGTGCTTGACACAGGCTTTTCAGCTTTCGTTTGGTTTCGGCCAATTTCTTCCTCTCCTGCTCCATCTGATCCCACAAGAGAACAGCCTCTGGATTGGCAAGTGCAGACTACCAGAGTGGCAAATGCTTACCCGAGAAAGATCTCAGTTCACACTGTCAGAGGGTGATTTTCTCCACCTTTCTGGTCCTGCAGGGATTCAGATGTCACATCTGGAGCTTAGCTGGGCAATTTTAGAAGCTTCCCAGGTGGTACCTGCAGCCAAGTCTGAGAACAACTGCGGTCTGCAGTAGGGCTGCAGCCAGGGTGAGGCCCACTAGGTCCAGCCCCCAGAGCTGGCAAGATCTGGCCAGCGGTAAAGACCCCAACAAAGCAGGGCATGGTGGTCTCTAACTCTGACTATGAAACTGGTGATGAAGACAGAGCCAGTCCTTCTGGTTCTTGGTAGTGCAGTAGGGTTGTCAAGGGCTGTGCAGAGTCAGGGAGGTGGAGCTGCTGGAGGACTCACCAGAGACCACACAGCAAGACAAACTCCAAATCGATCAGCCTGGCTGCTAATGGAATCCTATCCTAACCAAGTTTCACTAGGAAATGTGTGCAACTCCACTGCAGGGTATGGCTCCAGCTGGGAGGGACTGTAGGAAATCAGGACCTGACCCACCTTTTTCTTTCCAATTAAGTGGATCCAGCCTGTGCACAGTTCCTGGGATGTGGCTGGCAGCTCCCACCTGGGGGTTTTCAACTATTGCCACACCTACTTGCTAATTCAGCTGCTTTTTTTTTTTATCAGCTCCACATTTTTTTTTTTTTCCGAGACAGAGTCTTCCTCTGTCACTCAGGCTGGAGTGCAGAGGCACGATTTCAGCTCACTGCAGCCTCTGCCTTTCGAGTTCAAGCGATTCTCCTGCCTCAGACTCCCCAGTAGCTGGGATTACAGGCACCCACCACCACGCCCAACTAATTTTTTTGCATTTTTAGTAGAGGCAGGGTTTTGCCATGTTGGCCAGGCTGGTCTCGAACTCCTGACCTCAGGTGATGCGGCTGCCTCAGCCCCACAAAGTGCTGGGATTACAGGCGTGAGCCACCGCACCTGGCCTTCAGCTGCACTTTTGAGCTAGATGTAAATGCCAAGGATTTTATTAGTATAAAAAATAATATTGTCCATATTTTTGTATCGTTATTCTTGTATCTAATTTTGTTATTGTATTTTATTAATTTAGAAATGGTTTATGAGTCATTCAAAAAGTGTTTAGTAGCATATTAAATATTAAGATTATTAGGACAATTTATACCCAAATAGATTTAGACCTTCAGTCTGAACTCCTTTTGGTGTAATAACTTTCATTGTAAAATACAAAGCTTGATAAATAATTGTAATGATAAATTTTCAAAGGGAAAAAGAATTTGTAGACCTGAATTATTATTTTAAATCTATAAGTAATATATTTTAGAGATAAATAGATATCGTGATTTATTTTTAAGCTGTCGTGAATCAAAGAACAGCCTTTCTCAGATAAGCAGAAATTGATTAAAATGGACATTATTGCAGATTTTTATTTATATTATTTTTCTGTTCTCATGCCTAATCATGAAGTTCTACATAGCTCCACATTTTTAAAAAATGTTTGGCTTAAAAAAATAAGATGTAAAATACTTGTTTTTGAAAACACTGAGGCCGTATCAGGAAGGGTAATCGGGAGGAAAAAATTAGGTCAGAATGAGTAACAAAATAGTATTTGTTTCTATTCGCACTTGCTCTGCAATAGCCATAATCTCCCTCAAAGTCCTTTGGATATCTCAGTCACATGTGTTCATGGCACAGCCTTTTCAGCTTCCATTTGGTGGCTGCCAATCTCTTCCTCTTCTGCTCCATCTAACAAGAGAATATACTCCACATTGGCCTCTAAACTAAGTCCCCAGTTCACACTGCCAAAGTGTGAATTTTCTCCCAGGTCTGGACAAGACTCTGCCTCAATTTCTCATCCAGCCTCCATGTCAGTCCACACTCAGTGGGCGCTGGGAATGAATTTTTTAAGGAACCTCGGGCTCTTCCCTCGCTTGAGTTAAGAAGCTGCATAGGAGAGAGAGTAGAGCTACCTTAAAATCTCTTTGAACCTTTCACTCCTCCAGGAATGATGGGGGCTGGATTGCAAAACTATCAGATTAACAGATAATACAGTTCTCAAATTCATTCCACCTCTCAGCCACTGGCCCATTGGTTTGGGGCCCTTCAAGCTGGGCCCCCATCACACTTGATTTCCAAACATTGTGAACTAGATAGGCCACATGGTTTAGAGACAGAAACCTAGATTTAAATCCCAGTTAGTAATGTTAGCCGAGTGCCTTAGGCAAGTCCCTGAACCATTCTGAGGTTCATGATACTGACTTTATTTCCTGGCAGAGCTCCCATGGTGATTTGGTAAAGTAATGTGTGCTCAGGGTATGTACATATGTATATAAACCAAAGTGCTAGACAAGGGTTTGCAACGGTGATTTTTTTTAACAGAATTTTGATGCCAAAAGCATGTGTTGAGCCTCTCCTAGGTGCCTTACACACCTATGTTAGGGTCTATGGGAGTTTTTTTAAAAAATACTAATACCGGGTCCCTATCCCCAAGGGCCAACACTCTACCAAGGAAACGTGGGTGGCAAGCGCTTCATGGTCACACACAGAATGCAGACAAAAGCTTTAGAAAGGTCTGATGAAGCAAAGCCCTCAAGAGGGGTGACAGTTTCCCGGGATGCACATTAAGTGCAGTCTAGGGCGGGGAACAGCACAGCAGAGGCACCAACCAGGGAGGTCGCGTTGCCTGCACAGGAAACAGTAAATCATTTAGTGGAGACAGCGTGGGGCAGGGGCTGGTAGGGGGCGCTAAGGACGGGTGAACGAAAGGGCCCTGAGGGAGAGAGGTCTGACTAGAACCCAAAGAACACACCAAATCTCAATGAGGAACAGCGGATGGGGGGTCACGTCACTCATCCCTTCAACCAGTGGAGGAACCAGTACCAATGCCTGGAGGAACCAGTTCCAAGAACACACCCATAAAGAAGACAAAGGCCCACCCCTGTGGAGACCCCTGTCTCAGGGGGAAAAAGGGGAAAAGACCACAAACCTCCATCCTCGTGATAAGTGTTGAGATCTGGGTAAGCACAGAGCACTAGGGTAACCCAGGGGAGAGGCGCTGGTCCAGCGTGGGGTGAGCAAGGAGGGAGCTCAAACTCAAGCCTTCGAGACAGTTCACCCTGTCCAGGCTTTGGGATGCTAACTGGAGGGAGGGAGCCTGGCAGAAAGGGGAAAGCTGGGAGGAGAAACATCACTCAGAGGCCTCTGAACGGCCCAGGAGAGGGGCCAGGGAGGCCTCATTTAGGACAGTGAAGATGAGAATGGGGGGCAGGGGGGAAGAATAAATGAAAGGGCATCATTGCATCTAAGGCACCATTAGCCATTTTTTAAAAACTTCCTTAAATACATAATTATTTTTTAAACGTTATAATTCTAATATAATACAATTTCTCTTATCTGAAATCTTCACTGGTTTTGCCAACAAGCGCCCCGATTTCATCCAAATACAAGTGTAATGAAAGACAGATGCATTGTTTTGAGTAACACAGAAGCTCCAATTCCTTGGCCGCAGTGGCTGGCGCGGGGTTTCTGGGCAGCCTCGCTTGCGCCCGGCACATGTGAAGGGGTTTTGTCCTCATTTCCTCTGCATCTGCTGAGGGCAACACTGAATCTGTCTTCTCTCCCTGCTTTCCTCTTTGACTGTTTTGTTTGTTCCATTTGCCCTGCTCAACAACAACAACAAAAAAATGTAGATTAGAATTGGCCCTTTATTTCAACAGCAGTGAAAGAATTATTTTGTTAATTGGTATATTGATACCCCAAGAACTGCTTACTGTGCCAAGTTATTAAGAATAAGTAGGCGAAGGGGCAAATTAAACTTTGAATCACCTGTTCCTTTGGGCAAAATACATAAACCAAATTGACTGCAACCAAATGTCATATTATTTACATGGCGTGAGCAATTTATTTTCTAAAAATGTGCTCAACAAAAGATTTGAATTTGTTCTTAAGCATATAATGGATCCCACTTAATAGTGAAGCTCTCTCATGTGCCCTTCTGTATAATTAAATCATATGGAAAAATGTCACAAAGCAAAATAAAATGTATTTATTTCAGCCATATCTTCCCACAGCATGACATGAAGTCTGAAAAAAGAATCACTAAGCATTTTTATGCCATCTGTGCTGGTAGGGAATACGTTTACCAAGTATGTCACTGTAAAATATTCCATTTTGAAGTAAGCATAGTCTACTTATTACTATATAGTGTCTGGCTGAATGAGTACAAAATTGGGCAAAATTCCATATCTGACAAAATACTCTTTGTATTTGTTATTTTGTTGCATAACTAGTCCACCATAATGTCCTTTACTGAATTCCAAGAAATCCAAAAAAAGAATCATAGATTATATTTATGTTAAAAATCTGCATCTTTTCTATCCAAATAAAGTTCAGATCATCTTTTCCAACAGTTGAAATTACAGCTTCTCATTAGCAGAATGTGTCTCACTGTGACAACTGGGATGATGATGCTATTGGGTCTGTTAATCTCTATTGCAAAAGGAGAGCTAAAATGTCTGCATAATCAAAAAAGCTGTTGTTTCAGTTTGCTGGTAAAACACAAAGTTGTATCCATTATGATTTCCACCTATCAGACAGAAGAAGCCTGAGGCTTATAGTTTGCCATTATTATGACTAAATTTTATGAATACTTACAGAATTTTTATTTCCTATATGCGTTAAGCCCTCTTTGTAGTTTGTTAATGAGATGTAAAAATTCTGTAAAGTTTTCAGAGGGCAGTTTGATCGCCTCCAAAAAGCATTAGAGGGTCCCAGCTTAATCACTGGTTTATGAAGTAACCCTGGTCTATGCTATCCTGCAAGGTGCTTTGCCAAGTTGAGATATACCATGGCATTCTTTTGAGACACATGTGAATAATAAAATGTAACATAGTTTACAAAGGAAAATACTTTATAACTATGTTGAGTTCCTTCTAGTTGTAAATCTTCCCAAGTCAATAATATTCACATCAAAATTTTCAAATCTAGCTAAATTAAGGAGATGTGACTTAGTAAAATGTAACAACATAAAATTGTATCATTTTCATCATGATTGTACAGAAAAGCTATTATTTTTCTAAAATGAAAAAATACAAATTTTAGTTTGTCATAGAATCAAGGGCTAGATTCACTTAATAAATTATCTTGATTCTGCTCAAAACTCTGAAAAAATTTAAAGCTCTGTAAGGTTTTTGAAGTCCCACTTCCTTTCAAACCAACCCCACTATCTCCCTGAAGTCATTTTTGACAACGACTGCCTGTGAATGTGATTTGTAAACTATTAGACAACACACAAAAGTGAACTGCTGTCACTAATCATATAACTATCATTCAAATCGTGGCAGCTACACTTTCCAATAGTTCCCATAGGTTTCCAAGTGAACGTAGTATTTTTTGCTGTAGTGTTTGTTTTATCAATTGATTGTATGTATTTTTGTATTCTTTTGTACACTGTCTTTGAACTTGACCTTAAATATTTTCTGTCCATGGCATATCCCTTGATGTGATTACAGGTCAAAGTCCACATCACAGATGCCTAAAGTATCGTGTAGGAGAACAGAATGGGTGCTTCAATAAACATTTATTAAAGCATTTGGCCAGGCGTGGTGGCTCATGCCTGTAATCCTAGCACTTTGGGAGGCTGAGGCAGGTGGATCACCTGAGGTCCAAGACCAGCCTGGCCAACAGGGTGACACCCTGTCTCTACTAAAAATACAAAAATTAGCTGGGCATGGTGACGAGCACCCGTAATCCCAGCTACTCAGAAGGCTGAGGCAGGACAATCGCTTGTCCCCAGGGCCAGGATTGCGGGTTGGGGGTGGGGGCAGAGTTTGCAGTGAGGCAAGATCGCACTACTGCACTCCAGCCTGAACAACAGAGCAAGACTCCGTCTCAAAAAAGAAAAAAAAAAACTTTATTAAAGCATTGCATGCAATCTGCTTTAACTCCTATTCTAATAAAACAACAGCAACAACAAGAACTCTGAAAATGACTTTCGCCATAATTAGTTGAAAATGTTACTTTCCTTTGGCCCAGCTGTATGTAACTCATTATTATATCTATGTCTGAGACTGAGTGTGCATTTTCAATATAATCAAAGGAAAGATCACCTTTACCAAAAGAACAAATTTTAAAGTTCTTTTATTCCTGTGAACCATATTCTCCAATCACCTACACTGAATATTTTAAATGGGAATTTTTGAAGTGTTAAATATTTATGACCATGCTTTTCTTTCCTAATTTATATGGAGTGCTGGAGCTTGTGGCCATAATATACTAATGGATCAACTTTCAGTCTGAAAGTTTGAAAGTTAATACACTGATTTTACCACCTGCAAAAGATATCCATATTTGAATAAAAGCGACCAGAAGTGAAGCTAATCGATTTAATAACACACGCAGTTATTTCCTCTTTCTTTTAAAACCCAGAAGGAAAGTGGGGTCCATATGGTCCTAATTGTGTTATTAGTTCTTAGTTTTCCTGTAGGTGCTCTTCTAAGTCTTCTTTTGAGCAAATATCATGAAAAGCTCAAGATGAGAAGCAGGGTTGATTTGAATGAAAGACTAATCCCAGTTGTCCTTTTTTTAACTGATAAAAACCATGATGATCAGGATGAGTCTCATTGAAGCGTGTATTATGATAAAGTGAACTACGGTGCATGGAATCACATTTGATGTTCAGGGATCTCATCTGAGAAGGAAGGAGAGCACCTTTCCTCAGCCTGGAGAAAATGAGGTGTCAGTGGGTGCAGGCAGAGCTGCATCTGCCAATGTGAATGAGGAAATCCAAAGCTGATTTTCCAAATGAAGTCAAGATTCGGGTCAACTGTGGGGCAAAAGAACAAGGATACCACTGGTGGTTCAGGACGAGAGGTGCTGGTTGGGAATAGCCATGGAACTGGAGGTGTGGTACTGACCAGGGATGAGAGAAATGTTGTTGGGGGTGTGGAACTGGCCCCACTTCACGCAGCTGTGTGCTGTACTCCTACGGCAGCCAGGCTGTAGAGCAGGAATTCTCATGTGACCACTGGGTTTGGTTATCCCAGATTAGGAATTAGCAGGAGGAGTGTGGCAAAGGCCATGTCTAGAATGTGCTAGGAGGAGTTGGCCAGATGGCTCAGAAGAGAGAGGCCGCTGAGCAGACTGGGCAGGGAGGGGCCATCCAGACTTGGGGAACACCTTCTTCTGCTCGGGTTGCCCGCCTGTCACAAACTGGGTGACTTCAACAACACACGTGTGCTTTCTCACAGTGCTGAAGGCCGGCAGTCCAGGATCAGGCTGTCAGCAAGATCGGTTTCTCATGGGGCCTCTCTCCTTGGCTTGTGGACGGCCGTCTTCTCGCTGTGTCCTCACATGGTCGTCCCTCCATCTGTGTGTTGTTATCTGTGTTCTTATCTCTTTTTATAAGGATTAGAGCCCACCCATGTGACTTCTTTTTACCCCAATTACCTCAAAGACACTTCTCCAAATACAGTCACATTTTTCGGAGGAACTGGCAGTCAGGGCTTCAACACAGGAATTTTAGAGGCTGGGAGGACACAGTTCAGCCGGTAACCAGAAAAAGGCAGTTGCCCTGCGGGGAAGGGAACTGTTGAGGGGTGAGATTGCTGGAGGAAGAGGAGGCCGTGGCTTAGAGCGGGGAACAAGAGGTCCTCCAAGAGAGATGGGACCTGAGTATGAGTTGAAGTGGACTGTTCTGCATTGTTCTCACCCTATAAAATCATCTTTCTGCATCTCTGGTTGCCTGGCCCACTGTCAGCTTGGGGCACTAAACTGTAGGGACTCACCCCTGTTGAACCACTTCGGATTGAGGGTCATGTGCCAGCAATTCTCTCCAGGCACCGCTAGAGGGTGAGCCTCCATTTTTGAAAACTACCCAGAATCCCCTGCTCCCTCTGGGGTCAGGATGGCCCCTACTCTGTCAAGGACTCACCCTACTCGGTTGTGCCACACAAGCCACTGTCACAGGGTTCACCCTGCTTTTATTCTAATTCTTCTGGTCGCTTGGAAAGTAGCCTGGCATCTAATGAAAACAGCCCTCAAGTGGCCCAGCTTCCCCCACCTTGCACTGCCGTGCAGTCTCTATTTGCTGTTGATTACAGGCAGTCTGTGCATCTGGGTTTATTTTCACTTTTCCAAAACCAACTCTCAGCCTATTCACTGATCTTCTACAGGGTTGCTCCGGTTCCTATTTCTTTTATCGCTTAGAGCTTTCTTTTTATTCCCTCCTTCATTCTTCCACTCCTTTTCATCTGTAGTCTCTTCTTACCAGTACACGTCCGTGTTACTTCATACATAGCTCCTAATGTCAGCTCATCAAATGAACTATAGTGAAGTAAAAGGATATTGCCTAGTGCTAGATTAGAGCAAAATTCTCAATTAGACTTGTTTTTCTGCAAAACGTGAGCATGTAGACTTTTGCGTCCACTCATAGTAAACTCTAATTTTGTTTTGATGTCTCAAAAGATTTAAAATGCAGGTTCGACCATAATTTCTAAAAGCAAACTAGAGCATATTGGTGACTACATTATCCATTCAATGACAAGTAGTATTA
This sequence comes from Macaca nemestrina, assembly GCF_043159975.1. NCBI lineage: Eukaryota > Metazoa > Chordata > Mammalia > Primates > Cercopithecidae > Macaca > Macaca nemestrina. Next base: position 8,507,692 of record NC_092129.1, on the reverse strand, counting down.
GTGACTAAATGGTCATTATAATGTAATGTTAGCTGCAGATAATTCTGAAGAAAGATAAAGAAGCTTGCCACCTAGTAGTCAAGATGAGAAAAAAAAAGAAAAATCACAAATCAAAGGAGGAAGTCCCAGGAGAGCATCCTCACAGTGCAGTAGCCAAGAAGAGCTGGCATTGACTGAGTGCTGACAGGGCGCTAGGCTGTGTGTGTCCACTAAGCTGTTTATCTGCTTTTTGCTCACTTATTGCATATCTTTGCCACTCCATGAGGCAGGTATGACTGTTCTGCCCATTTTACAGATGAGGAAGCTGCAGCTCAGAGCAGTTAAGTAATTTGCCCATGATCACGCAACTATCTGATCTAAAGCGTAGGCTCCTATCCACTCCCAATTATGTACCAATCCTAGCACAATTATAGCTCTTCTTAAGTGCAAAAAGGTTCAAAATTAATCTGGAGATAAAATAACTTTTCCCCCCAGTTTTTCATGAGAGTAACTAAGCCTTTCTGTCAGCTGTGGCCAGCTGGGCAGTGATAAGGTAGTAGACGTATACAGAGGACTGAAAAGAGGAGAAGAAACACAGACAGACTGAAAAAGAATTGTCTCCTCCCCGGTGGAGTGTGAGCCCATGAGTCGGGACCCCCTCCTGAGAGTGTGGAAAAGTCAGCTTTCCCCTGTGAGAGCAGCTAGCGGGGGACGGCGACATTTTCCATCACAGACTCTACCATGTATTTATTTTTATACCAAAATAAACAAGAAGTCCATCAACCTGGCACACAAAGTGAATGGACCGGCCCCCAGCTGGGGCCCTGACTGCCTGGGGTCTGGCCCCATAAGTGTGCAAATTACAGAACAGGCTTCCAAACATAGCAATATCTTCCATTGTAATCCGAGGAAGCTCTCAGCTTCTACATTTTATTAAGCTGCAGTTATTATTTTAAAACAAGGCCAAGTGCCTCTTGGTATATACTTAAAACCTGCAAATTGCTTTTTAATGTCTCAGACTTGTAGCCAGCTTTGGAAATTTCCAGTTCCTCTACCTTGATGAGCTCAGACGTTTCTGCCCCGTCACCCTAAACAAGCGGACCTTAACTTTACACCTGATTCTCTAAAGAAAGCTACCAAAAATACAACAAAGATAATGGAATTTTTGTTACTTTAGTTTTTTTAATTGTCAGAAATTATATTTTGCTTAAGCATTAGGAGAAACAGCAAGTTGCCCCAGAGAAAGCCTCTTTGATTCAGGCCATGGAATAATTTGTTTTAGTGTACACACGCACACACACACACATGCACGCACACACACACACAACCTGAGGATGAGTAAACACTTTTGTGGTTTTTTCCTTTTCTGGGAAGAAGAATGTAGCATTCATTGATTAACACAGTTTCTTGCTTTCTTGACTTCTGCTGGATCCTGAAACACATGTGAGCGCTCACACTTGGTGGCAGGGAAGCTGGGCTCAGGACACTGTGTGACACTGAGAACTGTACAGTCTCCAGAAAATTCTAAATGTCATTGGCCTCAATTATGAATCTCTAAAACAGAGACTGGTGTGCCAATTAGGTTTTAAAATATTCAAAAACTTGACCTAGTCCTTTTAATTCTAGGAGTCAAACCTAAGGAAATATTAAAGATAGAAAGAGTCTTGAATGTCTAGATATTTAAAATCAGTTTTTAATCATAGTGAAAAATGAAAATAACTTAAATGTCTACCAATATCGAAATGGCTAAATCATGTTTTATTCTCATAATGGAATATTATATCATCATTTAAGTGAGTGAAGAGTATCTAAGAACATGATAAAATCATCATGACATAAAATAAAGTTAAAAAACAAGGTATAAAACCATATAATACAGTCTTAATTGTGTAATAACATGTGCTTGTGTGAATACACATGTTAGGAAGTACACCTAAGTGGCAATGATGGCTATTTCTGAGGAGGGCAATTACACAGGATCATTTTTCTTTATCCCTCTCTGTTTACCATCTCTTCCATAGTAAACTGCATCATCAAAAAACTAAGTGATTTCGAAAATAAAAATAATGGGTTGGTCTAGATTATCTCTACATTTCTTTACAATATAAGCCTCTATTCCACTTATGAACCAATTAAAAACAAATTAGAAAATAACAGGAAGGTTTTGGCATTTCCAAAAACAGTGGCTCCTTGGAGTAGAGACCCTCCACACTTGATCTCATCCCATCCAGGCCAAAACCGTAGAGGATCTGCAGCCTGGGTTATAAAGATACTGCAACCCATTTTAGAAAATGAAACACAACTGCCCCCCTTAGAGACATAGGTGATTTCTGCTCTAGAGCATGGCTTGAGGCTTTTGAACCCTGCAGTAAGGTGGGCTAGTCCTCACTGATGTGAGAATCACCAGAGGTTTTGCTCTCCGCTCTCCCCCAAAGTTGCATACGGTTTTTGCCTCAGGGCCTCCAGAATGTGGGTGTGGCTGAAGTTGCTTCTTCCTTTTCCATAGGAAATATTTTCAAGGTCACCCTCTCCACCCTGACAACCAGGAGGGCGCCTCAGTGGGTGTCTGCAAGTTCCCAGTCCGGGAGCTTCCACCTCTATTTGACGGGCCCTTCATAAGTTCCTAGTTAAAAACCTTGGGGTTAGCGAATTGGTGCCTTGTCCTCTCCATAGCCAAAGACAATGCTCTGTGCTCTGGGCTTCAGATGTTAAGGAGAGGTAAATCCTAAAGGATGTCATTGCTCCCTGGAGCATGTACCAGCTGCACATTTATGACTCAAGGCACAAAATCTGAAGTAATCAAGTTGTCCTTCGACTACTCTGTGCAAGAAAATGCATGACTCAGAAATGTGTAGCCACGCACAGCACTTTTTTCAAATAATTCTACTCAGCTGGAAGTGATTTTTTATGTAGAATATCCTTTCATGGTTACTTTAGAGCAGGAGTGCCCAATCTTCTGGCTTCCCTGGGCCACGTTGGAAGAAGGATTGTCTTGGGCCACACATAAAATACATTAATGATGATGAGCTCATGAGCTAAAAAAGAAAAAATTGCAAAAAAATCTCATAATGTTTTAAGAAAGTTTATGAATTTGTTTTGGGCCACATTCAAAGCCATCCTGGGCCGCATGCAGCCCATGGGCTGTGGGTTGGACAAGCTTGCTTTAGAGGATCAGTTTGCTTTTCAGTCTGGGCATAGAAGAGAGAAGTGGGAAATTCTGAATATGACTCAAAACTTCAGGTTCCCAGTGCCTGGTCATAGAGTCGCAGACATCTTATTCTGTTGAATGTCACTTTGTTTTTACCACAGAGAGAATGAATAGAATTATAGTGCAAGAAAGTGCCTTCAAAAATGAACCAGTCTATCTCATTACCTTCAGGCTAAACCATGCCAGAGCCAGTGCTAACTAGTAAGTAAGGGTCTCTGTTTTAGTGACCATCGCAGGAGAATCCCAGATTCGTACAGAGTTTGTCAATCATCATTCTCGGGAAACTTTTTCATATATTCAACTTAAACCTCTCAAAAGAGTTTATCAGGTTCTTCTTCTTCAATTCTCATTCAAGGTGAAAACAGCTGGGTACTGTCTCCATCATCATCATCATTATTGTTACTGTCACCACCATTAGTGCCACTGCTACCACCTGAGACACGTAGGACAGTAGGTGCTTTGCTTCCACTGTCTCATTGAGTCCTCACATCAAATGTAAATAAATCGAGGGGGTTTATTTCCACCTTTGATACGTGAGGAAACTAAGGCTCAGAAAGACAAAATGTTTGTCCACAGTACAGCTGGTTGTAGCAGAGCCAAAATATCAACCAGGTAGACTTTTCCTACAGGGCCATGCTACTGCGTCATCTACTTTTGTATGATTACAAACTTTCTTAATCTTCAATAGGTGAAATTATTTTAGCCCCTCATCCTGTTTCCTAACCCAGAACTCTATACCTCTCAGAAATGGTTGCTGATATCTGTTTGACCCCTAGGAAAAGGGGGAACTGGACTAGTATTTTCTACTGAGTTCAGATCTACCTTTCTAAGGTAATTAGGTTTGAGCTGGGGAGGGAAGAAGAGCTAACTTTAAAGGTTGGGGAACAATGTCAGCTCCCAGATCTCTTAGGGGTGGAGCCATCTCTTTGGTGGGGACCTGAAGAGACTTCTCTTGAAGCTTTGTTTGTTTGCAGAGTGAGCATAGAGTGTTTACTCAGATGATGCATTCATTTGGGGTTGGCTTGCGTGGGAGTGGGACCTGCGAAGGCTGGGGGGAGTGGTTAAAGGACAGCTGCTCCCCTCCCGCCCCGCCCAGCTGCCTGTGACTCTACTGCTTCTGAGGGATTGGGGTAACAGTCATTTCTGGTGGAATGCCACGGAGGCTTTCTGGTAGCCCCGGGGGTTGTGTAAAAGCTCTGGGTGCTGGGAAGTGGTGAGCAGCTGTTGGGGTGCATAATGGGGAGTGGGGAAGGACAGAATGTCGGGGAGCAGGTGAGCTGCAGGTAGAACCAGGGTTTCCTGAGACCTGGCCTGTGATACCATGAAACATCAAGGAGTGTGAGTCCAGGGAGATCTGAACAGCACCGGTCAAAGGAGGAGGAGGAGGAGGAGGAGGAGGAGCTCTGCTTCCTCGGGCTCCATTTCCACTGAGGACTCCCAGCATTTTTAACTCATAACCCAAGTTTTTGCCTCTGGGTCATAGTGGATCAAAAGATAAATGGGCCTTTTCAATTTTGTATTTCCAATCTCAGATACTCGAATCATTCCTGATCTAAAGCACAGTTTGTGTTTCAGTTCTCTGGTGCATAGCCCAGATAATGAGTCTATTCTGTTTATTTATCTAGCTCAGAGATTTAGGCTTCCAGTCAAAGTAACCTTACACAAAGAAACAACAAAACACAAGTAGACCAGTTAAGAGTGATTGTAAGATGTCAGTTTTTCCATCTTACCACCCGCCCACCCCACACACTCACTTGTGGAGGCTTCTTCTATAGTCTGCATAGAGAATCTCACTTTTTCCTTTGAACGGCCCCTTTATTTCTTCAGGCAGTTGTGACTGTTCTTGGACACAGAAGGTGGTCAGAACAAAGATACTAACACTTCACTGGTTCTCTTTTCCTGCTCACAGTTGCTTCAACAACAAAAATTGTGCAATCTCGATCTAAGTCACAAAGTGTAAAACATTCCTGTTCTTTCATAAGTGACACTTTTCCCCATTAACAGAGAACAAAGGAAGTAACAACCAGGCAGAAGAAAAATGCTCACCACACAGGCAGTAAACCAGCTCCGTTATGCCCTTGACTCTTTTGCTTTTGATTATCATTTGTTTATTCAAGTATTTATTGAAACCTGCCAGGCTAAAAAGCATTATGCTAAAAGCTGGAAAAGAAAGAAAGGGGGGATGGAAAGAGGAAGGCAAAAGAGGGGAGAAACTCAGACAAAATTCGCATCCTTACAGAGACTACAGTCAAGTTTGCAAAGTTACATACGGAGAGACCGTGAGAGTGATTCAGATGAAATGCTCTTGGAGCCTGGCTCTAGAGATGAGAGAAGGTTTCATAAGACATTTCACCTGGACTTCAGACACTGGGCAGGTGGAAGAAATATATCCTAGGCTAAGGAAATAGTGTGAGTAATGTCTTTGAACATAAACAACAAATTTGCAGCCGAAGTTGCATGGAAAAGACTGGAGAGAGGGAAAGTCGAGAAATAATGGAGGGTGTTTAATGACAAGCCCAGGAATCTGGGACAGTCAGCTGCCGTTGAATATTGGCAAATAGGCAAGTGACATCATCACACATGGGCTTCTGTTTGGAGGGGAGTGACAGCCCTCCATAAGGAGTTTAGGGAGCTGAGGTGGAGTCAGGTGAGCCAGCCTGGAGACCGTTGCTGTATCAAGGACAAAGAACAAGAGGCAGAACTAGGACAGTGGCAGTGGAAACTAAGAGGAGAAGAAAATGCTTAAAACGGTGCACAGAAATACCAACATAACAGACGCCCCCAGGCACACGCAGCTTAGCAGTTAGTTACACGTAAAGTCCAGAGAGACAGAGACAAACAGAGATATTTGGGAGTGTCCACATGAAGCCAGTAACTGGAAATGTTAAACTGAATACAATTACCAAAGATCTTCTGGCAATGAAGGAAAGTGAGTCACGAACAGCCCTCTGTTTTGGAGCATGTCCATTTGAGAGAGGGACAGAGACAGAAGATGAGCTTGAGGGTGACTTAGAAAGTCAGAGCTGGGAGGAGAAATCCAGAAGAGTCTCACATCAGAGAAACCTAGGGAACAGAGTTTTCAAAACCAGGGTCTGGGCGACAATGTGGAGAGCTACAGGAAGGAAAGAAAACAAAAGACCAAGCATGAAGAAAGGCTCCAGGCTGTGGAGGGTTTGTGCTCCACAAGTTATAGGAGGCTGCAGGGACAGAAGCCAGGCAACAGGGGCAAGGAGTGGCCTCGGGAGTGACAGATCATAAAGCCCCCTCTCGTGAGAAACTGGGATAATGGAAGGAGAGACGAAAAAGTGTTAGCTAAGAAATTAGAAAACAGATTTTTTTTCTTTTTTTTTTTTTTTTTTTGAGGGTGAGATTCGACCATGTTTTTCTGCAAAAAGAGTCTGAGAAGCATGCCCTAAGCCTGTGCAGATTCCGTTCCAAGCACCTCCAAACAGCACACATGCTTCCAAACAGCACACACGCTTCCCTCCATGCACCCCCAGGTGGGAACAGTGGCCACAGGTCAATGCTTCTCTTCCCTGCTGGACCATTTGTTCACCACAGGCACAAGTCTGCTCTGTCTTGTTCACCACCTGACACTTAGAGGCTCAAACCTGGTCATTGTCTGGGGACTCAAGACAGAGCAAGCAGCGTTCCCACTACAAAGCTTCCAGAACAGGAAGGAAAGTTGGACCGGGAGCCGACGGGGCTCAGCCAGGAGAAACACGAGGCCAGCTGAAGCCAGTGGGCCTGTGAGAAAGAGGGCTCCCTGCCTGGCACCAGAGCTGCAGTCCCTTGTTGAAATGCACACGGAGCAGGGTCTGGGAATGCTTATTCCCACCTTGTTGCCTCGTGAGCACGCCCCATTCCATTCTGGGCACACCCTCAGCAACAACAAGACTAGCTCTCAGTCACCCTCCCAGCTCGGTATGGCGTGGACGTGCTGATCTTATGGCCAGAGGGACAAGGGGAAGTGCTGCATAGACTCCAGCTGGTGGGGCAGATCTTTTGTCTTTTCCTTCTCCTTCCTGCAGCCTGGAACTCAAACGAGAAGGCCCGGGCTTCAGCAGCCACCTTTGGCTATGGAGTAATCTTGAGACACAGACACATGCAGGAAACTTTAGTATTAAAATAGGAGAAGCCCAGTTCTTCTCTGACTTCATAGAGCCCTTGCACTTTGTGGTAGCCTGGTTGCTTCCTTCCAGACTTTTTCTGACAGGAGAGAAATTAAACACCTGTCTTACCTAAGCCAGTATTATGCTGAATTTTCTGTTCCATGCAGCCAAACTCAATCTTTACATTAATGCTAAAACATTAATGAAACTGCTAGGAGAAGCTGCCTTGCCAGGCTCCCTGGTGGGTACCGTCACATCCAGTACCCGGTCTCTCAAACTTCCCCACACCCACCACAGAAAAGCAAGAACTAGGTACAGTATCTGGCATTCTGTAGGCGCTGATGGTCATGGAATTCAGTCTCTCTGATGTATTTTAAGTTGCCATTCAAAAATAAAGCACTCAGGTAACATAAGTGAATTTTGATAAAATTACATGTAACAGTTCCTATTTGGGTTGATAGAGCTCTTTCTTTAAAAAGGCTGAATTTTATGTCCTTTTATAGAATTAAAGTTTTTACTTTTCATTTGTGATGAGCTGAATTTTCAGGCTGATGAAATAAGTCACTGATATTTACCACACAGGACTTAATAAAAAAGAAGCTTAGGTTTCAATGGTGGGTTTCTTTTTGGGGCATAGACCGTGGTTTTATAGTAGAAAGCTTTGTAGATGGACTCGCACTGATGTCCTGTTGCTCCTCACATGTGTGTTTCGTCTTGGAGGCCACGCTCCTCCGTAGGTTCGCTAGCCGACAAGTGAGACCGAAGGAGGCAGCTGTTGGGGGAACTCAGCCTTCCTTCCCACCACACCTACACCTTGCTGAGCCACTGCTCCAAGACGAGGCACAGAATCCCCAGAGCAGCCTGGCTTCAACCTACTCATTTGGTGTTCTTTAAATTTTAAAAAAAAAAACTTCTGGCAGAGCGTGGTGGCTCATGCCTGTAATCCCAACACTTAGGGAGGCTGAGGTGGGTGGATTGCTTCAGCACGGGAAGGAGTTCCAGGCCAGCCCGGGCAACACAGTGAAACCCTATCTCTATAAGAGAAATATGAAAGTGATCCAGGCGTGTTGGCACGTGCCTGTAGTCCCTGCTACTCAGGAAGCCGAGGTGGGAGAATCATCGGAGCCCGGGAGTTTGATGCTGCAGTGAGCCAAAATTGTGCCACTGCACTCCAGCCGCGGCAAGAGAGCAAGATCTGTCTCAAAACAAAAAAAAAAAGAATTTTTTTTATATCACTAGTTTTCTTGCATGGCCTATGAGTTCCCATCCACTGTGTAAGCCTTTATAACTGTTACGGTGGGATCCAAGTGTAAGCTCTGAGTTACTTTCTCATTCTCCCCCATTCACTTACAGATGACATTCTTGCAGACCAGACCAGCACAGCTCCTTGCCCAAGGCCACACAGGCAGGAACCGCCAGGCAGCCCGTCCAGTGTCCCAGCCGAGCCCTCCTGGGAGGTTCCTGTGTGCTGGACACATGCCTGGCTGGCTATTAGCTGTGTAGTTTACCCAGTGGTTACACCATCTTGAAGAGGTCTTTCTGGAGACGACGTTGACTTTGAAATTACTTGCATTATCCAGTATTCAGCTGTGGTCATTGTGATCCTTTCCAAGCCATACATAATTTTAGGTTTTGTTGTGGCTGCTGACCAGCATCTCTGTTTAAGAGACTGAGCTTTGCGCTAGCGATTCTGGTTTTGATGCATTTCCTAGGCACGCCCACTTCTCTGGTAGAAAGCTAGAAGTGAGTCCCTCACCTAGCTGATCCTTGTGAAGATGAACAGTTCTCTCCATTTGTGTTTAATGACAAGTATATTCGTTAAAATATCATGAAGCCTTCACAAGGTGTTCTACTACCTAGTTCGAGACACAACTTGTATACTCTGCACTGAATGGGTTTGCATAGGTTGTTACATAGATTATCGTACGCCTATAATAAATAGATTGTGGAAAACACTGCTAAAAATGTTTCAATGAGGACCAGGCACAGTGGCTCACACTTGTAATCCCAGCGCTTCGGGAGGCTGAGGCAGGAGGATCGCTTGAGCCCAGGAATTCAAGGCTGCAGTGAGCTACGATTGTGCCACTGTACTCTAACCTGGGCAGCAGTGAGACCCTGTCTCAAAAAAAAAAAAACAAAAAACGAAAAAAACCTTTTTTTTTCATTGAGTTTAAGAGGGGTTTCTTGTATGGTCACACACACAAAAAAACTGTTTAATTCCTTTACTCTTATGAGCCACTTATTTGGTTCTTCAAACATGTAGAGGCCAAAAAGGCACTGTTTCTTTAGGTTAAAAAATGGGCAAAAAATCTGATTTTACTTTTCTTTTCTCAAATATTATTCACTAATTATTAACAGCAAACGCTGTGTCTCCTGGAGTCACCAGGCGCCGAGCACTGTGTGTGTTTCACCTGAGTGGCGTTTTCATTCTCATTTCATGTATTTGAAAGCTGGGGCTCGGTACAGTTATGACATTGGCCCAGGGCCACTCAGATTGCAAATGACAGAGCCAGGGTGTGAACCCAGATAGGTCAGCCTCAACATGAGTGTCTCTGACTCTTCAGGTTAATAGCCTTCTCCAGATACCAAAGCAGCACTAAACCATCTATGCAGTTGTGCGGGCACCTGTGTGGGATAGAAAGGGCTGAGGGATCCTGCTGCCACATTGATAATGATCGCTGGAACCAGGGTCTGAAACCGAGTCGGACTGACCCTGAAACCTATTTACCTGACCACTTTACTCCCACACCTCGGGCTGTCTTGTAAAGGAAGGGTTAAAGAATATATGATGCAACCTCCTGAAACAGGCAGCCTAGGAACTTTGACCCACGCACTCAGCCGGATCTCTGTGGCCACCTCTGTGATCCAGACGGCCGCTTGGGGACAGCAGAGGCTCAGGGGCAGTGAAAAGCAGTGCCCGGGTTGGAGATGAAAGAGCCAATTCTCCATTCTTCTGTGAGTCCCCGGAGATGAACACTGTGAACTTGTTTCCAGTCTCTGTGTCTCGTGCCAGCGGCCCTCCCCTCCCCCTTCCAAGGACAAGTCCACCCCCAGATGATTTGCCCCTGGAAATGGGTCCTCATGGACAGGGGAGAATCAGAGATTATTTGCTTGAGGTGGCAAAAAAAAAAAAAAAATACAGACACATCTCCAGCTAACCCTTTTTATAGATGTATTTTTGTTTTTTACAAACCAAATACCAGAGTTTCATTATTAGCACAGTAGTTTGGGTTTGTTTTTTTTGTTTTGTTTTGTTTTTTTCTCGTCATTAACCACTTAGTTACTATAAATGTGATTTTAACTCACGGAAAAAGTACCCACATACCATAAAAACCTGAATTCTACCTAGTCAGCTCCGAATGGAAGGCTTCCAAGGCCCGGGAGGCACGCTCTATCGAGTTGCTGATTCGGGAGATAGCAGTGAATCGGGGTTCCACCACGCCCCCAGAATGCTGTTCACAGCAGCTTTGTCATTGACAGTTCTCCCTTTTGGACAAGATCTGAAACAAAACTTCCAATCACCTCCGATCCTAACAGCTTTACCTCTCTTAGATTTAAGGATTCTTAGTCAAATTTCAACTCAAATAGGTTACCTAGGAAGATTCTTAGGGCTTAACCTACTTACTTCTTCTTGTGGTTTCAATTGAAAGTGATAGACTCTTTTAGGCTGTTTGTGTTCCACCGTTCGGTGGTGAAATCACTGCTACCTCTCCCTCCTTAGAGAGCCCACTGCTTCCTACCAATGAGTTAAGTAATTTGTTTTGCCCATTTCTGCACATTTGTGTTCATAAAATCAGCTGAAAGATGAAAGTGACTGAAGAAATTGCTAACAATTACGAGGCTTTCCTTAAATTGATAGTTTGTTTTACTTCATTCTAGTTCTCAATGGAAACAAAAGGCAAGAATGATCTTTGGAATGCTGTGTGTACAAAATCAACCCAAACAAGATATAGATGAGACTCATTGTCTTCCTCCAGAATAACAATCGCCTATAATTTCTGTGCTGATGAAACAGTCACAAGAGGCATGACAGACCCAGAAAGAGACCCTTGGTGCTTCATGTGGTATCTGTCTTTATACAGGTCTCTTTTACATTCAGCAGGTTTCATTAGAAAAAAGAATTTCAAAGTATTTCATTAACAAAACTGAGAAAATGCGTATTTAAACATTGATATCCCTATGAAAGAGTAATTTCTTACGTAAATGTAGCATTTTCACCTATGTTACCTCATTTAATCTTCAGAACTAATCTTAAGATGCAATTTTCCAATTTTATAGACAAGGAAGTGGAAACTTATAGATGTGAATTCACTTGTTCTGGGTCACAGAGGTGTAATTTTTAGAGCGCAGTCTTATTTAGTGGTCTTGACTCTAAGTTCAAAATAGAGGCCTCCACTTTGCCGAGCACCAAAAGAGCGAGAGATGAGTTAGTGCGTGAGTCCCAAGAGGAAGGGACTCTGCAGGTCCTTAGCAGTTAAGGAAGCGTCATGAAACATTTCTTGAAGAATGGATAGGATTTAAATAGTTTAGAAGATGCAGTCTTGAAACTATGTGGGTGATCCAGGTTGCATGAGCAACAAATATTTGTTGGACAAGTGAAGAGTGAATGAATGAGGATGGAGGTGTCTGAGATCAGGAAAATGATCTGGGAAGGTATGAAGGCAAACATTCCCACGATGTGTTCGGGAAACAATGAGTAGGAGCCACTGGCTCTAAGAGAGTGTCCATCTGGACAAGTAGAGAGAGATGGACTGCTGGGGGTGCTGTGGGAGCTCGAAGGGCATGGAAGGGCATGGAAGGCCAGGCTAAAAACTGTTGACTTTGCCTTACAGGCAAAGGTCAGGGCTTCATTGCTTTTGACTAAGGAACTTTATCTTGAAGACAGGATCATGGGAAATCATTGACAACTTGTAGGACATGATATGAACAAACTCAGTGTTTTAGCAAACTCAGTGTTTTAACAGGGAGTGAAGCACAAAATAGATGAAGTGTGTGTGTTGACTCTGACTTTAGGAACTCACCCCGTGCTTCTCTAAATCTTCTGTCAGCTCTTCCCATCAGTGGCAAGTAGATTTAAAGGCCAAGCTGCCTAAAAGACATAGGGTTAAAGAAAAAAAAAAAAAAGGAAGAAAAAGAAATGTACCTTTAAAATTTCCCAACCTTGATTTATACCTACAGAGATGTATTATATGGTCACTCCTTTTATTAGGGTTTTTAAGCTAATCATTAGGCTTGACTAAAGAATTGCAAAACTTTCACTACAAGAAAAATTAAAAGAAGTCGTTTCCTGTATCTAAAATGGTCATGTATACCTCTGAAATTAGGAAAACGCAGGCCAATGATAAAAATATAACTGTAATGAAACTGTAGGTTTTTTACTGATTGTATTACACAATATTTCCTGTTGGATTCTTAACACAAAGCAATAAAAAGCTGATTTGGTTTAAAATAAAATATGGAGAGATTCTTGTCCTGTAGGAAGCTCATCACTCTAATGGGTGTCTTACTGGAACAGTATTTTGGCTGTACTGGAGCACATTGAAAGGAATGAGATTTAGCTTTGCCAAACTTCCACTGTGAAAGAGTTTGCTATAACAGTGTTTTATTATATTCTTATTGAACTTCAGCCAGTTGAAAATAGAATCTCCTCACCATCCTTTTAAATTAGCCTTAAGCTGCAGATAAAAGACAAAAATCAATGTGCAAATTTAGCTCCTTGCGCTCAGTTCCTTGAGAAATTTACCCTGGTGCTAATATTCAGGATGCATAGATAATAGAACATAGAGTAACTGGAAGTTTTAAAGAAGCATTTCTTGTTCCGTTTAGATCTACTTAAGAGTCTGGTAAATCCTGTACATAAATTGTTTCTTTAATGCTACAGGTTATAGTGCATATCTTTATACTGTCCATACTAGCTCAGTAACACTGCCCCTGATAACATTTCATGTGGCCATGACAAATTATGGTGAAATTTTCAGTGTCCAGTTGGAATGGAAACTGCTAGAAAAGAGTGGTACCTAAATAATGGTGCAATCTATGTATTTCATTTCACTAAGAATTACTAAGGGTTTCAAAAACTCAAATCGAAAAAGGAAGCCATACACAATGTTTGTATTGGCCATACCAGCTTGAATGTCTCTAATTGTTCTAAGTGGTACAGGTGCTATGAGCTCCTAAGAATTTCCCTGTGTTTGAGAGGAGTTAACTCAGAGCCTTGAGTTGCTTGCTGTCCTGCCACACTGCTCGAGAAATGTTAGCAACATAAAGAAATGCAACTTTGCCTGACTTCAGGCATTAATCTAAAGAAACTTACGTACAGGCACCCAGAGACACAAAAAGAGAGAGAAAACTCACCACTCTTGAAAAAGGCAGTTCTGCAGGTTCCACAAACAAGTACACCAGTGTATGGGAATGATAAAAGGAGAACAATTTGGTTACATTCAGAGACCTGGTGGGCAAATGGAAATGGGAGAAGCAGTGGAAATTAGGCCAGATCATGAAAGATTTGTTTTGTTTTCATGGCATATACGTGCAAGGCCAGGAAAGCTAAAGCCAGAACGCCAATGCAATTAATTAGCAGAAACCAAAAAGTAATTAATTTAGCACGACATCGTATAGGGCAGAAGCAAATACTGCTGTCCGTAGCCAGCGATGGGGAAAGAATCTAACCACACGCCAGGCACCTCTGCACATGGCACCGCAGAGAGAAAGATGGAAGAGGAGTGCAGCCGTATGCTGGGAGTCGTCCTGATTGTTTTTCACTGAAAAAAGCAAGTGGGAACAATTGACCAGAATAAGCCTGGATTGTAGTAGAAAATGAAACTAAGAAAGAAAGATCGGGGGACATTGTGATAAAACAATCCACGTAATTTCTATAACATGGATCCATCTTAATAAGACGTTCTGAAGTTCAGCATGAGTACAGTTCCAGGACAGTTCAGGGTTGTCATAGGAACTCTACGTTTTCCAAATTAACAGGACTTAAAGATGTTACATGCCGTTACTTCAACACTTGGTAAATTTCACTGCAAATACTTAAGCCATTTTTAAGGAAAATATTAGATAATCAAAGAATTCGTTAAGAAAAAGAACAAATTGAGTGCCCACAATATAAATGGAGGCCCTGCTGCAGATTCATCCCTGATGCCTGAGATAAGATGCTGGAGGAAATCGCGGCATCATCAATTTAATCCTGCACAAAATGCAAGCGGCCGCCTCAGCTTAGCTGCAGTTGTAGTGGGCGTGAACTTCACAGGGGCATCACTGAAGGCCAAAATTAAATGTTCTCTATTTTTCTGTATCTCAGTGTCACGTCCTGATCCTGAGCCCCAGACTGCCTCAGGGGTGCAGTAGGGATGCCTCTCAGTGGGGTGTGCATGGGGAGAATTTTGCTGCGACGAGCTCCAGAGCTGCTTCCCTGTGTCTCCTCTCTCACTGCTGACCCCACCCCCATCTACTCTAAGCCCCAGCAAATCACCCCAGCACTCCCAGGCAGCGGGCAAGGGAGGGTGCGCCCCCTCCTCTCTCTGTTTTGGTCCAGAGTCTATGTCACAGGACTTCTTTAAAGGGTGACTGGGCCTTTCTGCTGGCCTTCACTTCACTCTCAGCTCAGCTTGCAGGCACCCTCTGAGACACAGGCACTGTCCCCTTATAGAATCTGCATAGTGGGCTGTCTCACCAGGGGGCTTCGTTGTGTGGCCTATTCTCTGGCAGGCTTTCAGATTGACTTCCCCTTTCCCCCAAGAATGGGGCCAAGGGGTGGACCCCAACATAGCCCGCTGGCTGCACACACCTGGAGAGCTGCTGTCCAATGGCAAATAGAAGCAACATTCTCATTGTCTCCACTCTCAGACACCCTCAGATTACTGAGGGAATTCTCTCGTGTGCCCCCTCAACACACACACACACACAGACACATACGGACACACACACACACAGACACACTCAGACACAGACACACACACACACACACACTCAGACACAGACACACACACACAGACTACTTGTCATTCTAAACTTGCCACCTCTGTCCTCAGAATGGGGCCAGTGTGGTGGAGAGGCCTGTTTTGCCTGGCTGTGCCCCAATCCCATCTCTCCCAACTTAGATTCTTACTAAGAGTTGGAACTCTTGATTCCTCTGGCTGGCAGCCTTCCCCTGGACACACCCTGTCTCCCGGCCCAGTGGAGCCGGCGCATGCAGGTGCAGGTGCAGGTGCAGGTGCAGGTGCAGGTGCGCGTCTCTCACTCCTGCCGGACGAGGTGCTCCCCAGCCCCATCTCACAGACTAAAACATGAGGCCGTTCCCTTGCTTCCGAGTAGTTTGATGTCGTTCAACTCAACACTATTTCCTCTCCACCGCTCTGCTGCCTCCCTGGAGGCGCTTCTGTTCCTACTCCCGAGGGGCACAGTCAGGAAGTATTTAGTCGGCCTCCGTCGCCCTCACCGCACACACGAGGCCAATTTGACGGTTGTTTTGGGGGCATCCACTCCTGGGGCTCTTGACATTTTCCCCGGGCTCTGCGCCATCAGCAGCCTTTCCTGCCCCCACTTCTCAGTCTCTGCCTCCTCTCCTGGCACCTGCTCTGCAGGGAGGGAGACACCCCTGTCCTCAAACTCCACACAGTCCCGGGTAATTTCATCCATTTCCCTTCCATGTCAGTGGCTCCCAAATCTGTTTTTCTCAAAGTCTGTTCTCAACACCAAGTCACAGTTTCAACTGTACTTGATACAACACCTGAACCTCAGGATGGCCTAAATTGAACTCATTATCGACTTCCCACATCCGCTCCTCCATTGTATGGCCAACATCCCCCCATAGACTGATCTATTCGCGGCCTCTGCTGGAACCTCAGTGCTACCTTGGGCACTGCCCTTGCCCGCCCTACCCACAGCCAGTCAGTGCACCCAGGCCTGTGCAACTGGCCTGTAATAGGCTCCTGTGCTCGCCACCCGCCTTTGCCAATGGCTCAGGACTGACCCCGTCTCTTTGCAGCCCTGCTGAGAACGCCTCTCAACGGAGAGTCCGCGCTCCTCCCCTCCATGAATGTATCTGCTTTCCACCCTAGACATTATCCTGGTGCTGCTACGTTGGCACCCCTGTCACCTGCAGAGCCATCTAAACCCACTGGCAGCACACAGAGAGCCTGCTGGATTTCCCAGCCCCGAATCCCGCCTTTCCTACTTCACCTTCTTTTCTACCTCACTTAGTGGGTTTCCCATCCCAAAGTGGATTCTCAACCTCCATGGTGTATCAGAGTCCTACTCCTCCCAGGTCCAAAAGAGTTTCTTTGGGGAGGAGCCCCAGCATCGCAGGCCGTGAGTCAGGGCTCTCCTTCAGCACTGCTGTGACGCGGCATGTAACCCCACCTGCACACTTAGCACCTCCTGTTAGGCGCCTGTCCGCTGGCCTGCCCCTGTCATCGCATGAAGAACTCCTGGGAAGCCGGGCTTTCTCCCAGTCCCCTTTATATTCCTAGGGTCTAGGGCATGCCTCACACTAAGTCAATACCAAATAAACTGTCCACTCTTCAACAAGGTAGGAAACACAATGGGAGAGTTTAAAAGTCCCGAAATGGGCATATCTCTTTGAAAGACCCCTTGCAATATTAGTTTTTAAAATTATAGTTGTCATTTTTGAGCTATGTTGGAGTTATGTGCGTTTATATGAGGATCTTTTCCTTCGGGTAGCCATATGACCTGTGCAAACAGAGTCCCCGCACCCAGGACTGGTTTGCATCAGAACATCAGGGAGGCAGGAGCTCCAAATCAACCATTCTTTGTGTAGAAAAAGCTCTCCCAACTCACTCTTTTCTTTGGCATGTGCATAGTAATCTTTTACCAAAGGTTTAGTCAGTATCGAATTCATTTGCTACTAGAAAACGGTTTTGATGACAGTTGTTGCTAAAATCCTATCCCTGATCAAAATGATTGAGCTTACTAACTCCAAATTAAGGAGCGTCCGTTTAAGCTGCCGAAGTTACAGTAGAAAATCGAACATCATCTCTTAGAGGTGACCTTGTGCGTATACTAATGTGATGCCTCTGTGAGTTCACTCTCTCCTTTTTAAGAATCAGGCCATTGATCCTCGGACCTGAAGGCTCATCTCTTGGGAAATAGGGGTCACACCAAGGGTTTGGCCCCTGAGTGAGAAGGTCATCTCTAGCCTAGAAAGGTGAAGGCTCTGATTCTACAGTTCTAAAGGGTGGCCTAACCATTTTATGTTAGTGGCCTTTCTCACACTTTGTCTAGTTTCATTTTTGTTACATAATCTGCATAAAAATACCCTCAGTAGTTACAACTGCAATTTCGTTCCTGTCTGACTATGTTGTTCTGTTGTGTTTGAGATCTGAAAACCTGTCGTCATTGCCCATCCAGAGAGCATTCAGTAGAGGGGAAAGGATTCCTTTGCACAAAGCAAGCATGGGCTTAGGATATTTCCACATGCTACTCATTTTCAGATATTGACTAAGAGCAATGAAGGAATGTATGCTAGAACGTGAAAAACATCTTTTACATTTGGATCCATCTCATAAGTGACCAACATACTTTTCTTTGAAAAATGACAGCCCATACATTTGTGGCCTAACAAGACATGAGAGGATAATTGTTTTAAATGTCAAAGGTGGTTGGGGAATGGTGAGATGGAATGATACTGCAGAAAACATTTCGCCAAAACAAATTAAAGTGGAAATTACGATTCATGTATAAAGCCTCTTTGTATGATCAAAGCAGGCATCATCTGTACTGCTAAGTTCTATGTATAGCATAGTTTTGTTACAGAAAAGTCAGACATGAGATGGACGTAAGAGATTTGCTCACAAATGCGTAATAGCTCTAATGACTAATTTTGGTTTTAGTTAGTGCAGTTCTGTAGGTGGATGTTTGGCCAGTTTGTTAACATGGTGTTTTAAGAATGTCTTCCAGGGCAATTTTAAAAAGAGAGAATTATCTTCTCTTACAGAACAATGAAAAAAAGAACTATCTATCAGGGATGGATGTTTATTACATAATCTATTGGAGAATAATGGAAGGGAACTAGATGCCTTATGCCCTGCTCATTCATTATCTGATACCTTTAAAGGCTGAATGGCATTGCCAATTATTCATTGTGGCAAGGACTGACATCAGTTTTTAGCTTACAGATTGTTAGTTTCTCCCATGTTCTCTTTTACATGAAACAGCAACATACTCCATTTTGTTCTCTATTTAAACTTTTTACATTGCAGCTCCCCAACAAACGAATTCCAGTTAGGTTTCTTCGGGAAGAGATACAAATGAGTTTTGTGAAAGTGTACTGAAATGCAGCCATCCAGCCATCAACATCAACAGTCAGCTGTGCCCAGTGCCATGCGCCTGATGCCCGTGACTGACAAGGGCCCGCATTCACTGTCCCGGGCTAATGTGAATGCTGACGCGCTGGTCACCCCAGGGCGCACTGCTTGTTGCTGCTTAGTTCATGCTTGCACGGGCAGAGCCCCAGGTGGCCTGTCGTTTATTTATATAAGCTAGGTCTGGTAACACCACAAAAGCAGTAATGTTCATTTGTATGAAGGAGTAGTAACAGAATCCAAAAATCAGAAAAATTACTCCAGTAGACAAATTCAATCCAATAGAAGAAACTAGGTTTCACATGCAGGTCTTAATAATGCAACTGGATTCCGATTGCATTACATTGCTTTTTTTCTTCCAAATAATTGGCAAATGAGGAAAAACAGCTCATCCCCATCCTAACAGAAAGGTCTGAATCTGAAGCCTTACCATCGGTGACTCATTAGGACCTCATTAGGAGCCAGAAAATTTGCCTAAATATAATACAAATCGAATCTTAAATGAGGACATACACATTTGTAAACTAAACTTGAAGTCCCCAAACATCTACAAGTATATTTGTTCTTCATAAGTACAGTCGTAAAGAGAAGCCCACATTCAGTGACAGTCGACCTTGAGCAGCGTTGGAATATAAGGTTTTCTAAAGTGAAAATACAGGTCGGGACACAATCTAGTTGGTGCAGAGAGTTGCGTTAGACACAAGTGGTCAGTGACCCCAGTGCATGAAGGAAATTCCGAAGGTTCCACTTCTGTCTGAAAATAATCGAAAGGCCCTGCCCAGAAGCACAAAGGACTTTCAAGAATGGGTGTTCTTGTAAAATTTGGATTTCTTTTCTGAGGGAAGGTAAAGATGATCTGCTTTCTACTTTTCTTCTGATGGGACTGCAATGGCCAAACATATTGATAAGAATAAAAGTTAATGCAAACAATCTAACCCCTCAGTTCAGAATCCTAGTAAAATTTGTTTTGGAGCCTAGAACTAGAATTGGGCAAAAGTGTAGGGCTCTTTCTCTTATATTAAAAACCCGCTCAGAAGCTCTGTAAGCCCGCTCCAAAGACAAAGTCAGAAACAACAACTCCGTCTTCTTTCACTGATTACTTCTCTCGTGCTCTGTCTATTGCTAATGACATCCTGACAAGCAGCTCCAAGCACACTCACCCAGTGTCCGTGTGCTGCTTTCTCATGCAAACCACATGTCACCCCAGCCATTTCTCTGGGATGACTGTGTTCCTGAAACAGCCGAAATCAGAAATCCCTTATTTAGCATGTATTAGAATACTGAATTTAAAACATTACTTACATATTATCATTTCAATGGTTTGGGGAAAGAAAACCACTGTTACTTAGATTCAAGTTAAAAGAGGGACTATGTATTAACCCTTAGTCCAGGAGAACAGCATACAATATGAGCACCTTTTCCTAAACCATTCCACTTACGTGGACACTAGACCTCAAAATTGCAAACAATAAATATATAAATAAAAGCAATAATTAAACAACAAAATTCACCATCATCCCTTCCCGTCCCCCCACACCTACTTCCTTCCCAGGCTTCAAATGAAATTTCTGTGAATGACCCCACCCAGTCTCACTCCTCACCTCAGTGTCAAGTTCCAGTGTCCTCTGATCTTCCCTTTCTCTGACCCCCACACCTTTCTGGCGAGTGCCCCTCCACGCCATGAGGCCTTTCCCCTTCACTGCTACGGCCACTTTCTGCGCCATCCTAGGGGGAGGTCACAGCCCCTCTGTGACCTAAGCTCTCTCCTCTCTAAAGGGAAGGCATCCACTTAGGTGGTTTATAAGGTTTCTCCTAGCTCGAGGAGCTTGAGTGTATCTTTGAGCTAAGATACACTCGCGAGCTAAGACCTCATGATTCAGCCACTGTGGCTGCACTCCACCAGGTGACTTATCTGTGGACCACACTCCACGTGGCCATCTGTGCCTATGCTCTTCCTCCACTCACCCACCAAAATGCCACCTTCTCCTCCACTCCCACTCCCAGCCATGAAGTCCCTCTGCCCCCAGGTTGTCCAGGATCCTCTCATCTTTCATTTCCAGACACCTTTTATCTCTAAACCCTGTAACACTTCATGGGAGTCCCTCCCAATGAAACCCACAGCCTGCCTGGTGTCTCATACCCCAAAGCAGACTGTAAGCTTCCTGAAGACTGTCCTGCTCCTCAATGTCCCATCCCCTCCCGAACTGCACCAGCGGTGCCATCAACGGGGAAGCACCGGGGGAGTTGTTGTTGAATTGATTTCAGCTAATTCAGTTTTTAACTGAATCAAGCAAAGGATGTCACAAGCTGGCTTTTATAACTAAAGAAAGCACAGTTGTGCAGCTGCCTCCAGAGTCTCTGGGGGTTAGAGGGAATGAAATGGGGAAAGTCCCCAGAAGCCAGCTGACTGCTGCTCAAACCAGGTGCAGGTTGGGAGAAAATCTATAGTGAATGAAGGAAAATGAAATGCACAGTGGAAAAGAATACCAACATTCTTGCAAAGGAAACTTAAAGTATTATTTTTGCAAAGAATGCAAGGATTATTTCAGTTCCCTTGTTGACTAATTTGTATGTTCTTCCTACAGATACTTTCAGAAAAAGATCTATTGTTTGTTTTTCTCTGTGCTGACACAGTATCCATTGTTTAGAACTGTAATCATAGCACACATAGTTGAAAATGTGGGCTCCGGGACAAGCTGTATTTTCCCCTCTGGTTCTTTAGACAGTGAATACTGTGTTCTTTATCTCTTATCACAGCTCTTTTGTCAAACATTCAATGATTTTTCCCCCAGACAAATTTGTAGTTTGTTATCAACCATAAAAATGTCTATTGCCTCATTTTTAAACATTTAAACTTTCATAAGTGTGTCTCAAGATGAGCATGAATTAAGGTGTTTATTTCATTTTAAATACTTTTTTCATCATAGCATACAAAGCTAGAGTTCTCCAACGTGGATGGCTTATGTGGATCTCTATTTAGACCTGATGAGAGAACACTTTATTTTTGTACTGTTTGTATTTGCAAGGAGGATGGTTAGGCCGACTGGTTCCCGGGTCGGGTGTGTTGGGAGCATTTGTCAAGTGCTGGACAGGTGCAGACATCTGTGACTTCCTGCAGTAGGCAGCCGCCACTCGATTTCCTGCTTAAAAAGATCTGACACACTTCTTCACTCCTCAGGTCTCCGTTTTTCCAAATGCTTGATACTTCTTACTATTCTACAACCCATAAACCTGATCCCAAAGTCTGTGAGAGATAAAAGCCTTTTTTAAACCTAATAAATAGTAACTCTTTGTTGTTCCTGGTTATAAAATGACAATCAATTGCTTGATAACAGACATTTAAAGCCTATAATTCAAAATAATATTTATAACAATAAATTTCAAGCACACTGGCGTGGAACTGCAGGGTAATTTTTAAATATTCATGTTTAAGGTGGTGATGGAGTCTACAAAAATTTTGATGCACCACTTTATATTTTATAAATATCCAATTATAGAAATATGCCTTGTGTGCTAATCATTTCCATAAGTCTTCACTTAGATTGATAGAGTAAAAATGGGTGTCAGTCTTTCAGATGCCCAGAGGAAAAACTTTCATTTTGTTTTAAATTTGTTTTTGAGGGCTGAATTAAACTTAAGACAATATGTGGAGAGTTAAGGTCAGAGTTGGTACTTTCACCACTATTCCATTTGTATTGCTTTAAATTCTCTGATTAAGTGTGGAAAACTATCGACAAGGCGATTGTTCCCAGGGGCTGCCCAGACAGAAAGACCGAGACTGACCATTCTTAAGAACCCAGTGTTGTGTATGGAGCAGTGCGGCATGGTGGCCTCCCGAGAACTGGGAGGGAAACACTAAATGAAGACGTGAACACATGGGATTTCTTTCTTTCTTTATTTTTATTAAATAAAACAAAATTTCATCTTGTTATATTGAACTTGACAAATTTTCCTCAGAGATAATTTTTGGTTCAATATTCAAAGTCAGAAATTGTACCAGCCCATCATAGTTTGAAAGTATTCCTAAAAGTATTTCAAATAAAAATGTATTTTAAATGTGGTACACATTTTAAACATATTGGAGAAAACATAGAATCAGAGACTTTTTCAAATCCATGTTGGACTAGGAAACTGTTTTTTTCTTTTTCTTTTTTTTTTTCTTTTTTTCTGAGATGGAGTCTCACTCTGTCACCCAGGCTGGAGTGCAGTGCGGCAATCTCGGCTCAGTGTAACCTCCACCCCCTGGGTTCAAGTGATTCTCCTGCCTCAGCCTCCTGAGTAGCTGGGACTACAGGTGTGGGCCACCAAAGGCGGCTACTTTTTGTATTTTTAGTAGAGACAGGGTTTTGCCATGTTGGCCAGGCTAGTCTCAAACCCCTGACCTCAGGTGAGACTGTTTCTTAATACTAATCAGATTTGACAACAGATGAGGCCGTCTGTGATGGAGGTTCCACGCCCGATTACACATTCCCCTATAGCTCATAGACTCAGCGCTCCTTTCTATAGAGGAGAGATTCCATAGTCAGAGTTCCTGGAGTTCTGTTTTCACTTTTGAAGTTCCAGAACTTAGTTTCAGTTCTTCCTCTTGATGTCTCTCCCTCCCTCCCTGTCCTTTCTCCTGTCTCCCTGTCGCCCTCCTTCCCTCCTTTCATATCCTCCTTTCTTCATCTTGTTATTTCCATCTGTCTGCCTTTCCCAAGGCAGGAAACGCCGGCGCCTCTAGGCTGGTGGTGTCTGGCTCTGGGCTGCACAAGCCACAGGCCACCTGCCATCAAGCACAGAATGGGCTTGACGGGGACTCTGACTGCCAGTCGTTCCTGGGACTAGATGGGGTGCAGCCGGGGTGTCCGAGGTGTTTGTAGTCATAGTGGCATACCTACACTGAACAGGACGGCTTTTTCGTAAGCGGTGGTTGCTTCACTCATCCAAATAGCTTATTTGTGAAGGCATCGATGTGCAAGTATTTTGGAGCAACTAAAATCAGTCCTGGAGATTAGAACATCTCCAGGACTGCTGGGCTGCAGGAATGGGGCTGCCTGTTGAGACTGGAGTGCACTGATTGATGCCCGCCCCCGCCCCCCTCCCCACCCAACACACACACATGCTGTTTTTCCCTCTGCTCTTCTCCCTTCCCACCTCCTTCACTCTCCCCTCCTTCCCCACGCCCCTCCCTTTTGGCCATCAATGCACTTTGCAGGCATCAGACATTTGGGGCTCTTCAAGTGCCTCCTCTCCACATGCGTGTCCACGGGCTTGCTGAACCGTAAGCTTGTCCTCCCTCCTGGGACTGGTCCTCTTCAACTTGAGCCTAGATTTGGAGTTGATTGTAGAAGGAGTCCACTTCCCTTGACCCCTGACTCTCACCATGTTAAAAGGAGGTGATGTTTCCAAAGGTAGCAATTGAAAGAGCCTCTTTATCCCTCCATAACAGAGAGAGCATCAGGGATGCCTTGGCCTCTCAGCCACACATTGATGATTGGCATGTGATTGTTTTCACATTTCATTGTCATGGACTACAAATAATGTTAGCGAATTGTTTATTTCGTCTATAATTCCTTAAATCTCCATCCGATCTTGAAGCAATTGCATCCAAACAGAGTGCTGCCAAAGAGAGGTTTAGCCGCAGGTGCCGCCCTAGCCACCCTTCCAAGGCTGTCTCCTGATTTGGGTTCTACTTACATCAGACATTTGACCGTGAAACCCGTGAAGACACGCGTCCAATGGAGAAGAGTGCTGGAGGCCTCTTCCCTTTCCACACGGCCTTAGAGCCTAGTGTTTTCTTTCTTTTTTTTTTTTTTTTTCTTTTTTTTTTGAGACGGAGTCTCGCTCTGTCGCCCAGGCTGGAGTGCAGTGGCGCGATCTCGGCTCACTGCAAGCTCCGCCTCCCGGGTTCACGCCATTCTCCTGCCTCAGCCTCCCGAGTAGCTGGGACTACAGGCGCCCACAACCGCGCCCGGCTGAGCCTAGTGTTTTCAATGTGATGTGACTCCCTTCTCCAGCCGGGAAATCGTCCCCCCGCTTCCCAGAAGTCTGCTTGAAGACATTTTGTGATAAGGGAATGCAGGCAGGAAGGGGCCCCACCTCCCCCAGGGCTGCCTGCGCTTCGGTGTCTGAGGAGGTGGCAGTGGAGGCCGCCTGACCCCCTCTGGGCCTCCCTGTGCTGCGTTCCCTGCCCTGCAGGGAAATGGAGATTCTGCACCTAAAGACACACAATCACGCTGCTTTCAAAGTTTCAGTTCCACGACCATTCTAAAATGGCCCCTGGAGAGCTCGGGCTTCCTCCTGCCTCCCTTCCCGAGCCCCGCCGAGGCCTCCTGCGGGCCCCTGAGTGTCTCCGCTGGTTCCCGAACATCTCCTCCCAGCTCGGCGAGCTCTCTCACTCTTTCCTCCCTGATTCTCGCCTCCATTCTCCTGCTCCCTGGCAGGGCGCAGCTCCCTCCTGCTCTTTCGGAGGGAGCAGGGATCCCAGAGACCCCCCACGAGCTGGGTTCCCGCCCAGACCCCGTCCTCCAGTCTCTGGCTCGGTTTCCTCCAGCTCATCTCCTGCCCACCTCGAAAGCAACAGGTCCAAGATCCAAATCAGCATTTTCCGCACAGTGTTGCCGTGAGAACGCTGGTTCCCTGATCATCTAGAGTTAGGGAAGTAGAACCGTGCCCCGCGCGTGATAAGCACACGGAGACTCTAATCAATGACAGCTACTATGGTTGCTGCTCACCGACAGCGCCCAGCAGCTCTGTTGTCCCTGCTAATGACACCGTCCGTCCCCTGGTCAACCACGACCCAAATTTTAAAGTGATCTTTCATTCTTTTCGCCAACATTTATCCACTCCAAGACTTCTCCTGTCCTAGGGCTACTGGGAGCTTTACCTGTAGCCTCACCTGGCTGTGCAACATTGGGGAGTTGCTGCTCCCTGCCTTAGAGATGTCAAATGGGAAGAGTGACAGCTACTTCAGCAGGGTTTGAGGCAACATTAGGCAAAACAGTGTAAATAAATAACATAATCTGCTTGGCACCTAGTGATGGTTCCATAAATGTTACCTATTGTCATCGTGAAAACTGTTGACAGAGTTCTGTGTGAGATTTCAGTGATAGTTTCTTGAAAGAGTTACTTATATTCTGCAATCAAAGAAGGAAGAGAGGCCAAGAAATAAACAGATAAATGTGCACATGACGCAAGACCTGGGGTGAGCAGATGCTCAGAAGATAGAAAGAAAGAGTAGAGAGACAGAAAGAAGGAAAGACTAGACAGACAGACAGAAAAATAGATAAACAGGTAGACAGAAAGAAAGACTAGACAGATAGACAAATAGGCAGACAGACAAATAAACGGATAGACAGGTAGATAGACGGATAGACATGTAGACAAACAGAAAGAGTAGGCAGACTAAACAGACAGACTAGATAGATTGATTGATTGATAGATAGAGGCAGACAACTTGGTAAATGGGCAAATGATAGAAAATATAAACAAATATATGAAGGAGGGAGAAAACCGAAGCAGAAAAAAGAAAGAAGAATTTGTGGTCATTTCACTAAACTTTTAAAAACTTGAACCTAAAATTTTCAAGATAGTTTTTTTCTGCCAGGAAAAAAATACATATATTAATAGAATATATCAATACCTGATTTTTTTCCACAGTAAGAACATTTCCCTTCGAATACAGTTATAACTGGTTCTCCATTAGTACTAATCACAGCTCATCTCTGTGGATATTGTTGGTGCTTTCGGTTGCTCCAGTACACATCTATTTTGAAATCACCTTTAGCTATAAAGGAAGAAAAAAAAATGCCATCTGTAAATGCTTGGTCTAGAGGTGTGTCATAAAAATACAGTCCCATTAACCTACTGTCCTTATGAAACTGGTGGCTATTTTCTTTTTTTGTCCAGGGTCTCACTCTGTTGCCCAGGCTGGAGTGCAGTGGCGTGATCTTGGCTCACTGCAAGCTCTGCCTCCCGGGTTCACACCACTCTCCTGCCTCAGCCTCCCAAGTAGCTGGGACTATGGGTGCCTGCCACCATGCCCGGCTAATTTTTTTTTCGTATTTTTAGTAGAGATGGGGTTTCACCGTGTTAGTCAGGATGGTCTCGATCTCCTGACCTCGTGATCCGCCGGCCTTGGCCTCCCTAAGTGCTGGGATTACAGGCGTGAGCCACTGCACCCAGCTGGCTTATGTTAAATGTTCTCTCTTTACCTTCCAGTTTAAGGGAATTGACAAGGGAATAATTCAGAGCAAGAGTTATCTTATCTTTCAAAGGAACAGGACTGGCCACATCCCAGTAGAAAGTAGAAAGGATAGCA
This sequence comes from Macaca nemestrina, assembly GCF_043159975.1. Taxonomy (NCBI): domain Eukaryota; kingdom Metazoa; phylum Chordata; class Mammalia; order Primates; family Cercopithecidae; genus Macaca; species Macaca nemestrina. The sequence continues at coordinate 8,480,764 of NC_092129.1, read as the reverse complement.
TCCCAGTCCATGTCAGGAGCACAAAACAAAAAGTACAAAATTGTGATGTAAAGCACTTGAAACTTACAAGGCAAGTACATAGGGATATAATGACTTTATCATCACTGATATAAAGAGAGGTTTCTAGATACGTGGTTATCTGTGAGACCCAGGTCCCTGCAAATCTGTGCTGATGTCTTGAGGAAAACTGGAGAGAATGTAAAAACTTTGATTCACTCACATACTTTCCTTTTTCAAGTAGCCATTTCAATCTAGCCTTGGACATGTGTTAACCAAATGACTGGAACTAGTTATTCACTAAAATGACCACAGATTTTTAATATAATCTATATTAACTGTTTTGATTATGAAAATTTTACTTCTCTTTTTTTGCTAATGAGTCAAGATAGCTCAGTAAGTTAAAAAATATTCAGAGTTTGATTATGTATTTGTCATTTGTTCAAAAAATACCACCAAATACCTAGATTGTAAAATAAACGAGGAACTCATACACCATCTCCATACTGCTTATGCATCAGGCACCTGCTGTCAGCACTTTACGTGTGTGTATGTGATTTGCAGTTGTGTGAAGTGGATAGTATCATTATCCTCACTTTACAAAGGATGAAGGTAAGGCCCAGAGATGTTAATTTGTCCAGGGTCACACAGTGAGAACTGGTGGATGGGATGGGCACCGAGGTCGTCTGGCGCCAAGAATCTGTGTTCCTAAGTGTTTTGCTACACGTAGGAAGTGTGTTGCCTTGCCCATCAGTGAGGTCCCAGCATCTGCTCTAGTGTTTGATAATAATAAGGGCTTAATGATTGCAAAGCCAGAAAATCTGAGACAGGTCTCAGTTAATTTAGGACGTTTCTTCTGCCAAGGTTGAGGACGCACCCATGACACAGCCTCAGGAAGTCGTGACGACATGTGCCCGAGGCAGTTGGGGCACAGCTTAGTTTTACATACGTTTTAGCGAGACATGAGACATCAGTCAGTACATGTAAGAAGTACACGGGTTTGGTCTGAAAAGGCAGGCCAACTTGAAGCAAAGGCAGGAAAACTCGAAACAGGGAGGGGGTTTGCAGGCCACAGGAGATAAGATGATCGGTTACATTCTTCTGAGTTTCTGATGAGCCTCTCCAAAGGAGGCCATCAGATATGCATCCATGTCAGTGAGCAGAGGGGTGACTTTGAATAGGATGGGAGGCAGGTTGGCCCTAAGCAGCTCCCAGCTGGACTTTTCCCTTGAGCTTAGTGATTTGGGGGCCCCAAGATTTATTATCCTCTCACATGATCATGTATGGAATAAATAAACAGATGAACACCCATGATGTCCAATGTACACTCAACGAAGCTCTGAGTACTTAAAGAATAAGAATGATAAAATGTTTCCTGCCCTCAACTAAATTGCAGGCTGATTCTTGCAGCTTGAACTAATTCATAAGAAACTAGCGATTCTAATCCACTTTCACTAGAGGGCCTTCAACTAGGACAGAGGCTTCTCCAGCGTTTGTGTCAGCCACTGTTCCAAGTGAAAAGCAGTGCCTTGTGTCTATTCGTTCCTTCAAGGCTCATGACAACCCTATAACGCAGGGACTATTATCATCCCGTCTGCCTGGGGAGGAAACCCAGCCACAGAGCAGGCAAGGACCTAGGTCTTGGTCACACAGGCAGAAAACAGCTGATCCCAGATTCAAACCCAGGCAGTGCGACCCAGGAGGCCTCACCCTTAACCGCCAAGCTTGGCTGCCTCTCAGGCACCTAATACTTTCCTGGAGAAGTAAATGGTGGAGGTGGGGATAGAGAATGGCCAGATTGAAACTCTACTGAGAAGGATGCCTGGGGCAGAGCTGTCTTCCTTTGAACTCCTCCCAAAACTCATTCTTTAACTTTGCCCCAGAGGCAACCACAATTCAGTGTGGTTCTTTTGTTTGTTGTGTGTCTGTGTTTGTGTGTGTGTGTGTACAGATATGCATCTCTGTGTCTATATACATAGATAGATATAAACACAAATACATGTTTGTGTAAACTGTGAGGCATATATTTGTATTATATGTAATATATATCTCTATCACTGCCTAGAAGAAGGTCTTGGACATTTTAAACATCATTAAATGGCACTATAGCATATTTATCTTTCTGCAGACTTGCCGAAGAATACAAAACATTTGACCCTAAAAAGTTACTTTGCTCACTTTTTAATTTTAAAATGTGATCACAGATACAGTACTTGGATGGGCAAAAAGTGAAGGAATTTGCTTTGATAAAGACTGGCAACCAGGGGAATCTTTTAGTCCTCTTTATCTGCTGCCAGTCTGAGCCTACAACTATTTTTTATTAAAAATACAGAGAAAAAGGCAACTTTTTTTTCTAATATAGAAAAGGAAATGTGCTAGGTCTTTTAGTCCCCTAGGACCAGTGCATCACAAAATCAGGAACTGGGACATTGGCATCTCCTGAGGATGGGACCACCCAATGTGGGCTTACACATATATGCACACACACAGCACACTTGTCCCAGTGTCTACAGGATGTTCTACTCCATGATCTAGACCATTTGCATGACCTCGCGCAAAGGCAACAGTGCTAACCTTGGAGTCTAAACGCCAAGGGTATGAACGTGGGCACGTGTCACATACTTCTCAGTTCAGACATAGTTTCCAAACAACACACCCATGAGTGGGAGAGGGGAGAGGATTGAATTTCATGAGCAGCATTCAAGATGTATTGACAGAACTGCGCCGAGAGTCTTTTCTCCAAGGAAGGTCAAATTTTAACCTTTTAACGTTCAAAGTGAAGACACCTGATATGATTGTTGACAAACCAAGGAATGCTAAAAACCCTCAATAGTTGGAGCTTTCTTTTACAATCCTTGTTTTAGATACCTTTTTAAGAGGGTGACCAATTGCCCAGTTTGCTCAGCACTGGGAAGTTTCCCAGGACACGGAACATTCCAGGCTGACGCAGGATGCTTGGTCACCCTACTCCTGCACGTCAGTGTGCTTGGGAAGCGCCCTGCGCTGCCTGCATTCCTGGACCCCAGGACCCAGGCACTGGGCAGGATCCGCGGAACGTGGGTCCTGCCTCTTAGCGGTTGAGATCTCTTCACATTTCTCAGCCTCCTATGGCCGGGGTTTCCCGTGCTATGTTCACATTTTTCAAATGTGATATTTATTATTTCTTTTATTATTATTATTTTCTGAGATGGAATCTCACTCTGTCACCTAGGCTGGAGTGCAGTGGTGCAATCTCATTTTACTGCAACCTCCACCTCCCGGGTTCAAGCGATTCTCCTGCCTCAGCCTCCTGAGTAGCTGGGATTACAGGTGCCCACCACCACACCCAGCTAATTTTTGTATTTTTAGTTGAGACAGGGTTTCACCATGTTGGCCAGGCTGTTCTCGAACTCTTGACCTCGTGATCCACCCACCTCGGCCTCCCAAAGCGCTGGGATTACAGGCCTGAGCCACCACACCCAGCCTATTATTTCTTAACTTGTAATGTGTCAAACAAGTATAAGGAAAGCTAACAAGACAGAAACGTAGGAAAAAATATTTTTAAAGCAGTATTACAAGAAGAAAGTGAATACTTAAGCAGAATTGGTGAAAACCTTTAATTCACAGAAAGTGTCACAAACCCACTTCCGCTTCATTAGAGTACATGTATTATATCAATTCTTAATAGTAGTTATACATTTTAATAGGAACTGGGAAGACTACAACATCTATCAGTTCACAAGTGGGTTTTCCTTAATCCTGCTGTCTTCAGGTATACATTTACGTCCCAATTTCTTTAAGACACAGAGTCATAAAGAGATCCGGGTGTGCCCTGAGCCACAAAGCGGAAGAGCCTCCCTCGGCCCCTGGGAGCCTTCTCAGGAATCGGGCTGTGTGGGGAGAGTCTCATCACCTTTGGGCATGAGGTGAGGCTGGACAAAGACCACCCAGCTCCCTAACCCCTACTCATCCACCTCCTGCCCCAGTTCAAATCAATAAATATTTACCGGCGGCTACAGGTGCCTGGGGAGGCAGAAAGGAACAAGTCACGGGCCCCCACCCAAGGAGGGGGCAGGATGCAGTGTAAGAGCTTGGTCACTGAGGTGCTTGGCCTCAGGCCACCACTGCACCTGTGCAATTAGGTACATGGTAAGAGCATGGTGACAGTTCTCTCTCCGCCGGGGTGACATGGGGATGTTAGGTGACCTCAAGGGCCACTAACAGTCAGATATGGGAGCCCCAGGTCCATTGCAAATGGATCCAGTCTAATGGGGGAGACAGACCTGCCCTCCTCACACGACCGTTGCCAGCCTCGATGTTAGATTTGGGGAAAGTTCAGAGGAGTGAGCCGGCCTCCCTGGGGGGCTTCCAAGAGGTGGACTTATAGCCAGACTTTGAAGGGTGGGCAGGGTTAGAGTCACGAGCAAAGGGCAGAGGAAGCAGTACGAGCAAAGGTGGGGACCTGAGCAGACCCATTGGGGCAGCAGGAGGGCAGGAGGTGTCTGGGAAGCAGGTGGAGCTGTCCTGTCCCCGTCGGCTGCTGCGAGAAGGTGGGGACAGAGGGGAAAATGGAGGGAGACTGGTGCTTCCGTGTCCACTGGTCAGGGGTGGGAGCTGATTAGTAACTGAGGGAGAAAACATAAGATCCTCTCTGAGTGGAAAGTCTCTAGCAGTGACTATCTCCGAGTCCTTCTCCAGGTCCAAATCTCTGCCATTTCTACCTTTGCTGCTGTGAAATATATATATGTCATATATATATATGTGTGTGTATATATATATGTGTCATATATGTGTGTGTGTGTGTGTATATATATATATACTGTTTGTACATGTGTATGTGCATGTGTGTCTATGTGGGTGTGCATATATGTGTGTATATCTGGATATGTTTACGTGTGTGTATATATGTGTATGTGAACATGTATGAGCACACATATGTATGTGTGCATGTATATGTGTATATAAATATTATAGATTCAGATTTTCCCATATTTCCCCATATTCTGCCAACAGGAATAGAACAAGCTACATAAATTGCCACAAACTGTCAAATGTTCAGGATTCTCTATTCTCAGAGTTCAAAGAGAAGTAGTTGTAATGATGGTTTTCATACTGAAATGAGAACTAGTAAGCTAAGCTAACCTAGAGAGGCTTCTAGCAAATAGATCTTGAATTGTTCCTTGCCTGAAATGTATCTAAGCAATCCATACCAAAAAAAAGTAGTAAATATGCAATTTTGTCCAAATCTCATGAATAATTGAGAAAAAGCTAGATTATCTGGGCTTTGGCAAGTACTTCCCCATGGAGTTACACGCACAGAACATTGAAGGAGTGGTCGGGAGGCCAAGATCCCAAGTCAGACTGTGAGAATTCAATCTCTGTGTGTCTTTTCGTTTCTAGTCTGATTGACAGACTGTGGAGTGCATTCTCCAAAAGCAAGTTTTAGGGGAGCCACAAAGTCAGACGGGGCTTGTGGGGGAAGCACCTTCGGTTGCCTGCTTGCCACAGCTGCTAGTCAGGGAATAGGTACATCAGGGCTGTTCCTCATCTTCCTGGTCTGCGACCCACAATTACCCTCACTCAAAAACATTGTAGATGGGACCGGGAGCCGTGGCTCACACCTGCAATCCCAGCACGAATCCCAGCGCTTTGAGAGGCTGAGGCGGGCAGATCACCTGAGGTCAGGAGTTCAAGACCAGCCTGGCCAGCATGGTAAAACCCCGTCTCTACTAAAAATACAAAAATGACCCAGGTGTGGTGGTACTTGCCTGTGGTCCCAGTTACTGAGGAGGCTGAGGCAGGAGAATCACTTGAGCCCAGGAGGCAGAGGTTGCAGTGAGCCAAGATTGCACCACCGCACTCCAGCCTAAGCAACAGAGTGAGATTCTATCTCACTACAAACAAACAAACAAATAAAACACACCAAACATTGTAGAAGAAGGAAACTCCCTCACTGTGGATCACATGCATCACTTGTGAAGATTTATTTTGTTAAGGAAAGAAACTTTGTTTGCCTCGGCTTTTGGGTTGGTAATGAGTTTTTCTCGTTCAGCTCATTAGCCCATAGAACAACTGGTTCAGCACAACACGCTGGCAGGGCCCTGAAGGAGAAGATAATCCTGCTCTTTCTGAATCCATAGGACAATAATGGCAAATTCTGGGCTTATTAAAATACATGGTGTTACCAGCTCATCAGAAAGGGCCACAGGCAGTATACCAACACAGTTCTGGTCTTGTAGTTTCAAAAGACTAATTACTTTTAAAATAAAATAAAGAGAACTTACCTGTCATTTAGCTGATGCCTGTAAAAGCTCTTTCTAGCTAATGGAGATTTCTGCAAATGATTCAGTACACATTTTCCACAGTGCTTCACAAATCATATTGGGGTATAGTTGTTCGCGGCATTTCATACCTGAGTGAGGTGTGATCATGTTTTAATTAGGATCCTGTAAGGTGAAAATAGACCGTACATGCAAATAGTCAGAGCTAATTGCCTATTTTCACTAATACATAGTGATTTCTAAGAAAATTATGATTAATTTTAAATGAACTAAAAATATGAAGTGATATCCAACCTGAATCCTGTGATAGGGCTTGCGAGTTTCTTACCCCTAAAGGGCTAAATCTTTGTGATTTCATTTATAGCCATTCATGAACACAGGCAATAGTGTTTGCAGATCTTTATAAAAATGTGTGACGTGGATTGTTAACGTTAGCTTGGCCTCAAGGTAATTTTGCTTTAGACGTGTTTATATACTTTAATAGACAACTGACAGACTACTGGGGCTTCAAGTCCTTTCCTTATAAATTTGAATCCACCTTTACGTTACAACTATATTCAATTTTCTCTAGATTATATGTGCCAGTACAAAAATTCTAACCTTTTCCCCTTGGTTTAATATTTTTCTGTGTGTTTTTATATGCAAATCAGAAACATTGACAGAGCTGAAACACTCATCCCATCTGTTATCCTTGTCCTTTTTTCCTTCTCCTCTACCCCCACCAATCACAAGCGGGACCCTGAAAACCCAGGGCTGTAATGCGTGAAAGATCTAGAAACGAGGAGATGTAGAACACACTAATAGGAAGAGCCCATGGTCAGAGCACCCCTGCAGACTGTCAGGAGCTAAGAATGGAGGAAAACAAATAATCATTAAGCCATGCCCCATGGAGAGGCAATGGGAGGTGCATAAGAAATGTTTCTGGAAGTCCTGACCAGGGCAATCAGGCATGAAAAAGAAATAAAAAGAGAGGAAGTCAAACGATCCCTGTTTGCAGACAATGTGATTCTATACCTACAAAACCCCATAGCCTCTGCTCAAGACCTCCTTGATCTAATAGGCAACTTTAGCGAAGTTTCAGGATACAAAATCAATGTACAAAAATCACTGACTTTCCTATACACCAGCAACAGCCAAGCTGAGAGCCAAATCAAGAACACAGTCCCATTCACAATAGCCACAAAAAGAATAAAATAACTAGGATATAGCTAACCATGGAAATGAAAGATCTCTACAATGAGAACTGCAAAAGACTGCTCAAAGAAATCAGAGATGACACGAACAAATGGAAAAACATTTCATGATTATAGATAGAAGAATCAATATTGTTAAAATGGCCATACTGCCCAAAGCAATTTACAGATTCGATGCTATTCCAATTAATCTACCAATGACATTCTTCACAGAATTAGAAAAAAACTATTTTAAAATTTATGTGGAGCCAAAAAGAGCCTGAACAGCCAAGGCAATCCTAAGCAAAAAGAACAAAGCTGGAGGCAGCACATTACCCAACTTCAAACTATATGACAAGGCTACAGTAACCAAAACAGGATGTAATGGTATAAAAACAGACACATAAACCAATGGAACAGAATAGAGAGCCCAGAAATAAGGCTGCACACCTACAGCCATCTGCTCTTTGACAAACCCGACAAAAGCAATAGGGAAAGGACTCCCTATTCAATAAATGGTGGTGGGATAACTGGCTAGCCATATGCAGAAAATTGAAACTGGACCCCTTCCTTACACTATGCACAAAAATCAACTCAAGATTAATTAAAGACTTAAATGTAAAACCTAAAACTATAAAAACCCTGGAAGATAATCTCAAAAATACCATTCTGGACATAGGATCTAGCAAAGATTTCATGACAAAGACACCAAAAGATGTTGCAACAAAACCAAAAATTGACAAATAGGACTTAATCAAACTAAAGAGCTTCTGCACAGCAAAGGAAACCATCGACAGAGTAAACAGACAGCTCACAGAATGGGAGGAAATATTTCCAAACTATGCATCTGACAAAGGCCTAAAATCCAGAATCTATAAGGAATTTAAAGGAATTTACAAGCAAAAACCAAACAACCCCATTCAAAAGTGGGCAAATGACATCAACAGACATTTTTCAAAAGAAGACACACACAGCCAATAAGCATATGAAAAAATGCTTCACATCACTGATCATTACTGAAAAGCAAATCAAATCCACAATGAGATACCACCTCACACCAATCAGAATGGCTATTGTTAAAAAGTCAAAAAATAGCAGATGCTGGCAAGGTTGCAGAGAAAAGAGAATGCTATACACTGCTGGTGGGAGTGTAAATTAGTTCAGCCATTGTGGAAAGCAGTGTGGCGATTCCTCAAAGAACTTAAAACAGAATTACCATTTGACCCAGCAATGCCCTTATTGGCTATATACCCAAAGGAATATACATCATTTTACCATAAAGATACATGCACATGTATATTCATGACAACACGCTTCACAATAGCAAAGACATGAAGTCAACCTAAATGCCTATCAGTGGTAGACTGGATAAAAAATGTGGTACATATACACTATGGAATACTTTGCAGCCATGAAAAAGAAGGGGATCATGGCTGTTGCAGCAACATGGTTGGAGCTTTTATCCTAAGCAAACTAACACAGGAACAGAAAAGCAAATCCCACATATTCTCATTTATAAGTGGAAATAAACAAGAACATGTGGATACAAAGAGGAGAACAATAGACACTGGGGATCGCTTGAGATTGGAGGCTGGGAGATGGGAGAGGATCAAAAATGTACTTATCAGGCACTACGCTTGGTACCTGGGTGACAGACTAATCTGTACACCAAACATCTGAGACACACAGTTTGTTATATAGGTAACTATATAACGAACCTGCACTTGTACCCCTGAGCCCAAAATAAAAGTTAAAAAAAGAAGAAAAGGAAAGTAAACCCCCCAAAAAGAAATATTTCTCAGGCTCTTGGAGAAGCTCTCCCCTCACAGGGAATGGGGAGAATAGAGTCAAGAGAAAAGGTTCTCTTTTTGTTGTCTTAAGTTTCCCCAGAGAAGCTTTGTCACAAGTAATCTCAAATCCAGATCTGGTTGAATTCTCTGAAAGAGAAAGAAATGCAAAATGAACCCTTAACTCAGGAAGGTTGATTGAGAGAAGGTGCTAATATTTGTTTTCCTTTTCCTCAATTCTGAAAATATCATACTTCATCTTTTTTCTTTTACCAATGTTTTTAAGTATGTTCACTTTGCTATTAGGTCAATTTGGTGTGTGTTGGACATTTCTCTAGGATTTTATTTCTTTTCTTAATAAATAGTAAAATATTTGTCAACATATCGCTTTTGGCATTCTGTTTTTTAAAAAGGCTTTGTAGAAAGTGAGAGATTTCTCCAAACGAATTGATTTTAGTCGCAGAACACGCATTTCTTTTTAATCTCTGGCCCCAGTGCTACTTATCTCTTACAAGAAAGCAACCTTTCCTTTTAGAAAGTGGTCTGTTCCCTCATTATTGTATTTATAATTTAGAGTATGGTTAGTCTCTGTCTGCTGAAATGAAAATGATGACCACAGCCTATTAAGTTTTTCCAAATGGACCAGGTGATACCCAGGGTTTCAAAAGTCTGAAAACAAACAAATGATCAATGATCAAAGAAATGAAGGTATAAGGCCTAAACTTTGCAACATAAAAATAAACACATCCTCAAGCAATACTGAAATTGATTGTCATTTCCTTGGTTCACATTTCTGCTCATTACACATCAGACGTTTCCATGATATTCAACTCCGTACGGTTTAGATGTGAGAACAGCACATGGAAACAAGGACACTCACACCCAGTTGTGTTTCCCATCCCTGTTTCCTGGCTCATCACTGTATGATGAGCTGCTTGAGGGAGCTGCTCTTCACACTTAACACCCAGCACTTAGCGTGTGCCCAGATAGAACGGAGGTATGGATGGTAGCCTGCTCCATTTTGATATTAGATTAAAATGCAAGCATCTCATTTCTTTCTACAAAATTAAAATATAAGACTGTCAGGATCCATAACTGTCTCTTACAATGAAAGTGGAAGAATTACAATCATTACAATCCATAATCTTATTTTTACAATAAAAATATGAATCACTGTTCACAAATATTCAGTGCAATAGAATACCAAGTGAGACTGTGCCTGTCTTAGAAAGAAAGGCAAGCTCTCAATCTGTGGATACCATATGGATGTCGCTGAGAAGGAGTGGGGACTTGGGCGGCAAAGCTGCCAGGCGTTTGGGAGCATATGGAAGTGGCCTGTTTGGGGCCACAGACGGTCGGGCAATGCTTCCTTCTCTCTTCACAGTTGTCTAACATATTGCCACTGTCTACATGAGCATAACTTAATAGCCAATTTGAATTCTATTGTAGTTAAACTTGGTGTTATCCTGTTAGTAAACTAGCTTATATTGCACAATCGAGTCCAAAGATTATTTTTGCTTTATTTACTACATAATGCAAATACTCTGTAAAGAACTGAAACCACTTTTATTCATAGACTATTTTGGAGATTTCCTTTTCTTTTCTTTTCTTCTTTTTTCTCTTCTTTTCTTGTCCTAAGACATAATGTAGTACATTCAGTGAAGATGACAGTGGTAGTGCTAGTATAGTATACAAATTAGAAAAAGAATAATTGCAGAAATCAGACTCTAAGCTACATTTTACTTTAAGAAAAAAAGATTGTCAGGTTATCATGTTAAAATTAGCATCTTCTCTATGTTAATAAATCAATTTTGTGATGAAAAGTCCAGAAATAAAATAACAAATGTGCATTTTATTTAGCTATTTTTAGTGTGCTATTGGCTTTGAAGCTAATTTGGCTAAGCAAACGTTTGGATTTCGGTCTTTTTTGGTATCACTTCCTAGGATTTTAGTGCAGTGGCTCCTAAAAAGAATACTCAAATATTACTTATAATCCTCCCAAATATGTCTTCTTTGCATGGAATAAAATGTGAACTAATTTGGAGAAAGGAACAGTTTAGACATACATTTCATTAATATAAATATCCACCTCAAAGTATGTGGATTAGCATCTCTTAGAATTTATGTTACTATGCTAACGAGAGTAAAAGAAAAACAAAGTACCGGTCTACAAAAATATTTGTCTAATGCCTGATGTTAGATTATTAAGCTGAAAAGCACATTAGCTAATGTGAAATGGTGTTCTTCTCCAAATTTATTACATTTTCCCCCTCTGTGTTAAATTTTCTTTAAAAGGAGATCTCACAGGAGTGGATAGGCAAGCTGTATCTGTGAACAGCTACAAATAGAAGCACAAGACAAAGTAATCTATAGGCTGACACTCACATTCATTTACTAAATAAGGTCATGAGCAATATTAAGCACATTTTTCTGACACCTTTCCCGGTTGACAAGAAGTTGAGTGCATTCAGTAAATGAAGTACACGGTGAACTATTGTTAGTATTTATCAGGAAACATGATGAGTGGCCCTGAAATAGAGCATCTTACCATCCAAATTTTTCAGTAGCCTTAATAAAGAATAGTCAGTGGCCTTAGTACAGACTAGCTGGAGTACATCTAAGCAGTATTAATGTCACAGTCCACCTCACCATAAAAGTGGAGCTTTGCAAAAGGACCAGAAATGGATTTGGATGGGCAAGTTTGAAAGTAGTTGTAAGTGGATCCGGCATTTTATATTTCGTTGATCAATTTATAAATCTATAATTAAAAGAAAAGTACATTGAGCGGTTGGGCATAAAGTAGAGATTGAATGATACCCACAACAAGTAATTGTTAATATTGACAGGTTATGCTACAGGGATTGCCTAATTTCACAGATAAGGATAGCACAAAATGAGACAACTGCTACATAATGTTTGTTCTAAAGGAATATTATGACATTACTGAGTTTTGAATTTTCCTTTGTATTGACTTTTTTCATAATGCATGAAATAAGCATATATCAACCTAGTTAATACCTGAACAAGACAACACATCCAAGCCATAATTTGATATAAAGCATATGACACAAAGGAAACATCATATTGTAAATATCATATTGCAAACTAACAACTGAAAACTTCCATATGTCTAAAGTACATAAACATATTCTTTATTTTACCTTCACATTCTTTATTTTAAAGAAAGAAAAGCTATTGCAACTCAGCAGTGAACAAGGCAAAGACAGTCAATTGAAATCAACCCTCCATTGCACAGTAACAGTATATGTGTGAAGTTCTTGAGCCAAGCCCCTAAAAGTCTCCATGAACATCAAACCATGCCTGTTGGGGGACCTCAGTTCTCCACCAAATGTCTTGTTAATTGAGCTTTGGCAAATGTTTCCATGAGGACCACTGTCACCCGTCATGCTCATGAGAGTCATGGCCTATGCTTCCACATATTTTAAAATATCTTATTAAAGATTACAGAGCAGTCAGGTGAGTACACACACAATTCCATCCAGACTATGAATGGAAGGACAGCATAATGTACTGACTTTCTGCTCTTTAATGGACTTTACCTGTGACCCAAATATATTCCTTCTAAAGCATTTATAGAACTATCAAAGTTTAGATATTTTAATACTAATGTGTTATCCATTCCATAATGCAGAATATCTTTCTAAAATGTGAAAAAGTGCCAAGCATTCGGTGGTCTACAATAAGTGTTGAACATGAGGACAAAGAGAATTCACTGGAGGACCCTCATTAAAAAATATCCCCACTGAGAATAAAGCAGAGACCACCAGAGTGGACAGAGCACTCACCGTGGCCTTAGAAGGTGGAGCTCCCAAGCGGGTGCACCTGTTTCTATGGGCTAAGGACCATAACCTCTGAGCATTAACTTCCTCTTCCAAAGCACGTGGATGATATCTACTGCAGGGGCATGTTGAAGGGATTAAATTGGTTAATGCATACTGAAGCAGCCACTAAATGTCTCAGTTAAATACATGTATCTCTTCCCCTTACTTTTGCTGAGAACAAAATAATTTTGGTTCTATGTTGCACCCAGTTGTACTAAAGGGCATAACCTTGAATATTTGAAAAGGAAAACTCTCTTCAGTTCAATGGAAAATATAGGACATGTTAAGTAAGAAACAGCAAGTTCTTTAAATCAGTGAATAGCTGTGTTGGGGGGGAAAATGTGGTTCATCCCAAGGCAGCCAAGAGTTGACCTGGTGAACTCTCTGGTTGGTTTTATGCCTTATTTAATCACACATTAAACAGATCTGAAGTTTCTTAAAATGTAAAAATGTCTTCCTTCAAGTAATAAGGACTTAATAAAACTCTTCACTACTTCACTGGAGCCTTATTTGACAATACTCAATTTTTTCTCCTAGGCTTACATGATAGATTCTATGACAGAATCTTTCTCTCCCACCACCTTTTGCAAAAATTCCCCTTTGGCTCTTAACTCTACCATTATGACAGCAACACTTAAAGCTGACCTTTTTTTGACAGAGTTAGAAATTTTCCTCCAGGCAATGTTGTGATTGTTCAATGCTTATGTGTAAATTCTGCAACTGTCTCATACTTCACAGAAACATTTTATAATCCTGCATACTATTCCATCATTGGTTTAATGAAAACATTAACACTTGGTTTCCATAATATTTTCCCTATGGTAGAGTCACTGTTTTATAGAGTAAAGGGACAGATAGCTGATGAACAAATTTTTTAAATTTATCTTATCTACCAATAACATGGAAATATCAAGCTTATATACACAGGTGGACTTGAACCTTTACCATATTTGATTATTTTTCATAACTTAGAATCTAGGCATATATCTATATAATAGAGCTTTTTACAGAAGTCTTTGGAAAAGAACATATTTGTTGTGATTCTCAGTGTTTAAATCAATTGCACACAACAAAATGACTCATGAAAACATTCTACTTAATATGGTATATCTTACTATAGTAAAAGATGACTTCCTAGTTCCTCCCCCTATAAGAGTTACCAATGTAAGCAGTTGAAATGGTTGAGTCTCTTGGCTTTGCACTCCTGCCAAGTTTGGTTTGTGACTAGGAAAATAAGCAAACAAGTCATAAAGGTATGGGAGGAGGGTAGCAATAATGCAGTGTTTATTCTCTTCCTCTTCTTCAATAATTCAGTCCAGAACCACCAAGTGGAGCTGAGCACAGTCAGCATCCACTTGCAGTGGCAGAGAGAGCCATTGTGGTCCAGAGAGGTGCATCAGGGCCTAAGAAGAGTGAGGAAGACATCTTCGTGGTTGGGAAGCACTGCCAATGGCCCTGCAAGTGGGATCAGAATACCAGAGTCACCAGAAAGGCATCTGCACTGGGATGAAGAAGGAGTACAGAGTAGTGGGATATTGATTACATACAGGGGTAGAGCAAATGAGTAAATATGAAAAGGATAATGGGAGCCAAGAGAGTTAAAAATATGAAAAGATAGAGAATTTGAAAGTACTCTGGGGTACTGGATTAGAGTTGAGATACTGGCATAAACTCATGATTTTCATTATAGATAAAGGTAGCTGTGGAAATGAGCATGGTTGTATCTATGTGTATGTGTGTACAGCTCTGTTCACTGTGAGGGCCTGGGAGCACTGGCACCCAAAAGCAATGAGCACATCTGGTACGTGGATTTTGGTTTCTAAGTACCATTCTGCCTAAAAAGGAGCCAATGCTACTTGGAGAAATGGCCAGTTCTGGAACTAAGGCAGGAAAAGTCCAAGATGATCCTGGAACAGAGCCATGTCAAAAAGAAAGAAAATGCTTAAAGAGCAAAGGGGACATGTGCAGGGGACACAGATGCTGGCTCAAAAGGGTTGCCCAATTGCCAAGTCAGGGACCCTTTGAGCTTCAAAATAAATGATAGTAAAATGGACTATAACCCACAGACTACATTAGGAATTAATGACTCCATATTAATATAAATGAATAAATGAATAAAAGTTTGATAAAAAATTATATATTTACCATTATTTCATATTATCTCCCAACAAAATACATATTAATTATAAAGGGAAGAAGAGTAACTTTACTATGGAAACTGAAAATCTTAATTGAAGGATCAAGGTTAACTTGGCCATGAAATGGACAAGTTAAAAGCATGTAGCAGCTGATGGAGCACAGTGGGATATATCTGCCAAAAATGCAAAACCTGACTCTAATCATTAGGAAGTATCAGACAAACCCCAATTGAGGGATGTTCAATTTTTGAAAAACAAAACTGCCCTGTAATCTTTAAAATGTCTAGGGCATGAAAGTCAAGGAAAAAAAAAAAAAAAAACTGAAGAACCGTTTTAGACAGGAGAATAAAGAGACATCACAAATAATGCAACATGTGATTCTAGATTGATCTTTTTGCTATCAAGGACGTTATTGGGACAATTGGCATTATCTGAATGAGTTGGGGATAAAATGGTAGTAATATACCGGTGTTTGTTGCATTTCAGTGCTTGTATTATGATTATGTAGGAGAATGTCCTTGTTTGTAGGGAATATACACTGAACTATTTAGGGTCTTTTTGGTGATAAATGAGGTTTAGTATCTTTTCATGTGATTATTGGCCATTTATACTTTTTTTATGAAGCATCTATGCATATCCTTTACCCATTTTTCTATTGTTTTAGTTATTTTTTTCTCATTGATTGGTATTAGTTATTTGTAAATTAAGGAAATTAGCCCTTTGTCAGTTATAGGTATTACAAATACCCCTGCTTAAAGTTTACAAATAAATCCATTGATCTTTTCCTCAAGGACAGTAAGGAATTTTGCTTAGTTCTGTTTTTACATTTTAATTATTTGCTCTACCTGAAATTTACATTGGTTTGAATAATGAGATAAAGATCTAGCTGTACATTTTTAAAAATGGTTAGTCAATTGCCCCGACACCATATAAAAAGTAGCCTCTCTTTTTCCCACCTTTGAAACACAACCTTTATCACAATCTAAATTCTACTTTATTTTGATCTAATTTTGGACTCGATTCTGTTCTTAACTATTTCTTCTCCAGGGCCAACCAAATGCTTTTCATTATTCAATAACATGCTTCGGTAGAGTATTGTCCAATAGAACCTTCTACAATGATGAAAATGTTCTCTGTTTACTCCATCCAGTGTAGTAGCTACCATCACATTGAACCTGGAGATGTGGTTAGTGTGACAGAGGACCTGAATTTTTTATTTTATAAATTTCTAATTAATTTAAACTTAAATTTCAAATAGCCACATGTGACTAGTGGCTACCATATTTGACAGCAGAGTTTTATTATCCCACTGGGGAGTTTCTACCCAGTCTTTCCACAGTTTTCCAAGATATTCTCACACGTTTATTTTTCCTTATTTTTCCTTCTCATAAGAAATCTAGATTTTCTGGTCTTCCAGAAAAGGTCACAATGAATTTACAGAACACTTCAGGTACAATTGTTATACTTTTAAAGTATGACATCATTAAGCCTTCTTTTAAGTCTCTCAGTAGAGTTTTAAAGTTTTCTTTGTATAAATTTATATATCATCTTTTAAATAGATATTTTATCTTTTGTTTTTTTATTTTTTGTTTTGTTTTGTTTGTTTGCTGTTGTAAATGGTGTACTTATTTCAATGTCTTTTACTATATTTTCTCACTGATAATTATTTATATATAGTGCAGCTATGTAGGTATATTTTGTAATCTTTTGGGTAATTCTCTTTATATTTTCAGGTTGTTAATCATAGAATCTGCAAATAGTAATAATAATTCTTCCTTCCAGTATTCAAACTTTCAATTTATTTCTCATTTAACACCATTGACTGCCATTTCAATGGCAGTTTTAAATAGTTGTAGCAATGGTTAAGATTGTTCCATACTTTAATAGGTATGTTTTAGCATTTTATCCTTAAGCCTCATGCTGGCTTTAAAAAAAATCTGTCAATTCTTGCCTTACCACTGATTTTTAACATCAGAAATGAATGTTGACATTTATTAACATGCCTCTTGTCCTACCTCCTATGTAAGTTATATAATTTACCTCCTCTAACATACTACTACTATATATTAATTTGACCCATTTGTAATTTTTTTTAATTTACCCATGTATTCAGGAAATAAATGCCACTCAGTCATGGCATATTTTTTTGTACAATGTACTGCTAAATTTCTTTAGTAATTATGTAAAGATTTTGGTAATATTCAAGATAATCATCTATTTTAGAACTATTCTATCAACTTTCAGTGTCAGTGGTATGCCGTCATTATTTAAAAGAATTTTGGAGGATTCTTTCTATAATAGTTGAAATAGGCTTAAATAGAGAAATATCATTCCATGGAAAGTTGAATTCATTTACTTCTAACGCCATCTTGGTATGCCATATTTTTATATTAATTCAGTAATAGCTTTAATAACGTGCATTGTCATATTGTTCTGTTTTCTCTCTCTTCTGGAGTCAATTTAGTAGATTCCATTCTCCTTGACTAGGTTGATCCTGATGTCATTAATCTAATGCCAGATTTAGAAAGAGGATGTTTTAGGGTAATATGATGATTTTATTTTTAGTTATGTTGCATTTAAGATGCTTATGGGACATCGAGGTAGAAACAGCCAATAAACAAATAGAATATAGGTCTTAGAGCTATTTATGAGCAATCTGGGCTGGAAAGACAGCCACATGCATGACTGTGGTGGTTAATGAGATCACCCAAGGACAACATAAAGCAATGAAGAGTAATGGCCCCTGGTGGAACCCTGGAAACCCCAACATTTAACTGGGTAGGAAGAGGAAAAGGCTTGAGAATGACAGGAGAGACAGAAAAGTCAAGAATAAGAGATCAAAATTTCCCAATGCTTCAGTGCTTGGATTTATTGTTTAGGAGATCAACAGTGGCCTCAACAAAAGCAATTTCCAGGAAGTGTTTGAGACAAAGCCTGCTTTTGGGTGACTGTAAAGCACACTGAAGGTCAGGAACCACAGCAATAAGTGTAGGGTGTGCTTATCAGAAGCCTGGCTGGGAAGAGAAGGATCCATGAGTCTTAAGTAATTTTAGAGATCATTTTTCAATCAAACACATGAAATATAGACTTTTCCCTCTTTTCTGTGTCCAGAGGAGTTTCACGTGAGAAGGAAAGTTTTTCTTGTGTCGTCTAATAGAGAGCTGGCCATTGTAAAGAGGATCTGGGGAACAGCTGCCTTTCCATGCGCCTTGAGGGATCTGGGACACCAGGGTGATGTGGAGATGTGAAAGGGGGGCCATAAAGCAGTGTCTGTCCCCACTGGAGCCAGCACCAAGGGCAAGGGCTGGAAACCAAGGGCCTTGCACGTCACCAAGGAAACCAAAGTGGGGGAACTTAGACAAAAACCTGGGGGAGGATGGACAGAAGACAGTAATGAGACCATCGATTCACATGCTGCTCTCAAGAGAAAAGGGGAAGAAAAATGAAGAGGAACACAAACTGAAGGCAGGATTTTTAGGGAAATATTTACAAATGCTTGAAAACTATAATTAATATAAAGCAAGGATAGCTGATAAATAGAATATCTAAAGTGCAAATGAGAGCTTAATGGCTTAGAAAAATCAAGTTAAGTCTGATTACTGCACCTAGCCCTCAATAAACACCATCTATCTGCCTTTCAGTGCACCCAGCCCCTGTACACACACGCGTGTGCATACATATGCACATGCACACACAATGCAGAGATACAACTTTATCATAGTGTGAAATGCTGTCATGTTTGACCACATTGCTATATTTTCCCCTAATTTGCTGTCCAATTTATTTTAATTATTAATATTTAGGAAACCCTCTTCCAAGAACAAAACCACCTATTATATAAGGTTCTGCTGTCATTAACTATCTCTGCAACTTTACAATATTCAATGTGCTTGCTTTCAACTTGCATTGTCTAATTAAATCCTTCAATAAATCCATATAAAAGCAATGATCATTTATACTTGCTGTATCTACAGAATTACATTCTCCATGAGGAACTTTGAAATACCCGCAAGCATTTCACCAGCATGATCTTTGCAAGTGAATTCTTCCCAATTCTCATTTAAAACCTCCGTTGAGTCCTAATAGGACTGGGGTCTGGGCACAAGTGTGAAAGACTCTGGGATGGGCAGAACCAGGCTTGGCAATAGAGGCGTAGCCTGACTAAATGAGGCCTGGGAATGTACCACTCCCTGCAGAAGCTAGGGGTGCAACCCGATTATTGTAGGTATGATGACCAAAGGCTAAAACAAGCCCCTGGCAAGCACCAAGGGAAAGCTCAGACTCAGGAGACTCACCCCCAACAGGAGCCCAGCCCCCATAGAGCAGGCAATAGGCAGGTCTAGGAGTACACCAGTCCCCAGACGGGAAGGCCGGGGTTCCAGGGGAAGCCCAGTCACAGATAGAAAGCCCATGTCCATGCAGCTGGCTCAGGAGGGGAGGAGGCGCATCTGCTCATTTGAAACCTTTGATCATGATTCTCAAATAGGCAACCAACTTTCTACATACCCCTAGGAAAGGGTCCCCAGGTAGGGGTCTCCACTCCCCGGGCCATGGACTGGCACTGGTTCGTGGTCTGTTAGGAACCAGCTGCACAGCAGGAGGTGAGCAGTGGGCAGGTGAGCAAAGCTTCATTTCATCCGTATTTAGGTTTGCTCTCATTGCTCGCTTTACTTCCTGAGCTCCGCCTCCTGTCAGATCAGCAGCAGCATTAGACTCTCACAACGTGAGTGCGAACTGTGTTGTGAACTGTGTGTCTCAGGGATCCAGGTTGTGTGCACCTTATGAGAATCTAATGACTGATGATCTGCCACTGTTCCCCATCACCCCATCACAGATGGGAGCATCTAGTTGCAGGAAGACAAGCTTAGGGCTGATTTCACATCATGGTGAGGTGTATAATTATTTCATTATATATTACAATGTAATGATTATAGAAATAAAGTGCACAATGAACGTAACGCACTTGAACCGTGAAACCTTCCCCCACACTGGTCCGTGGAAAAATTGTTTTCCATGAAACTGGTCCCTGGTGCCAAAAAGGCTGGGGCCCCTGCCCTAGGAAATTCATATTTGCACTCTTAGGGGTGTTTTATTCTTCATTCTTTGCGAATAAATTAGCTTCCTCTTTTCCAAAGAAAATGGAAACTATCACATGAAGACTAGCACATCTTCCCACTGAGAACTTTTATCAACTGACCTCTCTCTGTCCTCATCTCACCTTCCCTCCTCATGTGATGGGTACAGCAATCTCTGTGCAGTTATCCAAAGCCAGCCCCTCTGGCTGTACTGAATTCCATCCTCTCTTATCTACCCAAGAAGTTAATTTCTGTAATTATTCCACTTTCTACTGCAATTTTCATGCTAGAAAGAAATTCCTTTTTGCCCCCACATCCCCTTATGGGCATCGCCTCTTCTCTGCTCTCTTCAACAGAACTCCTTCCAAGGGCTGTCAGTGCTTTTCATGTCCACGCCCTCAACACTAACCCCGTCCCCTCTGCAACCCACTCCAGTTATCTTCTGTCTCCTCTCCATTGAAATGCCTCATGTCAAGGACCCCGGTAGCCTCGCTGTTGCCAAACCCAAGGTTCTGTTCTTTGTCCTTGTCTTACTCAAACTCCCAGCAACACTCACCCCAACCAACCATCTGCTCTGATAACAGCCTTGTCCACCTGCTCCTCCAGCTCCTCCCAGCTCACAGGACACTCCTCCATCTCCGGGGCTAGCTCCCCCTCCTCCCTCTGCAACAGGCACAGGACTCCAGCCACTCTCTTCTCCAACTGCACTCTCTCAACATGTATATAGTCCAGTGGCTCTCAACAGGGGACAGCTTTGCCCTGCAGGGGTCACTTGACAATGTCTGAAGACACTTTTGTCACAAGGTGAGGAGATGCTGCAGGCATTCCTGTCTGGAGGCCTGGGATGCGGCCAAACGTCCTCCAACGGACAGGACAGCCCCCGCTGTGCTTACTCTGCAAGGAAGGTCCACAGTGCCTGTTCTGTCCAACAACCCTGTTCTAGTCCATGGTTTTAAGCCATTTTATACACAGATGACAGAGTCACAGGTTGATACACCCAGCTCTACCCACCCTTCTAATTTGTATGTCCAACCACCGCCTCACTATTCCTGTTTGAATGTCTAAACAGGTGATTTAGAATTAACCTCTGACATAGCTCTTCATTTTCTTCCAAAGTCCACTCTTTCTTGGCCATTTCCATCTCAGTCAATACCACCAGTTATATAGACCAAAACCCTAAAAGTCAATCTTTATTCTTCTCTAATCCTTATAAGACACAGCCCATCCAGCAGCAAAGTTCATTGGCTCAGCCCTCTTAACCCACCTTAAAGCTGAGCATGTCTCATGGTATCCAGAATGTGGATTCCCAAGCCTTCACTGTCTCTGGGTTGAACTTCTGCATTTGTCTTCTAGTTCTTCTCCTTGCATCTATTCTTAAAGCCGGAAAATCTGCTTTCCATGCAAAAGAGTTATCTTTTCAATACATGAATTCCATCATGCCATTCTCTTGCTTAAATACCTCCCAATGGTTTCTCATTTAGCTGAGAGTAAAATCCTCCTCCCCACTAAATAAATCAAGTTGTTCAGGTGAGCTGACCAAATGATAAAACACGGTAAAGTATTTTTAAACTTTTATTATCGATTACGGTGGAAATTGAAAAGTCAAGAAAATTAACCCACTATAAAAAAATATTTGAGCATGTAACTATATTTACGAGAAGCAGGTTGGAATTCTCAGGGACAGCTTGTGGAAATGAAGGTCCCCCATGGTCCATCGCAACCAACCGTATTCCTGACGATACTGTGAGGGTGCGTGAGATGGGAACGTGCATCCAAAGAAGGATGTGTGAGGCCGAGGTGGGTGGATCACCCGAGGTCAGGCATTCGAAACTGGCCTGGCCAACATGGTGAAACCCCATCTCTACTAAAAATACAAAATGTAGTCGGGTGTGGTGGCAAGTGCCTGTAGTCCCAGCTACTTGGGAGCCTGAGGCAGGAGAATCGCTTGAACCTGGGAGGCAGAGGTTGCAGTGAGCTGAGATCGCGCCACCGCACTCCAGCCTGGGCGACAGAGTGAGACCTTGTCTCACTTAAAAAAAAAAAAAAAAAAAGTGAACAAAAGCATTGCACGGAAAACACTTTTATACAAGTTCACAAATAATGAGGATGGGGTAGAATTAATGGCCGTCCTAAAAGAGCTGAAGCATTTGCTTAATCTACCCAAGAAAGAAAAATCAAGAGATTTGAACCACTAAGAAATAATGTAGATTCTGCAGAACCTGATATTGACATCAGATAAAGAAACAGTTACAAATATTAACATATATAAATTACTGGGTCCAAACTGCCTCCATCCCAAGTAATTAAGAGAATTGACTAAAACGTTTCAAATGTTACTTTTGAAAAATCATGTAGAGTTGTAGCAATATCAGAATGCTGTAGAGAAAGTTAATGATTATGGAACTCAAAAAGGAAAAGTAAGTGAGACTGTAATATTGTGATTATTTAACTTAGTGTACAGATTGATCTTGCCTTAAATAATTACCAATTAACTTCTACTAAAAAATGTAGTAGGTATGATATGTGTATAGCATACACAGGGAAAAAGAAGTAAAATAAAAGAACATTGGTTGGGCGTGGTGGCTCGTGCCTGTAATACCAGTACTTTGGGGGGCCAAGGCAGGTGAATCACCTGAGGTCAGGAGTTTGAGACCAGCTCGGCCAATGTGGTGAAACCCTGTCTCTACTAAAAATACAAAAATTAGCCAAGCATGGTGGCAGGCACCTGTAATCCCAGCTACTTGGGAGGCTAAGGCAGGAGAATCGCTTGAACGTGGGAGGCGGAGGTTGCAGTAAGCCAAGATTGCGCCATTGCACTCCAGCCTGGGCAACAACAGCAAAACTCCATCTCAAAAATGAAAAATAAAAAATAAAAGAATATTAAGGATAAACTAAAATACTGAGAATAAAAATGTGTGTGTCCCATTGAGAAAACATTTTCTGAGTGCCCACTGAGCTCCACACACAATGGGAAAGCAGAAGAAGGATGGAAGTGGTAGAAGCCTGCATTCTAGTGAGGGAGCAAAACGACTCAACTGTAATGCACAGGAAAAAGTAAATGCTATAAAAGAAGAAGCCTAAATCAAGGGTTACGGGAGGACTTAATTTTGGAAGAAGGAACAGGAAAGAGAAAGTGGTCAGAAAAGGCTTGAGGGAGACTGCTTTTTGCTGGCTTTAGCGTGTGGTGGGCTTTCAACTGGCTGAGGACCAGGAGAAACATGCTTAGGGAGAGGGAGCTGGTCCACAAACAGGCCAGAAAGGCATGCATTATGAAGATGTGCCTTGCTAATTGAATTGCTTTTCTAAACAGTGGATGAAAAATAAAACAGAAACAGAGTGATTCTGTTAGTCAGGTGCCCTGGAAATAGGCTCTGAGATGGAGATTCTTGCACGGAAATAATGCCTATAAGAGACTGAGAATGTTATCCTTATCAAAATTCCAATGGCATTTTTCACAGAAATAGGAAAACTATCCTAAAATGTATATGGAACCACAAAGACCCTGAAAATCCAAAACAATGTTGAGCAAAAGGAACAAAGCTGGGACCAGGCGTGATGGCTCACACCTGTAATCCCAGCACTTTAGGAGGCCAAGGCGGACAGATAACCTGAGGTCAGGAGTTCAAGACGAGCCTGGCCAACATGGCGAAACCCCATCTCTACTAAAAATACAAAAATTAGCCAGGCACGGTGACAGGCATCTGTAATCCCAGCTACTCAGGAGGCTAAGGCAGGAGAATCACTTGAACTTGGGATGTGGAGCTTGTGGTAAGCTGAGATCATGCCACTGCACTCTAGCCTGGGCAACAGAGTGAGACTCCATCTCAAAAACAAGGAAGAACAAAGCTGGAGGCACCACACTGCCTGATTTCAGAATATACTACAAAGATACAATAATCAAAACAGCATGGTACTGGCATAAAAACAGATATGTAGACCAAATAGAACAGAATAGAGAGGCCAAAAATAAATCCACACATTTATAGTCAGCTGATCTGCAACAAAGCTGCCAAGAACATAACACAGGGAACGGACAGTCTCTTCAATAAATGGTATTGAGAAAACTGGATATCCACATGCAGAAAATGAAACTGGGCCTTATCTCACAACATACAAAAATCAACTCAAAATGAATTAAAGATTTAAATATAAGAACTGGAACTGTAAAACTACTAGAAGAAAACATAGGAGAAAACTACATGACATCGGCCTAGATAGTTTTGTTGTTGTTGTTGTTGTTGTTGTTGTTGTTGTTTTTGATACAACCCAAAAGGCACAGGCAACAAAAGCAAAACTAGATAAGTGAGATTATATCAAACTAAAAAGCTTCTGTATAGCAAAGGAAATAATCAATAGAGTGAAGAGATAACCCATGGAATGGAAGAAAATATTTGCAAACCAAAAATCCTATAAGAGTTAATATACAAAATATATACAGAACTCAATTCAATAGGAAGAAAACAAATAACCCATTTTTAAAATGGGCATGGCCAAACACAGTGGCTCACGCATGTAATCCCAGCTCTTTTGGAGGCAGAGAAGGGTGGATCACAAGGTCAGGAGATCGAGACCATCCTGGCTAACACGGTGAAACCCCGTCTCTACTAAAAATACAAAAAATTAGCCAGGCATGGTGGCGGGTGCCTGTAGTCCCAGCTACTCAGGAGACTGAGGCAGGAGAATGGCGTGAACCCAGGAGGCGGAGCTTGCAGTGAACCAAGATCACGCCACTGCACTCCAGCCTAGGGGACAG
Organism: Macaca nemestrina; assembly: GCF_043159975.1. NCBI lineage: Eukaryota > Metazoa > Chordata > Mammalia > Primates > Cercopithecidae > Macaca > Macaca nemestrina. Next base: position 8,455,740 of record NC_092129.1, on the reverse strand, counting down.
AGTGAGACTCCATCTCAAAAAAAAAAAAAAAAAAAAAAAAAGAGGCAAAGGATCTGAATAGACATTTCTCAAAAGAAGACATACAAATGACAAACAGGTACATTGAAAAGATGGTCAGCATCAGTAATCATCAAGGAGATGCAAATTAAAACCAGGATGAGATATCTCTTCACACCTATTAGAATGGCTATTATCAAAATGACACAAGATAGCAAGTGATATGGTTTGGCTGTGTCCCCACCCAAATCTCATCTTGAATTTTAATCTCCATAATCCCCGCATGTCTAGGGAGAAACCTGGTGGGAGGTGATTGGATCACGAGGGTGGTTACCCTCGTGCAGTTCTCATGATAGTGAGTGAATTCTCATGAGATCTGATGGCTTTATAAGGGGCTCTTCCCCCTTAGTTCCTCACTCACTGTCTCTCACCTGCCACCATATAAGGTGTATCTCTTCCACTTCTGCCATGACTGTAAGTTTCCTGAGGCCTTCCCAGCCATGCAGAACTGTGAGTGAGTATTTTATACATTACCCAGTCTCAGGTAGTATCTTTATAGCAGTGTGAGAATGAACCAATACGGCTAGTGTTTGTGAGGATGTGGAAAAAGAGAACCCTTGCACACTGTTAGAGGGAGTGTAAATTAGTACAGCCATCATGGAAAACAGTATGGAGGTTCCTCAAAACATTAGAAATAGAGATATTGTATAATCCAGCAATCTCACTTCTGGGTATATAGATCCAAAGGAAATTAAATCAGTATGTTGAAGAGATATCTGTACTTTCATTTTCATTGCAGCATTATTCACAGTAGCCAAGACATAGAATCAACTTCAGTGTCCATCAGTGGATGAATGGATAAAGAAAATGTGGTAGATATACACAATGGAATACTATTCGGCCTCTAAAAAGAAGGAAATTGGCTGGGCACAGTGGCTCATGCCTATAATCCTAGCACTTTGAGAGACTGAGGCAAGAGGATCACTTGAGTGCAGGAGTTTCAGACCAGCCTGGGCAACACGGCAAGACCCTGTCTCTACCAAAAAATAAAAATAAAAAATGAAAAAAAGGAAATCCTCTCATTTTCGACAACATGGATGAACCTGGAGGACATTATGCTAAGTGAAATATACCAGTCACATAAACACAAATACTGCGTGATCTCACTCATATGTAGAATCTAAAGTCAAATTCACAGAAGCAGAGAGTAGAACGGTGTTTAGCAGGAGCCTGGGGAAGGAAAGTGGATTGAGAGATGTTGGTCAAAAGGCACAAAGTTTTGATGAGACAGGATGAATGAGTTCTGGAGATCCACTGCAGTATGGTGACGCTGGAAATAATAATGTATATTTGAAAATTGCTAAGGGAGTAGGTCTTAAATGTTCTCACCACAAAAACATGAGAAGCATGTGAGGTGATGGATATGCTAATAAGCTTGATTTAATCATCCCACAGGGTATAGCGTACATGTGTTGAAACATCACACTGCACACTATAAATATATGTAGTTTTTATTTGTCAGTTAGGCATTAATAACGCTGGAGGCAGGAAGAAAGAGGAAGAAACAGGGCTGGGCAGGAGAGGTTAGACTGCCTGGAGGAGGTCCCAGGTAATCTCCACTTGAGGCCAAGGAGCTAGGGCTTTGTGCCCGTGCATTAGCCAGCCCATGCAGGCTGCTGGAGAAAGGGGTAACCTTGAGCAAAGCTGCTACTGTCTGAGGCGGAGGGCAATTCCCAGGATGAGACCCAGCCATCAGTGGCTCACACCCCAGTGCCTGGGGAGAACCTGTTCTGTAGGAGGGTTGGGGCTGCACTCAGCAGCAGCCTCCACAGTGACCCATGATGTAGGGAAGGATAAATTCCAAAAATGTTTGAAAGTATTCGTATCATTGATGTCTATTTTAATTAAAAGAGCCAATGGGATTAAAAATCATGGTAAACTGATCCTTTGTAGCTCATAAGCGTGATGAGTAGGATTTCACACTCATGTGTGAGACGTGCCTCCCTCAAACCTTATAAATGATGATGGTACCTTAAAAAATAATCGTGGTCAACCACATAAGATTCCATGTGAATGTTTGTGGCATGTAAAAACATGACTTCCTGCTTGTATTAGGCTGTTCTTGCATTGCTATAAGGAAATACCTGAGGCTGGATAATTTTTAAGAGATTTAATTGACTCACAGTTCTGCAGACTGTACAGGAAGCATTGTGCTGGCATCTGCTTCTTGGGAAGCCCCGGGAAGCTTCTACTCATGATAGAGGGCGAAGTAGGAGTACGCACATCACATGACGAAAGCAGGAACAAGAGGTAGGTGAAGGGTAAGGTGCCACGCACTTAACAACCAGATCTCACCAGTGCTCACTCACTAGGGCAGGGACAGCATCAAGCCATGAGGCATCCACCCCATGACCAAAGCACACCACCCACCATGCCTCGCCTCCAACACTGGGGATTCCATTTCAACCCGACATTCGAGCGCGATCAAATATTCAAACTGCATCACTGGTGTTCTAATGAGTTAGAAGTTGAAGATGCACCAATATATGTAACGGAAAGATAACGAGAGGACTGTAAGCCATTCCCATGGGTATGCCATCCCTCACGAAGGAGCAGAGCCAGCAGCCTACCCATCATTACAGGACTTGCACTGAGCTAGGTCAGCAGTAGCAGAAACAGCTTTATACTGATGGGGACTACAAAGTTTTAACACCCAGGGCCACCAAACATTCACCCTTACACCCAGAACCTCATACACGTTTGCAAGACTGGAGAAGATGGGTCCGCCTGTTCCTGGCCATCGAGATGAATTGCCCTCCCTGTGGCAAGAATGAAACCCACAACTTGGGTGTTATTAGCGCAACCTCTCATCCAATTGACACCACCGGCCATAGATGACGATAATAAGAAAGTAAGGCAGACGCAGCTAAGCTGATAAAATACGTGCAAGTTGGAAAAACTAATTTCAGCTTAGAAAAACAGCACACTAATGAAGCTTTTAAAAATTAACTTTTGACTAAAGCTCATACAGAGAGGCAGTGTTGGTGAAAAACCACAGTAAACATCAAAACAAGCATGAGTTCAGAGTCTGGAAACGTAACCAGAAGGTTATTGTTTTTAAATATACAGAGAAGACACACATATTTGTTTCCTGTTTATGATATATATATATATAAGAAAACAAGATAATTATTTTTTTTCAATCTGCCACTAATCAGTGTGACAAAAAATCCATGACGCTCTAGGAATCTGACCAGCTCTCCAGGCAATGGATTCTTCAAGTGAGAGCAACTTGAAGTACTTCTGGAGTCAGAAGATGCAGTCAGAGTCCCTGAGCCCAGAGGGTGTTCTTAATCTGTGCCTGAAAATGATTGAAATGGACACCAGTGGAGGCAGATAAACTCTGGAAATGTTTAAGCAGGCAAAAAAGAAAAAAATAATTGAAAAAGTAAACCTAGATGAGTACGTGGCACACAGCGGAGGCCCAACATGCCTCCGCAAAATTATGCTGGCAGTCAGTTTGTGACAAATAGATTAAGATAGTGCACCAATGCACTGCCATTAGGGTATGAATAGTAAACCACCTTTATACCAAAGAATTCCTTTTTATGGAAAAAGTACAGTCAATTTTTTTTTTTTTTTTTAACTTTCGGCAATACGGCAGAAGTAAAGGAACCGCAGTAAACAAACATGATTATTTTTATAACATTTCGCAAAGTAAAAGTTTCAGCTGAAAATAAAAAGAAACCTTTATAAATTGGAATAAATGCAGACTGGAGTCATTCTGTAGCACAGTGACCAACATTTGGACACATCACATGAGTCTTAAAGGTCACAGAATGAGTCTAGTTATATATGTTTTTCCATTCCAGACAGCTTGAAATTTAGTGTCTAATTCGAAAGTCCAAAAGTATGAAACTCCTGAAAATAAGCTTTCCAAATGACTAGTTTACTTTCTCCGTGGAACTTAAAATAGGATGGAAGGGAAGTCCAATTCTGAGAAAGTAGAATCTCCTTCTGATGTTTTGTTTATAAAAATAGTAAACACTTTACTACAGTAAAAAGGGCTAAATTTCATATCTCTATTTAAAAGCATTTGCAGGCCAGGCATCTGCTGGCTCACACCTGTAATCCCAATGCTCTGGGAGGCTGAGGCAGGAGGATCACTTGAGTCTAGGAGTTCAAGACCAGCCTAGTCAACATAGTGAGACCGCCGTCTCTACAGAAAGTTACCCCGGGGAGAGGTGGTGCGCACCTGTAGTAGTCAGGGGGCTGAGGCAGGAGGATCACTGGAGCCCAGGAATTGGAGGCTACGGTGAGCCATAATCGTGCCACTGCACTCCAGCCTGGGTGACAGAGTGAGACCCCTGCCTCTAAAAAAAAAACCCACAACAACAACAAATAAAAACAGTATTTGTGGTCCCTTTCAAAGCACAGATTCTTCTGCTTCTCAGAACACTCAGATTGCATCTGATCTTTGCTTGCCAGAATCATCATTTTATGGCTTAGCAAGTTGTTGTCTGCAGGCTTTGCCCCGGTAATGGTTCCAAAGCCGTTCAGCCACAGCTCGAATAACCTGCACCCGGAGCACAAACGTGGCATCCGCAGTCAAGCACCACCGTTCCCCTTCAGTCTCGTGACTTTGTGAAGTAGTAATTCCACACCTGTCAAATGCTGTCGGAAGAGACCCTTGAACAGTCCGAGGAGAACCCTCCTCTGGGAAGACATTTGGGACAGAAGAATTTTCCTTAAGAAGGAAGAAAAGACAGATGAGGAAAGCGCTGACTTCATCTCATGAGGACCAACAGGCTCCACAATTCCTTTAGCGGCTGCGTCAGCAAGACGCCCAGAACTGTCTCCAGGCGACAGCAGAGGTCGGTTTCAGGTCCACAGAGTCCCACTAAGCTCCTATAATTGAGAACCTAATTCAATTCTAACCTGATGGTGAAATTATTCAACGGTTTGCTTCTGGGCATTGAAATAAATAATAAAAAGCAGCAAATGTAATACTGCCATTGTTGACATTCTCTACAGTGGCATCAGAAACTCCTCAAAGTTCTGTTTACTTTCAAGTGGCCATCTTCTTAGAACATTGTCCGCTGTGCAAGCTCTTTGCAAAGAGAACTTATGTCTATATACGTAATATTTGTGCCATGCATTACAGTTTTTAAAGAGCTTAGCAAATATGAATCTTCTTTACTACACAGCACTCCTTTAAGGTAAAGCTTTCAATAACCAATTTTTTAATCTCTTCATTGTAGCACAGGTAACTGTGTCCTTATGCTGGGAAATTATGCCCCTTAGAATACCAGTTATTCCAATTTATCAGCCTAAAGTGTATATGGATTACTTACTCTAAGTCTACACACATAGCATTTTTTAGTGTAATAAAATATTCACTATTTTAATGGACAAAACATCCAAAAGAGATTCTACTTTCTCAGAATTAGACTTCCCTTTCCTCCTCCTATTTTAAGTTCCAGGGAGAAAATACACTAGTTATTTGGAAAGCTTATTCTCAGTGGAGTTTTATAGTTCTGACTTTTGAATAGACATTAAATTTCATGCCATCTAGAATGGAAAAACATATATAACAAGACTCATTCCACGGCCTTTAAGACTTATTTGATGTGTCCAAATGTGTCCAAGTATGGTCTACATGTCTGTTTATTGCTGATGGAAACAGCAACAGTAATTCACCTTCGAAATCCCTCAAACGTGGCTGAAGAAACAAGTAAAGAACGCGGGACGGTGTGTAATGCTGAACTGCCGCAGGTGCAGAGTTAGGGAGGAAAACACCCAGAAGGTTGTCAGAGCCTCAGACATTCAGAAAAGGCTTCCTGGAGGACAGAGGCCTCCAACTAGGCCTCGAAAGCCAGTATTTAGAGAGAGAGGAGGAGGTAGGTAAGGTGTCCCTGCCAGGAATTCCAGCCTTGTGAAAGAAGCCTGCAGGACAGAAATGAAGATCCTACTGAGATGGCAGAGGAGAGAGGTCAAGGGTGCCGCAACCTTCAGGCACAACTAGGAAGATCCCTGCAAAGGCAACAGCTCCTCTGGGCCAGTAGAGAAAGTGGAGACCCCAAACAGGGGCTCTCAGGATAGGATGGGGCCATGGCTGGGAGCAGCACCACCTGTGGGAGGCTGGCAAGGCGGGCAGGCCCACAGGGGAGCCGTGGCTTGCCGGCTGGGCTTTCTCCTGCTGGCAGTACCGGTGTCCTCCAAAATTGCTTCCTGCGGTTTTCCTATTTCTCTTAACTTCATCCACTATCTTTTCTCGTGTCCTGTGACCCACTCATTGCCATGCCGCTGAACATGCTGTTAGAACAAGAAAACAACAGTCTGTGTTATGTTAAGCACATCCTGCTCAATCCTGGCCAGAGTTCCCTGCCCATACGCTTTATAAAGCGGTGGACAGTCCCCAGGTGGGCTCGCTGGGAGTCTGCACTGGCGCTGCATGCAGGAGAGCCCTGGGCTGCTCTGACCACACTGACGTGCTGGGTTGTCACGCCCTGCACGGATGCAGACAATTCCACACAGATGGATCAGCAACTTTGCAGGTCTTGACAACTATGAGCCCAGATCCGCTTAGCCAGGATGCCTCAACAAAAGGTGACTTCACATAGGGTGGCTTGAAAAGGCAAGCAATCCTGGCTGACTGCATCCCTTCCCCAGGACCAGCACCCACCGGGTGACTCCTTTTACCCTTAACAAACTCCGTCTGCCAGTCAGAGCCCCTTATCCATGAGCCTGCATAGTTCAGAATCACCCTCAACACACAGGGATCCGTTTGCCTCTCTGCGGTGGGACCGGACAGGTGCAAGAGCCTCTCTAGAGCATTGGCTGCAGGTTGGTCATGATAAAACCTCACCCAAGAATGCTGAGCATGCGGTTACCGCACGTAAACAAGTCCCAGCTTCACTCTCAGCTGGAGCTGGCACGACGTTGGTATTTCTGTAATGCTGCATTGGCAGAATTTCATCCGCAGTATATGTTGAAACAGACAGATAATTATTTAGAACAAATAAAATAAGCTGCTTCTGAACATGGCTTGAAGTGGGCACTGACGTGCTGGGACTCTCAGGCCAGCCTCTACCACCCAAGGCGGCTCTCTACAGAACACAAAGGCCCAGCCTGGAAGGGAGTGGCTGAGGTGAGTGCCTCAGGACAGGCCAGCACAGTGATGTTCATTCCAAGAATACTTATGATGAAGAGAACCCCGGAGAGCTGAAGATTAGCGTCAGTCACACTTTTATAATAGAGAAGAGCTCGCCTGCGCCAGGTGCCGTGTCCCGCTGGGCCTGGCTACTCCAGAGGCTCCTCTGCTGCCTCAACGTGCCCGAGCCCCGACCTGCAAGTCCTCTGAGAGAGTAGCTCTTAGCTCCAGCCTGCGTGTCAGACCAAAGCACACACTTTGTCCACTTCTTACTATGTTTAGTAAGAAGGGAAGGAGAAGGGAAGAAAATGAGGAAAGGAGAAACAAAGGAAGAGGAGAAGGAAGAAGGCAGTGCAGTGAGGGAAGGGAAAGGTGGGAAGATGTGGAAATAAGGACCAGAGACAAAAGAAGGGGCAGAGGAAGGTGGCTCTGTGGTCCTGGCCTTGTTTCTGGCAAAACACACTTACACTTTGAGGGTGCTCCGCTTCCCTAAGGCACACCAGGGAAGGTCAGCAGTTTTCCTGCGGACCAGTGAGAAGAGGAACCCTGTTCAGGAAGAGTAGGCAAGAGGAAGAGACAAAAGCGATTGATTCCCTGAGGTGCCGGAGCAGGAAGAACAGTCCAGGCATGGCCTGAGAGCAGAGCAAGGTAAAGAGCACCCCTCACCTACAACCCAGCTCACGCTCCCAGCAGGAGGCCCTGGCCCTGCACAGCCAGCCCCTCCACCTCTCCTCCAGGAGCCTCCACCCCTGAAACCAGCCCTCAGCCCTCTCCCACCTCTGCTCCTCTGGCTGAAATACTGCCCCTCACACCAGGGCCACATCCCTCTGGGACTGCAGCTGGAGTGGCCCTGCCAGTGTAGCCAAGGGTATCTCCCAGGAGCAGATGGTCTCAGCAACTTCAAACACATTTTCTGTGAAGTTTTCTCTTGTATTGTGATGTTACAGAATATTCTCAGCAGGAATCTGTCCCCCGTGAAGTATTCTTTGCTGCAATCCATCTTCAGTTCACAATGGGAATAACCTGCTCACCATCCTTTGTATTTTTCTCACCTACTTTCATGTTTTTTACATCTCTGTTAGGATACTTACATTATTTAGGGATAAAGCTGAAGGTGTGTGAAAGGATGGATGAAGAGATGGCTGAACTGATGGATGAACAGAAAGTGCACCTACCACTAAAAACAGAGGGATGGAGTAGAATGCAGGAGGCCGGAGGCTGCAAGAGGCATTTTACTGTTGACCTAGATGGTAATTTGGAGAGAGAGAGAGAGAGAGAGAGAGAGAGAGAAATGATACCAGCCTTGAACTTGAGAGATGCCATTTTCTAAATTACCCTGTGTGGCTAAATGACTTTGCATACTAGCCCAAAGAAATAACTGCCATGCATTCCATTGTGTGAAAAAACATATTACGAGTTCAAGAAAATAAGAGGAAACATTTTAACATCAAGATGGGAAGGGATAAAGACAAACCAAGAGACGATGGAGCGGGCTGGATACAGCTGTCCACATGAGAAATGGCGGTGGCTTCTGTGTGTTAGGGGCAAAGGAGATGGAGAAAATGGAAATATTTGAAAAATACTGAAGACATATAAAGGACAGATCCTAATGACAGAGAATTGTGAGTGAGGGAGAAGGATGAGTAAAAGATAACTTCTGGATTTCTGTTCTGAAAATGAAATTCTGAAAGGGGAAATGGAATGACGAGCAAGTTTGCAGGGAGGGAGGGAAATTGTAAGTTGCCCTGTCCTTCATGGTTAAGATTTCACCAAATGGGAGACATTCAAATAGAAATGTTCCCTGAATAACAGGACATTTTGTCCTGGGACTCAACAAGAATGCCAGGTGGGAAATAATAGATTTTATTCAGCCATTCAAGAGTGTTCAGGTCTTAGGGGATAACTATCGTCATTAATGGAAGAGCACTCTTGTCACTGATGATAGAGATGGTCCATAGAAAGTGACACAGGGCAGGGACAGAAGATGATCTAGGGTGCAGTTCTGAGTCTCACCCTCTGCTGTGGTTTGGGTATGTTTGGATATAGCTTGTTTGGTGCCACCAAGTCTCATGTTGAAATTTGGTCCCCAGTGTTTGAAGTGAGGCCTGGCGGGAGATGGTTGGATCATGGGGGCAGATCCCTCGTGAATGCCTTGGTGCCATTCTCAGGGGAGTGAATTCTCATGGGAGTGGGTGAGGTCTCACTCTTAGTTCCTGCAGAAACTGGTTGTTGAAGAGAACCTGGCAGCTCCTCCTCTCTCTCTTGCTTCCTCTCTGGCCATGTGATCTCTGCACACACCAGCTCCTCTTCATCTTCCACAATAAATGGAAGCTTCCTGAGGCCCTCACCAGAAGCAGATGCTGCTGCCATGTTTCTTATATAGCCTGTAGAACCATGAGCCATGATAAACCTCTTTTCCTTAAACATTATCCAGCCTCAGCATTCATTTATAGCAGTCCCAGCAGACTAAAACAGCTACATTTAAGGGACAGATGACTCCCTTAAAGGAGAGCAAGCAGATGCAGCCAAAGATGTAGGTCAAAAACCACGAGAGTTTAGTTCTATGGGAACCAAAAGAAGAATGTTTTAAACAAAGAGAGCAGAGTCACAAATTTCTCTTGGAGGCAAAGTAAAATAAAGGCTGAAAAGTGTCCATTGAACTGAGCAACAATGCTGTCTAGGGGAAAGCAGTTTTCATACAGAGATAAAACAGAAGCCAGATTATAATGGGTAAAAACAATAAGTAAGCGTTGAGGAACAGAGCAAGTACAGGCAACTCTTTTTTAAAAGTTGATTTTGAAGAAGGAAAGTGAGGCCAAATGTTGGTAGGGTTTTGGGGTTAGACAGAGACTTGTTAGTTTTAAGATGAAAAGACATGACTATGTTTAAATGAAGAAAGATATGAGCTCCATGTAACTGAAGGTACAAAAAAGAAAGGCTATAATCTGTTGTACAAGGCCCCTGAGGAGGTTGGAAGACATAGCAAAAGGATTTGTCTGAAATGAAAAGGGGCTCACCTCTTCCATCGTAAGCCGGCTGAATGGGAGTTGTGGGCATGACTCGAGCAGTTCAGACACACCACATTTCCTGCTGCTCTCTGATATCCCCAAACCTGTCCTATTTCCCCTTTTGCATGTGATAGTCTAATGATAATCCTGAAGCATATACAGATATATTTATTCTCCATTGATAAAGCATCATATAATCTTCTAGAGACATAGGCTCCATTAAAATAATTTCTCAATTTCCCCATTGTACGTAGCCAGCCACTAAAATATCACTTGACTAAGTGTAGGTGGTGTTGGTGACTAGAAAATGTATGTCTTGAGAGTATGGTGTTCTTTTACTTGTAGAATATGAAATATCTGCTTCCAGATTCCTCAAGGTCCTTCTCCTTGGGTTTTTGTCTTGCCAGCTCATGCCATTCATCCCCTGTGTTAATGTCTATAGAACAGCAAGGAAATGTGTCTAAAATTCAACAGCTTGCCAGCACCTAAGAGAAATTATCAGAAATATTGTCAACTTCCTCTTAAATATTTCTCTCTGGAAAATTTTTTTAATTTCACAAGGTTTTATCATCTATATTATAGGGATTTGTTTTTAATTCTTCACAATTTCCTTACACTCCTCCAAAAGAATCTTTAACATGTACAGTTTTCTTTTTCAATTCTGCCCTTGGTGAGTCAATTTATAGTGGGGTCTGATATTTTATTTTTGTCAAATATTGCTTATAAGAGAGAGGCTTTAGGTTGGTAACAACTAAACACTAAAATAAAAATAAAGTAAAGAAAAAAGTTTTTTTTTAAAAGAGAGGCTTTGGGAAAACTGGCAAACTTTCTGCTCTTCTAAAGGTTACTTGTTATATGACTGATCTCCAAGCATTTATTTATCTGGAAAAATCTGTTTGTGATTCTGCATATGTCAGGGCAACAATGCCTGCAACATACTTTGAAAGATGGTGGGATATGCTACACAGGGTACTGTACAAACCTCAAGGCAAATCATGTTAAATAGAACTGTTCTCCTCCCATCTGTCAAAGCACACCTATTTTTCTTCAAACCAAAATGTAGTTTGACCTCCAAGTAGGTTTCCTAAACAACCCTGCCTTTCTCCGTTCCTCCTAGTGCCACCTTGAGCTGGCCTTCTTCTGAATACTCTTTCATTTATTGGTAATTGTGACTTACTTATGTATACTAATGCCTTGCTAGCATCTTTCCCCTTTTGGAAATTAATCTCAGCAGAAACTGAGTTGAATCTCTTCTATGTATTCCTAAGCATAAGTGTCCTTTGAGCACTCCATAAATATTTGTCTACTGACTGGTTGAAGATTTAGTCTCACACAAGTGCAGGTGAACTTCATCTCATTTTGGAACTCTGATGGGAAGTATGACTGTGTTACACAAGATTCTGGGTCTTTCCCTACCCTCGGGTGAATAAAGAGCCATAATCAATTAAAAATGTCTGCTATAGGACTGAAAAGATGGCAAGAAGAGGTGGAGACTGTGCCACTGTACCAAGAGTTTGCCACTTCTTTTTAATGGGGCATTGAATGGTTGCTTGTATTAGTCCGTTTTCACACTGCTATAAAGAACTACCTGAGACTGGGTAATTTATAAAGAAAAAAGGTTTAATTGACTCATAGGCTGTACAGGACGCATGGCTGGGGAGGCCTCAGGAAACTTACAATCATGGCAGGAGGTGAAGGGGAAGCCAGCCCATCTTACATGACTTGAGCAGGAGGGAGAGGGCAAAGGGGGAAGTGCTACACACTTTCACAACAACCAGATGTCATGAGAACTTACTATCATGAGAACAGCAAGGGGAAAGGTCCCCCCCATGATCCAATCACCTTCCACGAGGCCCCTCCCCCAACATTGGGGATTACAATTCAATGTGAGATTTGGCTGGGGACCCAGAGCCAAACCGTATTGTTGATGATTTGATACAAGCTTTTGAGATACGTAATGTGTAGATATTTTCTTTAATTACTTAGCATGATGAATTTCATCAACCCTAAATATGTATCAGTGGTTTGATTGGTTAGGTGGTGGGTGGGGTTTCTTTTGTGGGGGGTGGATTTACCCTCCATGTCTTTAGTCTGACAGTATAACTTTTGGTCATGTGATTGTTTCATAAAATATACTGGTATTGCATACATCCTAATTTGCAGTAATTTTATTTTCTTGATAGGTACAGTCTTCTGTAAATGGATTTTTATCTTAGAAAGTATTTTTATATACATATTTTCTACCAATGTAGCTAATTTGACTAGATGTTATTAAATAGGGAGAAAATCTAGCTCTAGTTCATGTTTTCTTTTACTTAAGGAAAACAAAAATGCTCAACTTTTGTTGAAAATGAATGCAAGGCCAACAGTAACAGTACTCAAAATATAAGAATGTCCTTAAGTAAATTGGAGTTGCCTCTTTGTCACCCCAGTTACTGTCTCTAAAGCCACATTTCTGTTCTCATAAGATAGGTTATATGAAAAGAAATTGAAGCATCATAAATTATATTAATGTAAGATCACAAATTAATCACTTTATAACCTATTTTCTCTTGAAAATTCTTTCTTTATAGAAGTTCTACCAGAAAATGGCTCACACTATTGAACTTAATAGGTTATTACTACATGTTTTGTTTGGTAATCTAAGCCAAGTCATCAGGAAAAGATTATAGTTACCAGCTCCCATTGTCCTGTTTGACATCAATGAGAAGATGCTTTATTTATATTTTCATGTGTTATTTATTCCTGTCAGAAGATATATCCATTTTACATGCAGCTAAAATTCCTGGGGCTTTTCATTGATCAACTAAACACAGGATGTGCTTTAAGGAAGAGCTGTGGAAGGGAGTATTGCCAAACCCTTTTAGTAAAATTGAAATTATATTTTCTTGGTTAACTGAAAAAGACAATGTTCATGATGGTGTGGACTAGCATCAGAATTAATTTTACCCTACAATTGAATTTATGGTCAAAGTGTCATATTCCTATTATTTAAGAATGTATTGTGTTATATCTTAAAATTAGCTGAATAAATATTTATATGCATGGTATAATGGAATAAAAGAAGGAGCAATGGAGTCTTTATTTCAATAAGTGAGTTTTATGTACAATAGTAAATAATTAAATCCAATTGATTCCAGAACTCATAAGGCACTTCTTCTGTAAGGATAAATGACGTATTGGTGTTTGACTGAGTCTATAACTTATAACAGTATCGTACTTGGGAGGAAGAATTTGAATACAAGGGCAGAACAGAATTTGAATATAGTTTAAATGAGAGAAAATCTTTGTAAAGTGTTGGCATAATGAAGGAAGAAGTGATTTGACATTGGCATAGATTCTCTCTGCTGTCAAAGATCTGAAGAAGTCGTTTCATCCCATTGCCCCACACTGGGCATTTTAGCCAGTTGACTGCTGGTGGTCTCAGACAAAGAAGGAACACTTTCAACACCACCATCAAGGACTTTCATAGTCTTGATTCTTATACTTTGAATAACTCTTCTTTGAGTTCTATTAACATTCATCTTTATTTTTCTCAGTATTGTAGGATAAAATGTTTAGACTTCCTGTAATTTTTTTTTCTCATGTAAAAGGCTAAAAAAAAATGGTGTCTCTTCTGTCTTTCTATCAGTCACTCTTTCTTCTTTGTCCTTCATACTTGAGTTAATCCGTCTCATGCTTCAACTTTACTTTTGACGTGTAATCACCCATGTTGTTTTGCCATCTCTAATGATGGAAGTGAGTTTGGTGGAAGCAAAGATGGTGTTTGTCTGTGTCTATATCCCCAACTACTGACCTAGTGGTCGCACTTAGCATGTGGTAAAAGCTTCTGAAAGAAGCATTTCAAAGTTTAGTTCCAAATTCCATCACCTTGATAAGTTACTTAATAAGGCACTTATTCTTTTTGAATATTTTTCTCATTTATAAAATGAGGCTAATAATAATCTTCTCTCTGGGTTTTCATGACAAGCAAAATAATGATTGAGAGATTTGTACCGTGTAAGATATGATTATTTTTCTAACCTTCAACTGGAAGAAATTCTGTCAAGACACGGTTTTAAGTTTCCAAGTGGTATATTTCTGTGCATTCTGTTGGCATTCAATACTTACTGCCCACTGAAATGAGTCTTCTTCTTTTATCATAATCTTCTTAAGGTGCTTGCCTGGCCTCTTGGTTTCAAGGACCACCTCTATAAGAGACTCCACAATGTACACTTCAATGCTTGATCACTTACTTTTGCCCAGAATCATGTCTGTAAGAGTTAGCTCCACCAGAATTTTGTCCAGGAGTCCTTAGGTGGACGCCTTGCTGCTTCTCCCTGCTACAATTCAGCCTCTCGAAGTGCAACCTCTGTCCTTCTTGTCACCAGATGGTGTGGGCACAGCTGGCTGTTCATTGCCCCTCCTGCTCCCGTGGCCACCCCAACCCCTACACACACACTCACACTCCCACATACACACACACTCACACCCCCACCCCTACACCCTACACACACACAGACACACATACACACACACTCACACCTCCACCCCTACACACACACTCACACTCACACATACACACACCTCCACCCCTACACACATACTCACACCCCCCACTCCTACACACACACTCACACTCCCACATACACACACATACCTCCACCCCTACACACACACTCACACATACACACACACTCACACCTCCACCCCTACACACACACTCCCACATACACACACACTCACACCTCCACCCCTACACACACTCACACATACACACACACTCACACCTCCACCCCTACACACACACTCACATATACACACACCCCCACCCCTACACACACACTCACACACATACACACACACTCACACCACCACCCCTACACACACACTCACACATACACACTCACACCTCCACCCCTACACACACACTCCCACTCCCACATACACACACACTCACACCCCACCCTTACACACGTGCACACACATTCACACTCCCACTCCCACCCCTACTTCCACACTACACACACTCACATACACACACACACTCTCACTCTCACACTCCCACCCCGACATACACACTCTGACACACTCACACTGTCACACTCTCACACTTCCATCCATAACACACTCACACTCCCATCCTCACATACACTCACACTCCCATCCTCACATACACATACACACACACTCACACCCCCATGCCCACATACACATACACACACCTTCACCCCTACTTCTACAGACCCTTACACACACATACACACACATTCACACCTCCATCCCTACTCATACACACACACGCACACTCACCCTGGCTCACAAGCACGCTGTTCCCAGAGCTCTACTTTGGAGACAGCGGTGGCTCCCTGGTGCCACACCTGTGCCCCCGCCAGGCCTGTGGGGTGGGCGGGATGCTAATGCCTGGCATTGGCGAGAGATGTCTGGGAGGAGGCAAGGGGGACATGCAAGGGACGATTCGGGGGTGCATGAAGAAAGAAACCCATGGAATATGAAAGCTGTGATGGGGACAGAAAATTTAAGAAAAAGCAGAAATTTTGTTTAAAGATTTAGGAAAAGTTTGGCTGTTGAAGAAACAAGCTCTGTACTCCCCTCCTCGTGAAGACTTCCATAAAATCTATACTGTTTAAAGCTGCTTTTGGTGTTGAGCGTTGGAGTCTGTGAGTACAGGGTGAGGTCACGGGGTCAAACGGTCACCTTGCCTGCTGCCCTGTGGGGTGACTCCCACCTCCTTGGTCCCCTCCTCCCCAACCACCTGGCTGGGAGAGGGCTCCTACCCTCCCGCTTCGGACTGCGTTCTCACTTTCACTCAGATCTCATGCTACTAAACACAAATAATCTCGTTTGCCCTTTTGTTTGGATTTTTGGCACATACGTGGTGGGGCCTCTTCAACTGTAGAGTCATTAACCCTAGACTCCTGGTTCACGGAGTCAACAGCCGACTGTGCCGTCCTCACCCAAACGTGGTCCACTCCGGCTCTGCCCATGTTTGCCGCGTGACCTCGACCAGGTTCCCCCCTCGGGTAAACGAGGGCTGCCTCAGGCTTCCCTCCTCGCCCGTAGCAAAGGGTCTTGCCCTTTTGCTTCTGCATCATAAAAGCACTCATGTTCCAGAAAGACGTCTCATAACATCTGCTTGAAATTTTACGCCCCAAAATTGGACTTTTCTTACTAATTTCTAATTCTTCTCAAAAGGCAACTCAAGTCTGTCAGAACCATAAAGTGGGTGTGTAGAAGGCGAAAGGGGAAAAACGGGTGAATGAGAGGCCACGGTAAACCCAAAGGAGGGGCACAGGCTGGGGTTGGAACAGAGGAATCTGTTCGAATGCCAAGTCCAGTCCCCATCTGGCATTCCCGACATTCATACCCATTTGTGAGTAAATCTGGCAGAAAAGAAAGTGAAGGGGGAGACATGAGGGTGGGCTCAGACACAGAAACAGTCATGTCACTGCCTAATTGCTTTTTTCCAAGTTAAAACAATTTTTTTAAACCAACAATGTTAGCCGAGGCAAAGCTGTTAAAAAAAAAAAAAAAAAAAAAGATTTTTTAAACTTATTGAGCTATAATTTGTTACTGATTTCATCCATTCAACAAAAAACTTGGGATCAAATATTAGAAAATTAAATTAGGTTCATTCACAACCAAAGATCTTTTCTCTTGCCCTATGGACCTGCTGAGTCGAAATTCCATTTTCCATCTCCTCACAGCATTTTAGGTAAATGATTATCGTCCGATGAATTCCACTAAAAGCAAATCACTAACGGATAGATCAGCACCATTCTTCTCTTAATTAATGCCACTGTGTGTTGTGTATGTAACAAATGCAAATTATCAAATAGGGCAACATTGATTTTCTTTCCATGCATTCCTCAGTACCATTCAAATGCGTTTTGGAAACCACCCTGGACTGGGAGATTGCAATCACTGTACCATTTTCCTCTTGATTTATAGGGCTCAATTATCTTTCGTTGGTTATATGAAATGTCTTTTCTAATAAAAGAGCCAAAAAGTGAAAGACAGCGTTTCTAGCATCAGGCACAGAAGGGTGATGTGATAATATCAAATTTCCTATGGTTTAGCAAACATTGACAAATAGGGGAAATTAGGATTGTTCATCCAATATGTTTTGGCCTCAAAGGATTCAGCTAATAAAGTAACTAGAAAAATTAAATATGCGTAAACCAAGCCGCAGCACCTTTAGAATACTTAACAGATTACCGAGTTGTGTCATTTATAGCAACGAATGTTTTCAGGCTCCAAGCAAAAAATTTATTTTTCACTTTACTTGAAAAGAAGATGATGCCTCCAAATATCACAGGGAATTATTTCTTTTGTGTCCAAATGAGTTCAGATCTAAACCAACATTTAAATGGGCTTCAGTCATGAATTACAAAATGCAGTTGAAATGAGTATTGTTTTGCTGATAGTTTAGTCTGAAAGCAATTGTCTTTTTCCCTACAGATACAGTGCCTCCTTGATTAAGTGGTTTTTAGTTATTTTTTCATAACAGCCCATTATTTGTTTGAATAAATAAATTAACCTGGGGAGACCAACCATGGTCCTGACCCACACTGGACTTTTCTGTCTCTAAGCAAGGCGTGGTCCAGGAGTCATAGGTTATGTGATGTACCACTGGCTGGTGCCACTGACTCCACTCTGAGTCCTGAAGCTGTGGGCCTGTTATTAAACAAATGTCCTGAACACCCAAGTCTCCCTGGGCCCCCAGCTGGCTGTTGTTGACAGTGCCACACAGTCAGTGTGAGGACAGAAGTTCCATGGGGAAAGGGGAGGGGCATGTGCCTGGCACCAAGTTACG
Source organism: Macaca nemestrina (assembly GCF_043159975.1). Lineage (NCBI taxonomy): Eukaryota > Metazoa > Chordata > Mammalia > Primates > Cercopithecidae > Macaca > Macaca nemestrina. The sequence goes on along the minus strand of NC_092129.1, from coordinate 8,437,766 downwards.
CCTTCAGTAGAAGTGTGTCCAGCATGCGAATGTTCACGTACACTCTGCGTTTGTGTTGCACAGTGGTACCCAAGCATGTGCCTGCACCCCCAACAAGCTTCTTGGGGTTTCCATTAAGGACATTTCCAAGCTCCCAAGTCACTTCCTGTGTGTGTCAGAAGTGGCTCTTTTCATTTCCAAGACCGTGTAGCTGATTGGCATCTACACATGTACCCACACACCCACACACACAGCAGGGGCTGTGGGATGGTGGGCCACCCCTCAGCTCCTCCTCTGTGGGTCCCCAGTCACCACCTAACCCACCCCAGTGTTCTCCTCCAGGTTCTGGTCCTGTTTGTCCATCCGCTGAATAACTAAAGATGCTTAGAGTCTAAAAAAAACCTTGAGTGAAACCCTGAAACAGTAACCTGAAGGAAATTTTATTATTATCTAATTTAGAAGAGAAACAAGTGTCTTAATTGTCTCCTTGTTTTAACCAATAAAAGAGATTCCACCTGGGTCTCCAAGGCCCAGCTGCCAAGAGTTAGTAACTGAGGCTAGAGAAGCTATCTCACCCTGGTTAAATAAACAGGGTCCATGATTGATGATGTCTGTACAAACACGAAATGTAGTCAAACAGAGTAAGCAGAGACTGAGCAAGCATTTACTAATATGTGGCCATCTGACAAAGCATTCTTACATTTGTAGTCTTTAATGTGACACAGAGATTTTGTCTGTCATGTCTTTGGCCACTTTTGTGTGTTCATGCCGTGATTCACAAAGAGGAATGACTTCAGTGCCATGTACGATGGTATTTCAAACAAAACCGAGTGTCGTAATCTGGAATATAGTTTCCATTTCATTTTATAGGACAATATAGAGCAGTTTGTTTCATACCATTCATTTAAATCATTTTCAGTAGGGTTTTTTTTCCTAAAAGAAAAACTTTCTGAAGTCTCTTTCTTAATTTCTTCAGTTGCCTTAGGTTTGGGCAGAGCTGATTGATGATGTGTTTCTATGTGAGCTTCATCGAGCATCTGCCCTTGAATCATCTAGTATTTTCTGTAACGTCGGGCCAAGGAGACCTAATGTGTGCACTTTACGTGCACATTTTGGACACCGAAAATACACTGCCGTGCCTTGCAATTGCACAAATCATTTAAGAGCCCCTCTGTCAGGGGAATAAGCTACCTCCCTTTGTCATGCACTGTGTTCTGTATTTTAGAAAGGCCCGGCACTGACCATATTTCCTCCCACAAGGCCCCATGCCATCAGCACAAGAGCTTGTGAGGCTGAACCCAAGCCCCAGAAATCAGAAGTTCCATACTGTGGGAGCTCTAAGTATCTCATTTAGGACTCCACGAAATATTGCTTCATTTCTCAATATGTCTATCCTCCAAAGGCACCAACTCATTCAGTTGCTAAACTAATTCTTCATTTTGATGTAAGTTTTTGGGAGAATAGAAGTGAGCAGTCCTAAAATGAAAGTGTTTTTTAAACAATAATGGTGCCGGAACATAAGACTTTTAACCTTGGCAAACAAAGTATTTTAGCCACAAAAAATTGCAGAGCTATAAGAAATTCCTGAAAACTTCAATAGAGAAAAAGTAATTCCCCGTTACGTTTTCCTTTTTAGTAACCCATTGACAAAGAAGCGAACTGTCCTCCGTGTTAGTGAAGGGCGGAGGTCCAGACTTGCTCCTTGTCTTTCTACCATTTTCTACCATCGTTGTTTGTAAAAGTCTAATCTTTATTTTAAGTCAGTTTATGCTTCCCGGACTAAACTCTGCAACAAATAATATGAATGTCACACATTTAATCATTTGTAATTAATTCCAAACTAAGTAAAACAAGGACTTGTGAAAGTTGTTTTTCCCCGAGGATGTTCTACTTACATTTAGTAATAGGTTATTATGGCTTTATCTTTTAAAGACTACTTTCGGGGCCCTTTTTAACTTAATTCTGTTAAACTACTCTTGGAAACTATCGATTCTATAAACTATCCCGTTTTCAGAAACATCAAATTTTGTGCCTGAATTATAATTATAGCCTGAAATCAAATATAATTTAGCACATTATCAGACTGGGGGTACTTTTAATACTAATCAGGGAGGACCCTCACTAAATATGGCTTCGTTCATTCAAAAAATTGCACAGAGCAGGCATCTCCATAACAGGTTTGGAGAGCTGCGTGTTCATATGGTTTGTTGTAAGTCAGCCATTAAGGAAACAGAATGAATCACAGCGTTCATAGAGATGCAGCCTCAGTCCTCTTCTCCTATTTATCTGCGTTCATTCCCTTGGCCATCTCAGATTCAGCCTCACAGTTGTCCACACTGTCTCTGCACTGATGGCTCCCACATTTGACACCCCTCTCCCCACCACCCACTCTGAGCTTCTAACTCCTGTGTCTGACTTCCTAATCAGCCGCTGTGCTTGGATGTCCAGTAGGCCTTTTAAACTGAAGGTGCTCAAGACAACTCTTGACTCCATCTCTGGGCATTTTCTGCCCCAACTCAGGCCTCTAGCCACCTAACTAAATGGGACCACTATCTATGATTTACCAAGAACCATAAAGTTACCTTGAAGTCTTCATTCCTTCACCTTTACCTCCTACCTCCAAATTCTGCAACAGCAAAGCGTTGCTCTACTCCACGGTCTTCATGAATCTGCTCACCCCTCAGCGCCTCCACCTCTGCCTCTCGCCTAGATTGCTACAACGGCTTCTAAAAAGTCCCTCTGCTTCCGGGACAGCCCATCATCCACTCCGTTACCAGAATGGTCTTTCTCAAAGTTCAATGAGATTTTGTCACTCCCTTGCTTAACATCCTCCAATGATATTCCATGATGCTTAGAATCAATGTCAGTGCCCTTACCTTTGCATATAAGACGTAACATCACCTAACCCTAGGTATCTCCCTGACTCCCATCTCGTCTCTTTCTTATTCGATATTCTCCAGTTGCATCAGAGGTCTTGCTGCTCTCTGAAATGCTACCTCCACATGGAGGCTTTCTAAGTGATCCAGACCTACAGGCTCGGGCACATTCTATCCCCTCACTCTGTTTTCTTCTTCATAATATTTACATCATCTGAAAGATGTAATGTTTACATAGTCATTTGCTTAATACCTGCAAGATTCTGCCAACTAGAGAGGCAGCATCCGAGAACAGGGGCTCTGTCCCACTCTGCATCAGCTGCCTCATGCCCAGGGGGTGCTCGGTAAGCATTTCTGATGATTATGTGATGTTAGAAGCCATCACTTACATACACTTTTTCTCAATCCTTGTTCAACGTTTACACATATTTATTTTTTCACCTTTTTTTCACAAAGGATTTGAAACAGCTTTAAGCAAAAACGAGTACAATAAAAGTCAAAAATAGAAAACCTAGCACCAAGGAAAAAAAATACAGGAAAAAAAAAAAAAACCCAAAGCAAGGTGGTCAGTTACACTATCATGAGAAAGTAGGAAAGCAGAAAATATACCGTGCTTTAACAGAATAAGACTTCCTAAGATAAAATTCTAAGTGAAGGTTCTCCAGCAAGCTTTCACACAGTAACAGGGCAATGTCCTCAGCAGTATTTGTAAAGCAAATGCAGTGGGTCTTTTCAAATGGCTGTTTCTTTGATCATGGCCAAGGGCCCAAAAGAAAATGCAGTATAATGAAGGGGGATCATTAAGGGGCTGAGTTCATACGCTCCAAGAATAGAGTGCTCTGGTATCCTTACTTGAACCAAGAAATGACTTCCATTCTAGAAGGTTTACCTAATAACATAGCCAGCATTATTTATTGCTAAGAATTAAAGGGGAGTTTCATAATTCAATGAAAATAAGGCATTAAAGAAATGCTGGTGTAAATATGTGTCCACTCAAATTGCTGTAGCTAGAAACCTTCAGGCCTGCCACAGGCCTGCCACAGCCTGGAGGAGCACTCCTTATGTGCTTTCTGTGAGTATTCTTCCATATATTTCCTATTCCCTTAGAAAAATATGGGATAAAGCTTAAACCTGGTATACTTGCTTCCATCCAGCCCTTCATTTCTGCTCCTTGTTTATGATACCAGTCTTAGTTTACTTACCTATAAAAATAGGTATTATTATTTAAAACTTTCAGAGATATTAAGAATTGCAATGTACTTTAGCATTGTGTACTTTATCTTCTGAAAAATTAAAATGCAAAATTATCATCATGATGGATCTTCTGTCACATACAGATTGTGAAATTCAGGAGTTGGTATTGAGCAGAACCTGCTTCTAACAATTTTAAGACTTCCTTTGACCACAGTTTGATCAGGTCCCAGGAGCACGCTATAGTTTTAAAAGCATTACTTAAAAAAGCACTCCTGGGCCGGGCGCGGTGGCTCACGCCTGTAATCCCAGCACTGTGGGAGGCCGAGGTGGGCGGATCACGAGGTCAGGAGATCCAGACCATCCTGACTAACACGATGAAACCCCGTCTCTACTAAAAAATAGAAAAAAACAAAAACAAAAAACAAAAACTAGCCAGGCGAGGTGGCGGGCGCCTGTAGTCCCAGCTACTCGGGAGGCTGAGGCAGGAGAATGGCGGGAACCCGGGAGGCGGAGCTTACAGTGAGCTGAGATCCGGCCACTGCACTCCAGCCTGGGCGACAGAGCGAGACTCCGTCTCAAAAAAAAAAAAAAAAAAAGCACCCCTGGAAAGTCTTCAGTGAGCCTCAGGTCAAAGCTGCCGCCATTTCTATTAGGATCCCCCTCCGTAACAAAAAATCTTTAACAGACACCAACAAGCCTGCTGTTAACTCAACCTCCTACTTCCCCGTCTACCCGCCACTGTCCCATCTCATCAGTAAACAAGCAGGTATTTGTCCCTTTCCCTTAAAAGCGCCTACCCGCAACTTCAATCAGATTAAAAAAAATTCTTTTCTACTTTTTCCCTCTGAAGTTGGTTTTTATTTTACATATTAAAACCAGGGTGCTTTGCAAGATACACTTGTGTAACATTGGCATGGTAGAGACACAACTGCAAATTGATGGAGTATATAACCTCTCCTTCCAGCAACACCAGAGACTTCCGGGTAAAGTCAAAGATTAGTTTTCCTATGCTGCAAAGGCATCTCCAAGAAAATGCTACCTCCATGCCCCACTGAATGGCAACAAGTGTCATCAATATTTTGCAAAGGGCAAATAGAGAATGGCAAAAAAGAGACACACAGTGCCAGGCAGAGAGGTTGTTGAATGTTGCATGGGTGGGGTGAGGAGCCTGTCACAATCATGTGCCCTCCAAGAAAAAGATTCCCTTCTTTGTTTCATTCAGCTGTCGCTGAGAATCAAAGAATGCATTAGTAATTGCTATTGTTTGTAGCATTTCTTGTGGTTCATAGCCAGATGACCATCCTTTGCTGAAAAGCTTATTGTATGGGGATTGCTCAGCACCCTTTCAAGATAACTAGTGTTGGTTTGGGGGGCCAGCAGGGAGTGCGTACTTTGTGTAAAAAAAAAAAAAAAGAGAGATTTTTTTGCTACCACATTCCTCAATTATTCTAATATTTTCCCCAATAGAAATATTTACGTGTAACGCAAACACACTATTCTGAGAAGCAGAATACTTTTCTGGCTCCAAGTTTTCGGATGGTTTCTCTGGGTGACGTGCTACATAGCGATGACTTTCCTATTAAGCCACAGAATTCCCAATTTCCGACAGAAGTCCAAATCTAATCCAAAACTCTATTTGACATCTAACAACTATTAGGTGTTCTAATAGTCTTGAATAAACAATGACATGTACTCCCTTCTAGAAAAAGGGCATGACCCTCTGTCCACTTAAGACGAGGTTGACAGAGGCCAAGGTGGGCGGATCACGAGGTCAGGAGATTGAGATCATCCTGGCTAACACGGTGAAACCCCATCTCTACTAAAAACAATACAAAAAAATTAGCTGAGTGTGGTGGCGGGCGCCTGTAGTCCCTGCTACTCGGGAGGCTGAAGCAGGAGAATGGCTTGAACCTGGGAGGCAGAACTTGCAGTGAGCTGAGATCACGCCACTGCACTCCAGCCTGGGCGAGAGAACGAGACTCCAGCTCAAAAAAAAAGACAAAACTGAGAATCTGGTTTGTTCTTAATGAAACCAGTAGAAAGTCAGTCACTTAAGTTTTCAATTTATAGTGCTTTCTTAGCCATAACAGAATGAGAACCATGTTTTGATAATGTCTAGTGGCCTGTACACTGAAATAAGGATGCATGCAAAGTCTCTGGGTCAATATTATTTTCCCTGTAGAGTGGAGGTTGCCCTCAAACTCAAATTTCTCGCTGCATTCCAACATTATGTAAATGGCATGGCTAATCATTTCAAAAGATCTGAAAACACTAATACATTTTCAAATATAGAAATTGTCCATTAAAAAAAATGTGCCCATTATTCAGCCTTTAAATATGATTAAATTCATCTGTTACATTTATTCAATTTAAATAAATAAATTTAATAGCTGGCTGGCAAGTGCATATCACCAGTACAAACCTGAAGTTATGAATATGACTGAAAGGTCACAAGTTAATTCTAGCTAAGGGCGTGAGCCTTTCAGAAGGGGGATCCTGATGGGCCGGAAGTGGAGCCAGCTCTCCTGCCTCCTGTGCCTGCTTACATTCCTGGTTTGCTTACATTGCTGGTTTGAAGCAAGTTATTAGATTCCATGGGACCTAGTGGTCTCTGGGTGCTGTGGAGATGGTGTTGGATGCCAGGCCACGAAGACTTAGCAACCAGTAAAGTTTCTGTGGTTTCCCGGCAGCAGAAGTTGACTGTGAAGTGTGAGTTTGCTTGGATGACAGGGCACCCGGCTCCGTGGTGACCGGCTTCTGGGTTGGCTTCTCAGTGCAAACTGAAGTTTGAGTCAGAAAAGGCTGTTGTTTAAATTGGAATGCCAAACCAACATGGGTCCTCCTTTGTTCTCAGAAGGGAAGTGACGCCAGCTGGCCAGTCTGAGGCTAAGTATTTGCACAAAGGCTGACCAGATGACACACACTCCTTCCCCATTGTGGTTCCCACCGCAGGGAATGTCCACGGCAAACTCTCTGGAACGATCCTCTAGGACTGCCACTCTTGTGAATAGTTGGTGGCATTCCTCCAAGTGGCCATAAGGTGATAGACACATTTTTCTGATCATCACATTGTCCATTGCAGGAAACAACAGTTGTGCCATTTTTGTAAATGGTATCTAATGAAGAAACACAAAATTCTGATAAATAAGAACTGAGGCAGCAAAGCAACAGACTGCCCACTTAATGGTGCCACCAAAATGCGCCGTAAGATTGAATTTGCATCATAACCATTGAAAAATAGGAAGTACAAACCCAAAGATTTTTTTCCCTTCCCACTGATTGCCTGGTCATGAGACAGACTGGAACAGTGCTTGGCTATAAATTGCTTAGCAGCTGAAATGCTCAGGGGCCCCATGCCCCGGAGTTCTGCTCCTCCACACTGCTTCTGCAGAGTTGGGAGAAAGCATTGTATTTTACTATCTTTTAAAATTATGCACATTGGAAACTTTGCTGAATTCTTTTATCAGTTCTAGGAGCTTTCTGGAGGAGTCTTTAGGGTTTTCAAGGTAAACGAGCATATTGTCAGCAAACAGTGGCAGTTTGACTTCCTCTTTACTAATTTGGATGCCCTGTATTTCTTTTTTTTTTTTTTTTTTTTTTTTGAGACGGAGTCTGGCTCTGTATTTCTTTAAGAACTAGAAGTAGAACCACCATTTGACCCAGCAATCCCACTACTGGGTATCTAGCCAGAGGGAAAAAAGGTCACTATTCGAAAAAGATACTTGCACAAGCATGTTTACAGCAGCACAATTCACAATTCATGTTTGTGTTTATAGCACAATTTATATTTATTTTATAGCACAATTTATGTTTACAGCAGCACAATCCACAATTGCAAAATTGTGGAACCAACCCAAATGCCCATCAATCAATGAGTGGATAAAGAAATTGTTGTATGTATATATGCTATGGAATATTACTCAGCCATAAAAAGGAATGAATTAACACCATTTGCAGTGACCTGGATGAGACTGGAGACTATTATTCTAAGTAAAGTAACTCAGGAATGGAGAACCAAACATCATATGTTGTCACTGATATGTGGGAGCTAAGCTATGAGGATACAAAGGCATAAGAATGACACAATGGACTTTGGGAGCTTAGAGGGAAGAGTGGGAGGGGGTCAGGAATGAAAGAACACACGTCGGGTGCAGTGTATACTACTCAGGTGATGTATGCATCAGATTCTCACAAATCACCACTAAAGAACTTACTCATGTAACCAAATACCACCTGTTCCCCATAACTTACTGAAAAATCAAGTATTAATAATCATAAAATTTAAATAAAGAAATAAAATTATGCGTATTGGAAAAGAAGTGGGATCATGAAGCCTTTATTGGGAACTTCTGAAACCTTATCTCTGCACTTTTGAGGTCGTTGCACATTCAATAGTCTGTGGAGAACACGTCAGGGACTTCCCAGAATGCAGTGATTATGTGTTTAGTGGGTCTTACACTGGTTTCCCAATATTCAATCAAAACCTTTGGCAGCTTAAGTGGCAGAAACATTTGCTTTCTATGTGTCCTGATTTTTAGCTAATATTTTGGGAACACTCTTAGTGTGTATTAATCGTCCTCTCCTTTGGTCATAGCTCATGAGGTGAATAGCAGAAGGGATGAGAGATCCCTGTTACTGATCCATTCTGTATTGCACTGCTCGGACCTCCACAGGAGAAGTGAGGGCACGAAATCCAAGTGGCAGCTCATTATTGGCATACAATGTAAAATACAAATGCCAGGATGCTCAGACTTCCAGGACCTCTGAGATAAAGCCTTTGGAAAGTAAGAAATGGGCTTGCGATCATAGTTAGTTATTACTATTGGGGGCAGTGGGGCCTGAGTTGGAGTCTTTACCATCTACTAGCTGAATGAGCTTGGGTAAATTGCTTAACCTTTCCATGGTTCTTCAAATGGAATAATAATAATAATATCAACTCTGACTATTACGTGGCTCAATGTAACGGATGAAGGTTGAAGGAGACAAGGCACCTATATACCTGGTCTAAGCCACAGCTAAGCATGGGTCTCTGCACAGTAAATCTTCCCAAGCTGTCTGGTAATCTGTTGCCTTTTGTGTTGCTTCTCCACACCACAAAGCGCTCCCACATGCGTTTCCTGCCTGCCTCACAATAACCCCACAAGACAGGTGCGCCGCATCTCACAGAGGAGGAAGCAGAGTCAAGAGACAGGCCTGGCGCATGTGAGGGCCGCAGCCCCTGCTGCTGTGAGCACGCCTTCTGCACTCAGCGAATATTCCCCAAGGATCGCTGACACTCGGCCAGGCGCTGGCCCTTCGTTCTAGGCCATCATCTCCAGACAAGGCAGACGCAGGCCCTGCCTTCCTGGAGTTTAGCCGAGCAGCAGGGGAGCGACGTCAGCAGGGAAACAAATCACTGCACAGGTGATTCTGGGGTGGTAACTGCTAGGAAGAGAATCCAGTCCAGGCAGGGGCTGGAGAGGGCTGGGTCCTGTGGCTCTAACTGAGGAGGTGACGCTTGAGGTGAGCGCTGATGAGAGCCCCGCTGTGAAGGCCAGAGGGCCAGTGCTCCCGGGCAGGGCTCACCGTGCAGAGTCCGTGACTGTCATCTTTCCACTCCTAAGTTTTGGCTTAGGGATTGCGAACTAGATGCTCCATCTTTCAATTTGTCAACTGGTTTATCTCCTAATGGACACCTCACCAGCGTTTTCCTCACACATTCACACAGACGCTTTTAACTTGTTGGCAAGAGGCAGATTTAATTGGAAAAGGGTCTGATTCCTAACAGAACAAAAGACAAAATATATAACATGTAGTGACTACATTATACTCTCGTGCAGTCGCTTAGAACTTCAGGCTGGGTCACAAAGGAGATGGTGAGTGAGCTTTGAAACTAAAAGTAAGCAAATTCTAAGAATCATGTCCTGTGACTGTGTATGTGTGTGTGTTTCTTCTCCATTGCTGGTTTGACCTATTCAGATGTCAAGAACTACAAAGAAATAAGATGCTAAAGAAATCAGGAAATCTGGCCAGGCATGGTGGTTCGCATCTGTAATCCCAGCACTTTGGGAGGCTGAGGCAGGCAGATCACTTGAGGCCAGGAGGTCGAGACCAGCCTGGCCAACATGGCGAAACCCCGTCTCTACTAAGTAAAATACAAAAGTTAGCCAGGCATGGTGGTGTGTTCCTGTAATCCCAACTACTCGAGAGGCTGAAGCAGGAGAATCATTTGAACCCAGGAGACAGAGGTTGCAGTGAGGGGAGATCACACCACTGCACTCCAGCCTGGGTGACAGAGTGAGTTAGACAGAAAGAGAGGGAGAGAGAGAGAGGAGAGAGAGAGAGAGAAAGAGAGAATAGATGAGCTCTTGTGATATTTCTGAGAAATATAATTCTATTAATAAAACCAAATTGCTTGGAATCCAAAGGCATTTTAAAGTTTCAGAAAAAATTAAACTTTTTAAAGTTTTAGAACACATGTCTAAATGTCTATCTGCTTAAAATTTATTTTAGGGGTAGGAGGGAAATTGGAGATTATCCATCTAAACCCTCTTATTTTACAGGAGAGGAGACTGAGGCCCAAAGAATTTAGCCATCTTGTGTGAGGTTGCTTAGCGAGGTGGTGGTCAAATCTGCCCTAGAATGTTCCCCATCACCTGGCCCAAAAACTGGATGTCAATTTGTAAATATAATGCACATTATGAGGACCAGAGTAATATTAGAAGAGATTAAGCCACACAAAACTATCTTCCCTCACCAGGTGCCTCCTTGAGCCTGAAATTCCACTCTTGGATAATCATTCTTGGGGCACACGTTTCCGAGTTTACCTGCTCCTCCAAAGGACGTGCCCCCAGTCCTGCAGTCACTGAGTGCAGCTGAAGTGGGGTTCCCAGCTCTAAGGGCTCAGTGTTCCTGGAGACCCCTGATGGGGAGCCAAGGTGGACGGCTGCAGTGGCACCCCAAGCTCACTGGAAGCCTTGGGGTCAAGGAAGGATCCAGGAGAAAGGGACGGGTGTATAGCACAGGGCAGAAGTGGAGGGCCAGCCGCTTCTCCTGCTACCACCAGGGCCAGCCCTGCCTCTGCATCTTGGGCATTGGGACAGCAGCAATTTCAACATCGCTCTGAGCCAACTTAAAATGCAACAGCGTTTTTAGAAAACCTCATTCATCGCGTAATACGTCTGATCTTAAAACTGACATCTGATTTTTTTAGGCAGCTGCTCTGGAAGAAATTTTCTGTGGATCGCAAGAGTCTGAAGCCCCATGAATGACAAAAAAATATGTGCCTGAAAGAGAAATGCGCTGATGAAGGGGAAGGAGGATGGGAAGGGAGACTCTGAAATTGTTTCTCACTTTAGGGGAGAGGCACAGCAATAAAAAACATGAGGCCCCATTGAAGTAGGACTTTAAATTCCACCCGAAAACAATCCCAACAAACAGATCCATTGTTACGTGTTTTGCTGCAAGTAATAGACAAAGCGATTGTGAACCAGGACCAGAGCCCTCCTGTCAGCACATAGTCTGGGTTCTTCAGCTCGTGAGTGGGCTGAGATGGCCTCAGAAATGTAGTTTGCTCTCCCTTTTAAGGTCACTGTCCAGGATGAGGTGAGGTAAACAAGGGTTCCAAGTAAGCCATGTGTTACCCATAATTGATCAAGGGAAGATAACAGCCTCGAGGCTGTTCTGGATCCCTGCCCGTGCAGCAGGGCAGAACCATTGCCACTCTGCCCAGGAGGTGCCCCCTCCCAACTCCCTTCTCTGGTCCACCCCATAGGCCAACAGGATTTGAAGGAAGAAAAACAGTTACAGCTGCACCACTGGGCTTGGCCTGCACTGTGCTGGTGTTTTTAAAGCATGGGCTATAACAGCAGAGATGATCTTCAGCCTCACTCTTTTCCTGGTGCCGCCTCATTATCTTAACACCTTCTTTTTCTAATCAACTATTTAATTACACAAGCCACGGGCTTTCTACGTCAGGTTCTCCCTTACACGTGAAACCGAGGCTCACGCAGCACATAAGAAACAATGTGTTGTCCTGAGAAGTTAGTAAGTTAACCTGGACTTAGACCCATCATCAACCGGAGAACAAAGGGGACCCAATGTCAATGGCAGCATCCACCTAGAATAGCACCTCTCTCTAAAACTGGATTTTGCTCGGCTGCAGAGTTCTGTGCTATCTAAATAGAATTGTTGGTGTTGCTTGGGAGGCTCAGGAAAGGAGAGCCCAAATAAAGAAGAAGAAGAAACTGCAATGTAGGTCCCCAAGCCCAGGACCAGCGTGAGAGACCAACCTGGCCAGGCTTGGTGTCACAGGGTACTGCAAGGATTTCCAGGCAGGCAGGCAGGTGACCTGAATCCAGGTACCTTCAGTGTCCAGGAGGTGACTGACAGGCAGCAGCCACTCAGGTGTTTGCGTAACTGGATGCTGTCCTGCAGGCCAAGAGGAGGTCTGTGCACGGGGCAAGAATATAGGCTATGTCTGAGGGTCAAATAGGATGGCAGGTGGCCAGGCATGGTCAGCAGATGGGCAGCCAGGGAGAAAGAGAGACCTGGGCCTTGGGGGCGTCCCAATCACCTGGGAACTATTTCCAGCAACAACAGGTCCTGATTCTTTTTCTTCTTCTTCATGTTTTTTGTTTTGTTTTGTTTTGTTTTTGAGATAGAGCCTTGCTCTGTCACTCAGGCTAGAGTGCAATGCCGCGATCTCAGCTCACTGTAACCTCTGCCTCCCAGGTTCAAGCAACTCTCATGTCTTAGCCTCCTGAGTAGCTGGGACTGTAGGCCTGCACCACCACACCTGGCTAATTTTTGTATTTTTAGTAGAGATGGGGTTTCACCATGTTGTCTAGGTTGGTCTCAAACTCCTGGCCTCAAGTGATCCACCAGCCTCAGCCTCCCAAAGTGCTGGGTTTACAGGTGTGAGCCACCATGTCCAGCCCCTGATTCTTACTGGAAGCAAGGGGGCACAAATGGTACAAAATTTTTAAACAGCAGAATGTATCACTATTAGCTTTATAACTTCCCCAATCGCTTTCAGTCTTTGAAAGTTGTTATCCTTCCAGAGGCTCAGGTACTATTCTACTTTCTGCTAATTTTTCTATGAATTTTTAAACATATTTGACTTTAATTTTCTTTTAGTTCACAGGATATTAATTTTAGTGTATCTAAAATTAATTCTTCTCTAATGTGCTGTATCTCAAAATCAGCTATTAATCCTCCCCCACCGCTTTATACTGCTTGTTTTATTGTATATTCCATTCTGACTCACAATTCAGTCTATTTGCATTAGCTTAACAAACATGCGCCGAGTCCCCACCACGTGCGGGGCACTATTCTGGGTGCTGAAGATGCAACAGTGAAGAGCTTGGCTGTCATCTGCACTTACAGAGCATTCTCATTGAAGGAGACAAGATAAACAAGGAAATAAATAAACTATAATCTATCACATGGTGATACATTCCATAAAGAAAAATAAAACAAAGAAGGGGAATAGAAAATTCCAGCTGAGTGGTGAGGTGCAGGCTAAAGCCAGGTGGTCAGGGAAGGCCTTACCAAGAAGGGGATATTGACAAAGACCCCCAGGGATGATGGATCCATGAGGAAGACATTCCAGCCCACAGAAAGGACATGCAAACACCCCAAGAAGGGGCACGTCAGTGCCTTGAAGGAGGCCAGTGCCCGAGTGAAGGTGGGGAGTGGTAGGAGGTGACAGAGGAGGTAGCTGGCAGTTCATGTAGAGACTTCACTGTGAGGACATCGACAGTGACCCCGAGTGCGACGGGAGATCCATGTCCTAGGGATGCTGTAACTAATGACCACAACTTAGTGGCTTAAAGAAGCAGATACTTACCCTCTCACAGTTGCGGAGGCCAGAAGTCCAAAATCAAGCTGTTGGCCATGTCGGTTCCTTCGAGAGGCTCTGAGGGAGACTCCATTCCCTGCCTCTGGCAGGGAACCCTGGATCCTGGCAGTTGCAGGTGACCTTTGGTGTTCCTTGGCTTGTAGACACATCACTGCACTCTCTGCCGCCATCTTCCCGTAGTCTTTTCTCGTCTGTGTCTCGGCATCTCTGCCTATCTGTCTCTTATAAGGACACAAGTCATTGGATTTAGGGCCCACTCTAACTAAATCTAGGATGTTCTTATACCAAGATCCTTAATAACATCTGCAAAAACCTTACTTCCAAATAAGGGTACACTCACAGATATGCAGGTTAGCAGTGGGGCACATCTTTTGGGGAGACACAACCCCGTACATGTGGGAAGGGTCTTGGAACACAACAGGGCGATGATCTGTGTTAAAGGGATCGTTCTGTGGGCTGTATGGATAAGGGTAAGGGGATTCAGGCAGCAGCAGAGAGCCCAGTTAGGAAAGACTATCCCAGTTATCCAGGCAACAGGCGGCAGAAGGTTGAACAAGTCAGTGGTGGTATAAGTAATAGTTCCATGAGACTAATTTCGTAAGACATAGAAGGAGTGGTTATTCAAAAGGTGGATTCTGATCCCTTAGTCAGTTCCGCTCATTTAAATTGGTATTTTTTTACAACTATCAAACTACGTTCATTGCTGTTTCTCTCTGTTTTTAAATATCTCAGAGTTAATCCCTTTCTTCCTTTTCTTAGTTGGATTATATAAATCTATTAATTTGCTTGAGACAATATTTTGTCTTCTCCATCAGGAATACTGTATATATGTAAGCGTATGAACAGATAGATTGATTGATGTCAACTAATTCAGGTCTTTTATTATCTTTTAAATATTTTTCAACTTTTTTTATGACTAGGACACATGCCTCAATAGATTTATTGCCAAGGGTCTCCTGTGAAAAAGGGGTTGATATCACGGACAGGAGTTATATTTTTATTACAACAACTGGTGCCAACTAATAATTAACAAGACTATTAATTTGGGTATGCTTATTTTAGATCTAGTACTTTATTGAATCATTTTATTAAATATTATTATTTCTGCTGATCCCTCTGCACATTCTGGTTTTCCATTATATTAAGCACAAATAATTATCTTTTCTCTCTTCCCATTATTATACCTCTTTATTTTTTTATGTCTCATTGCATTAACTAGAGTTTTCAGAACACTATTAAGGAGTCATTCTTGTTCCAGTTTTTAAACAGAATTTACTTCATCTATCCATTAAGCACAATATGGGCTCTTATTTTCTACAACTTTTTATCATGGTAGAAAAAGTAGACTCTATTCCTAATATTTTAATGTTTTTGGAGCCTTATTAAGTATTATCAATTGTCTTTTAGACATGTCACTTATTTTAATTTAACCCATTAACATTGTATGCCTTATCAGTGTATGCTCTCATGTTGGATTTCTTGCATTGTGGAATATACCTTCCAGCAGACTCCGTTAGATGGGCTTAAAGCAAGATTTCAGGGTGTTATTTTTTGCATTTCTTTGTTTATTTTTATGATTAGGGATCTGCTTGATTTGGGTGACATCCTCATTAAAATCAATATTCTCATAATGTTCATAAGAACTATGACACCTTGGGAGAGGGTCTCGAAAAACTGGCTACCAATAATTTTTATTAACACTTCTGGTAAAAGCACTAGCTTTCGGTATCAACATCATTATGATAAAAATGTATTTATGAAATGCCTCTAATAATCACTAATGCTTTGGTGTGGTTCTGAATAGTTCTTGCCCCGAGGAGCTAACAACACAAACTTGTAGACTGTGTCAGATTTTGCAGTTCATAAGTCGGCTCCGCATCGATGGTCACGGGGCAGCATTATTAGAACCGTTTTTACAAATGAGGAATCTGATACTGACAAGAATAGGAATTTACATAAGGTCATCTAAACAACCAAGACAGGCAGAGACAGAACTTAAACTCAGGAGTCCTGATCCCAACCCAGTGCTCCTTTCAATATGCCACACTGACTCAACACCCAGCAACTAACAACATTTAGCAAAAGCATGAAAAGATGTGATGTTCTACGCTAAGACTGGCTGATAACTGCTATGGGGAGAGATTGGAAATGGTTTTTTTGGAATGCCCGTGCTCCCCAATGCCGCTTCCTCACCATTATCCCCATTCACCGTGTAGAACCCCATTGCTCCTTTAACATTCAGGCCAGTTAGTGGTATCATCCTGTGTCCCTCTCACTTGTGTCACCTGCTGACCTCTTCAGCCACTGAACCATTCTGATTCTAGCGTCTGGCCCAGAAGCCTCCTCTCTGTCTCAGTTTCTCACCATCCGAGGTGACCTGGTATCCTTATGGAAGACAACTCCGGATTCTTCCTTGACCTCTTCAGCTCTACTGGTCATTTGGGCATCACTTCAGCCACCCAGACCCACGGCCTCACTTTGGACCTCAGGAGGACCTCACCCCAAAACATTAAGCTCTGACATCCTTCTTTCTGACCATAATGTCTTAGCCTTCATCTCTCTACAATATGGCTTCCCAGCTGTTCCCTCACCCAGGTCTTTTCCATGTTGCCCCATCTGTGGGCTCTTTCCTTGCCCTCTCCAGGCTGGGTCTCAGGGTTGATCGCTAGGACTGTAGGAGACCTCCCATCCGCCCCCCTCCATCCCCAGAGGCTGAGGGATGAGGGGTGGGCAGTGGAGCTGATGGAGGAAGGACAACAGGATTCTCTGAGGAGCTGCTTCAGGCTGAGGTCCCGTCCTCTGAGGATGTGCTGGTTTCAGAGTTGGAAGAGGGTGTGTGCCTGTGTGTTCCTGATGGCCTGATGAGGGTGCCCCCGGGCACATGAGGGCCATCCCGCCCCTCCAAGCCCCAGCCCCTGGCTTATCCTCGGTGCCTCCAGATCTCACTCCAGCTCTCATCCCCCTTCCCTTCCTGGGGTTTTCCCTGCGGCATCGTCCAGTCCCCAAGCACTTCCTTGGAGCTCTGCTCACTGCCATCTGGGCCACCAGCCAGCACCTCGGCAGGCCCTTCAGCAATCGCTGGGATGGGCTCTGCCTTGGTCTCTCCTGGTCTGACGCCAACCCGGCCGCTTCATTTCCTGCGAGGGGAGCTCTCTTCAGCTCCCACGTTGGTCCAAATTGGTTTGTTCTCTTCCAGGCTTCAGAGCCAGTACACAAAGAACAAAGGCCAGTTAGTCTCCCACTCTGCAATTATTCAAAGTTCAGGCTTTAAAACGCAGAGATTTTTCTGCTTCATCTACCCACAGCTCAGCAACTGTATTTCTACACCTATTGTTATTCTATTTCTGTTCCTAATTGCTATTGTAGAAAACCGTGCCTAGCTGAAGCTTCGGGAGTTGCCAATCTGTGGGCTCCCTTCAAATGTAAATGTGTTATGCAAATGTCTTCTGAGGCTGGGAGTGGGATCCTGTGGTCTTCCCTGGGTAGAGACAGGGAAAGAATACTGCTGGGATGGCTGAGAAACAGAAGACAATCCGCTGCCCTCGTTATTTAAACGCTCACTGTTCTGAGATGGTTTCCTGTCTCCAACTTCCTCTCCCGCTCTAGCAGCTGAATTTCAAATACTTGCTACAGAACACTGCTTCTTCTGGGCAGGGAACACTGCTGCTTAACCCTTCCATGCCGGTTCCCTGTGGGGACACAGCGTGTTGGCCAGCTGCACCTCTCCCAGGGTCTCAGGACCATGTCGGTAAGGTAGATGCTATTAGAATCTAGGAACCTTTTTGTTTTTTTAATATGGAAAATCACCTATCTAAATAATGCATCGAAATGGATTCATTGTCATCGTTAGCAAAAACTTAAAGCATCAGTACTGGTGGAGACCTCCCCATTCCAAGCAGAGTTCGAATCCTTCCAAAAACAGCCACGACGTCAATACAAATGTTGCTTTCCAGTTGTTAGTCCCATTGGGAGAGCTCCTTCCCTCCTCCCTCTGTCTTCCCGGCTCCCCATGTTCCCGAGCCTGGAGCTGCCCTCTGCCTCTGCTACCCTCAGCTTAGCTGCCCGTCATCATGCCAGGCAGGCACTGGATTTTCTTTTCCTTCTTTTGTTTTAAATTTTACTTTAAGTTCTGGGATACATGTGCAGACAGTGCAGGTTTGCTACATAGGTAGACATGTGCATGGTGGTTTGCTGCACCCATCAACCTGTCCTCTAGGTTTTAAGCCCCGCATGCTTTAGGTATTTATCCTAATGCTCTCCCCTCCCCTTGCCCCCCACCCACTGAGGCACTCGATTTTCACTGTCCTGAAATTTTCACTCTCCCTCATACCCTCTTCGCCAGCCTCCCATTATCACCAGTAGCAATTTGGTGCAAAGAAAGTTCTCAGCTTCTGAATGAATGAGCCTTCAAATCCATGAGCTCCTTGACTCAGTGCTTATGCTGTGCTGAGCCAGGCACTCGCAGGACACTCGGCCCTGCTGGTCGGCCCTGCTGGCCGGGGGCTCCGCATCTGTGGATTTGGCAAAATGCAGATCTGAAATATTTGGTGGGGGGGGGGAATATGCCTGTACTGAACATATACAGAATTTTTTCTTGTCATTGTTCCCTAAACAATAAAGTATAACAACTATTTACATAGCCTTACATTGTGTTAGATATGATAAGTAATAGAGAGATGATTTAAAGGATACCAAAGGTTGTGCATGGGTTATACGCAAATACTGCACCATTTAGTATCAGTTACTTGAGCATCTGTGGATTTTAGGATCACCCGGGGTCCTGGAACCAATCCCCCAGGAATACAGTGGGACAGCTATATTAATTAATTAACTTTTTGGGGGTTTATCAGTAGCTTCTGTGTTCAATATTGTATATTGCTGCTATTTCTGAAATGTGGAGAAAAAGTGACCACAAATATATAGAAATGTATTCTGTGCATTCTAAAATAAATTCTAAACTATATGAAAGGAGAGGGCAAAGCAGAAAATGCTGGAAAAACGGCCCTGGCCCATGACTTTTAGCTGTTTGTCTTTCGTTTTTCACACTGTCATGTTACTCAGTATTCCTGGCTGTACCATTCTGAATTTCAGAGAAAGAAAGGGGAGCTAACTCTGCCCTGGAATATTATTTATGTTCTAAAGTGCTAAAAGTACTTTCAAGTGCAATTAGCTTATTTAAGTGGCAGAGATTATGTTGTTCTCTGCCTACCTCATAGGGTCACTGGGAGGATCACAGGCGTGGGGAATATATATTTGTGTTTTGAGCAAAGTAGGAAGAAAACCTCTGTGTAAATTCAGGGTGGCTTTATAATGATCCAGCAAGATTGGAATATCTGATCAAAGCGAATCACTCTGATCCACTCAGTTACAACATGATCTTTTATTGTCTTCAGATCTAATAATATATCGCAAATTGACATGTGCTTGTGGGAATGATTTATGGTTGAACTCTATTCTCAGACATGACCATAGGCCTTCCAATTATTCCCTCCCCTGTACTTAATTTTATTACAGACTTGCCCCATGGCGCATGGTTCTATAACAGTCTCTGACTTCATCACATTTTTATCAGGAAACACATGGATCACTGGCTTGCACAAAATATAAATTTAGGCCAGGTGCTGTGGCTCACACCTGTAATCCTAGCACTTTGGGAGGCTGAGGTGGGAGGATCAGTTGAGCTCAGAAGTTCGAGACTAGCCTGGTAAAAACTTAAAAACTTAGCCAAGTGTGGTGGCGCACGCTCAGGTAATCCCAGCTACTCAGGAGGCTGAGGCGGGAGATCTCTTGAGCCCAGGAGGTTGAGGCTACAGTGAGCTATGATCACGCCACTGCTCTCCAGCCTGGGCAACTGAACAAGACTCTCCCTCAAAAATAATAGTAATATATAAATCTGCTGCAATTGTGAAAAATAAATAAATTTATATACTAGATTCAAGGCCCTGAGTTTTAACTTGATAACTGGGGCCAGGTATTTTACAGCCCCGGGCCCCACGAGGCCTTTCAAACCCGTGACTCGTGTCGTCATGCCAGGGGGCTGAGAACCCTTCCCTTCCCATCCCAAGAGCCCGGAAAGAATTTTGCAACTGTCTGTAAGCCAACTGGACTTGAACAGGCTAACTGACCTCGCTACTCAAGGAAGAAACATTAGCTTGCTCAAAAGAGCTTCCCTCACAGACTTGGTACAGAGGTCTAAGGATCATGTGGCAGCCGCAGCCTCCGTGTTTCTGTCCCCTGAGCCGGCACGTACAGAACACACTGTGCGCCAAGGACCAGACCCTGCGCTGGAGAAAGCTACAGTGAAAGGTCAAGTCTGTGCAGAAATATGTGACTATTGAACACCCTCCTCTTCTCGATCACAAAAGCTCTTTATAGTTCCTCCTCTGCAGGCAAAAACTGTGGGAAACGCTCACATGAGGCAGAATTTTTTTCTGACAATATCTCGAACCAAAGACCCACAGTCAGGTTGAAAATCACATTCTCATTGAAACAATTTATGAAAAGCCTATTACCTAGCAATTTTATATTTGAATGCAATTATGTTAATGTTATTAGTACATTATGAATGGTACTAATATGATCATTGTTTTGTGTGGTATTACAGGAAATTAATTCAAATGGATTTACATATTTTCTAGATAAAGAGCACTGCTAACATGGATAAATAAGAAGGCTGACATTACTTTAAAAAAAAAAAAAGCACTGAGAAAGCTAGGTTGTGACTTCATTTGTAATACTAACATTATTGTGCTTTTTTGTTGATGTAAATATTTTGTAATTTCCAAAGTGTTTTTATTGTTTAATGCAGCAATCTGAATTAATTTCCCCAGCCTCTGCCAATGCGCCTTTAGCCCATTTTATACTTGAGGGAGTTGAGAGTCAAGGGAAAGAAACTCGCCACAATTTATACCCAGAATCCAGACAGTGCAATATGCAAACTCAAATTGCCAACAACTCAACTCCTACTGTTAGATCATCAGGGAATGTAGCTTTTCACGTCAAATCATTCAGAGTTGTAATTAAATAAGGCTGGGCCTCTGGAAGCTCTCCTTCCCAGGATTTTGGTGAAAGGAAATGCTTGTTTCTGCACTGGGCAAGGCTGATTTCCATCTCACAGTACAATTTCTGCATCTCCTGCTTATCCAGAGGAGACCTCACCAGCCTCCAGAGCTCCATCATCCCTCAGAGTCACTCCATATTCACTATGCCCTGCTCTATGCACGGCTCTGGGCTAGTCACACTGTGCTGCTGGAGACCAAGTGTGAGCACAAAACAGGCCAGCAGCAGGGGACACTGTGTGCCCTTGGCCCGTGCAAACAGTAGGTGCCAGCTGAAGTCGCTGGAGGGCGGCAGAGCGGTCACAGGTATGGTTGAGAAAAGTCACCCAGAAACAAGATCTGGGCTGGGCCTAAACAGAGATTCCTGGGACAGCTGAGGTGAGGGGAGCTGTGGGTGCAAAGGCAGAGAGCAATTTGCAGGGCGTATCCACGGTGAGGGTAGAGCTTCCACTAGTTGGAAGAGAGGGAGTGAAAGTGAGTTGGGGACAAACTGCAGGTGACCTCTAGGCTTAGGAGGGAGGGGTTGCTGCCAACTTTTAAACACCTGAAATTGACAAGGGAGAAGCTGCCTCTGCCAAAACCAATCTGTCAACTGTGTGCAGAGAAACAGGTTAAGAAACGAATCTTTTGCGGGTATGTAGGCTTGGGGTGATAAAGGCCTGAACTACCTGGGAGGGATGGCCTCCGCCCCACGTCAAGGGACATTATCGAATCTGATAAACTAGTAAGCTTGGAATCATAATTTTATGGTGATCGATCCTAGCGATGGATGATTTGCTTTTAAACTGAAATTTCTTTGAAGACCAGTACTCTATCTTATTTGTCTATTTCCAGCTTGTAGTAAAGAGCCGGCTTCCACTCTTGCTGGGTGAGTGGACATATGCGTGAACGAATGAATGCGGGCATGTGTGAATGAGTGAACTCTAAAGATAATGTGTTGTAGATAATTTATTGACTAATGATAGGGATTCCGACCCTGATAGGCTTACAGGAAGCTGCCTGTCTGTCCTGACCTGGGTGGCTGCCTCACCTGTGCACAGGCCCTCTCTGGTCCGCGTCCTTTTCCCTGGATGAGGGAAGCCTACAGGCTGACAGTGACAGGTGTTCCCTCTGTGCCCGTCAGGAATGCCTGGGCTCCCTTCTCCTCCAGGGAAGGGGGTGGAGGACACTCTTTGGGCCTATGGGTATTTGTTTTAATAGAAGAAATGTGGGTAAATACAGTCTCCAAGCACAGAATGAAGTGAGGATAATATTAATTCCTACCTTCGGTGATTGTTGTGAGGATTAAATGAGTTAATATATATGCATAGAGTAGTCGTTGATGTATAATAAGCATACAGTGTTAGCTGTTGTTATTATTATTGTTATTATTAACCAAACAAATTGCCCCACCTATTAAATTCTTAATATTTCCATTCTAGAAATAAGCTAAAGAAGAGCAATTCGTTAATTTCTTTCAGCAGTACCAACTTTCCTACTTTCCCTTAAAACCGCAGTTAATTTCTAAGTAGCTAGTTGACATGTTAATGATTGAGATTAAATATTACGTCAGAATTTTATTTTAGTGATTAAAGAAAATAAACACCTAAACTTTTATATTGAGCATTTACCATAATTCCAAATCAAAAATTAATATATTTTGACTACTGTACATTTCACTTCTGCAAATAATAATTTGATCCATAAATTTAAATGAAATGGATGTTGGTGCATCTCCAACTATTTAGCATTAAATTCATTCTGTCAACAACACTTTCCAGTTATCTTCTCATGAGACAAATAGTAATAGACCAACTCCTAAAATGTCATTTGTGTTTAATTGAATTAGTAGTTGTGTTTGATGGAAATATGTTAAAGCCATTATAAAAATAAATTCTTATCGCTTATTGGTGACTTTTTCTACCTATGCTGTCAAAATGGCTAGAAATATCCATTACAAACTTTGTGAATGGGAAGTGGAAATGTCCATTCTTTGTTCTTTCTGAACAGATACAAACACTATAAAATCAGAAACCAGATTTGGATTTTAAAGACCATAGGTAAATAATACTGGTAAATAGGATATCTTGTAAAGAGGAAATGGACTGTGGCTTAGGAGTTTAAGGAAATAGAGGGGAGAGGTCATTTTGAATCCATTTAGAATTTCACTGACCTGCTGTTCAGCAAGAGGACCTAGATTACATTTTTGGTTTTCTGTGAATCTGAATTTCCTGGTCTGTGTTGTCAGGACAGGGATGGAACTTTGAGGAAATGCATGGAACAGAGGTGTGGGAGAAGCCGGATGGGGCCAGGATCTTGGGTCTCAGAGAGCTTTCTGTCAACTCTGTAGTCTCACATGCTCATCTAACCTCCCTCTCCTGATTTTTTCGCTGACATTTATTGATCATTCACTCTGTACAAGACAAAATTCTGTGAGTTTTGCATGTATTACCTCTCAATCTTCAAAACAGCCCACAAATGAACTGCTTACGTGATCCTCATCTGACAGATGAGGAAACTGGAAGCTCAGAGAAATGGATGCTTTGCCCAGGGCTGGAGAGCCAGGCTGGGGCCGATATCCCAGCCGTCGACATCAGGCTCCTGCTCTAGACCGTGACCACAAGATCTGGGGAAACTTCCTTCTTCCCAGGCAGTGCCAGTTTTATGAGCACATTCTTCCTTCTTGCCCAAATTTACAGTGAGCCCCTCATCAAATGGCTTAGCTTCAACATGGAACATGCCTGTCACACAGAAAGCTGCGTGCCCAGAGCCTGACCAGATAACCAGGGGCCAGGGGCATGAAAACAGAAAGGCAGAGGGTAGTGAAGACCCCAGGAGCTCGAGGCTGAGGCGGTACTCCGGATAAGTCACTGTAGGATAAGTCACTGTACGGAAAAGTGCGCCACGTAAACTAAGCTCTTCCTGAAGCTTTCACCCTGGGAGATGGGGTCTGCCACTCCGTGGTGCTGGGTGGGCAGAACTCTTCATCTCTGGGACCACAAATGACCCCCACATTCTTCCATGAGCTCTGGGCTTCACTGTCAGCACAGTCCCATCAGTGAGGCGTCCCCGCCTCTTCCTAACTGCATGATTTATCTTGGCTCATTCATTTACCAAGAAACTATTGACCGCCTACTAAGTGCCTCCTATTCAGCAGTTGTTTGGTCAAGAAATGAGCCGACATACGAGAACAGAAGGCAGCCTGCTTCTAAGTCCTAGTTTTCTAAAGTATTTTTAAGATCAATCATATCCAATGGGACCATAATATTTCACACCAATTCTACAAAAAGCTACATTCAATTAATGAAGAGTCTAAGTCATCAAACATTTAAAAAGTACCATTTGTTTCTTTGAAGTATCTACTATAAGTCAAATTTTATTAATGAGACATTACAGATGACCTGCCTCAAAGGTTAGATTAAAAAGTATTTTTGCGTATCAGTTCTATATATATGGGCAGATCTTCTAACCTATTCTAAGGTGTCATAAAAGGGTTTATTCTTAGAACACATCATATACATCCCCTGTCACATTTAAACGATTTACTCTGTGAGTAAAGGCTTACTAAGCAAGGAAACTCCCGTACAGTCCCTAATAAATTATTAATTTCAAATAAATGTAGTCTTTCTCTCCCAATGACTCACTTTCTGATATTTCTCATGCTTTTCAGCACTGCCAGGTCTGAGAAATAAAACAAAGTAACACCCAAATGAGTTACTTTTACTACTGAGTTACTTTTAATTCTGGGAAGAATTTATAACAGATAAGATATTCATATTTTCAATATGTGGCTTTAGAAAACGTTAAAGTAATTTAAAAAGAGAACAAACTTAGCTAGCTTCCATAAAAATTCAGCACATTAATTTAAATAAACAAAATTTAACAGAAAAGCAAAAGTACATTATAGATACTTTGAAAGTGTTGAAATATAGTAGGATATAAGCTTCCAAACAACTCACAGTTTAAAATCTCCAAAATAAAAATCTTTTACTGGTGTTATGTAATTTATTATTTCACACTTCTGACCCTATAGTAGGAATATTAGCTTTTTTTCTTTATAAGAAAGCACTGAACAGTCAGTTTACTGTTCATACTTTTTCTGACAGCCAAATCCTTACTTTTTTTTTTCAATTGTTTTATGGTTCTATCAGTTATAACATCATATCTGCTAATTTCATTCTAAATCTTTCCAGGTCTTGGTTTTGCCTGCTTTTATGTAATATTCATTTGTGTTTTATTTTTATCCATGCCTCCTTGAAAAGCAGGAAATTCAATTTGGATCGCTATCATGTTTTTCTTTCTTTGAATGGCTCCCCGTAGCTTCCTTCTTGCTCCGTGTTTCTCCTTAACCACGGACTCTAACGTACGCTGCTGGCCTGGGTGGAAACACCAGAATGATGTGCTTCCGACTTCTTCCTAAGTTTGCAATTATCAGTTTTTCAAACTACGTGCAAATTTCTATAACAGCCTTCTCATCTGTCAAATGAATTAAAATATTTACTGATATGGTCTCAAATCCTAGCAACAGCCAATTGGAAATGTCAGTTTTTAAAAGATCTATTGAGAATATCACCCAGAACTGTGTAACTCCTCCAAGTAAACTTAGTAAGACATCTGTAAGACCTCTATGAAAGAAACCATCTGAGAAAGATACAAAAGATGGGAACAAATGGAAGCACACATCCTCCTGGCTGGAGGGACTCATGTTGCTGGTTTTGCCTATCCAGCATCTGGTAACACATGCTTAGTTTCTCTTTACAGTCTCAGTGGGGTGGACCTGCCAAGGAGCCCTTCCCATCCCTGGCCAAGAGGTGAGCATTTGGCCCAACTTAGGCCAGCTGGGCTCTGCCTGGGGACTTGAAGCTTGACTGAGAGTCAAAGGGCTGAAAATGTTTGGCGATGATTTTTCTGGTTGATGGGTTCTGTAGATAGCACCTACATCATGCCACCTGTGTCCATGGAGCTTCCCAAATTCCTGCCTGTTTCTGAGACCTGGTCCTTCACATTTTTCTTTGATTCTGTTCACTACCTCCTACCTTTCCAGGAGGTTCTCTTTATGTTCCGGTTATCTGAAGTTAGTTTCCACTTCTTGTGAGCAAAAACCTCAACTGTTACAATTCAGTATGGTAAAAATGTCCTGCCCCACCAAGTTAAGGAGCCAATGGGAGGCTTTTATGGATCTTTAAAAAAGTGATTCAAGTATCCGTATGAAAGAAAAAATGGGTGAGAAAACCACTGAGGGGGTAAGAGAGAGAGAAAGGAAGGAAGGAAGGAAGGAAGGAAGGAAGGAAGGAAGGAAGGAAGGAAGGAAGGAAGGAAGGAGGGAGGGAGGGAGGGAGGGAGGGAGGGAGGGAGGGAGGGAGGAGAAAAAGAAAGAAGGAAGGAAGGAGGGAAGGAAGGAAAGAAAAGAAGGAAAGAAAGAAAGAAAGAAAAAGAAAGAAAGAAAGAAAGAAAGAAAGAAAGAAAGAAAGAAAGAAAGAAAGAAAGAAAGAAAGAAAGAAAGAAAAGAAAGAAAGAAAAGAGCGAAAGAAAGGAAAGAGCGAGAAAGAAAGAGGAGAGAGAGAGAGAAAGCGAGAGAACAGGCATTTCCTCCACCAGATATTAAAATAAATTTAAAACAACAGTAATTAAAAATGTGTGGCCCCAACAATAGCATAGACAGATCAGTATAACAGAAGTAAATCCAAGAATAATTTTAAAGTATTTAATATTTTATAAAGCAAGCATTTCAATTCAGTGGGAAGAAAAGATCATCTTATAGGAGGTCTAGGTCGGCAGGCTAACTCCCTGGAGAAAAAATATTTTTTAAAGTATTAGGACCTGTCTCACATCATCACCAAAACTTAAAAATACATATGGCTTACTTAACAAATTAAATGTAAAACATAAAATGAAATTTTTTTTTTTTAAATTTTAGTGACAAGGTCTCATTTGGTTGCCAGGCTGGAGTGCAGTGGCGCAATCATAACTCACTGCCGTCTCAAACTCCTGGGATCAAGGGATCCTCCCGTCTCAGCATCTCAAGTAGCTGGGACTAAAGGTGCATGCTACCATGCCCAGCTAGTTTTTTTATTTCTTGTATGAAGGGATCTCACCATATTGCCCAGGCTGGTCTCAAACTCCTGGACTCAAGCAGTCCTCCCTCCTTGCCTCCCAAAGTGCCAGGATTACAGGCCTGAGCCACCACACTCAGCCTGAAACCATTTTTTTAAAGCCCAAATATAATACGGGCAAATATAACATAAAGAAAGAAATCCAAAGGAAAAGATAGATTTGATTACATAAAAATGAAAAGATTCTGTCAAAATCACCACGAATAAAAATAAAACACCAATGATATGATAGTGACAATTTCCCTAAAGCTTCCCCAATAGAAAACGGTAGCAAACTTCTGAATTGGTTGTATGTTAATCAGAGTTCTCTAGAGGGACAGAACTAATAGGATAGACGAATACATGAAGGGGAGTTTATTAAGGAGTATTGACTCACACGATTACAAGATAAGGTCCCACAACAGGACGTGTCTGCAAGCTGAAGAGCAAGGAAGCCAGTTCGAGTCCCAAAACCTCAAAAGTAGGGAAGCCGACAGCGCAACCTTCAGTCTGTGGTTGAAGGTCCAAGAGTCCCAAAGCGGAAGAACTTGGGGTCTGATGTTCTAGGGCAGGAAGCTTCCAGCACGGGAGAAAGATGAAGGCCGGAAGACTCAGGCAGTCTAGTCTTTTCATATTCTTCTACCTGCTTTTATTCTGGCTGTGCTGGAAGCTGATTAGATATGGCGCCCACCCAGAGGTGAAGGTGGGTCTGCCTCTCCCAGTCCACTGACTCAAATGTTAATTTCCTTTGGCAACACCCTCACAGACACACCCAGGAACAATACTTTGCATCCTTCAAGCCAATCAAGTTGACACTCAATATGAACCATCACAGGTTTGAATGAATCTTTTTCTTTTCATTGCTTCTGGAAATTGAGCCATAGTTTCATGGGCCTTCCCAATTCATGTTTATAAAGGGACTTGCCTTGATCTTTTGTGACTTTACTTTTATATTTAAATTCATTTGGAATTATCCTAATGCAAGGTGTCAGGTATGAATCCAAATCGTAACATCAGGTGTCCCAACATCACTTATTAAATAGTTCATGTTTTACCTATTGGTTTGAGATGATGCATTCATATCAATTAAATCCCTGTATGTATGTTTGCCTGCATATTTTAATATCTGGTAGTTCTTAGCCACTCCACACATCAATTACTGGTCTTTTAAGCAATGATCCTGGCAATTGTTGCTTATGTATTTTCACATACGAAGTTTGAGACCAGTATGTCTAATTACAATTAAAAACCTGATATTTCTGTTGGAATCTCTTTAAATTTAAAAATTAACTGAAGTAGAATCGCTGTCTTTGTAATGCTCAGTTTCCCTGATCCCAGACATGATGTGACTTTCCACTTGCTCCTGTCTTACAGGCCTGTCAACTGTGTTTTAAAGTTTTCTTCATATAGGTCATATAAAAACTATTGAAGTCTGTGTATTCATTTTCTTTTCTTTTCTTTTCTTTTTCCAAGATAGAGTCTTGCTCTCTCACCCAGGCTAGAGAGAAGTGGCACAATCTTGGCTCACTGCAACCTCCACCTCCCAGGTTTAAGTGATTCTCCTGCCTCAGCCTCCCAAATAGCTGGGACTACAGGCGTCTGCCACCATGCCCAGCTGATTTTTATATTTTTAGTAGAGATGGGGTTCCACCATGTTGGCCAGGCTGGTCTTGAACTCCTGACCTCATGATCTGCCTGCCTCGGTCTCCCAAAGTGCTGGGATTACAGGCGTGAGCCACCGTGCCCAGCCTGTGTATTAATTTACAACCCCACTACCTTACTTAATTTGTTTGTTTATTCAGTTAATTCTTAGGTTTTCCAGGTGTAAATTCTAGAAAATGTACATCCTCCTAAATGTGACTATATTACCTTCTCCTTCCCAAGTTTTTTACCTCAAATTTCTTTTTCTTGTAATAGCATTGACTATTTTTTACAGTATAATGTTAAATAACAGTGAAGATAATGAGGGTGGAACTTTATTGAGCATATTTATGACATGTCTCCACTAAGCAGGGTGCTGGCTTTTGGACTGAGATAGATATATTTTAACTTATAAAGGCAGTATTTCACTCCTTGTATTTTGTTTTTATCAATGATGATTGTTAAATATTGTCCAGTGCTGCATCAACATCCGTGGAAATGATCATAATAGTTTTTACTTATATCCTTAATACGATAAAATGTATGAATAGAATTCATAATAATGAATTATCCTTATATTTCTGAAACAAACATTTGGTAATGATGCATCATTCTTTTGATATGTGGCTGGATTTATTTTGCTAATATTCTGTTTAAGGATTTCATAAGTGACATTGGTTTATTGTTTGTTCTCTAAAACGTTTGTCTTTCAGTATCAATGTGATACTTCCTCCAGAGAAAAAAATCTTAAGGTATTTTTGTTGTTGTTGTTTGTTTGTTTATCTGTTTGTTTTTTACCCTAAGCTCTTTTGTGGTATTCTCATGTCTGGACCTAGTGACTTTTTCTTTTTGATTGGTCAAGAATAGCTTTGATAACCTTCTGTATTTTTCCCATAGAAATAAGACTTTTTAGATTTTCTGCCTCTTCAGGGGTCAGTTGTGACTAATTACATTTTCCTAAAAATTTTTTCAATGTATCCAAATTTCAAATGTATTTGCAGAGTTAAACAAACTCATGTCCTTTTAATTCTCTTAATTTTCTGTTACTTTCCTCCCCCCTTGATATTTCCTGTTTTCACATTCTCCATTTTTTTTCTTGATTAAATTAGACATTGGCTCATGTATTTCACTGCATTTTTGTCTTTTAAAAGCCATCTTTTGGACTTATTTTGTAGGTCTGCTGTTTGGGTTTTCTAGGTAATTAATTTCAGCTTTTAAAATTTCTTATGATTTAATTCCATTTATTTTGTTGCTTCTTGCCTAACTTTTTGAGTTAAATTCCTTTTAAATTCTTAATTGTTAATTAAATTAACATTTAAATTAACGCATTTTTCTCTGAGCATTTTAGTGGCATATCATAACTTCTGATATGCAGTATCTTTATTATGTTGTTTTCTATTCATTCTATAATTTGGGACTGTATTTCGTCTTTGATCTACAAGTTGTTTAAATAAAATCAAGTTAGTTGGTATTTACCTTTGCTTCTGTTAAATATCCTTCTTTTTCTTTTCTTTCTTTCTTCTTTTTCTTTTGAGATGGAGTCTCACTCTGTTGCCCAGGCTGGAATGCAGTGGCATGATCTCAGCTCACTGCAACCTCCACCTCCCAAGTTCAAGCAATTCTCCTGCCTCAGCCTCCCCGGTAACTGAGATTACAGGCATGCACCACCACACCCAGCTAGTTTTGTTTTTTGTGGGTTTTTTGTTGTTGTTGTTGTCTTTTTAATAGAGATGGGGTTTCACCATTTTGGTCAGGCTGGTCTTGAACTCCTGACCCCAAATGATCTGCCCATCTCAGCCTCCGAAAGTGCTGTGATTACAGGCATGAGTCACTGTACCCAGCCCTTATTTTCTATTATTTGCTATATCTGCT
Source organism: Macaca nemestrina (assembly GCF_043159975.1). NCBI lineage: Eukaryota > Metazoa > Chordata > Mammalia > Primates > Cercopithecidae > Macaca > Macaca nemestrina. The sequence goes on along the minus strand of NC_092129.1, from coordinate 8,407,234 downwards.
TAAAATAATGTTCTTTAATACCCAACTACTGCAAATGAGGCAGCAGCAAATTAACTCTATTTTCCATCTTTTTCTCCCTTCCTCCTCTTATTTTTTTGTTAGTGACATCATTTCTACCTTACCAAAGCTTTTCATATGTATGTTCTGTTTTGCCACATTGTTTTCATCTTAGCTCTTCAGGAAATATACTCAACACTCAGCACTGATCCTTTTTGTCATCGCTAGGTTGCCTGAGTATTGTCCTCTAGTCATTTTCTCATAAAGGTGAGAAATGATATTTCCCAAATGTCACACTTTTTTCAAAACTGTTTGCCTTTAGACTTTTTATTTGAAGAACAGTCTTACTGGATATAAAATTTCTGATATATTTTATTTCCTTTGCTTTGTATAGATATTTCTCTACCGTCCTACGACCTAGAAAGTAGCCGTGGAGAATTCTGAGACCAACATAAGTTTTCTCCCTTTTAAGTGACTTGGTCATTTTTTGTCTGGCTACTCAATTATTTTGCTGTATATTTAAAATTCAGTAACATAGGATACGGCTTTGTGCGATAATGTAAAGGACCAGGTTTTCCAACCAGGCTCTCAAGAATTAGACTTGCCTCCTTATTAATAATTCAAAGGACATAGTAACTGCAAGAGACAAGGAAAGCATTAAGTCAAAGTGTCAGTGCGACTCCTCAAGTCCTTTCCTGCCACGCTGGAACACACTCTGTTCCCGGCTGAGCAGCTGAGGACTCCAGGTGATGTGTGAAGAGTATTACTTTCTTTTTTTTAATTATTCTCTTTCTTTCTTTCTTTCTTTCTTTCTTTCTTTCTTTCTTTCTTTCTTTCTTTCTTTCTTTCTTTCTTTCTTTCTCTCCTTCCTTCCTTCCTTCCTTCCTTCCTTCCTTCCTTCCTTCCTTCCTTCCTTTCTCTCTCTCTCTCTCTCTCTCTCTCTCTCTCTCTCTCTTACATTGAAACAGAGCCTCGCTTTGTCACCCAAGCTGGAATGCAGTGGTGCGATCTTGGCTTACTGCAGCCTTGACCTCCCAGGCTCAAATGATCCTCCTGCCTCAGCCTCCCACGTAGCTGGGACTACAGGCGAGCGCCACCATGCCTGGCTAATTTTTGTATTTTTTTGTAGAGATGGGGTTTTGCCATATTGGCCAGGCTGGTCTTGAACTCCTGGGCTCAAGTGATCTTCCCACCTCGGCCTCCCAAAGTGCTGGGATTATAGGCATGAGCCACTGAGCCTGGCCTTAAAGTAGGATATTACTTTCAATCATGAAACAGCACAAGGTATATTCAATAATTGGCATTTTCCTTCATTATGTTTCCCCTGGGTTCGATGTGACCTTTCTCCCCAGACATCCTCAGAGTAGAGAAAATGAGGTGCAGACCAGCTGCTAACCCTTCATTCCTACCTGGTGTTGATTGTTCTGGATCAGTTTTCCTTGACACAGGGTGTGCTCTTCCAATACGTGGGTTACCATGCTCGGAATGTTTGTGTGACTCCAAAATGCTTGTGTTGAAATCTAATGTCCAATGCAAAGTATTAAGAAGTGAGGCCTTTGGGAGGTGATTAGATCATGAGGGCTCTGCCCTCATGAATGATATTAACACCCTTAGAAGAGGAGCTTGAGGGAGCCCTTTTTGCACTTTCATCATGTGAGGACACATAGAAGCAACTATCCATGAGGAACAGGCCCTCACCAGGCAGTGACTCTGCTGGTGCCTTGATCTTGCACTTCCCAGCCATCAGAACTGTGAGCAATAAATGCATGCTGTTTACAAATTACCCAGTCTGAGATATTTAGTTATAGTGTTTCAAACTGACTAAACAGCAGGTTCAAGTCTTCAGTTATTTCAAGAATGATTTCTTTAATGAAATATTTTCATATTTGTTCTGTTTCATATTTGTTCTGAAAAATGAAATATTTTCATATTTTCATATTTGTTCTGAGAGCGTATTCACTCTCCTCAGGAACTCCAAGTATGCATGTTTGTAAAATCTCTATGCCTGTCTTCTCTGTCTCTCACTTTATCTTTAATCATTTTATTTAATGTTTTTTAATTTTTAATTTTTTCATTTCAATAGGTTTTGGGGAAACAGGTAGTGTCTGGTTACATGAATAAGTTCTTTAGTGGTGATTTCTGAGATTTTGGTGCACCCATCACCTGAGCTGTGTACACTGTACCCAGTGTGTAGTCTTGTATCCCTCGCCACCCCACACCCTTTCCCCTGAGTCCCCAAAGTCCAGTGTATCATTCTTTGTGTCCTCATAGTTTAGCTCCCACATATGAGTGAGAACATATGATGTTTGGTTGTCCATTCCTGAATTACTTCACTTAGAATAATAGTCTCCAGTTCCATCCAAGTTGCTGTGAATGCCATTATTTAGTTCCTTTTTATGGCTGAGTAGTATTTCATGGTGTGTATACACACACACACACGTATATATACATGTATGTATACATGCATACACATATATCTTTTGTCTATATATGTATACATATATACATATACATACTTTATATATGTATATGTATGTACATATGTGCATATATATGTATGTGTGTGTGTGTGTGTGTATATATATGTTTCACATTTTCTTTATCCACTAGTTGATTGATGGGCATTGGGGCTGGTTCCATGTTTTTGCAATTGTAAATTGTGCTGCTATAAACATGCATGTACAAGTATCTTTTTCATATCATGACTTCTTTCCCTTTGGGTAGGTACCTAGTAGTGGGATTGCTGGATCAAACCGTAGATCTACTTTTAGCTCTTTAAGCAATCTCCACACGGTTTTCCTTAGTGGTTGTACTAGTTTACATTCGCACCAACAATGTAAAAGTGTTCCCTTTTCACCACATCCATGCCAGCATCTATTATTTTTTTATTTTATGATTATGGCCATTCTTGCAAGAGGGAGGTAGTATTGCATTGTGGTGTTGATTTTCATTTCCCTGATAACTAGTGATGTGGAGCATTTTCCCACATGCTTGTTGGTCATTTGTATATCTTCATTTGAGAATTGTCTATTCATATCCTTAACCCACTCTTTGATGGAATTGTTTGTTTTTCTCTTGCTGATTTGTTTGAGTTCTTTGGAGATTCTGGATATTAGTTCTTTATCAGGTATATATAGTGTGAAGATTTTCTCTCACTCTGGGTTGTCTGTTAACTCTGCTGGTTCTTTTGCTGTGCAGAAGCTTTTTAGTTTAATTAAATCCCATCTATTTATCTTCGTTTTTGTTGAATTTGCTTTTGGGTTCTTGCTCATGAAGTCTTTGTCTAAGTCAATGTCTAGAAACGTTTTTCCGATGTTATCTTATAGAGTCTTTATGTTTCAGGGCTTAGATTTAAGTCTTTGATCCATCTTGAGTTGATTTTTGTATAAGGTGAGAGATAAGGATCCAGCTTCATTCTTCTACATGTGGCTTGCCAATTATCTCAGCACCATTTGTTGAATAGGGTATCCTTTCCCTGCTTTATGTTTTTGTTTACTTTGTCAAAGACCAGTATGCTGTAAGTATTTGGCTTTATTTCTGGGTTCTTTATTCTGTTCCATTGGTCTATGTGCCTATTTTTATACCAGTACCTTGCTGTTTTGGTAACTATGGCCTTATATTACAGTTTAAAGTCAGGTAATGTGATGCCTCCAGATTTATTCTTTTTCCTTATTCTTGCTTTGCCTATGTGGGCTCCTTTTTAGTTCCATACAAATTCTAGTATCGTTTTTTCTACTTCTTTGAAGAATGATGGTGGTATTTTGATTGGAATTGCATTGAATTTGTAGATTGCTTTTGGCAGTATGATCATTTTCACAATATTGATTCATTCTACCCATCCATGAACATGGGATGTGTTTCCATTTGTTTTTGTCATCTATGATTTCTTTCAGCAATGTTTCATAGTTTTCCTTGTAGAGGTCTTTCGTGTCCTTCGTTAGGTGTTTTCCTAAGTATTTAATTTTTTATTTTTGCACCTCTGGTGAAAGGGGCTGAGTTCCTGATTTGATTCTCAGCTTAGTCGCTGTTGGTGTATAGCAGAGCTACTAATTTGTGTACATTAATTTTGTATCGTGAAACTTGGCTGAATTCATTTGCCAGTTCTAGAAGCTTTTTGGATGAGTCTTTTGGGTTTTCTAGGTATACGATCATATCAGCAGCAAACAGCAATAGTTTGACTTCCTCTTTACCAATTTAGATGCCCTTTATTTCTTTCTCTTGTCTGATTGCTCTGGCTAGGACTTCCACTACCATGTTGAATAGATCTTCAATCATTTTAAATTCCCTATTTCAATTTGACTTTGCTTAATTTTTCTAATTTCTAGTATGTATGTGTTTACCAAATTTTCCCTAGTGCAATTCTTCCTTTGCTCCTTTCAATTTGATTTCCATTTCCATGATTTATTATTATTATTTTTTTAGCTCCTTCCTGAGCACTGTCAACTTGCTTTTTATTTTCTCCAGTAGTCTTGCTGTCTGTGCTCTGAGATCTTGTGTTTTTGCTTTAAGGGCTCTTTAATATTGAATTCAATCAGAGGTTTAATATTCAATAAGAGATTTCTTGGCAATTGTATCTGTGAGTATGTGTGAATATCCTTCCTTTAATAATTTTCACTACTCCTTCCAGTATTTTTTTCTTATTTTATCAATGCTATGCTGGCTTTTGTTTCAAATTATTCACTATCAAATGAGTCATATTTTCCAGCTAATTGAAAGAGCTTGCTTGAGAGAAGGAGAGTCAACTCCATGAAGATGGATTATTCCTATGTTATTGAATTACTTGGGAAGAATTATCTTCCCAAATCAACCTAGGAGGGCATCCACCCTCAGCCTGCATTGCGCATCCTTGTTTTGGGATCTGTTGCTCTGTCCTGAGGTTCATCCTTTGCACTGGAAGCTTCCGAGTGAGGCCTCTCTCCAGAGGCAGGGATTGTTTTCACTCAGGTCTGCTGCCACCTGGCCAGCTGGCCCTTCCTTCACCAAGCATCTCCGCTCCACTTCCACTCTGCATAGCTTCTGCTCAGTCTCCGCTCCGTCCTCCCAGATCTAGCAACTCGTGCTGTGTGCGTGGGATGTGGGGTTATCACTTTAGGGGGTGAGTCTGCCACCTCAAGAAGCTGTGTTGTTGCTTCCATGTCCTGAGCCCTGCCTCCTCTGAACGTCCCGCTCTGCACCCCCATGCTAGCACCGCCACGGGTCCCCAGTTGTGGCTCTTGAGCTGGTCCCACCTGTCTGGGCTGTCTCAACAATTTTGAGTTTGCCCTGATTTCACTGCACCTTGAGCTGGTAGGTGTTATACTGTGCACACCCCATAGGCACACAGAGTCAGGCACTGTGGTAAGCAAAGGCAAATGTTCAATGAACACTCATTTCAAGGTCTTCACTGTAAATGAGAAGATCCCATATAAGCCCTGTTGTCTTAGTCTGTTCCTGCTGCCATAGCCAAACACCAGAGACTGAGCAGCTGGAACCACAAAAATGTATAATCTAACATTTGTGAAGACAGGAAGTCCAAGATCAAGGTTTGGTCAATTTAGTATCTGGTGAGGGCTCTTTTCCTGGCTTGCAGGTGGCCACCTTCTCACTGTGCACTCACATGGCCTTTCCTGGGTGCATGTGTACAGGGAGAAAGCGGGAGCAAGCTCTCTGGTGCCTCCTTATAAGAACATGAATCCTATTAGATCATCTGACCTCGTTTGGCCTTAATGTCTTCCTTAGAGGTCCCGTCTCCAGATACAGCCACACTGGGGTTAGGACTTCAACATATGAATTTGGGGAACACAGACATTAGTTTATGACACATGTAAACCATAACTTATGGCAGGAAATGTTGTCATGAGAAGTAGAATTAAAATCACCAAGGAGGTAATGGAAGAGAAGATGCTCCTTCCCATTAGATCATGAAAAGGGTGTCATTTGAACTGAGATGAGCAGCACGGGTAGGATTTGTGCGTATGGAGATGGGGGGATGCTCCAGGTGCAGAAGCCAGCACAAGCACAAGTGGGCAAACACAAGGCACTGGACTCTAGGCTGGAGCAGTGGTCCCAAGGCTACTGGGAAAAACACCTTCAGGAGTGAGGAAGAGCAGATCATTGCCATCGAGGAAGCCCTTGGCTCCTGTAGAGAGATCTGAGACTTTGCCTCAGCACAGTCCTCAGAGGTGTCTGCATGGGATGGAAGTGGGGTGGCAGCAGCTGTTATGGCTGGAGCTGTACCTTACAAAGGGTAAGCACCAGACGCAGTGGCTCACGCCTGTAATCCCAGCACTTTGGGAGGCTGAGGTGGGCAGATCATGAGGTCAGGAGCTCGAGACCATCCTGGCTAACACGGTGAAACCCCGTCTCTACTAAAAATACCAAAAATTAGCCAGGCGTGGTGGCGGGCACCTGTAATCCCAGCTACTCGGGATTAAGGCAGGAGAATGGCGTGAATCCGGGAGGTGGAGCTTGCAGTGAGCCGAGATCACACCACTGCACTCCAGCCTGGGTGACAGAGCGAGACTCCGTCTCCAAAAAAAAAAAAGGGTAAACTTGCAACACGATGTAAAATATATTGGACAATAAGACCAGATCAAAACACTGGTGCACAAGTGCTAAAAAATAACAATAGCCAAAAATCAAGATGAATTTTTTTTTTTTTTTTTTTTTTGCTATGTGAAATCTAGGTAGTGTACATTTAATTTCAGAAGTAGAAATCTATAGCAAGATCTCTAGTAAATGAAACTTCAAATTTATCATTATGAAGACAAAATTTAAACATCTTATATTCAATAATAGTAAACAAAATAAAGAATTCATAGAATAATAATATGTAACTGAAATACACTGTATATGAGTCAGGCTACATTGAACTAACCTTTTGATCTAGTAATTTAACAGCATAGGAAAAGGAATGAGGCCCACCCAATTTTGGCACGCATTCCAAATTCAATTCACTTTAACTGATATCTTGACAGCATTCTTTCCTTTCTTATTAAAACAAAATCCCTTAAATGCTCAAGATAAAATCAGATGAGTATCACATACACAAGAAGCAGATCAAATTTTTCAAGAATCTTTAAAAATATTGTAGATTAAATCAAGAGAAATAGAAGCATTGATTTAAATATTCAGATTTTTTTTTTTTTTTAAATTCTTGTTTGGGTCACTTGAAAAAAAAGTGCAATTTTCTTTTCCTCATTGAATAAAGCATTTGGATAATATTAAGACATTTAAAGTAAGCCACCGGAGAAGAAAAATTTCAGCATAGTTACGCTCATTGTAAGTCAAAGACTTTGAGGCGATATACAAATTATACTAATGTTAATATACACACAGACTCAATAAAAAGAAATTTTCCCACCCCACCAAGTAATTAGCAGGTCAGATCTGTCCCCTTAGAGCCAAAAAGTGAACATCTAAATGAAGGCCTTGCTCAGGAAGTCGTGACTGAAAAGCTACCTCCTGTGTCTCCAATTTACCCCCTACAAAAGTATTTATTTATCTTATCTCTTTATCAAAAGAAATTCATCTGGGCTGGGCGCGGTGGCTCAGGCATGTAATCCCAGTACTTTGGGAGGCCGAGGTGGGTGGATCACCTGAGGTCAGGAGTTCAAGACCAGCCTGGCCAACTTGTAAAAAGAAATGCCTTGCATCAAGTAGCAGTGGCCCAGTGACACCTTGTTATTAATAAAACAAAGGTAGGCCAGGTACGGTAGCTCACGCCCATTATCCCAGTATTTTGGGAGGCCAAGACAGGCAGATCACGAGATCAAGACCATCCTGGCTAATACAGTAAAACCCCATCTCTACTAAAAATACAAAAAATTAGCCGGGCATGGTGGTGCACACCTGTAATCCCACCTACTCGGGAGGCTGAGGCAGGAGAATCACTTGAAACTGGGAGGTGGAGGTTGAAGTGAGCTGAGATCATGCCACTGTACTCCAGCCTGGGCAACAAGAGTGAAACTCCATTTCAAAAAAAAGCAAAAAGAAAAGAAAAGAAATTCATCTTAAAGGTTTTGGATTTAGCCATGACAGGACTTACACCATCCAGAGTGTACTTTTCTTCACTTTCTTTTAGACATAAAAAGCAATGGGAAGCAGCAATTTCTTTCTGTAAACACATGGCCCCAAATTGTTCAATCATCAAGCCCTTCGACAAGGAAGGCCTTTGCACTCATTGCTACAGTGACCATGTAATTTTAGTGGTTATCATTTTATTTAAAAAAATAAGCTCTTGAATGTTTTTTACTACTGATTCTTGGCATTCTGTGTCTTCTGTGTACGTATAATTTAAAAATCACTTAGAGCATCTATGCACATTACTATATGACATGATCATTTTCATTAAAAAATCAAAATCAAGTTTTACGTTAATTTAAAGGATATTTGTAATATACACTCAGTTTATAAATGTGGGTAATGTGGATGTAAAGAGACAGACATGACCTTTCCTGACTCTGGTTGGTGGCGGATGTGTATTTTAGTGTCTGAGTTTTCCAGCCATGAACACAACGCTCCTGATGATTTCCAAAAAGAGCTTAACTCAAAGATGTGGAAATTGCAATGAAGGAATCAGCCCTTCTAACTTGTAACCAGCAATTATATATCCAAAAAGATTGGAAATTAGGGATCAACCTGAACAAAGAAATAAGTATGCAATTTGATTAAGAGTATATTTTTCAGATTAGGATGCCATAAACACAATGTTACAGATAAATCAGTGTGTTAGGTTTTTCCAATAAAAACAAATTTAGGCCAGATGCGGTGGCTCACACCTGTGATCCCAGCACTTTGGGAGGCTGAGGCAGGTGGATCACTTGAGGTCAGGAATTTGAGACCAGCCTGACCAACGTGGTGAAACCCCATCTCTACTAAAAATATAAAATTAGATGGGCGTGGTGGTGCATGCCTATAATTCCAGCTACTTGGGAGGCTGAGGCAGGAGAATCGCTCAAACCCAAGAGGCTGAGGTTGCAGTGAGCCAAGATTGCACCATTGCACTCCAGCCTGGGCAGCAAGAGCAAAACTCCGTCTCAAAAATAAAAAAGTAAATAGGGTTTAATAAACAGATTTATTTTGAATTTTTAATTATTGCAATCGAAAGAATTATAAGATTATAAAACTGTAGGTTATCTGAAAGATTATCTTGTCCCTCTCGCCATCTTGCATAAAAACAAGCCAAGGTTCAGAGAGTTTGCCGCCAGCCCAGGGCCAGGCCAGCAGCTGCTGGATGTACTGAGCTCAGTCGCAGACTGTCAGCTCCTTTAGAGGGGAGTCATCTTCTGTTCCACCCTGTATCACTGCCCTCCGGCCCCACAGAGTTCACCGGCATGCATTTCTTCCACGCCCATGATGAAGAACAGTGGTCTGGCAGACAGACTTGAACTAGGAACTGGGAGATGTGAGTGCTTATTAGAAAATTGCTCATTAAAGCTCATAGTGTATTTAACAGATTAATGTTATTTTATTTTAGTTATTTTTATTTTAGATTTTTAAAACCATCTTATTCTAGATGTTTTAAAGCCAGAAATAAAACTGGTATTGTAACAGATGACATCATACAATTGCTCTTCCAGCATCTTGATGGTATTTGAGTTCCGGATGTCCAGAGCAGCCCCCAACCTCCCCTCCTCGCCTCCCCTCTGATGCCTCTCAGGGACTCGGCCTTCATGTGTCCAAAGGCAAATTCCTGCCCTTCTCTCTCCTCAAGTCTTTGTCTTCCTCTGTTGCCCCTGCTAAAGCTGTTGCCGTCTATCGCTTTGCACAAGCAGAAATACAGGCATCCCTCTCTCTCACTTTATCAAATTCAACACCATATTCTAGCTGTTTTTTAATTTTCCAAAATATGTCTTCATTTCTCTACCACCCGAGACCAAGTCACTATCATCACATTGCCTGGGACAGTGCAGTAGCCATTGACCTTCACACCCATCAAATATTGTCCAAACAGCAGCCTCGATTCAAAATCAGTCATGCAACGGGAGCCTTCCTGTTTGGCCCTTAGTATAAGGTGACCACCCATCCCAGGGACCTCAGGGCTGGCATACCTGACTCCTGCCTGCTTGTCCAGCCTCCCCCAGACATTCCTTTCCCCACCCCACCTGCAACTTCACCCGACTCATCTCTGCTTCTGAACAGATCCAACTCTCCCCTACCACAGGGCCTTTGCGCAAACCCTTCTCTTTGCCTGTGATCCTTTACGCCCCTGTCTCCCTCCTCATTCCTCCCTCCCGCTTCCCCTGACGCATCCCCACTCAGGCAGCACCCCCACTCCGCCAGCCCCAGTCCAGGCTAGATCTCCCGTCTAAGCCCCCAGAGCAGTAGCAGTGATGATTTATTTAAAGCTCCTCTTCCCTGCTAGAGTGAATCCCCATGAGGTCAAGGACCGGATCTTTTCTGTCAACCACTGTATCCTCAGTTCCTAACATAATCCTGACATCTTTAGTCTCTGCTTCACATCATGGCGGGAGAAGCCAAAGAGCCGTGGAGATATTTGCCAGAGAAGCAATTAGGAAGATGGCCCAGCCCAGAGAGCTGGAGCAGAAATGCAGTCCAAGGAAAAGAATGCACCGTCCGTCATGGGGAAGGAATAATAACCACAGCTTCTGCACAGGCTGAGCAGCTGGGAGGCCTGTGTCATAAGGAGCAGAGCTGTCATGGATGCATATACCATGCGCGACTCTATATAAATTCCTCTTAGGTAGATGACTGCGCCTAGCAAAGACCACTGCCCACAGTAGGTGCATCATCCACCTCGACCGGTTTGATTTGACTGTCAACTCTGAAAGGAGCCTCACTGTGTAGCTAGGCTGCTGGAAGGGACTGAATGACTCAGCACTCCATCCCTTCATGACAGAGGCTCCTTGTATCTGCCTCCCTCTTGAACTTGGAGGAAAATGCTCTATTGCATGGTTCTGTCGTGTAAATCACTTTTAAAAAATTATTCTTCCCTCTATAAAAGTATGCATATTTTGGAGCATGATCTATCTTTATGCAAGTGGAGGGGTGAATGGAGTATTTCATCAGGATAACTATTTACTGACAATTCATACTATTTTATAGTCCATGTCTTTTGGAATGGATGGGAGTTCGTTATTCAGTGGTTTATAAAATCTTCCAGACTGAATGATGAGCTCACATCTGTTATAATTGGTATGGATGGTAAAACTGGCGTGAGTTGTCCATAAATATTTATTGTCAGGAAATATCAGTATGTACTGCTGTTTTTAGGAAAATAATGCCTGTTTTATTATTGATACATAAAGTGGGACATTTATGTTTACTACACATAATAACATAGATAGTAATAAAACAATATTCCGTAAAGAGTATCAGAGAGGCAGAAACAAAGATGAAATTTTGGTTTCTTTTTTTTTTTTTTTTTTTTATACTTTAAGTTCTAGGGTACATGTGCATAACGTGCAGGTTTGTTACATATGTATACTTGTGCCATGTTGGTGTGCTGCACCCATCAACTCGTCAGCATCCATCAACTCGTCATTTACATCAGGTATAACTCCCAGTGCAATCCCTCCCTCCTCCCCCCCCCCCCGAAATTTTGGTTTCTAAAGCAAGTTTTACACAAACATTACTCAAAGACCATACTACTATTCTTCAACCCCGTTTAAAGTATTAAAAAACTTGAAGTCAATCAAGAATCGGCAACTAATTTTCAGAATCAAGAATATGATCTTAATTTCTGCCATAGAAAATGGCTTACTGTCAGAGACCACCTTGAGAACACAGTATGTCCATGCTGAATTGGACAGTTCCTACCTCCTAACGTGAACCTTGCCCATTGTAATGAAAAAGGTTCCTTACGGAGTTCACATCATCCCTCCCTGCTCCCCAAAAGGCTTTTTTGAGGAAAAACTTTCCACAACAGGTCACTTTAAAACTACATAAATGTGTATATGTGGTATGTAAGTATATAGATGTTTATATACACGTGTGGATGTATGTGCCTATGCGTATGTATGTGTGTGTTTATGTGTACACATGTGTAGATGTATGTGTGTATATGTAGGTGTGTGTACGTGTGTGTATTTGTATATGGATATGTATGTGACTGTGTGTATGTGTGCTTGCATATGTATGTGTGCTTGTATATGTGTAGATATATGTATATGTGTGCTTGTGTATGTGTATATATGTATATGTACATATATGAATGTGTGTGTGTGTGTGTATTGCCTCAATGACCATCTGATTATTTTTCCCATGGAGCAGATAGCACATGAGTAGTTCGCACCTAACTTTTAAAAGTCTTATGCGTATGGGTTGGTGGCTGTCGGAACGAAAGTGATTTTTCAGGACAACGTCAGGCTGCAGAATCAAGGACCATTAGGAGAGAAATGGCAGGTGAACGCCTGGGTCCCATTTGCTTTGGTGTTCCCTGCAGGTCAAAAAGACAGCATGCTCTTGCCTTTCACTTTGCAAAGTCTGAACACATTTTAGAAACCTGGTCCGCACTGCGCTTACAGAAGGGAAAGGGACCCCTCACCAGGAAGAGCCAGTTTCCCAACCCTGGAAGCCAGGGACCCTCAAGCCCCTCCCGGCAGCCTTCGCCCCCACGTTTGTCACCACAGGCCACACGCGTGGCCATGCTCAGCTCCTCCTGGGGAGGCTACCCAGGCCCCTCACAGCCCGCAGGATCTGGGTCACAACTGAGCCAGCTCTGGGGATGCTTCAAGGCTCTGTATTTCTTACCTGTTTCTTTTCAATCCTGACCTTCTCTTAGATCACCTCAAATGGACACTCCCAAGCCCTGACCATTTACACAGATAGTCTTTTAACAGTCGGAATGGAAGTGTTTGAGCAAAGAACACAAAAAACAGAACACCAGCCAGTCTCCTGACGGATGGACAACATTATTTTCCACTCATTTAACGGAGAAAAATAATTGAACGAGGAAACCAGGCACACGCGTTGCTCTGAGTGTGGCATGTGTGGTTGGGAAGCCTCGGAACAGTGTGGCCCGACCGTGGCCATGCTGAGGGTTATGTAGTCTGGAGGTTCCTGGGGATTTTCAGGATCTCACATTCAGAATCCCACGTTTTCAGAAATACCACAGAAGCAGCTATTTATTTGGTTTTGTTGTTTTCTTAAAAATTAAGGAAATGATTTGGAGAGACTAGGCCTCCGGGTTCTTTCTTCTCTTTTCCCCACAGAATTTAGACATTATTCAAACATTTATTCTGTATCATCTTTTTAGTTTGTTTTTCAAAAAAGACATTTATCTTGTGATAATGGCTAGTTGCAGCATCTCAGTGAGATTCTCGGGTTTTCTTAATTGCAATTTCGTCTCATGCGCTTGAAATGCCAAGCACTGATGGCGTTTGAAGGGGAGCTGGCATCTGATTCACCTTCAGAGTTATCTTGAGCTTTCAGCCACAAGAATTTTAAACTTGACAGTGGCAAGAAAAAAAAAAATGCGCTTCTTTCCTGATGCTCCGTGTACGTGGTATTCTGTAACTGAGGTCATTAAAGGTAGATGTCACGGTGGCAAGAGCCCGACAGGCCTGTCACCTGGTGTGCCACCCCCATGCTTTGGGACTTACCTGTTACCGTTTCTTGGCCTTGGTTTCCTCATCTGAAAAACAGGAGAATAAGCTCTGTTATGCAGGATCATTACAAGGATTAGATTCATTTACTAACATTCTCCTACATTTGAAATTCTAAATGAGTATAAAAGAGTTTCACAACTGTCATACCTTTGAATGGGAACTAATAAAACGAAAAATCCCGTGTTGCCAACTTTATAATGCTGATTCATTTTATGCATCACTTTGCCTGAAGTTTAAGCATAAAATGTGTTCTCGATTATCTAAGAAAAACAATGCATAGAGAACTTTTTATTACAGAATAACTAACTCTTCTATACCACTCAACACTTTTGAATGGCTTTTCCCAATTACCTTCCCAGAATACACAGAAACATAAATTAGTTTTGAAGAATATCTAAAGTAACTACAATTTAGAGGGTATGTGTGTAGCAAAACATCACGGAATGCACTCGAAAAAGAGATACATGTGAATTCAGATTGCATGTTCTTCAGGGGGGGACTTATTCAGACGCTGCCCTTCGTTAGTGCAATTAGCTGTGAATTGCCACAGTGAGATGAGAAGGTCGTGCCCAGCAAAGGTGAAGCCCAGTGATAAAAGCAGTCCCTCCATCAGCGAGGACAGGCTCAAGGTCAGCCAGTTGCCACTGAGATGCTAGACTGTGGCATGCAGATGGGAGGCTGGAACTGGTCGCTGGAAACCACACCAACAAATTTGGAATTCCGTGCACTGATATCTACCCCACATGAGCAGAGGCTGAGTTTGGCCGTGGACCGACTGAACCTTGCGCCAGTTCCCGTGTGTCGGGACTCGCTGGTGTGCAGAGTATTCGCTGCTGCTTTGATCTCATTGTTTGTTTTAGTTTACTGGCTCTCCTGATTTGGCATTAAATGCGTTAGAACCTTATCAGTTCCAAGATGTTTTTCACGATGCGGTTCCTTTTCCTAACTATTCCCAAATCACTTCACTTAGGGACATTGTAGGTTGAGAGTAGCTATCGTTCTCATATGAATCTTGGGTTTTTCTTTTGTAAAGAACTTTTAATTCTTTTGCATTGACCTCCTCAATATTTCTTTCTAACTGTTTTTAATTGTTTAAAATACTTAAGATTCCATGTGAAATAGAATTAAATGAAAGTTAAGGAAGCCTTATCATGAATCTAGTTCTGCAATGTCATTCTATTAATAGCTGCAGTCTAAATACCAGCCCCGGCCATCACAGCATGTCCATCGGGTAAATCCTCACTACGTGCGGTACACGTTGTCCTCCCGGGCCCTGTACTAGTCCAGGAGGGAGTTGTTCTGCTCCCTGCTTTACCTATGAGGAAATGAAGACTGGGAGCTGGGGCAGGGGCAGCTGGTGCCAGGGCAGGGGCAGAGCTTGTGCACCCCCCCCCACCTTGACCACAGCATTACTCAGTCCTCTTCTGTTTTTCTTTTCTTTTTCTTTTTTCTTTCTCTTTCTTTCTTTCTTTCTTTCTTTCTTTCTTTCTTTCTTTCTTTCTTTCTTTCTTTCTTCCTTCCTTCCTTCCTTCCTTCCTTCCTTCCTTCCTTCCTTCCTTCCTTCCTTTTTTCTTTCTTTCTTTCTCTCTCTTTTTTTCTTAGATGGATTTTCACTCTTGTTGCCCTGGCTAGAGTGCAGTGGTGCCATCTCGGCTCACCGCAACCTCCGCCTGCCAGGTTCAGGCGATTCTCCTGCCTCAGCCTCCCGAGTAGCTGGGATTACAGGCATGCGCCACCACCCTTGGTTAATTTTGTATTTTTAGTAAAGACTGGGTTGGTCAGTTTATAATGACCATGTTAGTCAGTCTGGCCTCGAACTCCTGACCTCAGGTGGTCCACCCACCTCGGCCTCCCAAAGTTCTGGGATTACAGGCATGAGCCACCACGCCCGGCCTCAGTCCTCTTCCAGTTACCCACTACCCTACTCACAAGCCAGTCCCCACTCTGTGCCAACTCCAGATTCACTTAATTCTCACACGGACATGTGCGCGTACACACACACACACACACACACACACACAATCACTGAGTGACCATCTTAATGGGGACTGGGTTACATTCATAACCTATTTTGTAGGAGAGAATTTTCCAAGGGACCAAAAATGTTGACCAGCACCCATATCTAAAAGGTATTGCTACCCCTGGGGCCGGTGAAAATGCAAGGGACTGAGCCAGTGGGAAGAAGGTGGGGAGGAGTGGCTGAGCGCCCCGCAGCCTGCCCCCACCCCTGGACCTGGGGCTGCCTCCACTTATTCCTTGGAACCTGGGCAAACCACGTCACTTCTCTAAGCCTCCATTGCCTCAGCTTTCAGTAAGGATGCTAATCATAGCACCTGCCTCACAGTTGAGTTACTAAGATTAGATGAAATAATGCATTTAGGCACAGTTCAGCTCCTGGCAATAGAAAATATTCAACGGTGTTAGCACTGTCACTATTACTGTGTCATGACTCAATGGGAGAGCACTTAAGCTAGTGCCTTCCACACAATGGTCACCTATAAATGCCGTTAGTTAAATGAAATCGATGCGCATGAGCTCAGCTTAGGGAGAGGAAGGGGCATTGGCAGGTCGGGTTGCCTCGGTGGGGCCTCCTCTCTGCCTCTGACTGGCCTCTTTGCCCCTCTGCTTTCCTGGTCAAAGGTTCGTAAGCAAACGGTTTCTCCCACTCCTCGGAACGTGGACTTCCTTTCTGGCAGGCACTGGCCTGGCCGTTTACTTCAAATCCCTGTGTTCCTGGCTTCAGTGCCTGGCTGCCCAGCGGCCTCTCCCTGAGTCTGGGTTCTCAGGTTTCTGCTCCGCCTCCAGATGACCCTTCTGCCTGCCAGAGCTGGCCTGCGGGTCACCCTGCAAGATGACCCCTCTGCTCCCCAGAGCTGGCCTGCAGGGCACCTGCATCCCACGGATCCAGAGACCCGGATGCAACTGTGGGCCAGCCCCCTTTCCTCAGGCAGCTAGATTTCTCTTCATATTCCTTTTCCAGCACACGTCTCTTGAACATCGACTGAGGTGATAGACACCACAGAGGATTCCAAGATGGCTTCCCTCTTCAAGGAGCCTAATTCTTGTAAATGAGATATTTTCACAGTAACTCAGTAACTTCAGAATGTGGTATTTATCGAGGGCCTCTAGAGAAGCACCAACATTGCTAAGGCTTAAAGGAAAGACAAATGTCTTCTGACTCTGGCGATTCAGAGATCAAGGCACCTTCACAGATTTTCATAAGCAGAGCTGGGGAAGGAACCTCAGCAGAAAGAAACGACCCAGCCCAGATAAGGAGGTGGGGAGGCCCTGACTCTTGTCTGGGGGTAACAATCATGGTTTAACTAGAGCCTGATGTTGCTGTGAGGGAGGATTAGGAGATGATTGGCCTGAAGCCCATCATGTAGGGCTTAATGCCAGGCCAAGGAAACTGAAATTTATTCAACAGATAATGGTACATTTCTGAAGGTTTTTCCCTGTAGAGAAATGCAACACAAGCTGAGCGAATGAAGGTTTAAGTAGGCAGTGGAAAAGGGTGGACTTAAAGGGATAAAGGAGAAGGCAGGAGAGGGCAGTGGAGAAGTTATTGCAGGAAGGTAAATTTGGAGACAGACCATAAGGGACGAAGTGTGGTGGTGGCAACAGAAACAGAAAGGAAGACCAACCTCCACAATCGAGGGGCTGGTGGAGAGGATGGGCTTAAGCCAGCAATTCCTACACTTTTACAAGCGGCAAGACCAAACTCTTTTGGTAGCATAATCCAATGTCTTAACATTTTTCATGGAACAACATTTTCACTAAAATAAAGCATAAGAAATTCAGAATGGAGGAAGAATTGTTATGGGAAACTATCACTGGGCCCATGGCTTTTTTGTTTTGTGTTTTTGAGATGGAGTCTTGCTCTGTCACCCAGGCTGGAATGCAATGGCACAATCTCAGCTCACTGCAACCTTCACCTCTGGGTTCAAGTGATTCTCCTGCCTCAGCCTCCTGAGTAGCTGGGATTACAGGCACCTGCCACCACACCCAGCTAATTTTTTACATTTTTTAATTTATTATTTTTTTTTTAGTAGAAATGGGGTTTCAACAGGCTGGTCTCAGACTCCTGACCTCAGGTGATCCACCCTCCTTGGCCTTCCAAAGTGCTGAGATTACAGGTGTGAGCCACCGTGCCCAGTCCCCAATGTTTGTTTTAAATAGCACACAATTTGAAAACATTTAAATTTCCTGACCACTAGGCTAACCTTAATACTCTTTAATAATATTGAGTAATCTAAACCAGATTAGTTCAAAGTTCTGTTTTTTCGATTTCTTTACAAAGATTTTCCTCCATTCCTTGTGCGTTGCTATTACACAAGACGGATGTTACCTTCTGATCAGTGAGCAGGCAATCTCACAAACTTGCAAGGATTTTTTTCAAAGATAGAAATAGATATAGATTGATCCTGAATGTACAAATCAAACATAGTGCTAATATTTAGACATCTTCCCAGTGTATCCAGGGATTATTTGAGTCACCAGAAAAGATTTTTCGTGACTTTCCTTTATTCTCAACATGAAAAGTTCAGCAGCAAGTCAAGTTTCTGGAAAATCCTATGAACCATTTTGTTCTCTGGAGAGCTTAATGACACCTAGGTCATCAACAACAATCAACAATGATTTCAGCTGTAATGATCGAATGGAAGTACCTTAAATCCTTCCTGGCAGGGATAGCAGCATTGCATGCACATGTGTATGTGCACGTGCCAGGATAAGCCAGTGTGTGAGCACTAAAGTTACCTCTGTGGTTTGGAGCATCCAGAGGCCCAAAGCCAGCCCTTAGTTCCACGCAGGTAAAAAGGGTAAGAACGTGCAACAGTTAAAGCAAAACAACGGAGTGAAGCCTCCTGTGCTTATTTCTGAGTGATCAAAGCAGCTGTATAACCACAAGGCAGCTGTCCCAGGTCGACTGCTGACCGTGTAGCTGACAGTTACATCATGAACTACGGGAATGTGATTTTTAGAAATTTCACTTATTACCTACTTACCCATAGTTCATGAGATGAAAAAGATTTGTAACTAAAATACGTAACTTCCACATAAAGAATTGGGGAATTAAGTGGACGTAAAACAACAAGATAAATATACATAATGACAGTCCACCTTCCCATTAGAGAAAGTGAACATAAATACTCAAATGTTAAAATAAGGTGTACAGGGAATATAGTTTTACAGTGTTGTGATTTTTAAGTAGAATTTTAATCATTTTTGGAAACGAAATAAAAATCCAGAAGAAAGCATATGTTTTTCTCATCATAAATATAAAAGAGGTAACTGTGAAGAGAAAATGACAATACTAACCACATTTTGATACATTCTTATAAAGTCTAATAACAATATCTTCTAGCACTTTAAAGTTTTCTAGTTCCGACCTAGATTTTATTTTTGCCAAGATACAACCTAGTCTGATAGCTCCAATAGCAATTATAGAATATGACCCAATTATTTCTTTCCCCCAAAAAAATGAATTAGGAAACAGAAGATATTTTAATGAAAATGATCTAAAACAAAAAATGCAATTGTGGTAAAATAGATGAGGAAATCGTACTTCTTTGTATTAAAATATTTTTCATAAAACATTAAAAATATATTAATGAGAATTTAATCTCATATAAGAAAGCTAATATGCTATAATATTGCTTTATGTATATTTATATGAAATTGCAGGGAAGTAAAACAAATTATGTCATCATAATATTATTTTGTATCCCCTACAGAAATATTTTTCTAAAACCACTAAAAAAGCATATTACAGACTTAGTGAGGAGGCTACCTATAAACAAATTATTTTCATGGAAAAGCAAGGAAAATTACTAAAAACAAAATTTACGTTTAAAATGTAGTCAATAAAGGTCAGGTGGTCAATGTTGGTCTCAGTTTTCCCCGAATGTAAAATGGCAGCCCAAGGAAAAGAGAACCACTGGAGAAAATTTGAAAGGAAAGACATATTTTTAAGGATCGGTTAGGAACAAATTTTTGTTTTCTTTTTTAGTAAATTTTCTGACAGCCATATCTTTGCATTTAAATTCTACCAATCACGGTGACTCAAAATTATAATTTGTAATTATAATTGTTAATTACTTAATGAATAATTAATTTCACAGATAATTTGAAAGCTATAGATGGATGATAGATTAGCTAGATAATAATAGAAAATTTTAAGATTAGAAGGAAAACAGTTTTCATCTGAATAATATGTCCATTGTAAAGAAATGTTTTTAAATGATATTTTTTGTTTCACTTTGTTTTCATATATATCACAGCTGAATTTCTCAGCCAAAGCATCTATAAAGACATTTCATTATTTTGCATATGGCGGCTTCCCTTTGATGTTTGGTAGTTGAACTTAACCTTTCTGTACCACGGGCTCCTCATCTGTAAAAATGTGAGCAGTAACATTATCAACTTTTCAAGGTTGCTGTGGGGATTAATGAGAATTCAAATTAAATAAGCTAAATGTACTTAAACGCTTAGCATAGTGCCTGACACACAGTAAGAATTAAAATTTAGGTTAAACCACATGAAATTGACATTTTTTAGCCAAAAAGAGTTGAATATTGGCAATGTGATCTGGTTCATTATAAAGCAGTGTTCGCTTTTATAATTGTTCTAGGCTATGTGCCTATTTTTAAAAATGTAAATGCATACAAAAGAAAAATGACACAGACAAAAATGTATTTAAAACCAAATAATTCACAGATTAGGAGGAGCTCCTGTCCTAAAGTGATTACAAGGGCAACCATAAGGAATGTCTGTGTTAATTGGGTTTGGCCGCACCGACCCTGAGCGCCCTTAGCAAGGAAGCAGACTGTAATGGAAACAGCCGAGCCTTCAGTTTTAGGTTGACCAGATATCAAACCCCACTTTGACAATTTGCTCGTCCATGCAGTGGGCAGATTTGGAATATTAATGAATGCACCATGAACTCCTTGAATTGATCGTATTAGGGAAGTGAAAGAAACTAACATTTTTTAGCATCCCATAAATGTCAAGCTTTCGGCTAGGTGCTGTCTATAAATTAGTTCATTTAATTGTAAGAACTACCTTGTAAGAAGCCCTGATACTGATATTATAATAATAAGTATAATTACAGCAAACTCTGCTGCAGGACTTACTAGTAAATAGCAGCTGCTTTGCATATATACCCTATTTAACCTTCACAGCCACAAGCTAACATAGATCCCTGGGAAGAGTATTGGAGAGTCTTTACCATCATCTTTAGCATCATGGCCAACCTCATAGAATTAAGGATTAAATGAAGGAGCACAAATAAAACTCCTAGCCTGATGCCTGACACCTTGCTTCCCAGAGGGCCAGTTCAGGATCCTTGTCCCGTGCCCTGAGACCCTGAGTAGCCCTGGCCTTCTGCTAATCAGAAGGGCTTCCTTAGCAAACCCCAGGTAGTTCTAAACTCTATAACCCAGAGCAGCAGGAGGCTGCCTTCACATCGCAGCCCCTGGGGGGTGTTAGGAGACTCATGGAAACCCATTTTACTTTATTCAGGAAATATAGACCCCCAAAGTCTATTTCTTGCCAAAAGCTCTAATTTGCTATCTTACAGCAGTCAGGTTTTTGGGGTAGAATAGTAGAACTAATTAAAAAGCGAGTCCATTGAGTTCCTTCAAGCAGAAAACAATCATAACAGGACTTATAGGAATTTAGTATTCTGAGTAATTTTCTTCACCTTCAGGCTTTTTTTTTTTTTTTTTTTTCTTTTCTTTTTTTTGAGACGGAGTCTCGCTGTCTCCCAGGCTGGCGTGCAGTGGCACAATCTCGGCTCGCTGCAAACTCTGCCTCCCGAGTTCAAGCAATTCTCTGCCTCAGCCTCCCGAGTACCTGGGATTACAGGCACCTGCCACCACGCCTGGCTAACTTTTATATTTTTAGTAGAGACGGAGTTTCACCATCTTGGCCAGGCTGGTCTTGAACTTCTGACTGCACGATCCACTCGCCTCGTCCTCCCAAAGTGCTGAGATTACAGGCGTGAGCCACCGCACCCAGCCCACCATCAGACTTTTTACATGTGGAATGTTTGGGGGCCCAGTGATATAGTTCTTTATGGGATTCATAAAAGGTTTCCTGAAAGACACACTACTAGAATAATGACTGTAGCACGCAGTGATGGGGGCAGCCTAGCCGTTTATTTCACGCATTTTAATGTACTTTGGTCTTTCAGATACGGCAATAATTAAACCTGCCAGTAGCTTTTCGATATGAGAAAAACCACTTTAAATGAGTCACACTGATTTCTGTAAACAGCTTGCTTTTTCTTAATTTATAATGTCTCTTCTAACAGGCCATAACTACATAAAGGGACATGAAAAAAGTAAAAGAAATACCCAGATAATTTCGAACTAAAGATCACATGTACTGAACTATCTATCCAAATCATTATTTTACCTTAACTTGAATAGCTGTGTCCATTGTCGATCCGATTCTGCGATAGCTCACTGCCTCTCAGAAATTCAAAATCTTTTTGTAATGTTTGTTTTTAACTTTCAAACCTGCTCTCAATGTAGTGTCTTTCTTCCTGCTACAAAGCTTTGTTTCCTTAATTAAATTGAAATAAGACTATGTGAAGACTTTGTCTCCCTATTATTCACTAAAGAGGGTGAACAAAATCACCAGACCTCAAAACAAAATTGACACCACGGTGCTCACTGGTGCTTAAAGAGGATGTCAGTACACCCACTGAAATACTTCTCCAGTGGAGGTCACGGTTCAGGTTGCTGGCATGGTTTTATAAGGAGGCTCGTGTTGCAGCTGTCTGCACTGCCCCTAGCCTGAAGATAAATAGCAGACTGCAGTTTCCACTGCTACTGGTCTTTTAACCTTCAATAAGAGGAAATGCTTCTGCCTTAGCTTCGTCTGCCTCCTCCAAGTTCATCTCCCAGGACCTAGTGAGCTATCTCTTATCTATCTGCTTCCCAGCCTTCAGCCTGGGCTTCCTAGATGTCAAGAGCATCCCAGCCCACTCTCATCTTCAGAGGCTCCCCATATATTAAAACATGTAGAAATGCCAACACAAGTTCAAATCAATTGCAATATATCATGAATGTTTACATTGAACAAATTAACACTTTTCACATACAAACCAAAATAACAATGACTTTATGTGTAGCCTCATTGATACTTAATCCAATTTAAGACACTTTGTAAACCTGAGGGCTGCACCCAGAAGTGTGAGTTCTTGCCTCTGATTAGCGACCCTTCACAGCCACCTGATGGGTGGGTGGGTGTGCAGTCATAAGGATGTAAAGCAAGCTTTTTAGAAACCAAATTCACTGTAAATGTGCCTCCTTCTGTATATGACCGTCAATTCAGCTTCTCACAATGATTGACTGACCGTGCAATGTCCTCTGCATTGCTTAACATAATCCCTCCAATTCTTCAGTGCCCAGGGTGCTGCCCGGAGACACCTGGGCACCTTTAGAAGTGATAGTGACTCTTCAGCACGTCCCTTTGCTCTCTGAAATAGTGCTTATTGCATCAGTCAAAAAGAAATGAATGCTGGAGTGGCTTGTGCGTGCCAAAAAATCTAACTTCAGAGATCTGCTGGTCCACTCCCTAGCTTCCCAGGGTGATAAGATGAGACCTTGTTTCTTTTATAACTGCTACCCAGTAGACAAATAGGCCAAAGATAAGAACAAATCACTCTCACAAAGGGAAAAAAAAAATCCCACACAGCAAAACAATACATGGGAAAACATTAACCCTCCTCAGTAATTAGAAAAATGCTGACTAATGCAACCTTAGAGTAGGATTTTATATACGCTGGATTAGCAAACACAATTTTAATTCTAACACCCAATGCTGTGATAAAGCAGGTATCCACACGTGTTGCTGGAACAGCATAGACTGACCTGACCTTTCTGAACAATCAATGTGGCAGCCTATACCAGTAAGCACAAAATGTTCATATTCCTTGAAGCAGTAACCTCACTTTTGAGAATTCCTTCAAGGAAATAATACTACTGAGGAAAAAGACTTTACGCTCAAAGATGTTGATTACATCACTAACAAAAATTGTGCAAATCTGGAGGTAGACTTCATGTCTCTAACCAGAGAAGAAGAGCTGAGTAACTTGTATTCCTTCCATTCCATAGCTACTAAACAGCCATTACAAATGATAACCAAGTATAGTAGATATCAATGTTGAAGACCCCGGATGTCATAACTCGGTGAAATCATCCTCTCCGGTAACAACGCATTCCAACCTCAAGGTCTTTGCCTTTGCTGTTCTGCACTGCACGTCCTTCCCAAGTTTGTTTCTTTCTCCCAAGCCGACTTCTTCACACTAAGATGTCAGCTTAAATTTAATTTTCCCAGGGAGATCTTCTGGATCACCCTGCCTGTAGTGGCCTCCCGAGTCTGTCCCTACCACACCACCTTCCTGCCGTTCCTTGCTAGGACTTCTCACTCTGAAATATTCTTATTTAATGGTTGGTTACCTGACATATTACCGGACTCCTCTGCCAGAATGTGAGCCACCTAGTCTACATTCCCACTCTAGTCCAATAATCTATCCTCACTCAGCTGCTGAAGCTCTAGAACACAGCTGGTCTTCTTGAAATCACAGAATTTGGATGATGACATCTGAGTTCAAATTAGAACCTGTTTCCTGAGTCCCAGCTTGGATTTATTACCTTGTTCTTTTATCCTCCAACTGGAAAGCCAGTTTACAAACAGACACTGATCTGAGCACCAGGCAGTCTATGTGGCCAAATGAAGACAGCTGTATTTCACCAAGACGAATGCTCCAGCTGTTGCTCTGGGGGCCCTTCCCATCACCCAAGCCCCATAGACATGTCAGGAACCATCAGCCTGACCTGCCCACCCTCCCTGCAGCCAGAGCCTACCTGTGATGAGGAGAGTGGATGATGAAGTTGGCGTCCTCAAGGCCAGGAGGGTTGCCTTTCCATCAGCGCTTCCTCTGCCAGACTACCTTGACTCCCCAAATTCCCACCACTGGAGCTGCTCCTTTGACCCAAAGGTGTCTATAAAAACTAAACATAGGCCAGGCGTGGTGCTTATGCCTGTAATCCCAGCACTTTGGGAAGCTGAGGCAAGCGGATCATGAGATCAAGAGTTCGAGACCAGCCTCACCAACATAGTGAAACCCCGTCTCTACTAAAAATACAAAAATTAGCCGGGCGTGGTGGCGCATGCCTGTAGTCCCAGCTACTTGGGAGGCTGAGGCAGGAGAATCACTTGAACCAGGGAGGCAGAGGTTGCAGTGAGCCAAGATCACACCACTACACTCCAGCCTGGGCAACAAAGGGAGACTCCGTCTCAAAAAAAAAAAAACAAAACAAAAACAAAGAAAACAAAAGCAAAAAAACATATAGCCTAGAGTGAGGACCCACCATCACATGGCAAGTCTTTAAGTCCAGGGTCTTGCTGATAGAAACACATAGGGGGCACAAGGCTCCCAATACAGATACTGCCAAGAAGCTGGAACTAAGTGGAATGGCCTATCCGGGGGCCTTGGGCAGGTGAAAGACAACAGAACTCTGGGAGGTGACACTGGGGTGAAGCCAGAAAATCAGTTGAGCCCTTTGTCCAGGTCTCCATCAGCCTCTGGAGGTTTACATTGTCCAGACCTAAGGTGGCAGGCGCCAGACTTAGTGGAAGCCTGGTGAGTGAGCCTGCTTGCCAGAACATTTGCCTCAGTTTACTCAGGGCTCTGAGTCTACTCCGCAGATGACATTGAATTTGGGAGCCTGGTCTGGGGCTGGAGCTATGACGTCTTCTCCATCCCATTGGGCCTAGGACCATGGCGCTGAAGAGTCTGGAAGAGGACGGAGGATTTCTTTGGGCTCAGAGGCCAACGTAGAAACCTGTGCAGAGAAGGTGGAGGTAGATGCGGGGATTTTCGCCTCTGTAGAGAAGCAGAAGGGAATCTCCTTGACGCCTCCACCCTCGCTCTCTTCCCGCAGGGAAAGACGTGAGCCAGGGTGCTGCCGACGCTTCTTACCATCTCCTGCTTAACCGGGTTCTCTCCTCATGGACAGCAATGGGCAAGGAGATACTCTCTCTCTCCCTCAATTCAGCTACTTGTGTGACATAAATTGGAATTATAACACATGTACTAAGTGCCTTCAGATATCCTGCCTCAAAAACACAAAATCAGGAAACAGGAATATAAATTATTTTGCAAATATTAAATCCCATAGTGACACTACAAAAGAATGACCTTTTTGTGGCTTGAAGCACAAATATCAGGTGTGCATTTGAAAACAAAATCTGCTTCCTCCCGTGAGTTTAGTCAGGCCACATCTGCTGCTTCCCGTGAGTTTAGTAGGGCCACATCTGCTGCTTCCTGTTGGCTTATCAGGGCTGCATCTCTCACAGTCAGCCAGCAGTCTAGGGAATGGGCCAGTCATGAGCTATGTCCTAAAATTGGAAAAATCAGGACTTTGTGGAGACAAAAAGGAAGTAACAGAGCTACCAGCCTTCAGATGGCCACGTCTGGATGCCACTTGCAGAAGAAGAGTCAGTCTTTTCCCCATTCAGTTAAGCACCAACATATTGAACTATATCTGAAGGAAAACGGAAGGATTAAGTGTAAGCTTAAGCTATACATTCTTTGCTCATAAAGTCCTACAACCAAGTATCTTAATCAGAGA
This sequence comes from Macaca nemestrina, assembly GCF_043159975.1. NCBI lineage: Eukaryota > Metazoa > Chordata > Mammalia > Primates > Cercopithecidae > Macaca > Macaca nemestrina. The sequence goes on along the minus strand of NC_092129.1, from coordinate 8,381,040 downwards.
TGTAAGCAGGGTCCAAGGTACCAGTCTAGACTGAAAAAACTCATAAAGGGACATCCCAAAGATGAGGGCTCCAAGTTCAAGGTGAGTCCAGATAACAAGTCCTGCTCTCCCTCACGGCCTGAGGATGAAGCAGCTGCTCTTTAAAAGTGTTGTTCCTTTGTGAGGTTGTAGAGTAAACCCATTTTATTAAACAATAAAGCAAAGAACAGTCCATGGCGTTCTGTGGGGTTATACTTCCTGTCCTCTCCCAGAGGAGAGTTAAATGATGGCCAGTCTACTCCTACCTGGGAGCTACAGTATAGACAAAATAGCAGGTGCAGTAATAATGGTTGTCAAAATTTATCAACAGCACATTAAATTAATATAAATGTAATGCATATTCTCTTATTTTTGTCCTGGAACCTATCCTTACGGATGGATATCATTTCCCCTGTTTCAGTACAGCTGTGATGCATGGCCATTTGTGTTCAACAAGAACACGCCTCCGCCCCTCGGGGGTCCTGTTGTTTTATATCCATGCTGCCTTTGTCCAGACGAATCTTAATGTCCTGATTCAGGGCAAAGCAATCGGGTACACTCAAGTGAGGAATTTTAAGAGATAAAAATGTAACTCGGACAAATAAACATTCTTTATTCAAAAGTATCAAACGTCAGCATATTTCACCTATCAACATTTGCAACAAGCTTCAGTGTCCATTGTGCAAACCCATTTTTGCTGCTGTGGCAAATTAAATGGCCACATTTAAAATTCCCCTCCACAGTTTAGATACTGTTCTCTCTCTCTCTTTCTCTCTCTCTCTCTCTCTCTCTCTTTGTATGGTATGGTGAAAACTTTGATTGGGCTTTAAAGCCTTAAACATTTGTAAAAATATCAGGCAAGCTCGAGTATTTTCAGACTGTGCCCTGAATTAATACACTTGGGGCAAAGTGGATGTCTCTTGCCACATTTAACTCACCAGTGTAGAAGCTGATAAAGGCTGATAGTCAGAACTTGGAAAGCTCTTTCTAGGTTATTTTTAACTAAGACAGTTGTAAAAGGCTTGATGGATTTAACTCCGTCACTTTCAGAGCAGTTAACTGAGTTCAGCCATCAGACTGCTTTGATTTGTTCATTAAATGTATTATGTTTGCATTACTTGAGTTCATTTGAAGAGATAGTCCCACTCTGTAAAATATCCAGCTAAGGGTTTGGCAATCTATTCAAATTTTGCATCCATTAATTCATCTTAGAATTTTCAAAGAGTAGGTACTTTAGGCAAGCTGAGATATATCCCAAATATTCGGGGAAACATCCAATCTACAGAAATGGTGTAACGTGTTTTTTCATCGTAAGCACGATTGGCGAGTTTATCCATTTAATTATTTTTCTCAATAGAACAAGCAACACGTCAAGGCCATGAGAATCTTTTACTCTGTAGCTCTGTGCCCTGCTGTGCAGCCCAGTCACCTACAATGCTTCAGTCTTATCTTGTCACGATGGTGAGCACTGGGATGGATACGCAAAGGCTCCTAAGTTCCGAGTTTATCATTTTAGAAATGCATTTCCCCATAGTTTAATGTGTTTGCTGATGACATTTATTAGAAATCTGAGATGAGCCGGGTGAGGGGGCCAAGTCTATAATCCCAGCACTTTGGGAGGCCGGGACAGGTGGATGACTTAAGTCCAGACGTTCGAGATCAGCCTGGGCAACATGGCAAAACCCCATCTCTACAAAAAATTAAAAAATTAACTGGGCGTGGTAGCGCGTGGTCCCAGCTACTTGGGAGGCTGAGGCAGGAGAATTGTTGGAGCCCGGGATGCCGAGGTCGCAGTGAGCTGAGATCATGCCACTGCACTCCAGCCTGGGCGACAGAGTGAGACCCTGTCTCACAAAAAAGAAGAAAAGACATCTGAGATGAATTTTTATTTTTGTGCCTCAATTACAGAAAAAAAAAATCAGAGCTGAAAACGGGTTGTATCTGGTATCATTAACGTTATCTGGAAATGGAAAAGTCTGATAGCAGCTGCCAGTCTGGCTCATTTTTTAAAGTTTTCAGCACCAGTCTAGAGGTAGTTACAATTATTTCCAATAGGTTTTATCACTCCTGAGGGCTGCCATCAGCAGTTCTTTTCCAATCAAAATCATCTATTTTGCTGTTTCGCGAGCTGGTTGAAAATTACCATGTAGCTATGAAAGAAACCATATAAAACAAAATTAGATATTAAATGAAAGCACTATAAAAATCCAACATGTTCTTCTTTTTGGAGCAAAAACTGCTAAAAAGTAAATGGGGCCAGGCGCAGTGGCTCATGCCTGTAATATCAGCACTTTCGGAAGCTGAGATGGGTGGATCACCTGAGGTCAGGTGTTGGAGACCAGCTTGGCTAACATGGTGAAACCCCATCTCTACTGAAAAAAAAAAAATACAAAAATACAAAAATTAGCTGGGCATGGTGGCAGGCCCCTGTAATCTCAGCTACTCGGGAGGCTGAGGCAGAAGAATCACTTTTACAGGGGAGGCGGAGGTTGCAGTGAGCTGAGATCAAGCCATCATACTCCAGCCTGGGTGACAGAGCAAGACTCCATTCCAAAAAAAAAAAAAAAGGAAATGGGATAATCTCATTTTTCACTTTGAAAAAAAAAGTTTTTTTCTTCTCAAATTGAAAGATGATCCAGGTAAACCCCACTTTAAGTTGAGGAGTGCATTGCAAAGCAGATAGATGATGCTCCCTAACTGTACAGACCCTCTACATATTGAAGCTCACTCGATCAAACATTTCCAAATTCATGTAAGTGCTACTTCCACTGATAACAACTCACAAATATGGAAACAGTAAACAAAGAATTGGAATTAGGCAAATGGTGGCCACTACACCTACCATACAGTTTATTTAGAACTGAGTTTGCTTATATCAGCATCTGGACCTAGTAAACCCACAAAGTAGCCATTTACTTATACTTCCATTCATTCATTTTACAAGTGCCCAGTTTGAATTTGATGCCCACGATGAGGTTTATAACATAACTACCATGATCCTTTCCCCCAATGAGGTGGTAGAATGCAAAAGGGCGAAGTAAACAGGAAACATCTATTAAGTGTTTTAGAGTCACCTGAAAATAAGCAGGGAGGGGACTACAGGCTAGTGCTCCAGGAATGCAAAAGAAAGAAAGATGATGTGGAGTCGAAAGCACAGAGGAAGTAACCCTAGCCCTGAACAAAGGTAAGCTTGAACTTACCAGGAGGAAGAGGGGAGAATATTCCCATGGGGAATTTTAGACATGAATGAAAATTTCACGCAGTGGGGTCAGTAAGAAATCCAGCCTGAGTGGAGCAGGAGGTCCCATTGTGGAGGAGAAAGCAGGTGACTGGCTTCATTAGGGAGATGAGATCACACAGGGACCAGACGACTGGGGATTTGAATCTGGTCCATTATAGAACATGGAGACACTGGTTATTAACCAGAAAAGAAAATGACGAGATAAATTGTTCTGCAGGGTGAATTAGGAATAGTAGGCTTTGAAGATGGAAAGATAAACAGCCTATTAAAACTATGATCCAGGAGGAACTGGAGTGGGAGGCCTGGCCCCGCCATGTCCCACACAGCAGCAAATGCACAAAGAAGGAAGGGCCGAAGGCAGCCTTTCACCTTCCGAGCCCACACTCGGTGCCTGCACGCCTCACAGGAGCCTTACGCACTTACCAGGGGGCCATCTGAGAGCCTCCACACCACATTCGATTCCGGCAAGGACTGTTGGAGAACCACAAGAAACCCTTCCCTGAAGGAAAACCAGAGACTCTCCTACTCTTCGTAGAGAATGGGAACCTTCAACTTTGATTCCTAAACTTTCCCAACATAAGTGACTTCAATGTGGCTTTTTGGTTTGTTTCCTAAGACCATTCAGATACTTGGAATGTTCCTCCTTTTTACCTTCTCACCCTATTCCTGAGATCCCACAGTTATAGGTTCTCCTAGTGCCTCTGGTTCAATACCAGGCATCCGTCCACTAAGTAGCAATGATGTCCCTGGGCAGTCACGCTCAGCCTGCTCATCTATCTTGTATACATTAAAGCCTTATAATTTCTTTATCTAGAAGACTATGTAACTAATATCTACCAGACTAAAAATAAATCATAATGGATGCCCATAAAGATGGGGGGGATGAAATGAGAAATTGATCCTAGACCTTCCCCATACTGATCATGTATTTATGGCACCGAAAGAAAAGTCCTTGAAATCAATCGGCCTTGATTTTTGTCATCCTGCCTGTATCTCTGTGAATGCTATTGTTTTAAGGATCTGTAATGAAGTAAAGATAGTGTAACAGTCTATATCATAAAAAATGATATATTTTTTATCATAGCAATTGACTATCCTAGGAAACATTACCCGGTTGGTTGCAGCAGCTACAGTATCTCCCTGTCACTGACTCACCTGGAACCTCTCTGCGGATGATACGGGGCTAAAGTTCTTCTGTAGGTAGCAAATGTTCTGCTACCTTCTGCTCTCGCTGTGATGACATGTGGTGCTCAGACCTCTCTTTCTGAACCTTCCCGCCATCATTCTTGCACTTCAGCAGATTCTTACTTCGATCTCTCTTTTTTGGGATCCCAGTATCACTTACTGCTTACATCATTTCACTAAGTTTTCTCACCTCTCAAAACCTCAGTTTTCTCCCCTGTGAAGGGGAATAATAATAGTATCTAGCTCATAGGGCTATTGTTAGTTTTAAATGACCTAATCTGTGTAAATGACATTATATTGTTGTTATTATTACTCCACCATGAGATAAGACAGCGAGAAATAGATTTAACACAGACAGCTGGACTTAACCCTCTGCTCCTTTTTTGAAACACTCTGTTCACTGAATCATGTTGGCCAATAAGAAAAAGATGAGCTTTTACTTTGCAAGCTTGAATTCAGCTTAATTCAATGATGACTGAATCCATCGTTATAATTATCCAGTAGAGGGATAAATGGATGAACTCACCTATTTTTCTTAGTATAACTTTCAGATCAAAACAGTCATTAATCAGAGAAGACCCTAGCTTGCTTTTTTGTAGTCTTGACCAAATCATTGTCAATTGGTATGTAAAAAAGAAATTAACCCATATAATTGGTCTTTAAAATCTATATAGATTTAATGAAATAGCAGAATGTAATAGCATTTGGTGTAGGGGGTCAACAAATAATGAGTTTTGCACAGTGCACTCTTTCTTAACTAGAATCAATTATATAAACATTTGGTCTTTTCAGGTTTTCTTAGAACTTGACACCTGATTTTGATGCTTATGAGGTTTCTGACTTACTTTGAAGAATTACATAGTTGCTTTGTGATCATCTTTTCAGTTGAAATACAGGCATCCTTTGAATAACTGTCATTTCTAAATGCTTATTCCAAAGTTATGTTGTGATATTATAAAAAGTAATGTTAGGTGAATAGAAACCACAGAGTATCCAAAGTTCAGTCTTTATTCAGAGGCAGTAACTGAGATTCAGAGAAGTTAAATAACCTGCCCATAGTTAAATAGCTAGTGAATTATTGAATATTGTAGCTACTAAGTTATTGAAAATTTTATCTCAGGCTGTTTGCCTTGAAGTCCAGTATTCTCTTCACTATATCAGTATGACCCCATTGTTATTGTTGTACATTTCATAGATAAATGAATCTACTTTGCAGTTGGATAACGACAACTGTTTAGAAATTGTCATTGTCTATCTAAGGGAAATTTAGATAGTGAATTGACTGTTAGGCCAAGATTCATGGTATCTCCAAGTGACCAACGACCCCATTCAGAAGATGAAAATGTTTCCTCGAGCTTTTGGAAATACGATGGCTTAGTAGCTCAGTTCTTTAGTGACCCAGCCTTCGGTGTCAAGAAGAGAGAAAGAGAACGAGACATCCAGCTGGGAATCGAGAGCTTACTTCAAAGCTTTTATCTTCAGAGGAAAGAAATCTTGTGAATTTCATTAATGTCAATAAGATCTGAGAAGATTTGAAGTGGGTGAGCCCTTGGGCATCTCCAGCATGCCAGATGCTGTGGTTATCGTGAGTTTTGGTTGAAAAACCATTGCAACTTCGATTCACACACCCATGAACCATGACTTTGGAAATATCCATCGTGAGGTCATACTTCAGGGAATGTGGGGAACCTTCAGTTTCCAAGAGAACATGAAGTCAGCCAAGGAAGCAGTGGCTAAGCATGGCCCAGACACAGAAACACCCAGGATTCCAAATGGGGCAACACACATTATGGTTAAGGGGGAGAAAAGTTGAGTCCCCTCAAAGTAACATAGCAAAGCTTTAAAAATAGAGTGAAAGAAGCATTTCTTTAGGATTCTAAAAGCAGATAACCTCACAGCTTCTCCCCAAAAGGCTCTTCTCTTACTCATTGTTAAAAAGAAAAAAAAAAGAATTTGATCCTAGGTTCCTAGGTTTTCCCCCTCCTGTCTCTTTTCTTTCTTACTCTTTCTCCTCCAGAAACGACCAGATTGGAATTCATAGCTATTTCCCTATAATTATCCAAACTTTACAGGAGAAAACTCCTATTCTAAAACAGCTAAAGCTATTTCTATATAGTAAATTCAGTCCACGCTAACCCAAACAAACACATTTCTGGCAAAACAAATCGTGACAATTTAATCTAGGTATTTAAACTGTAAATATCTTAAAAGATAAAATATACCTGTAGCCTTCCTTTTCCCCTTTCTTAATTCATATTAAAAAAACTCAAAAGCAACCATTTCTAAATTCACAAAGCGAAAATGTGGCTGGGCGTGGTGGCTCATGCCTGTAATCCCAGCACTTTGGGAGGCCAAGGCGGGTGGATCACTTGAGTCCAGGAGTTCGAGACCAGCGTGATCAACATGGCAAAACTCTGTCTCTACTAAAAATACAAAAATTAGCTGGGCATCGTGGTGCACACCTGTAATCCCAGCTACTCGGGAGGCTGAGGCAGGAGAATCGCTTGAACCTGGGAGGCAGAGGCTGCAGTGAGCCAAGGTTGCACCACTACACTGTAGCTTGGGCCACAGAGTGAGACTCCGTATCAAAAACAAACAAACAAACAAACAAAAACAAAAAAAAAAAAACAAAATACAAAGTGGGCGGGGGAAATGTATGCAGAATAATCCAACAGAGAATCTGTGAAGGCTTAGCGTCATCAAGAAACATGATAATAATATATGCAGTGGGTTCCACCTGCACATACCTGCCAAGGCCTGAGCCAGGCCCCCAGGGCTCGCTTTCTCGCTCACCACAGCGGAAGACATCACTACAACCCAATCAGAAAAAAGCCAGCTTTAGCTGTGCCTGATGACGTCAAAGGTTACAAGTCTTAACAGGTGAAAATCCTTTTACTTGGGCATTAAAGCTCTTGCAATTTTTTAGTTCAGCATTTGAGAATCAAAAATATGCCTTTTCTGGTCCAGAAAGAAACTATTTGATTTCTTCTGTCAGCATTTTTGTTGTTGTTGTTTAACTCCACTCAGTGTTGTTTCAACGAGATTACCTGGCCCCATTGGGGAACACAGGGCAAGGCGATTTCTGCAGTCGGCTTGATTCCGACGAAAGCTGGGTACGGAAAGAGCTTTGATCTGGCCTGGGTTCACTCAAGTGCAAAGTGGCTACGCTGGGCAACAAATGCTCCACATGCCAACGGCCAGGGAACAGCCCTAGAGCAACGGCGGTGCGGTTGAACCGCGACGCCTCTGCAGCCATTTATTCCAGAGCCTTGGTTTTTATGGCTGTCACTCAGTCTTGGGTGCGTGGAGAAAGTCAGTCTGCCTGAGTCAATGTCTCTTGCTGCCTGCGGCTAAGGTGAATGTTGTTCTATCACGATAATCCTCATGTATTTGTCTGAGATAGTTGCTAATTTCTACAGCCATTTCTACAGTCTAGCTATTGTGTACCTAGGAGGTAACACAAACCATTTTTGTTACTGAGCATGGCGAATTGCATCATAAAATTCAAGCTTCCGAAAGCAGATATTCAGTGTGAGGAAAGACTGGTAATGATAGTTTTATCATCATCTCAGTCACCTCTTAACCATTTCCTGATTCACGTGGGTGGTTTTTAATGGAGTTTCCCAAGTTAGTGTTTCCTGGGAGAATGTTTGGTTCGTTGCCTTCGAACAGCCTCCAGCTCTTCAGGCATCTCAGGCAGGACAGCGTGTTGGGGCCGGGACTCTCTTCCCGTGGACCTGACAACTCTGCCTTCCCCGGTGTGGTCTGGCTGTTCACTTTGAGAGTGCGATGCTGCTGCTTCAGCCAGGACGTTCTCAAAATTAACAGAAGGGCTTCCTTCCTGAAATCGTGCCTATTTAGGATCTTCTTAGTCATTACGAAAAAGTATAGATAGAGTTCATAAATGACTTCATCTGTTCGGTATCAAATGAACAACCCTTCAGGCATGTGGAGTGAGCAATCTAAAGGAAGCGTTTATTTGTTTTATTTTTCCAGTGCCTTCAATAAGGCTTTCATTTCCAAATAACTCCTTTGTGTGTTACTGTTCATACAATGGCTATATATTTACCATTTAAGAGTATTGCCCCAAAACATAAGAGTAAGAAAAATCCAAATTTGAATTAAACTCTCCCTGAGCCTCGCAGTGGCCATCACACAAAGTCTCCTGCTTTTCGTGTCTCTAGGATCCCCGAGTGTCTTGACTACAAGGAACCGTTCAGAGTTCTCAAGACGCAGGGCTCACTGGCAAGCAAAGCGCCACGGGGGACGCACAGCGGGTGGAGGCTCTGGAAGGAGTGGGGTGCCTGGGTCCAGACGTACTTCCATGGGGGAGAAAGTGACCACTGCATCCTATAGGAAGCGTGGCTAATTAGGCTTCCTCAGCTGGATGGCAAGCTCCCCGGAAGGCAAGGGTCTTTTTTGTCTGGCATTGCACTATAGCGCGGAGTAGATGCTTAGTCTACAGGGAGGACAGCCTGTGAAATAGCTGCAGCTGCTGCCACGACCCACGGCGTTCTGCAGGACGGAGGAGCAACGCGAGTAACGTGGGAGTAACGTGGGAAGACCTCGCTCTGGCCACCAAAGCTGTCCTTCCTTTCTGGCTTTGCTTCCCTCACCTTCGATCTTTTCCTTTCTCCTGTAATAGTCATCACTAAAGAAAGTAGAAGAAAGAATGAAGTTTGCACACAGTCTAGAATTGAACTGGAGAATACATCATCAAAATCCTATGTCATCCAAGCCTTTTGCTGGTCCGTGTCCACAGAGTGGCGGATATCTTTGTGAAATGTAAATGTGTCAGGTGCAGCTCCCCATTGCGGTGGCCCTCGGTAACAAGGGGTACGACTGTCCCTTCACAGCCCCAAGCTGAGCTCACGAAGCAGGGAGGATGCCATTGCTGGACAAGAGACCAGAGACTGGGATAGACACGTGCGTCCTAGTTCTGAAGAAAATGGCATCCAGAAAGAGAAAGCATCCAGTGGGCACAGTTTAAGGAGGTTCAGATAGAAAAATGAGTGTGCATATTATTCATGCTTAAAGAGACTGCTTACGTCATCAAAAATACCAATATTCAGAGGAATAAATGCACTTAAAATAATTTTTAACCAAGAACAACTTTCAGGCAGTAGGTCGCATGCCTCCTGCGTGGAGGGATCTTCAAGAACGGAAACTAAATCCCTTGTTCTCCTCCGCCTGCTTGTCATCCTTCCAGAAGCACCAAGTCTGGTTTAAACCATTGCTTTCGACCTATTTGTTTGATTATAAATAAAACATATCTTTTCCATCATCAGTGCATATTTTCTAGCTGCCAGACATAAATACACTCCTTGCTTCCTAAATTGAAATGTCATTTTCCTCATCAGAATTGGCAATTGTAAATAACCGTTTGGGTTTGTTTTTTTTTTAAATGTCCTATTCTCACAAATGTATTTTAGAACAGTGTCGCATGTATTTAAAATGGTGAGTTTGCACTTAATCACCTCAATTTCAGGCTCTCAAAAAACTGTCAATATAGCAGGTTTGAAATGGAGACCTCATGACTCACCTGCTTCTCAACACAATTAGACCCCAAGGGTCATTGTTTCAGCATGAAAAGTAAGGGAAGTGTTCCTTTTTTGGCCTTTTCTCTACCCCAATGATACACATTCTGCAACCACAAAATATTCCAACTCCAACTCACTTTTTGAATAAGCAACTCCTATTGTGGTTTGTTCTTTTATCATTTGAGGTTATACAATGTGGAAAAACAAAAAAGCTACATAGTTTACTTACTCCTACAGTCAAATATTTTTTAAAAAGTAAGAACATGAGCTAAAGTTCTGCTTGTCATTGCTGCCTTCTGGGGCAGTGGAAAAGCAGGTGCCTTAAGCTTTCCGTTGTGTGCAGATCTTCCAGGCCCTTTCCCTCTATCAGGAAAATATGTCTGTCTCCTGGTCTATTGAGCTCTTGACCTTCTGACTAATATACCAACAAAAGTCACCGTTTATGAGTGACTAATGTATGTATCTTTCTCCATAAGGAACTTGATCACGGCTGCCACAACTCAGCATCATCACCAACTATCTTTTCCGTGTGCCCTCCAGGGATTTGTGCAATGGGCTGTCTGCCCTACACAAACAGGCCATGCCATCATCTCCCTAGGTCCACCTCTTTCATGCCTAGGAGGAGTTTATCAGCTATAATTTGGAGAGAAGGGGCACACAAAGATGAGCCCGACTCTGAGGGGACATTCGTCCCTGCTTTGGTTGGAATCTGGGAAGCTGAAGTTGTTTCTGTAAAGCACGTTCCCTGCTGCTGACCTCCCCTGTCATGCAGGGTTCTCCCGCCAGCACCTCTGTTCAAATCCCCTGTTGCTTTTCGTCCTGCCCGCCTTCTTCCTTAACATCTTTTCTTTACACCTGTGACAAATGTCAACAACGCCTCCTCCCAACACAAGCTTCCTCCTCCTCTCTCAATCCAACTCAAAGCCCTTCGTGGAAGGCTCCCTGCAGCGGAGCCACAGGGCTTCATCTATCCCTTGCAGCCATTCCCACCTGCACCTTCTCCCACCTCAGAACACCATGTCAATCTTAAGAAATACAAACAGAAAAGCCGGTGGACGTCAAAGGTGTATCTGTTTACATGTTTGTTTTTACAAAGTTTATCATTGTTGTTTTTCTAAAAAGCAATAGGGCAAGAACCCTTTTGTTTAAAAATCTTATCTTTTGTTTATCTGATATATTCTTTTTGTTTTGTTTGTTTGTTTTTGAGACAGGGTCTCACTCTTCGCCCAGGCTGGAGTGCAGTGGCGCGATCATGGCTCGCTGCCACCTCGACCACCTGGGCTCAAGTGATCCTCCCACCTCAGCCTCTCAAGTAGCTGAGACTACAGGCGCATGCCACCACACCTAGCTAATTTTTTCATTTCTTTTATAGAGATGGGGTCTTGCTGTGTTGCTGTGTTGCTCAGGCTGGTCTCAAACTCCTGGTCTTAAGCAATCCTCCCACCTCAGCTTCCCACAGTGCTGGGATTACAGGCATGAGTCACTGTATCCGGCATCATCTCTCCCTCTCTCTCTCTCTGTTCCTCTCTGTCATTCATACATGTATGTGTGTATATATATAATATTTTGTTCTATATATTTGAATATTTGGGATGATCGAACTTTAAATAAATTGAAATCCAGCTTTACCTGTGACAGAACAAAGACATGTACTATGAGGAAGGAAAAACCCACCTAATTGCAATGGCTTTGTGAACCATTTTAAGGTCATTTATTATGAATAAATGACATGCACTACAGTCGTGTGACTCCCAATCTGTTTTTTTCTTCTGAAAATCAGTGTTATATCTGCCTGCCTTCACCCTCACCAAAAGAAATGAATAAGGATAGCAATTTATTGTATGTATATCACAGAAGACAGTGATATTTCCCTAATAAGTTTCTGGAAACATCAAGCAAAAGAACTGCTTCCCTATGCTGTGTAGGATTGTAATTGTTATATTTATTCTGGTCTGAACCATTACTAAGTCTTTTTTAAATGTCTCAGATGACTAAGGAAGAATAAAAGGTTGGAAACACCATTTTTCCCTCTATTATTTTCACATTCAAACAAAATAAACATTGTGGGTCTACAATTGAAATATGAATCAAATGAATTCTTTCTCTAGTGAAATGCACATTTTCAAGTTGCACTGAAGGTCCCTGGCCCCGTGGCACCCTCTAGGCCTGAGCTGTCACCCTCATCCTACTGGGTCCTCCCAGCCTACCTGTGCACTTTCCTTCCACCACAGATAAGGCAGGACACATTCATGACTTGCTTGCTGGGAGAATAAATGCCGCTGAAGCCCTTGGTTACCTGACAGTGGAATACAACAGAAAGCATGGAATGACTATCATTAGAGAAAACAACTGTGGGATGTCTACACACAGAATGGAAGCTCAGGGGCCCCATTTTTGTCAGACTCCCTCACCCTTGGTAACTCCTGCAGCTTGGATACAATCGCATATCTCTTTTCTAAGGGATTCGAGATTGAGTTTGTGGTATAGAGGAGAGGCTGTTAGCCATAGGTTCCTGGCCTTTGAAGGCCATCCTAGAAATTGCCTCTCTCCTAGCACCTGAGAGGCAACTGAAGCGATCACTTCCAGACCCTACATCTGACACACCTCCCTAGACTTGGGGACTCCAAAACTAGCAGTGACACAAACTCCCTGCAAAGCCCTGACTGACGAATAGCTGCATCCCAGCACTGAGTGATCGTTCGGGAGCAGCCAGGGCGCGAGAAGCAGCTTCCTCCTGTCCCACCTGCACCTGGAATGAGCAAAATGATTTCAGGGAACTGAACACTTGGGTTACTGGGATTCAGGAGAAAGAGTTCGCCATGTGTTCAAAAGCAGCAGAGACGTGGGGTGGGGGCTAAGCCTCATTCCAAAGCAGATCCATTTTAAATCACAAGGAACAAACAGCCTGATCTCACAATAGACTGTTCCTTCTAAGGACACCGTGCTGTGATTTCAGAAGACTCAGGGCCCGAGAGAATACTCTGTATATAACAGATCAAGAAACAGAGTCCCTGACTTGTCCTCTTTCTTGTAACTGCGATTCACTCGCTGTTGTTTACTCCATTATTCCTTCATTTTAGATTATTTTTCATTGGCTCCAATTTGGGAGTTGGTATTTTTGTATAGTTGCCACTGCTTTTAAAACTCTTCAAGATCGTGTAAAAATCTTGCATGTTTGTGTCTCCTCATAAGCATTCAAAGAAAATGCCTAGACTGTGTAGGACTTTTCGGGAAATTGCGGAGAAATAACTGCCCTCTTTGTGTGTTTGCATGCACCAGTGAACTCCGGAGATGGCATTGACTACAGCCAGCAGAAGAGGGAGAACATTGGTGACTTGATCCAGGAGACGCTGGAGGCCTTCGAGCGCTACGGAGGAGAAAATGCCTTTATCAACATTAAGTACGTGGTCCCCACCTACGAGTCTTGCTTGCTAAACTAACAGTGGCAGCAGCTGGGACTTGAAGCCTCCCGTTGGTGTTGGGATCATCCGTCTCTGCTGCTTTTAGCATCTCATTCCTTGTGACTTCCACAGCTTTCTTTTCTACAGCTGCTAAAATAGTGGCTTATGGGCCATTGGACTGTTAGCCCTATTGAGAGCAAGGCTTTCCAATACATAAATAGTGCCTGTTTCTTAGATTACAATAGTGTACTGTGCTTATTTGTTCTATGAGAAGAATTGCTTCTTTATACAGCTCCGACAGAAGCAGGAGTCCGAGTGAAACCTTCAGTTGTATAGACAATAAACTATAATTTTCATACGCAATTCAGCAATTGCTGTTCTGTGTGTGCCTGCCCTGGGGGTGATGTCAGAGGTTGTAAGGGAAGAGTTTATGCTGACTGCTTAATAGGTGTTTGTCATGGAAGAGAAGCATCGGTTCAGCAGTGCCTCTCTAGCAGCTGTGCGGAATAATGTGCTTTGACATTCAATAAAACTGTTGAATCTATATTCCAATTACAGCAGGAAATTTTTGCAGCCCATTATAACCTCAGCTACAGTTGTAATTAATGCCTTTAGCCTACTAGGGATCTGGGCTTCAGGGGCTTTTCAGTTTATATTTGGGTGCAGGTAGGGGAAGACTGGGGAGAGGACGGGGTCAGGGTGACGTGTGAAATGTAACTTGGCAAATATGTTTTAAAAAAAAAAGAAAAGGCTAGCTTGAATCCTCGTCTCTCCGTGTGGCACACTGCATCTCAGGACCTGGTGTGTTATTGACAAAGTGTGATCTGGAAGTTTGTTTAGGGCTTTTAATTATTTTTGAAAATGACTTATATGTATCTTAATGATTACTCTTTCAAACAGATCAGAATTCTTCCTTGGCAACTCTTCTTCCTTGCTTCCTCCCACTAGTTGGATGACTTTTCATAGCACCATGCAGTGGGTCTGATGGCCGTATTGGGGATTTTATTGAGACCAAAAAGGCAAAAAGCAAACAAACAAAAAGACAAAAGACATGCACTTTTTCATTCAATTGAAAAAGAAATTAAAAAATGACCAAAGAGAAGAGCAACTGTAAGAGAGTCAGCCCTGCATCGTGGCTCTTCAGACATGTCAGATGGGAGCTTCAGGCATTTGAAACTTAGCCCAGAAAACTTCATAAAGATGGAACACTGACTTTGCACACTCGAGAGATGCTGTAACTGCTTAGAAATACATAGCCGAAAGTATCTTATTCCTGTAGCAAAGTGAAACCTCTGCATAAAAGTGAAGAAATGAGGCCAGGTATGGTGGCTCATGCCTATAATCCCAGCATGTTGGGAGGCCAAGGCGGGTGGATCAGGAATTCGAGTCCAGCCTGACCAATATGATGAAACCCCGTCTCTACTGAAAATACAAAAATTAGCCAGGCGTGGCAGCATGCGCCTGTAATCCCAGCTACTTGAGAGGCTGAGACAGGAGAAATGCTTGAACCCGGGAGGCGGAGGTTGCAGTGAGCCGAGATCATGCTGTTGCTCTTCAGCCTGGGCAACAAGAGCGAAACTCCATCTCAAAAAAAAAAAAAAAAAAAAAAGTGAAGAAGCGAAATGTGTTTCTTCATGCACTATGCATCAGCCTCCAAACTGTTTTCACTATCTAAGGCACAAGTTTCTAAAGGCAAACACCAGTTTTGAAAGTGAGCTCATCGTCCATTTCCCCTAATTACTGTCTCAGCATGTGAAATCTAGCAGCTTAGGAGCTACCATCCTGTTTCTGTAAGCATTGTCTACGGTGAAGGAAGAGGCATGATTGGATAAGACAAATTGACTTTGTTTTTTGTCTTTTGTTTTTTGAGATGGAGTTTCACTCTTGTTGCCCAGGCTGGAGTACAATGGCGTGATCTCAGCTCACCACAACTTCTACCTCCTAGGTTCAAGTGATTCTTCTACCTCAGCTCCCTGAGTAGCTGGGATTACAGGTGTGCACCACAGTGCCTGGCTAATTTTGTATTTTTAGTAAAGACGGGGTTTCCCCATGTTGGTCAGGCTGGTCTTGAACTCCCAACCTCAGGTGATCCACCCACCTCGGCCTCCCAAAGTGCTGGTATTACAGACATGAGTCACTGCGCCCTGCCAACAAATTGACTTTGATGCACAATATTTGGTAAAGGCACAGCTAGAAGTAGACATCCACAGATTAAAGCAGGTTATTCTGCAAACTATGACATTCAATTGCGTCCATCAGCTGGCATCAGTGAAACAATCAAAAGGAACACCAAAGTCTGTAAGGTTATTAGTTAGAAGGATCACGGCTTGTTGGCGCCTTTGAAAGCTGGTACTGGAATGGCTCTGACCCGGCTCTGCTGGGACATGCAGAGGCAGCTCTGGCCACTCACTCTTCATTATACTCATGAAAACTGCCTGGTATAGGAGCAAGAAGACCTGGCAACTTAGCCAAGAGCCCTAACTTTGGAATTAAAACATCAGGCTTTGGCCGGGCACGGTGGCTCACGTGCCTGTAATCCCAGCACTTTGGGAGGCCAAGGTGGGCAGATCACCTAAGATCAGGAGTTCGGACCAACATGGTGAAACCCCCGTCTCTACTAAAAATACGGAAATTAGCCAGGCCTGGTGGCAGGTGCCTGTACTCCCAGCTACTCGGGAGGCTGAGGCAGGAGAATCGCTTGAACCCGGGAGGTGGAGGTTGCAGTGAGCTGAGACTGTGCCACTGCACTCCAGCCTGGGTGAGAGAGCAAGACCCCGTCTCAAAAAAATAAAATAAGGCCGGGCGCGGTGGCTCAAGCCTGTAATCCCAGCACTTTGGGAGGCCGAGACGGGCGGATCACAAGGTCAGGAGATCGAGACCATCCTGGCTAACACGGTGAAACCCTGTCTCTACTAAAAAATACAAAAAACTAGCCGGGCGTGGTGGCGGGCGCCTGTAATCCCAGCTACTCGGGAGGCTGAGGCAGGAGAATGGCCTAAACCCAGGAGGAGGAGCTTGCAGTGAGCTGAGATCCGGCCACTGCACTCCAGCCTGGGCGACAGAGCGAGACTCCGTCTCAAAAAAATAATAATAATAAAATAAAAAAATAAAATAAAATCAGGCTTCATTGACTAGTTCTGTCATTTATTTGCTCTGCTGCCCTGAGCAAGATATTTAACCTCTCTGAAACTCACACGGCGTCAGCTGTGAAGTGGGGATGCCCCATGCGTGCTGCAGGGTTATAAGCTGTAGGGGTAACCTATGAAAAGTGCTACCAGAGTTTGTGGTACCTGTCGAACTTTTATTTCAAAGAAAAACAAGTACAAAAGATGACTAGTGTCTACCCGGGCAGAGCGATACGTATTTGAAAACTCCTCAGACAATACGATGCTTCTTACGTGGCAGTGGTGAGTTTCTCGTGAAAAGAAGATAATTTTGCAAAAACCCAAAATAACTCTATAGATAGGATCATGTTCTCTGGAAATTAAAAGGCAAAATAAAACCCCCAAACCCACAATTTTGTGGTTTTAATAGAATTAGAAAAGGCTACTTTTTCCAATGGTCAGCCCACCCAAGTCTGCCTTCTAAAATAATACCCAGGTCTCCAGCCAAATAATTTCTGATTAACTCCATGGAGAAGGAGGAAATGTCACCAGGTTTCCAGCCTCTGAGCAAGACAACAGCTTCTTCCACCTGCTACATTTATACACTGAAACTGCCTTTCAAAGACAGCTAAAGGAACGGAATGATGAAGAGCGGGAAATACTGGGGACTGGGTATTAGGCAAAGGTTTTTGTTTGTCCTCTTAGGACTGTTACATTTACTCGAAGACACCATTCAGGTGTTAAAGTCAGTTAAGGGGGAGGCAAGGAATGAGACCTTGGATGCCAGGGTAGAGGAGCTGGGTGGGAAGGCTGGGCCTGTCACTTGGGAGCTGGACAGCCTGGAGCGGGTCACTTAGCTTTCCTCGCCTGCAGGACAGCCTCTCTCCCCAGGTCACTGCGAGGACACGACGATAGATACTGCAGCACAGTGGTTCTAGTGCAGGAGTGGGAACCCAGCAGAACTGCTTTTGAAGTATCTTTCCACCACTGAGTAGCTGTCCTGTGACCTTGGGCAAATTACGTAAATGCTCTAAAACTCAACTCCCTCATCCAAAAATGGGCTGTATGATGTCGACCTTGCAGGTTGGTTACAAGCGTTGCACATATGCATGCTTGTCCAGGGCTCCCCGAGGTCCATGGCTGGGTACCCGCGAGGATAGAGGGATGTTCCTGGGGAAGCAGCCACCAAGTGCCTGGAGAAAACAGGTGATCCATCATCATGTGGTCCCCTAGGAGAACGGGGCTCTAATGTCTGCTGAGCCCCCATGGGCCGGGGTGGGTGGTCTCTTGTCCCTAATAGGCCCAAGTGAGACAGATGCCAGGATTTGTAACCCACACGCCCTCCTGGAAGTCATCTCCATGGGCACACTCCTGACTATGAGAGTATCCTCCCTGGCCCGTCGGGTGGGAAGAATGGCACGTGATTTTTATGGCCTGACTCTATATGAGAAATGTCAGTCAAAAATGGACATTTTTGGAGTTCAGACCAGGCGTGGTGGCTCACACCTATAATCCCAGCACTTTGGGAGGCTGAGGCAGGTAGATCACCCAAGGTCAGGAGTTTGAGACCGGCCTGGCCAACATGGTGAAACCCCCATCTCTACTAAAAACACAAAAAGTAAGCCAGGCATGGTGGCGACAGCCTGTAATCCCAGCTACTCAGGAGGCTGAGGTGGGAGAATTATTTAAACCTGGAGGCAGAGGTTGCAGTGAGCTGAGATTGCACCATTGCACTCCAGCCTGGGCAACAAGAGCGAAACTCCATCTCAAACATATATGTGTATATATATATGGAGAGAGAGAGAGAGTTAAAAAACTCTGTGAAATGGTTACATCCTTAGAAAATATTATTTTCAAAGCCGAAGATATCTTAAACAACAACAACAAAAAAACCCCTTAAGTTCTTCTGGGGTTGACCTCCATGAGATCTCTAGCAAAGTTTCAGTATAGGTCATGGGACATCTCAGACTGCTAATTTAGAGAAGCTAAGACTAAAGAGTTTTAAGTCTTTTTCAACATGCACTGCCTCTTTTACTTCTTTTGGTTGTTTTGAGATGTTCATCACAAGCCTTTTGCAAGCAAAAGCTGGGAGGCTCAAAGACGGATCTTCTTTTAAAGAAGTAATATATCTGGGGAAATGCCTCATGGATATTTTTCTAAATATAAATTTCGATTCTCCGATAGGATTTTAAATGGAGTCAAAAGCCTCAAATGCTTTCTAAACAATTCCCTCTATGAAAGCTTCCTTCGTTAGAAATGTACCCATTGATCAAAGTTTGTCCAAAATGTGACGTTTCCAAGATACAAGGAGGCTTTGCTTTCAGCAAAGTGAAACTGACTTTGACCAAGTTCCTATTCACACCACGTCGATTCATGTCCACCAAACATCCAGGGGCCAGAGGGACCTTGGCGGTCACACAGCTTGTGGGTCAGCAGTGCCTAAGTCACACAGAGGTAACCAGGGCAGTACCCATTCTCCAGGATCTGCCACCTCCACACAGGTGTCCACTGGAGGCTTGCTAGGCAGCTCCTAAAACTCCATATTCTTTTTCAGACCAAGAAAGAAGAGTTTCCCAAGCACAATCAACCCCATTTCTGTTAAAATCACCTGTTGGAAGGGACTTAAACTTTCTATTACCTTTTGTACACTAGATTCAGTATTTCTTTGCTCTCCAAGGGAGACTGAGGAAGCCTCCTGTGTGCTTGGAGGGAAAGGCCACTTTAAAATGGGCACTCTATTATGATTATTTGTAATCATGACGTTGTAATACAAAAGGAACTATCAACCTCTTCTCTGTCCTGCAATGGGAAGACAATGATACAAGTATACTTGGCTTAATCAAGAGCACTTTGCAACAGGAAGATACGTATTGGTGTTGAATCAGATTCTAAAAATATCTCCCATCATCTTTGTTTCTTTTGCAGTCTTAAATGTTTGAATGCATGCAAGCTGCATGGGAATCCAAAACAGAAGTCAAGCTTTGTTTTGGAGAAACCCTAACTAGCAAACCCTAGTTTGCTCTCCAGTTCAAGTGCTGGTGATGATATTAAAGAAGCATGTAGTCGCTATAGAAGAAAGTTTCCGAGATTCCTTCCATGGTTGCCTCAATAAGGAATGATTCTATTCCTTTTGCTCACACAATCTTACCCAATTTTAGATCTCACTACTGACATAGCTCGGTTCTTCTTACAAGTAACTTGGCAATTACCCAATTCCCCTATCAGTAGTTAATGACATGGACAGAGATGTGGTGGGAAGTGCCCTTTGCACATTGATTGATTTGCATTTCTCTGTTACAGAGGTTGACTTCTGCTTTCCCCAGTGGGAATATTTGTAAGGTACTTGGATTCTTTATTCGTTTTTACTTTGCCAAGTTTCTGTAAGTTTAAATCTGGGTGAAAGGATTTGTTCTCTTCCTGTGCTTGATAAGTGTAGAAATGTATTACTTTAGTTTCTTTTTTATTTAGAAATTATTGGGAAATATTCCCCAGCCTTGCCTTAAGAATCTGTTGGAAACTCTGCACCCTCTACCCAGATAAGTGCACGTTACACACAGTATTTTGAAGATAATTTCAGGGCCTTTACAGATGTTGCAATTCCCATGTAAGAAATGGCAGTGCTTCCATTAAGAGAAGGAGAAGAGAGAATGTACCGTCCACCTGCTTAGTGACAACAACCCACGGAGCCTGAGGGCCACTGCAGTAAGGACAGGCCGCGTTGTATGGGAGGTGTGTGCATGCTGAGACTGGATTGCTCCTTCTCAGTCGCCTTTGCTGTGTCCCTCTCCTCTTCCTCACCTCTAAACACTGCAAGCCTCCCAACTCGAACCTCCGCCTCACCTCTGTTTCCACCAGGTGACCCGACCGGTCCGGCGGATCCACATGCCGTCTGTGCACGGCTGATTCTCACATTGGCTCTCTGGCCCCAACTTCCCCAGGTGCCTGCTGGGCATCTCCCCCAGGATGCCGAAGAGATCGATCCAAACCGAATGCACGGACCCACCTGCCTCCCGCCACTCTCCCGCCCCTGCACCCTCCCCACGCGGAGGGTTCCAGCTCAGTCAGCAGGCACCCACGTCACCACGGGGGCCAAAATGCCAGGATTCATCCTCTTCTTTCACGTCTCCACCCAATCCAGTACAAATCTTGCGTGCGAAACCTTCAAGATCTGTATCTGACCAAGTCCCAGCCCCTCCTCCTCGCTCTAGTCCAGGTCCCCAGCTCCCCTAGCTGACCCCCAACCTTGCAGGGGGTGGCGGGATCCTCTACCTTGAAATCAGTGACCCTTTAAACGCCAGTCAGGTTCCCATGTTCTCAACCCTCCAACGGCTTCTGCCTCCCAGCTGAGGCACATTCCAGACCTCTGCCGTGGGTGACATGCGGCCTGAAGGATGTGGCCCTGGTTCCTCCTGAGCCGTTTCTGCCTGGCAGCGTTGGGCCCCTCTCTGGGCAGAGGCTGTGCCGGCCTCGTCCCTGCTCCACCCGCAGGCGCAGCATATCCTCCCTACAGAGTGGTGTCTGGACGCCCCCACGGTGTTTACTGAGCCTCCTCCCTCCGCTGGCCTCACTGTGGTCTCTGCTATACCTCAGAAGGGCCTTCCTTGACCCCATACCTCTTAGTCTCTGTCCCCTATTGCTTTACTTGCTTCAAAACATGGACAAGTGTCTGACCGCAGTACCTATATGCTTGATTTTTCACTTATTTCTTTATCCTGTGTCTCTACCCTAGGGTGTGAGCTCTGTGAGAGCAGGGAGCTCCTTTCACTATGACATCTCTCTCCAGGAAGCACGCCCTGGGCCTAGTCAGCCTTCAAAAGACACTTGTTGGCCGGGCGCAGTGGTTCACACCTGTAATCCTAGCACTTTGCGAGGCCGAGGCAAGTGGATTGCCTGAGGTCAGGAGTTCGAGACCAGCCTGGCCAACGTGGTGAAATCCCTTCTCTACTAAAAATACAAAAATTACCCGGGCATGGTGGCGCTTTCCTGTAATCCCAGCTACTCAGGAGGCTGAGGCAGGAGAATCTCTTGAACCGGGGAAGCAGAGGTTGCAGTGAGCTGAGATCCTGCCACTGTACTCCAGCCTATGCACTCCAGCCTGGGCGACAGAGTGAGACCCCATCTCAAAAAAGAAAAAAAGAAAAAAGAAAGAAAAAGGGTGGTGGGGAACATTTGTTGAAGAAATGACTAAGCAGCCCTTATAAAAGGGTTCAGACAGGCCATAGTCAAATAAGCTTGGCAGAGAAGCAGAGGTACCCTTGCACCCCACCCTCCTGTCTGACTTAGGCAGGAGCGCTGGGCCTTGCCTTCCTGTCTGACTTAAGCAGGCGCGCTAGGCCTTGCCCTCCTGTCTGACTTAGGCAGGGGCGCTGGGCTTTGCTCTCCTGTCTGACTTAGGCAGGGTTGCTGGGCCTTGCCCTCCTGTCTGACTTAGGCAGGGGCGCTGGGCTTTGCCCTCCTGTCTGACTTAGGCAGGGGCGCTGGGCTTTGCCCTCCTGTCTGACTTAGGCAGGGGCGCTGGGCCTTGCTCTCCTGTCTGACTTAGGCAGGGGCGCTGGGCCTTGCCCTCCTGTCTGACTTAGGCAGGGGCGCTGGGCCTTGCCCTCCTGTCTGACTTAGGCAGGGGTGCTGGGCTTTGGAGGGTGTCCTGTGTCAAAGGTACTGCTGTCTTGAGGGAAGAATTATCAGCCCAAGGTAAAATTCCATGGAGACGCTCAGGCTTTGGAAAACACAAAAAGATGCTGCTTTCGTGGAGAAAGGTGTTCATGATTCTGTTTAAACCAAGTCAGAGGAAAGTATTTTAAATATCCTCCAAAGCTCCTGGAAATGCAGGGCCCATCTGTTTGTTCAAAGACAGACCAACGTCCTTCTTGTGAGCTGCAGCCTCAGCAGGGGTCCAGTGCAGGCACCGTGTCACAGACTCACCATCTCCTCCGTATTTGTCCCTGGGCTCCTCCGGGGACCACGCAGGACCTGAACTAGATGATGGTCACTGAGGCTGCAAGCCAGTGTGCAGACGCCTTCCAGACGCTCCCCCGCCATCCAGTGTGCCCCGCAGGGGACTCCATGCAAATGGCCTATTTACATTCACATTCTCAGTGAGACCAAAGAGAAGGAGACCAAGTGTCCTGACCCCTCTGACAACCAGTTGCCCCAGCACACCCTAGATCAGCGGTTCTCAAAGTGGGTTCCCGGGACAGCAACCTCAGCATCACCTGGGAGCTTGGGAAGAGGAGCTCATGTTCCCGGGGCCCTCCCTAAAGCTGCAGAATCAGAAACTTTGGGATGGGGTCTGTCGATCTGTGTTTGGACAAGTTCCCCAGTGACTGTGACACACCATGAAGTTTGAGAACCACCGTTCCAAACCAAGGCTTCTAACTGCATGTTCATTCCCAGCCATTTGGAAGGCTCAGCTGAAAGCCAGTGAGCCAGAAGCCAGGGCTCCACGGATCCTGCTTTCCAGAGCGGCCGTTCCCGCCGTGTTCCATTAGGCAATAGGGCTCTTCAGGGAAATTAATTGAATGTTGGCTTCAGGAATCATTGGAAAACTTCAGCTTCCCTCGACAGGGAAGCTGACGTCTACATCGTCCTCAATCTAGAACAAGAATAATAGGTGTACCTTAGAAAAATGTGGTTTCAGTCCATCAGTGAAAAGCCAGTATTGTAAAAACCTATTATCTTTGCTTCAAGTGTTATCAAAAAATAATAATAATAATAAAATAAAGGCTTAGAAGTCTCACTGTTCAACATGGCATTTCCAAATAGTCAATGTAATTGTCATCTTTATATTTGAAACTTTTTTAAAAAATGAATCATTTCCATTAATACAGAAAGAAAACTTTCTAATGGAGGCTCAAAATTCAAAGAATCAGGATCAGTTCTTCTAAAACGACTTACGTATAATCTCGTTTGCCAGACACTGAAGTAAGACGTCTGTATTAGCATTTTCTCCATTGCTGCAGGTTTCTGTCTCTGTGGGTTCATGAAAGCAACCTACAGCCAAAAGTATGTCCACATACAGCAAACCCACATGCCACTTGATTTCATTAAATGCATAATAGGGGCATTCTAGAACCAGAGCTTTAAATGGCCTTTTTGTCTCCTTCCTCATACATCTGGGGCAGTGAACATGACATTAAAACGCAGCCAGAAAAATGTCCCATAAAGAACTTTATTGACAAAAAGGTAAATTTTTAATAACCCTTCAGTAGGCTTCATTCAAGAGGGGGTAATATGTCATATGAGTAGGATTTTTACAGCTCTCGTAGGAATTCCCTGTATTAAAAGAATGTTTGCAGTTTAGAGAGAACCCAGCTGCAAAACATTCCTGAACGGTGACAATATTTGTCTCCATCTAATATTATGTGGTGGATCTTTGTTTGTGGAGAGTGGAGAGGCTATGTCCTGCTAGAGTGATTTTTCCCTCAATTCAGGACTCAGCAAATATGACCCAAACAAACAACCCAATTGATTAAAATGCTTTATTGGGAAGGAGGAGATTGAGTCTTGGGGACATGCTTCAATAGCTACTCCCGTCACCAAGACGGCAAAGGCCGCATCGCTGACAAATACCACCACGTCTCACGGAAGAGGCTGAGGAGTCCTGGCCGAATAATGCTTTATTCTGGAAAAGATCTGTACGAATCTGCACAGCAGTGAAAATGTGTGGACGGCTTCTGTCTCTTCAGCCGCAAGGGAGGCCGCCCTTCATCGCAGGAGGGAGGCCCGCCCTCCCCGCTGTGGTTGCTGTGGAGCTCAGAGGGGTGAAGGCATGTGGAAATTCACAGCACCATGCCAGCCTGCAGGACTGGGAGTGTAGTTCCCACTAAAGAGCAAATACTGTACTGTTTTTCCAAAAAAAAAAAAAAAAAATTAAAATCTGAATCCCAATGTTTGTTCACAGCAGGGCTGTAAAACAAGTAGACAAAGATCTCAGGGGGCTTTGTGACAGCATGGTGGATTGGAGTTAAAAGAGGTGGTGTCATTTGGATGCACAGATAGTCTAGGCGAGCCTTGTGAGCAGAGAAACAGGACTCCAATCTAAAACACAAAATGAGGGCTAGAGACGGGTTCAAGGCGGAGAGTAAAACCCTTTGGTTAGGATTCCAGGCCAACTAAACTGCAGCTCTGCCTCTTACTCTCCAGCCTCACTTTCTCCATCTGAAAAATGGGAGGGAGGCATTGGAGGTATTTTGTGAAAATCACTTAATACTGTGCTGACACTTAATCTTTCAATAGAAGATATGCGAAACGTATGAATATAAAATACGATATAAACAGAGAATAAACAAGATGAACAGAGGCCAGGCACAGTGGCTCATGCCTGTAATCCCAGCACTTTGGGAGGCCAAGGTGAGTGGCTAGCTTGAGGCCAGGAGTTCGAGATCAGCCTGGTCAACAGGGTGAAATCCCCGTCTCTACTAAAAATACAAAAATTAACCGGGAACGGTGGCACGCACCTGTAATCCCAGCTACTTGGGAGGCTGAGGCACAAGAATTACTTGAACCCAGGAGGCAGAGGTTGCAGTGAGCACTCTAGCCTGGGCGACAGAGCAAGACTCCATCTCAAACAAAAACAAAAACAAAACAATGTGAACAGACACCTATACACACCACTCTGAAATCCCAGACAAGCTCATCTTAGACGATGTGGCCATTCGGATCATCCGGGGGAACAATGCTGTGACCAGCCTGCCTTCTGTGACATGGTGCCAGTTTCCAGTGTCATGCAGTTGTCACAGCCCTGACCAGGTCCCATGCACACCATGGTGGCCAGGCCCGTTTGTTTATGGCTCTGAAAACCAAGGCATGAAACTTTATGTTTTCCACATTACACACCTGAGAAGAGATGTTGGGTGTTAGTACAGAATACCAGAAAGCATTTCGTTTTAGCCACAGTGAACGTAGACTCTATTACTTTGAAGTTTGTTTCCTCCGCATTTTATTGTTGAAAATGTCAGCTTGGTTCAGTCCACCCTTCAAAGACATGTGACTTCTTTTATTCACAAACACCCCCCATCTCCTTGCTGCCGTCAGCCACACTGACTATCTTCTGTTTCCTGTGTTCCAATGTTACATTCTTTTTTCAGAGACCTCTCAGTTCCTCCTGGTTTTTAAAACCTGATTGATCGTCAGTGGCTGGACAAACACTTTTTAATTTCCCAAGAACCACAGACAAAAACCAGGGTGAGAGGTCACTGGGATTTAATCACAGATGAGATTTAATCTGTTTATTTTTAGCTTCTTTATGAAAGTTGTCATTTTTTTTCCTTCAAAGCTACACAAGGAACCCTACCTGTGTGGTTGGAGTGTGTTGAGAATGCCACTTGTCCTGTGCTTAGAGGGTTATGATGAGGTTGGCTCACATTTCCTTGACCTGACTCGGGATAGAAGCTCACCATGGCCATGCCAGCCATCTTCCCCTCCCCAGAAGTGAGGTGATATCATTTGGAGATTTATCCCCACCCAGTCTCATGTTGAGATATAACCCCCAGTGTTGGAGGCGGGGCCTGGTGGGAGGTGCTTGCATCACAGGGGCGGACCTTCATGGCTTGGTGCTGTCCTCACCATGGTGAGTGAGTTCTGGAAAGATCTGGTCCTTTAAGTGTGTAGCCCCTCCCTGTCTTGCACCTGCCCCCACCATGTGACCTGCCTGCTCCCACTTCCCCTCCTGCTGTGAGTAAAAGCTCCCTGAGGCCTCCCCAGAAGCCCAGCAGATGCCAGCGCCGTACTTCCTGCACAGCCTGCAGAACCGCAAGCCAATTAAACCTCTTCTCTTTGTAAATTAGCCTGTTTCAGGTGTTTCTGTACAGCAGTGTGAGATAGGTGCAACATATGAGGACACCCTCCTGAGCAGTGCCCTCAGGGAGGGAAGGACACAGGGAGCGCCCAGCCTGTGCACCCTACCCACAGGCCACAGTCATGGCTCTGTCATGGCGGCCTCTTTGTGGTTGGGTATCTGGGTCTTCCTTGCTCTCCCATTTCCTCTTCTGCTGGGTTTGAGCCTCCTGGTTGCTCACAGGGCCACTGCCCCAAGGCAGTGGGAGAGGAGCCTAAAGCAGCCTCAGGAGCAACCAAGGGCCTGGGACATGTGGGTGGACAGGGTGAGCAGAGGCCAGAGGCCAACATGAAGCTCTGGGCTCTCTGTGGAGATTGTTATGGCTGTTCACAACAGCCTGTTGAAGCAGCTACGTTGTCTGGGGTAAATACCCGGGGTTCATTGTCTCACACCAGGAAAATTGAGGACACAGACACACATGAGGAGTTTAGGAATGGAGGTTTAATAGGCAAAGGAGAGAGAAAGAAAGAGAAAGGAAAACAGCTTTCTCTCTAGTGAGACAGAGGGGACTTCTCAGAGGAAAAGGCTGGCCAGCAGATGCTCTGGATTTTACAGTCAGGTTTGAGGAGGTGGTGTCTGGTTTACACTAGGGCTTACAGATGGGTCCCATCAGGTATGACGTTTATATAGCACAGGGGTAAGGCTGGCCACCCCACCCTAATCTTATGCAAATGAACTTTCCCGTTGGCCAGGCCATCTTGTCTGCCCCTTACTGTACACATGGCTGACAAAGAGAAGGGAAGATGGAGCCACCATCTCAAATGTGATTGGCACAACTGCAGGCATCTATGTCTGCAGCTCGATTTTACAGGCTGCTCTTATTAGAAAGGAAAAGAATTTGGGCCTGCTTTTCATGAAAAGGAAAACCATACTGAGGACTTCCGTACCCTCACTATCTGCCTAAGTAATTTCTTCTTCACTCCTGTATCACTGTAAGGCAGACATCACTTCCATCCTAGAAGAGAAAGCCTGCATTCGGGGAAGCGAAGTACTTTGCCCGCTCCATCTGTCCACCACACACCAGCCTAGAGCTGGTGCAGCAAGGCCAGGGATGTTCTGCAGGCTCCAGGAACAGAGTCCCACCCGCAGCTGCAGGGCGCACACCCAAGGTCCTGTGTGACAGTGAAGCCCGACTCAGGGCTGCTTCAGTGCCTAGGACCAGGGAGACGTTCCTGCTCTCCAGAAGCTTCAAGAGGAGTGAATGGCCACAGTCGGAAATGCTCAGGGACTTCCATACTGGGCAGGAAGTTGACCCACCCAACCCCAGAGTCCCTTACAACCCTAACATTCCCTGAGTGCATGCAAGCAAATCGAACAGTTCAATAAGTTGGCTGAACTGCACCAGGCGCGGTGGCTCACACCTGTAATCCCAGCACTTCGGGAGGCCAAGGTGGGTGGATCACTTGAGGTCAGGAGTTTGAGACCAGCCTAGCCAACATGGCAAAATCCCATCTCTACAAAAAATACAAAAATTAGCCAGGCATGGTGGCGCATGACTGTAATCCCAGCTACTCAGGAGGCTGAGGCATGGGAATTACTTAAGCCGGAGAGGCAGAGATTACAATGAGCCAAGATGGCACCACTGCACTCCAGCCTGGGCAACAGCGTGAGTCTCTGTCTCAAAAGAAAAAAAAAAAAAGTTAGCAAAACTGTAAAGAGCAGTTTATCCAAAGGCCGAAGCACAGGGAGGCGAGGACACCTTCAGCTCCCACTCCCCCTGAAGTCAGCATATCCCGTCGCCACGCCATCCAGCACTCTGCATCCCTCCCCTACTCCACCCTGCAGTCAGCATCCATCCCCACTCCCCTGCAGCCAGAATCCCTCCCCACTCCCCCTGCAGTCAGCATCCCACTCCCCCTGCACTCAGCATCCCTCCCCCCTCCCCCTGCACTCAGCATCCCTCCCCCACTCCCCCTGCACTCAGCATCCCTCCCCCACTCCCCCTGCACTCAGCATCCCTCCCCCACTCCCCCTTTCAGTCAGCATCCCTCCCCCACTCCCCCTGCACTCAGCATCCCTCCCCGACTCCCCCTTTCAGTCAGCATCCCGCCTCCACTCCCCCTGCAGTCTGCATCCCTCCCCCACTCCGCCCTTCAGTCAACATCCCTCCTTGGCACTTTCCTTTCTCCCTTTCCCCACCATTCCCAGAAAAGCAGGACAGCACTGTCCTGGCTCAGAAGTGTCCCCTGGTTCCCATCTCTCTGTATCCCTTTCCTTCCAGGTGGTGTGAGGGTCCCACTCTGAGCTAGGATCTAGGAAGCAAGAGTTTCCAGACAGGCACTGCCACCGAACAGCTGGGAGGTCTTGGCCAAGTAACTTCGACTCTCTGGGCCCCTGTTTCCCCGTCTGTAAAATGAATAGTGGGGCCAGGCTTGATCTCTGAAGTTTCCCCCAAGTGCTGGAGTTCGGACTCTGATCTGTGATCTAGAGAATCGGATGCTACTTCTCCCACGTAGCATTTTACTACCATCTGCCTCCGCCGGCCTTTGGAGAGGAGGAGACACAGCCAAGGCGACTCCAAATCTGGGGCACTCTCCACAGGGGAGGGAGCTGACTCCTGGAGTGGGATCGCCCCGCTGAGATGCTGCAGGTCGCCTCCCTCCCCTGGCTAAAGCCTTTCTCAGGGAGGAAATGGGATTTGGCCCAAGGTTGTCCGCGGGGGCCTGGGAATGAGTCACTCCAGAGTGTGGCCCTTGTGGAGAGAACCTGTGCCAGCCTCGCCCCCTCCCAGTGTTCTGGGCCCCTCTGTCAAGGCGGCTTTCTCCCAGGCTGAAAGGGCCCTGGCGCTTTCCCACAGCTCCTCTCTGCTGGGAGCCCCGCTTGCCATGGCCACCACGCCAGGAGGCTTTCCATGTTTACTCGCTTTCTAGCCCAGGAGACCTTTCTCTTCTCCCTCTAATCCTTTCTGGCCTATGCAGGCATCCCTGAGAGGCCTCAGCTCTGTCCTTAACGACCCCGCAGTGTGGGACCCCATGCTGGCTCTGTCACACCGAGTGGCCTCCCATCTTCCTCATTATTTTCCTTGCATTTTCCAACTTATTTTCTCCGGAAAATCTTAAAATTTGAAATGCTGCTTTGTGGGGACAGTTTCAAGTTTGGGTCAGGTAGGAGCAGAGCACCTTATTCTTATTTGAATATGATAAATCTTTATTATGACTTTTATTTTAGTGTCAGGGTACCTGTGCAGGTTTGCTCTGTTGGTTAACTGCATGTCACAGGGGTTTGGTGCACAAGTAATTTCATCATCCAGGTAATAAGCCTAGTACCCAATAGATAGCTCTTCTGATCCTCTCCCCTCTTCCCACTCTCGGCCCTAAAGTAGCCCTGGTGTCTGCTATTCCCATCTTCATGTCCATGTGTTCTCATCATTTAGCTCCCACTTATAAGTGAGAACATGTGGTATTTGGTTTCTGTTCCTGCATTAGTTTGCTAAGAATAATGGCCTCCAGCTCCATCCACGTCCCTGCAAAAGACACCATCTCATTTTTTTATGACTGGTAAGGATTCCATGGCATATGTAAACCACATTTTCTTTATCCAAGTCTACCACTGATGGCCATTTAGGTTCATTCCCTGTCTTTGACAGCACCTGATTCTAAAGGAATAAGGAGAGTAGTTTGATCCAGTGAGAAATGAGACAAATGTGGGGGACATTTTTTCCAAATGTTGTCCCCGCCGCATAAGCAGAGCTGTGCTGCAAGAGATCTCTTTGGATTATAAGTTCCTGTTTTCATCGTATCCCCTCATGTGCTGACCCCTCATGTGCTGCTTGCCCGGCATGCTGTGAACCTGCACTGAGAGGGAAGGTGTTGTCTCCAGGGAGTGGGAAGCAGCAGCTTCACTTTGCTCGCAGGGTCCTGAGCACCTAACCCAGGGAGGAGCGCCTAACCCAGGGAGGAGCGCCTAACCCAGGGAGGAGCGCCTAACCCAGGGAGGAGCGCCTAAACCAAGAGGGAGCACGTAAACCAGGGAGGAGCGCCTAACCTAGGGAAGAGTGCCTAACCTGGGAGGAGAACCTAACCCAGGAAGGAGCACCTCACCCGGGGGGAGCACCTAACCCAGCGGTGGAAGCAGACGCCTCTCACGGGTGCTACCCCAAACTGCAGAAATCATCTGAGCCCCTTTCTTCCTCGCCTTCTCATTCACCCCTTCTTCCTGACCCTTTTCTTAATCCAGCTTCTTTTTGTCTCCTTTTCCTCTTTCTCTGTCTCCGTGGCCTAGTCCAAGGATTTCTAGTGAAATTCCGGGGCAGCTATCGGTCCCCAGAAACAGAGCAGTGAAGTCCTCCAACAATGCAATGAGTTGCTGCAAATGAAGTAAAGCGCGTGGGTGGGAACAGGCAGGGGCGACCCAGGGAAGGACAGAAATGGGGTTGATAAAGGAAGAAGAAGGCCACGCGTGGTGGCTCATGCCTGTAATCCCAGCACTTTGGGAGGCTGAGATGGGCAGATCACTTGAGTACAGGAGTTTGAGACCAGCCTGGGCAACATGGCAAAACCTTGTCTTTACAAAAAATACATAAAATTAGCCAGGCGTGGCGATGTGCACCTGTGGTTCTAGCTACTTGGAGGCCAAGGTGGAAGGATCACTTGAGCCTGGGAGGCAAAGGCTGTAGTGAGCTGAAATCACATCACTATACTGTAGCCTGGGCAACAGAGCAAGACTCTGTCTCGAAAATTTGTTTTCAAATAATAATAATAATAGAAACTGAGTCTGAGTGTCCATAAGCACTGTGAAGTAGCATTGCACTTAGTCAAACAGGCATTCAACACATGAATTGAATTTCTTCTCCTCCCTAGGGCAGGGAGAGGGGACGCAGGGCCAGGCCATGCTGAACCCAGGCCATGAATGCCCCTGGGTACCTGGTGGCTCTGCAAAGCATGTCTTGTAAACCATCTGAGCTGGCTCAAAGGAGCCTCTGCTAAGTGGGGTGACAAATGTCATTCTCCATTGAAAGAACAAGATCCTCTGCCTGACACCTAAAGAAGCTCCCTGGCGTCACGATTTCCCTGTAGCCACTAATCCAACTCTGGAGGCCACTAATCCAACTCAGGAGGCTGTGCTTCATTTCCTCCCTGGCCTCAGCTGTGATCCCCGCACTTTCACTCCCTTCCCCACCAAAACCCATAAGCTGAGCTCTTTAGAGCAAAGGGCTATTTTTTGCCCTTTCCCCCACGTCCAGTATGCCCATCCCCTGATGCATCAGCATCCCCCCAACCTTACTTAGAGGACATCGTGCACACTGCACAGGCCAGCAGCGCCTCACCGCCTGGCCTCCCACATCTGCTTCATGATGAGGCTACCAGCGTCCCAGAGAGTGGAACTCAGGTATGACATGATCAAGGGGCCTGACTCAGCTTTTTCTCAAAGAGTTCTCTTTGTATTGGTTTGCATATCTTGGACAGTCTTCACTGAAGGGTAAGGATGGGGAAGAAATTCAATTCATGTGTTAAATGCCTATTTGCCTAAGTGCAATGCCACTTCACAGTGCTTATTAAGGAAGAGAAATAAAAATTAATTTTAAAAAGTTAGGGTCACAAAAGAATATATACAAATGACCAAAAAGCATACTAAACAAGTTCTTCTTTTCATAATTCATCAGGGAAATGCAAGTCAACCACATTAACATACACCACACGTTCACCAGAAAGGCAACAAATAGACTAGGTCACACCAGGACTCAGACGTTGTCGTGGGGGAGTGAAAGGCTACAACCATTTCAACTATGACCCACTCATTTCACTCCTGGATATTTACCCAAGAGAAAGGAAAACATTCATACACAAAATTACTTGTGCAAAAATGTTCAAACAGCCAAAGTGTCCGTCAATAGGAGAATGAATGAAGAAACCACAGTATGTCCCCACAATAAAGGAATAAAAGGCAGCAAGCTAGGCCAGGGGTGCAGTGGCTCACGCCTGTAATCCCAGCACTTTGAGACCGAAGAGCTCGGATAATTTGAGGTCAGGAGTTCGAGACCAGCCTGATCAACATGGTGAAACATCGTCTCTACTAAAATTACAAAATTAGCCGGGTATGGTGGTGCATGCCTGTAGTCCCAGCCACTTGGAAGGCTGAGGCAGGAGAATCGCTTGAACCAAGGAGGCAGAGGTTACAGTGAGCCAAGATTGCACCATTGCACTTCAGCCTGGGCAACAAGAGCGAAACTCCATCTCAAAAAAAAAAAAAAAAAAACGAAAGAAAGAAAAAGAAAGGTGGCAAGCTATGGACATCTGCACCACTGTGGATGAAACCCAGAACTTCACTGAGTAAGACAGCGTGCTGCAGATTCCATCTACACAAAGTTCTAGAAAAGACAAAATAGTCTATGGTGGAAGAAAACAGGAACGGTGATGATGTTGCTTCTGCATGGTCAGAGACTGACTGGGGAGGGGCCCCCGGGAACTTTATGGAGTGATAACTTTATGGGGTGATGGGAATGTTCTAGATCTTGACAGAAGTTTGGGTTATAAAAGTGTTTGCATTTGTCAAATCATCAGCAAATATACACATGAAATTTGTGTTTCCTCATAAATTGTTCCTCCAACGAAAAATAAACCATAAAATGTTGGATTAAAAAGTCATGGTCCTTCCCGGAAGCGGTGTAGGAGGGAAGACAGGCGAGTGTGCAGCTGATCCCATGTGATCGCAGCCTGTGGTGTGTGAGACACAGGTACAGTGAGGAAAGCACGTGCCCCTCACTCCACATTTGTGGACAAAATGTCAGGAATCCAAGGAACGCGCTTCTGAGAACTGGACATCTTGGGACAGCCGCTCGGTGTAATCCTCAAGGGCAGTAGCGTGGGCCGATCCACAGACCCTGCCACGCCCCCTCTCCCAGTGCTGCTGCCACCAGAAAAGACAACTATCAGAAACTTCCGAGCTGCAAAACCTCAGTGTTGCCAGGGCCAGTCGAGGTCATCTTGTCCCACTTCCCACCCAGTGCAGGAACGCCCGGACCTGGCAAAACCCTGACACAGGTCAACCAGATGTTTCGTGTCTTCTGGCCCGCAGCAAGTAGAAGTCCCTGCAATGCTTTCTGTCCAGCAACATTTAACTCGAGGCCATTAGGTTTAGCTATGAGCCCCAGTTTACAGGCAACCCAGCGGTTGTGCAGCACAGTTGGCCCAAAATAAGCCAATACCATGAAAAGAGGACTTCAGGGACACAACCACCAGTTAACGAGCATGTCCCCGGACTGGCTATTGGTTTGAATGAGGCTGCTAGAAAGAACACACAATTTGAACACAGACCAGGTTCTAAATTTGGCAAACTAGAAAGATGGAGATCGTTGTGTAAAGCAGGCTACCCAACAGGATACACATTCTGTCGCATTCTGAGACACGGTTTTTTTCAGGAGGATGTGCCCTGAGCTAGTCACAGTGATGATCTCTGAGCCATAGAAATGTAGAGTTTTTACTCCCTCGTTTTCTGATCATCTCTATTTTCTAAGTTTCAACCATCCATATGCGCCACATCTGTCGCAGGTTGAACTGTGTCCCCCAAATTCATATGTTGATGTCCTAACTCCCAGGACCCCATAAGGTGACCCAATTGGGAAAGAGGGTTGTCGCAGGTGTAATTAGTCGAGTTAGGATGAGGTCATACAGTAGGGGGGGCCCCTAATCCGATATACCTGGTGTCTTTATAGAAAGAAGGAATGTGGACACAGACCCGCATGCAGGGAGATGCTGTGTGAAGAGGAAGGCAGAGATCAGGATGATGCTTCTGTGAGCCAAGGAAAGCCGAAGATCACCGGCCACCTCCAGGTGTCTGGCAGAGGCCTGGGCCCCGCCTCCCTCGGGGCCTCAGCAGGACCCAGCCCCACCCTCACCTTGGCCTACGACTTCCAGCCTCCAGACCCTGCGCGGTGCATTCTTGTTACTTAAGCACCCAGTCTGTGGTAATTTATGTTGACCCAGCAAATTAATACAAACTAACACTAATATCTATAATCATAAAAATTACTTGAATTTTAAAAATGAAGTGGCCTGAGTGGGGCCTGCATGGGGGGCCTGGAAGACAGAGAGCAAACCCTCCCCTGCCAGGGGCTCCTACCTCCCAGGACAGTGGCTGCCACACCAGTCACCAGAACCTTCTTCCTCCCACACTGGGAAGCTGTGGCCCGGCTCTCCCCACATGGCTTTCCCAGGTCAGTCTCCTGGGAGTTGCTTTTTTCTGGGAGCTGCGTGAGGAGCTGCAGTTCATGGAGGGCCCTGGGGCGTGGCAGGGACACGGAAGGGGCGCTCATGGGGCACTCCAGGTCCTGTGGGACACTGAGCCAGGGTGGCCCAATGTCCTCAAGGAGCCGCCAGCCTGGCCCAGGGAGCCTGAGTCTATTATTATAAAGCAAAGCCTCGCCCTCCCATGACGTGACCGGCCCGGGCGCAGAAACCTGAGCTGCTCAGCTCAGGGCCCAGCAGATGGAAATAACCTCCAAGAATAACCGGCCCGCACCTCACGCCTCTCCTGCCACCGCGGCCGGGCCTGCACTTCCTTCCTAAACTCCCCGGGACAGCAATCCCGCCTCACAGACTGAAATGCCATCAGCGGGAACAATGGGAGGAAGTGTGGCGCTTTCTCCACGCAGGGAGTGAAACGGGGACCCCGCTTATCAAAATGACAAGATTTATTCAGTTGCTACAAACTACCAAAGACTTCCTTTCCCAAAAGAAAGGCCGGTGGGGAAGGTCATGTCCTTTGGCCACCTCCATTGAGCCAAGAGCACCATCTGCTTTGCTTCAAGCACATCGCGGGCTGACTCCCCGTCCCCCAGCTCTGCCTGCCTGGAGGCAGGTTTGCAGTCTCTCAAAGCAGGGCTGTGCAGGAAGGAGCAGCCAGCTCTCAGTCCCCGAGCATGGGAGGCCAGCACCACTGGAGCCCAACACGCCTGGGAAGGGCAGGGAGAGAGGGAAAGGAGGGGAGGGAGGCCTGGCCAGGGAGGGAGAGTTCCGCAGCAGCCCTCACCTGAGGTCCTAGTGGCCTCTGGTATGAACCCCCAGCATGGAGCCAGCACCCTCAACCCAAGAGTCACCCCCTTCTGGATGGTTCTCTGCCTCTCTGGATTCCCTCCTCTCCCACCCATCCCCAGCAGCCACAGGAGTCTTCCTAAAGTCTCATTTTCCTCAAGTCCTCAACCTCCTCCTCCCCTTCCCTACATCTCACCCCTGAGTAGAACGCAGACCCTCGGCCGGGCAAATGATGCCTTGGTCACCAGGCCCCAAGCAGGCCCTACATCCTGCCTTTCTTTCAGGCCACTCCCCTTACTTGGGGTTCCTTCCCCTTTCCTGTCCCCAAATGGCCAGGCAGAGCCACCCACCAAACCCTTCTAGGCCCAGTCCTGTCCTTCTCCAAGCGAGCCTCTGCTTCTTGGCTCTGCAGACGGCACTCTTCATTTTGTGATGTTTATCCTGTGTGCACCCAACAGAGTCCAGGTGGGCAGAGAGCATTCCTAGGCCCGGAGGGATTAAAGGAAACCATTCCCTAATCAGAACCAGCAACTCCACAGCACGTGCAGCAGATCTGCAGGGGGCCCTTCATTCTGCATGGGACACGTGGGTCCCAAGACAGCATTCCCCAGGGTCACGGCACCACGTCTGTGCACCTGGCCCTGTGCCACGCTCTGCATGCATCAGGCTGAGGAGCCAAGTGCCAAGCAGAAAGGTCACACTCTTCCTCACGGGATCCAAAAAAGGAGACGTGTCTGATATTGCTCACCACCATCCAAGGAAGAGCTGAGGGTCTATCGAGTGCCCAGGAGACCAGCTGGTGTTCCTGGCACCAGCTTGTTAGTTGACAGAGGGAGACAGCTTCCGATAGCACAACTCATCCTCAGAGGGTGCCTGTCCTCAGCCTCAGAGACCTATTTATTTAGTTATTTAGTTATTTATGATTCTTTATTATTATTATCATTTTTTTTTTTTTTTGAGACCGAGTCTCGCTCTGTCGCCCAGGCTGGAGTGCAGTGGCGCGATCTCAGCTCACTGCAAGCTCCGCCTCCCGGGTTTACACCATTCTCCTGCCTCAGCCTCCCGAGTAGCTGGGACTACAGGCGTCCGCCACCTCGCCCGGCTAGTTTTTTTGTATTTTTTAGTAGAGACGGGGTTTTACCATGTTCGCCAGGATGGTCTCGATCTCCTGACCTCGTGATCCACCCGTCTCGGCCTCCCAAATTATCATTATTTTTTTTAACAAAACCTCACTCTGTCATCCAGGCTGGAGTGCAAGTGGCATGATCTCAGCTCACTGCAGCCTTGACCTCCGGGGCCAGGTGATCCTTCCACCTCAGCCTCCCAAGTAGCTGGGACTACAGGCTTGTACTACCATACCTGACTAATTGTTTTTAGTTTTTTGTAGTGACAAGGGTCTCACCAAATTGCCCAGGCTGGTCTCAAACTCCTGGGCTGAAGGGACCCGCCTGTCTCAACCTCCCAAAGTGCTGGAATTAGAGGCGTGAGCCACTGTGCTCAGTCAGAAGACATTTTTGAGCAGAACAGTCTATCAGAGGGAGTGGGGCATTTTTCAGGAGACAGATGAACCCACTTTTGAAGTGGGTCTCTACTCTGAAGGGGCTCCCTGAGTCTCCCGATCTAAAAAGCCGAGAACCAGACCCTAGACAGGGGGGATGAATCACTGGCATGAATGCCTCGGTTCTTTCAATTTGTATCCATGGGACACTTAACTAATAATCAAGGCACAGTTTCCAGCTAAATATGGACACAGCTTCAGAATCCTTCTTAACACCACAGCTCAGCCAGAGTGGGTGCAAAAGCTTAAGTCCATCTACTCTACAGGCCCTTGATGAAGAGGATTCTCTCCTGTCTACCGAGTGAAGCAACACCCACACAAACAGCCAGCTGATCCCCTCTCGGGAGTCTCCCTGAGCATGACACTCTCAAGACCTCGCTTGGTGTAACATCCAGCCCTCTCTGAGTTGCTCTCCCACGCCTGGCAGCACTGGGCAGTGGACTTGAGTGGGAGAACAACACAACCCAGTTGGCCAACCTCCTCTAGACAAGCCTGGCAAGCTCCCTTGGCACCTGGATGACTCAGAGGCACTTCCAGCGATTCTCTGTGTGCCAATCAACCAATCCACATTTAATTGAGCACCTTTTATGGGCATCCTTAAGCCTGAGAGGAGACTCGGGTCCTGTGGAACACCTGATGAGACTCTAAAATGCTGCACTCATGTTAAAAGTGCCTTAAGAAATAGGACATTTATTATATCATGTAACTAGAAGCGAACAAATCAGGGCTGGTTAGGACAGTGCTTGGTCAAAGAGGAAGGCCTAGATGCTCCTCACTTCTTCCTCCACCCTCTTGTCCCATTATCAGCCTTGGCCTCTGGTCCTGGAAGGGCTGTGTCTGCTCTAGGCAGCATTCATGTGAGAGCCGTGGCGTTTGATGAAAAAGAGGGCTCCCTACCAAATCAGAAGAGCCCTCCTTCCCAGAAATGCCCAGCAAACTTCCCTTTGGATCCCATGGTCTGCACCATGTTGAGCCAAAGCCGAAACAATCACTCTAGAGGGAAGGAGACTGCCATGATTCACTCAAATCCGCAGGAGGCTTCTAGAAGAAAGCAGCCGCAGAGTCCCCGCTGTCAACAGGCAACGGCGCACACAAATTTTGCCTACAATTTTGGGGATTCATATACCTGCTAAAGTCTCTCCACAGACCACCCATTAAAATCCCCTGAGGGCCTGTGGGGCAGGCATTGTTAACATGATGAACTTAGCCCATGGAGAAGCTGCATCCAGCTGGGCGCGGTGGCTCAAGCTTGTAATCCTAGCACTTTGGGAGGCCGAGACGGGCAGATCACGAGGTCAGGAGATCGAGACCATCCTGGCTAACATGGTGAAACCCCGTCTCTACTAAAAAATACAAAAAACTAGCCGGGCGAGGTGGCGGGCGCCTGTAGTCCCAGCTATTAGGGAGGCTGAGGCAGGAGAATGGCGGGAACCCGGGAGGCGGAGCTTGCAGTGAGCTGAGATCCGGCCACAGCACTCCAGCCGGGGCGACAGAGCAAGACTCCGTCTCAACAACAACAACAAAAAAAGCAGCTACATCCACCTAGGGAAAGACATCACACAGGTGCCGGTCGATTCTGTAGAAGCTGACCCGCTAAACATGATCACGGTGTAAAAGCACAAAGAGCCAGCCCACCACTGCCATGCAGATCAGGCGGAGGTATGAGGCCTGGAAGATGCGGAAAAACTGAGTTGACTGAAAGGATGGGCACGATTCCAGGAGGAGGAAAGGCAGGCGGAGCTGGGACCAACAGGCACTCCACACCCGGAAAAAGCCCAAAGGTTTTCACATGACAGAAGAGTTTGCAGCTGCGGTCACAGCTAAGCCATGGCAGGCTGGCTGCAGTGTTTGTATTGAGTCCTTTTGATGACAGCATGAATTCTGAGAACAAAGCTTCCAGGCTGTGGATGTGTAACTGGAACCCAGAGACAAAAATAGCTTCTCTTCTCATGCATATGTGAGGTCTGATCTGTAACTTTGAGAAAGAGTTTTTGCCATTTATAAAACTTAGAAGATTCCTCAACAACCGCAAATCCCATGAATGACTGAACATTTTCATTTGGCTGGATCCATCAGATTTAATATTCCTTCAGCTATTTGGTAGCTGCCTAACTTTTCCTTCTCATTGAAAAATCCAGTGACTTTTGAAGCTGTTTTTGAGATATAAGAATAATAGAGAGTGATTTAGCAGATTAAAAGATTAGAGTTCTTATAATAACATTAAAGAGAGTATCAGGGAACCAAGTAGTCTGGAGAGAATAAAGCTTTCCTCAAAGAGACGACTCTACATGCTCAGCTGATATTTCTAAATTGAGTCAGGAAATGTTCCAGGGAGGACACAGCTAGCTTGTGCCTTGATTCAGTGCCTGATTTAGATTTGTATACCCTCGTATAGGTCAGTACAAAATGAATCACGAGGAGTCATGTATTCATAACTAGTGATACAGAGAAATTAAGATAATTTAGTTACATGTCTTTTAATATACTTATTAATAAAACGACACACATAGTTGTATCTAAGTTCCTCTACCTACATCAAATAAATTGCATTAACTGATAGCTTCATCTCATCTTTAACCACATATTTTAAAAATACCTGTCATTAATTATTTCAATAAATTGTATTGCACTTAACATTATTTTATATACACCCTCATTTTAATCACCATGTAATATGTTATAGAATTAGGATTCTTATGACAAAGTAACCATTTCTGTATTATGGGGTGCTAACCTATTTTTATTCTCATAATTCTAACTACATGTCTCATTATAAGTATAGCTTTCTCTTAATTTGAATTATTTCATTCTCAGGAAGAGAATGATGGGATCAAAGTGTGGCATATTATGGCTTTGGATGAGAATTACCAAATGGTCTTCCAAAGTAATCAGACACATTTGCACTATCGTCAGGAACTCCTACCGTCAGGATACTCCTGCTTAACCACCAGAGCCAGCGTCAGTCTTTACAATGTTTCTCAATTCTCGATTTCTCAAGCGTTGTCAAAATGGTGTTGGATACTTGCATTTCTTTGTGCTTCGTCACTAGTTAGTAACGGTTTTCTTCCCCTAATATTCATTGAATTCATTCATTTCCTTTTTTCCCATTTCTGTGAACTGTGAACCCTTCGCCATTTGTCTTTTAGGGACTTTTATGTGCTTGGAGATTTGTAAGAACCCTTTCTATACTTTTCACATTGAGTCTCTGTCCCTTCTCACAATGATGTCCACTGTTACCATATTATTATTATCCACCACTCATTATGACCACATGCCAAGTTCTGTGCCAAGTAACTTCATACCACAACCCTGTAAGGAAGTACTGTCACCCCCATTTTACAGTAGAGAACATAGAGGCTCACCACTCACACATTTTGCTGGCATCACAAGGCTAATGGCCTTGGACCTGACTCGATGGCTCCTCCCGCCCTCCAGTCCCACTCCACAACCGCCCCAGCATTGTCTGTATGGCTGCTGTCTACGCTGATGCATTCTGTGTCCTGGGGTTTTATGACATGGTGGGTTTTCAATCTATGTAACCATATATGTTCATATTGTTTTAAGTTTTCTCTTTCTCTGCAACCATAATTACCACTAAGTATATATTTGTTGACTTTTCTTAGTGTGGCATTTTCATGAGCCCTATTGGTTCCTATTCTTTTTTTATAGAGCGATTTTGACGTTCTTGGCGTCACTCAAAGTAGACCGTCACCTCAGACATGGAGACCCTTTTGTCACAGGCAGAATTTTGCTGTATGGGGATTTTTTCATCAATCTATCTATCGTCATTTTTAAATTTAAGCAATATGATTTTCCACGTGGGAGAAGAAAAATGAGGCTTTAAACAGTGGTGCTTTGGTCAAAAGAGTCGAAGTGAGGCAAATGTGAGGGGACCTGGGCTGCTTCTCCCTGCCTATAGTGCTAGGTGGCTGCTGCCAACGCCAGACAGAAAGCCCTGCCTTGGAAGCTGATGCTCTTGGGGGTCGGTCCTCCAATATTGCCGTTCATAGGAATGAGACACTCTTGCCCTCTTGTGCTCCAGGATTTTGTCTGCTGTTTACCTCCTGTCAAATTCGGACACTACCCTGAGACAGTGACTGGGGTTTGTCCTGCCCATTGGAACTGTGCCATCTCATCCCTACTGGGCCACTGGCTCCATCCACTCTTGCCACATGAACCCCATCCTGGTGTCCTGCGCCCCTCTTAGCTGCCCGCCAAGCCTCTCTTTTAGCTACATTCTGTAGCCCTAGGCCTGGCAACCCAACCAACCACGAGCGATGAGAGCCATGGCTCTTGGCTGCCATGTCTCCGAGGTGACCAAGAGTACTGTCGCTGTGGAATGCAGACTGTTGGATTTTCAACTTCGCTGCTGCTCCCACTGCTGCAGCTGTTATCATTTGAACAATTCTAATGAGGGAGGTGCTCATTAAAAAGTCGGTTCTTTCAGTCAGCCAACAGGTGAGAAAAAAAAAAAAAGTCAGTTCCTACAATTATCCTAAATAAGACACCAGATTCCGAACAGCTGGTTCGAAGAAGGAGGTGACCGAGGATGCTGACACTCCTCAGGTCCCCCTTGCCCCGCATGATGCTGCCTCTGGAGACTTCTGGCCACTCCCTGCGGTCTTCGGGAGCCCAGCACACACAGTGCCCGCGCTCTCATATCCTGCTTCAACTTCTTGGACCCCAAGCCTGAGCCTGCCTTTTATTTCAGACTTCGCTACTTTTCAGGAGCTCTCACATCTGCTGATTTACAGGCCTTGTGTGCTGTTTTCTTTTATTGCTGCCGGCATTTCCCTGGCCATCCACGTTGGTCATTTCCACTGCAAGTCTATTTATTTCCCAGTGGTGCACATACGTGTCCAGCTCCAGGCAATTTCACTTTGTCTGCCTACCTGGTTCTGCAGTCTCTGACTGGCACAGCCAGCCCCTCCTGGGGACCTCATATGAATGTTCTTTTTCTGGCCTGCAGTTTATTCTGTGGCTGTTAAGATCTCCAGCACATCCAATATATGACAGTCATCATCTATGATATTTATCATAATGAGTGAAACTGGCAAGGGCTTCCTAGGGCTGCCTTTACAATGTACTATAAGCTGGAGGGCTTAAAACAATAGACAATTATTCTCTCACCATTTAGGGGCTACAGGTCTGAAATCAAGGTGTTGACAGAGCCATACTCTCTCCAAAGCCTTTAGGGGATGGCCCCTCCTCGCCTCTTCCAGTTCCTGGTAACCCCGGTGTTCCTTGGCCTGTGGTAGCGTCGCTCCAGCTTCTGCCTCCTTCATCACATGGCCTTCTCCCATGTGTCCCTGTCTTCTCTTCTTAAAAGGACATCAATCCTATTACATTAAGGCTCACACTAGTGACCTCATCGTGACTTGATTCCATCTGCAAAAACTCTATTCCCAAATAAGGTCACATTCACAGGTAGCTGGGGTTAGGACTCCCTATCTTTTGTGGGAACACAGTTCAGCCCATCCTACAGACAAAGGTGGTCCTTGGCCTCCTTTCCCGTCACCCCACCTGACATCTCCCTCCCCAGCTTCCTGGAACCCTTCCTTTCTCTGACT
This sequence comes from Macaca nemestrina, assembly GCF_043159975.1. Taxonomy (NCBI): domain Eukaryota; kingdom Metazoa; phylum Chordata; class Mammalia; order Primates; family Cercopithecidae; genus Macaca; species Macaca nemestrina. The sequence continues at coordinate 8,338,619 of NC_092129.1, read as the reverse complement.
CCTTTCCCTGCTCCCAAGCCTATTTAAAATCTACCCCAGTATGAGGTCAGGGAAGAACCAGTACCAGCTCCTGTTGGGGTGGAATGAAACGCTACTGATGGAGCTGCAGGCATCAGTGGAGAAGGCTGGAGGGGGAGGTAGGCGTTTGGGGGGACCTGGAGACCATTTCGGGGAGGCATTTTCTTGGTTTGCTGACACAAAGGCCGGCTTCTACCGGGAAGCCCAAAGACCTCCAGGATCTGGGCTGGGGTTGCCCCTCCTTGCGTGATCAGCTCCCAAGGCAGCATCATCTCCCCTCCCGACAGTGGCTCACCCCTCCAGGGGGAATCGATCATCAAGGGTAGAAGATATCTGAGCAGGAAATGACCCCAGACTTGGGGAGCACAGGTGATGGGGAGGTCAAAGGTCACTGAAGGACCAGTGGCAGGCCCAGATGGCGTCGCCCCCATGCTCCCAGAGGAACACACTGGGGCTGCAGTGCAGACAGGAAGTGAGAGGGTCCCAGCCAGGAGGACGACAGAGGATGCTCCTGCGCTTCGGGTCCCCCCAGCACCACGGCTGAAGTGACTGATGCATCCATCAGGGGTGGCCGGGGGCGGCCTTGAAATCCTCCCCCGACAGTGCTCAGGGTAGCACCTGCGGTCAAAAGACGATGCAGGAATGAAATCTGTGCCATCCCTTCTCTGGACCTGGAAGGATAAACATCCGCACATTCTCAACAGAGCTGCCTTTGACCTCCGTGGCCGACCTGACTGACAGATCTCCTGTCCTTCCCACTTCCGGTGACTGGGGTGAGAATGACTCCGAGAAGCGCCTGAACCACACTACTCTGGGCATGTGGAAACCTTCCTGAGCCTCCTGCAGATGGGGTCAGTGAGGCCGGCCAGGGGCAGGCTGGATGGCATCATTCCATGGCCTTTGTCCTCTCCTTACAGTTAAAATAAAATTCTGTTGGCTTGAAGTCTTGGCTTGAAAGGCTACTGGCCAGAGGAGGAAGTTGGGAGCTCTCACAGGACCATTTGGGAAGTATTTATCATTGGAGGATGTCATCATACCTGCAATATTTTGGAATATGCCATCTCTCTCCAAATTACATGTGCATCCTGTCTTTAAAAATATGTTGCATCAGGCCAGGTGCAGTGGCTCATGGCTGTAATCCCAGCACTTTGGGAGGCCAAGGTGAGTGGATAACCTAAGGTCAGGAGTCCAAGACCAGCCTGGCTAACATGGTGAAAACCCGTCTCTATAAAAATACAAAAATTAGCCAGGCATGATGGTGGGTGCCTGTAATCCTAGCTACTCAGGAGGCTGAGGCAGGAGAATCGCTTGAACCCGGGAGACAGAAGTTGCAGTGAGCCAGGAGGCAGAATTTGCAGTGAGCCGAGATTGCACCACTGCACTCCAGGCTGGGCAACAGAGCAAGACTCCCCCTCAAAAAAAAAAAAAAATGCTGCATCAAAATTCAAAGTTTTGATGCCTCCTTCAGAATTTTACTTTCTAAAAAGAATCACTGTTTGTCTTTAAATAACTATCTTCCAGCACATCTGTAAAGTGTATTGATAGCTGCTGGTTACTACACAAGTTGCACAGAGTAAGCAACACCTGCATACGAGGCCATCGGGTGTATACAGAAATAACATCGCTTGCCATATCGAGGAAATTGTTTGCTCCTCTGTATTAATCACGCACCATTTATCAGACATAGAAAGAAACATGTGATGACTAAAAATAAAGCTGTGCCTAGGCATAATCTACGTGCAGCCTCCTGGACCTGCCGCCAGCCCCAGCTCCTCCAAATGCCTGCCCCTGCTGGCACTACCCCTCCAGGCAGAGCTCCTGGAGCAAACTCAGCAACTGCCTGGTTGACTTGCGTCCCCAAAGCCAGGTGGGAAATAGAGCAGCCCACTGCATATTCAGACCCCCGGCTTGAACATATGTTTGGAAAAAAGGCAGGGAAAGTTTCCCCGCATTTGGTGTTTGGGTTTCTTCAGGTTCCAGCCTGGGGCCGGCTGATTGCTCCCCACCTCCTCTGTGGGGCAAGACGAGGCCTCTTTCCTTGTGGGCCCAGCCGCCCACCTCCCATCCCAAGGTCGGGCCTGGAGTTCCATAGAGAATTCAGAAGCTTTCTCCATCTGTAATACACTCAGGGCCCAGAAATCACTCTGGTCATTTAGAATTTCCAAGCTCATTCCCACCTGCATTGGCGTGTCCATCAAAGGACCGAGTGGGAAGCGGCTGCCCGTGCAGAAGGGGAGGGCAAGAGACTTCCTGGGGGACAACACCTGTAAGAGACGAAGGGGAGGATCGGGCAAGGAAAGCCTAAAAGTGCGGTGCAGATCCGACCAAGCCTCGGCCAACCCAGTGAGGGGACCTGGAGCAAGATGGGCCATCGGAGGAATCCAGGGATGAGCTGGGGCATCCAGGTCCCCAGATCTCGTGGCTCCACTGAGCTCCATCTGACAGGGGCAGCCCAGGAAGAGTGTGGCCATGGCCTAGAGCTGAGCAGGTTGTAGAGGTGCCAGCAGCATTTTGAAGGATGACGGGGCCATCCCAGGGGCGCAGGTCCACAGTCGCCACAGCCAAGACACTTTGGTGGGGGTGTGCTTGTGTTTTGTTTTGCTGCTTTTTAAGCTTCTTTCTAAAAAGGAACCATCTTCTGCCCTCCTTGCCTTTGGCCATTAATAGGAGCCAATGCAACCCAGGTGTCCCTCCTCGGCCGCATCCAGTCGGTGCCACTTCTGCTTCAAAGTACAGACAGGATCAAACTACGTTGAAAATTAGGCTCAAAGCCAGGTGTGGTGGCTCATGCCTGTAATCCCAGCACTTTGGGAGGCCAAGGCGGGTGGATTGCCTGAGCTTAAGAGTTCGAGACCAGCCTGGCCAACATGGCGAAACCCTGTCTATATTAAAAATACAAAAACTTAGCCAGGCGTGGTGGTGGGTGCCTGTAATCTCAGCTACTCGGGAGGCTGAGGCACGAAAATTGCTTGAACCCAGGAGGAAGAGGTTTCAGTGAGCCGAGAATGCGCCACTACACTCCAGCCTGGGCGACTGAGTGAGACTCTGTCTCAAAAAAATAAAAAAGAAAGAAAGAAAAGTAAGTTCAACTTCTAATTGCATCCAGGGAGAGAATCCCAGTCAGCTTCAGAGGTGATGGGCTCCTCCCCAGTGGACAAAAGCCCCTACGTCAGCCCAGACGATAGAAAGGAGAGGAGAGCAGGAACTCTGGGAATCTTTCTTAGTGTGCAAAAGGGGCCACCTCCATGCAATTCAGGCATGGGCGCCAGGCCACGTCCACAAAGCCTTGGCTTCCTGTGAAGACTAGAAGCCCTGGCCTCGCTGGGGCCACTGAGCCAGACTCATGGCCCTTGCCCCATTCCCCTCCAGCAGCCCTGTGGCTCCACCTCCAGCCCCCCATTGTTGAGCCACAAGGACAGGGATCCACACCATGAATCGGCTCAAGGGCTTCTTGGCTGCACAGGCCGAACCCTCAGGTCTGAACATCCCTGAAAATAAGGGCTGGCAGAGAGAAACCCTGACATGGACACAGAAAGGAAAAGCACAGCCCAGGAGCCCTGGGCACATCAAAGCTTCTTTTTCTGGGGACGCCGAGGAACAGAGTACAAGCAAACGGTGACGGTGCCCTTCACCTTCAGAAATACCCTGATATGCCTACTTTCCAGTTCAGATGACACAGCAGGAAACTTTGGTTTCTTCCCATTGGAAGGCTCCTCCCGGCCTCACACCCGCCCTCCAGTTCCCGCTCCCTCAGTGCTAGGTGGTCCAGAGGCTCCAGGGGTTGGGCTCGGACATAACCAGAGTTCCTCTGACACCCCAGGCAAGCACTCTGTCATTATCTTCCAGACTGTTCTCACAGATGCCCCGCGAAAGAGCACAAAAGCAGCCGCCAGAGGTCTGGAGCCCCGCCGAGAGGACCGGGCCCCTGGGACAGAGGGACAGAGGGGGGTTGTGACCAGGTGGCCCCGAAGCTGCCCAGGACTCACTGGCTCCTGCCGCTCCGTCCACACAGCAGACAGAGAAGCTTCCAGTCCGCAAAGGCCTGGGAATGCTGCAGCGCCAGCGCTCGGAATATTTTGATTTTCTGAATGTTAACACACTGGAAGCTCCTAAGGCAGCCAAGAGGCCATGAGCTCAAAAGCTTTGTGAGAGCTTTTCTCTGAGGGCTCGTGAATGTGGTCATTTAATGACATAGTCCCGAATCCGAATCCTTAACTGGAGCTTTAAATAGGACTGATAAGTGCTCCACAGGCTTTGGGGAAGCGGATCGGGTCCGTGTGCCCTCCTCGTCCAGGGGCGCTGTTTGCAAAGACCGCAGGTGGGGCTGGGGCGCAGGAGGAGGAGACCCACAGGCCAGGGCTGGGCAATGCGGATCTTGGCATTAAAAGCACAGGCCTAGTGGGATGACTCCGTGTCCAGAGAGCGGCTTAATGGAGTGGTAAGAGGCACATTCCGATTGCCTCGCTCCCTGGGGCTGCCTCCAGCACTACCATTAACTTGGATAAATCCCATAAATTCACCCGACCATGAGCACACGCGCTGCCCAACCCACCCAGCCACCCCACCCGAAGGCCAAAAATACGCGGCAGCACTTGCCTGGTGACTCACATCCTCTGCCTGGGCCCCGCCCCTCCTGCCTATAGTCCTGTTTCGTGCGACCTTCAGGGAATATATAGAGTTGGGGGAGATTTCTCGGGATATTTTTGGGAGACAGCTGTTTGTGATTCAACTTGACAGTTATGCGTGGCTATAGCAAAAATGGGGCTGGGCGCGGGAAATAGAGCTGGTGAACGTGGACAGGGAACCTGTGGACATGGAATTCCCAGTATAATGTTGCCTTATACACACTTACTAAGCGCATGGACGGGTGAATGAATAAGTGAGGGACTGACTTCTCTATCTGCCTTGGAGGGTGCAATTGAGGTCAACCAAATCCTACTTAGAAATTTCAGACATGAAATATCGGATCCTAAATGAAGAATTCCTCTTCCCCAGTGCTCACCGCACCACACCGCATGGCACCTGGTGGCCAGGGGAGGACGATTCTCCCCTGTAATCTGTTTCATCCCCAAACCTTGGTGAGATGTAAACCTGCTCCTCCAGGCCTCGACTTCCACAGTGGGGCCAAAATGTGTTCCCTGAGACTGTGTCCTCACTCGATCCTGAAATGTCTGTTGGTTTCATGGGGGGAAATGAAGGAGGGGGGGATCTTGTTCAAACAAGATTGGGAAAAACTATATACTCCGTTTCCCTCTTGGATTTTATAACATTCATTAACACTGAAAACTAAAAAGTCCTGCAGTGAAGAAACCTGGTTTGTTTGTTTGTTTTTTATTTAACCCAACATGTTCAAAATTCACTTGTCCAAGAACATGTTTTTGCAAAGTGTCGGTGTGGTAGAGAGAACAATGTCCCCTCCTCCACCAAAGACATCCACGTCCTAATCCCCAGAACCTGTGAATATGTTACCTTACTTGGCAAAAGGAATTTTGTTGGCTTGATTCCGTTAAGGATTTGGGGATAGAGGGATTGTCCTAGATGATTCCGATGGGCCTAATCTACTCACAAGGATCTTTAAGAGAGAGGCGTGAAGATTAAAGTCAAAAAAGACAGGACGATGACTACAGGATGAGTTTTGAAGATGGAGAAAGAGGCCACAAGTCAAAGAATGTGGGTGGCCTCCAGAAGCTGGAAAAATCAGGGAAATGGGTTCTCCTTTGGCATCTCTGTGAGGAACACAGCCCTGCTGACACCTTGATTTTAGGAACTGTTTTAGAGTTCTGGCCTCCAGAACGCTAAGAAAACCCATTTGTGTTGGTCTGAGCTGCTACGTTTGTGGTGATTTGTTACGGCAGCCATAGGAAATACGTATTGATTACTAGAATTTGGGAAGTGAGGACACCCCTGCTTAATGATCACACACCGTGAATATGTGTCCTAAGCAGCCCATCTGCTTCTCAGCTTCAGGCCCTCCTGGTGTTGGTGTTTGTGGATACGGTAAAAGCTGTTGAAGGATCGCATCCTTGAATAAACCAGTGTCTATTATTACCTCTTTTTCTCAAACGCTCGTCCCATAGAGCTGAGACTAAGGGGCTGAGCTCTTGTTTTCATGGCTGGCCCAAAACAAAACTATGAAAAGTCTCCTCCGAGGGGACACAGCTGGGAAGAGCACGTGCCAGTGTTCTGCCCAGGAGTGATGAATCTCTAAGAGGTAAGGGCCCTGCCGTGAACATCCTGGCCTTCTCATAGTTCAGGGGCAATCTAATTAAAGAGACACTGTCACACTTCTCAGCCTTCTCCAGACAATCCTTTGGGAAACCAGTTCTGTGTCGGTGTTTGGGGCCAAGAATCAAAGTGACCAAGATTCTCAGAACAAGCCCCTGATGGCTGTTTTCATGTAAAGGTCAGAGAGGTTGAAAAATAAATGTAAGAAGCATAAAACCATCCTGCCAAAAGTTCTGCAAAGGAGACCTGCATCAGAAATGAAATTGCTGAGTCAGAATACCTCCACGTTCTTTATTCTTCACCTGTTGGGTCTTTAATACAGAAATTCAGCAGTTTGTTGAAACCCATAGTTCACTTGCTTTGGAAGCAGTTACAATGTACTGTTCTGCAGGGACCATCCACCCGAGTGACACAGTGCGCAGTGTCACACACTGGCCCCATTGTGCGCCTGCCCCCAAGTCTCTGGGCTCATTGTTCCCTTTGGAACACTCGCCCCAACCTCCCCCCATCCAAGGCCTGCCGTCTCCAACGCCTGTGCCTCCAACAGGCCGCCCCGGCTCAACCAGTAACAATCTTTGGTTCCCTGGAGCAGTGAGTCACCACAGGCCCTGGTCTCTCTGGGGGTGCCTCAGTTACGTGCATGCCCTGCCTCCTTCCTCCGGTCCTATGTCCAGGGAGGGTTTGTCCTCATCAGGGTCCTTTGCATTGCGCCTGCCAGGAACACAGTCTACCTTACGAAGGAAACATGCTCAAAGCATTCCGGTTCTTTCCGAGGCCCAGCGTGGACTTCACTGCCTGGTTGCGCAGCGTCTCTCATGCTTGTCTTCCTGAGTGCATTGGTTTCCTGGGGCTGTCCTAGCAAAGTACCCTGGACTCAGTGGTTTAAATGACAGAACTCTCCCGGGTCTGGAGGCTGGAAGCCCCAGGCCAAAGTGCAAGTGGGGCTGGCACCTGCTGAGGCCCCGAGGAAGGTGCGGCCCAGGCCTCTGCCTGGCTCCTAGGGGTGACCAGCAGTCTTCGGCATTCCTTGGCTCATAGAAGCATCACCCTGGGGTCTTTCTTTTCACACATCATCTCCCCGCATGCGGATCTGTGTCCACATTTCTTCTTTCTATAGGACACCAGGCATAGTGGATTAGGGGCCCACCCTACTCCTGCATGACCTCATCCTAACTTAACTAATTACACCTGCAGCAGCCCTAGATCCCCATAAGGTCACCATTTGAGGTACTGGGGGTTAGGACAACATGCGCATTTGGCAGAGGGCAGGAAGCGGAACATAATTCAATCCGTGACACTTTGTAACAGAACCTTCTTTTTGATTGAGGTGGCATTGTGGCCACCCAGAAATGCTTCTCAAAACTCAGCTCTGGCTGGGCATCGTGGTTCATGCCTGTAATCTCAGCACTTTGGGAGCCCAAGGGAGGTGGATCACTTGAAGCCAGGAGTTCGAGACCAGCCTGGGCAACATGACAAAACCCCATGGTTTACAAGAACTGGCCAGACGTCATGGCCACACGCCTGTGGTCCTAGCTACTTAGAGGCTGAAGTGGGATAATTGCTTGAGCCCAGGAGGGTGAGGCTGCAATGAGCTGTAATTTCACCACTACGCTGCAGCCTGGGTGACAGAGTGAGACCCTGTCTCAAAAAATAAAATAAAATAAAATAAAAAAGAACCCAGCTCTAACAAATGAGATGTAAGTGAAATGCTATTGGGTGGGGCTTCTGGATAAAAAAAAACTCGTGTACCTCTTCCCCTTGCCCCTTCCTCCCTCCCCAGCATGGATGTGATACAGGAGGCAGAGCAGCCACAATGAGGCTGAAGCCACAAGCTATAAATGGAAGCGAAGCCAGAAGGAATCCAGGCTCAGGATGACTTTTTTGAGCCACTACACTATCTCTAAACTAATTCCTTTTCACCTGAGAAGAATAAACTGTTCTTCATTTAAGTCAGTGGTTGTCAACCAGGAACAATCTCCCGCCCCCAGGAGATATGTGGAATGTGTGGAGACATTTTTGGTTGTCACTATCAGGGACGGTCCTACTGGTATCTAGTAGGTGGAGGCAGGGATGCTTCTTAACGCCCTGTGGCACACAGGACAGCCCCCAGAACAAAGAATTATCCAGCCCCACATGCAATCGTGCTGCGGTGGGGAGACCCTGGCTGAAGTCACCGCTGACAGGTTTTTATACATGAAATCCAAACAGGGAGAGGGAGTACAGCAGGGCCAAAAGAAGAAGTGGCAGCAGGAGCTGGAGGCATTGGAAATGAAACTGGATTTTCTCCTGTTCTCCAGGGTCATCCAGCCTCCCCTTTTCATTTCTCTCTGCAAGCCTATGCTATTCTTTTCTCTGCTGACCAGGGCTCTTTGCTCCTCAGTAAGTCCGTAGCCAAATGCAATGTTCCTGCATCCCTTGAGTGTATGTGTCCTCCGCTGAAACTGCAGTTGAAACTGACTTGTATCTCTGAATCCAGATGCCTAAATCCTGGAATACAGAGTTTGATTGGCTCATCTTGAGTCAGGCAAATTAACTTTGCTTGGGGAAGCAGGTCATGTAGCTAAATGTGACTGCTATGTCCCTGGCTTAGGGGGTGGAAGGAGAGGCTAGGAGAAGGAGTTTGCTAAACATGGGGGTCACTGGCTGAGAAGGCTGCCCAGTAGGTGTCTTGTTCAAGGGGGGACACATTTTCTCAGTTTTTGTTCTTCCTAGCACCCAGCACAGTGCCTTGCAAACTGTAAGTGCTCAGTGAACAATTGAGGGTGGTTAAGATGAGGAGAAAATAGCAAAATGCTCTGTATCTGAGGACCTGTGACATCATATCATTTATCCAGGAGCCCCAGGTGCTGGATGGTTAGCAAGGCCCCTCTTCCCTATCAATCTACAAATATCGGTCCAGTACCATATGGTAAGTGCCTTCCACTCACACCTGCTCTAGATATATTTACTACTTTTTCTTTTCTGGGTTTCCAGAATTATTTGACACCTGTAGCATATTTACTGTACTTTTTTTTTTTTTCACGCTAACATTTGGACCTATTGCTTCAAATGTAAAGTTCCTTACCTAGAAAGTTATCAGAAGTTAAATAAAAATACAGGCTGAACTCAGTGACTTTCGCCTGTAATCCCAGCACTTTCAGAGGCCAAGGCGGGTGGATCACTTGAGCTCAGGAGTTCAGCCTACGTAAAAACTATGTCTCTACAAAAAATACAAAAATTAGCTGGGTGTGGTGGCGCATGCCTGTAATCCCAGCTACTCGGGAGGCTGAGGTAGGAGGATTGCTCAAACCTAGGAGGCAGAGGTTGCACTGACCCAGATCAGCCACTGCACTCCAGTCTGGGTGACAGAGCAAGATCCTGACTCCAAAAGCAAAGAATACAATGATCTTATTATTTGCAAACAACTGACATTGTTTAAAGATAAACGTGTCCCCTGTCTCTCAGCTCTTTGGGCACTGTATTTTGTAATTTAGTATTTAAAACCCTACCCCCTGCTCACTTCCACCTGCCCAGCCCATGCCGGGCCAGGCCTCTTCCTTTCTGTTCTCACACCACCCCTCCAAACTGGTCTGTCAGTCTGTCCAGTTGTCAGGGCTGACTGGCTGACTTGATAAACTTGTTCCACCAAAGGCCTTTCCCCCCGGGCAATTCGTTTCTTTCCCGGCCCTCTCCCCCCAGCCCCTGGAGGATGGTTTGTGTCTTAACAGGAGCATTCCTAGGACAAAATCTAATGACCCAGTGGTGGCAGGAGTTTCCTTCATGGACACAGGTCAGTGGGGAAGATCGTTTTAATATGGGGCCTTGGCCGGGTGCGGTGGCTCACGCCTGTAATCCCAGCACTTTGGGAGGCCGAGATGGGTGGATCACGAGGTCAGGAGATCGAGACCATCCTGACTAACACGGTGAAACCCCGTCTCTACTAAAAATACAAAAAAAAAAAAAAAATTAGCCGGGCGCGGTGGCGGGCGCCTGTAGTCCCAGCCGCACGGGAGGCTGAGGCAGGAGAATGGTGTGAACCCGGGAGGCGGAGCTTGCAGTGAGCCGAGATCGCGCCACTGCACTCCAGCCTAGGCGACAGTGTGAGACTCTGTCTCAAAAAAAAAAAAAACAAAAACAAAAACAAAAAAGAAATATGGGGCCTTACCCAGGACTCACCAAATCTTCATAGTAATCCCCACGTGTTGAGCACCTCTGTGTGCCAGACCCCATGATATGCATGTACAGTGGCACAGCCTCACAAAGACCCTAAAAGATGGACATTAGCATCTGCATTTTGCAAATTAGGAGCAGAGGGTCACAGAGGTTAAACAATTTTCTTCCTCAAGGCAGCAAAACAAACAAGAACCAGCCCTGAGGTCCAAACCTGGAGTCTCCTCTTTTACCCCTTGCAACCTCCCTACCCCTCCTTATATCCCACTGGCCTCTCACCATGTTCTAGGGGACCACAGCCCTTGGAGAGTAGACATGCATGTCCCCAGCCAGCCCAGGAGGAGATCACAGTAGCTACTTCCAGGTTGCGGAAGAAGGGCCCTGTCAGCCACAGGCCCCCCTTCTGCAGTCTCCCTCCTTGTCTCTCATGGACAGTCCCTGGAGGAAATGCTGCGTCCATAGCCACATCCCAATGTCCCATCTGCAGTTACTAAGAGAAGACTTGCTAAGATGTTCAGGGAAGAAAGGACACCATTCAGTGCTAGAACAGATTCGCCAGCACCACAGCTCTTCTGCCTCTACATCTCAACATTCAGACTGAAACTCTGAGTTCTGCAGCCCAGGAAGAGGCTCCAGGAAACTGGGGGACCACTGTGCCTGCAGGCTCCTTTTCAGTCCCACCCCTCAGCCCTCCCAAGAAAATCCATAGAGAGTATCCTTCAGCATTTGTGACAGGGGAACCAGGGGACCCTCAGAATCAAAAACCCGTGGCCAGGCTGTAACCTCACGCTTCACTTTCCCTAGAAATATCTACAGTGAAAGACGTTTTGCAAATCAAATCATAAGTCCATTGGAATTAATGATATACTCTTAAATCCACTGTGGTGTCAAACTCTTGGAAAATGAACTTTGTGTAATTTTTAAAAACACACTTCAGCTCACCTCTTTCTTTCTTTTCTTTCTTTTTTTTTTATCTTTTTTTTTTTTTTAAACAGTGTCTTGCTGTCATCCAAGCTGCAGTGCACTGACACAATCTCATCTCACTGCAACCTCTACCGCCCGGGTTCAAGCGATTCTCCTGCCTCATCCTCCCCAGTAGCTGGGATTACAGGCGCACGCCACCACGCCTGGCTAATTTTTGTATTTTTAATAGAGAGGGTTTTGCCATGTTGGCCAGGCTGATCTTGAACTCCTGACCTCAGGTGATCTGCCCACCGTGGCCTCCCACAGTGCTTGGATTACAGGCATGAACCACTGCACCGGGCCCTCACCTCATTCTCCATGCTTTCTGTACCATCCTTTGAATGTTTGAAGGTGAGGCACATTCTCAGACCAAAAATCTTTGCCAAACCCAAATTTTAAAAAATCTAAGAAAAATCTGGTAAACTGGAATTCCTGACCTTTCCTAAACATCGTCGGCAACGAGTCTCAGCCCTTATTTTTCTGCCTGAAGAACTCAGGGCTCTTCAGGGTCAGGAGTGAGGAAACCGGAAGAGGATGAAGCATGTGGGGTGCTAATGAGATCATCTCTGTCCTGTAGTTGGAAATCCAGCAAGAGTCAGAGGATCTGGGGCAAGAAATGAACGGAAGTCTTCACTGAGTGCAGCAGCAACAAGCTTTGACGACAGAGCCCGTGCATTTCACTCCAAGGCTGCACGTGTCTGTAAGAACGGGCCTCGCCAAGCTTGACGACAGAGCCCGTGCATTTCACTCCAAGGCTGCACGTGTCTGTAAGAACGGGCCTCGCCCATCTTATACAACTTGCATAGGAATCTAAGGAATATCAGCAACTCCATACAATAACTAAGGAATTTTTTTTCAGAGTAAAAATGTGTTGTGGAGCTTAAGTAAAGACTGACAAAACATTGCATTCCCTTTTCCTTGAATTTCTTTCAGACTAGTAGGCATCAACATGTAGAATAATGGAGCTCTCTTTGGAAAATGGTGACGAGGCTGAGGTTTCTGATTATAGCTACACATGCTTTAAATAGCGATCATAATTAATTATTAAGACACGTAGTCTTCCTTTACGTGTAGAGACTAAAACCGTAAGGAAAAAAATAGGAGATGTCGGTGTGTGATATCTTCTAAGGCACTGGAGCTTTAAATGGGATTAATGTCGGTCAGCGTTTTAGGAATGGAGATGTCACTTTTGAGGAAGTGTCTCCAGGAGACGTTGCTGCTCTCACAAAGTCATGAAGAAGGAAATGCTGTGCTTTTCTTTGAACTGGTGCTGCCCAATGCTGGGGGAAGAGGAGGAAGATCAGACACTTGCTCCGTGTATCTCCTCACTGTGGTTTGCAGAAAACATGTGCCAGACACGGGAGAAACTGTCTCCTCATTAGCAGAGACGCTAAAGGGTCTAGACGGTGCCCAAAAGGGGTGGCATGCGGTGTATGAAGGGGTGAAGAAAGGAATGCAGCTTGCTAGATTCATTTCCCTTTTTGATTTTCGGCAGGCCGACTCTCATTTCCCCAAAGGACATGCAGAGTTGGCATGGAGGTTCCCGGCCTGGCCAGCCCCTGGCAGGAGCTGTGGACAAAACTCTGAGATTTGGGGCTAAATGTGCAGAAACAGCAAATGCTGATAACTCCTCCAGACCTGCTGGCATTCTGCCTCCCGGCCACTCACTCCACAGCGTGAGAGGACCGGGTAGGGGATAGACTGAAGGAAGCCCTGCGGGCATGCATGTGTGCAGAAGTGCTGGTTTGCACACGCGTCTGCGTGTGGCTGTGTAAGCTGTGCTCTGTGAGCAAGAAGAAAGAAGATCACGGAGAGCATTCAGATGCCCTTCAGCCGGATATGCAGCTTTTGCTTTTTCTTTTTCTTCTTCTTCGTGTTCTTCTTCTTCTTCTTTTTTGCCTGCTTGGCTACAAAAGTCCAGAGGAAGTGAATCCACACTTGCTGATGACCTCATTTCCAGCGCTTCCCAGCAACTCGGCCGGCCTCTCAGGGGGAGGCTTACTCAGCCAGCCCCTGGGGACTGATGGGAATGGAGAGTGGGGAGAGCAGGCCTGCAGCTGCACCCCAATTCCACTCTGCCAACACCCACTCCCACCTCTCCCATCACGGACTGCAGCTGCCCTCGTCATTCTTAAGACGAGAGACTCAGGTGATAGTCAGCCCGAGTAATGAGGGGCCTAAGCAGAGAGGATCCAGCCAACAGGCTGGGGTCGTAAGTTCTATGCAGGGAGACTGGACTGTGACAGGAACAAGTTCCCCGTGAGCATGCCATGGAAATTAGTCACCCAACAGAATCAGCAAAACATCTATTACTGATGACATTCGCCAAACTGGAGATAAATTGAGTGCTTTGTCCTGAACCAGGGACGATGATATGTGACTTTTATTAAATCAATAGATCAATTTAAAGCCAGTAAGTGAACTTCCAGAGATTGATCAAAGCCATGGATAACCCAGGGAGCTGAAAGGTCAACTCCCCACGAAACGGCAGCTTGCGACCAGCGGGGGCAGCCTGTGAATTTGCAGAAAGTTAAACACCACATTCTTTTCCTTTCTCCTCTCATTCCTTCAGTTTCAGAGAAAAGTAGAAACACGCTGTATTGTGCAGCTAACTATGTGCACATCCGTTGTTTAAAGATGTCATAGGCACTGCTGGATCCTGGGGAGAGAAGCTCTCCATGAAGTTCAAGTGCTTTACACCAGCAACGCCCCTCCAGGCACATTCCCACCTCCTTCAATATTCACATTTGTGATTTGTCACCCTTATACAGATTAGAAAGTTGAGGATCCTGGAGGGGCTAAGTGACCATACTTGAAATGGGAGGAAGAAACGTGAAGCACAAATGTGGGCATGAATCACAAACTTCCAGCCAAGGAAGGCCGCAGTGTTGCACGCAGGCAGGAGTAACCCACCGCGCCGCACTGGATCGGAAGCTGCAGACTTAAGAATTGCCTCCGGGTTGTCCCCGCCACCTCCCGCTCCCCGCCTGGTGCCACCCTCCTCCCCAGGCCTCTAGGGTAGAGCCAGCTGGGAACTGTTTCTCTACATACACACAGCACATGTGTGCACACACACAGAAACACACGCTCACACACACATAGACGTACACACATGCACACACACAAACACACACTCCCACACGTAATCACACGCTCACATGCATCATCACACACTCCTATACATAATGTGATCCATACATAATCACACACACACACAAAACCACATAAAAACACACACACACACACAAAACACATAAAAACACACACACACACAAAACCACATAAAAACACACACACAAAACACATAAAAACACACACACACACACAAAACCACATAAAAACACACATACACACACACACAAAACCACATAAAAACACACATACACACACACACAAACCATATTCACACACCACAGACATATACACTAACACACACACAAATACATAACGCACAATCATACATTCACAGACATCATCACACACATACACACTAACATATACATAAACACGCACACATACACACACACATAAAAACATACACTCACGGGCCGGGCGCGGTGGCTCAAGCCTGTAATCCCAGCACTTTGGGAGGCCGAGACGGGCGGATCACGAGGTCAGGAGATCGAGACCATCCTGGCTAACAGGTGAAACCCCGTCTCTACTAAAAAAAAAAAAAAATACAAAAAACTAGCCGGGCGAGGTGGTGGGCGCCTGTAGTCCCAGGTACTCGGGAGGCTGAGGCAGGAGAATGGCGTAAACCCGGGAGGCAGAGCTTGCAGTGAGCCGAGATCTGGCCACTGCACTCCAGCCTGGGCGACAGAGCGAGACTCCGTCTCAAAAAAAAAAAAAAAAAAATACACTCACACATACATAAACATACACACAGAGACATAGACACATAAACACACACTCACAGACATACACAAAAACACACACACAGACACATTCATACACTCACACAAACACAGACACTCATGCACACTCACAATAAACACGCCCATACACACAGACACGGACACACTCTCTCACACACAGAGGACACAGGGCCATTCCAGCAGCACTCAGTGAAGACTGCGGGGCTGCATCCCGCTCCTCAGCTCACCCCATCCCGCCCTCCTGCGCAGCAGTCTCAGGTCACAATGCAGAGATTGAAAAACGCCATTTTCATGTGAACATGCAGAGAGGAACAGAGAATGTTAGTACAGGATACACAGTGGCAATATTGAAATAAGAAAAAGTACTAGATTCTGCTGGGCGTGGTGGCTCATGCCTGTAATCCCAGCCCTTTGGAAGGCCGAGGTGGGTGGATCACTTCAGGTCAGGAGTTCGAGAGCAGCCTGGCCAACATGGAAAAACCCCGGGCGAGGTGGCGCATGCCTGTAATCCCAGCTACTAGGGAGGCTGAGGGAGGAGAATCGCTTGAACCCGGGGGGTGGAGGTTGCAGTGAGCCGAGATTACACCGCTGCACCCCAGCCTGGGCGACAGGAGCGAGATACCGTTTCAAAAATAAATAAATAAATAAATAAATGAAAAAGTACTAGATTCTGAGAATGGCCTTTCTGTGTATTAAAGGAAAAGACATTGCTTGAGGGAGCTTGGTAAGAGTGGTGACCAATCGTCAAGAAGAAAAGGAAATACCATGACAGCTTCTTTTTTCGAGACAGAGTCTCATTCTGTCACCCAGGCTGGAGTGCAGTGGCGCCATCTCGGCTCACTGCAACTTCTGCCTCCCGAGTTCTAGCGATTCTCCTGCCTCACCCTCCTGAGTAGCTGGGATTACAGGTGCCCGCCACCATACCCGACTAATTTTTGTATTTTTAGTAGAGACGAGATTTCACCATGTTGACCTGGCTGGTCTTGAACTCCTGACCTCAGGCGATCCACCCACCTCGGCCTTCCAAAGTGCTAGGATTACAGGCATGAACCACTGTGCCCGGCCAGACAGTTTCTTTTAAAGCTTGTATCTGGAGAAGGGTAGATCTTTGAAGTGTGGATTGGGTTTACCAAGCACAAACTGTGTTCTGAAAACTTAAAGGCTTTTTTGACAGTGTTATAGAATTCACACATCAAGGGAACAATGTCGATATTCTATTTTATACTTCTTCATCAGGGCCTCTCCTATAGGACCTTGTGGGGCTCCCTTTGCACAGTTAGCTCACATTGGCTTAGGTGCATCTCAGGCTGGTGGATCAGGCCCTCAGGTGAGAGGAGGTCACGTGGCTGTTGATCACGCAGACGGTGTGAGTCCTGGTATCCTAAAGAGGTGGCTCCAGGGGCAGCGCGGGGTCTGCGTTTGAAACTGTCAACTGTAGAGAAAGATCAAATCCTGATCAGGCAGCGCCAACTTTCAGTTAGTCCACCGTGAAGGTTGCACGTTTAACAAACTGAAAAGCTAACATCTTTAACTGGACACTCATTGTGTTCAAGTAACACTTTATCAAGCCTCGTGTTTAGAAAAAAAGTTGTTCAAATAACACTTTACCAAACTCCATGTGTAGAAATAAGGAGCTGGTAGAGGATGCAAAGCCTGAACTCAAAAAGCTTACATTCAAATAAGGTATTGAAAACAAGAATTACAGAAACAGAAGAAATATATTCTTTATGGCTGTTCAGAAATGTCAAGGAGTCGCTAAAATAGCTGGGGTGACGTGGAGGCCTCAAGACAATTTGAATCAAAAGCCTCTTCAAGGAGTGTGAAGAAGAGTGGGAGGGATGTGGGTTTGTGTCCAGAAAGGAGGGAATGCCAAATAGAACATCTTGCATGAAGCAAGCTGAGAGGCAAGAGTGGCCAGGGCCCCATGACAGGACGCGTTTGGGGAGAAGACAGAAGAGCGAGCTTGGACTTCATCTGCACCTTAGGCGGGAAGGGACCCCAGTGGAAAGTTGTGGAGGTCTGGGCCAAGAGCTGCAGGTTTTATTTCAGTGGAAATGACAGACATTGAGGCTTCCAAGGAAAATGGTCCAAGGGCCAGGGAAGTTCTGTGGACACAGGATGGGGGAGGGCGTCACCTTCGGAAGTTCTGGAAGTGGAATCACCTGCTGTGCGAATGGGAGATGGAAACAGGTGACAGGAAGCAGCTTCACAGGTGGGTCAGAGATGGGCTGAATCCTGGGGACAAAAGAAACTCGCAGATAGCCCGGAAGTTATTAATCCAGACTTCGGGGGTGGCAGGAGTCTGGTAACAGAGACACAGAGAAAAGATGGGCACACGAAGGCAGCCTAATGTGGATCTTGGATTTAGATGTGTATAGCTTGAAATGCGAATGGATTTCTAAGTGGAGATTTCCTACCCACCCCTGCAAAAAAAAAAAAAAAAAGTTATAAATTACGGCTGGGCTCAATGTAGATGAGTAGAGTAGAAACCAAGGCCTTGGAAGTACCAGGCTCTGGCACTGCATTTGCCCTCACACTGTGGCAGAAGAGACTTGGGTACCCAAGACACAGCTTCGACAGCTGGAGAAGCCCAGCCTGGGGGGTTGTCTAGCCCACAAGTAGGAAGATCCATGGTTGGTCCAATTCAGTGGAAGAATGCTGATTATTGCATTGATCCCTACTGACAGAGGTCACTAGTAGAATTCCACTGGATTCTTGCTCTTGTCCTACGGGACACTTTTTGTGGGGAAAAATTTATATATATGTATATGCTCTTTATGCTCCCTTCTCTCTCTCTCTCTCTTTTTGAGGCAGGGTCTCACTCTGTTGTCCAGGCTGGAGTGCAATGGCACCATCTCGGCTCACTGTAACCTCAAACTCCTGGGCTCAAGTGATCCTCCCACCTCAGCCTCCCAAGTAGTTGGGACTACAGGTGTGCATCACTACAGCTGGCTAATTTTTTAAATTGTTGTAGAGACAGGGTCTCCCTGTGTGGCCCAGACTCGAACCCTTGGGCTCAAGTGATCTTTCCACCTCAGCCTCCCAAAGTGCTGGGATTATACACATGAGCCACTGCACCCAGCTTCTTTTTATTTTAAATCATTTTGGGGGGAATAATCTTAGATATACAGAATAATCATGAACATTCATTTGTTGTCATGTTTCCATAGTCTCCCCTGCTCTGTGACTTCTCAACTGCCCTTGTTTTTGATGACTTTGACAATCTTGAGCACTACTGGTCAGTTACCGTGTAGAATGTGCCTCAACTTGTTTTTCTTTTCTGATGTTTTTCTCATGAATAGACTGCAGGAAATGGGTTTGGGGGAAGATGCAGAGGTAAAGTGTCATTCTTGTCAAGTCACACCAAGGGTACATGCTCTCTGTGTGGTTGGCCACTGATGACATGGGCCTTGGTCCTCTGGCTGAGGAAGTGTTTGCCAGGTTTGTCCAGAGTAGCCGCTTTCTTCCTCCTCCCTCCGCTATCTTTGGAAGCAAGTCACTAAGTCCAGCCACCCTCAGGACACAGGTAAGATGGCGGGTGAAATCACACTCCACAACTTGGACAGGGAAATATCTATGTAAATAATTTGGAATTCTATTATAAGAAATATGTGTTCCTTCTCTCCCATTTATGTATTCAATCATGTATTTATGTCAATGTGAGCTCATGTATTTGTTGTATTCTTTACGTTACGACACAGTACTACGTTAGTTACCTTTGTGCTCAAATTCTTACAGCGTTGGCCATAGGGAGATTTTTCAGGTTGGCTCTTGCGCCCCTGTGACGTGCCCCCATCCTCGTATTATTTGAGGGCTTTCTTGCTTTTTGCCACTTCAAGATCCTGCAGGCTCATTCTGTATTTTCCCTGACCCAGCCCTAGAATGAGCCATTTCTCCAAAGAACCCTGGTTCCTTTCACTGGAGAACTGTGTTTGGAAACCAAGATGTGGACTCAAGATGTGCTTGAGGCGGCTGCAGCTTCTTTGCTTCCAGGCCCTCTGGGCAGACAGAGCTGGACATCGATTCTGCACACCCATCGGTGTATACACACCGCTTCAACTATTTGTGTGTTCTTCCCTGGCGTCTATACTAAGATACACTTGAGTTCACCCTGATGTCTCTGACTTCAATCCAGCAGCCTCTCCCCTTCTGCATCTGTAACTTCCCTCTCCAGTGGGGAGAGAGCTGGCTTCCAGCATCTGCCTCTCACTTACTTCTTTGCTTGACCTCAGTGTATATGTCAAGCTGACGCGGAATTGCTAACCCGTACCCCATTGAGCACTTTCATCTGCGCTTTTGACACACAAAATGTTCACATATTAATTTGTACACAATAAAAGCGTGAAGTCAGCATAAATGCCCATGAAAGAATCAGGATTCAAAAGAATTCCAGTGATCGGCTAGAATAATGAATCCAAGTAAAAATACAAATAAACACAAGATGCAAGAGTTCAAAAATAACTAAATGACACAGGCAGAAGAGAATAGAGACCAAGCGAAAGGGGGAGAAGGGTGGAGGAATTTTGTTGACCCCAAGCTCAAGGTATGAGTTACTGCTAAAGACAGCCAAGGATCTGAGTCTGCACTGATGAAAATAGAATATTCCAGTAAAGGAAAGAAAATGCCCCACTGGCCTGCGTACAGGTCAGACAACATCTCTACCGATACATTATATCCATCCTTTGAAAGAGTGCGTAGGAGGCCAGGCGCAGTGGCTCACACCTATAATCCCAGCATTTTCGGAGGCCGGGGAGGGCAGATCCCCTGAGGTCAGGAGTTCGAGACCAGCCTGGCTAACATGATGAAACCCCGTCTCTACCAAAAAAAAAAAAAATTAGCCAGATGTAGTGGTGGGTGCCTGTAGTCCCAGTTACTCGGGAGGCTGAGGCAGGAGAATTGCTTGAATCTGGGAAGTGAGGATTGCAGTGAGCCAAGATCACACCACTGCACTCCAGCCTGGACTACAGAGTGAGA
Organism: Macaca nemestrina; assembly: GCF_043159975.1. Classification (NCBI taxonomy): domain Eukaryota; kingdom Metazoa; phylum Chordata; class Mammalia; order Primates; family Cercopithecidae; genus Macaca; species Macaca nemestrina. The sequence goes on along the minus strand of NC_092129.1, from coordinate 8,318,415 downwards.
CCCTGTCTCAAAAGAAAAGAAAAGAAAAGAAAAGAAAAAAGAAAGGGTGTGTAGGAGAGAGCGAAGAACCGTCAGGAGGGACAGGACCACACTCTGAAAAGACTAGCAGTGGTGAGATGTACCCTACCTCGCTCCAGAGAACAGAACTGAGGCCAGCGAGCCGAAGGGTCACTCCCTACCTGATGGGGCTGAGCAAGGATGTGGCAACTGACCAGTCCCATTCACTCCTGATTGCGGGGACAGCCCACTGTCTGCACAATTAAGATTCACAAGACCAGAGGGCAACACTGGGAGTCATACCCTAGAGAAAGCTTCAAGAAAAAGCTACAGAAGACAGTCCATCGAGGTGGTGAATGACAAAGTTTCAGTGACAATGCAAATGAAGTGAGGAACCAAAATAAGGCAGGTCAAGGGACTAGGAAAGCTGAGATCAAGGGTCAGGGGGAGAAGTGGCCAGGAGGAGATGCCTGAGGATAAAAATCCCACTTTCTGTTCAATGCCAGTTATAGTTTGCCCTCGAGCTGTGTCTGCTTGAAGGGCACAGAGCAAAATGGGCATAATGAGGATGATGAGAAGACAGAGCTTGTTTGATTAGAAGATAAATTTTCTAACAAGTACAGTTGTCAAAAACTAAAATCTAACCCCTATCCAGAGAGCGTTTCAAACGGAGTGGGACAGGCAGCGCTAGCAGTGGTGACGGCCAGTGACTGTCTGGTGCAGACACGGCGTGACTGTAAGAGATCAGCACATCCTGGCTGGAGCCACTCTGGGCTTTGTTGGGTTTAGAGGGCAACTAAAACAGGCTGAACAGAGAGGGTCCCCCGAGGAAGTAAATAATAATAGAGATTCAAGATGCCTGGGATGAATTAGCATGCTCAGATGCCATACGACACTGGAAACATGTATGATTTGACTTGACATTAGAAGTTGCTTTTGTTCTTTCTTTGACATACACATTTTTAATTTAAAAAGATAACCTTGGCCGGGCGCGGTGGCTCAAGCCTGTAATCCCAGCACTTTGGGAGGCCGAGACGGGCGGGTCACGAGGTCAGGAGATGGAGACCATCCTGGCTAACCCGGTGAAACCCTGGCTCTACTAAAAAAATACAAAAAAAGCTAGCTGGGCGAGGTGGCGGGCACCTGTTGTCCCAGCTACTCGGGAGGCTGAGGCAGGAGAATGGCGTGAACCCGGGAGGTGGAGCTTGCAGTGAACTGAGATCCGGCCACTGCACTCCAGCCTGGGCGACAGAGGGAGACTCTGTCTCAAAAAAAAAAAAAAAAAAAAAAAGATAACCTCAGCTCTCCGGGTTCGAACCTAGTTGGCCGTAACATAGTTGAATGCACCAAGAGAGTTGGAATGGTTGGTAAATACGGGACCTGCTAGAGTGCCTCCCTCCGGAAGACGGCGAAGAAAATTGAAATCAGCCAGCACGCCAAGTACACTTGCTCTTTCCGTGATAAAACTGAGATGAAGAGATGAGCTGTGGGGATCTGCACTGTGGTCCCTGCATGAAGACAGCAGCTGGCAGTGCCTGGACTTCTAACACCACTTCTGCTGTCACAAGAAAATCCACCATCAGATGACTAAAGGATAAAAGACCAGTAGACGCTCCTCTCCTCTTTGAGACATCACTAGCCTATAATAAATGGGTTAATTTATGTGAATAAATAAGTAACTGGCTGGGCACTGTGGCTCATGCCTGTAATCCCAGCACGTTGGGAGGCTGAGACAGTGGATCACCTGAGGTCAGGAGTTCAAGACCAGCCTGGCCAACATGGTGAAACCCTGTCTCTACTAAAAACACAAAAAATTAGCTGGGCATGGTAGTGTGCAGCTGTAATCCCAGCTACTCGGAAGGTTGAGGCAAGAGAATTGCTTGAAACCAGCAGGTGGAGGTTGCAGTGAGCCGAGATGAAGCCGTTGCACTCTAGCCTGGGCAACAAGAGTGAAACTCCATCTCAAAAAACAAACAAACAACAACAAAAACCCTATAAAAACCCACACACTAAGTTGAGGCCAGGAGCCTAGAATTCTTTTTATTTATTATGTTTTTAGTTTTTATTTTGAGAGACAGGCCTTGCTGTGTCACCCAGGCTGGACTGCAGTGGCACCATCACAGCTCACTGCAGCCTGGAACTCCTTGCCTCAAGCAATCCTCCCACCTCAGCCTCCGGAGTAGCTAGGACTACAGGTGTGCGACACCGTGCCCAGTTAATTTTTTTTATTTTTATTTTTGTAGAGCCAGGGTCTCACTATGTTGCCCAGGCTGGTGATTCAAACTCCTGGCCTCAAGCAGTCCTCCCACCTCGACCTCCCGAAGTGTCAGGATTATAGGCATGAGCCACCTCGCCCAATTAGGAGTCCAGAATTATAATTCTGACTCAGGATTAGACTCCTCTTGAGATCTCAAGCCAATTGCTTGCTTCTCTGAACCTTGACTTCTTAAGCTGTAAACTAAAGGGACTGGACCAGGAGATTTCTAAGGTCTCATCTTGTTTTGAAATTTTTTGAGGAGACAGTCCGCCACCCAAGACAAGACTACATCGTGTTATTTTCCTAGAATGTAATGGAGCCCCTTTTCCAACCCTGGCTATAGTTCCTTAAATATCTTTTTTAGCAAAAGGAAAAGGGATTGAAAAACACAAGACAGCCGTCCACATCTGACTCCCCACCAGGGACAGAGTTCAAATAGCGATGAGGAGAAAAAATATGAATGGATTCAAAGCTTACAAATAAAGGAGCCAAAAAAGTCACCTTAGATCTCTCACAGTCCTTCACAGTGTGTGCCATAAAGAGGCCGGGACGGACGAGAGGTGAGACTAGACATGATGTCAGTGTGCATTTAGAAAGGAACACGGCACACAGAGGCTGGTGCTATTTTGGTTTGCACGTGGAGAGACATCCTGTCACGGGATATTATATTCTGTGTGGGCACCTCTGAGTGCAGGAGCCAGAAGGACTCCTGAGGGGTGACAAAAGGACAGAAAGCCAAGAACCAGCACAGGGGCTGACGTATGAGGAGGGTGAGCCCAAGCCTGGCGCTTCAGAGGTGTGCAGCCAGAATAAGTAACTCAGAATGAACGGTGGACAGGAGTGACTGGCAGGTGAGGAAATGCTTACTTTGTGAAATGTGACTACACATATGTCCAGGGTGAGACCAGCCCGGTCAACAGAAACACATTAGTCACTGGGAAACTGTAAGGCCAACTCCTGGACCAAGATTCTGAACGAAAGATTTTAGATAGGCCAGGCATGGTGGCTCAAGCCTGTAATCCCAGCACTTTGGGAGGCCGAGACGGGCGGATCACGAGGTCAGGAGATCGAGGCCATCCTGGCTAACCCGGTGAAACCCCGTCTCTCCTAAAAAATACAAAAAACTAGCTGGGCGAGGTGGCGGGTGCCTGTAGTCCCAGCTACTCGGGAGGCTGAGGCAGGAGAATGGCGTAGACCCGGGAGGCGGAGCTTGCAGTGAGCTGAGATCCGGCCACTTCACTCCAGCCTGGGCGACAGAGCGAGACTCCGTCTCAAAAAAAAAAAAAAAAAGATTTTAGATAAAAGTAAATGTATCCAGAATCACAAACAGAAAGAGCACACTGGTTACCGGGGAATGGTGAGATGATCTGCCAGAAGGATTACCAACAGCACCATCAAAAACCATTCCATTTGCACGTGGTGGGAATCATCCTTCTCAAACCCAGGAGTTTGGCCAGAGCTGCTTTGTGGTCCTTCCTGGTCTCCATAGGTCTATGATGTTGACCTCTGTGTGATCAGGCTGTGGCAATGAGCAAGGAGGCGTTGGTGACCTCAACAGCTCCTTCCTGACCTTGCAACTCTAGCATTTGGGGAAGGAGTGAAAGGAAAGGCTTAGGTTTGGGAAATTTTGATCATTCTGTTAGTCTGTCAGCAAACTTCTTGAGCTTTTAAGGTGGACAAAATACTGAATTAATGAAGGGGTTGAAAAAAGAAAAGGCATGTTCTTTTGAAACTCAAATCACAATATAATTAGTTAAAATGATAAAACAAAGCGATATACAGAACTGATTTGCAAACATGGTACATGCTTATTGGACATTCTGGGGTGCCCAGGGTGAGTTCAAACACAATGGAAGAGTTTTCATTGGGAAGGAATTTGGAAGCAGGGCTTTGTCAAGCACCTTGCAAGACCAGATGTCCTGTGTGTGATCTTTTGTAACCCCAGGAGTCCTGGAAGCAAGGTAAGTAGGATCAGTCCTGGTTTGCAGATGAGGGAGCAGTCCAGAGAAGTTAGCCACTTGCTCACATTACAGCTAATGAGTGAAGGGGCACAGATTCAAATCCAGACTGGCTTCTCAGGGCAAGCCCCTCCCACCAATCTCCATGGCCACATGATGCACCTAAATGATGGGGTCAAATAGAAACCGATTTCAGAATGTGCCAGCTGTGGACAATGGTAAATGAGAAGCTGTGAGATGTAACCTAAGAAAGCTTCCCATAGGAAGTCGATTTCAAATGCAGCATTCGGGGAGCTCTGCCCATGGGCTGCGAGTTCACTGGCAGATTAGCCCTGATTCTTTTTAATTTTAATTTTTAAAAATTTGACAAATAATCCTTGTACATATTCATGGGGGGACATAGTGGTATTTCAATACCTCTCATGCATAGTGATCAGATCAGGGTAATTAGCATATGCACCATCTCAAACTTTTATCTTTTTTTGTGTTGAGAGTGGTCAATATTCTTCTTCCAGCTGCTTGCAAGTACATAATATATTATTGTTGACTCTAGTCATCCTGCAGTAAGACAGAGCACTAGCCCTGGTCTGCAGGAGGGCTTTCTTTTACTGCAGCGTCCTCAAGCAAGATCCGCCCGAGGACCCAGGGGAAGCCTGGTGGGAAACACTGCAGGTGCACTGGTCACAATGGGTTTGAACAGGGAAGACAGCACACCCTGGGGGGTTCCTCCTATTCCACTTTCCAAAGATTCTGCCCGTGAATCGGAGATTGGGATCCCAGAAGCAAAAATGTTTTAAAGGCTTTCTTTACTCTGTTAATTTGGGACTAAAACAGTTGTCAGAACCCAAGGGCTATTGCCTGGTGTCCCTGCTCCCAGAGAGGGAAAATCTGAGGCTTCTGGTAGACCTGTTTTCCTCTCTCCGGCTCCATTTTGGTTTCCATTGCCATTTCTCCTTTCCCAAGGAGAACAGGGCAGCCTGGTTTATTAGTTCTAGAGATGAAAATGTGTATCTTCTCGCAGTGAGAACTTGCTGCAGGAAGGGTTGAACTGGAGTTGATTCTGAATGCGAAAGTCATGTTTAAGAGTCTTGAAGGTTCTGCTAACACTATATATTTCCACATTGTAATATCAAATTCTAGAAGTAAAAAATGGGTCAAAATGCAACTCTTCAATATCATGATTCCCATGGGAACCCTATACTTTAGGCCCTCGAGCCTTTCACAGGCCTTGACTCACCAGCCCTAACCTGGCCGGGGGTGCCAGGTCTGACTGCCAGCCTCGACTGTATGTCACAATGTGACATGGGAAAAGTCACTTAGCCTCTCTGTGCCTCTCAGTTCCAGATCTAAAATCTGGAAATTCCGTTAGCCAACCTCCAGAGCTCCAGCTACAATGCTTTAAATATGGCATTCTGCATTAGACATGGACATGGGTAATGCAACACCTCATTACATATCTGTAGAAAGAAAGAAAGAAAGAAAGAAAGAAAGAAAGAAAGAAAGAAAGAAAGAAAGAAAGAAAGAAAGCCAGTCAAGGCTCCAAAAACCATTCCCTTTCCTTGAAAACTTTGAAAGAACAATCAGAGGCAAAGTTCAGCAACTAAAAGCTGGAGACTTTGATTTGCAGTCACTGAACAAGTCGAAAAATCTTAGTAAGAGACACTCGAACATTTTAAGTATCATCTTGTGGTAATAATGACCTCTCATGCATATTTATGTACTTAGCTTTATAATAACCACTTGAAAGACTAGGTTTCTCCCCCCCAGGGAATGAAGCTATGTGAAGTGTAACAAAATATTTCAAGTTCAAAGGTCCAAATATGTAAAATGTAAAATGCTAGAATTCCTTCCTCAAGTAGAAAGCACCTTGGTGCTCAAGCCAGCCCAAGGACTTGTTGATTCGGGGAGCGTGTGGACACTCAACTAAGCCTGGAAAGTCCTCAAACGCATGTCTCCCTCCACACCCAGTGTTCTTCGTAAGGAGCACTGGCCGGCCTTGCCGACGTGTGTGCCCTTAGTCTGAGTCAAGACAGGGGAGGCTTGCATGGGAGAAACCTGGTTCTCAGTCAGGCGTTCAACAGCGAATTCCAAACAGGTTCCACCGCCACAGCGGCTCTGCAAAACCCTACTGTTACAGTTACTCAATGTCATCCATTACCCTCCCAAAGTAAAATCATATGACCCCATTTCCTCAGTAAGTTAATTATTTTATTCCTTCGTATGAGGCAAAACACTACTTTTATTGTTAATTAATATACTAAAATTAGGTTATACCATTCTGGACATGTGAAATTGAGTTTAGTACTTTCGAATATATTTTTTTAAAGGCGGCTAAAAATAAATGGCTTAGATGTCTTTTCTTTTTCCAACTGAGCATAAATTTCCTTCCTGTGAAACCCCATCTCTTCCTGCTGTTATAAATGACATAATGCCGTTTATTTTTCAAAGGGAGGGGAAATCATAATAATGAGACCTTCAGTTCACATTTCAAAATTCAGATATTTACTAGTTGAGAAAAAATAAAAAACAAAAACTACAACGAAAGAGCATCATCCATAGGTCTCAGGAACAAAATCATTAAATGGAAAAATGAGAAGAATTCTTTATATTTGGACTAAGTGTAGGCACTTAAGATTTTTCTTTTCTTCTTTTCCCCTTGATCAAAGTGAAGATATGATAGGGAATTCAGAAATTTCTCTTCTTGAAGAAAAGCAGAGATAGCGTGTCCATCCTAGCAGAAGAAAGCACGAACGGTTCGTCTGACAGTGGACACAAAATGATTTCTTGATTCTCTCAGTTCTTTCTGCTATAATGAAATTCCACCTGATACATCCAGCCATAGCACACGGTTAATTACTTTTCTGTTTATTCAGTAGCTCTACAAGTGGAAAGCAATCTATTGCCAGGGAATTGTTTGACTCTTATGTTAAGTAGAAGGCATTCCGATCCTAGGAGGTTGAAGACAGCCAAAGCCTAACTTTATCCCATTGCCAGGTCAAATTAGCACCTAGCAGGCCCTAAGGGATTTTTTTTTTTTTTTTCCTTCACTGCAAAAGACCAATAGTCCTTAGAAGTCAATAAACTGACCCTGGGCCTTCTCTGCTTGTGATGGAAGGAAGGAGTAAATGTAGAGTTACCTGGTGTGGGTGAGGGCTTTATGCTAGATCTAATGGTAAGGTATTAGCCTTTCAATCCTTGATGCAAGATGCACTTTAAAATAAAATGTGCTGTTTCTCCCAGAGATGAACAAAAGCGTGAGTTCACATCCAAATAACTAGGAGGTTTACAAGTCCGCAATATGACTTTATTCCTTTGCACCAGGCTTTCATCAAGCAAATGTGTGAATCTGTGGCCACACTAATAGGAGCCTGATGTGTCTCCTTCACTCTGGGCTCATGTGGTGGTCAACTCAAAGGAAAACTGAGGCAGAGATAAGACTTATCTTTGCAACCCCCTTAGGGTTTTCCAGGAGCTGGAGAAGCAGCAGCAGACACTGCGGAAGTCCAGCTAAAGGCAGTTACTTAAGCTAAGAGGAAGAAGCACAAATCTGATGACAATGAAAGAGTAACCCACATTTCTCTTCCCTCTAACAACAGGGTGAGGTCTTTTAGGTGTGGGTGTCTCACTCTACAGAGTAGAAAAGAAGACCCCGTCTCCATGTCAGTCTTCTCTCATCTTGCTCTGCTTTTTCTGTTTTGTTTGTTGTTTGTTTTCCAGGAAGATTGCGAGACACCTGGTCTTTTTCCGGAAGAGTAAAATAAGCCCTGAGAAGAGGGGCAGGTATAGGAGAGCAAGAGAAACACAAGCTAGCATCGAACACTCCACTTCTCGTTTCCACCTTTTGGTTAGACTCACTCCTTTATTTGAGTCATCGGGTCCACCGAGTGCCTGTTTTATACAAATGACGACCTAAGCATACAGGGACCTCTCTAATGGAAGCCTAGAAGCTCAGGGGTGCCCTCACCCTGGCCATCTAGGGCCTGCCTCAGTCCAGCTCTGTCCCCCCTCCAAGCCTTCTGGAACCCGCCCAGCCTCTGAGCCCCAGCTATGGCCCTATCGCTGTGTAGCAGTGGCTTCCCTGCCACGTGCTCACACAAGGCCTCCATTCCCTCCAGCCTGCTAGGGCTCCTCTGCCTTGAGAAAGGCCTGCCCTGCCATCGTTCCTAGCATGTGTCTGGTCTCCTGCCAGACCTGGTGTGACACCCTGTGACCCATAACCTCAGCAAGAGAAAGGGGGGCCAGGGCACTCGTTCTCTCTCTAAGCTCCCTGTCACCAGATGTCAAGCCCTCACCCCATCCCACTGCTCTGTGGATTCCCTTTCTATTTCCTTCCACTTGCTATGTGGCGGGGAACCTTCCTGTTCTCTTTCTTCTTCCTTCCACTTCCTGTATGGTGGGGACCTTCCTGTCCTCTTTCTTTCCTCTTCCTTCCACTTCCTGTATGGTGGGGACCTTCCTGTCCTCTTTCTCTCCTCTTCCTTCCACTTCCTGTATGGTGGGGACCTTCCTGTCCTCTTTCTCTCCTCTTCCTTCCACTTCCTGTATGGTGGGGACCTTCCTGTCCTCTTTCTTTCCTCTTCCTTCCACTTCCTGTATGGTGGGGACCTTCCTGTCTTCTTTCTTTCCTCTTCCTTCCACTTCCTGTATGGTGGGGACCTTTCTGTCCTCTTTCTTTCCTCTTCCTTCCACTTCCTGTATGGTGGGGACCTTCCTGTCCTCTTTCTTTCCTATTCCTAGCTCCCTTGCTCCCTGCTGTGGAACTGGATCCCATCCAGTTCTGCAATAAAGCCTATCTTTTAGGGTGTCCACTGAAGCCTCTAAATGATGGGACATGTCCCATCGACTTTCTCAGACTCCCTTCCCCAGGGCTGACTCCTCATCCGTCTCCCCTTCTCTCCTGACTTGGTGGTGCTAGCCATTCTCCCCTATCCCTGACTCAGTCAATATGAACAGACACCATCTCTTTATGGGAATGTTACTTTTGCCAGGGCTACGATTAGACTCTCTTTCTCTCTCTTTTTTTTTTTTTTTTTTTCCTCCTGGTGGGAGAGTCAATTATGCATCAGAGTCTATTAATCTTATAAACAGTTATGGAGCTGAAGAGGCTGAATCAAACAGCTGAGGCTTTCAAGAAGTTGGAGTACCAGGGCCATTATTATAATGAAGTTGGGTGATGTATAATCATGTCTCTGGGTGACCAGGCACAATTCTTTAAGTTTGAGAAACTGTAAATGATATGAATTTTTTACAAAGTTTACAAAGCAGCCTCTTCAAAGCGTGTGCGGCATGACCCCCAGGTCCCCTCTCTGCGGGGAGTACCTCCCTAAGCCTGATCATCCAGTCTCTGGCACTCTTATCCCTGACGGGCTGGCAAATTCCATGGACTACAAGGCACTTCCTCCTCCTCCTCTTCCTCCTCCTCCTCCTCCTGTCCTGCGCACACAGGGACTGGGAAAGAGGACAGCTGGGCTGTGGATGTGATGCTATCCTCTTCCACTGAGACCTGTTTGTTTGTCTGTCTCTTAAATTTGGTTCAGTGGCATAAAAAAAGGGAATTTATCTTTCTCCCCAGATGCAACAAACAGATGCTGGGGAGCAGAGACCTTGCATAGTCAATAAAAGATAAGTTATAAAATCTATAAAACTGCTGAAAGAAATCAGAATTTCAGCAAATTCTGGTTTTTTTTCAGGCTACTCCTTTTGATCAACAATGGGGAGAGGGGGGAAAAGCTAGTCGTGCATAAACTTCCATCTGTTATTACAGCATGGAATGAATGTGGTTAGAAGAGGAACAGAGGACAGAGTGATATTTGAGCTGTGATATTGACAGAGTGGAAATGGAGAATGGTGCCAGTGATAAAGACAAAGCTGTCATAATCAATTAGCATTTAACTTTTTGTAAAGATCTTGGAGGAGATGGGTTCTTTAGATTTTAATGTGCATCTTCAAAGTAATTTTGTAAGCTATTTAAATGATGCTCCCTTTTTACAACTCTACATAATTTGATTATACAAACCATCCTGCAATCCTTGGATATGCAAATGCGACATCAAAATGATTTTTTCCCATATTTTGATAGAATTTGATGTTCGTTGCAGTGGTAAGAAGTGACACAAATTGCAGCAAAGCATCAGTAACCCATTCATCTGGCACATTTTGGACATTCAGATTTTCAATGCCTGCTTGTTGAGAATCATCCTTAAGAATAAAAATTTAAGCCAGGCGCCGTGGCTCATGCCTGTAATCCCAGCACTTTGGGAGGCCAAGGCAGGCAGATCACTAGGTCAGGAAATCGAGACCATCCTGGCCAACATGGTGAAATCCCATCTCTACTAAAAATACAAAAATCAGCTGGGTGTGGTGGCACGTGCCTGTAATCTCAGCTACTCAGAAGGCTGAGGCAGGAGAATCTCTTGAACCAGGGAGTAGGAGGTTGCAGTGAGCTGAGACAGCGCCACTGCACTCCAGCCTGAAGAGTGAGTCTCCGTCTCAAAAATAAATAAATAAATACATACATAAATAAATAAAAAGAATAAAAGTTTAGAAACCGAAGGCAGGGTGGTAACTTGTGTTTGGAGAAAATTGCCTTCCATTCTGATCCAAAGGCTACCAAAATGCTGAGCTTGTAAATGAGACTCTCAGAGCCTCCGTTTCCCCACCTGTAAAATGGAAGTAATAAGCTGTAGCTCACAGAAGAGTGGTGAGGACTAGCAGTTAGAGTGAAAACACCTGGCAGGATAGGGCAAAGACGCTCATATGGTCCCCGCGGCTGTTGTTACTCTAACACTACTACTATGCTTACAACCACTAATAAAAATCTGGGTTAGTTCCTTGGAAATTCCTTGGCAAAGTTAGGTTTCTTTTTTTTCTTCTTTTTTTTTTTTCAAGCAGAGTTTCACTCTCGTTGCCCAGGCTGGAGTGCAGTGGCGCGATCTCGGCTCACTGCAACCTTCGCCTCCTGGGTTCGAGCGATTCTCCTGTCTCAGCCTCCCAAGTAGCTGAGATTACACGCCTGAGCCACCACACCCAGCTAATTTTTGTATTTTTAGTAGAGACAGGGTTTCACCATGTTGGCCAGGCTGGTCTTGAACTCCTGACCTCAGGTGATCCACCCGCCTCAGCCTCCCAAAGTGCTGGGATTACAGGCGTGAGCCACTGCGCCTGGCCAGCAAAGTTAGGTTTCAAATAAGTATCACGTGGTGTAGTGATGCTGAGATTATGACAGTGGCTGAACTCTTGGGTGATCTGAGAGGACCGGACAATCGTGATGCTTCTTTGAGGAGCCCTCGCCGGGAGAATCCCAGCCTCCAATGGCCGATCACCCATTCACCCATTCCTTCTGCATTTCCTCAGCTCCTTCAGTGGATCAGACAGTGTGCCAAGTGCTGAGGATGGAAGCATGTACAATTGCAGGCATACTCCTTGACCTCTAGGCATTCATAATCTAATGGGGGTGGACAAACAAATTACGTTCCCATGAACAAGCACCAAATGGGTGCAAACCAATCAAGTTCCATAGCTGGCAGGGCGAGGACAATTAACCTGTCTGGGGCAGTCACAGAAAACCTGACAGGGGAGGTGATGTTTGCGCTGAGGCATAAAAGAGGAGTCAGGTCACTAGACAGAGAGCCTCAAGAAGCCTGTCCCCACCCGAGCAGGGCTAGAGACAGGGGCAGTTTGACCACAGGGGACATTTGGCATTGTCTACAGACATTTTTGATTGTCCCGACTTGGGGGTGCTACTGGCCTCTAGTGAGTCAAGGCCAGTCAGGGACACGGCTGCAATGCACAGGACGGCCCCTGTGCGAGAAGAGTCATCCAGCCCCAATGTCAACAGTGCCCAGGCAGAGACACCCTGAGTTACAGAAGCCAGGCGTGCAGGAGCCAAGCCGCAGGTCCGAGGGCGCACAGGACATCTCAGGGACTCAGTGTGGCCCCGAGGCCTTCCAGTGCAGGGAGAGGAGGCTGTGCCAGGCGTGCAGGAGCCGCAGGTCCGAGGGCACACAGGACATCTCAGGGACTCAGTGTGGCCCCGAGGCCTTCCAGTGCAGGGAGAGGAGGCTGTGCATGTGGCAAGGTCAAACCTTGGAGGGCCTGGAGGCCATCAGGAGTGAAGGTTTTGTCCTGTTTCTCCTTACACTTCTCCTAAAGGAACCCCATTGTTAGAGGATACTAAACTTGGTCCCCCTTAACGGTTAGCAATAACACGAAGAGCCAGAGTTCCTGTATTATCCTAGAATTCAAGGACATTTTGCTTTTTTCATAATTAAAATGAAAACGGTGTAGTCTTTTTCCACTAGAAGTTTAAATAAAATCCACCTTTCAGGAAGACAAGTGCTCACGTGGAACCCAGGATGAGATGCGTGAACAGGCACAGAAAAGCCCAGAAGGGTTTGGAACAAGGGGCTGGCCTGAGCAGATGTGTGGGTTCGTGTCCTTCTTCCCACAGGCGGCACCAGAGTGGGCCAGCTCAGGAGAGCTGACAAAACCCATGTCCCCCAAGGACTGACTCGTGGTTGGGCGCCTTTGAGATCCATGGTCACAGCTCCACCCTTGAGCTGTTCCCAGCAGCAGTGGGACCAGAGGAGTGGGTGCATTTCTAGAAAGAACACTGTGCTGAGATGCCGGGAGCTCTGAAGACCTGGGTGCGGAGGGCCCCGAGGCTCCTGGTTCTGAGCCTTTCCGGTAGGTGGTCACATGATGGTGTCAGCTCGGGAGTCCACCGAGCCCTGGCTGGCACACCAACAGCACAGTTCTGGGCTGGAAGGAGGTCTGGTGGAATTGAACAGCAGTGAGTTTGACTTTCCACTTCCTCAAGTTTATTCCTTTGAGTCTTGGCAGCTGTTTTGGCCTTCAAGAATCCCTTATGATACAGACCTCCCAAATCCCTTATCAGGCAACATTTTAGGCCTCAGAGAACCCTCTAATATGGGTTAACAAAAATGAACCTAGAACAGAAGAGAAAAGGCAGTTTGCTTTACAAAAGTACAAATACCATTAGTATCTCTACAAATATCTTTATTTACCTATTTATTCAGGTAAGGCTCTTTCTCTGGGCTTCTAAGGCATTTTACTTGATGAGAAGTAGATCTTTGTTACCTGTCCGCAGAGCTACAGGGTTGAGCAGAAGGCACTGGGAGAGAGAAGAGGCATGGAGTCATGTGCCTGTGTTCCTCCTTCCCGGCAGGTGTCACAGGTTCAGAAACGTCTTCCTTGCTGTCCACATAATAGTCACAGAGTCCTTCACTCTTTCCAGCCTACTTCCTCAACTCTATATCCAGGAGTTGAAAGCGGCGACCTGTACAGCTCCTTCAGCTCTAAATTTCTTTCTTTCTTTTTTTTTTTTTTTTTTTGAGATGGAGTCTCGCTCTGTCGCTCAGGCTGGAGCGGTCTTGGCTCACGGCATGCTCTGCCTTCCGGGTTCACACTATTCTCCTGCCTCAGCCTCCCGAGTAGCTGGGACTACAGGCACCCGCCACCATGCCCGGCTAATTTTTTGTTTTTGTATTTTTCAGTAGAGATGGGGTTTCACCGTGTTTGCCAGGATGGTCTTGATCTCCTGACCTTGTGATCCGCCCACCTCGGCCTCCCAAAGTGCTGGGATTACAGGCGTGAGCCACCGTGCCCGGCCTAAATTTCGAAGACTGTAAGAGGCGAGTCAGTGGCTGAGAACTGGCTCTATGGTTAAAAACTGGGGGGCGGGCCTCAATCCACCCAGAATGTCACTCTGGTTAGCAAAAGCAATGCTGATGTAGCAGGAAAATTAGACTCAGGGCTGCTCCCCGGGCATCTCTGGGTGAAAGAGCTGCCAGTGCTCAGGAAATATGTGCCCATAGCACTGGGGTGATGAAGAGGAAGGATGGCCCCATACTGAACATTACAGCATTGCGGGAGGCTGAGGCAGGAGAATCGCTGGAACCCGGGAGGCAGAGGTTGCAGTGAGCCCAGATTGTGCCACAGCACTCCAGCCTGGCGACAGAGTGAGATTTTGTCTCAAAAAAGAAAAGAAAAGAAAATTACGGCATTAAAGAAAGAAACCCAGAGTGCCCTGTGTGGGAGTGGGCGGAGTCCCAGGAGGAACAGGGAGGAGAAGACTGAGGCCCCAGGGTGGCTTGAGAAGACAACCTCTTTACATCTGGGTTGCCCCTTGCACTCACAACCATTCTGTCCCCAGGAGAGTTTTGTAAAATGCGTTCTTCTCTTTTCATCCAAGTGTTGCTGTGGTTATTCTTCAAGTAAGCAACGCCTGATCACATTAAGGCAGTTTTCAAGGGCGGCGCATACAGGCTGAGTGCGTGGTTTGGTGTCCTCCATGTGTGCATCAACGCATCTAGCATTGCTCCTTTAATTGGATCTGCTGGTAAGTTGGTCCTACACACCCCAACCTCAGAACAGCCCTGGATGGATGAGCCCGATCGGCTCTTAGTGGAAGGAAGCCAGGTCCACGCGTCCCCGTTAGCTGGCCCTGGAGCTGGCCCCTGAGGAGATGTGTGCACTGCCGGTTGCAGAGCTGCCCCTGGGTTCTGGGGACTCCAATTGAACTGATGCCAGAGAGAGATTCAAGTCAAATGCATATTGATGGACTTTTGATCTTTTTTTCTTCTTCTTTTTCTTTTTTTTTTTTTTGAGACGGAGTCTTGTTCTATTACCCAGGCTGGAGTGCAGTGGCACAGTCTTGACTCACTGCAACCTCTGCCTCCCGGGTTTAAGTGATTCTCCTGCCTCAGCCTCCCGAGTAGCTGGGGACTACAGGTGTACACCACCACGCCCAGCTAATTTTTGTATTTTTAGTAGAGACAGGGTTTCACCATGTTGACCAGGCTGGTCTTGAACTCCTGACCTCAGGTGATCCACTTGCCTCAGCATCTCAAAGTACTAGGATTACAGGCATAAGCCACCATGCCTGGCCACTTTTGATCATTTTTGAGCATTAACAACTTGGATTTATTATATATGAAATATTCATAGATTGGCTTAATTTCACATTTTTATTGATTGATGCAGAGAAAGATGTATCTCAGCAATACCAGTTATTTTTCCCATTAAAAAGATATTTTTCTGATAATCATCTTTGCTGAGCTACCAGACTGCATCGCATTCCACGGACTGTTACCTCAGCAGCTCCTGAGAACAAAGCCCACGGAGCCCCCCAGCAGCACAGCCCAGCCAGCTCAGGCCCCTCCCAGTGGGGGTAACTCAGTTTTAGTCCCCCTCATGGAGCCAGAGCCTTAGTGGGGAGCTCTGGGTCCTGGGGACAGTCCCAGGCAGGTCCTGTCCAGCTGCCACACCTGGGATCCGGTGCCCGCGGGCTTCTCCTGGCAGCGTGCTGTGTGCATCATCCTGGAAGTGTTTTGACTACATACTACCTGCGAGGCCCTGTTCTAGGAACAAGGAGAAGGAGAAAGAGGGATTGTCTGTTTCATCCTCCCAGTGGCTCAATGAGGAAGACACTATTATCACTTCATTTTCAGCTGAAGATGTGGAGGCACCAAATAAGAGACCTGCGGGACTGGCCACAGTAGAACAAGTTTTAAACTTAGGCAGTCTTGCTCTCAAGCACAGGTTCCGGGCCACCATGCCAACAGTTCCCCAGGTGTGGTGTGGGGAGCCTAGGCACGGCCCTTTTAGAGGGTCTTCAAGGTCAAAACAACTGCTAAGTCACACTACAATGTCACTTGCCATCTATCTTCATTCAATACTCTCAGGGGTAGCCTGGCGTCTCCCCAGCTGCTAGAAGAATGGTCACATCCAACAACTAACAGAATGTGTGCTTGTGTGTTCTTGTATCTTTAAAATGTCTCAGTCTTCATTTCGAATGAGGTGAATATTGATAGATATTCACCTACCACCTTGGGGTCCTCAGTAATTTTTAAGAGTGTAAAGAGGTCCCTCGACAGAGAGGTTTGAGAGCCGAGGCTCTGTGCTGCTCACCTCTGGACCTGCTCCTTCTCTGGCCCATGTCACCCGTCCCAGCCTTCCTGCCTCCAGGCCCTGCAGCCTGAAGCCCAGTTCCCAGTCCCAGGCCTTTGCTGAAGCCCTGTGCCCTTGGGTCACCTCCTGCCCACCTGACTCTTGAGAACGCTGTCCTTGACCCCAGTTGGGGGTGATGTCTGCAGCTTCCAGATACGTCCAAAGTGTCCATATCTATGCCAGGCTGATCAGTCCTGAGCCAATCACAGTTCCTCTCTTAGGAATCTGCACCTTGAATGGGGAGAGAGCCTGGACATCCTTGGCGGCAGCACGGTAACGGCAGCACCGCCGAAAGCAGCAGAATCCAGCCTACCTCACAGCTAGCTCACCTCATATCTGGCTCTGGCTTCTGTGTTGGTTCCTGCAGTGGACTGTGCAGCTCTGCTGTGAATTCTCTGAGCTACCCCGTTAGTTTCACATTATCCTTTTATCACTTCAGGTTGCTGGGGGAAAAAAAGGGGGAGGGAAGCTTAACTAATAGGAAAAAATTAGTATACCTTCCCATTCTCTCTCCTTATAATCTACGAATTTACTGTTGGACCCTGTCACCTGCCAAATCCCTCATCTCCCGCCCGGAAGCACCATGTGTCTCTGTCACTGGCACTACCCACACGGCCACAAGTCCCGCACTAGCCTCGCGGCACGTCAGGCCTGCCCGCCCTCGCAGTGGTTGGCCTCCTCCTCCTCCTTGCCCATCCCACATGTCCTGAAAGGAAACATGAGGTCACCTGCAAGGGTGTTAGGATGAGACCGGGAAGCCTTTGATATGACTGATCTACGTGACCCTTAGAATAATGTATTCATTTGGCCCAACCTCCCACCAAGAAAACTGAGCACCTCCTTCCCCGGAGCAGCGCAGGTGACTGGCACAAAATCCTCCCCTAGAAACAAGCTGGTCCTTATGCAGCAAGAGAAAGTTTTTTTTTTTTGTTTTTTGTTTTTTGTTTTTTTTTTTTTGAGACAGAGTCTTGCTCTGTAGCCCAGGCTGGAGTGCAGTGGCACAATCTCGGCTCACCGCAAACTCCGCCTCCCAGGTTCACGCCATTCTCCTGCCTCGGCTTCTCGAGTAGCTGGGACTACAGGTGCCTGCCGCCACGCCCAGCTATTTTTTCTATTTTTAGTAGAGACAGGGTTTCACCTTGTTAGCCAGGATGGTCTCTATCTCCTGACCTCGTGATCCGCCCATCTCGGCCTCCCAAAGTGCTGGGATTACAGGCATGAGCCATCGCGCCTGGCCGAGTTTTGCTCTTGCTGCCTAGGCTGGAGCCAATGGCGTCATCTTGGCTCACTGCAACCTCCGCCTCCCGGGTTCATGTGATTCTCCTGCCTCAGCCTCCGGAGTAGCTGGGATTACAGGCACCTCCACCACGCCTGGCTAACGTTTTGTATTTTTAGCACAGATGGGGTTTCACCATGTTGGCCAGGCTGGTCTCAAACTCCTGACCTCAAGTGATCCGTCATGAGTGCTCCCTTCCTGCTCTTTACTGTGGAGGGTGGGAGCTGTTGAATGGTGACTCCCCAAAGATTCCATTTCCTCATCTCAGGAGCCTGTGAATATGGCCTTATTTGGAAAAAGTGCCTTTGCAGATGTAATGAAATTAAGGGTGATGAAATCATGGTGGGTTACCCGGGTGGGCTCTAAATCCAATGACCAGTGTCCTTATCAGAGGCACACAGAGGACAGACAGAAGAGGAGAAGCCCATGTGAAGATGGAGACAGCCTGGAGTGGGGTGGCCACAACACAGGGAACGCTTGCAGCCCCAGAAGTGAGAAGAGGCAGGAACGGAATCTCTGTTAGAGCCTCTGAGGGAAGCTCAGCCCCGCCGACACCTTAATTTCAGACTTCTGCCTTCCAGAACTGTGAGAAGCTAGATTGCTGTTGTCTAGGCCTAACACAGTGGCTCACACCGGTAAGCCCAGCATTTTAGGAGGCCGAGGAGAGAAGGACTGCTTGAGCCCAGCATTTCCAGACCAGCCTGGGTGACACAGTGAGACTCCATCTCTACAAATAAATTATTTTTTTTGATTAGCTGGGCATTGTGGCAGGTGCCTGTGGTCCCGGCTACGTGAGAGGCTGAGGTTGGCAGGATGACTCCAGCCTGGGAAGTTGAGGCTGCAGTGAGCTGAGATCACACCATTGCACTCCAGTCTGGGTGACAGAGTGAGACTCTGTATCTAAATAAATAAATAAACAAACAAACAAATAAATAAATACATTTCTGTTGTTTTAAACCACCAAGTTTGTAGTGTTAGTTACGGCAGCCCAAGGAAATAATGCACCCTCTGAGATTGGTGGAGGCTTGTGACTCCAGGCACGCCCGCCTGCTGGTCGACCCTCTGCTTCTACGCGGCGCCCCCACACAGCCGTGCAGTGCTCTGGGCAACCCTGGCCATTCCACTGCAGCACTCCCTCACTGACACAGGATGGTCCCATCCCCTTCCTTCCTCATAGCTGCTAAGAGGACAGACCCTGCCATGTGGTCACCTTCTCCTGATCAACATAAAACTCCTCTCCATTTCACTGCTTTCTGCAATGCTCTGGAGTTGCCCAGTGATGCCCACAGATTTGTTAGTTAGAATGACTATCTAACCTTTGCTTTCAGTATTAGTATTATCATTATTTGGGTACAACTATCACGAGCCATGTGAGTTTCAGCAAAGAACAAAGGGGAATTTATTCTTGAGATAAACAGGAGCTGAGGGCCGGAAGCCCCACCAGGCCTTCCAAGGCCGGAGAGCCAACAGGGAGGCGCCTCCCAGGCCCAGTCCCTGGGTTCCCCTCAGAGCACCGTTCCCTCTCTGTAGCCCAGCTTCCCTATCCTCTGTCCCACAGGTAACGACGGCCACCCCACCACATCCCAATTTCCCCTCAGCTCAATTAAGCATTAGGGAGTCAGCACCTGGAAATTCCAATTCCAAAATGTTGGAGACATTCCCACTGGGAGAGGCCCCAGATGAGGCCAAATGGTCAGAGACATGTGGTATAAACATGGCTCCTGGGGCATGTTGGTGGGGGAGCAGGGTGGCTCTCAGAAAGGGGATCTGTGGAAGTGTTAGACGTAACAAAATTGTGCCGAGGGACAGGATGGTGATGGCGATGTTTCTAGAAGCTGCAACCCTTGAATATGGGGCCTCATCAAGGACCTCCTTGCCTTGAACCTCTGCACACAGAGGCCAACCTGGAAGCGTCCATCTCTGACCACACAGTGTCGTTCCTCACTTTCCAGTCCCTTTGAGTTGTTCCCTGCTAGGTACATGCATAAGAAATTGTTGAAGAAACTGCCCTTGGCTTCCTTAACTTCTTCCAACCCTGCATCCTCCCAGCAGCCCCAGATCAGGCTGAGCATCTGTTAGTCGAGAGTCCCCGAAAAAGCACGTGTGCTCACCAGCCCTGCCCCCTGTGCCCCCACCAGTGCCCTGCAATTCGTCTCGTCAGACAGGTACAAACAAGGAAAACACCAACGTGCTAAGCCACCACGCTCCTCCCCATCCCAGGGGCATCAGTTAGTTCATCAGTCTTGGACAGAAGGGACAGCCTCAAAGTTAAAATCTCTGGAGCGAGCAGAAGTTTCAGTTTCCCAGATGTGTATGACGAGCTAAGCAAAACTGAGCTAGAAAAACTGAAGTCATGCATCCTTACAAAGCTGCCAGGAGAAACGGAAAGGCAAAATACATGATCGGGCTGGGCGCAGTGGCGCACGCCTATGATCCCAATAATCTGGGAGGCCAAGGCGGGTGGATCACTTAAGGTCAGGAGTTTGAGACCAGCCTGGCCAATATGGTGAAATCTCCATCTCTACTAAAAAAAATACAGCCGGGCATGGTGGCTCACACCTGTAATCCCAACACTTTGGGAGGCCAAGACAGGCAGATCACCTGAGGTCAGGAGTTCGAGACCAGTCTGATCAACATGGTGAAACCCTGTCTCTACTAAAAATACAAAATTAGCCAGGCATGGTGGAGCATGCCTGTAATCCCAGCTACTTGGGAGGCTGAGGCAGGAGAATCGCTTGAACCCGGGAGGCGGAGGTTGCAGTGAACAGAGGCACCATTGCACTCCAGCCTGGGGAACAAGAGCAAAATTCTGTCAACAAACAAACAAAACCCGCAAATTAGCCGGGTGTGGTGGCAGGCGCCTATAATCCCAGCTATGCGGGAGGAGGCTGAGGCAGGAGAATCACTTGAACTTGGGAGGCAGAGTTTGCAGTGAGCTGAGATAGCTCCGCTGTGCTCCAGCCTGGGTGACAGAGCAAGACTCCATCTAAAAAAAAAAAAAAAAAATACATGAATGAAGATTGATTTGTTAATATACATGTAATGTCTTTGTGTAAAGTGATTTTTACTGCCATACTATAATTTGATAAATAATTAAAATGCTAAGAAATATTTTTATTAAAAAGAAAGAGGGTTCTCATTCTAAGCTGATTTCTAGGTACACATGCCTGGAGACTCCTGTTCATACCCCCTCAATATGAGCACAGAGGGGCTCAGAGCCCCGGGCTCCGCCTTAGCCGACCGGAGGTCACTGACGTGGATGTTCTTTCATTCCTCTGAACCGTAAAGAAAAAAACGATCCTGGCTTTGTGCGTAGCATAGGTGTGCAGTTAAACACACAGCACAAAAATAAAAGCCCAAGTTCCCAATGAAGGGAGAGAAGCAAAAATAGTCAAGGGGGAAATGGGAAGCACTGTGCCTGTGGCAACTCAGGTGGGACTCCCGCATTTCCCTCCACGCCTTGGGCGCCACGCTCTGCTGCTCCTGCTTAATGGAATTGGAGAGGGCTTCCCAGCCAAAGGGCAGAGCACCCTGTTAGGTGCGAAAGTGAATAATGATGAACCCCAGGCTTAGTCCTGGTTGGATAAGGATAAATACAATTAAAATTCGGAAATTTGCTTTAAATGGGTTGTTAATTGCTGTTGAGCTTTAAATATTTGAGTTTATTAATTTCTCCCTCACCCCCTGAATTATATTTCAGCAGCATTCCCCTGCTATTAGGCTATTAAATCAGACGTATCAAAAAGGAAGCATTTATTTATATCTTCAGAGACATGTACATCTAATTAAGATAGTGTTCCTGTGCATATTTTATATTAGGCAAATGCTGCCTGTGATTTCAGTTTAATCAGCTCTGAAGGGCCTTAGTAAGTGTTTGGAAGATGTGACTGGGGCTGGAGGAGGAGGACAGCCTGTATCTTCTGAACATTGATGTCTTGAGGGCCTGCACCGTGAAGATGACGCTGTTCCTAGACACCTTAAAGCCTCCTCTTGAAGTCAAAGAATTCATAATGGAAACCTCCAGGAAACAAAAGATTTAGAAATTGGCTGCACTACCAGAATGCTTGTGTTCATAAAGATAAACTAACTAGGCCGGGTGTGGTGGCTCACGCCTGTAATCCCAGCACTTTGGGAGGCCAAGGCAGGCGGATCACAAGGTCAGGAGATCGAGACCATCCTGGCTAACACGGTGAAACCCCGTTCCTACCAAAAATACAAAAAATTAGCCGGGCGTGGTGGTGGGCGCCTGTAGTCCCAGGTACTCGGGAGGCTGAGGCAGGAGAATGGCGTGAACCCGGGAGACGGAGCTTGCAGTGAGGCAAGATCACGCCACTGCACTCCAGCCTAGGCAACAGAGCGAGACTTCGTCTCAAAAAAAAAAAATAATAATAATAATAATAAATTAACTAGCCAACATTAGAGACCACCGACTTCTAGATGGATTTATTACCTCATGTCATCCTCAAAACAAGCCAAATGGGAGGGTGGTATTTTTGTTGTTGTTGTTGTTGTTGTTGTTGAGATGGAGTTTTGCTCTTGTTGCCCAGGCTGGAGTGCAGTGGTGTGATCTCAGCTCACCTGCAACCTCCGCCTCCTGGGTTCAAGTGATTCTCCTGCCTCAGCCTCCTGAGTAGCTGGGATTATAGGTGTTAGCCACCATGTCCAGCTAATTTTTTTTTTTTCAGATGGAGTTTCACTTTTGTTGCCCAGGCTGGAGTGCAATGGCGTGATCTCGGCTCACTGCAACCTTTGCCTCCCGAGTTCAAGCGATTCTCCTGCCTCAGCCTCCTGAGTAGCTGGGATTACAGGCATGTACCACCACGCCCAGCTAATTTTGTATGTTTAGTAGATATGGGGTTTCTCCCTGTTGGTCAGGCCGTCTTGAACTCCTGAACTCAGGTAATCCGCCTGCCTCAGCCTCTCAAAGCACTGGGATTACAGGGGTGAGCCTCTGTGCCCGGCCAAGGGGGATATTTTTATCCCCATTTTGCAGATGAGCAAAACAGGCTTACAGAGTTGAAGTCCTTTGCCTAAGAGGCAGGGCCAGGACTCACATTGAAGCCTGCCTGATGGGGGCACCCACTTTTTCCATTTTGTCCCTATTCATTGCCAAGAAGAGTCCATCCATGCTAGAACATCCTCAATCTCTCCCTAGATGGTGCTCCCTTCCCCCTCAAGGTGATGAAAATTGGTTCTTTGGGAGCAAAAAAGTCACATTCTTTTTATGTATAAAGCACAGGTATACGTAACAGATGTACACAAAGGATATCTGATATAGTATTAAAACTTCAAGAGAGGGGGCGTTTAGAAAAAGACATTGGGGGCTGGGTGCGGTGACTCATGCCAGCACTCCCAACACTTTGTGAGGCTGAGGTGGGAGGATCACTTGAGCCCAGGAGTTTAAGACCAGCCTGGCAACATAGTGAGACTTTACATCTACAAAACAATCAAAAAAAAAAAAAAATTACCTGGGCATGGTGGTGTGTGCCTATGTTCCCAGCTTCTTGGGAGGCTGAGGCAGGAGGATGTCTTGAGCCTGGGAGGTCGAGGTTGCAGTGAGCCATGATCATGCTACTGCAGTCCATCCTGGGCCACAGAGTGAGACCCTGTCTCAAAAAGAAGACAAAAATAAAAAAATTTCTGAAAAGGCACCTTGGGAAGCTGCCCATGAGAAAGGCTGGGAAACACTGTTCTAGAGCATCTGCAGTGGCACGCTGCCCCTGCACTCACTCACTCATCCTCAGGCACAGCAGCAGGCATCACCATCCTGCATTCCCGTTCCTGCTATTATTTTATATTTACAGCTCAGACACATGAGATGTGATACAATTTGGCCGTGTCCCCACCCAAATCTCATCTCGCATTGTAGCTCCCATAATTCCCTTCTGTTGTGGGAAGGACCTGGTGGGAGATAATTGAATCATGGGGGCGGTTCCCCCATACTGTTCTCATGGTAGTGAATGAGTCTCACGAGATCTGATGGTTTTATCAGGGGTTTGCCCCATCTCCTGGCTCTCTCATTCTCTCCCTTGTCTGCCGCCATGTAAGATGTGCCTTTCACCTTCCACCATGATTGTGAGGTCTCCCCAGCCACATGGAACTGTAAGTCCATTACATCTCTTTTTCTTTATAAATTACCCAGTCTTGGGTATGTCTTTATCAGCAGTGTGAAAATTGATTAATACAGAATGTGAACTAATTGTTAGCACCCAATGATAGTAGAACTGAGTGCCAGTGCTGGTCTGCAAATTTTATTGGACTGTGGAAAGTTTCTTATCCGGCAGACCTTTGTCAAAAGGCAGTAGATTCCCTCCTCTAAAGGGCGGTCAAATTCCCCACATGATATCATCTCAAATCGTGGAAATGACCATTTGATACTTCCATTTGTTTATGTTTTAGGGCTTCTTTAGCCAAGGTTCTTGACCCTTTTTTCTGTAATGTGGTACAGGAAGAAGGTGGAGAAAGTATGAATTTGGGTTACATCAGCAGAAGTCAGGGCTGAATCGTGGGTCCACGCCTTTCAGTGCATGACTCCTTGGGCAAGGTATTGAATTTCAAAGAGTCTGTTTTTTTCAGTAGTAAATCCAAATGCCTACTTCATGTCCAGCATTCTACACCTATTTGACCCTTGACCCAGCATTCTACACCTATTTGGCCCTAGGTCCACACCGTTCAGTTATGGTAATCACAAGTCACATGTTGCTATTTACATGAACGGTCATTAAAATTAAATGAAATTTAAAATGTAGTTCCTCAGGCATCCTAAACACATTTCAGGTACTCAATAGGGATGGTGGGTACCAGTGGGACAGTGCAGAAAAAGAATTTTCTCTCAACACAGAACATTTAAAGCACGGATTTAAAGACTGGAAGCCCCAAGAAGACATGGGCCATGTCGGCAAGTGGGGGGCTATTCTCCATTGAACAGACTTTGAATGAGAACGAACTATGTGCAAGTCCTGATCTAAGCACAAGAGAGGATTTGTAATCAAAACAAAATTCTTATCCTTAAGGATGTGTTGCTATTAATATTTCAGGTCTTCGTGAGTTTTCTAATGAATGAGGACGTAGAGTACGTTGCTCAAGGATGTTAGCATTGAGTCAGAGCCACGTGTCTTTGAGTCTGATTTGAATGATATGGGTAAATGTACCTACTCACTCTGAGTCTTAGTTTCCTCATCTGTAAAATGGATATGCTAGCAACTTCACAGGACTGCAAAAACTTAATGAGGAAATTGACGTAAAGGGCGTAACACAATGCCTGGCACAGTAGGTGTTCAAAAAGCTAGGCTCTCCTTATTAAGATAAGAATCAGTTCACCAATTGCTAGTTTGTTCATATGCTAGGATATGTCCCCTGCTGTCTGGAATTTATTGATTTGCTAATAAGTTACCATCTCAGGATGTTCCTAGAGGTGATTTGGTAAGATGCTACTAGTCATGCTCAAGGTGCCATAGGAATTCATGCCTTAATTCACATTTTAGCATTAACTGCTCACATAATAATTTTAACATTCTTGCTGGTGTTGATTGCTATAATTACAGAGTCTTGGAGTTTGAAGAAATAGGGGAAAAAATAGTTGAATTCACCTCTTATAAAGAAAGTGACACTCAGGGAGAGGGAGTGATTTGCCTAAAGTCACACAGCTATTTAGTGGCACAAGGACTAGAACCCGGGTCTCCAAACACCAAACACAAAGTCTTAGCATTTCAACAAAGTCTCTTCACTCTCTAGCTGCTTGGCAGCTGCTCTGCCTCCCAAAGGAACGTTACAATAAACTCTTGGTCATCCATAAGGCAAATAAAGCTTCTGGATGCCAAAGCGGGTGTTCATTTAAAACAACACAGAAGAGGGCCGGGTACGGCAGCTCTGCCTGTAACCCCAGCACTTTGGGAGGCAGAGGTGGGCGGATCGCTTGAGCTCAGGAGTTAGAGACCAGCCTGGGTATAACATGGTGAAATCCCATCTCTACAAAAAATCAAAAAAATTCACCAGGCATAGTGGTATGCCCCTGTGTCCCAGCTACTTGGGAGGCTGAGGTCGGAGAATCACTTGAACCTAGCAGGCAGAGGCTGTAGTGAGCTGTGATTGCACCACTGCACTCCAGCCTGGGTCCAGCCTAGGCAGCTGAGCAAGACTCTGTCTCAAAAACACAAAACATCAAAATAGCATAGAAGGCAATTCCTGGGAAAGCACTTGGGTTTACTGCATGAATCCTGCTAACTGTGACAGCCCCGCGGCCCACATGCCATTCACGTCCCCTGTTTTGGTCTGTTACCTCTTTTCTCTCTAAAGTCACATCCTGGAAGGATATTGTTTTCCCCTTTCTGTTATTCCATCTGGAGAGGGTTTGGTGTCATCTAAAAGAAGATGAAGTAGACAGTCTCCTTTTTTTTTCTGGTCATTGGATAGAAAAGAATCTTGTGCTTCACCCACATTTTTAGTGAAATTTTTGACACGTTCAAATTTTGATAGAATGGGAATTGACCTTAAGAGAAATCACATTTGGGTACAAAGGAGGGAATAAAATCCTCAACTGTGTTTGAACTTTCCTACCAGAAAATAAAAGGTTTTACAAAAGTGATATATTTTACTCAATGGAAAATGAGGTTGTGAATAAAGAAAGCCTTTTTTTCCCGTTAAAAAAGGACTTTTTCTGGCTTTCCTCTCCTTCAGAGTCCAAAACTTTCTTTATATTCCCATTAGAAAGCACAGAGAATGAAAATTACAGCCGACTCTGGATTAGTCATAGGCCGCCTGGATCTTCTTCAACCCCTGACATCTCCCGAGTCTCCATCCAGTTGCAGAGCTCAGGCCTGGGAGAGATAAGGTTCCCTCTCCTCGCCCCCATCCTTCTCTGGCAGAGGAAGGGAGGGAGGAGAAACATGAACAGCGGGAAGGACATTTCCCCCTGAACTGTGGCATTTCAAAGCCTACTAACAGAGAAACAGTCCCTCAATCACCAATCGATCGAAATTACTACTGTGTGCAAACCTCAGATAGCCATACACATATTCAATTTATCTGTCAGAAATTATTTTTTAAGAATTAAACAATCTAGTGTGTGAGTAGCAGGCAGCAATACAGTTCTGCCTCTGTAGGAGTCAGGCATGCAGTTACAGACCAACAGCTTCGTAGAAGTGAGTGGAGTCATACTTGGGTTTGAAATGTTGCATTTTTTTTTAAGTGTACAGTTAATTTCTTTTCTTTTCTTTTCTTTTCCTTTCTTTTCTTTTCTTTTCCTTTCTTTTCTTTCTTTTCCTTTCTTTTCTTTTCTTTTCCTTTCTTTTCTTTTCTTTTGTAAGATGGAGCCTCGCTCTGTTGCTCAGGCTTGAGTGCAGTGGCAAGGTCTTGGCTCACTGCAACCTCTCTCTCCTGGGTTCAAGTGATTCTTTTGCCTCAGCCTCCAGAGTAGCTGGGATTATAGGCACATGCCACCACGCCTGGCTAATTTTTGTATTTTTAGTAGAGATGGGGTTTCACCACATTGGCTAGGCTGGTCTTGAACTCCTGACCTTGTGATCTGCCCACCTCAGCCTCCCAAAGTGCTGGGATTACAGGTGAGAGCCACTGCACCCAGCCAAATGTATGATTAATTTCTAAACTGTGATTGAATTTGTAACAGAAAGCCCAGCCCTGCAACTGGACTCTGATTTAGACAATCATAAAGGACTTGTATTTCCTTTGGAATCTTATGGCATGTGGCATGTATAAAAATGTCCCAACAGGAAAAGGAGGGAAGAGGAGGAAGTGTATGGATAGTTAGATAAAGTATGGAAATTGTCATAAACTCGCCTCCCATCTCTTCCCACTCCATACACACACAGAGTGACCAACTTCTTTTTCCCATATGATGATAGCACTCGTAACTGCTGGGGCTTTGCTCTGTGCTGAAGCACTCTGGATGTTCTGCAGGCTATACAAAAATGGGAATTGATTTCTACTTGGATAAAGGTAACACGATTAAACCTGAAATTGACTCTGTGAGTATCATGACTTGTTTGGGATTAGGATAACTAAAGAGTAGAATTTCCTACCTGTTTGTGACGAGCTTTAAATTAGAGGACAGAATTAACCTGGGGAATCCCTGGGGACCTGTGGACTGATCTAGCACACGAGCAGCCAAGCTTTCCCCAGCTGTGTCTGAGGGGCCCAGCTCCCTTCTGGCCCCAGTAGGCCCAGCTGCCTGCAAGACCATGAAGGGAAGGCCCTGGAAGACCTTGGGCAGCATGGCCGGTGGCACCGGCTACCTCTGGACACTCGTGGCTCTCCCCATGGCTCCACACCACTGATTTTGGCTTCATGAAGTCAGCTCCCAGTTTCTGAGAGTTGCATTGATTTATGAGATGGTTTGGACTCACTCACTGGCCATGACCTTGGCCCTCACCCCAGGATATTATTTTCAGCATGTATCCTCTGGATGTCCCATTGCAACTACGGGCAGGAGGCACCCATCCTTTCACAGCCCCACACCCAGCCCAGAGAGACAAAGGCCAGGGCAAATGGATTCCAGTTCCTGGACCCCAATTTCCAGTGAGGTCAGGGACCCGGGTAGGAAGTGGGCAGCGGGATGAAGTTGCCAGGGTGTTTCTGCTGTGTGTCCCACTTTTACCATGATGTTCTGCATGCTTTTCCTCTGGAAGCACCAAAGGTCACAGCCCGCTTCTGCAGAGAAACTTGGTGCTTACTCAGGTTTTAATCCTTTGGAGGGACAAACGTACACATGTAGCAATTTGAGAAGATACACAAAGCTATGCGTGAGAAGTGTCTGTGAATGCAGTCAGATCACATAGTCACACACAATACAAACAGGCTCCACAAAGGAACAAGGCCAGAGGAACTGATGTCCTACAGCAGTGGGCTTCAACCGGTCTTAAAGGGTACAATGGACCTGGATGGGCAGTGAGACAAATGGAGATGCACTGCAGGTAGATGGCACCACATGAACCAGCGCAGAGCAGCTAGATCTAGCTGACACACTGAAGTAACCACGTACAGAATGGAAGTCCCCCATGATAGGGCCACAAAGAACTCTGCACAATGGGCACAGACATTGTCAAACAGACACAGGTTTCACAGTAGAGTCACCCCAGAGAAAATTGCTCAAGAATGGAAGACTCGGCAAACAGACCTGAAAGGAGGAAGCAGGACATGTATACTAGTATAGTATCAAAGAGTCTATATTTGTGTTGTTACTCTTCTGTGGTTTCTTTAGGTGATATTCTAAAACATAGTCAACCGTGTGTGCATTATAAATAATGTATTGTGTAATTTACATTTTTCTAATTGAAAAAATTTCAGGGATCGCCCCAAGTAAATCTCATGCATGATTTAACAGGTGATGGATAAAATTTTAACTATAAAAAAAAATCTCTGAAATAGTGCGTTTCTCGACCAAATAGAGCTAGAGAGCGGCGTTAATCCTCACTTCTGAACTTTGATGAGATTATAACCTAGAATGGTTTGTGTTACAGGAACTGACCAAATGCAGGGAGAGAACCAGAATAACTTAGTTTACTTTTCATTGGTATCGCACTTTAGACTTTGAAAGGCCACTTGAAATCTGTTCTGTAATCTGTTCCTTACATCACCACACAAGGCAGGGGTAGGCTGTATTTTTCCCGCTTGACACAGAGCTTAATCAATTTGCTAAGGGCACCCTCACTAGAGAGTGGCAAGAAGAAGGCCACACCTTGGGTCAACCCTCTTTTGCGTGAGCATTTATTGCTTTCACAACCTTGGACCTTTCCTCTTTTCCGAGGACACCACCTCTCTTCTTCAGGAAAACTGCTTCTCGCACATTCTAACCATCCGGTGCAAATGATGGCTGCCAATCCTCCACTCCCATCCAGGGCCTCTGACCCGGGCTAAGCCAGCTGGTCTTCTCCTGGGACTTTTCAGCTGGCATCAAGCTTGGGGTGAGGAGGGGGGCAATTTTAGCCAAGATGTTTTGTGTTTTCTTGTAGCAAAGTTGTGAGATGTGAGGGCAGGAGTAGCTGGTGGCAATGCATCCAGCCATGTGCAGGGAGTTTGTCTGAGAAAAATGAAATAACATGCAGGGAGAAGAGAAAAGAGAAAGTCTTGTTAGCACTCCAGTCCCTGGTTCCAGTGGTTTCTAAGGCCCAGTTGCTTCCTTGCCCTTTCCATGGTTATTTGAGACTTTCAATAAAAACCTTTCTTTCTTTGCTTAAGCTATTTCAAGTTGACATTGTGGGAGGCTGAAGCGGGCAGATCACCTGAGGTCAGGAGTTTGAGACTAGCCTGGCTAACACGGCGAAACCCCCATCTCTATTAAAAATACAAAAATCAGCCCACCATGGTGGTGGGTGCCTGTTTTAATCCCAGCTACTTGGGAGGCTGAGGCAGGAGAATCACCTGAACCCTAGAGGTGGAGGTTGCAGTGAGCCAAGATCGTGCCACTGCACTCCAGCCTGGCCGACAGAGAAAAACAAACAAACAAAAAACACTATTTCAAGTTGAATTTTGGTTACTTAAGAAAACAAAAGGCTGGGTGCAGTGGCTCACTCCTGTAATCTTAGCACTTTGGGAGGCTGAGACGGGTGGATCACCTGAGGTCGGGAGTTCGAGACCAGCCTGACCAACATGGAGAAACCCTGCCTCTACTAAAAATACAAAATTAGCTGGGCATGGTGGTGCATGCCTATAGTCCCAGTTACTCAGGAGGCTGAGGCAGGAAAAGCACTTGAACCTGGGAGGTGGCGGTTGTGGTGAGCCGAGATCACGCCATTGCACTCCAGCCTGGGCAACAAGAGTGAAACTCCGTCTCAAAAAAAAAAAAAAAAAAAAAAAGAAAAGAAAAGAAGAGAGCTGTAAGAAATGTATCTGTCCTCAAGGTTATGCTGCATTATCACTTCTATCCACTTCAATACCATTTTCATATGTGAAGAAATATAGGCTCATTAAAGACAAACAGGTCACCGCAACTCCTATGTTGAGTTATTGGTATAATTATGTTATTCACCACTACGTGTTATTTGGATCCTATATATGTAATTAGTAAAATTTCACATCCACTACCTCCTTTGATTTTTATGACAAAATGGAAACAGATGGAACAAGCATTGTTAGCTGTAATTCTAGGTGAGAAAAGAAAGGTTCCGAGAAGTGAGGTGACTTCCCCACTGTCAATCAGTGGGGTGAAGAAACAGGGCTTGAAGCAATGTTCATTCTAACCATACCTCACTATACGTCTGTACACACACACAAACACACATAGACACGTGTGCACACAGAGGTTCATTTCAATTGAGAATAAAAATAAAGGCCAGGCGTGGTGGCTCATGACTGTAATCCCAGCACTTTGGGAGGCCGAGGCAGGTGGATCACAAGCTCAGGAATTTGAGACCAGCCTGGACAATATGGTGAAACCCCGTCTCTACTAAAAATACAAAAATTAGCCAGGTGTGGTGGTGGGCACCTGTAGCCCCAGCTACTCAGGAGGCTGATGCAAAAGAATCGCTTGAACCCAGAAGGCGGAGGTTGCAGTGAGCCGAGACCGTGCTACTGCACTCCAGCCTGTGTGACAGAGCGAGACTCTGTCTCAAAAAAAAAAAAAAAAAGAATAAAAATAAAATTTATTGAAATCACTATCCTTCTCAAGATTATGTTTAATAAGTGTTTTAAGGTATCGCCCGTAATTATTTGTTCTTTCGCATCCTGCCAAAATATTGGTATAGGAATCACCTGGCTCCTCTGCAGTACTAACTGGTATAAAATATTTTCCATTATCTTGAGACTTGATGAAATATAAATAGCTTGTACTTTGTCTCTCTTGGTTTTGATACCTAATGGAATGTGAAAAAGCAAGATGACACCTAAAAAGAGAGCGAAAGATAACTAACGCAAAGATTAATTTTGGGAAAGCTCCAGAATTAGACCATGTAATTAGTTCATAGTTTAGAAGCCTTTGGTGGAATTCCATTTATGCAAACAAATTCCATTCACATAGTTCGGGGAAACTGAATGATTTTATAGATGAATTATCCTTAAAATGTAAGGTTATGTAAGTCTTACTCCTCATTTTCTTCCTGCTATCAATAAGCTTAAACAGTCAAGAAAAGCCAAGATCTGGCACTCGTTTTTTTATGGAAAAATCGATGGCAGATACTGAAATGGTGGAAAGAAGGCTGCCACTAAGCTAAAGTACAGCAACTCTTTAAACGACATAAATGCTCCTTGAAGGCAAGTAGCCAAGGTTGGTAGTCTCCAAATGTGACCTGTGCTGGTTTCCAAGTCTTTGTGCAATGCTGTACAGGGGTGAACTGAGTAAAAGGCTAGAATGGATCTGTGGTTTTCAAGTTGCATTTTTGTTGTTGTTGTTTTAGGGAGTGACACACACAAAACTATTAAAGGTGGACTGGCGGCCACTGTAGGAGTCAGGGAGGGAATGCGGAAGCCCAGGAATCTGCCATAGCCTCCAGGTGAAATGAGTTCTGTGACTCACTTGAAGTGTTTATGACACAATATTAGCTGCATTTACCATACGCTTAGATATTGATTGCAGTAAAATGATTGTAACGTAAAACATCACTCAGTGGGACTCCTTCTTTAGGTTATGAAAATTCACATTTAAGATTCAACTATGTAGACAACACAATTAACCAAAAATAATTAAGTGAACTCATTACAAATTTGGAAAAGAAAATGTTTGTTTGTTTCCTCCTGCTGAATTGACTGGTTGTTTGTCAGCATGGACAAAATAAAATGATTATTTCATTGTGAGAATACTTCTTGGATAGCTTCTCCCCTGTTTACAAGCCAACTCTTTTCAGACGAGCTTGTACACGTACACACTGTCAGAGAACAGAGGAAGACAGGTCAGGGTAGCTTTGAATTTGGCGCTTAGCCAGTAAACTTTTAATTTCATTTTGGATTCAGGCTTAGCTGTGAAACACGTATGTCTCAGTGTAAGGCAGGAACAGTTTTAGGCTGGAGAAATCTCACAATGTGTAACTGCCGCTCCCAGTGTCTCCATGGAAACAGCTGGGGGCTGGTCTGCCAGTTCCTATCATGTTTGAGAACCATGTGTAATCACTGTGTAATAGGCAGTATTTTTAAACTTTGCAGTGAGTTGGGCGAAAACTTCAAGGATCAAATATTTGAAAATGTCTGAGGAGCAAAAATCATGCCATAAGATAAAGCTTTGTGAGAAAGAGACAATGCAAAACGGTCACTTTTAATATTTCAGTTTTGAGTTAAGACGTCATATAGATATTTTCATTTTAATGAAATGGAATGCTAATGAAAATGCTATTTTAATACAGATTCGGATAGGTTCTGGTTTGAGAAGAGGTTCTGCAAAGCTTTTCCACTTACATGAAACTCCATGGTAACGATGCTGTATTAGAAAAAAGAGTGGTTAGATAAAAGATGAAGTCTCCCAGTTATAGAGTGAAAATGCTAAATGTTGCTTATATTTTGTGTGTATTTAGTTGTGCTTATAAAGGTAAATGGGAAACCATTTGTATACTGGTTTCTGAAAGACGTATTTGAATTTATGAAAACTTTCAGATTTTGTGTGCTTTACTCAATGCATGACTATTTCACTGAAATTCTCATGTTTTGTTTTGGTGTTAGGAGAGGCAGTGTTTTCACAGTATTCGCACATGGGATTTACGGCCATCCTTGGATGGATTTCTGTGGCACTGGAGTAGTGTCCATGAAGGTCCTGGGAGGGAAATTTTCAATCAACAAACACCAAAGGAGCCCGCTGACCATGGGCACACTTTTTTTCTTAACAAATATTATTGCTGATGTCTCATCACATAATCAATTCATTATAGAAATTATAGCTAAGCAAAATAAAATGAAATAACATTAATAAATAAAAATTCTACATTTTTCTATTTAAAATAAAAATATTGCTATAACTTTACCCTTTCATGATTATTTCTACAAAATAAATTCCCAGAAGTGAAATTATAGCCCCCCAACACAACCTAAATCTCTTGATAACTATTACCAAACTGCCTTGCAGAAACCTTCTATCAATTTATAGTATTATCATCAGTATATGAGAATGTCTGTTTCCTCTCCTTGTTAACCATGGATAATATAATTAAAACATACTTTTCAATTATATATGTAAAAAAAAAAGTTTTTGTGTTAGTTTCATTTTCCTGGATAAACTTCGACACTGAACAAAGTTTGTCCCCAGCTCCCTCTGTCCTGCTGGTCCTTTCTCTTGTGTGCTACCTCACACCTCCGCACCCCTTCAAAAAAAACCTGTATTTTGGCTTTCAGGGAACCCTATTCCAGTACATTCTAGTGTGTGCCTCCACAGAACACTGTTGCAAGGGCCTGACCTTTTCCTTCCTTTGTGGATTCTGTGTTTTAAAATAGAGCTGGGCTGGGCGCGGTGGCTCACGCCTGTAATTCCGGCACTTTGGGAGGCCGAGGCAGGCAGGTCGCTTGACCTCAGGAGTTCCAGACCAGCCTGGGCAACATGGCAAAACTGCGACTCTACAAAAATTAGCCAGGTTTGGTGATGTGTGCCTGCAGGGGGATCACCTGAGCCTGGGAGGCAGCGGCTGCAGTAAACCATGATTGCGCCACTGCACTCCAGTCTGGAGAACAGAGCAAGACTCTGTCTCAAAAACAAACAAACAAACAAAAGTGAAAAACAAAAAATAGCCTTCTTTTTTCTTTCCTGCTCAGGTTATTCCAACATGCTAATTTTAGTCAGAGGTTAGCACTTGATAATGCCATTTACCCAGAAGATATATATATCTATATATACATATAGATATATTATCTATATATTAAAGGTTAGTAACTTTAACTCAGCAAAATTAAACTCTAATTTTCTTCTTAAAATTTCCATGACTAATATTTTTGTTAAAAGAAGTAAAGTCCACTGGCTCGGAACATATTTTTAGCAAAGAAACCCTTCTTGGAGACCCTCAGCTTACTCCACGCAGATCAGGACCATCCACTGGGCACGGTTAAAAGGCCAGCTCCACCGTTTTCTGTTGAGTGTCAGCCGGGAGGGAGCCAGTCTCTGTCTAGACCTGGCGATGGATGTGGGGTGGTCCCTTCACACCAGGCAGCAATGCCTCCCCAGAGACCGGGACCCATTTGAAGTGTGGGACACAGCTGAGTTCAGTAATCCACCATCAGTAGAGGTAATAGTTCTGTTTGTGTATAGGTATTTATTTACGCATAAAATGATGACTAAGTGTGTGCGTGTGCATTTAATTTACTTGGTCAAAGCCATCCAACATTCACTCAAAAATATTTACTGAATACCCACACTGATTCCCAGGGTTTTCTACAAAATGCCCTTCTGAAATAGCTTCCAAGCAATGCACTTCCTCCCCCAGGAGGAATCTGGAACAATTTTTTGAACTCTTTCACTAAATTTTTCTTTAAAAAACGTAGATACAATTTTCTTTAAACTTAGATAGAGCCAGGTACCTATTAATTCAGACAAGTCAGTAATAAATGACTAGGAAATAATGCTGAGTATGATAATTCCTTGTCAGTGTAGCAGATGAAAGACTGAACGCTTTCCGCGTGAACTTTCCATCTTAGTTTTTATTGATGAAACAGAAAGACACCCTGGTTATAAGCTAAGAATGTGTAATGCTGATTACAACAATAGACCAGGGTTGGTTATTTATGTGGACTTCAAATAACCAGATTCTGTTTGGGGTGGGGGCTGGGATGGAAAATAGAGTATGTTCTGTGCTTTCATGTGAAAGAAATACTATCAACAACTAATTTTCAGTCTGTCACAAAATGCACAGGGAAGCCTTCCGTATGCTTCAGGGAAGTTGGAGATTTGTTTCTGCTTTGCGTCCCTTCAGCTAGAGAAGCAGTGTGGGCCCGAAGCAGGATTTCCCCATCTTTTCGTACCGTGTGAGGATGGATGAAGAGAATTACGCTAATTATTTGTTGCTTGAATCCAGAAGGAATTTTTGAAAATAACAAAATCTTTATATTTTAGTATATTAAAATCTACAAATGAAAACCAGTATCCGTTGATGGGTTACATTAGAAACACACACACAGAAAAAATACACTTTTCAACCTACTGTCCTGATACACAAGTGTGAAAAATAGTGACAGAGCCCCCGGGCCCTTCCGGACCAGGGTCTGATGGGCTGCTTGGCCATTCTGTGATCACTAAGAAAAGAAAGGAAGGGGCAGGCGAGGGAGATGATTAAAGGTTGGAAAGATGACTGTTTCTGGCAGTGTGATATTAAGGCCATTAATATGTCTGCACCTCAGTTCCAGTGTGCTAATATATTATCCTATCTGTTAAAATATCATAAAGATTACCTATAATTAAAGATGATTTACACTCTAAGCCATAACTCGATATAATTTCATGCAAACACATTTAGGGTGAATTCATCTTAAAGTGGAATTTAGCTAGCCTAATGAAAACAGCATCTAAAAGCCACAGAAGAGACAGGGAAAAAAAAAGACAGCATAAAGGGCAGTATTATATAAACCCTAATAACTCCTTCTGGGATCCAGACTCACGATCTGTGGTGAAGGAATTTGCATAAAGCCCTGCTTAAAGAAACTATTGATGAGTTCTTTGTTTTCAAATTTACAACTTATTTCCAACATTTAAACTCTGTCCTTAACTTTTTCTTCTCCACTGGGAAGAGCCAGGCCAGCTAGTTCTGCTTCTGCAATGGCCTTGTCTTATTTTACACTGGGACTGACTGGAAACAAGAGTTACATTTGCAACTCCAGAAAGCAAAGATGAAACCTTGTTCTTTCCTTTGTATCAAGCTGTACCATTTACTTCTCCCCTGGCAACAGATTTTAAATCTCTCCTCCTCCCCCTCTGTCCTTTCTTCCTTTTCATGGGAACTGTTTGGTGAGTGCCCAAGGAGGATCTGACAAAGCTGATTGTGTGTGTGTTTGTGTGTGTGTGTGCATGCGCGTGTGTGTGTGCATGTGCGTGCCTGGTTTCTGTGTCGGTGTGTGCAGGCACGCATTCATTAACGTAATTCCTCAACACCCAACAAGAGCGCATCAGAAACCCGGGAGAAAAAACCTCATGCATATTTAGTTGAGCCTTCTACCTTCCAACCAGCGTGAAAAGAGTATTTAGAGAGGAGTTGGTCTGGGCTAATCTGCATGTGAATCAGAAGGGGGACAAAAGGATGAAAAGGTGGTGGAAACTCGAACACAAACCCTGCGGTCTCCAGGGGGTCATTCATCTTTCCCTTGTCGACATCCTCGCTGCCTGGCTTCCTTCTGCGCATGAGCGAACAGAGCCTTTTCCCAAAGACAGTTGGCAAAGGGTGCGTATGCTTTGTTCTGTCGGGCATTTTTTTAAGAAACAAAATTTCTTTACCCGTTCAATTTTAACTGACTTCTTCAGGCTTCTTAGCTGCTGCCC
The DNA here is from genome assembly GCF_043159975.1 of Macaca nemestrina. Taxonomy (NCBI): domain Eukaryota; kingdom Metazoa; phylum Chordata; class Mammalia; order Primates; family Cercopithecidae; genus Macaca; species Macaca nemestrina. The sequence continues at coordinate 8,281,573 of NC_092129.1, read as the reverse complement.
TCCATATGAGTGATGCAACTAGATTTAGTAATTTATACAAATATACAAGACAGAAAGCATGAAGATTTTTTCATTGTGATAAAATATATTTTAAAATTACCATGTAACCATTTTAAAATGTACAATTCATTGGCATTAGCCACATACACAATGTTGTGTAATCACCAACGATTTCCAGAACTTTGTCATTATCCCCAGCAGAAATTCTGAATACTTTAAACAGGAACTCCCAGTCCACCCCTCCCCACAACATGAACAATATTGATGAGAACTCCATTCTTAGAGACTCTTCACGGGGTTAGTCTCCTGACATTTGATTTCGGAGGAGCTGGGGTGTGCAGAGCAAGGGAGAGTGAAGGAAGCCAAAGTTCAACAGATGAGAGGAGGGTAAAAAGTCTTTTTTCCTTAGTATGGTTTCACTGGAATAATGAACTCAGAGCCTGGAAATGAATATGGAGAAAGAAAACCTGAATGTAAAATGGTCAGGCTGGTTTTCACCAGAATGAAAGGCGATGAGAGTGACAAAGTTAAGCAACTTTTGAAAATTCTCTATTTTGATAAGGGATTGGTTTATACAAGTAAGAATTTCAAAATAAAATCCAAAATAAAATTCAAAAATACAAGCCTGAAATTCTAGTGTTTGAGATACAAATGGAATATACACGTTACAGAACTATCCCATCAAATATTTGGGGATAGCCTGTATTTAATCAAAAGACTAAAGCGAAGGCTGGGAGGATAGTCTGTATAACTGATGGTAAGAATTAATTTATATTTCTGATTTTGTAAATCTCTGGGGTTGCAACTATGTTGCTTTAAATGAAAAACAGATAAAAGTATCATTAATTAAATTCTAGTACAAGGAAACACATTGTGAAGGAAATTTGCAAAGATTTCCAAACTCCTGAAATTCACCATTTACTTTTAAAAATCTTTAATAGGACAAAAGTTCAGCACAATAAAACAAAGGGGCAGTTCTACTGAGTTGGTGCTAATGGGACCTTGTTTGTTCCAGTGTATATAGCAAGACTGCCTTCCTAAGAAGGAGTATTATCCATGGAGACCACATGTGAGTGACTAATACTCTTCTCCCCTCAGTGGAAGCCGTGCCTGTTACAGTCACTGATTATTTAAGGAATTTTAATATTTATGTAATGTGAAGATGAGATTATCAAGACAGCTCTCAAGGCAGGTGTTAGAGGCAGCGGGGCTGAGGTCCAGGGAACTGGAGGTAATGGGCAAAGCTGGTAAGTTGGGAAAACTGGCTTTAATCAGCTTAAACACAAAGGAGGCTTATTACCCAGGTAACTGAGGAAGGTGAATCAAATGTTAATGGATGCTGGAGTTGAAACGACGCCCTAAGGCATACACATCGGAGTCCACATGGGCTCTGCTTCCCCTGTGAGGGCTTCTTTCTTTGAAAGGATCCCTAGGATATCTACATCCTCTAAAGCCAGCAATCTCACCCAAAAGGAGAGATCCACTTCTCCTGAACCCTTTGGCAATAACTGATTAGGCCACAATAACTGTGGGTCAAGAGGCTGCCCCAGAACTGATCATGCGCCAAGGGCTCGGAGCCTGGGCTGTGTGTGCACTGCCTGCCGACTTGGTGGTGCAGAAATTAAGCCACAGTAAATCATGTTGTAAATTCTCACATAAGAGAGGGAGTTTCTTACTGGGAGGAAGAGGAGGAAGTAGAACCTGCTGGGCAGACCACAGCTGTATCTCCCACAGTGCACTGCAAGGCTGGCCCTTCCCTGAGCTCTGGACACACATGTGTTAGTAGAAGCTGGCTAGGCTGCTCATCAAGTGTGTGAAGGCTTCTTATTTAGAAAACGGAACTGTGCAGTGGACAAGCCTGAAGGATGACCTTCTCCATGCCTTCATTTTGGGATTCACATCTTCAACACATCTCCCTTCCCACTGGCCTGAATGAGACAGCTGATGGTGAATGCAGGGGCCGGATTTGTAGGCCAGGCTGGAAGGAGTACAGCTCCCATTCCGTTGGCTGACACTCAGGCGCATGGCCATATGGGAGGTGGGAAACGGAAATTAGTTATGTGCCTAAGAGCAAGAGAAAACCAATTTCGAACTGTTGTCAATCTTTGCCTCTTCCCACTACTCTGCAAATGGGTCAAAAATCTAGAGGCACTTGGCCAGGCGTGGTGGCTCACGCCTGTAATCTCAACACTTTGGGAGGCTGAGGCAGGCTGATCACCTGAGGTCAGGAGTTCGGGACCAGCTTGACAAATATGGTGAAACTTTGTCGGTACTAAAAATACAAAAATTGGGCCAGTGTGGTGGTGGGCACCTATAGCTACTCGGGAGACTGAGGCAGAAGGATTGGTTGAACCCAAGAGTCGGAGGTTGCAGTGAGCCGAGACCGCACCACTGCACACCAGCCTGGGTGACAGAGCGAGACTCCATCTCAAACAAGCAAAAAACCCTAGAGGCACATGCAGTGGCACAGGAATAGCAGTTACTGAGTTCTTACCATGTGCTGGTGACTGTTCTAAGGGCTCTGCTTACATTAACTCCTATCGCCGCCTTGTCAACCTGTGAGGTGGGCTGGGCATCCCCTTTGGAAGAGGAAGAAACAGAGGCAAAGTGAGGTTACTTGCCCAAGGGCCAGCGTAGAAACTGTTTGGAGCCGGGATTTGACACGGGACGAGATGACCACACAGGGTAGCTTTGGAGAGGACTGCATGAGATGATGTTTGAAAGGCCCAGATCGTGCAGAGCACGTGGAAAGCGCTCAAACAGTGCGAGTCATATTATTAATATGTTCCTCAGGTGAAACACCGTGCTGCGAAGGAAGGCTCGTCTGGAGGTAGCGCTTTGAAACTGAGAGATGGATGTTCACAGAAGCAGGCTCCAGAACGTTGTTCTCTACTGAGTCTGCATGGTTACTAAGGAGACTGGATCCACAGATTAAATGAGAACAACTGTTGTACCAGCCCAGGGCCATGGAGGGCAGGACCAGCCATCCCTGCTGACTGTACCTCGGTTTCCCCAGGCAGGACCTTCCTTCCTCCTTCCGGCTGTGGCAATTCCCTTCTGGTCTTGTTCAGTCTGACTCTCGTCAGCTCCTCTAGGAGGTCTTCTCTGCACAGCCTCTCCCTGTTCTAGTCCTCAGGCAGAGTTAGTTGCTTCTCATCCAACATTCCCACAGGAGACCGAGGATATTCCCATTGCAAGACCTAGCTCATTGCTCTGTAATTGTTGGTATTTGTCCTCTTTACCACTCTGCAGAATTCCTGGAAGGCAGAGACAGTTACTTCCCGTTGTACCCCCAATGCCTCACATTGTGCCTGACGAAAGGAGGCAGTCTAAAGGTGGTCTATTTTTTTTTCTTAAGTAAAGAAAGAATAAAAATCAGTGAGCAAATTGATTTTAAAAAAGACATTAATAAAAATTATAATCAGAACCAGTGTTTATTGAGCAATCACCATATTCCAGGTACAGGTCAGGGGCTTATGATTGCCCAATGTCATCCTCACGGTAGCATGATAAAGTGGGATTATGTAAACCAAAAAATTTTGGAGACAGGTCTCAATCAATTTAGAAGTTGATTTTCCCAAGGTTAAGGACGTGCCCAGAAGCAATTAACATGGAATCACAGAAACAATCTGTGGTCTGTGCCTTTCTCCAATCACGAATTTTGAGGGCTTCAATATTTAAAGCGGAAAAGAGAAAAGGGGCAGGTAGGGCAATCGTCGTTACGTATTCCTCTCTACTCAGTAAATCGTGCTCAGTAAATTGGCAATTCATGTAACATAAGGTGAACACGGAGAATTTACCTGTGGAGAGGTTGAAGCTTTTATCTGTAGATCTCTGCTTAGGAACAAAAGGAAAGGCCGCATCTTGCATGATTCAGCTTTCGGCTTAATTTTTCTTTTGGCAGAGTAAATTGTGATCCCAATTTTTAATTTCCCTTTCACAATTGGCAACCCCATTTTGCAGCTGAGAAGACTGAGGACCGCTGAGCTCAGGCTGCCTGCTGGATGGTACCCCGTCAAGACACACCTTTTCCTCATTGTGTCGTATTGCCTCACTGGCCAGTTTTAATTCAATGAGAGAGACCCGCATGGTGCTGTATGCCGGAGCCACAGAGCTGTCCGGGAGGAACATGGAAGACAACTGCAAGGGAACAATGGCCCGGAGGGGATGTCTTTGTGGGGGAGGGGTAGGAGGGCAGATTCCTAAGACTTCAACCAAGAGCCCTCCATGATGGACCCTGGTGGCAAACTGAAGGTCAAAACAAGTAGCCTAAAGCCCAAGGGAGAGGCCTTTGTAGGGGAGAAGGAGAAGTGTCTTCTTCGTTAAAGGGTCAGGGATTGGGCCTGGACCCAAGAGCTAGGCACAGCTTGGTAACAGCGAAGGTGCCCACAAGACCAACCTCTAGCTACACAAAAGATTAATAAGAATGCTTGGGAAATATTCAGAGCAGTTGACCCCGGTCTCCATTGAAACATAAATGAGGTCAGGCTCTGGGAACCGCTGCTGGTAGTTTTTTCAGATTCTTTAGCAACCTTGTAATTTTCCCAATGTCGGTAATTTTTAAAACTCTTTGACCTTTCTATAACCAAAACTCCTTTGTCCTTTTTCTAATGTGTGTTTGTTTTGGAGGCAGCAGGGATGAGGAGAGATTGGGGAAGCTGTGCCTGGCTCTGCAGTGGGCCCTGGAAGAGTCTGGCAGAGACACTGTGGGAGCAGTGGGCACCTCCACGCTGGGGGCTGGCTGAGGAGAAAAGAGACAGGTGGGAGGGGGCTGGGAGGATGGCAGCTCCCTGGAGACACCATGGGACACAGGGGATGGACACGGTTCTTTTTAGACTCCCAGCACTTCACTCTCAGCCCCAAGGAGGATCTGTGTCATACAGAAATTCATGGTAGCATTAGGGAGAAGCCGCGCACTTACCTCTTTATCACAAGTGCAGTTTAAATTAAATTAGGAAGGAGAGACTACAAGCTTTGCAAAGCTCCCTTGTAAGAATCTGAGGATCAGAGACACTTGACAGCTGAAATCACCCGAGGCTTGTTATTGCCAAGGGTGAGCACAGGTTCCTGAAATACTTGGTTGAAACTGCTAGGCCCAGGAAGCTTCTGGTTACTGTGTAGGTCAGGCCCAGGTAGAACAAACAGTGAGGTTCACTTAGCTGGAAGATTTTTCCCCCAGCCGTGGGGCTTCCTTTTGATTCTTAAAGGGGGAAAAGATAATGGTGAATGACAGAGGTTTTTACTTTTGTGATGCTGACCAGTAATTTAATTCAATTCCAATAAAAAATAAATAACAGATCCAAGGACTCTCTTATTTTGAAATGTTTTCTAATATTTTCCAGTGGTTAGCATTACTCAGAAGCCAGCATATTTTCTTTAACAATTCAGATCTTGCGAATGATTTCAAATGGGGCACAGAATCTGAAGCTGCCTGGCACCAACACGAACTCTAGGACATAAAGGAGGGCTGGACCTGCCTGACACTGTGGGGTGGAAAAACAAGCTAGACCTTGAGCCAGCAGGCAAGAAGTGGTGCACAGGCCATGAAATACTGTGTTTGTGTGTGTGCGTGTGTGCGCGCGCGCGCGCGTGTGTGTTTAGAAAACTGTTTTGAAAAGCAAAAACACTTTTACGTCCACTTTCCAGCAAAGGAGAATTTTTGTTTTGGAGGTGGGGGAAAGGGAACACGATTTCCTTTATTGAAATTTTTTCCTTTGCTCTCTTTTTCCTCATGCAATCCCCATTTCCTTTCTTGAATGAATGCTGTAAAGATGAAGTTCAGACTATGGAATACAATGTCAAATGAAGGGTAAATAACAATGAGAAATTGTATGTTAGCAATATATATATTTTTTTGACATGAGGCCTCACTCTGTTGCTCAGGCTAGAGTGCAGTGGCGTGATCTCAGCTCACTGCAGCCACCGCCCACTTGGTTTAAACGATTCTTCTGTCTCAGCTTCCTGCGTAGCTGGGATTACAGGCACCCGCCACCCAGGCCCAGCTAATTTTTGTATTTGTAGTAGAGATGGGTTTTGCCATCTTGGCCAGGCTGGTCTCGAACTCCTGACCTCAGGTGATCCACCTGCCTTGTCCTCCCAAAGGGCTGGGATTACAGGTGTGAGCTACCATGCCCAGCCGGTATGTTGGCAATTTTTTTAAAAGCTGTATTAAGATGCTAGGAAAGTCTTACCTCCAGGAAGTTTATGGTAGACATCAAGAACAAGGTTATGGGGTATTCATGTTGCACTCATATGCATATGTTATACTATACATAAGAAATTCTATCACATCACACAGCAGGTTTCAAGCTTCGTGTAACTCAGGGCCCCTCAGAAACTCTGCATGGAGAGGCTGTGGGGAGGATGGGAAAGGACCCACAGGCCATGATGAGGACAGAGGGAATGGGAGAGGGCTGAGTCAGGAGCTGCTCAACTTGAGGCTTGAGGCAGGGGGAAGCACGAAGAGGGAAGGCTTTGTGCTGAATTCAGATTTGTGCGGCTTACTGAGTGAACGGCAGCCCAGTGATGTGATGGTGATCTTGCTTTGGAGAAATCTGGTGTAAAAACACATCATCTAAGTTTTTGCTGTGGTCTCTGGCATTACCCTTACTTAGTGCATTATCACTGCATACAAGGTACACAATAAGTCACTTTTGTAAAAATAGATTTCAAGAGGAAAATTCTCACCAAGTTCCTTATAATGTCAGGGATTCAATTATAGTTCAGACTGAATCACGTCCCCAGGTATCTACTGGTAACGTGTCGCCCTTTTGGTGAGCAAGAAAACATATGATGCAAATAGAAATGTTGTTCAAGATTAGTATTACAATAGGGTATGTGATTCGCAGTGAAGCAAGACTCATACTTGAATCTCAGAAATGTTTATTTGAAAGCTCCTTTTTCCCTTTCAACTACCTTGATTTAATTGTGTGTGTCCTGGCCTTCATTTGGAGATGAGGCTCTGAAAATCATGTTGTTACCTTGAAAACCACTGAGAAGGTCCTGACCCCATTGATAAGCTTTCTGGAGGCTACAGGTGTGGCCCAGTGGCTGGGAGGCGGTGACAATACTAGCAGGTGAAGAAGTCTTTAGGAACCAAGTCTCGTTGAAGCAAAATTTCTAGGGGGTCACCAGGAGAGATGAAGCTCATTTCAAGGCAGGTGCAGGGAAGACAGAAGGAGCCACTGCTGTCTAGCTGCTTCCTGCGTGATCTAGTAAAACAAACTTGCAGAAGCCACTAGTGAAGTACGTCTAGTTTTGTCTCTCCACTTTCAGACTTTAAGTGCTTCAAAACGAGGGCTATGTTTTCCCATGGTATCTGATTAAAGCTTGTTGCTATTGCTTTCCAAGTGTCTAGTGAAATAAGCCAAAACATGGTCTGCTGAGTGGGCAGGTGGAGCAGACCCCCTTCCGGCTCCTTCACTCTCCTACACTTGCTGCTGTGGCCACCTCGGGGCAGGGATTGGAGAAAGCCCTTGAGCTGGCATAATGCAGCCCAACAGTTGCTTGGAAATCACAGTTTAAACCCTGGGTCAGTCCACAACTCTCTGTGCTAGAATATCATCATGGAAATCTAGCAGGCGTGGTGAGCTCCTGGGCCTTCCAGAAGATGGGATCCCCTAAGCTCCCCCAGCTAACTGCCAGGCCCATTGTTTCTAGGGCAGGGGCAGGAGGGAGGCAGCCTCTCCTTTTCCACTCGGTCCCACAATGACACTGTGGCTTTCAACACCGGGTCTTGGAGGGTGTGGTGACCCCTGGCCAGCTTGAGAGCAAGTGTTGTTGCTGCTGACTGACAATAGGGCCGGCCTAAGACTGAGGCTCCTTTTCATCAGGCTGTCTGTCCCTTTACTTCCTAGTGTCAGCAGTCCTGGGAACAGGAAATGGTTTGTGTAACAGGAAGCAGCAGAAAACTGATGACTAAATGCTTTTGAGCTCTGTAGAGAAAATTTCAATGTAGAGAGATTGCACAGATTCCAAAATACGTGTGCATGAACTGGGGCCCTATCCAGGCCTCCTTTTCAATTCTTAAAATGATGCTATTTATTGAAAGTTTACTGTGTGCCAGGCATGCAGCGAGGCACTCATGCCATTATGCTGCACCACCTTACCTTACAGGCAAGGAAAGAGAGGTGCAGAGAGTTTACATTGCTTTTGGTAAGTGACAGGGTCGAGATTCGAACCTGGGACCTCTTCAGTGACTTTTCTGGATCTCCTGCTCTGCAGCTGCCTCGGAGGACCAGCAAATTCTTCGGGAAAACTGTTTCAGGACTTTCCGTCCTTGCTCAGGATTTAAGGACTGTTCCTCTGCATTATCTGTGAGAGCGTTTCTATAGACTTGGCACATGGTTATGCTGTGGGGCTAAGGTATTATTATTTCATATTTCAGTGCAGAAGGAAGTACTTATTAAAAGGCCCCAACCAGTTGTCTGAGCCTAGAGATGAAAGGCCTCCTTCCCGCACCGGCCTGGGTGCTGAGTGGCCCTGACGCCAGGCCAGCTTGCCTCTTACAGCCTGAGACTTGTGTCTGCTCCCTCTTCCCAAACACAGAGGCAGGGCCTGGTTGGGGCCATCTGATGAAGTGCCAGTGTGCCTTCATGAAATCAGGCATGGGACCAACTGAAATGTTGAAATCTGGTCAGCTGAGGGACAGGAGAGAGTCAAGTCTGGCTGTCGGTCTACAGAGGTCAAGGACCTGGCACAGAGCAGGGCCTGCTGCCTCTGCCACCAACAGCCAGGCACCCAGAGAGGAACTGGAGGAGAAGACGGCTGGCTGCTGGCAGGTCAGCTGATGGGAGAGTTTACAAGACTGTCTCTGAACTCCTTGCATGCAAGCCCTTCTTCTTCTTCTTGATTCACATTTCAGTTTGCTTTCCTGATCCCCTCACATTCTTTCTGCTCTTTTAATAGCTTCACCTGGACAGAGAAAGGACAGAGGCAGGAGCAGAGCCATGTCCCTCTGTCGATCACAGCTTCAGCTTTCAGTTTCTCACGGCTGCTTAATTCCCAGCTCACACTATCAATATAGGGCACGCATTTTAGAATTGTTAAACAAAAAGGGCTACTCATTTTACTATGCCACATTTTTTTCCAACTCAAGAGGATGCTCACTACCAATGGATACCGAGAAAAACACAGTGTCATTAATGTCAGTTAATCAAGTTGGTGGCCCTTGAAGATCTATAAAATGTAACTGTAACACATTTTACAGATTGGCTTAGGCAGAATAACTAGGAAATAATAAATGCTAGCATCATCAGTATTACTTGTACGGCTCAGCAAAGGAACGTGAATGGCTGCACAGCACTGGGGAAGAATAGAACAGAGATATTTCTTTGTGTGAAATACAGAGTTTATCGTAAGGAGGAGAATGAATCACTTTTCAGCTCCGGCAGCATCCTGTTTTTTTTTAACATATTATTTAGGGAAAATAGAAAGCAAAACTGAAGCCTTTGGTATTTCATTGTCACTGGATAAATGTCATTTGTATAAACCTTTCTAAATTTGGATATATACCCAAAGAACCTATACGTATCTTAGAAAAAAAGTATCCACTTTCATTACATTTAGTAAAAACTCATAAGCCCAGAGTTTAATGGACATAAAGAAATGAAATAAAATAACTTTCTAAATATGCAAAGAAGCCCACACAAACAGAAGTAACAATCAAAAGGTTGTAACAATTGGCCCAGCACAGGCATAAATGATCCGTGTTTGCCAGCCCTGACGGGGGCCGGGTGCCAGGCATCTTGCCTTTGGTTGCTAGGTTGGGGGGTCCCAGGGGCTCCGGAAGAGGGCCTGGGTAGTATGGCTGAGAGCAGTGATGGCTCACTGAGTGGTGTGGGAATCTTTCAAAATTTAAAAACTGAAAAGGCTGTACTAGTGTGTACCGCTTGAATCTCAGTGCTACAAAGAATTGCTTTTAATCTTTTTTTTTTTTTTTTTTTGAGACAGGGTCTCGCTCTGTTGCCCAGGCTGGTGTGCAGTGGTTGTGATCTCAGCTCACTGCAACCTCCATCTCCTGGGTTCAAGCCATTCTTGTGCCTCAGCTTCCCGAGTAGCTGGGATTACAGGTGTGCACCCCACCGCACCCGGCTAATTTTTGTATTTTTTGGTAGAGATGGGGTTTCGCCATATTGGCCAGGCTGGTCTCAAACTCCTGACCTCAAGTGACCCACTGGACTCGGCCTCCCAAAGTGCTGGGATTACAGGCGTGAGCCACTGTGCCCTGCCTGCTTTTAATCTTATATCTGAATAAGTAGTGAACGATTCTGATAAAATATCATTGCTATGCAAACTCTTTAATGTTAAAACCAGAGGTGCTCATTTTCTAACCTGTGACAGAGTCAGAGGACTATGGATTCCCTGGCCTAGTTGCCACAAATGCTATGTTTCCTGCTGAGTAAGACATCGGTTACACTCCAAAATACTTCGCAAGAATCACTGAATTACATTGCAAAATATGAACACACAGCATCAAACACTACCTGTCATGGAAGGCAAAGAAATCTTTTGGATTTTCAGATGCTATGAGCAGCTTACAGGGCTGCTTCCTCTCCTTAGAGTCCAAGTATGTCTCTGTGTTTCTTCCTTTTTTCTTTTGTTCATTCAAAGGAGTAATTATTTAAAGTAGACTACTTGTAAAGCATTTTAAGAGCAGAAAGAGGAATAAGACCTGAATTCTACCTTCAAGGAATTTTTATGCTCTACTTGTAGTAAGTTTCTTCATGAAGAGCTCTAGATGAAATTTTTTAGTGCTCCACTTTCTATTAAGTTGTAGTATGTTTAAAAAAAAAGATGTGATTTTAATTCTTTGGAAATTACAAAAATGTAACATTTTCAGCCCAATATATTGTGTTGCCTAAGGGAAATAAAAATTCTTAGTGTGCATATATATATAATTATATATTATATATTATATAAAATATATATAATTATATATAATACATATTATATAAAATATATACATATATAATATGTATATATAATATATATTTTATATAAAATATATTATATATAAAAATATATTTTATACATATATACATATTACTTATTTCAACAAGTTGTGCAAAATTGGACACCTAAAGGTTTTTATATTAATTTCTTATTGCTATTACATGACCATTCATCTGTATACGGGGTTATCCTGGGTGCAGAAATAAAATTACAACAAGATCAATTAGCTAATCTTGATGAGGATATTTTATTTGGAATCACAGAATTTTAGACCTTTGAACGACTTTGGAGATCACTTAGTTCAACTCTGATTCAGGGTTACTTACGCAGTGCTACACAACTTATTAACATAGAACGAATAAGGTTTTTTATACCTAGCACAGCAATCCTTTCTCTATACACCATCAGCTAGAATACTGGAAAAAAGAGAATCAAATGCCACAGGTATTTTACTTATTAAATTACAGCTCCTGAGGTACCCAAGTTTAACTTACAGAAAGGTCAACAGTGTGCCTTCCATCACTCAGGACTCCGAAGGTCTGCCTTGAATCCTGTCCTGAATTCAGTAGCTGCCACATGAGTCACATTATGTAGTTAACCCTCTCAGCCTCTGCTTCTTCAGCAGTAAAATGAGGATAATTATTAACTCAGAGTTGCCGTGTACTCAGTAACTGAAGCGCCCGAAGGTTGATCGGGACTCTAAATGTCAGTCCTTTTTTTGGTCTTTCCTTGGTCTCACTGGGAACTCAGTTAAGGATGCATGAATATACAGAAATTACTGGAAAAGTACATTTAGACTCTTAAGTTAAATTTTAGTAAAGGATAATGGCATTTGATTAAATGTCTGGGACATGAATAGTTATTTCCCTTGGTGGTAAAATGGTCACCCATATCAACTTTTAAAACTAACTCACAGACTATGAATCCAAGAGTATCCATTTAGTATGTCAAAAGAAATCGAATCACAGATTCATCCTAAAGGGTCCCGATCCTGAAGGGAAAAAAAAAAAAAAAAACAATAACGATTAACCCAATCCAGGAGAGCACCTCTGAAATTGTCTTGCAATCATAAAAACAAGCATCAATCTGGGAGCAGATCAAAACAAAATGCATTTGTAACTCACTCTCACCTTCCTGTATCTGACAGTTATTTTTTAGGTGGTTTCTGTTTAAATATGGAATGAAGTTTGGATTATATAGCACAAGGACCTGCATCCTGGCTGAGAACGTTTTTACCTCTCAAGTTTCATTTAGGGTCAAATGAGTAGAAACCTTACACTGTCAGTTAGCGTTCAACCGTTGTGAGGTAGTTTAAGCTAAAGGTTAGTACTCATGTCTGGTTTAGAAAAGCAGCAAATTAACATTAGAACAGCTGTGAAGAGCAATGCCTTTCATTTTACAAATGTTGTATTCGTAATGGTAGATACAAATAAACTTCACTGAGAGGAATCTATGTTACTGATTTGTTCATTTCCTTATATTAAAAAAATTCCTTTTGAGACCAGCCTGGGCAACAACACAGGGAGACCACCTTCCTCCCGACCGCCCCCGACCCCGGCCACCATCTCCGCCCCACTCCCCACCCCAACACACACACAAATCCCAAGGCTCTTCCCCTACAAACCCTCTAGCTTGATGTTCGAGACCAACCAAAATCTGGCATCAAATACACTCTGTGGAAACTCCTACCCTAACACCTGGTACTTTTCCACTCCCCAAGTTCTGTCACTGCTCTCCGCCAACACCCTTTACTCCGATCAAACCCACCTCCCCGGTGTGGTCCTGAAACGGCTTTCGGGCAGGCAATGTTGGTGCTCACTGGTATTTTCACAGCATTTTTGTCTTTAGCCTTTACTTGGCAGTTATTAGTTAACTTTTTAAATGTACCTGCACATGCTATTAACTCCCAAATCAGCCTGTAAATGCCTTAGGGTTAATGATATGCATTTACATGTAACAGGTACTGGAAATATTTAAGATATTCTCACTTGAAATGTTTCATTTTCAATCTTTTAAACAGTGCCTGATAAGCCATCTCGCACCTTAAAAGTAAAAAAAAGGTAAAAAAACAAAAAGTCATCTCACAATTTAAAAGGATGCTCAAATCTATTAAGACAATAAACAATTATTTGTGAAGATACCAAGAATGCCCCAATCCCTTTTAGAAAAATCTAAAGACTAAGATTTTTAAAAAGAACACTGGGACAAAAAGCCATAAAACCCTGAATCTTATATCCAAGGAACATTTTAGTGCTTTCAAGAACTCTATGGTGATAAAGAAAGGTTTGGAATACTGCAAATTTCTATTTTAAATGTCAAGAATAGCAATAAGCAAATAGAGCCAATCAAATTTAAGAGAACAGAAAATATGTTTCCACTCTTGGTTAATTACTGATGTTAGAATGTGGAACCATTTTTAGTGTCAACATATTAGATGACAAATTTCAGAGTGAAAAAACCTATTATAGGGATCTTCAAGTGGAAGCTCATTCTGTATATATATTCAGTACATGTTGTAATTTATTTTGAATGCTGTATTAAGATAACATTTTTGTAATAATGTAATTGTTACAAAGTTAGTCTTTCTACATTAATTTTTTTTTTTTTTTTTTTTGAGACAGGGTCTTGCTCTGTCGCCCAGGCTGGAGTGCAGTGGTGTGATCACAGCTCACTGAAACCTCTGCCTCCCTGATCCTCCCACCTCAACCTCACAAGTAGCTGGGTCTACAGGTATGTGGCACCAGACTCTGTTAATTTTTGTATTTTCTGTAGAGACAGCGTCTCACTATGTTGCCTAGACTGGTTTCAAAATCCCGGGCTCAAGTGATCCACCTGCCTTGGCCTCCCAAAATGCTAGGATTACTATCACAAGCACAGCACCCGACCCTCTGCAGCTACTTACTACTCCTAAGCATCAGCCCTCTCATCTCTGAAATATGGTTCTTCCTGCCTACCTCAAATATTGGCTGTACGGATGAAAATAAACAATGAAGATAAGGGTTTTGCAGAGCTTCTGGTCCATAACAAGTACTTAATACTTCATTTGGACACATATTTAATAAATGCCTACATGTACCATATGCTGACGTAGGTGCTGGAAATCCCTAATAGAAGAAACTCCTTTTTCTCATGGAGCTTACAATCTTGCTGCCAGTGGCAAACAAGTTTACCCATAGTTATGTCAGGTGGAAACAAATGGTATGAAAAGAACCCGGGGTAAGCAGATGGAAGAAGGGAGGAGGTGTGTGCGTGCACAAAAGTGCCATTTTACATAGGGTGTTAAGGGACACCTTCTAAAGATAAATAGGAGCAGGGGTCACCGATGCATGGGGAAAAGCTTTCCGAGGAGAGCAAACACCAAGGGCAGAGTCCTGGGGAGGGTAAGCATACTTGGAATGTTTAAGGATCCAGCGGGATTCCATGGGGGTGCAGCCAAGTGGGCTGTGGGAGGACAGGAAGGACATAAGGTCAGCGATGCACCAGGGGCCACACCTGTCGTCTTGCAGGCCTTGGTAAGCTCTTCGGATTTTTTTTCTTTTTTGAGAGAAGAAACCATTGAGGAACTGTCAGTTAGTGAAGTGATCTACATAGATTTGAAAAGGTAACCTGCTGGGCACGGTGGCTCACGCCTGTAATCCCAGCACTTTGGGAGGCTGAGGCGGGCAGATCACTTGAGGTCGGGAGTTCAAGACCAGCTTGAACAACATGGAGAAACCCCTGTCTCTACTAAAAATACAAAATTAGCTAGACGTGGTGACGCATGCCTGTAATCCCAGCTACTAGGAAGGATGGGGCAGGCGAATCGCTTGAACCCGGGAGGCTGAGGTTGCAGTGAGCCAAGATCGCACCATTGCACTCCAGCCTGGGCGACAAGAGCGAAATTCCGTTTCACCAAAAAAAAAAAAAAAAAAAAAAAAAAAGGTAACACACAGTAGCTATTATCTAATACACAGGAAATGAAAATTGCCTATCATTGTTCTTTAATCTGGTTTAAGTGGTTGAGCCTTATGACACTGCCGTTTCTACGGGTCAAAAATGGTGGAATATTGTCATAAAATTCAACCTGACTTAAAGGATAGGGCGAGGAAAAAAAGAAAAAAAACATAAGCTTTACAATAAAATATAATTGTATTATAATCCCAGACACAGGACTCATAAGCTGTATTCTTGCACAAGGCACTTAGCTTCATCTTTCTTGGGTTTCCCCTTATTTGTAAAATTGGGATAACAATCTAACCTAAGCCCAACTTGTACTGATGATTAAATGAGATATGTATGTAGAACATTCGGCATAGTGCCTAGGAGCTTAAGAAATAAGCAGGCCATTAAGAAGGGGGTTGCATTTTATACTAACAGCATCAAAACCTTGTGTAACTATTTTTCTAGGTACTGAAACAGCATTCATTACTCAGAGACCAGAGCTTTTTTTCAAGTTACTATTCCCTGCATTTAGAAAGTTCATCTTTAAATAGGCAATTCAGTAAGTAAATATTCTATGGCTCTAAAACAGATACTGCTGTTGGAGAATTTAAAATATCTGAGAGTTACATTTTTAACGTTGTCTACCAAGGCTATTACATTTCCTCTGTCAAAGTAACTTAATTTTACAAACGAACTCTGTGCTTGTTAAATGAAAAGGCCAGAAGCTACTGGCCACTCAGCGTTCGTTTGAAATTCTTGTAGTGCCTTCAGTACAACTCAAACTTAGAGGTGATTCTCAGAATTCGTGTGAAGCAACATTTCACAAAAAAAATCACCTACGTTCACTATTAAGTCAGAAGACAGAATGATTAACAGTAAATTTCAGCCGCGAATTACTCAGTATCAATTGGATATTAAATAACTGCATTATTTTAATGGAATGTTATAAAGGATTTGCAACAAAATGCAGATGCAGATGTAGATTTAGGGACTGTCGACTTCTATAGATCAAGGAGGACTTCATTGTTGCAGCTCAGAAAATTCTTCCAAACAAATCTAAATGTTGGAAATCCACCACACTGCAGAGAAAGACCTCTTGCCTCCGTATTCTTTCTTCATCTGTAAAAATGTTGACTTCTGCTTTTCAGACTACGCGCACAGGCTCTTTCCTACTGCGGCTTCATTCCCTCACGGAACACTGATGCCATCGCGAAAGAAGCATTTCGAGCACGACTAACGCTCCCCTTATAATTTGCTAAGCCGCTGCGCTCGGGTCTCGCTACGATTTGCTTTCAGAATAACGAGAAGGTGCAACAAGATCGCTTCCCTGGCGGCGCGTCAACCGCTTGGCCCAGACCCCCCACGCCCGCCCACCGCCCCGTGGGTGCGCACGCGTGTCCGCGCACGCTTCCCCGCCTGGCGAGCGCGAGGCTTCTCTCCGCCGTGCTGCTTTCCAGCCTCTCAGCAAATCACGAACACGGAAGGGAGCCACGGCGGCGACGGGAGGGGCGTCGCGCGTGGTTCCCTCGGCGACAAAGCGGGAGCCCGGCGCGACGGGCGCCCTACCCCGCAGAGGCGGACGCCGCCGCACGCGCCTCAGAAAGCCTCAAACTCCAGTCCTCGGCTCCCCCGCCACACCCCCGCCCCGCAGCCAAGACCCGCGAGGTGGCGGGCCCGACGGCCAGGGCAAGCCCACCAGCCCTCCGCACCGTGGGCGACTGGCCAGCACCCGGCCCTAAACGGGCAGCCCCAGCCCCTAGGCGGCTGCCGCCCCCAGCCCCGCCCACGCCCCACGCAGGCGCGCTCCGGGCCCCTTCCCTCCCCCACCGCGCGCTCGCGGGGCCCGGCGGGGGCGGAGCGACCCTCGGAAGGGGCGTGGCCACGGGGCAGGACGCGCGCACGCGCTCTGGAGCCCCATGGCTACGTGTCGGGCCACGTGATGCCCACCCCGAAAGTCCCCCGTGAAGCAACAGGACGTTAAAAAAAATTTCTTTTCTGCGGGGTGGATGAGAGGTTCTGAAAAAACTATAGTAACGGGAGGCGAGGCGGAGGCAGCGCTGGCGCGTCCCGCTGGAATTCCTCCCGCCTGCCGCGCCAGCCCCAACCGCGCCCGAGCCCCGCGCCCCCCCGCGGCCGTCGGCCCCGCAACCCACACCCACCCGCCCCGGGCGCCCCGCACGGCGGCGACCCAGTCCCTGCGCCCAGGCCCGGGGCCGCCGAGCGCCGCCGCCCGTCACGCTCCCGTCGCCCCCGCCGCCCGCCCCGCCAGGGAGGCAGGGAGGAGGGGGAACGGCGCCGGCTGCTGCCCGGGTCGGGGGGCGTCGGGCAGCGGGAGCGCGCCGGCCGGGCCCCGCTAACGGCCGCCCTGCGCGGCCCCGCCCGCCGCCCGCCGCCCGCCCCCCGCCCCCGGCCCTCCCCGCGCCTTCGCCCCTCCCCCCCCGCCGCTGCTGCCGCCGCCGCTGGCAGCGCCGCCTGAACTGAGGCGAACTCCGCCGCCAAGTGAGTGAGGAGGAGGAGGAGAAGGAGGAGGAGGAAGAGGAGGAGCGCAGTCAGAGCGCGGCGGCAGCGGCAGCGGCAGAGGCGCCGCGGCGGGGACCAGCCCAGAGAGACCCCCCGAGCCCGCGGCACAGGCGGCGGCGGCGCTGAGCGGGCGCGACCAGCCGAGCGAGCGGCGGCCCCGGCTCCTCCTCGTCCGGCGCCAGCGGCCCGCGCCCTGCGCCCGCACTCGGCCAGCCGAGACCCGCCTCCCGCCCGCCCGCCGGCCTCGTGAGGGACGCGCCGAGCCGGGCGGCCGAGAGCGGCGGCGGCTGGGAGCGCGTCGGGCCCGGGCGGAAAGTGCCTGCGGGGGGCGGGCGAGCGCGCGGTGCCGGCCGCCCCGGGGCTCGGCGCGGGAGCCAGAGCGGGAGCCGGCGCGGAGCGGGACGCCGGGTCCCGAGCGGCCCGCGGCCGGGGCTCGCCCCCGCCCCTCCCTCCTCTCCGGCGGCGGCGGCGGCGGCGGGCGGAGTGAGCTGCGGAGCCTGGAATATGGTCGGGGAAATGGAAACGAAGGAGAAGCCGAAGCCCACCCCAGATTACCTGATGCAGCTGATGAACGACAAGAAGCTCATGAGCAGCCTGCCCAACTTCTGCGGGATCTTCAACCACCTCGAGCGGCTGCTGGACGAAGGTGAGCGTCTCCGGGGCCCCGGCCCCGGCCCGATCCCCGCCGGGGCGGCCCCTTTCCCTGCTTGGGATGGTGGGGAGGGCGGGAAGGTCACGGCCGGGCGGGACCGCGCGCCGGGGGGACTGGGAGGCCGGGAGGGCGCACAAAGGAGGCGCCGGGCCGGGCTTGCGGCGGCGGCGGCGGGCGGGCGGGCGGGCCGGGGTGGACCCGCCGGGGCCGGACGCCCCCTGCCCGGCCCGGGACCCCGCGCCGCTGGCGCCCAAGTTTGTGCGCTGCGGAGGGCTGCGGGGCGAACCCTGCGGCGCCTCTGGCTTTGGCGGTCACATTTCCGAGAGGCCAGCGGGGGCTGGGCGGGCTCAGTGGTCCTCGCCAAGCCCTCCCGAGAGCAGGCCCACGCCGCGCCGCCGGCCTGGAGGACGCGCGTGTCCCCGGCGCGGGCCCCGCTCCTCTCCTCGACCTCCTGAGCTTGCTCTGCGCGGACCCCCGCTGCCCCGCGTTCGGGAGCTCTCCCTCTCCCATGAGGACTAAAGCGGGGTTTCGTGCTTGGGGAGTTGGTGCAGCTGGTAAATACTAAGTGGAAGTCAGAGTGGGGCTCGTTAGTTTAAAGAAATTCCATAGGAGACCGAAATTATGCTGGCGTAGCCGACAAGGAGGACGAAGTGACGGCGAAAAGCACTTTTTTCCCTTTTGTTTGGGGAAGCGAGAACTGTTAGGGAGTTGAACTTCACTTTTCGGGGGTGGGGGGGGTGGGTGGAGTGCGAAATAACGCGATGACAGATCGGAGCGCAGCCTGAGTTAGGAAGAACTTGGGCGGAGGGTTTGCTCCCGGAGACGCAGCCGCCCGAGTTTGTAGGACAGGGAATCGAGACGTTTGGAAAGGGCGAAATAAAATTGAGCCGAAGTTTTCAAAAAGCTTTATGGAGCGCTGTGGGGAGCGAAGAATGACAAGAAGATTAATGTTGACCAACTCTGGAATTTCCTTAAGAAGTTCTCATAGCAGTATCTGGAGTATTAATTTCTAGTAGCTGTGGGTTTCTGTGGACGCCTAGAGAAAAAAATAAATGACCACAAAAAAGTGTTTCGAAAATCGACTAGCCAGGAGTTTTTTTGTTTTTTTTTTTCCTGCTCAGAGGCATCACCGGAGGACTGTGTAAAGGAAACTGAAAACTTTAGGTTGAAGAGATGAGCAATGGAGTTTAGATTTTTCGCAAGAATTTCGAGATTTTAAAAATAGAGTCGGGGAACAGGAGTTTGAAGCTTGGGGAGTTGGAATGTCATTAGAGAACAAAAGGCCGGAAATGTTTCCATGATAAAAAGATGATTAAAGAAAAATCCCTGGAGTTTTATTGTCTTGAAAGTCAAAGAAACAACTTAAAAGTAGAAAATGGTTAGGTGTTACGGCTTTCTCGTCGTTTTGCTTCCATGTTAAACATACAGCACTCACCAGCATTGAAATGGGCATTTTCCACTGTTGGAACAGCAAATCTGTTAATTTCAAGTTGCTCCAGAGAAAACTTGAGCTGTCCCTTTAAAGGGTTCTGCTTTTCCTGTTTGTGTTGGCATTTGAAAGATTGTGGAGGCAGAAAACTTTCTGGAATGTCAAAAAAAAAAAAAAAAAAAATTGCTGGAACTCTTAAATTGAGTATTTCCAAATGTGAGCGCTAAGGGGCGCCAGTTATTTTTTAACCATGGAAATGGTTGGAACCAAATGTGTAACATACTCAGTAATCTGACCTATATTAAATTTAGTTGAAACTTAAATTATAGATTATTTGATTTGTCATGTGTTTATATAGTGTTTTCGAACATTGAAAACACTTTCCTTAAAATTATTAGCACAACTTCATGACGTTTCAAAAGTAACACTCTTAATATTTTCTCCTTGGCATATTTCGGTTAAGTTAAAGTTTTAGTAGTATTAGTAACAATTTCTGGTGAAAGTTTTTTTTCTTGAGTGCAGTTGTTTAGAAGGAATCCTTTATCGACGATAAAATGAAAATAGGCCTTGACAATATTTAGGGTTAATTAAAATTAAATTGTATTCTTGAAATGTTGAATTCAAAGACTATAGGAGATTCCAAAAATGTGAAAATACTTTCACCTTATGTATACTATTTAAAAAACTGCATACTTTTGAGTTTCTTTAGTTTTAAAAGGCTTCTTGTGCTTTTGTGTTGATCTAAAATCTCTAAATTTAGAGCTGATTCCTTATCAAGTTTCCAACCTTAGGCTTTAATAATTTTTAATCTTTCAAATCCAGAAATGTTAATTATGTCATTATCTCTAACAAAGGCTTATTTCTCTCTGGTTGGAAATAGTTCTCATTTGCGTTTTAAATGTAGGAGATCACTATGATATCGCTTAGATAATGTTTGTTTCCCCTTCCCCTTTTAATGTGGTTTACTCCATCTCTCATCTTACTCTGTCTTTAGTTTTTGCCTTGTCAACTCCCCAGTGTAAAGATTGCTTCTGTATGACATATAGTATGTTTAAAATGGGCAATATAATGACAAGGAAGCTTGATTGTTTTTTATCAGACCAGTACAAACATGCAGGAAAAAGGGCTATTCCTTAGTGTGGAATAAGCTGCTTCCTGTAATTGTTAGTCTTATTATAAACTTAATTTGATTTAAGAAAAATATTGGTTTCTGAAGTCCATCACATTTTTTTTTTTCTAGATGATTTAATTGTGAAATTTGGCATCTTGTGCTTTACCCCTTTGTGGTTTGTCATTGTTCAAAACAAATTAATCATGACTTTTGTTTCTGGTTAGGCATTACTTTTTTTTTTTTTTTTTTTTTTTTTTTTTTTGCCTATAATGCTTGGTCGAAAAATTACTTTTAAATCTAGATAAAATTTACTAAAAATTTTACTTTAGTGATTGGTTTAATGAAGTTAACATCGTATTTAGGGTAGATGTATTTTCTGATAATTAGGAATTTTAAATGAGATTTTAAATTTTTTATTTTAAAATATTTTTCAAAGAATACGGTTTTAAAAAATTAACTTGTCAGCCTAAGAATTTCCATTTGGCTAGTTGCAAATTTGAGGATTAAGTGTGCTGGTTTTCCTAGTTAATCGATTAAGACTTGGATGTTTTAGAATAAGTATTTTAATTCCTTGCCAAGTTAACCTTTAGCCTGTATCTTGATTGTGGACAGTCCTTTTGTTTTACTGCTTGTTTTTGTTTTTGTTTTTGTTTTGTTTTTTGCTGTTGCTGGTGGTGGGGGTGTGTGTGCCAGCTCTTCCACTCAAGTATCTTCAACACGGTTGTTTGTTAAAGTTATGAATACGTATTGGGTTGGGCCCGTCATATAAAGGACATAAACTTGAGTTTGAAACCTTTTATTGAAGATAGAGATGATCATAGGATTACACATAAAACCTAGGTCTTAAACTGCTCTACCTTTAGAGAGAAATTTTTGACTGAACCCTTAGAGCAGTCAGTATATAGTTTTTTAAAAAACAAACTTTTTTTGTCATGAAAATGAAACAACAGTAGTTGAATGCAAATTGTTTTAATAAAGTTTTGTAATTTAGAATTGAGAAGGTGAAGAGTACAGTCAGACTTAGCAATCCTGTATTAGGGGAAAATGGAGAACTAGTATTTTTAAAGCAGATTTTGAGTTTTCAGTTTTTTAGATGGAGGAGGGGTTAAAGCTGCTGATATGGAAATAAAAAATGTATAATGAGGAAGGACAGTCTAAATCTTTTTATTGTGGATATCAGAAAAATTAGTGTGTGGCTCAGAAAAAGAGCAGATGCATTAGAATGCCTTATTACTGATTTGAAAAATACATTTTCATTTTCTGATGATCTTTTTGTGTTTATAATAAACTTTCTGTCTGACCTCAGTTTAGTTTGTACCCTCCCTGCTCCCTCTCCTTTAAATATATGAGTAAAAATATTTTGTTAAAACTTGCTTAAATAGTTGATATTTTTTCATGTTAATGTTTATTTTCACTTTGTTTGCCTTTGTTATTGGATGTATCATAAGATTTTCTTGCCATCATTTTTTTTTTTCCTGAGAATTCATTTACAAAAGCTTTGACTTAAGAATTATGTGGTTGTTGGTATTGAGAGAACTTTTGCTATAGAGATTTCTTAAAAAAAGTTTTTCTTTTTGTCTGAAGAAGCAATTATTGTTGTCAGTAATCATCATCTGTAACAAACAGATTTTAAGGTGAAATAATCTCCTCTTTAGGATTTTGCTTTTGTACACAGCCCTTGAATTAGTTGTAGTAAGAAGGAAGCTACTATTTATAATCACTTCTTTCCATTATCTTTTCTCACCCAGGAGGTGTCAGCAGCTATATATTGGCAGTCATGGGAAAGATCAGTTGTATCATTATGGGTCATTTATTAGACATTCATTCTGTACTTTTAAAGCTAAATTTCCCTGTAGGTGGAAGGTGTTTCCTTTGTAAACTGTATCCAGTTTGCATGTTTTGTAGTAAAAGTATCCGACTGTAACACAGTTGAGTTGATGGAAATAGGTCTCTTTGCTAGTCACATTGACTAGTGTATTTGGGATGAACACTTTTTCTTAAATGACTGAGAATGTCAAGTTAAATCAAGTTAATTTGACTTCTTAAATGCTTTATGCACATTATATTTCTGTTAATGCTTCACTAGTCACTGTCACTGTCCTGGAGCTGATTGAAATTGGTCAGTTTCTCATAAGAGCAAATGGTTTTTGGTTTCCTTTTTCAGGGAAATAGATTTCTGTGATGAAAGAAGTGAAGTATAATAAAATCCTCTTGCTTTGACCTGGCCTTCACTGAAGCATGATTCAGATTCTTTTTTTTTTTTGAGGCCAATATACTTAGACATGTAAGGGCTTTTTTGTGTGTGTGGGTTTTTTTTCCCTTTTTTTTACAGTTTGGTTTGGTTTTTATATCAAGGGAATTACACCAGTGTGATCATAGGAGCAACTTTTTATAAACTGACTGGAACTACAGTTTAATTTACTTGAGAAATTCAGTGTAGCTAATACATGTGTTTGATTTATTTGTTTGATGTTGCAGTTGTAAGCAAAACTTGCTCTTCTCTGTTGGAGATGGAAAATGCTATGACATTGTGGGTTTTTGTTTGTTGATAACTTAAAAGGCAGCCCACTGAGCAAGTTTCTGCTATTGGTATGTCAGCTGTTATGAACATATCCAAGGTTCTATTTTAAGGCCATGGGATGGGGAGTGGTGAGTGGGCCTGTGTTAGGAGGTCACAGAGATATATACTAGCTTTTTATTTACATGATCAACGGGACTTCATTTTTTTCCTCCAATCCCTCCTCTATTTGACATTAAGACAGCTTAATGTGAATTTTAAGTGCAATAATGTGTTGTTTACCCTTAATGATAACTTTTAGGGAATATTTATACCCCTTTTGAAAATTGGCATATCAATTTTGGGCCCAAAATAGCTAGATTATTTGATGTTTTACAGTTATATTTTTACTTAACAGAGAAGCACAACTAACAATAAACTTTTATAGTGAATATAGTTTGTTATGTTAGTGGGACTGTTAAGAAATTTGTTTATAACCTGAGTCTGTGTTAGGTACTCCCTTCTGTGGAGTGATCGTTATAGTTAGCATTGGAATATTATTGCCTGTCTGCCCTCTTAAAATTACTTTCTTGAAGGTGCCTACCTTAGAGCCTGGCATACACTTCTCAGATGCTTGTTGAATTAAACATGTTACATCTTACCTCTTTTTTTGATTTCTAGTTTCTTAAAGATAGGGTATGTGCACATGGTTTGAAAAAATGAAAATCCAGAGGTGACATTAGAAATAGTGTCTAATAATTTTAGGAAATGAAGCAGTTGTGTGATTATTGATAGTTTTATGCCCTTAGAAGAAAAGACATTTGTATTTTTTCTTAAAAATAACTTTAAAAAATGTCATGTTATTTGTAGTACTTGCTGTCAAGGTGCTTAATGTTACTTTTACTGTTATTATTGGGAAGGAGATTTAGAAAGATAAAATTGCTTTGCTTAAGCAGTATAGTTTCTTGTCAGTCCTTATACCAAAGGGTATCAGTTCATAAGCAGAGAAAAACTACCAGTGCTTATCTTAGCTCTTGGAAAATTTTGGCATTTATGGAATTACTTAGGTAAACTTTCCCCACCCTGTTAGTTACCCTTTTAAAAGTCCATATATATCTATATAGTTCTTGTACTCCATGCAGGGCACAATAGATAGGAATGATTTCTTGTCCCTAGGTGCTGCTTTGGTGTGTTCAGGATAGACTGTATTTGAGTGACTTCAGTTTAAAAGGAAGCTGAGTATAATCATACGTAGCTGATTGTCATTTAACACAAATAGCTGTGTTTTTAAACATAGGTGTGTCTTTAATTTAAACAGTGCCATCACTTAGAAAACTGATAAATTGAAGCTTTCACTTAGCTGAAACTTAGTTCTTTTATTTCTTTTTTTCTTTTTCTTTTCTTTTTTTCCTTTTTTTTTTTTTTTTTAGTCGGAGTTTCACTCTGTCACCCAGGCTGGAGTGCAATGGCATGCTCTCAGCTCATTGCAACCTCCACCTCCTGGGTTCAAGCAGTTCTCCTCCCTCAGCCTCCTGAGTAGCTGAGATTACAGGCGCCCGCCAATTTTTTGTATTTTTAGTAGAGACAGGGTTTCATCATGTTGGCCAGACTGGTCTTGAACTCTTGACCCTGTGATCTGACCACCTCGGCCTCCCAGAGTGTTGGGATTACAGGCGTGAGCCACCACGTGTGGCCAGCTCTTTTATTTCTAAAATGTCTATTACTGTGCTTTAGCGGTAACAGTGTTTGAAAGTCTGTGATGAATTTTTAAAAAATATATTGCAGAATTGATTTATCTAGAATTCTCGTAATTAGCAAGAAAAGGACTGCACTTAATGTTTTCATCTTCAGTTTCTTGATGTGGAAACTAGTTTGAAAATCCAGCAATCCTATCAAGTCTAACAAAATATGTTCAAAAAGTTGCTTCATGTATTAGTCTAATATTTTTATAGAACTAAATTTTGAGGTTGGGGAAATGAATTGATTGTAAGATTTCGATCACATTATTTATTATAAGCAGAATGTGTCATACTCTGCTTAGCAGATAAACAGATATTGAAGTATCAGAAAGAACATCATTAGTCGGGTGTGGTGGCTTGTGCTTGTAACCCCAGCTACTTGGGAGGCTAAGGTGCGAGGATTGCTTGAGCCTGGGAGGTCAAGGCTGCAGTGTTATGATCGTGCCACTGCACTCCACTTTGGGCAACGGTGGGACCCTCTCTTAAAAAAATAAAATAGAATAAAACATTGAAGTGCAGTTACATCCTTAAGTGGCTTCACATTATGGCCACAATGTAAGTAAAGGGCATGTGTGTGTAGGCATTTATATCTGTAAGTGGAGACATGCGGTGAATGTGAGCTGGGCTTTGTGAGTACTGGGGCTGGTTAAGTTCCAGCTGAGAAAGGTTTTCAAAATGATGAAATATCTGGTTGGCCCGGGGATTGAATAAGTAGCAGGCCTTAAGTAAGCACCTTGCTTTTGCTTTAGTGCAGGAGAGGTCATTGTGGAAACTGGACCTGATCTGGTCAGTAGCAAATCACTGGGGAGCCCTTGGCTTTTAAGCTGATTTTAGTTTGAAATACATAGGAAAAAGCAACAAAATAATAGTACATTTTAAGAGTAGAAGTAGGAAAATGCGTGGTAAAAAAACAAACATACAATTTTAAAATTTGAAACCGAGCCAGGCGAGGTGGCTCACGCCTGTAATCCCAGCACTTTGGGAGGCCGAGACAGGCGGATCACGAGGTCAGGATTTCGAAACCAGCCTGGCCAGTATGGTGAAACCCTGTCTCTACTAAAAATTAGCCAGGCATGGTAGTGTGTGCCTGTAGTCCCAGCTACTTGGGAGGCTGAAGCAGAAGAATTGCTTGAACCTGGGAGGCGGCGGTTGCAGGGAGGAGATTGTGTCACTGCACTCCAGCCTGAGCGACAGAGTGAGATTCCATCTCAAAAACAAATAAAATTTGGGACCTTTTCGTAAACTCTTCAATGTCATAGTTTTACAGGGTCTCAAAATTACCTTGCAGATTGTATCAGAGAATTGTGTTTTAGAGCTGCAGGTTTCCTGAGAGTTGGGGGCTTCTCATAGGTGCAGAGACTTAAGACTTGAAGCGGTTGTGACTTGCCTGTGTCTCAGGACAAGTTAGCAGCAGAGCTGGAGCGAGACACTCACTTCTCCCCTCTGTTCCATTGTATGGCCTCTCCACAAGGGGAACTGGAGGGAAAAACCTGGAATATTTCCATGTGCTAAAAAGCTGCTGCTGTTGCCTCAAGTTGTGAAGGTAAAGAAGAAAAAGCAAATGGTTTTTTGCTAATTCTGTGATATGCTGGTTTTGAACAAATGATGGTCAAATTCTTAGAACTAGAATTTATTTTTAATGATAACTAATTAAAAGGCTAAAAGCGAGAAAGGCATTTTTAGAGAATTTCAGCTCATTCACTTCTTTGTAAGCAAAGACTAGAGCCTCAGTTTTTTGAATAATGTAGTAAAAATTGTTGCTGCTATTATTTTTACTAACTACTGAAGAGGAAACATTTTTGATTCGGTGATTTAATAGAGAAGTATACTATTGCTAAGTGATTCAAGTCAGGAGTGTATACTTGTATCAGTTTTAGATCAGCTTGGGGTAAACAGCCCAGTAATATATCAGGTAGATAACTGGAGAGTGACACCCATGAGGTGGATGGTTATGAATTGAATGGAAACGGTGCTGCACCAAGTAGCCACCACATCATATTCCTGATGCCAGCATCTGGAGGATGATTGCTCATTTCAAATAATTCAAACAAATTAAACGTAATCCACAGTTCTTTGCTGTGTTACAGTAATTGTATCCCTTTGATATAGTTGTTACATGGCAGGTGAATACATTTTTTTAAGAAAAAAATTTCAAACTGGGATCGAAAAAATTACCCTGAAACTGCACCTAATTGTCTATTGTCGCTGATTCTACCGTGGTTGCAGTGATGCCCCGTTATCATGAGAGTATTCAAGTTTTAACTCTGTGTGTGTGCGCATGCACATGCGTGAGCCAGCATAAAGATGAAATTTATGTTTTTGTGCATATGCTAATGAGACCCTGTGGTGAAGTGGTAAGCATTCTTGGACTGTAGACCTGGGATCTAATCATGACTCTGCAATTAACTAGTTTGGCGATCTTGGGCGAGATAACTAATCTCTCTGAACCTCAAGCTTCTTCATCTGTGAATGAAATTATTAACTGCCCTGCCAACCTGAAATCCAAATACTCTGAAGTTGATGGGTATTCAGAAGAGCCTCTCATACTATAAAGTAGCAGCATCACCTGCTTGCTTTTTTTTTTTTTTTTTTTTTTTTTTTTTTAAAGTCTTGCTCTGTCGCCCGGGCGCTGGATCTTGGCTCACTACAACCTCTGTCTCCCAGGTTCAAGCGATTCTCCTGCCTCAGCCTCCCCAGTAGCTGGGATTATAGGTGCACACCTCCACACCTGGCTAATTGCTGTATTTTTAGTAGAGACAGGGTTTCACCATGTTATCCAGGATGGTCTCAAACTCCTGACCTCAGGTAATATGCCTGTCTCAGCCTCCCAAAGAGCTGGGATTACAGGCCTCCCTGGCCTGTATCATCTGCTGTCTATCAACATTTTAGAATTGTTTATGATAGGGTAAACAATTAAATAAGCAAAGCAGCTTTTAGAGGATGAGAAAAGAAAAAGAAAGGTAATGTATCCATGTAGGTTCAGCTAGTTTTTATGTGCATGAGAATCACTACTAACACTCTAGTAGTTTAGAGGATGTCACTTTGAGCTGAACTATCTAGTTATGTTTATTTGAGAAGTGGAACCTGAGTTGGTATTAACAGTTGGTATGATTTAATGAGGTGAATGGGAAGGTGGAGGATGTTCCAGGAGAAGGGAAGGTACAGCAGTGCCAGCACCATGGTGATGGGCAAGGCTTAGGAAATAGGTACGGATTTAGTTAGTTGAAATGGCAAATGCATAGATAGAAGTAGTGGGAATTAAGAGAGACTACAGAAAGCAGACCAGGTTAGGGCTAGATTGTGATGGGCCTTGAAGGCCAGAATACATAGTCTGAATTTTATTCTGAAGGTTGTAGGGAATCTTTAAGGCTTGGATTATTTGGGGGTGTCAGAATGAACTCTTTGTGCGTAAACTGAGAATGTGTAGAATATATATGGGTTTAAAATAGACATTGGATGAAGTGTGAAGAGTCAAACTATTATATATGTGGTTAACCCATTAGGAAAATTTTTTGAATAGTGATATTTTCTCAAAATAGTATTAATAAAAATATTTATATTGAGTGTTCTGTATTTTAAACTCTAAAGATTTTTTAAAGTGTGTTTTAACTAGAAACAAGTCTTTCTTTTCCTTACCTACAGATTAGTGTATTCATTCTGAAAGATGGAGAACATGTGGGGCTCATTTGTTTAGCTGTCAGCCCAATTTTTAGTTAGAGAATTGAGCTTTCATTTCTATATGAGCTAAAGACAATTGAAGAGACTCTTGGAGAGAATCTTTGGAGTTCTTGAATTAATTTGCCTTGAAGAAAATTTTGTCCCAGTTTCAGAGATCGATTAAATATGTTTTACCAAGTTCGATGTGGACTTAAAATTTAATTGTATTAATTTTTGTATTTAGTTATTTTAAGTAAATGAGAGATATCTTGACATTCTATCCGAAGAGAGATACATATTTGTGTATCTTTAAAAATTAACACTTCCTTACATAATGACATTACACTGAACAGGATGGGTTAATCCTACAGATGATGTAATAACCAGTCCATATTCAGATTTCTCTAGTGGATCCACAGATATTCTTTATAGCTGGATTGTCCAAACCAGAATCTTACTCAACACCACTCGTTAAATCTGGTGGTTACACTTTTTTAAATCTAGAACCATCTCTTTTTTTTTTTTTTTAAATGGCATTGATTTAACTTGTTTAGGACTTTTTCCTTTATGCGCTATGTATCTATTAAATTGGAAGCTAGATCTAAAGTAGGTTCAAGTATAGCATCTTTCACTAGAGGACGTCATAGGTGCTGCTGTGTACTTTATGTTATATCACATCAGGAGGCACAGTAACTGGTTCTGCCTTCAGAGAAGGAAAGATTGATAGCTGGATTAGAGTGGTGATAGATGAATCCTTGTACTTTAAAGGTCGTTTTTTTGTTTTTTTTCCTCTTGGAACCAGAAGGTGCCCCATCAACATTCACACCATGGTTTTTAACCAGTTTTTTGCCTGAATCAGTTTCATTAGAGCTTGCACCATGATGATATTTTAATTCGGCCATTCTTTCTGCAATTACTTGGCATCCTTTGAAAGGTACAGCTTTCTCACACCAACACGGAAATACATTGCTGTTTTGGAGTAAGTTTCTAATAGGGCAAGCCGGATATATGCTGCTGTTTATTATTATTTGGTTCTCAAAGTAAAGTGTTGGTTTGCTGGCTGCCTCAGATGGAGACCAATGAATTTTTTCTCTTTTTTCTAGTCATCATTGTAGACTCATGGATTTCATAGATTCAATGTACTTAAGTCAACTATAATTAATTTTGATGTTAAAATTATTACAGCTTTAGCCATTGATAATTAAACTGGCTTCTGTGTCTGTTGAACTCCTACTTGCTTTCTGGGGCAACGTTATGCCCCAGGCTCCCCTTGTGCCTTGCCTGCCTTGCCTGTTCTGGAGCTAGACTTGGCCATTTCTCCAATAGGATTGGTATGAAATACTTGAATTTAGATGTTAAACATGTTCATTACTCTCAGAATGTGATTACTTCTGAGCCATTTTCTATGGACAATATTGATTTTAAAATTCGTTCATTTTTGTATTTTCAATTCAATTTTAACATTGTTAATTTTATAGTCATGTCTTTATTTTTTTTTGCCGACCACAGCTAAACTAATGTTGTTCTTGATGGTGACATACTTATTTGTTTTATTCTACGATATTAAGGAAAATACTTTCAAAATAACAAAATTAATAATATTACTAATAGTAAAACTATCTTAAAAAATTTTTTTTAAATTTGTTTTAGACATGTTACCAATAATAGATATAGCCAGTGACCCATTCTTCTGGTTGATGACAATTATTTTCCTTTTTTTTGGTGGGGGGACCCTCATTCTGTGTATACCAAGTTTTAATTTCTACTAAATCTTATTTTTGACTTTTTGATGCTGTCATTTATTAGCTGTGTTCTTTTGTTGTACTTACTGCTTCTACTAGCTTTTACCTTATGCTCAGCAGAAATGGAAAATACAAATATGTTTTAAAGTCAGGTGCATGCGTGTGTGTGTGTGTGTGTTATGGCAATGTGATCCAGAAAGATAACTTATAAGGAGATGGTTGTTTATACTAATGCTTTGTATCTTAAGCACGAAGGGTAGGGAAAAAAGAATATGACAGGCAAGATGTTTCAATTGAGCGAATTCTTCTGAATAGTATCAGTAAAAGAATATAGATAGATATTTAAAGCTTTTAAAGTCATATGAAGTGGGGGAGACCTCATAGGTAGAACCTAAGTCTTAAAATTGTATTTCTTAGTAGTTGCAAAATCTCTACTGCAAACTTGTTGTCATTAAGAACTTTTAGTAGTAAGGAACTTATGTTCCAGCAGATGGGGATATTAGTACACAAAAGAGAGCACTTAGTGATTAAAATGTGTTGAGAAATAACCCTTTTGCCAGAATAGGAAAATGTTCTTTAAATTGTAGGGGAAGAGTTACTCAGGAATATGACAAATAACAGTTACTGAATGGAATATTTTGATTGGCATGTGAAAAAGTTGTGATAGTTCTTTAAAGAACGTGTCTTTTTAAGAGACTATATGTTGGTATGTTGACCGTATTAAATGTAACTAGTTTAGGACATCAGATTCATTGCAGCTATTTTCCGAAATAGTTTCTGCCTTTACAGCTCAGTTGTTTGAAAGGTTTTTATTTTGGTGGGTGACTGAGTCACTTACATTGAGAGGTATCCTGTTTGTACGTTTTCTGTGTAATTATAAAGTCTTTAACCAGGCAGTTTATTTGTTTATTAAAATAAATCAAGAAAATGTGTCATAGTTTACTATATGTTATATGAAGAGAAAGTTCTTTTGGGGATCATAGTTTTATCATAGTAATAAAAAATTATCAGCAGTAGAAAGATAATCTTATCTCACTTTTTATTATAGTTTATAGCATTACGACATACTTTGTTAGTTTTTTTGGTAGGTAAATACTACATAGATTGCTTTAACATATGCTTTGCAATTGTTGAAGAAATACTGCTCGTTTAAGTTCCTTCTTAGATGTGATTCAGACGTGTACTTTTATTTAGTGTATTTAAGTTATATTTTCCTAGTTCAGTTATATTGAGCTTCTTTTTTTTTTTTTTTTTGCAACTGTCAAGGCAATTTAAAATACTCTTGCCTTCAATGACTTGAAATTGAACTCTGTACAGGAGAGAATTTGTCTTGTTTCTATATAGAGAACCAGGGAGGAAGAGATTGACTTTGCCACCTTTGTAACTGATAATAATTTGCATTTTAGTCCCTGCTCTCTAGCCCCACGTTTTTCCTTTTCTCTTATTCCCAAAATGTAGAGAATTGGAGATTGAGCCACACATTTTCAGTTCATCTTTGGTGGTAGCATGATTTGTAACTTCTTTCAGTCCTGGGAGAGGCAGTGGTGAGGGCACAGAGATAGTGTATAGCACCTTGTCTTTGAACCTTAATGGGAATTACTTCTTTTCAGGGAAATATAGTGATGGCCAATTTTGTTTGTACATTTTAAGATTGTTTCTTATAGTTGTTAGAGAGTATGAGAAGCTTGAATTTCTTTCAGTAATCCTAAAAAACTGTTATAAATAACTTCACATTTGTCGTAAGACATATTCCTTATCTCATTGGGAAAAACTAAAATGTATCAATTAAAAAGTTAAAAGTGCTCATCATTCACTGATAGCTGCTCTTAGTATTTCCTTCTGGTCCCCCCAACCAGTGTTTATGGATGTAGCAAAATTGAAATTACGGGTTTTTAAAAAAATTACATCATGAGCATTTTTCCTTGCCCTTTGATATTCTTTGCAGATATAATGTTTATAGTAATATATTTCATGCTGTCGGAGGTATATTATAGTTTACTTAACTAATCTGTTGGACATGCCACTTTGCTTTCAGGAAATGTGTGTAATGATAGCATTAAGTGGCTTCAGAAGTTACTTTTTTAAAAGCCTTGAGTTACAAAGTATTGTAACTGGGCATTATGAATACCAAACTCTTATTTTTGCAATGCAGTTAATCTGAAATAAGCATTTTATGTTGCATTGCAGTAGAAAATGGTTGTTAGGATGCAACATGTGATTTTTGAATAATGTTAGAATTGCATATTTCACATATTAGTTTTTAGTGATTTAACATACTTAATTGAAACTTTTCTATTCTAGGCTATTTGGTTGTATGCTATTAATATGTGTGGGATGTTATGAGGGGTACACTAACGCTTCAAGTTCATTTCTTCAAGTTATGTCAGTAGTTGTAAAGAATGTAAAAGTAAAAGTAACAAAGGAAATATAAACATACCAAGAAGAGTAAAGACTGGTGCTAAAGAGGGTGCTTTAGGCTGAGGAGGCTATGGAAAGTTTCAGTAGAAGAAGTAAAATGTCACCTGGCTCTTGAAGGACAGATAGGATTGAAGTAGAGAACAGGTAAGGGAGTGGTGTTCTAGACACAGGGAACAGTGTTCTTGAATGTGGGAACATTCTGAGTAGGGAGGTAAATAATTCTCTGTTAGAGCTTTTTATACCTTTTGTCTTAGCGTTTTCCTTTATCTGCCTCCATATTTTTGTTTTTAGTCCAGGTTTTCTTATCTCTGTCCTGTACAGGCATTACATTATAGAGTGGTGTATTAATGTGGGAGATTGCTGTGTTTGCTGCTGTCCTTCCCTTCCCCTCCCTTCATTTTCAGATGTTACTTTTTCTTGACTTTGACTCTTTTGCTTCTTTAGTTTTTTGGAGAAGAGGGGTATCTTACTGCCTAACTTTTTCTTTTAGCTATTGTTTATCTATAGGCTTAATTTGGCTTTTTATTTTTTTGTTTGCCTAGTGCATTTGGATTTTACTTAGCTTTTATTATGAAGCCATGTGTTTCAGTTTTTTTCTGTATGTGTAGGTGATTGTATGGTCTTATGAATTGATCCAGGAGCATGGAGGAAGAGGTACATCTGGATTAGTGAGTGTGAATTCTTGAGCTGATGGGTCTAAGCTCTAAAGGATAGATTAGTTGCCAGCATATTCTGGTCTAGATAGTATGGCATAGTTTTTACCAGTATGCCTTCTTTTCTCCGTCTTCCCAGTTTGCTTTTTACTCTGATGGCTTGAAAAAGCATAGGTTAGGTTGGAAGTGAGAGAACAAAACCTGCTAATTTAACTCTGAACAAGGGAGGCTTGAGGTTAATGTTTGAAAAGTGTGTTCCATGGAATACTGGTTTCCTGAGGTAGTCTGAGAAAAGAAGGGTTCTGTAGTCCAGGAAGTTCTGTACACTCCTTCCATGAATTCAGAATGTGTTGCCATGTTAGGTCTCCAGGATTTGCAGTCAAGAAAGTTAACTTGGTTTAACTGAGCATTTTCTGAAATTACTTGGTTTTTCTTTCTTTTCTTCTTGGTACTAGTTTTGAGGATACGTTATGGGAAATTTTAGGGGATTGTTAAAGACCTGTGGATCCTTGGGTCTTATTAATTTAATTCTGTTTTGTTGCTTGAAATATCTACCCAGGGTATTTTAAACTCTTCCTCCAAATAAGAATATAATCAAGCATCTAATGCACAGTCATATTATCAGTAAATTGAGGTTAAACTAAAGAGAGTCTCTCCTAGGTAGTGTCCATTAGCATTTTCCAGCAGGGTGAATCTAGATTTAGGAACAGTTCACTGTATATTTGCCTAAGGTTTTCACTGTCCGTGTTTTACACAATATGAATAATTTAAAATCCTTTTTTTTTTTTTTTTAAAGAGATGGGGTTTCACCCTTTCTAGACTAGAGTGCAGTGGTGCTATCATAGCTCACTGCATCCTCTAACTCCTGGGCAAAAGCGACCCTCCTGCCTCAGCCTCCAGAGAGGTAGGATTGCAGGGGTGAGCCACCACACCTGGATAATTAAAACAGTGGTTTTTTTTTTTTTGTAAGAGACAGGGTCTCCTGATACTGCCCAGCCTGGTCTTAAACTTAAGTCCTCAAGTGATCCTCCTGTGTCAGGTGTCAGCCAGTAATTTAAAATGTTTTGTTGGAGTAGTCTCTTTATTTCCCCACTTCCTTATAGATCTGAGTCATTTGCTTTGGAATAGTATGATAAAAGTGTAAGATAAAGGATTGCTAGACTAATATTTAGACATGTTTGTGTTGATGTTCTGTACAGGTTGTAGTTTTATAGGCTAGAATAGACTAAATTTTGATTGGTGATTAGTTGACAAGTGTCTGAAAAGACTTTATGTTGTTCTTTTGTAAATCTTGAGTAAAAGAAAATAACCAAATGGGGTAGTGAGTAGAGAGATAAATGAATCTCTTAAGAGAATGATAGTAATAAACGCAGGTGGAAGTAAGATCAGAGTTAGAAAATCTTAGATTTGTTTTAGGTTATAGGAAAATTGATTTATTTTACACGTTGGTAAAAGGCACAAGAGGCTTCTTTTTCACATTTTACTTTCATCAAAGTGAAACTTTTTTATTTGATTTTTAAATTGGACCACATTAACTGAATGTCATAGGATATGTCATAGTGACATTGTTTAGTTACATGGTAACTGCAGATAGGTCTCAAGTTGACCACATTTGAATATTACATATTACTTTGTGGCTATTTAAAGACAGATGGCTTGAAGCCTGAGACGGGGGAAAGAGTGAAAGTATAGGAGCAGGTGGTGGTAATTTAAGAAGATCCTCAAGTAGAAGTCTGATTTTGTGATTTCAGAGTCTCTTTGATTGTTAATGTTACTATTATTAAATAACAGGTACATATATTCTAACAGTATAAATATGAACCAGAAAAATAAGAATGAACCACAGGCTGGGCGCGGTGGCTCACACCTGTAATCCCAGCATTTTGGGAGACTGAGGTGGGCGGATCATGAGGTCAGGAGTTTGAGGCCAACTTGGCCAACATAGTGAAACCCTGTTTCTACTAAAAACACAAAAATTAGGTGGCGGGCACCTGTAGTCCCAGCTACTGGGGAGGCTGAGGCGGGAGAATCACTTGAACCCGGGAGGTGGAGGTTGCAGTGAGCTGAGACCACGCCATTCCACTCCAGCCTGGGCAACAGAGTGAGGCTCCGTCTCAAAAATAAAGAATGAACCACAAAAGGTAGCATGTCTTGAACTTTTGAAATGCTATCTATGAGGATAAACATTTTGTTATGAACTTAAAACATGTACGTACACATTTATGTAACTCTACAATTCAAAGTTTCGTGAAATAATACTTGTCTGTACTACCTATTATGCAGTATAGTATTTTTCTATTCTATTTCATTTTTAAAAAGGTTGGTTGTGATTGATAATGTTGATTTAGTGGCTTGTGTGCTGTATAGTCTTAGCAAAACTGATGTTGACTCCTGCTGTAATTTAGTTTTCAACAAACTTTTTTTTTTTTTTTTTTTTTTAATCCAGCACTTCGCTGGGTGCTAAGGGGATACAGAGATGAGTAAGACATAGTCTAGTGCTCAAGGAGCCTCACAATGGTATGGAGAGTGATGAAAATAAGAAGCTGCAATGTTGTAACTGCTCTAACAGAGGCATGCCCAGCCTGAGAATGGAAGGGACCACATCATTTCCTAGCAGGAAGATGGCAGTTTCTTCTAGGTTCGCAGATTACCGCATATAATCTGATAATCCCTCTTATGATGGGCTTACCTTGTTGGGAAAGTTAGTTTTTTACCTAGATTTTGTAAAAACTAAACAAATCAGGTTTACTTGAAAATAAAATATGTTTGAACTTTTAGCTTACTGGACAAGTTTGTTAAAAAATAAATATTAATCCTGGCACTTTGGGAGGCTGAGGCAGGCGGATCACGAGGTCAGGAGATAGAGACCATCCTGACTAACACAGTGAAACCCCATCTCTACTAAAAATATAAAAAGTTAGCCAGGCGTGGTGGCAGGCACCTGTAGTCCCAGCTACTCGGGAGGTTGAGGCAGGAGAATGGCATGAACCCGGGAGGTGGAGCTTGCAGTGAGCCGAGATCACACCACTGCGCTCTAGCCTGGGCAACAGTGTGAAACTCCATCTCCAGTCAATCAATCAATCAATCAATAAAATGTTAATTATATAGGTAATCTTTAATAAAATTAAATTTTACAAATGAGTAATATTTTCCTAAATATGTCATAGGAACTAGCTTTAATATTATTATTGGAGAAGTACTTTTTTCCTGACTTTTCCCCCCCTCAGTATTGTGACTTGTTAAGAAAGGTAAAGTCAGATAGAAGTTTAATATAAAAATGTATTTGATTATTTACACAGATGGTAAATTAAACTGTAAAACCATTAACTTTTAAATAATGGAATAAAAGATGGATACTTCATTATCCAACACTTAAAAATGATTTTTTTTTTTAAATTGCAACTTGAGTATATTCTGTACATTGATTTATCCCCCCACGGCAAATTCACAATAATACTGAATCTAGAATTTAGTAAATTAGTTGCATATTATCCAAAAAACATAAAGCATGACATTTCTATAGAATTTAGTTTCTGTAAGTTACACAATTGTTACAGATTTCTCCTGTGAAGGATAGGTTACTACATCAGGTTGAAGAAGCTAATGTCGGAGTGAATGTGGTGGCTGCCTTAGAATGATTTTGTCAGTAGCAGTGAAAAATGTTTTCCTTATAGTTCTTGTGCAGCAGGCCATGGAGTAGAGCACATTTTTATAATAAAGGTGATGAATTTAATCGCAAACTGGCAGCCAAATGGAAATTGCAGACCTTGATACTGGGAGAAAATTGCCTATAAAGCAACTCTTGAGAGAACAGGCTTTAAATTTATCCACCCATTTCGACATTGAGGAGAACATTGGAATCATAGGATATTTTGCTTGGCCTGCTTAGTTCAGATGAATGACACTTGAGTATTCTATTTAAGTGTTAGAGATGGTTTAAAGTTAAATTTTATACATATTAAAGCCTTTAGCACATGCATTTTGTATTTTATAAAGTATTTAAAAATTTGCTGGTTTTTAATATTTTAGTAGATGATATGCCTAATGAAATCCATTTGCCACGTTTCTAGTCACATGCCATGTATTTCATGTTTCTGCTGTGTATATGAGGAACTGCATTCTTAAAATGTGGGCTTATAATTAACACACTAGTGACAGAATGTTTGTCATATAAATGATCAGTCTTTACTATTTTCTATTGTATTTAAGCCATTTATATTATAATATTTAAACACAGAATGGTAGAAAATTTCTATTATGGGAAAATCTGGATTTTTGTCATTTTTTACTCCAAGTGACTAATGTTTGTAATTTCTTAGGAATAACCAAACCCTTGATTCAGTACACACTATTTAAAGTGTTTAATCCAGAATTTAGGTGCATTGTAGTGTGTATTTTGAGATGCCTGTTCTCTCCCACAGTATACATGCTTGTTAACAGATAGCTGATGTCCAAATTCAGAGAATTATTTGTGGCTATTGGAAACATTTACCCATCCAAGCAAGGTAAATGTTTAAAATGTAAAAATGCTGATGTAAAATATAAAAATAACATTTCTCATTATACTTATTGAAACTACTTGGGTTTAAAGGGCAAGAAGTGTTACTTCTAGAAGGTTATTAGATTTTGCTTCCATACATAACCCTGATTCCTTTGACTGTATTTTTGGGCAACATGGTACATTACGTAAAAAGGGTATAGCTGTGGTAAATCTTTGTTCTCTTTAGGTATAGAATTGTGGAAGTGTTTAGTTTAAAGCAAGTATGAAAGCTTAGTATTTTGATGGAGGAAGCAAGAAAAACGTTTTACAAATTCTCTATTCAGGGAACAACTTATTGAGGTGGTCATGAGACTGAAGGTATGAAAAGGAAGAAGAGGCCAGGTGCGGTGACTGACACCTGTAATCCCAGCACTTTGGGAGGCCGAGGTGGGCAGATCACTTGAGGCTAGGAGTTCAAGACCAGCCAGGCCAACATGGTGAAACTCCATCTCTACTAAAACTACAGAAATTAGCTGGGCGTGGTGGTGCGTGCCTGTAGCAGGAGAATCTTTTGAACCTGGGAGGCCGAGGTTGCAGTGAGCCAAGATCATGCCATTGCTTTCCAGCCTGGGCGACAGAGCCAGACTCCATCTCCATTAAAAAAAAAAAAAAAAAAGGAAGAAGAAATAGAAGTGTTCCTTTTCTTGCTAAAGCAAGAACCAGTAAATTGTATCTTTTTCATTGAAAGTAGTTCCATCTAAATTACTTTAAGAGCTAGACTTTGGAGAATGATTACATTCATAGGAGAAGAGCATGTAATGTGGAAGATACATTTGAATGTTTAGCCATCTCTAAATTTGCATCAAAAGGAGAGTTCAAAATAAATCAACTCTTTTATTCCCTTATTGGTGACATAGATACTTGGTCATTTGTTTTATTTGGCTAAAGGAAGCTGTGGCAAGTTGAGAATTCAGAGGTAAAACCTTTGTGAGAGAGATGTAGTTTAATTATTTTAACTCTAATTCTCCTGATCCAGGAAAGCTTTATTTTTACTTTCAGATGAAAACTAAAATTTGTTATAACATGAAGCTTATTCTATATATTCTATATAAGCTAGAATACATATTTTACATATTCTATATAAGCTAGAATAAGCTTCATGTTACGCATTATATACATTGTATATGTAAGCTATATATGTATATAATTTAAATGATATAAGTGGTGTATGTGTATGTATAGTACTTATATTAAAATTTTACTGTTTTTCTAGTGTATTGATTATGAAAGTATAATTAGCTGAATAATTTGTTTATGAGATGATACTAAATTCAGTTCCCATAGATACTGGTGGTGATTTACTTTTTAGAAAGAGTTTTTCTTGTTACATGCTTAAATCCACACCTGAAATGTAGCCATAATTTAGTTCAAGATTGTTTATGCCAGAGTCTGAAAAACACCTGAATTGAGATTTTTGAGTGGTTGTGAATGGATTTTAGAATCGTGTGTTGAACAGTTCCATCACTAAATTAGCCATAGTAATGTTGCTGTTTCACATTGACGGTTTCAGATGTGCTGCTTTTCAAATTTTTGTTTTTGTTTAGATAACTATTTTAGGGTTTGAGTTACAGTTATGCGAGTTTACATTACAGTAATGCAAATATACATTCTGAATTTATGCCAATATGTATTAGAAGCTAAAATGCCCTCCCCTCCCATCTCTGTTCCCATCTCTGTATCCCTCAAATTATTCATTTGAGGTTAAACTAATTTTAAACTCCGGAAAAGTGGTTAAGCCAAAAAAGGTCAGATCCTGGAAGCAAAAGTTCTGACCTTTTAAAAAGAGTGTTGGAAAAGTATTTGACGGTCATTTTCATAAGCTAAATGTACTGTGAGGTTTGTGTTTGAGTAGCTTTTAAGGTTTTCTGGATTATATGGTCGAATTTTAAGGAGGAACTTAGGAAAAATGAGTTGGAAAAGTTAAGCTGTTACATTCTACCTTCCTTTTACTATGTGTAGTAAATCTACACGTGAGAAGTAATTTGCAAACAGCATTTGTTAAATGTCTTTTCTAAGTATTCTTTATGCCTACAAAGTCTGGGAAAAGACCATTTTCAGATTTCAGATAAATAATTATCAGATCAGTAGATATTATCTTTCAGATCTGTCAGAACACAGTATTTCCAGAATATATAATTTTACATCACCATCATCATTTATAATGATACTGATGACCAGTACTATTATTTTAAAGAGAAAGATATGTATACACACACACACACACACACACACACACAGAGTCATGCGTTGCTTAAAGACAGTGATAGATTCTGATAAATGCATCATTATGCTATTTCCTTCTTTTGCGAACGTCATAGGGTGTACTTGCATAAATCTAGATGGTATAGCCTACTACACACCTCAGCTATATGGTACAGCGTTTTTTGTTCCCAGGCTGCAAACCTGTACAGCATGCTACTGTACTGAATACTGTAGGCAGTTATAACACAATGGTATTTGTGTAAACATAGAAACATTCTGAAGATAGAAAAGGTACAGTAAAAATATGGTATAAAAGATGAAAAGTTGTATACTTGTATAAAGCACTTACCATAAATGGGGCTTGCAGGACTGGAAGTTGCTCTGGGTGAGTCAGTGAGTGAGTGGTGAGTGAATGTGTGAAAGTCCTAGGATACTACTGTGGATGTAATAAACATTGTATTCTTAGGCTGCACTGAATTTATACAAGATATTTTTCTTCAGTAATAAATTAACCTTAGCTTACTATAACTTTATAAACTTTTAAAATTTTTAAACGTTTGACTACAATTACAGTTTAAAACAAAAATACATTATACAATTGTACAAAAATATTTTCTTTATATCCTTATTCTATAAGCTCTTTTCTGTTTTTAAAGTTTTCTATTTAATTTTTACTTCTTAGACCTTTCTGTTGAAGACAAACATGCACAGTAACCTAGGCCTACACGGGTTCAGATCATCAGTTTCATCATCTTTCACCTCTACAGCTTGGCCCACTGCCAGGTCTTCATGGACAAGGGCCATGTTGGTTACCAGTGTGTCTCCAGTACAGTGTCTGATACCATAGAAAGATAGGAACAGTTGTATTAATAATAACCGATTCTTGAGCATCTATTATGTGCCAGACACCTACAAATATTTGTTGTTCAAGTGAAAGAGTTTATTTTATCAAACTCAGAAGTTTCACTCTAGAATAATCCTTTTTAACTGCTGACTTCAGTTGGTCCACCTGTTTTGGCCTCCCAAAGTGTTGGGATTACAGGCATGAGCCACCACGCCCTGCTGAATAATCCTTTTTTTTTTTTGAAACAGAGTTTCACTCTGTTGCCCAGGCTGTAGTACAGTGACTTGGCTCACTGCAACCTCTGTCTCCAGGGTGCAAGCAATTCTCATGTCTCAGCCTCCTGAGTAGCAGGTATTACGAGTGTGTGCCACCATGCCCAGCTAATTTATGTATTTTTGGTAAAGATGGGGTTTTGCCATGTTGGCTGGGCTGATCTCAAACTCCTGACCTCAAGTGATCTGCCTGCTTTGGCCTCCCAAAGTGCTGGAATTACAGATGTGAGCTACTGCGCCTAGCCTAGAATAATCTTAGAAGTCCTCATGGATGAGTAAATATGGATGGTGAAAAGCTTAAATGAGAATGTCTTGTCTGATTTTCATTCCACTTTTAATTTGAATATACCATTTCCTTTCCCCCCTCATTGTATATGTCTCTACTTTTTTGTTCTTTTCTTTATTCATAGTTCTAATTTCTACTCACTGCCCCATCTTTTCCCTTTTCTCTATCTAGCTCTTACCATCTGTCATCACTGTTTTTCCCACTATCATGATCACTCACTCTAGCAGCAACCAAATTTAACTTTGGGGATGGAGCAGTAGTACTGGAGAGGCCAAATGGTATGAGTAAAATAATACAGCTTTTGGAGTCAGAGCTAGATTTTCATCTTTATGTGGTCTTTGGTGAAAGTACTTAATCCCCAAATCTGTCTTTCCTAACTATGAAATGAAGGTGAAAATACTACTTACCTGTAAGGGAATCTACCTGATCATACTGTAATAAAATGCTGACTTCCACCACAGAGTTCTTGGGGAGGCTCTTTAGTGGAAAGATGTTAGACTTCATTATTCTGAATTCTGGATTTGTATCTCCTAGCCATATAGACTGAATGACCATAGAATCCAACATAATGCTTTTAATATTGGCATAACTTCCTTATTTTAAGTTATAGGATGATTATGAGATATAGAAACTCAATAAAAGGTAAAATTATTCTTTGTGTTGTGAAGTATGTTTAGAGGTTTCTTTTAAGAGGTCATATTTTGCTACTCTGCTTCAACGATAGTTTTTGTTCATTTAGTTGTTATAGAACTGGGACCATGTCTGCATTTGCACATGACTATATTCCTAGGGCCTTGGCCAGTGCCTAGTACATAGTAGGTGTAAAATACATAGTTGTTG
Source organism: Macaca nemestrina (assembly GCF_043159975.1). NCBI lineage: Eukaryota > Metazoa > Chordata > Mammalia > Primates > Cercopithecidae > Macaca > Macaca nemestrina. The sequence continues at coordinate 8,239,297 of NC_092129.1, read as the reverse complement.
AATGCGTATATGAAAAAATCATTATATTGTATCATTGATAAGACAGTCTTTTTTAAACACAGGTTATACTTTCTTCAGGTCAGTTCAATTTTGTTAAGTTTTTCTTTTAGGAAATTAAAAAGCTTTTATTATATTCTGAACGTATTTTTACTAAATATACTTTGAGTACAGGGTTAATCAGGACTGTGCTGGCTGTGAGTATAGGGTTATGATAAAGCTCAGTACGAGTGGATGATTGCAGTCCTTTTGTGCAATCCTGGCAGGAGCAGCCTTTTCCTTATTGGCTAGGTTTTTTTTCTTAAAGTCAAGACTAATCATATATTTAGATGCCTGTACATTTTATTTTCTCATCTGAGGTAAGATACACTAGAAGAATGTAGCATTGATGTAATGAACATGTTATTAGCAAAGTGTTCTAAACTTCACGTGTCCAGAATAGAGAGGCCAAGCCATTTGCAGAAGAGCACTGTGCATTTATATTACTTTAAAGGGAAGAGGAGGAGTAAGCTAGCTAGAATTGTCGAGCACATGCCATATTGGTGCCTGAGTGAAGTTATAAGAAATGTTTTTGTAGCTTTGCATGTTTTTGTGCTAATAGTCCTAATATTTGTTCAAAAGGTGTTTTTAATCCAATGATGTAGATGTTACATATATAGCAAAGGGCAAAAACAGCTATCTGCCCTCTCAGTTAACATTCTAATGTCAACAGGCAATAATCAATAAACAAGTACAGTAACGTATTCAGAAATATGAATTATAGAAATAAATTGAAGGATAAAGGGGATCTGGAGTGTTCCCATGGATTGAGGCAAGTTGCCATTTAAAATAGGAAGATCAAGGTTGGACTCTTTGAAAAATTGGAGCAGAGATCTGACGGAAGTGTTAGTGTGAGCCATACTGCTTCCTGGGGAAGAGCTTTCCAAGGCAGGGAAAATGGTAGTGCAAAACCTTGAGGGCAGGACTAGCAATTCCTTGTGTGGACTGTAGCCAGGGACAGAGGTTAGGTTGGTTAAGGAGACTAGAGGTGAGGACAAGGGAGGGGAGCCTGTGTGGATGCTGTCGGCTATTGTTTATCTTTGTGAGGACCTGGGCTTTTATACCAACTGAGATGGGAAATTATTAGAGCAGTGGGTCTGGGCATCCTTTTAGGGAATCGGTGAAATCAGACTATCTTTGTGATAATAAGATGTTATTTGCCATTTTCACCAGCATTTACATAGGAATGTACAGTGGAGTTTTCCAGAGACTGCATGCTATGTGATATTGCAACAGATTGAATTCAAGAGATAAGAGAATCTAGCTGTCTTTAATAAACAGACATTTAAAAGATTGCAAAAGTATAAAATTGACTTTTTCAGTAATTTCTTTTGTTTAGTTGGAAAATATGTTATTTTCTGTAAAATGTGCGTTTCTGGTTAATATGTAATAAGTTTACTCATATTTTAAAATGAATAAAAATAATTTAAACATTTTTAGCTTTTATTTCTAGTACGGTAAGTTTTATTAGATACAACTTTCATGAACAAGGATCTCTTTGGACTCCTCCAATTAATTTTTAGAGAGTGGAGTCCTGAAACCAAAAAGTTTGAGCAGAAGAGTGACATTTCACTTGGATTTCAGCAGGCTAACTCCAAAGAATGAAGAATAGACTGACCAAGGTGGTGGTGGAAGCAGGTAGATCAGTTAGGTTAAGATTAGGTAGGAAATGATTGTGATTGGAGCTGTGATGTTAGGGGTTGTGGTGGTGAAGTGAAATTGGGGATATAGTCTGAAAGTTGAGTACACCGTATTTGCTAGTGGATGGAGTATGAAGTGTGAGAATGGACTTGACATTGTGCCATTGTCCAAGATCAGGAGGAACAAGTTTTTGGGAAGGCCTAGGAGTTTGGTCTTGAATGTGTCAAATAGGTTGAGAAGGGAGTTGGTGATAGGATTTCAGTGTGGAGGGTTGGTCTGGAATGTCCTTTACCAGGGTTTTTGTTGGATTGTATTAGTAATATATGTATTTTAAATACAGTATTTAGCTTCTATTCTAATCAGTTATACTTTTATAATCTCAACACAGAGTGCTGTGTTCTCCATTGAAAAACTGATTAAATTTGCTTTCCAAGAACGTTACATGATAGAATGTACACTCGAAGAGGCAGTAAAAAAGTAGTAAATGTAGATTTGCCAGTAGCATGACATAACTTAGATTTTCTGAATCTTTGTAAAGTAAACCAACTGTGGTTTAATTAAAGGAGATCATATTGCTTACCATATTAAAATACTGTTTTCAATACCAATTACTTTGACATTTGAAGGCACTGTAATATGTTGCTCTTGTTACAGACCAAGATATTTTTGCTGAAGTTTTATTTTTCTTTCTAATTCAATGTCAGTGGTTGCTGTAGAGGTTCTTTTGGAATATTGTGTAGATTGTTTCTTAAGCCTTTAAAAAACTCTTCTTTGCTGGGTGTGGTGGCTCACGCCTGTAATCCCAGCATGTTGGGAGGCCAAGGCAGGTGGATTACGAGGTCGGGAGTTCAAGACCAGCCTGGCCAAGATGGTGAAACCCTGTCTCTACTAAAAATACAAAAATTAGTTGGCGTGATGGCGGGTGACTGTATTCCCAGCTACTTGGGAGACTGAGGCAGATAATTCCTTGAACCTAGGAGGCAGAGGTTACAGTGAGCCAAGATTGCGCCACTGCACTCCAGCCTGGGCTACAGTGCAAGACTTTGTCTCAAAACAACAGCAGCAGCAACAACAGCTCCTCTTGGCTTTTTCATAGTATGAGAGAATTCTCTTACAACACCTGTGAATGTCTTTTGACATGTATTTTCTTTCCTAAAAATGTCATGAAGTGACAGACATGTATTTGCTTTGTTATGGAATTAAGGTGATACTAAGGTAAACCTATGCTACATGATTATAAACTTTAGGTTCTTGCTGTATTGAACTTAGGTGAAATTTTGAATACAATCGAAAAGGTTAATTAAAAATCAAATGAATTATTACCTAGGAAAAACCAGTTTACCCCTACCTCCTACACAGACGTAACTCCTTCAGAATTTTTGGAGCATCTGTTTCTTTTTCACTCTGATTTACCAAATTCCTTTTAAAGCCCTAAGGGATTTGGAGCTTCAAGAGGGCAAAATACATAGGTACAGACCTTTCCCCACTTCTTCAAGAACAAGTGTGGAGGAATCTGATCACATGAGGATTTGATGCTTTACGAGGATGTAATTTAAAGTAAATTTTGGTGGCCAGTAGTAGTTTAAGACATTTTAGAATATGTAGTTCTGGCAGGAGTAGGATTGACTGGCCTGGCATTCTCAACCAGTCGTTGAGTATATACAGCCCTTGCCTATGGGAGGCCAGTACAGAAGGAGCACAAAATGGACTTCTCTGGAAGAAGACAAGGAGATGCATTTTAGGGCAGATACAAGCTATAAATATGATGTGGTCTAACGTGCTTATTTTGCAGATGAAGAAAATGAGACCCAGAAGGTTCAGTTCGAAGGCACACAGCTCAGCTAAATCATGCCTGGGAAACAGGAGTAAAATCCAGGTTGTGTAAACTCAAGGCCAGTGCTTTTTGCCTTACCGCATGTATTAGGAAGATAGGCTTTTTATGGAAAGGTCATTGTTTATGGATTGTAATCTTTCTCTACCTTCTTTAAGGAAGGTTTAAAGTGTGTGTGTTTTCTTTTAAAGCAGTATATTAAAGAAAATCTAATTAAAATTTATAGATAAAATTTACAAAGCTTTTGCAAGAAAAGTCATCTGTAGTTGAGGTTAAACATTAGATCTTTTATCTGTGGATATTTATTTTGGAGAAGAATAACGAACATATTAAGGACTTACATTTAACGTATATTTTGGATGATTAGTAATGATTGCTTATTTGAAGAAAGCAAATATGTATAATTAAATTTTTAGCATTGTTTAAACCGTGGAAGATACTATTTTGAGTGATTTTTTTTCCCTTAGGTTTCTTTATCTTTTTTCACGGCTTTCATACTTTGTCACAATTATTTCCCCCCTTCCCTCATTAGAATAAATAACCCCAAAGTCCAAAGCAAACACTTTTTAATTATTATTATTATTTTTGCAACAGGGTCCTGCTCTGTCACCCAGGCGAGTGCAGTGGGGTGATCATGGACCACTGCAGCCTCTACTTCCTCAAGTGATCTTCCTACCTCAGTCTTGAGTAGCTGGGACTACAGGCATACCACCACACTTGGTTAATTTTTGTAGAGATAGAGTTTGCCATGTTGCCCAGGATCACTGTTTAAATTTTAATTCTTTATTTTAAAATAAATTTAGTCTTACATAATAGTGGAAAAAAATAATATGGGCATTAACAACTCATAAAATCATATAGTTATGGGAAGCAGGAAATGCGTATTGATACAGTACTATCACTAATATGCAAATCGTACTCAAATTTTACCTGTTTTCCTACTCATTTGGTTTTTCTGGTCCAGGATTCCACGTTGCATTTAGTAGCAATGTCTGTTTTGTTTCCTCCAATCTGTTTCCATTTCACATTCTTTCATGACCTTGATACTTTTGAAGAATGCTAGTTATTTTATAAAAATGTTCTTGAATTTGGGTGTGTTTGGTGTGTTCTCATGATTAGAATGAGGATCATTTTTGGCAAAACAATCACACACAAGCGCTGTTGTGTGCATCTCAGTGGATCATGCTGTGGGGTATATGTCATAATACTGGTGATATTAACTTTGATTAGTTGGTTAAGGTGATGTCTGTCAGATTTCTCCACTGTAGTTTCTCCTTTTTCCTTAGTCATTAATGAATGCCTTCAAGGGGAGATACTCTGAAACTGTACAGCTATCCTTTCATATTTTTGCTCACTAATTTAGCATTCATTGAATGATTTTTGTCTGCATTGATTGTTACTAATTAAAATTCTTTAAGGAAGATCTGTCCCCTTTCCCCATTGTATTTATTTATTCAGTTATTTATATCTTTTCTTATGGGTTGTAATTCATTATTATCACTATATAAGTAAACACTTTTAAGAAAAGTTCCTGAAAAGTTAATACATTGAGATAATTCAAAATTTAGAGACTTGTAAGAGTACATTTTCTTATATCCCTGTTATCTTGGGTACCCATTTCCATTGCTAAGAGTTTATTTTTATTCTTTCAGAAATATGAAAAGGATTGGGAGAAGAGTTGCTAATAATAATTGCTAGATTCTCAGGTATTTCTTTTTACCTGGATGCTGATGATATTGAACCAGCTTACTGTTGCATCTTCTTCTGATATTCATTAAAATGTTTCTTAACTAGTTCGCCATTAGATTTAAATTTACATTTTAATACAGTGACTATGTAGATAGGGACTGGCTTCCCCTGAGTATTCTAAGAAACAACATGACCAGAAGACAACATTTTCTATTAAATAAATAATAGTTAAATATTAACGTGTAAAGCTAAACAGGTTTAAAAGTAAACTCTTTTTTGGTAAGTTGAAACAAAAGTCGATTTAAATGAGAAAGGCTGCCTATCCAATTAAGTAACTGGTTTTTCAAAAGTGAATGAAGGACCTCCCCACCAAGTCCCACACTCTGTTCTGTTCTTTTCAGTGACCTATTTTACTTTCTCTGTCTACCGGCAGTATCCATTTATTCATTCAGGATGTCACTTTAGGAACCTAGACCTGGAGTTCATCCACAGAACTGTGTTTTGTTAAAATGGAGTGAAAGAAAGGGCTGAAAAGACTTTTTTTCACTCACTATTAAAACAGTGAACATACTGGTCTACACTTATTATAGTACAGCCAGCAGTACATCAAAAGGTGACTTGTTCCATTTTATTTCCATTCTCTAATTACCGTTTCTTAAAATGAATTCTAAGAGTTTCTTGTGCCAGGAAATCCTCTATGAAACTCTAAGTAAAGCGGGTTAGACTAGCTGTGACTTGGTCCAATTTCTTTTATTTTTTTGATTTACCTTTTCTTTATTTTTATTGATACATATTTTACATCTTACGAGGTACATGTGATTTTTTTCCTACATAGCGTGTATAATGATTAAGTCAGAGTGTTTGAGGTCTCCATCACATTGAGTATTTATTATATTCTGTGTGTTGGGAATAATTCAAGTTCTCTCTTCTAGCTACTTTGAAATATACAATATATTAGTTAACTATAGGCACTCTAATCTGCTGTTGAACAGTAGAATTCATACCTTTATCTAATTGTATGTTTGTACCTATTAACGTTCTTCTCTTCATCTCTTCTCCCACTCATTCATCCTTCCCAGCCTCTGGTATCTATAATTCTACTCTGCCTTTATGAGCTAACTTTTTTAGCTCCCATGTATGAGTGAGAACATAACGATATTTGTAATTCTTTAATCACTGAGCATTAGTTGTTTTTTCTTTTTATTTTGGGAGGACAGTAAAAAGGGTATTGTAATATATCCTCCTTCAGATTCTGGTGAAGACCAGTTGAGTCATGTAAAAAAGAACTAGATCGCTTTATTTTTAGAGTTGGGAGGCACTGAATTATAACGTCTTTATTATGCTGTTTTTATATAGGCAATCCCATGCTTGCAGTGTTTTGACATAAGCTTTCTGCTTTCTACTCTCCTAATAGGTGATTATTGTAAGAAAAATTTGTATAATATGAAAGCTAAATAGTCCTTGTAAATTCATCTCCCAGAGATGATTACTGTTAATAGTTGTATCTTTTTCGACTTTGTTGTGTTTACCAAAAAAATGTATACTTAAGTATAAATTTGATCGGTATGATAGAGGTTCTTTTCTATAACCCCTGGAACATGTGCAACTTACTGTTAGGTACTTCTGTAATACAGAACTGCTGCTGAGAACAATCAGGGAAATCGAATTAACATTGTTAAGGTTTTTGCTGTTTCGAATTTTTGCATGTGAAATTTATTGACAATTTTGGACCGTTGTTAATTTTGGTAATACAAAGAGGAGTTATGATTAATTTAATTTTGTAGTTTTTGTTTTTGAACTTAGAATTGTGAAGTACAGAGTACAATTTAACCCCTGGAATAAGGTTCCATCTAGAGAGTTACTGATAGCTTGGGTTTTTTTGTTTTTTTTTTTTCTTGCCAGTTTGAAAGCGGTTGCTTTGAAATTAAATTGGATTTATTTGGTTGTTAGAGTAAGCAAAACACATTTCACTTAATAGTGCATACTCTAGGCCTGGCGCAGTGGCTCATGCCTGTAATCCCAGCACTTTGTGAGGTCGAGGCGGGTGGATCACCTGAGGTCAGGAGTTCGAGACCAGCCTGGCCGACATGGGGAAACCCCATGTTTACTTAAAAAAAAAAAAAAAAAAAAATTAGCTGGCTGTGGTGGTGGGCACCTGTAATCCCAGCCACTTGGGAGGCTGAGGCAGGAGAATTGCTTGAACCCAGGGGGCGGAGGTTGCAGTGAGCTGAGATTGTGCCATTGCACTCTAGCCTTTGTGAAAAGAGTGAAACTTTGTCTTATAAATAAATAAATAAGTAATATATACTCTAGTAACTTGCTTTTTAATCTAGTTGCTCTCTGTACCTTGTGAATTTGGCCTCTTAAAAAGAGCACAGTGAAGGTAAATTCCATGGGTTCTTAGCTCAAAAATTACTTTAAAACTTTCTCTGTATTTAGTCAACCCTTAATTAAAGTTTGTTTCTTTTTACAGAAGAGATCGTTGTTAATCCTAAATACGTGAGGTTACATAACAGCCACCTTTTTATGAAGTGGCAGTTGTTCTTCAGTTTTAAATAGATTACTAATATTATTGTTTTAAGATTTAATGAGTATTATATAAATAAAAACAAGTATTTGTTATTAAGACCTAAAATAACTAAATCTTACTTTGCTCTTTGTGTTAGTGTACTGCTTTAATGTCTAGCAAGAGGTAGGGATTGCAGACAGTGTGGAAATACTGGAGCCTATTTAAGCTTCAGATGAAAGCAGTCATTTTAAGCTACCTCATAAAATTTATACTATGTATATCAAATTATATATGTGTTTATATATAGTTGTCATTTTACTGACAACTAGGATTTTCCATAAGTTAATGGAAAATGTAAAATTTGAAAAGCACATTTATGGTCAGACGACACAGTAACCTTTTTATTCCTTTATTAGCTCCTGTTCTAGTACAATGATAAGGCAAATTTTGTTGATGGATTCAAATGTAATGTACAAAGAAACAGCGGATAGATACCCAGTGAAAAAATATATGTGTCTATAACATCAGCATTGCAGGCTGAGCAGTTGAATCAGCTACCAGAACACTAAGTGTAAGATGCATTTTATGTGAGGTTTTCTTCAGTGTTTTAAAACTGTTTCGTTTTTTTACAAATCCTGAAAGTAATTCTTTGATGCATTTTGGTTTTGAATTTTACTTTTCATTAATATTTTGTTGCTTATGATTGAGTTAGTAAATATTTTTCATGTTTCATTTCCTAATTTTCATTTTCTTAGTTTAAATTTGCTGAAAAATTTATAAACCAGAAAGTAACGTAGAGCTGTATTTGATTCTTTGGCTCTCCAACATTGCAGTATTGATTTTATACACAGCCTTAGCTATGTATTTATATATTTCGGGAAATGACTGCTAAATGCTGTAAGATTTCTCATGCCATATTTTTTTATTCTCTTAACAGTTTTTCCTGTTGTCCTTAATTCCAGTGTTTTAGTTTTTCAGAGTGATTGATCTGTTAGTTAAATCCAGTAATTCATATATATATATATATATATATATATATTTTGAGATGGAGTCTCACTCTGTCACCCAGACTGTAGTGTGGTGGCACATTCTCAACTCACTGCAGCCTCTGCCTCCCAAGTTTAAGCAATTCTCCTTCCTCAGCCTCCTGAGTAGCTGGGATGACAGGTGCATGCCACCACACCTGGCTAATTTTTGTATTTTTAGTAGAGATGGGGTTTCGCCATGTTGGCCAGGCTGGTCTTGAACTCCTGACTTCAAGTGATCTGGCCACCTAGGCCTCCCAAATTGCTGGGATTACAGGGGTGACTCACCACGCCTGGCCCAGTAATTCAGATATTAAAAGGATGTGTACAAAAGTGGCAGAGTACATGTACAATAATTTGGATGCAATAAAAGAGTAGTGGTGATGGAAAAGCCAAAGACAAACGTGAGCTGAGGCTGTTGAAACATAAGAATGACTTTAAAACCTTTTAGCGAAATCCATAGTTGGGTGAATTAAGGGGAAAGAAAAAGGAGTAAAGGTCACATGAAACAGAACTGTGCAGTGACATCGGAGCAGAATTAACTGACAGTTGAACCTTAGTTTGGAAAAGAAAAAAATCAAGATAATTAAAGCAGAGAAATGTGATGAGACAGTAAGTAGTAACATGTTTTCAGGCCGACACAATAGTTTTCAGCATAGTGAAATTTGAAAAAAAAAAAAAAAAAAGGTAAATTCAAAAGATTGTAGAAAATGGGAGGAGCCTAAGTTCTGTAAAGGCAAGTACTCCCAAAACTTGAAAAATGTATATTCTGAACTTGATGGCATAACCTGTAGATTCCTAAACAGATGATTTCCTATTTAAACTGGTGGCTCCACAAGGAGGTTCTGGTCCCGTTGTAGCTTTGGATTTCATCAAGTAGTTGATGAAAAAAAGTTATTTTTGAGCTAAGAACAACCCATGGAATTTAACTTCACTGTGCTCTTTTTAAGAGGCCAAATTCGCAAGGTACAGAGAGCAACTAGATTAAAAAGCAAGTTACTAGAGTATGTATTATTTATTTATTTATTTTTGAAACGATGTTTCACTCTTCACCAAGGTGTGCCTGTATTTTGGGATCTGGGCCAAAGAAATGTGTGCTCTATAAAGTTGCAGTTAGTTGGATTCTTGACTCGGAGACTATTCATGCTTAAAGAGTATCAGCTGATAGATTAGTGTCAGTCTGCTGAAGGGGTATGTGTTGCAGAAAATATCCAGGAAAAAAAAATTGAAATCTTCTGTTGGTGTCTAAAAAACAGATGTAGAATTATGGAATGGTAGAGACTTGTCTTAACACCATTAGCAAAATGTCAGCAAAGATATTCTTAAGCATCATCAGCTCTTAAACAGTGATTATGGACAGGGCAGGGTTTGGGACTAGAAGTTGATAACCTCAGTTGCCTTACCCGTTGGTCATTATGGAATGTTGTGTACAATGTAGGGTTTTACATATTAAAAGGGACCTAGACAAATCAGAGTTCGTCTAAACAGAGTTCGTCTAAACAGCCTCCCATGTCGTTGGTTTAGGGAAGAGGACACTTAGATATTTTAGAATTTTTCAAATGTTTGTGGGGCTGCTGAGTGGTGGCCAGTGGTAGAAATTTTAGGAGAGCAGATTTTGGTTTATTAAAACAAATTTATAATATTTAAGATCTTTAGAGATACCTAAAAATTTATCTTGATATTGGGGATATTTAGATAGAAAATACATGCCTGGAGTTCATGTTGGGAGAGTTTTTGTACTACGTGTGATTAAGCAAACTGTTCCGAATGTTTAGTTCTCTGAACAACTGCTGCGGGTTGATGAAGGTAGCGCGGTGGTGGGGCATTTGAGTGTCATAATGTTTGATACAGCAAAATAATGTGTACAACATATTAAGAAGAATTCCTATGTTTCATGAGAACACCTGTGAAGCTGTTACTTACAAAAGGACTAAAGCATTTCCCAAACCCATACTTGTTGCATGTTTCTGTAGTAGTTTGGCTATAATTGTATCCTCCTGCTAGGATAACATTCGCAGAAGCCCTGATTGCCAGGACTTACAAATGGAAAGCTTTAAAGACAAAACTTTTAAAAACAGGATTACGGAGGAAAAGAATAAATGGGCTCTTGCATACTAAGATTGGAAACCAATGGATTCAGTTCATTTATTGAGTAAGCATATGAAGCACAGGCACAGAGAGGTTGTAAGAAAGGGACTTGTCTAAAATCACAGTTACTGTTAGAACTGGAATCAGAACTTGTTCTGAGTAACACAGAGGAAGTGCTGGTGATTTTCTACCTTTTTTTTTTTTTTTCCTGTTTATAATAATTGGCCAAACTCAACAGTGAATAAGATTATAAAGCCCTTGAGGACCGGAACTATGTCTTGGTCACCTTTTCATTCCCATCATTACTACCTTGTACCTTAATTGGTGTTCTGTTATGAAATTGAGTGATATATCTTAGAGACTGAAAAAAAGATGGTAAAAAGACTTATCTGTCTTCCTTATTAGAGTAAGTTCTTTGAGAGCTGGAACCATGACTTGTTTAACTTTAATGCTGCAGAAACCCAGCATTCTTCCCTTTGTTTACCTCCACCAGGTATTTATTGAGGGCCAGCTGTGTTCCAGGCACCTGGGGACACACTGGGTAATAGAATCTCATGGAACTTTGTGTTATTAATCAGAGTCGCATAGGTATTTATAAACGTACAACTTAAGTGGTAAATGAATTGTATTCTCTAACCAGATAGATGCTCATGTATGAGGACTGTTGATTTTATGCTTTATTTATTTATTTATTTATTTTTAGACAGTTTTTTGCTCTTGTTGCCCAGGCTGGAGTGCAGTGGCACCATTTTGGCTCACTGAAACCTCTACCTCCTGAGTACAAGTGATTCTCCTGCCTCAGCCTCCCAAGTAGCTGGGATTACAGGCGTCCGCCACTATGCCCAGCTAATTTTTATATTTTTGGTAGAGACGGGGTTTCACTATGTTGGCTAGGCAGGTCTTGAACTCCTCACCTCAAGTGATCTGCCTGCCTCAGCCTCCCAAAGTGCTAGGATTACAGGCATGGGCCACTGCACCTGGCACATTTATATATTTTTTAATCTAGTCATCTTATATGAATTTTTTGATAACTTGCAATAGATTCTTTTTTCTTTTTAAGTTTGATAAATTTGTTTACCTGGAAAGTCACTGTTCTTCCCTAGATTTATTATATTACTATGGTTACTTATAATAGTAGATTCTTCAATATTGAACTATTCTTGCACTCAGGATATAAATTCTACTATGTCTTAGTGCATTTTTATTTTTCTATTTCTTTCAGATGTTTGCATCTATATTTTTAGGCAAATTTTATCTATAGTTTTCTTTCCTGCTGTTATTCTCAGGCTTTGATATTGGCGTGATGCTAACTATATAGTAAGAATAGGTAGTTTCTGAAGAAGATATTTAAATGATAATTATACGCAAAGTGCTTTATTGGTCCAGAGACCTGGCTAAAGGATATATGTGTGATTTTAATTAGATTAAATTTTTCTAATGCCCCTTGGTTAATTACTTGCTGTAGTTATATAAATTATGTAAATGAGCATTTGTGTTTAAATTATTATTTGGTTGTTGAAAACTTGATTTGAGAATTGCTGTCATATGCTAATTTAAGATAAACACCAATTTGATACTGGACATTTTTAGGAAAGATTTAATTATAAAGCTAGAAGTATAAAAAGAACCTTAGGAAATAATAAAATTCTGCCCGTATCATGTAGTCAAATCCAAGGTAATCTCTTGATTTTTGTTGATTTTATTTGCTATTCAGAGAAAAGCATTTGGTAAGCTTTAATAAGCAAATTGTTATTTAAGAGATAAAATTTGTTATAAAAATGAATATTGGTATCACTGAAGCAGAAAATGTATTACAGTGCCTTTTTTAATTGATTAAGATTTTATAACTGAGTAAGAATAGCTTTGATCTTGCCTTTTTGCTGTGTTGCATTTTATTTAACCAAAACTGATTTAAATAACTAGTTAGAAAAAGAGTGCCTTCATATTTGATAGTTCCTAAGGAACTGTCAATAGATTGAACTTCCCCATGTTTGGAAAGCATACAAAATACATTTAAAAAATAAAAGACATTTTATTTTTAAATACTAATGGATGCAAGCCTTTCTCCCAAGGAGGACACAGTCTGTAGGATAGAGAGACATTACATATGCATCCGGCTAACCTTAATAATGACAGCTCTTACTAGGCAGTATGTTCCAATGGACAGGAGCCTGTCTTCTGGTGCATACTAGAAGCTTAGTAATTTTTGAAAGGATCCGCTTTCTTTATAGTACTCGGCTCATTAAAATAGAATTCGCCTACTTAAAAAAAAATGTATATGTATATCCAAGAACAGTAATACAGGTTTTTAAAAACAGGTCATTGATTTTAGGTATCACTACTTCCTCTTTTTATATTTAATATTTCAGTTATTAACCCAGTGTAGTTTGATCTGTTACTATCTTTTTCCCTTGAAACTTCTCTGATCACCAGTGGCTTATAGTCAAATCCAAGGTACCATCTTTTGCTGTTTATCTTACATTCTTTTGTAGTATTTGATACTGTTGATCACCCTGTCCTTGAATCTGTCATTTCTTAGCTTCTATAACACCCCTCTTCTCTAGTTCTCCTTCCTACCTCCATTTCTTCTTGGTTTGGATCTTCTTTTCCTTACCCCTTCCTTTTTCTCAAGTGCATTCCGTCCTTCTTTCTCCCGTTACTTGCTCTAAGACGTCTCTTCTGATAGCTTTAACCATTAGATTTGTATATGAAACTCAGACTTCTGCTGAACTTGCAGTCTGTTGTCTTTTGAACATCTCTGTTTGGGTATTCTAAAGATATCTAAAAATAATCGAAGTGGTCCCATTTAAATGTCCTTCAGACAGATTAGTTCTGAAGTACAAAAGAGGCTTTGGTATTAGTTTTGTCTGACAGGCATTCTTATAGTTGTTTACTGAAGCTATCATTTGGAATGACTGGCCTCATTTAGATTTGGAAAAATTAGATAAACTAACAAGTCCATATTATACCGGTTAGGAAGGAGCTTGGGCTTTGAAGTTAATTTAATAAGATATGTTATTTGATTGGTATAAAAATTGGTTTGTGGTAGAAATTAATTAAGGCTGTAGTCCTGTTAAACATGGGCTTAATCCAGAGAATGACAGAATAGGCCAGGAGCTCTTTATTTGAGTTTTAACGCTTTATCAATGAAACCTCCCCTGCCCTCTCTTTTTCCCCTGGACTAGCAAGAATATTTTTTTTGTCTAACACATTTAAAATTTTTACTTTTAACAGAAATTAGCAGAGTACGGAAAGACATGTACAATGACACATTAAATGGCAGTACAGAGAAAAGGAGTGCAGAATTGCCTGATGCTGTGGGACCTATTGTTCAGTTACAAGAGAAACTTTATGTGCCTGTAAAAGAATACCCAGATGTAAGTATATTTTGTTGTTTTATTCAATTTTGTTCTGCTTCACATATTTTGGGAAGAGATATATTTGGTGGTAAATACTTAAGCATTATTAGCCACTTTAAAAAAATGCAGTCATCAACTGAAGTGTGAATAATTTGGCATGGATAATTTAAAAAGTTTCTTTCTAAATATGTTTCCATTTGATTGCTGCTATGTCACTTTGGAAATGCACATGGTATAGACTCTTGGGTTTCAAAACTGAATGAGGAATTGTGGAAAGCACTCTGGCCTGATTGTCACAGAGCACCAACCACAACTCTGCTCATCTTTAATCTGACCTTCAAGAAGCCACAGCTTGGGCCACAGCATTCTTTCTGTAAAATGAAGGTGTTGGACTACAAGGTTCCTTTCAGCTCTAAAATTTTTATTGAAACCACTGTTTGTAATCTGATTTCCCCCCATCTTAGTCCATTGTTCAACTATTCTCTATAAACATCTTGCAAATAGCCTCCTTTTCCTATATCTGTTAATTTCTAAATAAATCCAGATTCTTTGCTTTTTGTTACAAAACCCTATGTGATACCGTCCATTCTATTTCTCTGACCTCATCTAAAATGATTTTCCCTCTTCTTTACCACACTGTAGTCACATTGGCCCTCTTTTGGCTTTTAGAGCAAGTCAAGTCTGTTCCCAGTCCTAGGGACCTTTATGTTAGCTGTGCTCTGATCTCTGGCTGGCTGCTTCTTGTCATTAAGAATTTAGCTCAAATGTCACTTCAGAGAGGCTTCCCCTGACCTTTTTATTTAAAAGCCATCTGTCTAGCTACTCACTGTTTCACATTGTCTTTTTTTTTTCTTTGCAATAGCACTTATAATCGGGCATTTCTCTGGTTTATTTTCTCTCTCTCTCTGTCTCCCCAGAAGAATGTAAGGTGTACATAAAACAAGAATCTTGTCTTTGTTATTCACGGCTGTATCCCTCGTAATATTGGCACATAATAGGTAACAATAGTTGTTGAATAAACCAAGAAAAGATGGTGGCTTTTTGCTAAATTTCAGAGGACTTTTATGAAAGCAGATGAAAAAAGGAGTTATTATAATGTCAGAAATACGATGTTGTGCTCTATGATGCATTGGTTATATGGACAGAACACTAGTCTCTAGATGAGAAATGTCTTAAGTTGAATTAATAGGAAAAAGCTTTGATACTTTGCAGTTACATTACAATTTGCAAAAATTGATCTATATAACTTTTTTTTTTTTAAAAAAAAAGGTTATATACATTTATTCTGGTTTTATAGGTATTTGGTTGCAAATACACAAATAGTCTTGGATAATGTAGGAAAAGAGGAGTTGGTTGGAAGATTATTGAGTAACACAGAGGATTAAAGGAATAGCTGGAAAACAAAGTGCCATGTTAGGCTAGGAACGAGGGCATCTGAGAACTTGAGCAGCAGGAGTTTGTGGAGCTTCTCGGTTGAGAGCCTTGCTGACATAACTTGGCATCGGTGCCTCCCAGACTTTATCTTTAAAATTCTTAGAAGAGTGAATGTGTTCTGGGCCTTTCTGACTGGGGAAGTGAAGTTACCTACCATTACCTAGACACGACCACTGTGAGCCTACCCTGGGTATTAGGATTATTTGTAGAGATGGGAAATTGTGATTTGGTCAGCTGTTCCAATTGGGGTCTACTGCTGTTAGGTTTTTCACTATCCCAGAAAGGTTAGCAACTGTCTGTTTTGCTTATTTAAACCTTAAGGGATAATGTTTCTGCAGTGGGCATTAACATAGAATATGTAAGACCTTGATAGAGAATACAATGTTGATCTGTCTGGTTCCATCTCTTAAAAAAGGAAATCCTATTCAAGGAAGGGATAGTTATGCATTATTTAAAAGACATATGTTTCATATAGTCTTCTAAGTCAGGACTTGAGTCTAGAGGGCAACTCTTCACTATATTCCTTTCCTTCCTCCTCCAGTTGTGACTTCTTGCCACAGTGAACTACTGTTACTGACAGGTGTGTTGGAGCATGGTATTTGTCTTGATCGGTGATTCTCAAAACACACTCCGTGGACCATAGTTTCTGTGCTTTCTGGGAACTGTAAATGTTCAAGCCCCTTTCCATACTTATTGAATCAGAAACTCTGGGGTAAGGGTGAGGCCTAGCAATCTGCCTGTTAAGCCCTGTAGATAATTCTGATGCTTGCTGAAGTGTGAGAATCACTCCTCTAAGTTTTTTGGGTTCTTTTTTTTTTTTTTGGAGCGGGGGCAGGGTCAGCCAGGCTGAGAGGTAGGTGATCATGTACCTGGTTATTTTGCCAAGCATCATCATTTCAGGAGGCCTGAAACGGTAAGTGGTGAAGTGATGAATTAAACAGTGTCACTGGTCTCGTGGAGTGGACATCTCAGTGGCAAAGACAAACAGTAGACAAATGAATCTATAGCTGTAATCAGTGTTACGGAGAAACATAAAGTGGGGTAGACAGATGAATAGTGACTGTGTATGGAAGGAGGTATTCATTTTTAAGGGTAATCAGGGAAGAAATCTCTTATAATATGATGGGAATGGAGAGACAGGAACAGAATGATGGGAGGAAGGCATGAAAACCATCTGGGAGAAAAACATTCCAGGCAGAGTGAACAGCAAGTACAGCTGACTCAGGCAGGAACGTGCTTGGGAAGTGTAAGATGTGAGGTTAGAGAGTTAGCAGAGGGGCAGTGTCATCCCGTGGTCAAAAGTAGGAACTCAGAGTCAAGACTTCTAGCTAGTTTTGCTGCTTGTTTTGTGGCTTTGGTGTTACACTTGATCTTAACCAAAAGCCTGGGAAGTGATGTTGTTTTGTGACTTTTCATTCCTGGTGTTCAGTTTTCTCATTTCTGTAATGGAGATATTAAACTTCTCACAAGATAATGAAGACGAAAGAGTTAATATGAGTGAAGCACTTGGAAAATGTCTTTATGCTGTGTGTCACAAGAATGGAAGCTCTATCAGGGCAGGAATCTTTTTGTCTTTCAGTACCGTATTTCCAGTGCTTAGAATGTGTCTGGTAGATGGTGTATGCACAGTAAGTATTTGTGCATATTTGTATGAAACTCATTCTTTCAGATATTGTTCAACTTTTCTTTTTCTTTAAACCTGTTGTCTTTTGCATTTGCACATAGCACGTTACCTACAGAAGTCAGTGTTAAGTTAGAGATAGTGTTTTGAACTTAGCTGTGCAGAGCTCTGAAACTGATAGGAGAAGAAAGTCTCAGACTCAAGGTCTGAGAAATGAAGCAGTGCTGTAGTGCCCTATGCAACGTTTTTGAAGTTTGACCTCATGATGTAAGAATGAGAAACTGATATGAATAGGCCACTGAAAATGTATTAAAATTTTTACAGAATTAATACTTATGAATAAAGCAGACTTCTGTTGCATCTCTACTGTGTACCAAGCACATTCTGGGTGAGAATATTTAATTCTTTTGAAAAAACTCTTTGATATAGTAAAGACAGTAGGTTTTTTAGTCAGATAAGCCTAGCTTTTGAATTCTGGCTTCTTCCCTTATAGGCTGTATTTGTCAACAATTGCCACAATAATGCTCCATGATAAAACACCCTAAAACTGGGTGGCTTAAAATAATAATCATTTATTTCTGTGCTCATGGGTCTGTATGTTGGCTGAGGGTATACTGATTAAGGTGGAGCCTAGCTTGATTGAGGCTAACTGTGGGTGGGTTTAGGTCTTCTCCATTTATGTTCCTGCTGGACCCAGACTAAAGCAGGCAGTGGCTGCTTAGGGCATGCTGTTATGTCAGGCCACTGGAATGCAAGATCGAAGCCAAATTGCATAAGCATGTATAAGGCCTCTGCTCTTGTTCCTTTCCATTAGCCCAGTGATTCTCAGCTGGTGGCAGTTTTACCTATGGGGACATTTGGCAATGGCTAGAGATACTTTCAAGTGTCTAAACTTGGGAGAGGGGGTACTATTGGCATCTAGTGGGTAGAGTCCAGGGATACTGTTAAACATCCTATAATGCACAGGACAGTCAGCCTCCGTGCACCTCCAGCCCCCCAACTAAGAATTACCTGACCCCAAATGTCAGTAGTGCTGACGTTGAGAAACCTCAAAGTCAGCACTACTGACATTCACTTCATTTACAGTGAGAAGGGGACTGAAATAAATATTTGCCGAACAATAATTGAGATGATCACATTGGCTTTGAGCGTATGGCTGCTTTTTAGAATCTGTTTGTCTATGAAGTTATAAGGTTCACTTCATAGGATTGTTTGGAGGAGTGAAGGTAACAAATATGTGACACCTGATAGAGCAGGCACTCTGTGGTTTTTGTGATTACACATAAGAAAAATAATCCTGTTCTTGAAGGAGCTCAGTCTTGTATGAAAGATAAAAGATTAAATTATTTAAGACTTTAAGTTTCTTGTGCATTCATAAAACTACAGACATGAAAGAGCATTGAAGTTATATTTAGACCATCAAACTGTTTATCTGGCTGGTCAAGTTTTCTTGTTTGAATCCATGGAAATGTTATAAATGATTATGAATAGAGTTAACTGATTTACATAAGTAAAAAGTGTTATATTTTGAATGAGCCAGTAATAATTTTGTCATTAAATTTGCCTAGTTATCAATTTCAAGTTGCTGGAAATTGTTCTATAGGATCTGCCAGAGTAGTAGATTTGATAAATATTGGCGAGGTCTGGCTGTTGACGATACTAGTCTTCCTGTTAAATGCATGAACAGTTTAGATTGGTAAACTGTTTCCTTTGGACATGATTTGATGATTAAATTGTAGTGAGACTTCTTGGAGTTATGTGAATATAGTTCTGATTTTCTGATGTTTTAAAATGGGCTTTAATTTCGAATAATAGCTTTTGAAAGGCATCTCTTGGGTCTAGGCCATCATGAATACCCATATTGTCAAAGGTTTTGTAAGATAGACAATGTCTCTTCAAGGATTGTGTTTTCGGCCTGTAGGATCCCAGCCTGGTTGCTGTTGTGAGTAGTTTAGATTCATAATGTTATTCACAGTACACTCTTATAATAATATATGTTGATGATGGAACATGAGTTGTAAGTTCTCTTTCTGTTTCATTTTCCTGGGTTTGCAAATCAGCTTAGGCTAGTCATAGCTTCTGAGTTAGTTAGCATAGGGTTGTTATTTGTCACCAGTCTTGAGAAGCTGGTGTCAAATTGGGTGTTGAGCTGGCATTTGTTTTAGAGGGATTATGGGGAGAGGGGCCAATTCAGTAAGTTATCTTTCCTTAAAGGCTTTGTTCCTTTGACGAAGGATGAATCAAGAACCTCAGGAGTCTTGATGTACTCTACTTTCACTTTCATTCTTCTGAATAACAAATGATATTAAATCAAAATTTAATGATATTCAAAGTCTCCTTTTTCAGTACCCAGGTTAACACTTTATTTTTGCCTGAATATGATCATAATTTTATGAGTGAAAATAATCTTTAAAAGTAAGATCTGCATGTCTCTCTTTGATAGTTTGTACAGGAATCTATTTGAAGGTAGTTTTTCTCATTAGTATATATTTTTATTCAGTGGAGTTGTGAAGTGATTCAGATTACATATTAACCTGTTAAAGTTTTAATTTAGCAGTGTGATTTGATAATGTAGGGCATATCTTTACATTTTAGGTAGGGAAACTTACTGTTGATATATAATTTCAACTAGATTGGTTTAGTAAAAGTCAATTTATGACTCTTCATTGTGTTTTGAAGTTTCCTCTTTATTTCACTCTGTAAGGGTATATTTAGGGCCTGTTGTGTACCAAATATTTCATAGGCTTTTTATGGTTTGGGATATACTACATTTCTTAGGATGTTAGTAAATAATTACAGAAAGGGTTACAAGACAGTCTGAAAACAATACATAGCTGATATTTTCCCAAAGTTTAACATTTCTTTAATAAGGCCTTTCCGAGTTTTAAAAATGCAGGCACTTTCTTTTGTAAGTAATATGTTTTAATATTTGATAGGAACTAGTGCTTAGAAGAACAAAAGAAAAGATGGGGTTATTAGGGAAGAATTATTCAGATTAGACAGAAACGTTTGTCTATGATTTATCTAAAGAGTTAGAATCTACTCTGTTAAAATTACTGCTACAAAGGACTTATGTATAATTTGATAATAATTTGATATCTACTCATAGATATTCAATCTCCATATCTCTGGGATTCTTGCTGAAATAGCCAAAGTATATAATATAGAAATCGAGGAGAAATCTGCTTCTCAGTGCTATGCATATTCCAGGAACATTGAACTATTTCTGATAAAGATTAAAGGAACGCTCACGGTGATGGTCTCCTTTCATCACAATTTGAGAGAGCAGTGTCTCCGGGAGTAAAATGGCTAATAACAGAATCTTCCTCCTCCTAACCCCTCATATTGTCACACATGAAATGGGCTGTGAAGCAGTCAAAGGTTATACCGCTTGAACTCTTCCACGCATTTCAGTTCCTGTTTATAAGTAGGTGACCTAAATTTATTTTCTAAGTTAATGAGATTATGTTTTCTTTTGATTTCAATTTGGGGAGAAAAGTACCTGAGTTTTTGAGATCACTTGCCTTTACTTTAGGGATGTTGAGGTTGAGCTTTTCAGCTACTAGCTTTTGAGCTAAATTCAGTTAATCATTTCATTGGGAAAAAATACATATATATTTAAGTGATTTTTGTTTTGTTTTATCTTAGAGACAAGGTCTCACTGTGTTGCCCAGGCTGGTCTTGAACTCCTGGGCTCAAGCAGTCTTCCTGCCTCAGCCTCCCAAAGTGCTGGGATTACAGGTGGGAGCCATCACGCCCAGCCAGAAAACATATTTTATATCTTAACCCAGGATTTACAACAAGGTAGCTTCCAAATAAATTGGGGATTTCTTGAAATCTTGTTTTGTCTACCATAGAACACTGCTTTTCCCAAGTCCAAAATCAGTGTCATCAGTAAGCAGCCTGTCCGTCATAAACTTGAGCATCTCCTTGTTTCATATTGTTAAATATTTTCTTTATTATCTGGTAGGGAATTGATTGACTTTGAAAACTTCAATGCTGTATTGTTTGAGGTTATAGAACAATGATTGTTTTGATAGTTTCTTTCCTTTGTACTTTTAAGATAGTATATAAGTAGTATAAATTTGCCATGTTAAGGACAGATTAAAACAAACCTCTTAAAATTTGAAAAGTAATTAGAACTTGAACACTAAAAATGATATCTGAATATAAAACAGCAAAATCTTAGTATCATTTCTTCATCCTAGAAATGTTAGTATGTGTTCCATGCTAGGTAACAGGGCACAGGAATATGAAAAGACATAATTGCTCTCATGGTACTGATATAGCCACAATCCAGGTATGGAATAATGAGAGCTTGAACTCAGGCAGTGGCAGTTGAAATGAAGAGCACAGATTAAATAGGGAGAATCTTAAGATTTCTTTATCTTTCACATGTGAAAGCTAAGAATGAGGGAAGGGCCTTGCTGATATTGCCATTCATTGAGAATAAAGATATATGTGATGATTGTTAAAGTGGTGACAATCAGCAAAAGATATGAAAATATTGAGAAACCAAGATGTGATGATCTGAAATGATATAGTAATGATATGTTTGGTATGTATGTAGTTGGGGAAGAAATTATAAAAACACAACTGGACTAATTCTGAAAGTAAACTTGGATTTGAATAGAGTTTCTGTAAACTGAGTACTAGAAATTTTGAAAGATTAACAACAATGAGAAAACTAACCATGAATTTTTGTTGTTATCAGGGTATATGTTAAGGTCTTTAGAAGAGAGGCTGTATTAAGTGTCTGAACTCTAGAAGAATCAATCTAGGTGTTCTAGGATTTGGGCTACTGATGTTACCTCTCATGTATTAGATGTAGGTGGTAGTGGTAAGCACTGTACAGTGTTGTTTTGAGGATTAAGTGACTTAATGCATGTAGAATACCCAGGCCAGAAGTTGGCTCATACTTCAACACTCAAAACATACTGCAGCATACTCAACGCCTAAGAAATGTTGAATGATGTAGTCCTTGCACTCGTGATACTCCCATTTGACACCAGCAGCAAAGGGGAAAAATTAATAACCAGTTAAAACCAAAATTTGAAATCTGTGGTATGCTCATTTGGATATCCTAAATTACAGTGTATCATTCTTTGAGTACTGATATAACTGGATAATAAGCTGAAACCATTCAAAACAAATTCAGGTGAAGAAGACAGATTATCACTCCAGATGTTAAGTAACAATTAGAAAAAAGATTATTTAACCAATTAATAACAATATGAAGGCAATACAAGTCAACAAGTGTTTTATTACAAGAGCAGAAGACAGTATTTGTGAGAATATGAGGTCCAATGCACAAGGCCTTTTAAAAGATACCAAACTACTTTTCAAGCTTTATTTGCTGCTACCCATGTTTCCCAGCCACCTAAGCAATTCACTCTTCTGTAAAAATGGCAGGTACAGGCCGGGCGCAGTGGCTCAAGCCTGTAATCCCAGCACTTTGGGAGGCCGAGACGGGTGGATCACGAGGTCAGGAGATCGAGACCATCCTGGCTAATATGGTGAAACCCCGTCTCTACTAAAAATACAAAAAACTAGCCGGGCGAGGTGGTGGGCGCCTGTAGTCCCAGCTACTCGGGAGGCTGAGGCAGGAGAATGGCGTAAACCTGGGAGGCGGAGCTTGCAGTGAGCTGAGATCCGGCCACTGCACTCCAGCCTAGGCGACAAAGCGAGACTCCGTCTCAAAAAAAAAAAAAAAAAAAAAAAAAAAAAAAAAAAAAGGCAGGTACTTTTTAATTTTTTTTCTCTGTGACACCTCTTTCTTATTTCTTCCTTCCCACCAAACATGCCCAGCTCTCCCTCATCCCACAGTATTGAGCTCTAGTGCTCCTTTTGCTATGTGTGTGTGCTTTGACTCCTACAGTTGGTTCCCCTTAGAACACTTTGTACCCACCTCTTAAACTCTTATCACATGGTATGCAGTGATCTGCATGACTCTTGCAGGTCCTTCCTGAAGTCAGAAACTCACTGTTAGTGTTTTATTTTTTTTAAATCTATGATATCTCACACAATACATAGTCTGTAGAAGAAACTGTGTAGTGAAATTACATAGTGAGTTTTCATTCTCACAGTAAAAATTTCCTGGGATTTTTTTTTTTTTAATGGGTGGGAAACTACCTGGAAATAGTGGGTGCCAGAGGCTTAAACAGAAGGAATGAAATAATAAAGATCAGAGCAGAAATAAATGAAATAGAGGCCAGGAATACAACTGAAAAGGTCAACAAAACTGAGAGTTGGTTTTTGAAAAGGTAAACAAAATTGCCACACCTTTAGCTGGACTAACCCAAGAGAAAAAAAGTCAAAATAAATGAAGGAGGAGACATTACAACTGATAGCATAGAAATAATAAGATCATAAAAGACTACTGTGCATAAATACATGCCAAAAAATTGAGTAAACTAGAAGAAATGGATAAATTCCTAAAACATACAACCTATCAGGACCACATGATGAAGGAACAGAAAATCTGCACAGCCCCATAATGAGTAAGGAGACTGAATCATTAAGTGAAAACCTCCCAACAAATAAAAGCCCAAGAGCTGATGGCTTCACTGTCAAATTCCTCCGAACATTTCAAGACGAATTACCACCAATGCTTCTCAAACTTCCAAAAAACTGAGCAGGAGAGAACACTTCCCAGATTCATTTTATGAGGCCAGCATTGCCCTTAACCAAAGCCAGATAAGGACATTATAAGAAAATAAAGTTATAGGCCAGTATCCTTGATGAAAAGATGCAAAAATCCTCAACAAAATACTAGCAAACTGAATTGAATAGCACATTAAAAGGAGCATACACCATGATCAAGTGAGATTTTCCCCGAGTGTAAAAATGGTTCAACATATGCGAATCATTAACTGAGCTACACCAAATTAACAGAATGAAAGATAAAACCCATAAGATCATCTTAAAAGATGCAGAAAAGGCATTTGACAAAATGTAACATCCTTTCACGATAAACCAAATAAGGTGTAGAAGCACTGTGCCTCAACATAATAGAGGCTATGTGTGACAAGCCCACAGCTAACATCATACTTAATGGTGAAAAGCTGAAAGCTTTTCCTCTAAGATCAGGAAGCAGACATGGATGCCCACCCTTGCCTCTTCCATTAAATATAGTAAGTTGCTAGCCAGAGCAGTTAGGCCAAGGGAAAAAAAATAAAGGCAGCTAGGAGTGGTGGCTCATGCCTCTGATTCCCAGCACTTTGGGAGGCTGAGGTGGGCGGATCACTTGAGGTCAAGAGTTAGATACCAGCCTGGCCAACATGAAACCTTGTCTCTACAAAAAAATACAAAAATTAGCCGGGCATGGTGATGCATGCCTGTAATCCCAGCTTACTCAGCAGGCTGAGGCAGGAGAATCACTTGAGTCCAAGAGGTGGAGGTTGCAGTGAGCTGAGATTGCACCATTGCACTCCAGCCAGGGCAACAGAGCAAGACTGTCTCAAAAAAAAAAAAGTAAAAGACACCTAAATCATAAAGGAAGGAGTAAAATTATCTCTGTTTGCAATGGCATAATCTTGTATATAGAAAAACCCAAGACACCATCAAAAAAATCTGTTCAATTAGTAAAGTTCTGGGATATAAAAATCAACATGCAAAAATCAGTTTTCTGTCTATACAGTAACAACAAACTATTCAAAAAAGAGATTAAGAGGTCAGGTATGGTGGTTCATGCCTGTAATCCCAGAACTTTGGGAGGCCGAAGCGGGAGAATCACCTGAGGTCAGGAGTTTGAGACCAGCCTGGCCAACATGGTGAAACCCCGTCTCTACAAAAAATACAAAAAGGTCAACTGGGTGTGGTGGCCCAGGCCTGTAATACCAGCTACTTGGAAGGCTGAGGCAGGAGAATCACTTGAGCCTGGGTGACGGTGGGTGCAGTGAGCTGAGATCGCGTCACTGCACTCCAGCCTGGGTGACAAGAGCGAAACTGCATCTAAAAAAAAAAAAAAATTGGCACTCTCATTTACAGTAGCATCAGAAAGAGTAATATAATTAGAAATAGGCCAAGCGCGGTGGCTCACGCCTATAATCCCAGCACTTTGGGAGGCCAAGGCGGGCAGATCATGAGGTCAGGAGTCAAGACCATCCTGGCTAACACGGTGAAACTCCGTCTCTACTGAAAATACGAAAAATTAGCCGGGCGTGGTTGTGGGTGCCTGTAGTCCCAGCTACTCTGGAGGCTGAGGCAGGAGAATGGCGTGAACTGGGGAGGTGGAGCTTGCAGTGAGCTGAGATTGTGCCACTGCACTCCAATGTGGGCCACAGAGCGAGACTCTGTCTCAAAAAAAAAAAAAAGAATAATATAATTAGAAATAATACCAAGGAGGTAAAAAATGTCTGCTCACTGAAAACTATAACACTAATCAAATAAATTAAAGATGCAAATAAATGGAAAAATATTCCATGTTCATGGATTGGAAGATTATTGTTAAAATTTCCATACTTCCCAAAGCAATCTATAGATTCAATACAATTCCTGTCAAAATTCCAATAGCGTTTTTCATAGAAATAGGAAAAAAAATCCTAAAATGCATGTGGAACCACAAAAAACACCTAACACCAAAACAATCTTGAGAAAGAACAAAGCTGAGGCATTGCAGTTCCTGATTTCAAATTATATTCAAAACAATTTGCTTCTGGCATGAAAACAGACACACAGACCAGTGAAACAGAACAGAATCTCAGAAATAAATCTATGAATGTATGGTCAACTAACCTTTGACAAGGGTACCAGGACTACACAATGGAGAAAGAATCGTCTCTTAAACAATTGGTGCTGGGAAAACTGGATATTCACATTCCAAAGATGAAAGTGGACCCTTATCTTACACCATACGTAAAAATTTAGTCAAAATGGATTAAAGACCTAAATGAATTTCCTGAAACTGTAAAACGTAGGAAAAAAACACTGAAATATAAAGGTATTTGATACTGGTCTTGGTAATAATTTTTCTAGATATTACACCCATAAAACACAAGCAACAAAAGCAAAAATAAACAGAACTACATCAAATTAACATGCTTCTGCACAGCAAAGAAACAATCAACAAAATGAAAAGGCAACCTACAGAATGGGAGGAAGTATCTGCAAACCTTGTATCTGATAAGGGTTTAATATCCAAAAGATATCAGAATATTAACTCAGCCCAAAACAGCAAAACAAACAAAAAAATCACATAACCCAATTTAAAAATAGACAAATAACTTGAATAGACATTTTTTCAAAAGAAAATATACAGATGTCCAAAAGGCTTACGAAAAGGTGCTTAACATGACACATACACACACACGCGTGCATGTGCATGTCTGAGCGCAGTAGCTGTGTGGGTGATGTGTTAATCAGCTTGATTCTGGTAACCATTTCACAATGTATACCCAAATTAAATCATCACAAGTTAAACCTTGTTCATTATATCTCAATAAAGCTGGAGGGAGGGATTCAGTCACTGAATTGTAACTTGTATGCAGCACTGGAACTCATACATTTAGAAATTTCTCATATAATAAGCCTGACTGGCTGTTCTCAGGATAAATCCCAAAGGACAAAGTCAGTAATAAAAACAAAACAGTTGTTATTTCCACTTTCTATTTCAGCATGGAAGTATGCAGTTTTAAATTTTTGTTTTGTTTTTACAGAGCCTTGTAAGAAAACTTTTTTACACAGCACTTGTACATAACATGTGCCATGTGTGCCATGAACAAAAATGTTTATAAAGGCCCAATATGTGAAAGGTTTTGCCAGATGTTTCCTGTAATGTTAATTATGTTTTATAAATTAGCTATTTCTCCAGCAGATGTATTTGGCCACTTATTAATTTATAAGAATTAATATGAAGGTAGCAAGGCATAAGATGCTCATTTTCCCTCAAAACACAAGACACTTTGATCTATAGTCCCCAACTTACAATGGTCTGACTTAGGATTGTTTACAGTGGTTCGAAAGTGATATGTTTTCAGTATGCATCTCAATTTATGGTGGGGCCATCTCCAGATAAAACCATTGGAATTGAAAATATCATAAATTTAAAACTGCACTTTCAACTCAATGGTGGGTTTATTGGGACTTAACTCCATTGTAAGTCAAGGAGCATCTGTATTCATTCTGTATTTTTAATTAAAAACAGTTGTGCTGTTAATATATAGCCACAACTCTTCTCTCGTCTCACATACTTGTATAAGATAGGTCCACTAGTGTTGACTAGATTGGGTGTGGTCCATTTTTTGTCTTCTGCTAAGTGAAAGACTTTAACAAATACACATATACGCTTCTGTGACTGTATTTGTTTCATACCCAGTGTGTTGCTTATGTGATATAATGGAAGATGTATAAGGCATCTAGCTAAAATCACCCTAGAAATTAGAACTAGACACAATATTTAAAAACAGATTATCAATCTGTTGTGCAAGAAGCAATCCAAAAAAGTGCATTTTTAAAATGAAATCTTGGTTTCTCCCATCACCCCCACATTTTAGGCAGAGATTACACTTTATGAGTTCTTAGAAGTGTTTCACTTGAGGTGCTTTTGGAAATCCATTTTTTATTATCTATTTTGATAATGTGTCGCAGGAGTTTATGGAATTTTAAAAAGGTTAATGGAAGGGTTTTCTATAATGCTTTACATTTTGTCATTGGGAAAAATCTATCATTTCCATTTAAAATGAAGTGTGAGCAGCAATGAATAACATTAGACATAATTGTTGGTAAACCTCTTCTTTGTAAATTAACGTGCCACTTGGCAGAAATATAATTGGTGAGCCACAGAGAAGGTCTGTATTTAAACAGTAGGGTTAATGAACATCTTTTTTTCCCCTTTTTCTTTCCCTTCTTTTGGCCTTGAAAGTTGCACTTAGCTCAGGCTGTTTGAAATGATTTTCTTTGAAAGTGTTGTGACATTGTTTTAATTGAATGAAGCTGCAGAACTGGCGTGATAAATCAACACAGAATGAATTTTAATGCAAGGCAAACGATATTAACTTGGAAATTGGTTGCAGTAGACAAAGCAGCTGCTATGATTAGTTTTTTTTTTTTCATTCTCTACTTACAACATTTTGAGAAGGATGACCTTGACAATTTCAGCTGTACCAGAGTCCTGATGGCATGCAACTTAACATCCTTGAGCTGTTTCTTGGGGCAATAGTGATTGTTTCATTTTTAAGGTTAGTAAAATTTTGTGTCACAGATTTAATGCTGTGATTGTAACTGTTTTACAAACATTTTTAATTTAGTAAATAATTGTGAAGGTTAAGTAGCTGTGGTAGAAGCCCTTTTCTATGTAATCTTGATGTGGTTCCAGCCAAGGAGGTTTAAGGCATGAAAAGGGTGAGGTACGCCAAACAGGGCTCTGTATGTGGTCACAGAGTGTAGGGCAACTGGCTTCACAAAGGGTATGGGTCGAAACCAGTTACATATTAGTTATTTGTACTAAAGTATCTCTGTTCATAATGCATTTTTCCAGACATTTTTGGGCCATATGTGAAGTATAGATGTGTATCTAGTATGTGACAATTTGGAACAAGATCTGTATAGAGTACTACTACTATTGAAGAGTAGCTGACAAGGTTACTTATTTAAAGAATAGCCAAGGTAACAAATACAGTACAGGCATTTTCACAGACTTCTTGAGAGCAGAGTTTCTTTATTCTCAATCCTTCACATTTACTTCACTCCTTGCCACATAATAAGCTTTAAGTAAATGTTTTGTTGAATTGAATTTGAAAATGAAAGGCTGTTCTCTATTTTACTGAAAAACAAAGTGGGTGAGTGATGGGGTATAAAGATTGTTATCTCCGTCCAGGTTGTTTGGAGGAGCGGGGAAGTGAAATTTGATGGAATCTGTGACTTACATAAACTGGTTAAGTGATGATGATATAGAAAAGTAGGAAGAACTTATTGGAGATGAACATAAGACCAGGCCTGTTGATAGATTTTTCTGTTATGTTTTTTTTTCCTTCAGATCCTCATTTCAACACATTGTTACACCATACTACCTTATGTCAGTTCTAGACCTCTTTAGATTAAAAAGCAACTGCTCAAAAAATGCCAGTAGACTTGTGTTTGTTAAGGACTGACAAGGTAATGCAGACCAGCTGAGCAATTCTAGTAAAATAGGATAGAATAGGAAAAAAAAAAACAAAAAAAACCTGAACACATCAGAGACCCAGCAAGATTGTAAAGAATTACTAGTTCAGGGTCTTCAGGAGGTGAGACGATCAAGGATATAAGCCTGTTTTAGGGGATCTCTTTTTCTGCTGAGCATGTTTGCAGAATCTGGAGAGGGCAGATGAAAGGCTGAGCTTTGGGGGACAGCATTTGGAGTCTATAATTTGTCTATGTCAATTTCTGTTGCCATGCCCAACCTAGTCTTTGCTTGGGGGTAGGGACACTGATGGATATGTACTTTAGGAGTAAGAATGAACCAGGAGGTTACAGGTCCTCACGGAGACAATATCTCAGCTCAAAATTGTCTATCTCAGTAAGTGAAATTGCATTGATCCTGGGTTGCTTGTAAAAGTAGGTGCAAGTGTATTGTCTGACACACACTAGAAAATAACTAAGCACACAAGGAGACAAGATGACATTAACAAAAATCTGAAGAAACAATCTGACAAACAATAGAAACAAATGCACGGAGACTCTAGATTTTAGAATTTCAGACCCAGACTTTGTAAGATCTGTAAGTTTTCAGTGTGGAAGGAGACAGAAGAAAAGGAAGAGAAATGGAAGCTATAAGAGAAAAACTAAGCCAGAAAATTACTTACCTACTATTAACTCAACAGGTGGGTTTAACAGAAGATTGGAAGCATTTGAAGAGAGAATTAGTAAACTGGAAGATAGCTCAGAAGAAAATTTTCAGCATGGAGATGCAGAGGGATGGAAAAAAGTAGAAGGGAGTGTGAAAAGTGAAAGGAATATAGTGAGAAAATTTAATATATGTAGTTGTGGTATTAGAAGAAGAGGAGACATGGAATGGGACAGAAGCAGAGTTTGGGAGAAGTGTGTTTCAGAACTATAAAACCATAGAAGGAAAGAAAGTCACAGATTTGTGAAACTGTGGTTTTCTTTCTATTTATCATACTTACTGATAAACATGATAAAGGAAACCACACCTTGGCATATCATAATAAAACTACTGAAAAGTAATGATGAGGAAATCTTAAAGCAGCTAGAAGAGAGAAAAGATCACGTTCAAAGGAGCAATGGGAAGACTCAGTTCACTTCTGTTAGTAACAGTGAAATGAATCCAGGAGACAGTGTATAAACCTTTAAGGTGCCCTTCAAAAATAAGACATTTTCAGATAAGGAAAAATGGAGAGAGTTCATTACTAGAAGACGTTCACTAAAGGAAATGCTGAAGGTTGTTTTTCAGGCAGAAGAATGATGACTTTGAAAAGTTGAAGATGCATAAAGTAATAAAGAGCAACAAAAATGGTAAAATATGTTGATAAACCTAAATGCATATTTGTACAAAGTGAAAATAATGGCCTGTTGAGTTTAAAATATATAGAATTTGAAAAACACAGGCATATAAACTGGATTGAGGATAAATATTACACTTTCTGAGGTCCTTGTATTTATATGGGAAAAGGGTAAAAGTACAAGTGCATATTAATGTTTGATAAGTCAAGGAAGCATGTTGTAAATACTAGGGTGAGCAAGCATATAACTTCCAAACTGATAGAAGAAAAGAACCAAGAAAATACATTCATATGCAACCCTCCCTCTGCCCACATCCAGGAAAAAGAGGCAAGAAAGAAAAGAAAAAGAAAAGAAGTAGAGTACATAGAAAACACTTAGTAAAAAGATTTAGTAAACCATGTCGTATAAGTGGGCTGTGCCTATTAAAGTTCAATGAAGAAGCAACTCATTTAGATGATTTTTACAGGAGTCCTGTTTAAAATAAGGATAACAAAAGTTTGAAAGTAATAGATAGGATCAAGAAAAGACACATAAGAAAAATTAACAGAAAATTCTGTATTAGTATCAGTGTAAGCTTAATGGCAAAAAGGCATCTCTAGAGATGAAGAAGGCCACTTCATAATGACAGGAAGATACACACAACCCTTAAACAACGTAGGGGTGAGGGGCACTGACCCCCTTTGCAGTAAAAAATTCCACGTATAACTTTTAACTACCGCCAAACTTAACTACTGATAGCCTGCTGTCGACTGGAAGCCTTACTGATAACATAAACAGTTGATCAACACATTTTGTATGTTACATATATTAATACTGTATTCTTACAATAAAATAAGCCATAAAGAAGAAAATGTTTTTAAGAAATCATAAGGAAAAAAAACTATATTTATTATTCATTAAGCAGAAGTAGATCACCGTAAAGGTCTTCATCCTGGTGGTCTTTACATTGAGTAGGCTGAGGAAGAGGAGGAAGATTTGGGTTTGGTCTTACTGTCTCAAGGGTGGCAGAGGCAGAAGAAGTGGTGGAGGTGGGAGGGGTGTCATGCGTGATGTAATATTTATGGAAAAAAAATCTGTGTGTAAGTAGACCCACATAGTTCAGACCTCTTGTTTAAGGGTTGGTTGTAATAGCCTTTACACATATACAGCAAAATTAGAAGTAAAAGGCGAAACAGATAAAATTTAATCACACCAGACTTTGCATTCTTTTTAAGCACCTATGGAATATTTACAAAAATTGACCATGTACTGTGCTGAAAAGCAAGTTTGAACAAATATTAAGGATGGCTATTACATGTAGTATGTTTGCTGATTACACTGTAGAAAGCTAGAAATCAAAAAATATAACTAGGAAATTATTATATGTTGAAATGAGAATAATATATTTAAATATTTAGTAGATGCCAGATTACCTTGACTTTGAATGAAAATGAAACTGCTCCCTATCTGAATTTGTGGGATACAACTAAAACCAGCTTAGAGAGGTATATGTAAAGCTTTAGATGTTTATGTTAGAAAAGAAGGAATACAATAAGCAAAATATTCATTTCAAAAATTTGGAAAAAGAACAGCAGATTAAACGAAGGAAGTAGAAGGAAGGAAGTAGTTAATGAAGAGTAGAAATCAATTAAAGATAAACACAGAATGAAATAATTCAGTATTTCAGCTAGCTATCTCTTTATTATAATGAATTTCTCCAGAAACTTACACCACTTGTTGAGCTCCTGAGTCTGTCGTTCAGTCAGCTGTAAGGTCAGCCAGGTCGTTGTGCTTCTGGGAGTTGCCTGGTTGCAGACATTGATGATGACTGGATCACTGTCTTTCATTCCCCAACAAGTTTTAGTCCAAGCTTATTTACATGGGGGAAGGGGGCTCTAAGAGAGTAGAACCATGTAAGACTGACACTGAGGCATATCATTCTTACCACTACATTGTATTGGCTAAAGCAAGTCACAATGCTAGGCTAGATTCAGGAGGTAGGAGGAGGTGCAGATTCCCTTTGCAGATGGCATGGACACAATGAGGGGCAGAGAATTGTGGCCATTTTTGAAATCAGTCTACCTCTGTCAACAAAAGCAGGTTCTTTTAAAACACTTTTGAAGACTGATCAAGAAAAAAGGAAAATAGAGGTAACCAGTCAAGAATAAAAAAATGGGACATCATTTCCGATCTTATAGGTATTAAAAATAATTAAATTAGACATCTACTTTAAATCAACAAATTTGAAAATTTAGACAAAATGGACACAACTTAAAAATTGACATACGAAGGAGCAGAAAATCTGAATCCATAATTTAAAACCTATAGAAAAATATCTAGGCTCAAGTAGCTTCACCAGTGAATTTTATTCATTATTTAAGGAAGAAATAACAGCCATATACAAGCTTATCTGGAGAGTAGAAAAAGAAGGAATACATTCCAACATGTTTTGTGACCAGAATAACTTTGATACCAAAACCTGAGACACGAGAAAGAGAAATTACAGGCCAGTTCTATTTATGAATGGACATTTCTTTAAAAAAAAAATCACCAAAATGCCAGGAAACAATTTGCTCGAGTTTGCTTTACATTGGTTTAACATTTGACAATTAGTTGAAATCCACTGCTATAACAGAATTAAGGAGAAATATTGTTGTTTTAATAGATAGTGAAAAATGATAAATTTAGATATCCACTTGTAGTTGAAAACTCTTAGCAAACTAAGAAATAGAAGGGAGTTTTAATGTGATAAAGTGCATCTTCAAAAAGTTTAAGATTACTTTAAACTTTATGGTGAACTGTTGAAACCTTTAGTCTTGAAATTTGGAACAAGTCAAGGATGATACACTTTTATTTGGCTTTGAACTCAGGGTGTGCTGACCAGTACTGTAAGGATAGCAAGAAAAAGAAATAAAAATATATGATAGGAAAGGAAAAGAAATAAGAGAACTGTCATTATTTGTGATGTAATTGTTTAGCATCCAAAAGAATCTACAAAAAATTCGTGAGAGTCAGTAATGAAGAAATGCTGGTTATAAGGTTGATAGAAAACAAAAACCAATTATATGTTCATATACCAGAAACAGAAAATGAAAACTTAAAATTATGACATACAATAGCAGAAAAAGCCCTGTGAATTTCTAGGAATGAATCTAACAACAACAAAAGTAAAAACAAGTAAAGGCACAATAAAAAAAACTCTACATTTTGGAGACTGGACATGGTGTCTCCAGCCTGTAATCCTAGCTCTTTGGAAGGCTTAGGCACTGGGGTGGGGTTGGGGTGAGGATGCCTTGAGTCCAGGGGTTTGAGATCAGCCTGGGCAACATAGCGAGACCCGAAGTCTACAAAAAAGTTAAAAAATAAAAAATTAAAAAGCCAGGCATGGTGAGGCTGAGGTGGGAGGATTGCTTGAGGCCAAGAATTCAAGGCTACAGTGAGCTATGATTGTGCCACTTGCACTTCAGCCTAAACAAAAATAAACTTGACGTTACTGAGAGAGATGAGAGATAACCTAACCAAATGGAAAAATTGTACAGTGTTTATGGTTTTGAAGAGTCTATATTATAATATGATCTCAGTGAAAATTCTTGCAAGTATTGTTTTAGAAATTGACCAACTTGTTCTAAAATATGTGGAAATGTAAAGGGCCAGGAATAGCTAAGACACTCTTGAGGAACAGCAAGAAGGAAGAACTTGGTGTACCATATAATTTACCATAATTAATACCGTGTGATATTAAAGCAAAGATAAATAAGTGGAATAAACTAGAGAGCTCCAAAACAGACCTAAGTACTGTCAGCTCTTTGTATCCTCAGGTTCCACATCCGTGGATTCAACTAACGTAGGATCAAAATATTTAGGGGGAATATTTCAACTGGTTGCATTTGTACTGAAATATACAATTTTTTTCCCTAAGCAATGCAGCATAACAGTGATTTACATAGTATTTACATTGTATTAGGTATTTTGAGTGATCCAAAGATGATATAAATTATATTGGAGGTTGTGCATAGGTTATGTGCAAATGTGACACCGTTTTATATAAGGGAGTTGAGCATCTGTGGATTTTGATATTTGTGTGGGGACCTGTAACCAATCCCCCCCACCCCAGATACTAAGGGACGATTGTGTAGATCAACATTTATGACAGTAATGACACTGTGGAGCAATTGGAAACGGGTAGTCTTTTCAATAACATTTGTATTCAGTAACATTCGGATATTTAATAACATTTGGATATTCATGTGAGAGAAAAAAAGAAAATTATCTCATGCACAGACATCAATTCCTGGTACACTGTAGATGTAAATTCGAAAGACTTAACAATAAAGCTTCTAGAAGATAACACCAGAGGGTATCTTGGTGACCTTAGGGTGGGGAGAGGCTTCTTTTAAACAGGACACAAAACGCTAACCATGAAGATAAGGTTGAAAATTTGAACTACGTTAAAATTAAAAACTTTCAGTCATCATAAGACACCATTGAAGAGGGAGAAGACAAGCCACAGATGGGAAAAATACTTGCCAGCTGTGTAACCCCAAAGTAGAAATCAGTAAGGAAAAGATAACACAATAGAAAAACACAGGAAACTTCAAATGTCCTTCAAAAAAATGCTTATCCAAATGGCCAACAAATATGAAAAAATGCGTAGCTTCATGAGTAGTCAGAGGAATGCTAATTGAAACATTTAATACATACACTAGAATGGTTAACGCATAAAAACACTGATAATAAATATTGGAAAGGAAGTGGATCAAAAGAAATTTTTATACTATATGGAGGGATAAAATTATGTACAACCATTTTAGAAAATAATTTAACACTACATACTAAAAGTTTTTTTTTTTTAAATCATCTTTGTCCTGTAGTCTTTTTTTCCTCCAGGTTCAGTCTCTTGTCCTGCTTCTTTATCTTGTCCTGTGTCTCTCATGATAGAGCCCTTCATGAACCTTTGGTGAACGTTGTTTAAGTGTGAAACAATGAAAATTTGAATTAGGAGCTTGTGTTCAGGAACAGAGCTGTCCACTGCCTACCTTAATTTGGGGTGACCACCTAAAGTTCCAGTCTTTGAGATGGAAGCCATATAATGGAACACAGAATTCTTTTCATGGGTTATTTCAATTTTTCTAGAGAAAAAACTAGCCTATTACCTACAAGTCAGAAGCCTGGCCTTTGGTGTTCTGTGGGCAGTGATGGTCGCTTGTTCTATATATTAGTTCCACCTTTTCATTCTTGTTTTCTGCAAAACTCAAGTCTCTGAGCGTCAAGTCTCTCTGGAGTTCTGTAGGCCAAAATTTGCTACTGATCACACCTCCTTCTAGAAATGACATTCCAAGCTTAATTAAGAGTAAGAGCCTGAGGTTTTAAGAAAAGGATTTGCATTAGACTTGGTAGGCTCTTGTCTACTATATGGCACACTTTTTAATGGACCTTGTGTATGTATGGTGTAGCTATACACACACATATCTGTACATGCCATCACTGTAGCTCTATCAGATAGTATTGTCCCCATTCTGTAATTGAGGCTTATTTGATGTGATTTTCAGATTCCCTTTTTTTTTTTTTTGGAGACAGAGTCCCTCTTTGTCACCTAGGCTGGAGTGCAGTGGCATGATTTCAGCTCACGGCAACCTCCACCTCCTGGGTTCAAGCGATTCTCATGCCTCGGCCACCCAAGTAGCTGGAATTACAGGCATGCACCACCAAGCCCGGCTAATTTTTGTATTTTTAGTGGAGATGGGGTTTCACCATGTTGGCCAGGCTGGTCTTGAACGCCTGACCTAAAGTGATCCACCCGCCTCAGCCTCCCAAAGTGTTGGGATTACAGGCCTGAACCGCTGCGCCAGGTCAGTTTTCAGATTCCTAATTACTATTTTCGTATTTGAACTTGGATACCAGCTGGAATCTGTGTGCTTTCAGAGTTTAAGCACATTACTGTCGTATACTACTTGAGTTTATTTAAATTGGAGATGTGGGGAGGTTAAGTTGATGAGTTTCTAAATTGGAAGTCCTTTGTTAAAGTGGATCATGGTGGGGGTTTAGGTTGGGTAAAGAGGTAAAATTACTATATACGGAAGCACTGGGCAAAGATAAGGGACTTTCTTTGAATATAAAGAGCTATTAGCAGATTTCAGAATCTAGGATCTTGAAGAGCTAAATTAAGTGCTTATAGATCAGTCTGTGAGTCTCAACATAGGGTGAAAGAAGATGTATGAAAATCCCCTCGGAGACTTTCTTCTAATGATATAGGCATACTACCTACCACCTTTCATCTGAGAATCACGTTTCTAAGGTGTGGCAATGCAAAATAAGAGCCAGTGGAGTACAGAAGATACCAGAAGTACCCAGCTTCTAAAGCCCTGATGGCAGTGGGTTTTCTAGCATGTTACTTTTATGTAATGGTATACTAACAGTTGGATAAATGCCAGAAAAAATAGGAGACCATATACATAAGAATCAGTACCTATTTGATTGAATAAATAAATGAAAACCACCGGTGGAATTTTGTGGAACTGATAGCAAACTCTTATATTTTGGTCTTTTATGCAGATGACATGCAAATGAAGAAAATTTACTTTTCACGATTTAACTCGTTTTTCCTATTGGCCTTAAAAAAATAACTTGTATATATGAATACTAGGAATTTCTGTTGAGGGATGGTAATTTTTTATTGTACAATTTTTTATTTATACAGTTATTGATATCACTGTCCTGTTTAGTGATATTCAGAGTTTAGGTTTCTTACCAGTTAAAGGTAGAAAGGAATATGTACTCTTAAGACACATTTAGCATAGCCAACCTATAATTTTCGGTAACATATTTCTGAACAGTTGCTTTGGAGAAAGTATAATTTTTCTTAGGTAAATCGAAGAGGACTTTCCCCCAAGGATTTTGGTAGAAAGGGCAGTCCCTAACAATTTCTTCAACACTGTCATTGCAAAGAGAAGTTGGACATTTTGTGGAAGGGACTTGCATTCTTGGCTGGCATCTAATATTTTGTCAAACTCTTTAATACTGTCTGTTTTAGGTTATATGTTGATGGACAGTTGTACCTGTTCTAGCTGTATACTGTTCCCATTTCATAGTTTGTGTTAATACTTGTGAAAATGTAATGCTAAACAATGAGCTATTGTAATTAAATCTGAGACTTAGCAAGAAATTCATAAGGGCTATAGATTTTATTTCAACTTAGTATTAAAAAGACATTTAACTTGAGTAAGTAAATGTAGATATACTTTATATTTTAAGAGCTGCAAGTTCCAGCAAGTGAATAATATATTGTGACCCTTATTTTTTTGTTTTTCAGTTTAATTTTGTTGGGAGAATCCTTGGACCTAGAGGACTTACAGCCAAACAACTTGAAGCAGAAACCGGATGTAAAATCATGGTCCGAGGCAAAGGCTCAATGAGGGATAAAAAAAAGGTAAGTCCTTGAAAATGGCTTGAGTCTTTTATGTGAGTAACTTACTATACTTTTACATCTCAATAATAAAATTTCCAGATGTTTTTGTGCTTAAAACACTATATTCCAGGCCGGGCACGGCAGCTCATGCCTGTAATCCCAGCACTTTGGGAGGCCGGGGCAGGCGGATCATCTGAGGTCAGGAGTTTGAGACCAGCCTAGCGAACATGGTGAAACCCTGTCTTTACTAAAAAAAATACAAAAATTAGCTAGGTGTGGTGGCGGGTGCCTGTAATCTCAGCTACTCAGGAGGCTGAGGCAGGAGAATCGCTTGAACCTGGGAGGCAGAGGTTGCAGATTGTGCCACTGCACTCCAGCCTGGGCGACAGGAGTAAAACTCCGTCTCAAAAGCGAACAAACAAACCCACTATGTTCCATGTCAGGAACTTTTAAAACTTTTCAAAGGTGGTGTCATGATTTTCCCTTGTTTTTCTTTTTTGTTTGTTTGTTATTTTTGAGATGGAGTCTCGCTCTGTCGCCCAGGCTGGAGTGCAGTGGTGCAGTCTTGGCTCACTGCAGCCTCCGCCTTCTGGGTTCAAGTGATTCTCCTGCTTCAGCCTCCTGAGTAGCTGGGATTACAGGTGCTCGCCACCATGCCCAGCTAATTTTTGTATTTTTAGTAGAGATGGAGTTTCACCATGTTGGTCAGTCTGGTCTTGAACTCATGACCTTGTGATCCACCCACCTCAGCCTCCCAAAGACCTGGGATTATAGGCATGAAACACCACGCCTGGCAATTTTCCCTTGTTCATTATCATTTTTTTACTTAGCAAATTAAAATATCAGTTCATCATGTTACTTTCCTTTGTTATTTACTTTTGGGAAGCTGCCATTTTGGAAATTAGTCAGACTGTAATGTGTGTAAAAGTATATAACTAAAAGTTTGAAAAATCTGAAATATTTCTTTTGATGAGATTTAAGTAAGAATGGTCAGATAACTTTGGATGTATGTCACATCACTGGGAGAGTTAGAAGACAGAACTCTATTGAAAGGAAGGCGGTCACTAGCCATGTGAGATACATTGTGGGTTTCATCCACATTTTGTGTTGATTTTACATTTTAAAGTATTTTGTTTCTGTTTCTGTGGGTTTTTTTCTCCTGCCATTTCTTCTTTTGCTGGTTTAACTAGTAAAGACCCAACTATCTAAATACTATTTTTAGGAAGATTTTATTAACCTAGTTTGTTTTATCCAGCAATACTGCGAGGTAGGATAGTTTTGAATTTCTATTCTTGTAAAAATTGGCGGATTTAAAAAACTAGATATTGATGGCCAAAGATTAAAAGTATTTTAGGAAGGTTTGGTCTATCTGTCTTTCTGTCTGTCTGTCTCTCTCTCTTCTTCTTTCTTCCTTCCTTTCTTCCTTTCTTTCCATTGACTTGAAGGGGCTATCTAGGAATGGTGCGTGGTTAACTGTGTTAGACCATGTCCACTGAATCGCTTTGTGGAATTTACGGAATGAACGCCAGACCCACAGGGTATCTGATAAACTTGTTTTCTGATACCTCCGCCTCATGTCTTTTAAGCCCTCACATAAGCTGACTGGGTCTCATTCATTTTTGCTCCTCATCAGTGATTTAGTAGCCAAGAAATTTGGGCAAAAAGTTCTCATAATATTGATTATTTAAAAATCTTATAATGTATTCTTTGTCAGCTGTGTTTAAAGATATTTTCATGGGAGTCTGTGAGTTCTTGAGCATTTTTAGATGTATTAAATTTTTTTATTAGAATCTTAAAAAAATTGTGCGTATTTCGAATCCGTTGAGTGATAACCTTTTCAGATGAATGTTGCCATAAAGTTTTGGTTCTCATGTTTGGACTTAGGATTATGTGGGCATTAAGTAATACTATTTAATTGCCTATGGACAGTGAATGAAGTCTTGACAACTGACAGATATATAAATCTGTACAAAAAGGTTAGTATATATTCATCAGTTAAGCTGTTCTGTCAGCCAGTTAACGAAACCCCTTTCCCCCCTTCTGAGTTTCTGTGAATTCTGTAGTAATGGCCCTCCACTCACCTTGCTCACTCTTTCAAACCCTCCCAAACAGTGAGCATTAGAGCTTGTAATTGTGTGATTATACTGTTGCATTCTTATAAGTGTTTATAATAAAAGTAAAGTCAGAATGGAATGCTTGACCATTTGGTAAAGAACATGAAAAGAGATGGAAACAAAAAGAAGTATTGATGTAAGTAATAAAGATAGCTCATTGAGTTGTATTTCAGGAGTTCAAGAGAAAAAGCCGTTTGCTTTAAACTTTTCTACAGAGTTTTCCATATATATATAGACGTATGTGCATATATATATATATGTGTATATATAATGTGTGTATAGATATATGTATATCTACACACACTAAGAAAGCTAGAAAATCCTAATTTACTGATTGCCTGTTTTACTTTTAACAAAAAAGGTTATGATGGGAATGTTGTGTGCTGGTCTGAATCCTTCCCTACACTGGTAAACTCAGTGAGAGCCTACCATGGCTATTTTATGGAGTATCAATTTCCTTGGTGTTTGGTGAGTACCTGACACAGAGTGCAGGCCTTGAAAAAATATCTGTGAAAGGAGTGACTAGTTCAGGTAATAAATGAAAGGCTTAGGTGCACCTTCCCTCATGTTCCCTGAAAAGGTTTGGTAAATAAAGGAAATTGTAAATGCTGTGTACTTCTAATGCTTTGGGGAAGATAGTACTATATTATTCTAAGCTGCTGGTTTTAAGCAAATAAGTTAATATGCCACTTTAATTTTCATTTTCTTGGATTGTTATTTCAGCATTATTGATGGGCTCAATAGCATTGGTTTAGTGCATAAATACCCAGTGGAATGGTACTGGTTAAGATCACAGAACCAGGGCTTGAAAACTATTACGAACTTCTTGTTTGTATTGGCTAAGTTTTTTATTCCTATTTTGTAAATGAAGAGACCAAAGCTTCGGGGAAGTTGAGTAATTTGCCAAAGGTCACACACCAAAATGTGGCAGTCAAATTTGAAACTAGGCTGGGTGCAGTGGCTCACACCTGTAATCTCAGCACTTTGGGAGGCTGAGGCAGGAGGATCCCAGGAGTTGAAGACCAACCTGGGCAACATAGTGAGACCCCCATCTCTACAATAAAACTTAAAAAAAAATTAGCCAGGTGTGGTGATGTGCACCTGTAGTCCCAGCTGCTAGGTAGGCTGAGGTGGGAGGATGCTTGAGCCCAGGAGCTGAGGAACAGTGAGCTATGATTGTGTGCCGGTGCACTCCAGCTTGGGCTACAGAACGAGACTCTGTCTTGGAAGAAAAAAAAACAAAAAAACTGAAGTCTAAGTTCTATGCTGTTGTACATTATTTTCTAATTATAAACCATTTCTAAGAGTGATAACTTCAGACATATTAGAACAACTTGAATATTGAGTATTATAAACTTTGACTACCATTTCATACACACCACTCAGTACACTTCTGACACCAGATGCTGTGTGACACCAGAAGCTCCCCACAAACCAAACAAATCTCCAGGAAACACCATCTGGATGTCCTCTAATTCAATTCAAAACTGGGAATGATGTCACATACCACAGGTTGAGGGCTCAGTCCCATAAGACTGTCTCCACTTCAGATGCCATTTGCAAGCCCCAGTGATGACCTGTGCTTTTGACCGACCAGCTATAAATGTGTTTTTTTGCAAGTCCCTCCTCAGGTTCAATTAATTTGCTAGAGTGGTTCACCGAACTCAGGGAAACACTTTACTTATTATAAAGGATATTACAAAGGATACCGATGAACAGCAGATGGAAAAGATGAATAGGGCAAGACATGTGGAAAGGGGCTCAGAACTTCCATCCCTTCTCCAGTGTGCCACCCTCTATGTTCCTCCATGTGTTCAGCTATTTGGAATCTCTCCAAACCCTGTCCTTCTGTTTTTTTTTTATGGAGGTTGCATTATGTAGGCATGACTGATGTTCATCATTGGCCATTGGTGTTCAACTCAACATTCAGCCTTTCTCCATTCCTTAGAGGTTGGGGAATGAGGCTGAAAGTCTCAGCCCTCTATTTTATTTGGTTGGGGTTTCTCTGGCAATCAGCCTTGATCTTGAGACTATCCAGGACCCCCACCCATTTGTTACCTCATTATACAAAAAGACACAAACACGTTCCAGACCACCACAATAAGGGAATATTGCAATAAAGCTAGTCACACATTTTTTTAGTTTCCTAGTGCATATACAAGTTATGTTTCTACCATACTGTAGTCTGTTAAGTGTGTAACAGCATTTTGTCTTAAAAATATACATGTACCTTAGTTTAAAAATAGTTTATTGCTAAAAAATGCTAATGATCATCTGAGCCTTCAGGGAGTTTTACTCTTTTGCTGGTGGAAGACCTTGCCTGGATGTTGATGGCCGCTGACTGATCAGGGTGGTGGTTGCCAATGGTTGGGGTGAGTGTGATGATGGCTTAAAATAAGAACAACGAAGTTTGCCTCATAGATTTACTCTTCCTTTCCCAAAAGATGTCTGTGTAGCGTGCAGTGCTC
Organism: Macaca nemestrina; assembly: GCF_043159975.1. Lineage (NCBI taxonomy): Eukaryota > Metazoa > Chordata > Mammalia > Primates > Cercopithecidae > Macaca > Macaca nemestrina. The sequence continues at coordinate 8,196,661 of NC_092129.1, read as the reverse complement.
TTTGATAGCGTTTTACCCACAGAACTTTTGCTGTTGCTTTATCAACTAAGTTTATGTAATATTCTAAATTTTTTTATTGTCTTCAACAGTGTTCACAGTATCTTCACCACAAATACATTTCATCTCAAGAAATCACTTTCTCTGCTCATCCATAAGAAGCAGCTCCTGATCAAGTTTGATCATGCCATTGCAGCAATTCAGTCACATCTTCAGGCTCCACTTCCAATTCTAGTTCTCTTGCTCTTTCCACCACATCTGCAGTTTCTTCCCCCATCATACTCCTGAACCCCTCAGAGTCTTTCTTGAGGGTTGTAGTCAACTTTTTCCAGACTCCTGCTAATGTTGATATTTTGGCCTCTCTCCATGAATCATGAATGTTCTCAGTGGCATTAAGAATGGTAATTCCTTTCCAGAAGATTTTCAATATACTTTGCCCAGATTTATCAGAGGAATCACTATCTGTGGCAGCTGTAGGCCTATGAAAGACAGTTCTTAAATAATAAGGCTTGAAAGTCTAAATTACCCCTTGATCCATGGGCTACAGAATGAATGCTGTGTTAGCAGGCATGAAACAACATCTATCTCCTTGTATGTCTCTACCGGAGATTTTGGGTTACCAGGTGCATTGACAATGAGCAGTGATATTTGGAAAGAAATCTCTCTTTCTGAGCAATATGTCTCAACAGTAGGCTTAAAATATTCAGTAAACCTTTCTCTGCTGACATCCTGGCTTTGTTGTTCCAGTTATGGAGCACAGGCAGGGTACCTCAGCTTCCCCCCCCCCCCCCCCCCCCAAGACAGAGTCTCGCTGTACCACCCAGACTGGTGTGCAGTGGTGCAATCTCAGGTCACTGCAACCTCCGCCTTCTGGATTCAAGCGATTGTGCCTCAGCCTGCTGAGTAGGTGGAGTTACAAGCATGCACCACCACACCCAGCTAATTTTTTTGTATTTTTAGTAGAGATGAGGTTTCGCTGTGTTGGCCAGGCTAGTCTCGAACTCCTGGCCTCAAGTGATCTGCCCACCTCAGCCTTCCAAAATGCTGGGATTACAGGTGTGAGCCACTGCACCTGTCCCATTTAGCATAATTTTTAAGTGCCGTAGTATTTTTGGAATGGTAAATCAGCATTGGCTTCAACATAAAGTCACCAGTTGCATTAGCCCCTAACAAGAGAATCAGCCTGTCTTTGGAAGGTTTGAAGCCAGGCATTGACTTCTCTCTAGCTATGAAAGTTTTAGATGTCATTTTCTTCCAGTAGTAGTCCAGACACACACACTACTTATCACTTAAGTTCACTGTCTTATATGGGCATGGTTGGTGTACCCCAGAACAATTACAGTAATAATTTCAGAGATTACTGTCTACGGGTCACCATGGCAGACATAATAATAATAGTAATGTAAGAGTTTGAAATATTGTGAGAATTACCAAAATGCTGCTTGGAGACACGAATTGAGCACATGCTGTTGGAAAAATGGTGCCACAAGATTTGTTTGATGCAGGGTTGCCATAAGACCTCAATCTGTAAAACTGCAGTGTATGTGAAATACAATAAAAGGAGGTATGCCTGTATTACTTGGGAGATTCAAGGGTTTTAGAAGATTTGTGCCAGGAAACAAAGACCAATTATATTTATTTTATCATAAATCACAATATCATACTATCATTCCTTTGATGTTTCAGGAATTCTCCCTAGAGGTTTTAATCCCATGTTCTTAATGGAAATCTATATACTTGAGCAGATTACAAATGCTAGAGGAGTAATTTTAGATGAGACTGGGTGCATTCAGGGTGGTATGGCAGACTAGAGGAGTAATTTTAGGAAAAGAAAGTAATTTTGGTGTTTCGCTTGAGTTGCAGAGGCCGTATCCAGGGCTGTGAAAGAAATGTATTCATGCTAGGAGGCGTGGTCCGCCTTTAGAAACAGGTGGGAGTCAGCTGGTTCTAATGTAGCAAATGAGAATATGTAAGCCATTAAAACAGAACAGTGTTTTGCACATCATTAGGTACTTGGCAAATTGTTGTGGAGTGACAAGTAGTACCTTGAAGTTCACCCTTCGGGAATACATATGCATTGTCATTGTAGGTGATGCCATTTATGGATTTGTCTTATCAGTCTGCAATTTGTCAGCTCTTCTGAGATCTCGCTTCTCATAAACAAGAGGAGACTAAGTAGCAATGCTTGTGGGTTCCTCCTTCTCACCTCCTTTTTCTCTCCTCCCTTCTCTCCCAGTGTGTTGATTGGTGAAATGTGTGCAGTTTATCAAAAGCCATGTCAGGCCAGATGTTGCATCATCTGGAAATGTGCAAAGACTCAGCAATTCCAGTTCAAATTCTTTGCTCAAAATGAAGGGATGTGCACTCTTCTTCTAGCCATTCTAGGGCTGCTGATGCAGTGGTTAGAGCAGGGGTGTCCGATCTTCTGGCTTCTCTGGACCACATTGGAAGATGACAAATTGTCATGGGCCACACATGAAATACACTAACAATAGCTGATGAGCTGAAAAAAAACAAAGAAACAAAAAACAAAACAAAAAAACCATAATGTTTTAAGAAAGTTTATGAATTTGTGTGGGGCCACACTCAAAGCCTTCCTGGGCTGCATGCGGCCCATGGACCGGGGGTTGGACAAGGTTGGGCTGGATGGTATCAGCCACTTTTACTATCTGTGCCACATCATGTTCAGACCATGGGACAACCTTGGAAAAGAGTCACACTCTTCCAACAGAAATGGAGCCTTAAAGAAGTGAAATATGCCACCTGGTTCCTCATTTCTACCTAAAGAGTACACAAAATAGAAACTTCTGTCTCTCACTGGATACTCAAATTCAGTTGTGTAAATCATTCTTATCAGAATGTGGGCTTTGAAATCAATTGGTAGTAGTTTTTAACTTAATACTTGTTTCCCAAATATATTTGGCCGTAGTCTCTCCTTTTTTAAAGATGTCTCTAGAACTTCCTGAAGAACTACAGTGTTTTGTGGAACATGACTTAGGAAATGTTACTAGAGTCATATTGTAGAGTTGCAGACATAGGTGGAATTTTTGAATTTTGTTTTACAGAACCTATTTAGGTAGAGCAATTAATAACTTTTTTCACATGATACTTTTCATATACATTACAAATTGTTAAGTATCTCTTAATAGCAGAGATTTCTTAGCCCTATTTGTTGTGCTTAAAATATATTTTAATTGGTCAATGTGTTACATTTTTAGAAAAGTGAGAAAGTAGGCTGGGCACGGTGGCTCGTACCTGTAATCCCAGCACTTTGAGAGGCTGAGACAGGTGGATCACCTGAGGTCGGGAGTTCGAGACCAACCTGACCAACATGTGGAAACCCTGTCTCTACTAAAAATACAAAATTAGCCAGGCATGCCTGTAATCTCACCTACTCTGGAGGCCAAGGCAGGAGAATCGCTTGAACCCAGGGGGCGGAGGTTGGGGTGAGCTGAGATTACACCATTGCACTCCAGCCTAGGCAAGGAGAGCGAAACTCCATCTCAAAAAAAAAAAAAAAAAAAAAAAAAGAAAAGAAAAGTGAGGAAGTCCCAGAGGGTCTCAAGAAAAATAAAGGCTCCTGACATTCCATTAGTTTAGACATTACCCTTGTTTATAGTTTGGTATGTCTTGTAGATTGTTCTTCATGCAGTTATACATATGTACACATGTGGTATATTAAGTGGATCATATTATATTTGCTGCTTTATAATCAGCATTTTTTCCTGCAACTCTATATCCTGTCCTATGTCAGTTCACCAAATAGTAGAGCTTTATGCCTAAGACTTTGTGCTAGGTGATAGGAACGTGCACTTAAAGGACATTTCAAGGCAGCCTTCATAGTGATATGCAAAAATAAATTTCCTTGAATTTTTGGGTGGGGGAACTTGCAAGTTTTTTTTTATGAAATATGTTACTGCTGTGTCAACACTTTGAAAGAGATAAATTAATTCAGTCTTGTGATTGATACACCAGAGTGGCTTTGGCAGTTGGTAGCATAACATCAAGTACAAGTAGGAAAGTAGGGTTCCAGACAGCCTGTTTTATCGATCTTGTTGAATACTTAGCTCTCTGACAAGCTGTAGCATGGGTATGGTTTTTTGTTTTTTGTTTTAACTTTTCATTATGCATAATTTTAAGCAATGGAAAGACAAGTAGAGTAGTGAACCCTCATTTACCCATCACCCATGGTCAGCGGTCAGCATTGCCTCTCTCTTTTGAAGAGGGAACTCTCTCGTTCCCCATTGCCTCTCTCCACCTTTTGCCTCACAGATTATTTTGGAAGCAAATTCAGACGTATAATTTCAACTGTAAATGTTTTATTAGCTATCTCTGAAATAGAAGAACTCTAATGATAATGTGTTTGTGTTTTAATCTCTAGAAAATTCTTTATCATCAAATATGTAGTCAGTGTTAATAGCTTCCCTGGTGTCTCATAAATATGCTTTTAAAATGATTTGTTTTAATGAGCATATAAATGAGGGTCATCTACATTGTAATTGATAGATCTCTTAAGCCACTTTCCAGACGGCCATTTCTCCCTCTTGGCGTCACTGGGTGATTTGTCTTGAATTCCCGTGGATTTTGCTGGTGGCATTTTCATGGTGGTGTTTAACATTTATCTCTGTTCGCCATATTTCTTGTAAATTGGTAGTGACAAAGGTTTAATTAGATTCAGCTCTCCCACCTTCTCTTCCTCATTTCTATTCTTTTTTGAAGGAATATTTCATAACTAGTGTTGTGATAGTAGTACATAAAGTCTCATTTCCTCTCTGTGATTTTAGCAATCATTGTTGATTGTTTTCTAGGTCCTTTTGTTTTCCTCAGTGGGAGTTGCAGAATAGCTATATTCTATTTCTTCATTCATATTAGCTAGATACAGTTTTTATCAGAAAGGTAGAATAAATGTTTAATTATTTGCTAGTTTTTAAATAGTGAATTGCTTCCGAGAAATCCTACAGACTGAAAGAATGAGTGTTTTTCTTCCCCCACTTTGGGTATCACTATGAATGCATTTAAACAGTTGTATATGTTTCGTTCATTGAAGTTATTATTTTTCACTGGTGCTCAAGTTGTTTGGCCATTGGAGGGACTTCTTCGCATTGACTTCTAAATCTTTTCAATATAAACCTAGTAAATGTGAATAGTAACTTTGCTTTCTAGTGTAGTGTGATATGATACCCTGCACTCTTCTTGTAAGAATTCTTCCTCAGACTTGGCATCAGCCAATTTTTCAGGGAAGCTTTGTTAACAAAAAACGCTGAAGACAAAACAAAACAAAAACAGAGAGAAATAGTGCAGAGATTATAATCTGGGCTCTAGTGATGCTCATTATTGTAGGCTTTTCACAGCTGTGAAATACACACAAATATTTTCACAAATTCATTCTCATTAAATTTAGGACTATAATGTTATTTAATCTTCTATCTGTATCTTCTTTCTTACTGAAAATTCTGGTTCCTAATGACACAAAATAATGGTTCATTTGCTTTATTTCAAAAAGGAATCTACTACCAATTATATAGTTGGTGACAACAATTTTACACTGAGCTCTTACTATTTTGAGGGTATATCCACTAGATACAAGTTACCATCTTTTAAAGCACTTGGAATAATTTTTATATGTAACAGTTATGCTAGTATACAGATCCATGGTTAGGTTCGTTTGTTGCACTTGATTTTCTAGTTGTGGAAATTGCATAAAATATTTTCCTGTTTTCTACTTTAAAATATTTACATGGCTCCAAAGCAAAATATACAAAGCAGAGAATTTTTATAAAGTATGACTTTTATCTCTGGCCCATTTGTTTACCTAGTCCTCTCTTTCTGTTTGGGTAGATTTTTTGTTTTTAGTTTTTGGTTTATCCTTCCATTTCTTTCTTTCTTTTTTTTTTTTTTTTTAAACATAAGCAGTTATGTAACAGTTTTTTCTGTATGTATGTGTGTGTGTAATTTCTCCTTTCATAGATTATTATACTCTCAGCACTTTTTCATACCTTTATTATTTGTTTCACTTAACAGTATATTGTGATCATTTAATGGGAGTATATAAGGAACAGCCTTTATTCCTTTTTTTGCCGTTACAAATAGGAATAGTGCTGTGTTGACAAGTGTTTCTTGAAGTTGCTAGTTTATATTTGGGATAGAATTGTAGAAGTAGGATTGTGGTGTGTGATTTTGTTAGTTAGTGCTAAATTCCACTGTCTTGGGGTGGTGGTTTGCATTACCATCAGCAGTGTATGAGAGTAGCAGTTTCCCCACAGCTTCACAAAACTTTGCTCTGTTTTGCAATAGATTGAGCATCTGTTAAAGGCACTTTCAAAGAAGTTATGCTGTGTGTGTGTGTGTGTGTGTGTGTGTGTGTGTGTGTAAAAGTCATTACTGTTATGAACACTGTTACCATCTTCAGTTTCCCAACTATTGTTTGTAGTGTTTTTTTAAATTTTCTGACTGAAGCAGTTTATAAATAATGGTTAGGCTTACTTGAAATGGTACCATTACAGCATGTCTTAAGGCACATTGTAATTGTAATAACTTCTGATTGGGCTTAATAAACTACTTACTATTTAAATGTTTTTAAGTGGAAATATGCTTTGATTTTCCATAAGCTTACAAGCTTTTCTCAGCTAGGGTTCCTCATCTGAACCACAGAACATAGGAGTTATTTCATTTTATTAAGGATGATTCATCAAGAGAGCCATTACTGTTATTGTTACACAGGAGATAAGTTAACCACATATAATTTATGTCTTGGGCTGGGCATTGAAATTTGATTCTCATGTGGAATTCTTAGTTGAGAAAGGTGTCCCCTGTGAGAAATGGTTTTTTCTTGCATTTTATATTACTGCCTCACCATCAAACCATATATATATCCCCCTCTTCCTTCAGTCTCCCTTATTGGTACCATTTGATGAGATGAATTAGGGAGTAGAAACTGTTACAGATTCTTTGTTAAAGGGTTAATCTTACAAATTGCCTCTTTACCAACTTTCATGAATCCAATTGAATAGTAGAATTAGCTATGAAAACAGATGAGTTGCTTTAGAGAAGTGGCAGTGAAATGTGTACTCTTATATAACGTGGTCTAGAGGGAACCTTATTAAGTCACGAAGTCTAAACCATCTTTGTGATACTTAATTCTGTGATATTTCAGTAAGTAGTACTACAAATGACTGTTAGTCAGTTTTCATTACTTTCTGCCATAGTTAATTTAATACAATCTGAGGCAGCAGTTATTTTTTTGAATGCCTATGATTTTTTGCCCTCAAGGAACTTTCACCCCTGGGAGACTAATAATATTGACAGTGAACTAATACAACGGAGATGATATATACGTCATGCCACAGGAAGTCAAGAAGTAATGTGTTCTTTGAAAGTTGAAGGTTTTTTAAGGAAGCTAGAGAAGATTGACTGAAGTAGGAGTTTACCAGTCAAATAAGTAAAATGGTATTCTAGACATCAGAAATAGAATCAACCAGGGTATGTTGCTATGTGGATGCTCGGTGTGTCTCAGTGGAAGATATGGGGCACAGTGGAGTGTTGGTATTGGAGATGAAGCTGAGGTCTGAGGATAAAGAACCGTGAACGTTATATCCAAATTGATTTCATTTTGAAAGCCATGCACTGACACTCTTTTCTTTTAAAGATGAGAAGTTATATGACATATTAATTGTTTTGGAAAGGTAACTTGACAGTAGTGGAAGAGATGGACAGAAGTGGGCAGAAGACAAATGATCAAGTCTCAGACAACTCTGCCTTAGAAAGTTCTTTCTTGTGTTAGGATAAAATCTTTGAAACTTCAATCCTCTGATCTTAATCTACTTTGAATTCAAAACAAATATAATAAACTTAAGAGACTTTGACATGTTTAATTACAGTGCTTGTCTTACAGGTGTTCTGCCCTAGCTAAAAGTTTATTGCCTAGTAGCCTTAGTTCTCTTTTTTGTTAAGATGTCATGTGATATATGGTGTTGAATTCAACTTCAAAAGTGGTAGATTGGTTTGTTTTTAAAGAGAAAAGAAGACCTGCCATTCTTTCAGTGCTTTTCAAACTGTCTATGGTAAGAGACCCACTAAAAAAATTCAATCCATTATATCTTTTGGTGAAATATAATAAAATGAGTTATCAGAGAAGTCAAATTTCAAAAAGACATATATTTAACCTCATTTAAAACTTTCTTTTATCAAGAGACATAAAATTATCCTGTCAGAATGCTCAAAGAGTTTCTGAACAGGCTTGATTTCTGTACTTGTCGGCTGCACTTCTGGCGGCACTGGTTTAAATGCCAGCTGTGACGTGGTGTGTTTGTTTCAGGATTGTAAACTAGCTCCCTGGTGCCCCTCCTCCTCTACTTTTGTTCTCCTCACCCCTTCATTTTTTTATTTTTATTTTTTTGCTCTGTGTTTATAAAATAAAATTCATTTTAGATTATTGACTAGATTGTTTTTAAATTTGATTTCTGGTTACATGTTCATTAAGGACTCAAATGACTTAGCTTTGTTTTAAGATAGAAGAGTACAAAACAGTGCAATAAAAATTAAATGTTTATTTCTGATTGGATAATATCTCAATACATTTATAGAGTGGAGTCACTGCTTTTTGCTCATTGTTAAGAAAGATTGGGAAGACTTGAAATAAAAAATTTAATTTATTTGAAAATACATTTATTAAAATTTGTGAGACACCTTTTGAGAGGTAAAAAGATGGACCCAATGAGAGTAAACCTTTGTTTTTTTTAGTAAAGTAATACTTTAACCTGTAAAACTTCATCTAATTCCTCAGCCATAGATATAACTCCAGGATGAGTTAATTGTCCATGTCTAATGAAATGAGACGTGAGTTGCAGTGAAAAGGGAGAGTCCATTTTATCACTAGATGCTCTTAATGAGCCTTTTAAAATTAAGTCTTGATTGGATTGCAGTCAATTTAGTTAAGGAATATTTGAGCATCTTGTAGTTGTGTCTTATGTAACAAATTTTCTTTTTAGAGGATTCAGCTCTCTGTTGACAGAATGAGTAGTGGAATGTTGTTGATTTGTATTTATGCTGCAGCAATTGATTTTTTCAAAACGCTTTGACAAACCTTAGTTGGAAATGCTTTTCCAGTCATATTAACAAATTATTAGGCAGTTTCATAAGCCTAGGGAGCCATCCTATTCTATCCCACTAGTTTTAGTTTTCTGTTTATTTCTTCAGTTATGAGAGACCACTATTAAATTATTTTGTTCTTTAGATTTTAAAACATACAATTATTAACTCTTGATTTTAAAGACATATAATTTTTAATTTGGTGTTTTTAAATCACAGGTTGTTATAGGACACAGTTTGTGGGGTTGTGTTTAATGTTTAACAATTAAATTGTGAATCTCAGACTATTGAAATTACTCTTCATTTTGTGAATTGTTATATGTTTAATTATTTTAAAAAACAGTAATAGAAATTGTAGCAGATAGTGAAGAATGTTTTTTTAAAGGTCTGCTTTTTAACTTAAGATTTTTGGTGAATTAAAATAACTATAAGGTAGTCTAAATGTAGAGGACTAGTCACTTCAAATAGAAAAAAATTTTCTTAAGAAATCTAATATGAAGAAAATTTTGAGTGATTTTATCTTTGTAACTAATAAGATTGATGTTTGAATAATAATTTGTGTTATCTAAGTGAGATTATTGAATAATAAGAAAATGAGTAAACGGATGTCTATATGGATGCTTCAGAATGTGTAATATGATCAAGTGTTACAATAGCACATTGTTTAGAACGTTTTAAGATTTAAGCCAAGTAAGTACTTTAAAAGGAGTCAAAAGAAGTGAAAGCAAATACCAAAGCTCATCTTTTATAACATAAAAATGAATTTTTCTTAATTATGAAAGCCTTTCATGTTTAATGTAGAAAAAAATCAGACAATTCTGGTATTTTAAAAATGTAATCTTCCCCATTTAGCATTGTTACTTGTGTGTTAATACATATTTCGACACCCTGAGTATTTGTGACCCGATATATTTTATGTATATTACTTACTAAAAACTTATCTACAATACCTTTTTTTTTTTTTGAGATGGAGTTTTGCTCTTGTCGCTCAGGCTGGAGTGCAATGGTGCGATCTCGGCCCACTGCAACCTTCGCCTCCTGGGTTCAAGCGAGTCTCCTGCCTCAGCCTCCTGAGTAGCTGGGATTACAGGCGCCTCTTACTACTCCCAGCTAATTTTTTGCATTTGTAATAGAGATGGGGTTTTAATGTTGGTCAGGCTGTTCTTGAACTCCTGACCTCAGGTGATCCACCTGCCTCAGCCTCCCAAAGTGCCGGGATTACAGGCGTGAGCCACAGCGCCCGGCCTACAATACTTTTTAATGGTTATAAGTAGCATTTAATTGTACATATGTGTATTGAGGTATATTGTTTATTGAAGTTTTAAAATAATTGTTTTTACTATGAAAATGCTGTGAAGAATATCTGTACATTATCATTAAGATAAATGTGACTGGGCGCCATCACCATGGCTCATGCTTGTAATTCCAGTACTGTAGGTGGGATTCCACCACTGAGGTGGGAGGATCACTTGAGCTTAGGAGTTCGAGACCACCCTGCACCCTTCTCTAACTTAAAAGTACGACCAAAAAAAGGTAAATGTGTAGAATTGATTGGTTGAAAATGCATTTCAAAATTGCCTTTCAACTTCACTGTTTGAAATCGTAAGCTCCCTCAGAAAATGAAAATGCTTATGTAATGAATCTTTAAAAAATCACTTTTTTTAGAGGGACAGGAATATAGACAAAAATATAACAGAAACATACCTCTGGTTAACAAAGTTAAAGCTTATCTATTAGGATATATTAATGTTCACTTTTTTATTGCCTGACGTTGCTGCCAACTCTAAACCCACACTTTGTATTTCCTTTTAATCTGCATTTTGAAAAAATAAATAATTATACATATGTACAGAGTAATTACAAGGCTAGCAAAGTGAATTCATGTATACCCTCAACCTAGATTTGCCATATACCTTGGACCTCCATACTGCAGGCCCCGCATCCTCCAATTCAGCCAAGCACAGATCAAAAATATTCCGAGGAGGGGAATAATAAAAAATAATACAACAATAGAAAATAATACAAATAAAAAACATGGTACAACGATTTACATAGTCTTTACATTGTATTCAGTGTTATAAGTAATTAGTGATTATTTAAAGTGTATGGAGGGTGCGCCTGAGTTCTGTGCAAATACTGCACCTTCCTATATCAGTGACTTGAGCACTGGTAGGGAGGCGGTCCTGGAACCAATCCCGCAGGGATACTAAGGGACAACTGTATTAATGTTTTGTTCATTTGTGTGTACACACAGTGTTGATTTTGTATTTGGAAGTTCACCTACTTGCTGAAACTTATCTGTAACCCTCAAATCATTACTGGTGACACTTTCACGGTCATTCATGGACACGCACACAGTGGCAATAAAAATCTGAGTCATCCAAATGCTCTTGTGTGATGTTGAGATAGAGCAAGATGACACATTACCACCTTTTTACTTGAGTTCATATACTATAAAAAAAAAAAGTTCTTTTTATGGTCTGCTTAGTGTCACCTTTTTTTGGGGGAGGGGGCGTTTTTCGACTTTTTATTATGATTTTGCTGTTTAAAATGTCCCTCAAACATAGTGCCGAGGTGCTGTCTAGGATTTAGGATTCCTAACAGCAAGAAGACTGTGTGTGTTGTGCCTTATGGAGAAAATACTTGTGTTAGAGAAGCTTAGCTCAGGCATGAATTAGTGCTGTTGGCTGTTGAATGTTAAAGAATCAACAGTTATGTATTAAATAACATGTCTTTTTTATTATTTATTCTTATTGAGACAGAGTCACACTCTGTCGTCCAGGCTGAAGTACAGTGGTGTGATCTTGGCTCACGTTAACCTCTGCCTCCTGGGTTCAAACCATTCTCCTGTCTCAGCCTCCCAAGTATCTGGGATTATAGGAGCGAGTCAAAACACCTGGCTAATTTTTCTGTTTTTAGTAAAGACAAGGTTTCACTATGTTGGCCACGCTGGTCTCAAACTCCTGACCTCAAGTGATCTGCCTGCCTCGCCCTCCCAAAGTGCTGGGATTACAGTTGTGAGCCACTGCGCCTGGCCTAAATAAGGTGTCTTTGAACAGAAACCCATATAAAACGAAATTATGCATTGATTGTTGATAAAAATGTAACCAAAGGCTTGTGGCAACCAACCCTGTGTTTCCCTGAGGAGCAGTATTGGCTCATTCAGTGTTCCTGGTGACTTTACCACAAATAATGAGAGTTGGCTTGCGTGTGTGTGTGTGTGTGTGTGTATAAGATAATTATTACTGTTTGCTGAATCATTTGAGAGCAACTTGCAGACATTATGATCCTTCATCCCTGTCTTAGACTGCGTTTCCTAAAACCAAGGAAATTCTTTTACATAAAATTACTTTATCAAATTCTGAAAATTAAGTATTATTACAATATTGTTATTTGGTGGTCATCCTAATTCAAATTTTTCCAATGTTTCATTCGTTGTGAGTTCTTTCTGATTCAGAATCTAGTCCAGATCACAGATTACATTTATCTGCCCTGTCTCTTACCATGTAATTTGGAACAGTTCCTCAGACTTTCATTATCTTTTATAATTTGGGTGTGTCTTGTTTCTTCATGAATAGATTCAGGCCATGCATTTTTGGCAAGAATGTTTCAAAAAGTGATGTGTCCTTCTCAGGCATCACGTTAGCAGTTAGATGATGTTAATTTGCCTCATATTTGATGTCGGTAGCTGATCATTTGGTTAAAATAGCATGAGTTATGTATTGTCATTGTAAAGGTAACTTTACCCCCTTTTAAATCATAACTAATCTAAGGAGAAATACTTTGAAACTTTGTAAATATTCTTTCCTAACAAATTTAGGATTGCAATGTCTCTTGTCCAATTTTCCTGTCATTCCCTTTACATTTGTTAGTTAACATTTAATTGTAATGAATATATTGCCTGTCATTTCTAATAGGTTAAGAGCTCTTTCTATATTATATGTATTCTTCCATATCCCTTTTGTTTGTTGATTTTAGAGTCTCTCTTCTGACTTTTACGCTGCTTGATACCTTTACTTGGTTAGATGGTGGTAGTAATGGTTGTGGTGACGAGAAGTTGATATTGTTATTGTTAAGGGCTTGAACACACTGAGCTGTGATTTAGCCATTGTTATCAGTCCATGTGAATTAACTCATTGAATCCTCTGAAAGCCCTATGAGGCAGTTATTGTTTTAATTTTATAGATGAGGAAATGAAGCGTTAAGGAAGTAAAGTACCTTCTGTGGCTAGTGAGTTGCTTGGTCCCAAGATATGAACCCAGGCCGGCTTGAGTTTAACTACTACATTGTGTCTTTCCTCTAAGTAGTCTTCTGATTTCCTTATTTCCATTCTTCTGCTCTTTTCTCTTTTCAGCAACCAGAATGAATTTAAAGAATAATCTTCAAGCATATTTTCACGTATTCAGTTGGAGTCAGGTCTTTACTGTGGCTAAAGGCCCTACGTGGCCTTGTAGCTTGCTCCTCCCTAGACTTTTCTACTCTTTGCCTCCTCTTTGTGTATTCTTCAAACATACACATTCTCTCATCATATTGCTTTGGTGTTGCTACTCCCTCTGCCTGGAATACTCTGCCCTTATATATATGTAAACTTTATTTGTCCCTTCATTTCAGATGTTGAATCTCACTTTTCAGAGAGACTTTCCATAACCACTTGGCCCCCATAGAGTAAACCTTCTTGCCCTTTTGCTGTCTTGTATTTTTTCATCTTACCATCAACAGCCCTGACATGTTCTACATATATATTACTACCACCCTCACTTAAGGGAATATGTTCACTGAGAGCAGAATTGTCTCTTTTATTCATTGTTCTGTCCTCAGTAATAGAGTTGTACATACCTGCCGTGTAGTTGGTACTCAGTAAATATGTGTTGAAGAAAGGAGTAGTTTGTCTTTTAGTTTTGCTTATAATTATTTTGCATAAAGACATTATTAATTGAATAATTTTAAAGTATATTTTATTGTGATTTTGTGGATTCTGTCTTCAGTGTCGTGCTTTAAGGCCTTTACCTTGTTCAGTAGTTTATATGGATATTTGCCATTTTGTGCCGTCATTAGTTTTGTTCTAGCGTTTGTTCAATTAAATCTTAAATTCTTTTGGAAATTCATTTATCTAAGGGAAGATAGGAAATTTCGCTGTTTATCAATTATTTTCCTTTTTAAAACAATTTTATTGACTTAAAATTTTTAAAATTGCTTTTAATGATTGTATAGTTTACTTTTTTCTGTATGTTAAAAATGAAAAATTCACACTTGAAATTCTTAATTTAGTAGGAAATTTTTTTTAACTTCTTAAAGAATTTTTTGGTGCAGTGTTTTAGTCTTTGGGGGAATTTGCTCTTACTGTATAAGTAAGAATTTATTCAGTCTATTAGTTTTATTTTATCTAGATGTCCTATATTTATTACCTAATGGCCTGGGAAGAAATAAGAGTAGATATTGTTTGTTAAAAAAGAAAAATCCATGTTTTTTTAAAAACCCTATTACCTTCATATTTTGAAAGCATGCTAAATTTTTCTTCTCAGTATAGCTTTTTGGAAGAGTGACATTAAGTTTTGATTTGCTTAGGATAGTTTTAGCTATATTTATTGTCTAGTTGTAATTACTAGTAGCATCTCCATTCACGTTCAAAACATTCTGGTTGGGATGAAAACTTATGTAGTCTCTTCAGATTTGGGTGTTGTTTTAGTGTTTGTGACTTCTACAAAACACTAGTGTCATTCTTAAATCTACTTTTGTTACTAGCTATCATGGGATTTGTTAAGGAGTGATACTGTGGCCTTATGAAGTTTTTGATAGAAAATTAAAATACTACTATAAAAATTTCTGTTACTGTGTTGCTGTTAGAATAAGAACTAAATTTTGTATGATCCTTGAAGAAAATAAATTACGGAAAATTATGTAAATCCGTGGATCTTTTTGTCCTCCAGTAGTCTTGTTTGCTTACAGAATTTAATTCATGTTCTTCATTAGTTTGCTCCTACTGCAGCCGTGGTAAAAAAATATATATGTGGGAGGCATCCTCAACTCCTTTCTTCCCTCAGTCGTTCAACAAGTTTGCACAGTTGTGCAGCTCAAGACCCTCTGGTGCTCTCACTGCTTCCCCACCAGCATTGGCTGAATTTGTGTGGGGATTATTTTTTGTCTATACTTTCTATAGTCGTCTCTTACTTGCTCTCCTTGTCACCCCACCCCAAATAATTTGCACAATTTTAATGTATTTTTCAGTTAGTTTATTTTTTTTTGTTTCTACACAGAAAGGTTAGTATCTTATTGGTATGTTTGTTTGTGAGTGTCCGTCTGTTTAGGTATGTGAAAGTTTGTAGTCCTCTGTTCTGGGAAATAAAACAATGGTTTCTTCTCATTGCCAAGCGGTTAAATGACTTGTTTCTATTACCTGATTTGTCTTAGTCACTTTCAGTTCTTTAATTATTTAAGCTGTATAGATAATTTATAAAATAAACATAATTTCACTTATCAGCTTTTGGACTATCCATTATGTAGAGGGCGGTTTTCTTTTACTTGTTGATATAAAACAGCCTAAAAGTTTTGTATCAAGGCTGTTTTAACCCTTGTTCAGAACTTTGCATGTATCTTAAAACTTTAGTAGGAACTTGTAGCTATTTAGAAACATCTCAGACCACATTGCTTTAGAGTTTAAAATTTTTTTAAAATGTAGTTTTTATAGCTCATTGTAATTATCAACAGAAGATAATGAAGTCACCATCGAGAACAGTACATGAATTTACGTTTAGAGCATTATACATGTATTAAACTAACTAGTGGAAGAGCTTTTAAATAAAAAATACATTCTGTATACTTGACATGATGGCAGAAATCATTTGGCAGGAATTAAACACTGATTATTGTCCTAATCAGATCTTTGATAGAAATTTTTCAAAGTGCAGCATTCTGCATGGTGAAGGCTGAAGTGCATATAAACACTCTGATTAATGATTTCAATGTCCTTTGTCTCCGGTAGTTAGACGATTCCTTATGGGAATCTCTGGGACTAAGTTCAGGACACTTGCCATCCCTAACCTCTTTCACCTCAACCCAAGCCTTGAGCCCTGGGTTTGTTTAACTGAAACTGCTTTAAGCATACCCAAAAGGTGTGAGAAAGAGTATTATCATTTCCCAATAAACTAGTCTTAGCATTTCTTGTCTAAGTGAAATATTTGGACCTGTGCTGTCAATTAGAGTACTGTATTAGTTCGTTTGTTCTGCTCTAACAATATCTGAGATTGGGTAATTTATAAAGAGCAGAAATACATTTCTGACAGCCCTGGAGTCTGGGAAGTCCCAAGATCATGGTGTCACTGACAGGTCTTACCTGGTGAGAACTCAGCCTCCCCTTGCACAATGGTGCCTTACTTCTGCATCCTCCAGAGGGAGGCAATTCTGTGTCCTTAAGGGACAGAAGGGACAGAGGGGCAAGGAAGGGACCAAACTGTCCCCATCAAGCCCTTTCTGTCAAAGCATTAATTCATACAAGAGGGCTCTGCTTCATGACCTGAAGGCTTCCCAAAAGGCCCTGGCTGCCAACACTGTTGCATTGGGGGGTTAAGTTTCTAACACATGAATTTTCGGGGACACATTGAGGCCATAGCAGGTCACCACGACAATATATAGATATTTAAATGAAAACTGAATAAAAGAAAAAAGTCACTCAGTCACATAGTGACATTGACATCCTCAATACTGACATGTGGTTTTAGCTACCGTTTTGTGCAGCACAGATAAAGACCATTCCCATTGTTAAAGAAAGTTGTATTGGACAATGTTGGTTTAGGCAGAGCACATTTATACAGAAAATTTGAAGAAATAAAAGTTTGTGGACAAATAATTCCTGTTTCTAATTTCATGTTTTGAAATAATTTTAAACTTGCAGAATTATAAAAATAGTACAAAGCTCTCCTACACACCTTTCACCTCACTTACCCATGTGTAGCATTTTACCATATGTGGCTCCTGGTGCATTGGCCGCCATGTTTGTGTCCCTCATCCCCCTTCACTTTCAGGCCCTCCCTTCCTCTTGTTCTTATGTCTGTCTCCCTCTTTCCCTCCTCTCCTCTTTTAAGTTGGAGTAATTCCCCAGACTTAGTTTTTTTCCTCACATTGTTTTGAAGAATATTACACTAGTTTTTAGAAATAATTTCTTAAGATTAAAAACACTTAAAAACTGATTCTAGATATTTGACAGATTTGTACGTGTATCTGCTGTTAGAATATAACACGAGATTCTAAGTGTGCTCATTTTATTTTTCCATTGCCTTTGATATCATATGAATTTAGTTATACAGATGGAGCATCCGAAATGCTTGGGATCAGGAATGTTTCGGAGTTTGGGTTTTTTTGGATTTTGAAATATTTGCATATATACAATGAGATATCTGGTGGATGAGACCGAATACTAAACACGAAATTCTTTCATGTGCACATAGCCTGAAAGTAATTTCATACAATATTTTAAATTTTGTGCATGAAACAGTTTTATGTGTATTGAAGTATCAGAGAACAAGGTTGTCAGATATGCAGTTTTGCACTGTGGCATCATGTCAGTCCTCAAAATGTGTCATTTTGGAGCCTTTTGTTTTTTTGGATTAAGGATGCTCAATCTGGGCTGTTAGTCACTGGTTTCAACGTGTTTTCTCTTTCCGTAAAACTCTTGTAGTATTAAAAATAATTCAGGAATAGTGATGATTGAACTTGTTTGGCTTTTATTCATATTTATCTATATATATGACATATCTTGGACCAGTTTGTAATATTTAGATAGGCCACTGATAAACCAAACCTAATTTAGACACAGCAAGTGAGTTTTTTGGTGATAAAGAGATGAAGATGGTCGTTGACTCATCACTTTTGAGGAATTCTTCTTTGATGATATGATTAAATGAAAAAGAAGAACATTTTATCAAATTGGCAAGGAAGACTAGGACACATTGTAACATTGTGCTAGACTTGATTAAATATATGCTAAAACATGTGAATTTGTTTCATTAGCATCACTGACAGTGTACGTTCAGTTTAACATTAAATGGCAAAATAATTCAGCCAAGTCCCTTGTGTCTCTCATACAATATTTCCACTACCCTGTGTTGTCAATCCTGTCCTCACGTTCTAAAATATCAAGCTATCTTTATTCTTTTCACATGTCCTACCCACCCTCCACCCCCAGACTGTTTTTCTTCTACTTTTCAAAGTTTGTTAAATAGTTTAGTAAGTATTTTTTATTTCCTGCTCTGGACTAGACACAAAACTGGGAGGTTCTTGCTCTCATGGAGCATAATTTAGGAAGACAGAAGCTACACAATTAAATGAACGAGATAGTTTCAGATAGGGATAAGTGCCATGAAATAATAATGCCAGGCAATATAAGTGTGGGCTAGGTGGAAGGCTTTTAACTAGAAGGGCCGGTGAAGGACTCTGAGGAAGTTACATCTAAACAGAGACTCTGATGGGTGGTTGACATGGGAAGATCTGCAGACTGAATGTTTCTGGGTGAAGTTAGAGCAAAAGCACTCAGTTGTGAATGTGGTGGAACTGTCTAAGGAATAGCAAAGTCAGCCTGGGTGGAAAGTGGGAAGAGAGGACGTTTGTGTCCCTGTCCATATGCTTCTCTATAGGCTTGGTAAAATTTTATTGCAAGTACCAGGAAGTCAGTTGATGGTTTTAAGCAGAGGAGTGACATGCTATTTATTTTTAGCAAGAGTTGTCTTTAGCAATTAGAGACATGTATGTGTGCAGGGAGTTGGGGAAGAGTTGAAGGAAGGGGATTCATTAGTTGGCTGTTGCAGTTGTTGAGGCAAGAGATGGTGGCGTGGACTAGGAATCTTCTTCAGATTCATTTTATTTCCATGCTGTTAGAGTTCTTCAACATTTGCTCATCTTGGCAGAATTTCCAAAGCACTTGTTCTCTAAATATGCAACGTAATGTTTGTATTTATTGTTTGCTTTTGTTTCCTTACCCAGGCTGTCTTCTTCAGGATGAGTAATTTATATTTCTGATTTCCTCAATGAAGTGTGGACATAATTGGTGCCTACTAAAAAAAATTATGTTCTTCTTACTACAGAATTTTACAGGAAATTTATTTTCTGAAGTATAGGAGCATCAAATAATGAAGATACTTAAAAATTTAAATACCTGAATAAGATTTAAATTACGGAAGAGAGAAAAAACCAACAAATACTTTATGAATTAGTTGGAGTCGAAGTTAAGAAGGAAAGTTGAAATGTAAAACCTAAAACTAAAATTAATTGCTAAACTAGAGACAATATGTGAGCATATTTTGCAAAGACTGTTGGTGGCCGTATTAGGTTTTCAAGCCACACCCTCACACATAACTGACAATTTTTGATACTTTTGAAGTACAAATTCTTCCCTCCAATATGTGCATGATTCTCCACAGTAACACTCACATGTAGCTTCTGATATAAACCCATAAAGTAAGATGAAAATAGCTTCTCAGTCAAATGGTTGGAATATTTAGTAATACTTGGCAGTATTTTTTATTTTGTTAATAATAGATGTCATTTAATACAGTGACTTTTAAATTATATATTAAAAGAAATTTTTAAAAGCTTTATGGCAAGCTGTGAAATACTCAAACTTAAATGGATAATGTGAATTAAGGCGTGTTCTTTGGCCACTCAAAGTGCTCCCCACCCAACATTGGCATGGACTGCTCACTAGGTGGCCAAAAGAGATTTCGTTTATGGGTGTGTTTTGAATGTTTTAACATTAAAAAAAAAAAAAAAAAACCCAAAGCATTTGAGGCAGAGATTTTTTTAGACAATAGTTGTTTAATGAGCTGCTTGTATATACAAGAGAAGAGAATGGGCCTGATTGCTCACAATCTGATGTTTGAAAAGTATTTTTCTGGATCTTATGCATTTACATATCTAATTGCTATGTAATCAAAACTAAGTGAACTGTAGCTACTTGAAACTCTAACATGAAAGGCAATCATCTTATGGGGAGGAGGGGGAACCCCATTCCATGCAAGCTAGCCTGAATATTAGCATTATAGTCTTCTTGTGTTTAATTATAGGTGTCTGACTGAGCAGTAAATTTATGCTTGTGTAATAAAGAAGTGAATGTGACCCTGAAACACCAGCTCAGCTTTGTTGTAACTGAGCATTGGCTTTGAGAGAAGTTAGCATCCATTGTGTATTTTGGTGATAAGGGATTGTGCCAGAATGGCTGTTAATTACCTACTTTGTGTGATAAGGAAAGTAGTGGTTCTGCACTTTCTTTCCACCAGTGACAGCACTCAATTAAAACTTGTATTAAGCAGCTATAATGCCTTTATTTATCTGTTTGGAAGACATGAGGTGAAGAAAATTAACTTTGTTTTTTCCAGCTGTTTGTTGGCAGCTTTGTTTTTGGTAAATCCTTTGAGGATTAAAAACTGTTTGTTATAAGATGTGTCCTGTATGCTTTCATAGACTTTAAATATTTTATTTATTTTTGCTGCCTCACAAAAAGGTTATTAAGAAATATTTTATATTCTTGCTAGGCATGGTGCCTCACACCTGTAATCCCAGCACTTTGGGAGGTTGAGGTGGGTGGATCATTTGAGCTCAGGAGTTGAAGACCAGACTGGGCAACACGGCAAAACCCCATCTCTACAAAAAATACAAAAATTAGCCAGGCATCGTGGCATGTGCTTGTGGTCCCAGCTACTTGGGAGGCTGAGGAGGGAGGATCGCTTGAACTGGGGAAGTGGAGATTGCAGTGAGCTGAGATCGCGCCACTGCCCTCCAGCCTGGGTGAAAGAGTGAGACCCTGTCTCAAAAAAAAAAAAAAAAATTATATTCTTAATATTTGTTAAATGTCATTTAGAAGCCTTGTAGACTAGTTAAAGCTTTTTCTGTGTTAACCCATTTGAACCTAATGTTGAGTCAGTAAGCACTTCTTGATGATTTAAACTCTGAGAGAGCAAACTGGACCAAAATTAAGATAAAGCGAATGTTTACCCCCCTGCTACAATTTTCATGCTTCAGAAAGGGGCTCCATTGTAGGTTGAATCTAAGAGAAAAATAGCGATTGTGTTTATGATGAACTTGAAATTTATATTGTCATTTTGAACTTATTTTATACACAAATTCACTAATTTCCACACGCTCTTTATTTATTTCGTGGTATTCCATGGTGTGTATTTGCTGCATATTCTTCATCCACTTCACTGTTTATGGTCACCTTGGTGGTTCCATGTCTTTGCTGTTGTCAGTAGTGCTGTGATGAACATGCAGGTTGCTTGTGTCTTTTTGGTAGGATGATTTGTTTTCTTTTGAATGTATACCCAGTAATGGGATTGCTGGGTCAAGTGGTAGTTCTGTTTTAAGTTCTTGGAGAAATCTCCAAACTCTTTTCCACAGTGACTGAACTAATTTACATTCCCACCAACAGTATATAAGTGTTCTCTTTTCCTCATAGCCTCAATAGCATCTATGTTTGTGGGGGTTTTTTTTGCCTTTTTTATAATAGCCATTCTGACTTGTGTGAGATGGTATCTAATTGTGGTTTTGATTTGCATTTCTGTGATGATTAGTAATGTTGAGCATTTTTTCATGTTTCTTGGCTCCTTGTATGTTTTCTTTTGAGAAGACACTTCTCAAAAGAAACGGGATGAGGTTGGTCTTCAACTCACGAGCTCAGGCAGTCTGCCTGCCTCTGCCTCCCAAAGTGCTAGGATTACAGGCGTGAGCCACCACGCCCGGCTGTTAATTTTTGTATATAGTGAAAGATGTGGGTCTAATTTCGTTTTTCTGCCTGTGGCTAGCTGTGTCTCCCAGCACCATTTATTGAATGGGGGTCTTTTCTCCATTGCTTTGACCCAGTTTTTAATGGAGTTGTTTTTTGCTTGTTGAATTAAGTTCCTTATAGATTCAAGATATTAGACCCTTGTTGGATGCGTAGCTTGTGAATATTTTCTCCCATTCTGTAGGTTGTCTGTTTACTGTCTTGATAGTTTCTTTTATTATGCAGAAGCTCTTTAGTTTAATTAAGTCTCACTTGTCAATTTTTGTTTTTGTTGCATTTGCTTTTGAGGGTTTAGCTATAAATTCTTTCCCAAGGCTGATGTCCAGAATGATGGTTTCTAGGTTTTCTTCTAGGATTCTTACAGTTTGAGGTCTTACATTTTAATCTTTAATCTGTCTTGAGTTTTTTTTGTTATTATTTTTTAGAGACAGAGTTTCACTCTGTCACTCAGGCTGGAGTACAGTGGCTCGATGTTGGCTCACTGCAGCTTCCGCCTCCTGGGTTCAAGCAATTCTCCTGGCTCAGCCTCCTGAGTAGTTGGGACTACAGGCACCCACCACCACGCCTGGCTAATTTTTTTTTTTTTTTTGTATTTTAGGAGAGATGGGGTTTTACCATGTTGCCCAGGCTGGTCTCGAACTCGTGAGCTCAGGCAGTCTGCCTGCTTCTGCCTCCCAGAGTGCTAGGATTACAGGTGTGAGCCACCGCCTCCAGCAGTTAATTTTTGTATATAGTGAAAGATGTGGTTCTAATTTCATTCTTCTGTGTGTGGCTAGCCAGCTCTCCCAGCACTATTTATTGAATGGGGGGGTCTTTTCCCCATTGCTTATTTCTGTCACAATTCAGATGGCTGTAGATGTTCTGGTTCTGTATTCTGTTCCGTTGGTCTTTATGTCTGTTTTTATATCATAATGTTTTGGTTACTGTAGCCTTGTATTATAGTTTGAAGGTGGGTAATGTAATACTTCTAGGTTTGTTCCTTTTGCTTAGGGTTGCTTTTCCTATTTGAGCTCTGTTTTGGTTACATGTGAATTTTAAAATAGTTTTTTCTAATTCTGTGATAAGTGGTATTGGTAGTTTGATAGAAATAGCGTTCAATCTGTAGATTACTTTGGGCAGTATGGTCATTTTAATGATACTGATTTTTCCAATCCATGAGCATGGGATGTTTTTTCGTTTGTTTGTGTCATCTCTGATTTCTTTTGGCAGTGTTTTGTTTTGTAGTTCTCCTTACAGAGATCTTTTACGTTCTTGGCTAGATGTATTTCTAGGTTTTGAGGGTGTGAGTGTGGCTGTTATAAATGGGATGCATTGGCTGTCAGCTTGAATGTTACTGGTGTATAGAAATGCTACTGATTTTTGTACATTGGTTTTGATCCTGAAACTTTACTGAAGTCATTTATCAGTTCCAGGAGCCTTTTGGCAGAGTAGTGTTTTCTAGGTATCAAATCATATTGTTAGCAAAGAGAGATAGTTCGACTTCTTTTCCTATTTGGATGCTTTTTCTTTCTTTTACCTGATTCATCTGGGTGGGACTTGCTCCTCTTCTTTTTAAAAATGTTTATTAGCTCTGAATCCAAGCATACTATTAATCCCATTTTAAAAACATTGCTTACATTTCTTTGCCTTCTGAATATGTTTCCTAATATTTTTAGGAAAAAATGGTGCCCTGCATCCCAGCATCTCCAGTTCCAGCTGTAGCTTAAAGGGCCCAAAGTACAGCTTGGGCTGTTACTTCAGAAGACACAAGCCCCAAGCCTTGGGAGCTTCCAGGTGGTGTTGGGCTCGCGGCTGCACAGAACACAAGAGTTGAGTTTGAGAATCTTTGCCTAGATTTCGGGGAATGTATGGAAATGCCTGGATGTCCAGGCAGAAGTCTGCTGCAGGGGTGGACCCCTCATGGAGAACCTCTGCCAGGGCACTGCAGAAGGGAAATGTAGGGTTGAAACCCCCACACAGTCCCCACTGGGGCATGGCCTAATGGAGCTGTGAGAACAGGGCCACCATCCTCCAGACCCCAGAAAAGTAGATACACCGATCCAGCAGCTTGCACCGTGTTCCTAGAAAAGCTGCAGGCACTCATGGTCAGCCCATGAAAGCAGCCAAGAGGGCTGAACCTTGGAGAGCCACAGGGACAGTGCTGCCCAGTGCTGTGGGAGCCGCTCCACCCCTTGCAACAGCGTGTCCTGGATGTGAGACATGGAGTCAAAGATTTTGGAGCTTTAAGATCTTACGACTGCCTAGCCGAGTTTTGGACTTGCATAGGCCTTGTGGCCCCTTTGTTTTGGCCAATTTCTCCCATTTGGAATGGGAACATTTACCCAATGCCTGTACGCCCATTCTGTCTTGGAAATAACTAACCTGTTTTTGATTCTACAGGTTCATAGGAGAAGGAATTTTCCTTATCTCAGATGAGACTTTTTACTTTGACTTTTGGGTTAATGCTGGAATGAGTTAAGACTTTGGGGAACTAAATAGTGGTATGTTATGGTTGGTTATGAAAGGACGTGAAATTTGGGAGGCTCAGGGGTGGAGTAATATGGATTGGCTCTGTGTCTCCACCCAAATCTCATCTTGAATTGTAATTCCCATGTGTTGAGGGAGGGACCTGGTGGGAGGTGACTGGATCATAGGGGCCATTTTCCCCATGCTCTTCTTGTGAAAGTGGGTGTGTTCTCACGAGATCTGGTGGTTTAAAAAGTGTTTGGCAGATGTGTTCCCACCCCGCCCGCCCCATCACCTTGTGAAGAAGGTGCCCTTTTCCCTTCCACCATGATTGTAAGGTTTCTGAGGCCTCTCCAGCCTGCAGAACTGTGAATCAATTAAACTACTCTTGTTTTCAAATTACCCAGTCTCAGATGGTATCTTTATAGCAGTGTGAGAGCTGACTAATTGAGGTATCAGAGAGATTTTCATTATTCTTGTGAGAGTTTCCCAATTGAATTGACATTTCAGTTGTTGGTCTGTTGAATAATGAATGCACTATAAAAATGGTTGTTAAAATAAAAATATAAGGGATCAAGATCAGTCAGTAAAATCCATGTATGGGAGTTTTATGATTAGGAATATTTCTGTATTTTGTAACCACAGGAAATTTCATTGTACAAATGAAGAAGAATACCCTTTTACATCACATGATTTGTGATCTCTGGAAAATCTCCCAAGCACCTGATTTCTGGATTTTATTTAGATTTTTCAGTGTATTTTCTAGGTCTTAGGCAATATTTTCAGAAAAGTTAGTTCTTTCCTATTCCTTTGATCCCATAACATAATCACATCATTACGTAAGCACTTAGTCTGCTACAGTGGGTTACAGAGTTCTTTAAGAGTAGTAACTGTATCTTAACCTCTATAATGTGCATAGTGCCTGGCACATTGTAGACACTTAGGAATGCTTAATATGATCCTTAGTATTGTATATTTGAGTTAATTGCTGGAATTTTTAGTATCTACTATTGAATTTGTTAATACTATTTTCATACATAAGTACACCCCTTTCAGTGTTGTGTTTTAAGATTATATTACCCATATCATTCCTCCCATCCCTCACCCTCACCCTCATCCACCAATGGTAACTTTGGTGAACATGTTTGTGTATAGTAATCCTTTGGCCACAAACACATCGCTGTAAGCAAGGACTGAATTAGAAGACCAACTTGATTCTGGAATGATTAAGGGAAAAATGGCTAGGAAATGGACTGACTTTGAACATGAGTAATGGCCACTGAAGCCAGTCTCACAGGAGTAAACTATGCTTTGGGTGTGCTGTATCACCTGTGAATGTAGCCTAAAAGTTTGCCTGTCACCTAGGGAATGTTTCTGGTTGCAGGAGGACTGGAGATAGTATTGTAACTAGAACTAAGGCCAAGCCTCCAGATGGCCTGAATACTGGATTATTGATATTTCCATGGAAGAATGGGCTTTGAACTGCCAAAATAAGAACTTGAGGGTTTCTGTTTCCAGTAATGAATGAGTAAATTTCTATCATACTTAATCCCCTGCAATAAGCAGCTCTAAAATATGCACAATAAAAACCAGCTACTCCAAGGAACTCTGTAGGATGAATATGAGCAGAGTCTGAAATAGAGTTGGTCCTTGGAGGAAGGAAGTTAGTACACTGAATACTAGTTTTCCTGGCTTTTAGCCTGAGGCAAAGCACATTAGGTGGCACTAATTCCGACCCAGGGAAATCTTTGCTGATGGAGAAAGGTAAAAAGAAGGGAAAGAGAAGAGAGCAGGAATCCCCGAACTGTAGCTGACTCCAGGATTATACGTGCAGAGTGGACGTAAAGCATCTCATTTAAAGATGTGAACTGAGACCAGAGTTGGCACCTGAGTAACAAAGTTTGCAGCCCTCAATTGAATCAAGATATTGCCTACTACAAAACAAAACAAAAACAAAACCAGAACCAAAAACAAAAGAAAAAAATCCGTCAAAATAATCTAGAATCAGGATGCAGTTTAAAATTAAACTCTGAAAGTAAATCATACTCTCAAAAGAAAATCAGCTGATACCAACCATTACATTTTGGAACTGAGACAGATTTTTTTTTTTTTTAATAGCGGCTGTTAACAATTCTCATAAGGACAAAATACAAAAAGACAATTCTTACAGAGAAATAGAAGTAATCAAAGGAACCAATGGAAAATGTAAAACTGAAAAATAGAATATCTGATATAAAAAATTCACTAGATGACACAATTGCTGAAGAAAGAGTATGTGAATTTGAAGAAAGAGCAATAGAAATGTTCCATTGTAAAGAACAAAGAGAAAAAAATTGAGAGGTAGGAATAGCATGTGAAGTGGTCTGACGTATGTATAATTGGAGTCTCAGAAAAATAGTAAATAAGACTGAAAAAGTACTTGAAGAACTAATGGCTGAAAAATCTTACAAATTTGATGAAAGACATACATGTACAAATTCAAGATGCTTAAGAAACAGCAAGTAGAATGAACACAAGGAAGCCTACACTGAGTTACATCAGAGAGTAAAACTGAAAAGCTAAAGATTGAAAGAACCAGTCATGAAAGTAGCAAGAGAAAATTACACATCATGTATAGGGGAACAATGATATTAATGGCCCACTTCTTATCAGAACATAGTAAAGAGCCAGAAGAGAGTAAAATATCCTTTTTTCCTTTCCTTTTTCTTTTCCTTTTCCTCTCCTCTTCGTTTCCTTTTCTTTTTCCTTTCCTTTCCTTGTTTTGAGATGACGTTTCACTCTTGTTGCCCAAGCTAGAGTGCAGTGGTGCAATCTTGGCTTACTGCAACCTCACCTCCTGGGCTCAAGTGATTCTCCTTCCTCAGCCTCCCGAGTAGCTGGGATTATAGACGTGCACCACCAGGCCCAGCTAATTTTTGTATTTTAGTAGACATTGGGTTTCACCATGTTGCCCAGGCTGGTCTCAAACTCCTGACCTCAGGTGATACACCCACCTCGGCCTCCCAGAGTGCTGGGATTATAGGCATGAGCCATCGCGCTTGGGCACTTTTATCTTTTAAAAGATGTTTCACTGGCTGGGCGCGGTGGCTCATACCTGTAATCCCAGCACTTTGGGAGGCCGAGGTGGGTGAATCACCTGAGGTCAGGAGTTCGAGACCAGCCCGGCCAACATGGAGAAACCCCAACTCTACTAAAAATAGAAAAATTAACCAGATGTGGTGGCGAGTGGCTGTAATCCTAGCTTCTTAGGAGGCTGAGCCACGAGAATCGCTTGAATCTGGGAGGCAGAGTTACAGTGAGCCGAGATTGTGCTACTGCACTCCAACCTGGGTGACAGAGTGAGACTCCATCTCAGTCAATCAATCAATCAATCAACCAGTCAATGGTAAAAGTAAGAAATTGTGAACCCTTCTCAAAAAAAAAAAAAAAAAAAAAAAAGAAAGAAAGAAATTGTGAACCCTGAATTCTATAACCAGTAAAAATGTCTTAAAAATGAAGACAAAGTAAAGCCATTTTGAAATGAAAGATAACAAAGAGAACTAATTGCCAGCAGATAAGCACATCAGGTAATGCTAAAGGGAATTTTACAGGCTAGAGAGAAATGAGAGGAGATGGAAAGTTCATTACATATAAATTTTTACCCTGATACTGGTAAATATCTTCATAAAGAGGAAAATAACTTTTTTTTTTGCTCTTTCTGCTTTCTTAATTTCTTTATATTACATATGACCATTTAATAAAGTGGGGGAAGTAGTATTGTCCTGTGGAGTTTTTGACTCTTGTATGTGTATATGTGGACCTATAAGGTTACAGGTTTCTTCATATTATGCGAAACGGTGTAATATTAATTTTAAGTAGACCTTGAAAAGTTAAAGATTGTATTGTATCCCCCATAGCAATAACTGAAAAAGCAATGCCAGAAGGTGTATGTAAAGAGCCTTTAAGTATAACTTAAAAACTAAAATGGAATTATAAAATATATTGAAATAATGTATATATAGATATATTTTTCAAAGTCTGGAAGGGAAGCTAAGGAACAAAATACAGAGGCTATAAATAGAAAAACCGTAGTAAAAATGGTAGATACACACCTAATCATACAAAAATTGCATTGAATAGAAATGGAAGAACTACTTCAATTAAATGACAGAGATTGTCAGATTGTCATCATGGATTAAAAATAAAAAGCAAGCTGGCCGTGGTGGCTCACGCCTATAATCCTAGCACTTCCGGAGGCTAAGATGGGCCAATTGCCCTGAGCTCAGGAGTTTGAAACCAGCCTGGGCAATATGTTGAAACCCCATGTCTACTAAAAATAAAAAAATTAGCTGGATGTGGTGATGCGCATCTGTAGTGCCAGCTACTCAGGAGGCTGAAGCAGGAGAATCACTTGAACCTGGGAGGCGGAGGTTGCAGTGAGCCAAGATCATGCTCCTGCACTCCAGCCTGAGCAACAGAGCAAGATTCTATCTCAAAATAATAATAATAAGTAAAATAAAAAGCAGGCCAGGGCGGTGGTTCACACCCATAATCCCAACACTTTGGGAGGCTGAGGGAAGTGGATCGCTTGAGGTCAGGAGTTTGAGACCAGCCTGGCCAACTTGGTGAAACCCTGCCTCTACTTAAAAAATACAAAAATTATCCAGGCATGGTGATGCATCCATATAACCCCAGCTACTTGGGAGGCAGGAGAATTGCTTCAACCCGGGAGGTGTAGGATGTAGTGAGCCAAGATCATGCCACTGCACTCTAGCCTGAGTGACAGAGCCAGACTTGTCTCAAAAAAATAAAAAATAAAAAAAAGCAGGCCCAACTATGTACAGTTTACAGAGAAATATTAGGCACAGGTAAGTTGAAAATAAATAGATTGAAAAGCATATTTTTAAGAAAACAGTAAAAGATTGAATGACTATATTAATATCAGGTAAAATAGATTGCAACAGAAAAATTTTATATCAGGTAATGTGGATTCTTCATAGTAACAAAAGTTTATCAGGAGGACATATTAATCATAAATATGTATGTATTTAATGCAGAGTGACTTAATATGTGACTAAAGGCAGAAATAGTTCCACAATCAGATTGAGATTTTAATGTAACTCAGCAACTAATAAAAAATCAGTTACTCAGAAGATTTTAACTTTATTATCAGCCATTCTTGACCTTGCTGATGTTTATAAAACATTATACCTTAGAGCTAGAGAATTCTCATTCTTTTCACATGCATATGATACATTCACCAAAACAGAGCACATGCTGGGCCATAAGGTACAAAAGATTAAGATTATATAGAATGTGAACTTCGACCGCAGTGGAATTAAATTTCAAGTATTTGGAAAGTGACACACTGTTTTGTAATCAGTTGGTCAAGATATGTCAAAGGGAAATCAGAAAATATTTTGGACCCAGTGATTGTGGAAATGCAAGATAACAATTTATGAGATGAAGCTAAAGCAGTGTTTGGAGGAAATTTATATACATAAATGTTTATGTTGGAATAAAACTACAATTATCTAATTTCCTACCTAATTTACATGCGTAAAGAAAACAACAAGGTAAACCCAATATAATGTAAAAAAAGGAAATAATAATAATAAATTATTGAAATAGAATATGGACAAGTAGAGAAAAATAATGAAACTACAAAGAGTTTTTGGAAAAGATAATTAAGATAAAGCTCTAATTAGACTAATCCAGAACAAGAGAGAAGAGACTAATTACCAGCATCTATAATAAAATAGGAGATATCACTGTTGATCATATGGACATTAAAAGGCTTTTTAAAAGAATATCATAAACAGCTTTAAGCCAGTAAATTAGACAACTTAGTTGAAAAGAATAAGTTCTTTGGAAAACAGAAATTATTACCAAGGAGTAATAGTAAGTTTTAGTATCCCTATATCGATTAGAGAACTTGAATTTGCAGTTAAAAATTATTCCACCAGGAAAATGTAAAGCCTAAATGACCACACTAATAAATGTTATCAAACTTCAAGAAAGAAATATTGTGAATCTTATGTAAAGTCTTCCATTAAGACAAAAAAAATGAGAGTACTTCTTAACTCATTATCACAAATTGATAACTACCATTGTTACTGTTATGCCAAAATTCAACAAAGATAACAGCAAAACAAAGAATCAGTATTCTTCATGGATATAGATGTAAAAGTTTTAAACAAAATTTGAGCAAATTAAATTAACGATAAATAAGATACTGCATTACTAAGAGAGGTATATTTTGAGAATGCAAGTTTAACATCTTGAAACTAATCAGTGCAGTTCATCGTAACAATAGAATAAAGGTGAAAAACTGCATGATTATATATAGGAGCATCAAAAAGTATTTGACAAAATTCAATACATATATATTATAAAACCTCCCAGCAAACTAAGAATAGAAGGAAACTTCCTCAGTTTGATAAATTCAATTTATGAAAAGACATATACTCAGCAGTAAAATTCTCAGTGTGTTCCTCCTAAGGTCACAAACAAGCCAAGGATGTTTGATTTTACCCTTTCTATTCCAACTTATACTAAAGGTCCTAGCAAGTGCACTAAAGCAATAAAACAAAAGGCATACAGAATGGAAAGGAAGAAGACTTTCTTATTTTTTAATATAGAAAGTTCTAAAGTATTTAAAAAGGTCATTCCAGCAGGAAGAGATCATGATCCTAAGTCTCTGTGTATCAAGTAACATAACTTGAAAACATATAAAGCAAAAATTACCAGAACTAAAAGTAGAAACTCACAAGTCCACAGTCAATACTGTTCACACAACTTCTAATAACTGATAAAACAAGCAGACAGAAACTCAGTAAGGATAAAGATGGTCTGAACTACACAAGTAGCATACTTCATTTATCTAATTATCAAAAAGAACATTGCATCCAACGATGACACAATTTACATTCTTTTAAAGTATACATGGAACATGTTGTCCAGTTGACCATGTGCTGGTCCATAAAGCTTCAGGAAATTTCAGATACCTGAAATTATTCACAATATATTCTTTAATCATAGTGGAATGGAGCTGGAAATTAAAAACTAAGAGTTGGCCATAAAGGATGTATGTTTTAACTTAAGAATCTGGAAAGAACAGTAGAGTAGATTAAAAGCAAAGAGGAAAAATTAATAAATAGAAAATGTATTGAAAATTATATAGTAGTCCTTCCTTATCCACAGTTTTGCTTTTCATGGTTTGAATTACCTGTGGTAGGGTACAAGATATTTTGAGAGATCACATTCACACAACTTTCATTACAGTGTATTGTTATTCTCTATTTTATTGTTGTTCATCTCTTACTGTGCTTAATTTATAAATCAAACTTTATCATAGGCATGTGTTTATAGGAAAAAAATGTAGCATATATAGTGTTTGGCACTGTCCACGGCTTCAAGCCTCCACTGCAGGTCTTGGAACATATCGCTTGTGGATAAGAGGAGGACGACTATGATAAGAGGAGGACGATTAACTAAAATGAAGGAAGTTTCTTTGAAAATTTACAAATGAGGGCCGGGCGCGGTGGCTCAAGCCTGTAATCCCAGCACTTTGGGAGGCCGAGACGGGCGGATCACTAGGTCAGGAGATCGAGACCATCCTGGCTAACACGGTGAAACCCCGTCTCTACTAAAAAATACAAAAAACTAGCCGGGCGAGGTGGCGGGCGCCTGTAGGCCCAGCTACTCAGGAGGCTGAGACAGGAGAATGGCCCGAACCCGGGAGGCGGAGCTTGCAGTGAGCTGAGATCCGGCCACTGCACTCCAGCCTGGGCTACAGAGCGAGACTCCATCTCAAAAAAAAAAAAAAAAAAGGAAATTTACAAATGAGACAACCTTTATAAAACTGATAAGAAAAAGCAAGTAGAACTAAACTTGATGATACGTAAAACACACAAAACAAAAAAGCAGATAAATTGACAGAGAACTTGCAGTTCACAGAGTTTTTATTTATATATGAAATAGACTTTTTCTAAACTTATTTAGTCCTGTCATTTCATTGTATCCCATGGTATGCATTAAAAGAAAAATGTAAGTGAAATTAGTGAATGCCTAAGACTTTTTCGCAGAGTTCAGTATCAATTTTTAGTCATGTTCTTCATAACATACAGCAATCTATACTACCAGGAATGTTTGATGATGCAGCATTTTTAAGAGAGTGACTTACTATTCTCCTCCAGAATTTCGTCCCAGGCCATTGCAAGTTTTCATACACATTGTCGTCAAGAAATGTGAAGCGGTTGAGATTTTTGTCTTACTTGTAAGATAAACTAGCTTGCCACCACAGTTTCATGGATGCTGGCAGAAGACCCAGGACTCCTGAATCAGAAGCCATGTTTTATTATTTACAGCAAAAGTAGTAGCAGAGTGTCAGCATACTTGTACTGATGCCCTGAGCCCCGGTGTGCACAGGGTAATGCAGAAGCCCGACAACACCTGCTCTTGGTGGGCTGGATTTCAGAAGAGGAGCCCAGGACCAACGTCCTGCACTTTCTGAGCAAGAAGCAGACAAGACAGTCTATACCCTTGACCTCCTCAAAGTTGCCTGTGTCACTGCAGAAACTGCTCAGCCAGAGGAGATGGATAACCCTTGCACTCTGGCACACTCAGTGGGAACATTGAGGGCTGCTCAGAGCTCACCCAACAGTGGTTAGACAGGAACACCTGTGGCCTACTGCTGCCTAGCTTATGGCATTAGTGAGACATATCAGGTTTCAAGAAAACCTTAAAATACTTTTTAAGAAATGTCTTAGAATAGGTGACACACTGTAAGTAAGTGAAATCAATGGCCAAATTTTTGAAATACTGTAAGTATTTAAAAAATCATGGAAAATGCAACAAACAGCTTTTGAGCTATAAATTTGAAAACTGATATAACTTTTTATCTTAAAGATACATATTTTCGAATCTATGTAGTAAAATCTAGTTAGAAATCCTAACTTTTTTTCTGGTGGAATTTAATAAATTGATTACAGAATTCTTAAGATAGTAAAATTGCCCATTGGTAATTGGGACAGTTCTAAAAGAAAAATGGAGGAGTGCTTTCAGAGCATTTAATTCCTATCAGTTTCATAATTGTCTATATGACTGAGGGATAAGCATGTTGACCAATGGAATTAGACTAAGCTATTTTACTAGGATATGTATGTGTATATTGTGAAAGAGGTAGATGGAGAGAAATGTACATGAGAAGTGGGAAGCATGAATTTAATAAATGATACTAGGGTAGCTGAATTTGGATATGCAAAAATCTTTTGATGGATCACACACCCAAAAATGAAGAGCAAAAAACTCAACCACTGGAAGAAAACATAGGAGATACATTTGTGACTTCAGTGTAAAGCAGGATTACTGACTAGAAAATTTACAAAGGAATATCAGTAGCTATAACTACATTGAAATATATTTAAAAAATCCTTTTTATGCAAAAGTCACCATACCCCATTTAAAAGACAAGCCACAGAGTGGAAGTGTATTTGCAATATATGTAACAAAATGTGTGTATTTAGACTACATTAAAAATTCAAAAACAATTTTAGAAGATCACAAATTCAATTACAAATGAACAAAGTATGTGAATAGGCAATTCACAGGACAGAAAACCTGAATTAACAATGAACATTTGAAAAGATGCTTTACCTTATTAATACTCAAGGGAATGCACATTTATATTTAATGAGAATAATGTACCATTTGATGCTTTCAATGTTACATTATCAAAGCTATGTCTAGGATATGGAGAAATATGAACTCCCACACAGTGAGGTCAGTGTAAATAGACATAGCCATGTTGGAAAGCAGTTTGGCACTGTCTGCTAATAGTGTGTTTGTTTTTTTAAGAAGGTCCTGTTTGTGGAAATTTCATTGTGTGTCAGTTTCTTAAACTCTTGTCACATGTGTTTTGGAAGATGGGTATGAGGATATTCACTGCAGGATTGTTTATAATAATAAATTGGAATCAATATAAATGGCCATAAATGGAGAGATGGAAGTATAAGTTGTGGTTCTTCGTGTAGTGGAATATTTTGGGGCAATGGAAATGATTAAATTTGATCAAATACACTTGATTTAATGCATGCTACATCTTGATACTATAACATTCATAAAAATAGTTTTAAATTATTCTATATATTTTTGATCAGTGATAAAAATGTATTGATGTGTTATAACAATAGGGAAACTTAGACATAATGATAATGGTAATAGGTCATTCTATATGTGAAGTGGAATTTCAAGTGATCTTCTTTCTAGTTTATTAAACTTTCAGAAAGCACTTTAAATATTGAATATTTGACTTTTTCTGGCATAGGTAATTAACGACTGTTTTCTATATAAGGTGCAAAATAAGTCCAGCAATTGACATTTACTGTGTAATCAAAGCTTTTCACTTTTTATTTTTATTGCAAATCTGTCACCTCTTTGTGATACAATCTGGTTATTTATCTTTCAAATCTGTCACCTCATTGTGATGTAATCTGATTATTTTTAAAGAGAATACCTTTTGATGGGGTAGTAACTAAATGTGGTTATATTCTAGGGTGTTAAGGTAAACTAAGATTAATATTGTTCTATGGGTCCTTTATTAACGTCTTTCCTTAGGAGTGCAGGCTATTTTTAGAAAATCTAAAATACATATGTGCACACATGACTCTCAACGACATACATACGTTGTACCCCTCAGTGTCTACCTGTTGCTTGCAACTCAATTATGGGGCCTTTTTTGGGAAAAATGTAGAGTTTCTAAAGCTTATTTTATTATTTTTTTGAGACGGAGTCTGGCTCTGTCGCCCAGACTGGAGTGTAGTAGTGTCATCTTTGGTCACTGCAACTTCCACCTGCTGGGTTCAAGTGATTCTCCTGCCTCAGCCTCCCGAGTAGCTGGGACTACAGGCACGCGCCACCATGCCCTGCTGATTTTTGTATTTTTAGTAGAGACAGGGTTTCACCATGTTGGCCAGGATGGTCTTGATCTCTTGACCTCATGATCCACCCGCCTTGGCCTCCCAAAGTGCTGGGATTACGGGCATTGAGCCATCACGCCCGGCCTAAAGCTTCATTTCAAATTAAGCTTGAGGGCTTTTATGGTCTTTCAATATACCTTTAATACATTGATGACTTACTTCAAGAATGCTTTTTATTTTTCTGGTCTTAACTATTTTCCATCATATTTATTGGATTAATATGTTTATTAAATAAAATATGTTTTCATACTGAAATGAATACTACTTGCGTTCTTACTAGTGTAGAGGTGTAGGCTAGAGTATTTGACATTCTGGAATAGATTTTAACTTACTTGGCTTAAAAATACTCCATACTATAACTTTTGAAACACATATCATAAGGTTAGCCTCTTGGGTTCATGCCATGAGCTGTAATTATGATGTTAGTGGCTTAATGGGGTGTTTTAAGTTTTATTTTAGAATTTTTATGAAGGTGAAGCTTTAAAGAAAAGCTTATCAAGTTTCAACCAGAGAAGCAGTAGGAGACATACACACACACACACACACGCACACACTCACTCAAACTCTCTCTCGCTCTCTCTGTCTCCCTCATTATGAGGAATTTGCTTGCATACTTCATGCTGACTAGTCTAGAGTCCACAAAGCAGGCAGTAAGGAAGGAAGATCCAGAGGGCACAGTTGGTGTTTGTAATATCTGAGCTTAGAAAAGACCAAAGCCCTCTTTTAAAGACTTCTAACGGAATAAGTCAGGTTAGCCCAGGGTAATCTCCTTGTTGATTAACTTAAATTCAGTTGATTACTTTTCTTAATTACATCTGCAGAATTTCTCACAACAGTATCTAGATTTTTTTTTTGGGGGGGGGGCGGGGTTTGAGACATTCTCTAGCTCTTTGGCTCAGGCTGGAGTGCAGTGGCTTGATCTTGGTTCATTGCAACCTCTGCCTCCCAGCATCAAGTGGAGAAGGTATGTGTATGCTACCAAATGACCACGGTTTCCCATTTATAGTCCACCTCTTGAAAAAGTATACCTCATAGACCATCCCAACTGGAAACATACAAGAAACTCTAGTTTAGCCTAGCTAAGCTGACACACCGTGAAGCCATCACACTAGATAACTAACTAACTCTTTTTCCTAAATAGTATCTCCCTTTATTTTGTTGATTGGTATTAAAGGATATTTTCATTGATGAGTGAGGGATATAAATTTAGGTGTTATTAGATGATACACAGCTATTTCTAGAAGGTTAAGGTCAATCCGGTAACCTGGTCCTTTTTTGACTTACATTTAGCTTATGTTTACTAAATGGGTTTACCTGCCCCTGCCCTACATGTTCTTTGATTTCCTCCCTGGCACCAATTTTATATGTTTAGTGTTTAAACTCCTTTTAATATTTATTGTGAAGGAAAGTGGTAATTCAGGAGGTTTTTGCCAAAGTAAGATTCTAGTTTATTAGAAATTGTGTAATCTGAGAGATGTCTGATTCTTATCTTAAATGGAAAAAAGCTATAGAAGCTGGTTAGGGAAATCTTGTTTTTCAGGAAAAACTCACATCAACGGAAGATAGTTGAGTTCATTTCTTTATTTCTTTATTCAACAGACTTATAAAATTTTGCCTTTGTGGTAGGCCGTGTGCTGTGTTTGAATATCCAGTCAGATATAAGATACAATCAGTGCCTGCCCTTTTGTAGTCAGGATGGACAGACACAAATTTTAGCTAGAAGGGGCCGAGATAAGCAAAGTTGGAAATCATGTGTTTTACATAGATACCGTTTTTTGTGGGTCACGTGCTCTTAGTTTTTTCCAGTAATGGGTATAATTGAGAAGAGCCACAGACTCATTTCTAAAGTAATTCAGGCTTCTTGCATATAATTTTCAAAATTCTTAAAAACCTTATGAACATTTTAAGAGAGTATTTTCTACCTTTTTGTGAAGAAAGCTTTATTTTGGCTGTTGATATTAAATAATATTATATTTCACTGATGAGCAAGAGATGCAAATTTAGGTGTTACTAACTGTTGTCATTAAGGTCAAGTTTTATACATGTAAGTAAATTGTAGTTTATGAACTGCAGACATTGAGGCTGAGGTTTCATTTATTCTGTAGTAGATTGTAGTAACTACTCTTTCAGCATGATTTGCAAAGAAAATAAAACTAATTCAATTTATAGATTGCCCTTTTCCATAGAATGTCAATTTTGTATTTTGGCAAGAGTACCTGTGAGGTAAGCCTAGGAAGGCACATAACAATTCTGCCATTTCCAACTCTTCCAAAATGTAAATAGGTATTTAGAGTTACACACCTTGTATGGCTACATGAATTTATTTGTAGTCTTTAGAGTAGCATAGTGACAAAAGTAGTCACTGGGCTTTCTGTTCAGTGTGAAGATCTGTTGATATGTGTTCTGCTTTATTAATAAACCTACAGAGCTGAGCTAGAGAGCTGATATTCATTGAACATGATACGTCCTCTCCCTTTCCCCAATCAGATTCTTTTTATTTCACTGAATAAACACCTGAGTATGAAGGTTATTTCAAGAAGTGCTGGGCAGGAATCCTAACCCTAAGTAGCACATAGTACTATGAAATGAAAAGAGATGTAGACATACAAAGTTCCTTATAAAAATATGTCATTAATAAGAACACATGAGTAGGACTGTTAGAGAAATTCAGGACAAAAGAGCTCTTAAGACAGCTTGACAAAAGGGGACCTCAGAGATCATGCCAGATTTCCTGTGGGCCTTGAAAAGAATGGCTGTGATGATATTTTTATGTGGCATAGTGGCGACAGAGATGAAATAAGGAGTCAGATTTGAGTTCAGGTTCTGGGCCTTCTACTTACTGATTGAAGGACTTAAGACAAATTACTTTTGCTGTCGAAATTTTCACATCTGTAAAATAAGTTAATATCTACCATTCAGGGTTACTAGATATTAAAGGTATTAATTTTAGTATTCTTTAATACTATTTTAGAAAGCAGGCAGTTGATAGATCCTGAGGTATCTATGGTCATTTTCAAAAAGATGTTTTCTCCAATTATAATGATTACGATTAACATTTAAATTAACCCTTGCTCTCAAAATTAACCACAATAATTATTAATGATAGCTTTTTAAGCATTACAGGGATTTTATATGGTGGATATATAAAATGTGTTTAATATCTCAGAAAATGTTTTTCATTGCATTCACATTTTAGTGTTGAGAATGGCATGTTACATCTGTTTCTTAATTAAGGGCAAGTGGGCCAAAGATACTCTGAAAGAGTAGACTTACTTTTTGTCTTAGGAAAGATGTCTTTAATCTCTAGTGGACAAGTAACGTACCCTTTGAAAATACTTTCTTGTCACCAGTGAAACATTTTAGAGCTATTATCAAAGACTGAAGCAAATAATTTCTGATTTTATAATGGGTTGATAACAGGGAGAGAAGTTGAAGAATTTCAATTTAGTTCCATATCTCTGAAACTTGAACATACTTGAAATGATTTCTAATGAAGGAAACAAAACATGGATTCTCTGAACTTTTATTTTGTATTCCTCTGAGAGATTACTGTTTTCTTGGCTGATGTAGTTGAATTCTTAGGTATTTACAGCAAAGTATAAGATAATAAAATGGTTAACATTTAACAAGCTCATCATCATAACACTGGATAATGTATAGACTATGTAAAAAGTGGCATTTAGTAAAAAAATCATGAGTGTAACAGTCTAGGTTTTAGCTAGCAGGAATTTTTTTAAAATAGTGTTCGGGGAAATTATAAATGTCAGTTGCTTAATTGTAACTCATGAAGGAAGACATTCATACAGCTATTTTTTTACCTGTTTTCAAAACTATAGAATAAAAAAGGTGGTACGATAGGATAATTTTTAGGACAGTCTCGTTTTAACTTGACTGCCACCTATTAGCTACAAGGCTTTGCAGTGGTGCTGTTAGCTAGGTTCGTATGACCTATGTCCAAATCATGCTGGCAACATCATTGAAGAATTTTTTTTTTAATGCTTTCAAGTTATTAACATATTTGAATGTACATATCAGTCTTACCCAAAGGAAGTGAAGATATCAGTATCTTCAAGAAAATAGAAAAACTACATTATTTAATATACTCTGCTACATTATCACTTTTTGTAGTTTTGCTAATCAAATTATGATGAAGGGTTATAAGAAATATATCAGTTTTTATAGTTATCTTGTTAGTCAAACTTTAATAAAAGATTGGAAGAAAAGTCTAGGATTATTATGGGTTTTGGATGACAGAGGTGGTGTAAGTGTAGGAGAAATGTATGCCTAGAGGACCTAAAGTCACTTAGTTTTTCTAATGATGTAAAATTACCCTTGCTTTTTTTCTGCTGAGAAGAATGGGTGTGTGAGATACATGTTAACACTTTGGAATTTAAGTGAAGAAAGAACTCCATTTAATACACTAAGCATTTGCACCATCTAGTATTAGATTTTTAATCTGCATCAGACATTATGTCATCCAGATATCAGCCCATGAGTATAGAGGCATGCTCTTCTTAGTAGCTATACCTGCTGTCACCTGACTGTGCACAAGGAATACCATGCTTTGGATCCATCCCTATGAGAATCATGGGATGTGTTGTAGGTACCTGTCTATATATTTTTCAATTGAAATTAGAAGGATAATCTTTCAGATATTTAAATGTGTTAAACCTTAAATGTAACAAATATTTTAGATAAACATATGTAGACTATTAACATTGTGTTTGATTCGCTCTTACTACTCTAATCTTAATTCTAGAACTTTCAAAGGTTGAAAGTCATTACCAAGAAAAAAATTATGACATCCCAAATAATTTCGGGCAGGCACTTACATATCTATTTTTTGAGACAGAGTCTCACTCTTTCACCCAGGCTGGGGTGCAGTGGCACGATCTCAGCTCACTGCAACCTCTGCCTCCTGGATTCAAGGGATTCTCCTGCCTCAGCCTCCTGGGTAGCTGGGATTACAGGCGCACACTACAATGCCCAGCTAATTTTTGTACTTTTAGTGGAGACAGGATTTTACCATGTTGGCCAGGCTGGTCTTGAACTCCTGACCTCAAGCGGTCTGCCCACATCAGCCTCCCAAAGTGCTGGGATTACAGGTGTGAGCCACCGTGTCAGGCCTGTATATTTTTTAACCCAAAGGGATCGTTGATTAATTGCTAATTTCTTTTTTACTATGGCTTTGATTTTGAGGCTTCTTAATTGAGGAAGCAGGATGTGCTTATGCTTGATTATGTTAATATAATGACAGAAAGGACATCCTGCAGTGGAATTAAGGGGAATCCCTGTTAGCTAAAAAGCCATCTTTTAAGGAAGATACTGGAAAGAACAGGGATGGGAGTTACATAGTAAAAGTGTTAAGTATTATGAACTAGTCACTGTCTTCAACATACTTTCTTTAATCCCTGCAACCTTGTAACCTTTACAAATGAGAAAATAAGATTTCAAAAAATAGTTAACATTTTGTCATATAACCTTGATCAGTCAGCTCTCATATGTGCTTTTATATAACAGTGAACTTTGGTGTCACTCCCTCAATTGCAAATAAATAGTTACTAGTCTGTAGGCTCCTTGAGAACTTGCATGTCTGTTCACTTGCCTGTCATAAACCTTGTTCACTCACAGGATGTAGTAGAAACTCAATTATTATTTATATATTTATTAAATAATGAGTACATGAGTGAGTTGCTCAAGATTACAGGGGCACTGAAATAAGACTGGCATTTGAGTCCGTGTTCTTTCCCCCACTCTATTTTCTACTCGTCTGATTTTTGGGGAGTATGGAGTGTGGGGAGAGACCTTTTTGTGTGTGTGTTTGTGAGTAACCAATTCTTTTCATTTTGTCTCTGTTCTCCAGTGAGCAAATGAAAATTCAGGGTTTGGAGCAAACTTTTGACATTCCGCTTATCAGTCAGCAAATATGAGTACTGGATAAGTGTTTAGCACTGTGGTAAGCCCCGTGGAATTATAAATTATGTGCCTATTTCCTTGCCGAGGATCTCCAAGTTCATTTATGCCAACATAGCTCTTCCATACACACATACATATTCCTGGACATTGTCATAAGCTAGAGTCATTATTCTACATGGTTGTGTTTCTGTCACTGCTTTTCACTGATGTGTGCACGATTACATGAAGACAGCTGTGAATTGATATTTGGGCAGTACGAACACTACAGATATCCACAGTGCCGCTAGGTTGAATAGGACATTGCAACCTACCAACTACAAATAATGGAAAGAGCTCCTGTTAGTCTTCTATCTTAACATTCCAAGGATGAAACACCTTTTTTAACGTAATGAGCTATGCGCTGTTGCTCTGTTACATTTTGGAAATCCTGATATATAACATTAGGCTGTGATCTTTTGCTTGAGGAGGAAGTAGGGCAGACGGTATGTGGATCCTTCAGCATAATTCTTACTTTGCTTGTGGTGGTAGATCATGGGACTCTGGTTCAGTTCTTTAGTTGTGTGTTTTTCATTTTAATTTCACAGAAGGCAGGTAAAATACTCTCTTTCAGTATTGCCTGAGTTTTTAAAGTAAATCTTGAATTTTTCTGGTATTTATTTTCCCTAACTAATGTAGAAAAATACATATGTAGAATGCACGAGAAAGCATCATATGGTTTAGGAGCATAGTAATCATGTAATCAGTA
This sequence comes from Macaca nemestrina, assembly GCF_043159975.1. Lineage (NCBI taxonomy): Eukaryota > Metazoa > Chordata > Mammalia > Primates > Cercopithecidae > Macaca > Macaca nemestrina. Next base: position 8,154,747 of record NC_092129.1, on the reverse strand, counting down.
TATTTTATGTTACTTGCTATTTTCAGTTTATGTTCTAGAAATTTAATAACAAATAACAAATTAAATAGAAATTTAATAACAAATGGTGGATATTTTAGGGAAATGGTTCCTAATATAGAAGGACAGTTTAGCATTTGTTGAATAAATGCGTAATTACAGAAACCATGGATTCTATAGTTCTTTTTAAATGAGTTTGTAGTATGTTAATTATGGTAGTATGCATATATGTTGAGAAACTAGTATATTTGTATTTGACATGATTTCATTTGTAGAATTCAGAGCTACTTTGTTTATACAAAAATGAGACAAATACAGAAATTAATATTTTAAAAACTGATGAAAATATAAAAAGTGCAGGTTCAGATCTGTGCAGGACAGAAGAGAAATAGCTACTGGTTATGTACCAAACTTTTCTTTTTTAATGCCTTGTGAATAATACAAAAAATTAAAAGGAGCAGTATTTGCTTTCTAGAGCTTACTGTTATGTACACTGGAATATTAAGGTATGATCGTAAGTATCATTTTAGAGCCATAAGATTCAATGGAAGCAAAGCGGGGCTTAGGGAGAATGAATTTGGATAGAGTAGGGTAGTGGAAAACAGTTAAGGAATAGGTAGTATTTGAACTCATCCTTCAATTTCATTAAGTTTTTATAAGTTCCCTTTACTATTCGTTGTGTACTGCTTGTGACATAATAAAAGTCACGGTTTATCCCACTTTGCAGGAAACTGTAGCGGTCCTCCTTTATGTGTCATTTCTGATCCAAACCCTTCATGGAGGGCAGTTTAGTGCTTTGATCAACCAAGCTCTCTTCCAGTCTAAAACCCCAAAGATTACACTTGTGTCCTTATTAAGCTTTTTTTGTATTTAAAAATAATTTTATTTTCATGTAATGGTTAATATAGTTTTATTAACTAAGTTGGTTAAAAAATAAGCTAGCACTTTTTATTCTGAAAGTGCATTTCCAATTTTCTTTTTCTAAATTATAACCGCTAGTCATGTCATGTCATTTGTTGTTCAGTCATCCCTTCCCAGTGTTTCTGTTTAATTTTCTACAATCATCTATTCTAGATTCCAGCCTGTCCATACCATAGTTACATTATGGGAATATTAATTTCAGAGCTCTTATATGATGGGTACTACTCTATGTGCTATCCGAACACTTAAAACTCATCGTAGCTCTGAGATGTTAGTACTATATTTGTCTCTCTTTTGTAGATGAGGACAGTGAGGCATAGATGAGTTCAAGCATTTTGCTTAACACTAAACAGCTATTAAGTGGTTAGTAAGTGTGGTATCATAAATTCCTTAGAGTATCAGAAAATGAATATTAAACATTCGCATTTTTAAAATACTACTGTAAAACAATTGTTTTGTGTTGAATCTCTGTGGGATTTATACCTAAATAAAATTCCCTCTGAAAAATGGAGCATTTGCACAGTGAACCATGTGCTGCCATTCTCACTCTCTCCTTAAAACATCAGTACGTGAACCTGTTAATGACCTTTGCTTGAGACAGGCTGTATCTGGATTTTTCAAAACATCTTGTTTCCTTTTTTTTTTCCTTTTCTCTCTCCCTCCCCCTCCTTCTTCCCTCTTCCTCCCTCTTTCTCTCTCTCTCTCCTTTCCCTCCTTCCCTCTCCTTTCCCTTCCTTTCCCTTCCTTTCTTTCTTGACGGAGTCTTGCTCTTGTCGCCCAGGCTGGAGTGCAGTAGCACAGCTCACTGCAGCCTCTGCCTCCCGAATTCAAGCAGTTCTCCTGCCTCAGCCTCCCGAGTAGCTGGAATTACAGGCGCCTGCCACCACGCCTGGCTAATTTTTGTATTTTTGATAGAAATGGGGTTTTGCCATGTTGGCCAGGCTGGTCTCAAACTCCTGACCTCGTGATCCCCCCGCCTCAGCCACCGAAAGTGCTGGGATTACAGACGTGAGCCACCGCGCCTGGCCATCTTGTTTCTTTTTATCATTTTCAATGAAATAGTTATAATCTTCATTATGTTGGCTTTTAAGTATTGTATTTAGCCTTTCTTCTTAATAGGTAGTTGTCAGGTCTTCAAAGGCAGACAGTGTCATCTGAAGTCAGTTTAACTGAGTACATTGCATTAGGTTTCTGCCCATTAGTTTATCTCATTTTTAAATGAGAAATAGGTGATTATAATAATGCCTACCTCTAAGATTGTTGAAAGGATTAGTTATTTTATGAATATCAAGTGCTGAGTGTAAAGCCCTATATGTTTTTGTTTTGGTTGATATTGACTGCACTGACTTTATTTTTGTATCTCATGCTGTGCTCTGGGGAGCACTTATTAAAAAGTCTGTGCTAAAGGATGTGGAGAGGAGTCTGATTCCAGACTTCTTGAAACTTTTTAGGAATCATACATACCATACTGATTATGTTAAAAGAAAAAATAATAGAATGGGAGTATTCAGGGAACATCCTGTCTGGGAGAACCTGGAAGGGGTAAATTTGATTGAAAGATGATTATTGAAACTGGGATTTTGATGATTTAGGGAGGAAAATGAGTATAGGTAGAAATGTTAGTCTTTTATTTATGTATTTTTCCCCTGGTATACTACCAGTAAATATTCAGTTGAGTATTTTAAAACATCACATTCTAAAAGTTATTTCATTTTTCTGTGCCTTTTGATTACCTTGTGTCCCTAGATGATAGTGAGAATAAGACCTAGTATACAAAATCTCACATATGAATTAGTGAAAGGATTATTTTAATGCTGTGAGGAAATATTTTGTGCTTTGATGGTCAGTAACTAATTTTATATGGGTGCTTGTTAGCAACAGGAACTCAGCCCAAAGTTTCTATTATAAAAGGATTTCCCAACAATCATTTATTTCTATCATCACTATTTTTGTTAAATATTAGTCAGCTTTAAAGTTGTTGGGAAATAACAAATCACTTGATGATTTTTGTCTTTTTATGGGAAACTTTTTGTATATATTTAATTCACTCTTCTCAGCCTTAACTGTGTTTCATCAAGATCATACTCAACTTTTCAACTGATCTTGTCCAGTTTCGGCATGCTAAAACTAGCTCATATCAGAGAAATCTCGCTCATTTTGGTCATCGTGGGGCCAGAATAGTATTATTTGGCTAGTACTGGGGTTACATAAATTTAGTTTAGACATAAAGTAATTAACAATTAAATTAGAAGAATTAATGTATGAAAATTGGAAAACAGACCTGGCAGTCAATAAGTACTGTGTCTGTAGGAGATAGATGTTACAGTCCTGTTGTTTTTAACTTGGAAATTATTTGGCTTAACACAATAAAGGTTACTTGAATTTAGCAACTTGTTCCTTTGTGCTTCATTTAATAAGTATTTGTTGAATGCCTGCTGAATGACTTTCCTAGATGATGATTTCAACGGACTGAATATAAAATTATCCTAATTTTCATATTTTATTAAAAAATAATTTGCTTTGAAAATGTAGGTTTTGTTGGACTCATGTTCAAGTTTTTAAAAGTTTTTTGAGGTCTACTTTTGTAACTGAGTCAGTGAGGAATTAAATTGTGTGAAATCTACTTTATGCCCAGTTTCTCAATGAACATTTCTTCAACTAATCTAAGATTATATGTACAACTGGACATGGTAATATGTCTAAGCTTTAATATTTGTCTTAAAATGTATATATTCACAACAAGCATGTTATTGGAACCTTGGTTTGCGTCAGTATGTAACACTTTTGAATTCTGTTTGGAGAAGTTTTGGCGTGTGAACTTTCACAAGAGCACAGTAGGAGCAGCAGTCTTATGCTCATTTGCTTGACTACAAATGCATAACTAAAAGAGTTTGTCAGCAGGGGTGGGACAGTCAGTATGCTCTAATCCTTCATGTTATAGAATCCCGTTGTTCAAACAGATACTGTAATTAGAGCATACTTTTAAACTTCATAGAGCAGTGACTCATAAAGTTTTTCAAAAATCCAAAACAAAAGTGGTTTCTCAAATATTGAGATTTTTTTTTACTTCGTAGTTTTACATCACTGTATACAGTGGCTTCAAAAATGAAATGGAAGCTATTTTATTGAAAAGTAGTAAAATTTAGTTATAAACAATGGGGTTAATTAGTCCTAACTTAGTAATAATGTTGGAAATATGCATTGTATATTAGTTTTAACAACCTCACCTATTTAAAACTTTAAAGACTAGAGGAATTTTATGTAAGTGAAATAGCTACAGATTTATCCTTTTTGTATGTATGTATCATTGTAATTTGATAGGTGAATCTCTCATTTAGGGAGAAAACATTTTTGTAGGTGCAAAGAGATCTGTTATAGCAGATGTTTCTCCCAGTTCTTGACATTATTCTGGATGTGACTTACTCAGAAATTCATTTATGGAGAAAGAATACTTGGCATGAAGTTAGGAGATAGGACGAATACAGAAAGACAAAACCAAATCTACTAAATAATCTCATCTACCCCTTTATCTGCCTTCAAAGTCCCCACCAGCTCTAGAATTCTGTGAGGACAAAATGTGCTTAGAATTCTACACAAAAATATTTAAAAGTAAAAAGGTAAAGTAAAAAATTCTAGAGATTCCACTATTCTGTGTTCTGTTTCTGATTTTTCACTATTTTATGATGCTGTTTTAGGACAATTTCTCATGTAGGTGATATGTTGTGCTAGGAATTAGTTGTTGAGGGTGCATGCTCTAAAGTTACTCTAGCTAGGTGTGGTAGCTTGGTGGTACAACACTTACTGCCTGACTTGACTAAATCATGTGAAATGTTGGTAAGACTGATAGTCCCATGTTCATGTAACTTACGAGGATTGAATGAGGTGATGTATTTATATTGCTTAGCATTGTCCTTGGCAAGCAGTAAGTGTTTGATAAAAGCTTAATTGCCATCATCATTTTCATTTTTAAGTTTGTTTATCATCACCTTAGGCTAATTTATCTCACCATAGTATACTTGTCAAGAATATAGACCATAATAAAGAATCATTAATAATTGTGACTATCTGCTCTGCCATCAAGTGTGAATGAATTATAAAGTTGCTTAATATGCTACTAAATTTTAATTTGCTGTATAAATAAAGCTATTTTCCATTTCCTTGGAACCTCTCTTGTTATTGCACCCTACCTTAAAAGATGGAAGATTAGTGGTTTTGAGCTCTGAACATATTTATACATATAGTATTTGTATGTAATTTGCCTTTGCTGTCACTTTGCTGTTATATTGAGATAGAACTTGAGTCTTGCAGTTTTAAAAATACTTTTGACCCATCTTGTTTCCTGTTCTTCTGATACGTCAAAACAATGTAGCACTGAGGTTTTAGAGTAAAAGAAAAGCAGTCTTTGATGGGGTGTGAAAACCGGACCTCGTAAGCGTTATTGTAGAAAATCTGGGAGAATTGACTAGAAGTAAGAGAACAAGAAATGGAGTAAAAATTGTCATGTACAACTGGTCACCAAGGAGAAAGAAAGAAGCAGTCCCAGAAACCAAGATACATGAGCAAGGGCGAATATATGAAGGATTATCTAAACAGACACAATAATCATGAGTACAGCAGAGCACTATGGGAAAGCTGCAGCATATTCATGCACAGTTTGATATTTGATTTTAATGATGCTCTTCAGTCATAAAAGTTCAGTTATTCAATTCGGTAAATACTTGTTTAGAGCCAGATATGTGTAAAATGAATGTGTACCTACTGTCAAGAGTATGAAAATCAATGAGACGATTCTGATATTCAACTTGGAGCAGACTTTCTAATAGCTAGAAAAAGACAATGCACAGATAACTAAGTTACTATATGATACAGAAAAAAAAAAGAAAAGTATTAAAGAAGGGGAAAGGAGGCATTGTAGATGTAGGTGATAGCTTCCATAAACTTATGGGTATCAAAATCCATGTTTGGGGAATGGCCAGTATACAGCATGGAGCAAATCTGAGCCTGTCATGGGAAGTGAATGAACACAGCACTTCAAGTTAGTGTGGATAGACATGAATGGGTGCATGTGCAGCAGCCAGTCTCTGTCAAAGCACAAGTAAGCCATGACTATGTTTCAGAGATTTCCTATAAAGCCGCAAGTTCTAAAAATCCACGCTGATTCAGAAAATTCATTCAGGATGAGTAATAGCTAAGACATAATTGTGGACAGATTTGAAGCAGGGAGGTATGAACCCCAGTTTGGACATGTGGAGTTCAGGCTGCTTTAGAGATTGAAGTACACATTTCTAGTTGGCAGTTGAATTGGAGGTTCAGAAATCAGGGGACAGTACTGTGCTGGAAAATGTAAATTTGGGATTATATTGATGCAAAACTGTGTTCTTCTATATTGCTGAAGATTTAGTGTCACATATATTATGAAATGATACTGCTTTTTAGTTACTGTAAAACAGACATTATGGTAGTCATGAGCTATTTTTTTCCACATCAGTATCTCAGCTGTTAACCCCTGAAAGATGATTTGAAACATAATTGTAAAAAGAAACGAATGCCTCATAGACCACAGTTACTGATAAATACAGCATTTTTGGTGTGCGTCCATATCGTCATCCCTCCTGTCTGCTTATTTCAACCTTTTCTGTGTCCTGATTTATTTATTAAAGTGAGAAAATGGGTTTTGCGAGTGGATTGTTACTATGGATATTTTGAGTTCACAAGTAACCATCCTATAATTGTATCTATACTTACTTTATGACTAAAAGAGGACCTTTTGGGGTGTGTTTTATTGATTTCTCTATAAAATTTGCCAATTCCAGATTGCCTTTATAATCTGCTTAAGAAACAGAATGAAATCACAGGGAGAAATAGTGTTTGTATTAAATAATTACTAAGCTCCAAATTCACTGAAGGAATTTACTTTAACTCTTCTTGAGCTGGAATGGACTACAGTAGAATAAATGTGGCTTCTGGGTAGCATGACCTCAAAGCCTTTTTTTGTGTGACACTTGCATGCATGAAAGATTTTCTGAGGCCTGATTTGGAAAACAGGGGTTGGTCAGTCTCTCTCTTCACACCTCACACCCTCCAAAACACTAAAAGAGGTGCTTTTAGTGTTTACTTTCAGTTGCTACATTGTTTGATTTTGAAGTGTCCACTTCATTTATTCCTTGTGGTGAAAACTCGGGGTCTTTTTGGTCTGGAAGCTCAGATCCCTCAGTTTTGCGTAAAATGTGTAACATTGATGATTTTTCTCCCTCTGCTTTCTTTTTCTTTATATTGGTAGTTGGACATCTGTCATTTCAGTTTCTGAACCTCTTGGACTAGTCTTCTACTATTACACAGTTCTGCACCATTTTTTTTTCTCTGTGTCTTTTGCTACTTAGAGGGAGAGTTCCTCAGTTTGTCTTCCAACTTTCTATCAAGTGTTTCATCTTTTCTCATATTTTTAGTTACAGGAGTTTCTATTTGTATTCAGAATTTTTAAATAGAGCATTCTTTACTTGTTTCAGCATTGTAGTGTTTTTTCTTAACTCTCTGAAGCCAGGGTCAGTTGTTCAAGTATCCTGTCCCCAAGATGTGGGCCTGGGTTCCCTTGCTCTGCATGTGGAGCAGGGGAGATGGCCGGCCAGCCCAGCCATCAGTATGGAAGTTACCCTGTCAACTGTTCTTCTAATGCAGTTTCAGCAAGTGTTTTACTTCCTTTTGGAATCAGTTTCTGGTCTGTTGCTGGGAATTGGGGGGTGCTTGATAGCTAGCCATTTGTGGATAGGGGATATGGGGATTGAGCTGCTGTTTCAATGAGAGTTCATCTAGTCCTGCAATCTCAGCCCCACCCTCACCCCGATTTTCACTGCTGCCCATTTCCTCCATATTTTTGGGGGGGATTGGGGGATTGCAAGGAAATAAGTTTCTTAACTAAAGTCTGCTAAATTTTAAGTTAACCATCTGCTTTCTAGATTCTTAATTTTTAAATGGTTTCCTTTCCCATTTTCTTATTTCTTATGAATTTGGACATCTTATTTATTTATAATAGACACAGGGTCTCAGTGTGTTTCCCAGGCTGGCCTTGAACTCCTGGGCTCAAGCAGTCCTCCTGCCTCAGCCCCGCAAAGTGCCGGGATTACAGGCATGAGCCACCGTGCCTGGCCGAGTTTGTACATATTAAACTCTACAGTGTTGTAGAAAAATTTTTGGTGGGAGTGGAAGTACACAATTCCCATTAATTTCTCCATCTTTGAAAGTTTTTGCTCTTTCAATTGTTTTTAAAAGTGTAAGCAAAAATGTTTAGTTTGAAGCCAACAGGGTAGATGTAGCTTTCTCCTGTTTTTATATTTTTAATTATCATTTAAGTTGTTGAGTTAATAAGAGTATGCATTGGCCAAGGTGTTTTACACCTTAAAAATGTATTCCTGCAATAAAGCAAAATGGCAAATACTGCAACTTTGTTTCTATCATGAAAATAATTATTCCTTTTAAATTCTCTGGCTTTTCTCCATGTATAACGGTTTCTGTGGCAAGTCACAATTTTAGTTTTTATTCTTAAGTTTTTCTCAAATATATTTTATTATAAATGTTCCTCCATTTTCATTGTATTAGTGTTTATATGCATCAGTGTTTGACACACACATAGAGCTTTTAATGTCTTTGTAATAACATCTGTATCACTTCTAGATTGGTTTGAGTGGCTTGATTGGTGGGGGGGACGGTCTCATTATGTATTGCATTTTTCTTGCTGCTTTGCATGCCTGTTAATTTCTAATTGTATGCCAGACTTTTACGTTGTTGGATGGATATTTTTATATTCGTATAAATATCTTTGAGCTTTGTCCTGGGACACATTTAAGTTAGTTGGAAATAATTTGAGGCATTTGGTCTTAATTTTAAAATGTATTTAGTTGTACTGGAACAATGCTCAGATTAGGTTTAGTTACTTCCTACCACTGAGGCAAGACCTTTCTGCGTGCCTTCCCCCCGGGGAATCATTGAAGTCTTTCAGTCTTGTTCTTTTCTAGAGCCAGGCACTTTGACCTGGAATCCTTTTGGGTGGTTCCTTCCCTGGCCTCTGGAATTTCCTCTTGAGTATGCAATGATCAGTGTTCAGCTGAATATTTGAGTGGCAGCTCTTCCAGGACCCTGTGAGCTCTGGCTGCCTCGGTTTCCCCCTCTTGTTTAGTCTCCTCATGGAGTTGTCTGGAGATTCTCAAGCCAGTGAGTGGGGGCAGTCGTAGACTTACCTCAGTTTTTCCCAACTCTTTGCATCATTTGTCCTTAGTTGTCTGATGTCCAGTGGCTTGAAATTTGTTTATGTGTTTTGCCAGTTTTTTGGTTGTTTCAGCAGGAAGGTGAATCTGGTTCCTGTTACTGTATCTTGCCTGGAAGCAGGAGTCCCTCATACATATGCATTTAGGCAGATAGGTGCACTTCTAGGCCCACCAAATAATGCCAGACTAGTAGCTTTTGTAGGTCTCTCTCCAAAAAAAAAAAAAAAATCATAATAATGAAATAAATAAATAAATAGAAATACGAATTTTGGTGAGAAAATAGTTAGCATTCTTGAACATAACAATTGAAATCTGGATAACAAAACTAATTTTTCTTGCCACAGTAGAGATATTAATGCACATTACCCCAAGGTTTCCAATTTCTTGATTCATTGACTCCTTGGTTTCCCCGTTAGTTTGCATGGTGTACCCTAGTCAAAAATAAATATTTCAGAATTATGTTTATTAAATATTTACAAACAATTAGTATTTATATTAAATAGTGAGTTGAAACACACTATACATTTTATTTGTAAATAACCACATTTTTACTAATAGCATTTGTATTTTCTTGAGTGCTGTTTAAATTCTCAAACTTTGGAATCAGATTTTTATACTGCCACCCTCTTTTCTTATTCCACATGGATTTTTGTTTGGACTTGATTTTTATTACAGCAACCGCTAAAACCTAGCTTTGTAAAGATATGACATCATCAAAAAGAATGTAATGTGACCTTAAGTTGAAACAGTCAGATATTCTTTTTTTTTTTTTTTTTTTTTTTTTGAGACGGAGTCTGGCTCTGTCGCCCCGGCTGGAGTGCAGTGGCCGGATCTCAGCTCACTGCAAGCTCCGCCCCCCGGGTTTACGCCATTCTCCTGCCTCAGCCTCCCGAGTAGCTGGGACTACAGGCGCCCGCCGCCTCGCCCGGCTAGTTTTTTGTATTTTTTAGTAGAGACGGGGTTTCACCGTGTTCGCCAGGATGGTCTCGATCTCCTGACCTCGTGATCCGCCCGTCTCGGCCTCCCAAAGTGCTGGGATTACAGGCTTGAGCCACCGCGCCCGGCCTGAAACAGTCAGATATTCTGAGCTGGTAGTTCACATAGTGTTGGACGGATGGTACCCCTGTAAAATACTGTGCTGACTCAGAGTTCACTCTTTGGAAATACATAGACGGCCCAGCATAGGATTGTGTCTGATTTTTTTTTTTTTTTCCTGTATTCCCTTAAAATATGTGGATACATTTTCATCCTAAAGATGTATTAATTAAAAATAAAGCAGAAGCATTTACTGTTAAAATCTATGTGAATTGTTGCAGAAAGCAGTTTTATTATGCCTGCTTTATTTTCTTTTATTGGAATCTAGCAATTAGGTAAATGGTAACTTCTAAAATAAAGGTCCAACAACAGCAGATATTTATTGTTTGCCTGGTACCTTGCTCTTTGCCAGGTGCATTTATATATGCCATTTATATACTACTTATATTCTTATTTTATTTAAAAACACTTTCTCGGCCGGGCGCGGTGGCTCAAGCCTGTAATCCCAGCACTTTGGGAGGCCGAGGCGGGCGGATCACAAGGTCAGGAGATCGAGACCACAGTGAAACCCCGTCTCTACTAAAAATACAAAAAAAAATTAGCCGGGCGCGGTGGCGGGCGCCTGTAGTCCCAGCTACTCAGGAGGCTGAGGCAGGAGAATGGCGGGAACCCGGGAGGCGGAGCTTGCAGTGAGCCGAGATCGCACCACTGCACTCCAGCCTGGGCAACAGCGTGAGACTCCGTCTCAAAAAAAAAAATAAATAAATAAAAATAAAAATAAAAAAATAAAAATAAAAACACTTTCTCTTAAAACAGCGATTCTGAAATTATGACCAACTCTATTTAACCTCCCTGTAGCTTGACCAGGTTTTCAACATGGGGATATTTCTTACTAGAAGACATTAAGGAAATGAAATACAGATATTCTCTATGAAACTAGTGTTTATGACTCGATTTAATTAAAGAGTAGCCTTACAGTTAATTTTAAAGTATGGTCTGATGGGAATGTAGATAAAACTATTTTCATAATTACCATATGAAGTACTTAAAACAAATGGCAGTCATCTTACACAATAACATCTATACGCAAAATACCTTTTCTAATGCTGAAGACAACCAATATCATTAAAAACAGTTGTAATGAAGTGGAAAGATCACTGAATTGGAGAATGAAAACTTTGATTCAGCTCCTAAATTGACAGCCTGTTAGCTGTGTGACATTGAGAAGTAACCCCCCTAACCTTGATGACCTTCTGTTTACTCATAAGTAAAATGCAGAAATAATATGTTTCTCAAAGTGTTTTTCATGGTAATGTAAGGACAGTATCAGATCTATGTTTCTTAGTGCATAGGAGCATGCTTGGGGCTGATCTTGTAGCATTTGGTTCTGTGCCTGGTAGAAAGTACGTGCTCAGCAAATACTTGTTGAATTAATTATCATTTGACCCAGTAGTATCACATTCAACCAAGCTTTGAGGACCCAGGAAAATAATTCCAAGACTTGTAATGCCGTCATAGCAAAATAATGCAAACACAGCTTAAATAATTGACAACAGGTTAGTATTATGAAAGATGTACTCTCTTTAAAGAGAAAAATTTTAATTGTGTACTCTGTAAATTTTTTAGGAGGAGCAAAATAGAGGCAAGCCCAATTGGGAGCATCTAAATGAAGATTTACATGTACTAATCACTGTGGAAGATGCTCAGAACAGAGCAGAAATCAAATTGAAGAGAGCAGTTGAAGAAGTGAAGAAATTATTGGTACCTGCAGTAAGTAATTTCCAGACCTTAGATTTGGGCCTTGTCCTTTTTTGTCAGTTTATTTTAAGTTATTGTGATGTTTATGAGGAATAGGTTATTGGTTGTTAGAAATTTTATTTAAGCATAAAATTAAAAACACCTAACTGATATTTCTAAGATAATAAAAACGTAAAGTTCATATTTAGGGGTCCTTAGATAGACATTAAAAGGGATTTTGGTAGGGTGACATCTCATAAGAAATTATCCAGACGCTTTTGTGTTCTCAGTTCTCCTTCCCTCCCGGTTTCTCTTTCCCCATCTCTTCCCTCTGCCCCTCTTCCTTGGGTTGGCTCCTTATTGTTACTTAACCCTTTAATATTTTTAGCAATAATAATTGCACTACTCCTAGAGTTTTTTTGTTTGTTTGTTTGTTTGTTTGTTTTTAACGGGAAATGAAAAAATAAATTACTGGTTTTCTGGGCCATTAATTTTTTTTTTTCTTATATTAGTAAAACTATATGGAAATGTGGACCCTAATTTGCTATTGAAAAAGCTAGGGCTGGGCGCGGTGACTCATGCCTGTAATCCCAACACTTTGGGAGGCTGAGGTGGGTGAATCACCTGAGGTCAGGAGTTTAAGACCAGCCTGGCCAACATGGTGAAACTGCATCTCTACTAAAAATACAAAAAATTAGTTGGGAATGTGCAGTCACCTGTAATCCCAGCTACTTGGGAGGCTGAGGCATGAGAATCGAGCCTGGGAGGCAGAAGTTGCAGTGAGCTGAGATTGCGCCACTGCACTCCAGCCTGGGTGACAGAGTGAGACCGTGTCTCAAAAACGAAAAGAAAAAACTAGGAATACTGTTAGTATTGTGTCCAACAAAAAGTATTGGCATTTTGTTAAGGTACCTGCTGCTTTTTATTTCCCAGATAGCCTATTCTTTATTACCCTAGTCATTTATTCAACAAGTAAACTTTTCCCATTATAAACATTTCCCATTAACTTGATGAAATTAATTCCTTGGAATAAAAGTTTTGTATAAATTCTGTTGATAGATTTTATTTTTAAAAAATGAGCAGGTTAAATATAAACTAAAATCTATATTTGTGTAATATTAAACCATGGAATCTTTCTCATTTTCCTTAATTGTGTGGTATTGAAAAACTGTACAGAAAAGGAGATTTTTGAAAGTATACTGGGCTATTAGTGTCATGATCAGAAAAAGTTAACATTGACTTTTATTGCTAAGTGTATCCAATAATATTCAGCTCATTTTATACTAAGCAAATGAGTTCATCTAATATAGCAAATAGATCAGTGTGTAGTATTGAAACTTTTACTGACCTATTAGATTTATTCTGATCATTCTGTAAGCCACTTTAGTTCTGAAAAGGTATTAAACTGGGAAAGAGCACTGAGTTAGAAGCTGTGTTTTTCAGAAAGTTAGTTCTGACCTCTCTGTATCTATTACCACACTTACAAAACCAGGGAGTTAGTGTAAATGACCTAAGGATCCTTTTGTTTTAAAAATTGTTTGTCTTTGAATACATATCTTGAGGTTGATTTGTTTTTGCTTTTTTTGCTAGAAGTATTTGTAGGATTAATCTTCATAGTTTGATGTGTGTATTCAGTAGTAGTATTCAGTATTCAGTAGTATCAGTGTATTCAGTAGTATTATCAAATTATCTTAATTTAAGTTCTTTTTATGAGAATACCATGGTAGGCTAGTTGACTGAAAAGACCAATCTTAACCACCCACAACACATGTTCTTCCAAAGTAAACTTTTGCCCTGATCATAGCACATACTACACAGATTTGAACTGTGCAGGTCCACTTTTTGAAGTGGATTTTTTTCAAAAATAAATCTATTGGAAAATTTTTTGGAGATTTGCAACAATTCGAAAAAATGCACAGATGAACCATGTAGCCTGAAATGTTGAAAAAAATTGGAAAAATTAGATACAATGCAAAAAATGTATGTATATGCTAGCCTGTTTTCTCATTTACTACCATAAAATATAGCAAAAAAATTATAAGTTAAAATGTATCAGACATTATACTTGAAAACACTTATTGTACATGGTGCCATTCACAGTCGAGAAGTGTCATCAGATGTCAAGATGCAGTATATTAAACCTTAACTGTAATACATAGTGCACTACTGCAGTAATTTCATAGCTGCCTCCTGTTACTATTATGGTGAGCTCAAGTGTTGCGAGTATTCACTTTAAATGCATTGTGACTCTCATCATCTCAAATGAGCTTTTCGTGTCTTTGGTAAATTGCATTATTGCGGTAAAAAGTGATCTCTCACAGTTCTTGAGTATTTTTAATCGTGTTTAGTATGAACTGTAAACCTTGAGTAGTACCAGGGAACCCATGGGAATTCCACTGGTGATGATGGAAGTGCTTCCAAGAAACAGAGATAAGTCATGACATTATGAGAAAAAGTTGAATTGCTTCATATGTAGATTGAGGTTCTGCAGTTGTGGTTACCACCATTTCAAGATAAGTGAAATCATTGGGGGTCGGGTACAGGGAAAGGAAAGAAGTAAAGGAAATTGGTGAAGCCACCTCTGCAGCTATGCCACAGAAACCTTGCACCTTTTGCAAATTATCTGTTTATCACCTGTTGAAGTTGCAGCTTTTATGTGGGTGCAGGATTACTATGAGAAAGGCATACCTATAAACTCTAATATGATTTGAGTAAAAACGAAGTCAGTATATGACAACTTAAAGCAAGAGGAAAGTGAAAGATCTAAAGCTGGAGAATTTATTACCAGCAAAGGATGGTTTGATAGTTTAAGAAAAAGGTTTGGCTTTAAAAAGTGTCAAGATAACAGGAAAAACAGCTGCTAAGCAAGAGGCAACAGATGAGTTCCCAGATGCCATTAAGAAAATCATTGAGGAGAAAGTTCATCTGTGTGAACAGGTCTTTAATGCGGATGAAAGCACCCTATTCTGGGAGGGGAAAATGCCATAAAGGACATTTATTAGTAAGGAAAAGAAGTGAGCACCAGCATTTAAGGCATGGATAGGCTAACTCTACTGTTTTATGCAAATATAAATCAGGTTTATGATCAGGACTGCCCATATCTATAAACCTGCTAATCCCTGAGTCTTGAAAAGATAAACACCAGCTTCCAGTCTTTCAGTTGTACAGCAAGATGGCCTGGACAATGAGAACCCTTTTTCTAGTTTGGTTTGATCGATGCTTTGTCCCTGAAGTCAGCGTACTATTGTCAGTAAGGGGCTACCTTTTAAAGTTCTTTTGAATTTTGGGCAATTCCCCTGGCCACCCAGAGCCTCATGAATTCAACAGTGAAGGCATCGAAGTGGTGTACTTGCCCCTAAACACATCTCTAATTCAGCTTCCAGGTCAGGGGGTCATAGGGACCTTTGAGGCTCTTTACATATCGTACTCTATGGAAAGGATTGCTAGGGAAGAGAACCCATATAGAACATCATGAATGTCTGGAAGGATTACATCGTTGAAGACGTCATTATTATTACAGAAAAAGCCATGAAAGACGTCAAGGTTGAAACAATAAATTCCTAGCGGGGGGGCAAAATTGTGTCCAGTGTTGGCGCATGACTTCACTGGATTTGGTGCAGAGCCAGTCAAGGAAGTCCTGAAAGAGATAGTGGATGTGGCAGAAAAGGTGGTGGGTGAAGGATTTTAAGATGTGGATCTTGGAGAAATCTTAAGAGCTAATAGATGCCACACCAGAGGAATTAACAGAAGACGATTTGATGAAGATAAGTGCTTCTTAACCAGTGCCAGACAGTGAGGAAGATATAGAGGAAACAGTACCAGAAAACAGGTGGACGTTAGACTGTCTGGCAGAAGGGTTCCGATTATATAAGACTGCTTTGGATTCTTTTACGACATGGGTGATATGGGCATTGAAACTAAAGTAAATGGTGGAAAAAGGATTGGTATTGTATAGAAATGCTTTTAGAGATATGAAAAAGATAAAAGGCAGAAATTATTATGTATTTCTGTAAACTTACATCAAGTGTGTCTGCCTCTCCTGCCTCCCCTTCCACCTCCCGACCTCTTCTGCCTCTACCACTGATGAGACAGCAATACTAACAACTCCTCCTCCTCTTCAGTGTGAAGGCTACAAAGATAAAGACATTATGGTGATCCATTTTATAAATAGTAAATGTATTTTCTCTTCCTTATGATTTTCTTAACATTTTCTTTTTAAATTTAATTTTTTTTTTTTTTTTTATTTTGTAGAGAGAGGGTCTCCCTACGTTGCCCAGGCTGGTCTCAAACTCCTGAGCTCAAGTGATCCTCCTGCCTCTGGCTCCCAAAGTGCTTGGATTACAGGTGTGAGCAACCACACCCCGCTTTAATAACATTTTCTTTTCTGTAGCTTACTTTATTGTAAGAATACAGTATATAACACATACAAAACATGCAAAATATATGTTGATCAGCTGTCAGGCTTCCAGACAACAGTGGACTATTAGTAGTTACATTTGGGGAGAGCTGAAAGTTACACAAGGATTTTTGATGCGGTCTGTGTCCCTAACAACCTAACCCTCCCTTGTTGTTTGAGGATCAACTGGGTATTGTTAGTATCTTTAAAATTTTCTATTTACCCAGTCACCTATAATCTCTTGTCTTGCTTACCATTTTTATTTCTAGTGTTTAGCATAGTGCCCAGCACATAGCAATAACCTAGTAAACTGAAAAATAAATGATTGAATCTTGTCATAAGGTAAAATCAGTTCCTTCATCTTCACTATAGAAATGCATAAAATAACTGAATTTTCCTGAAGCATCAAGCGATTTGGTTTTTTACTTAAATAAATGTGGGAGACAGAATACATTGTATTTTTGAGAACTCACTTCCTGGTTTTTGAATCCCAGCTTTGTGACTTTTAACCGTCTTAATTGTCTCGTCTATGAGATTGGAACATGGCCAGGCATGGTGGCTCATGCGTGTAATCCCAACACTTTGGGAGGCTGTGGTGGGAGGATCATTTGAGGTTAGGAATTCGAGACCAACCTGGGCAACATAGCAAGACCCCTTTATACAAAAAAATTTACAAAGTAGCTGGGCTTGGTAGCACATGCCTGTGGTCCCAACTACTTGGGAGGCTAATGTGGAAGGATCACTGAGGCCAGGAAGTTGAGCTATGATAGCACCACTATACTACAGCCTGGGTGACAGAATAAGACCCTGTCCCTTAGCGGGGAAAAAAGAAGATTGGAGCATTATAAACCCCTATAGTTCTTGTGAAGATTAAATGAGGTGATACATGGAGAATACTTAGCATAATACCTAGCACATACTTGCTTTATAAAAGTTTGTTGTTTCTTTGTGATGTTGTCTAATACTGCTTTGCAATTGTATTCTTTAAAAATGCTGATTATAAAATGAATGCATTAATTCAAGTTGGAGAGAAAATGTACAGAAATAGCAGTTCCTTGCCAACTCAATGTTACTGTTTTTACAGAAGTTGCTTGGACTTCTATAAAAATGCAACATAAGGCTCATTAGTTTATCATTGCCTAAATATTTTCAAAGGCGGATATTTTATCTTGAAATTTACCTTTAATAGTGATGCTCATAATTTTGTATTGTTGACAGTTTAAGTAGCAGATGCTCAGTTACCTTGTGGATTAACAGAAATTACAGGTCTTTTGTTTTGGAATTCTCAGTTACACTTTTCTTGTTCCTTCAGTATTCTGTTGGGCAGTTTAGACTTTGTAACTTGTTACCATGGTCCCGAAAAAACACCAAGTTCAGTCAGGTTACTTCCTGTCTCTCTCAGATTTGCTTACCTTCCTTCATCCCCATTGCCTTTACCTACTTCAAACCATGTCTGTATCAGAACCCCACAACTGGTATTCCTTCTTCTGTGGCCTCTCAAACCCATCTTTATTTTGTAGTCTGTCATTACCTTTCCCTGCTTGAAGATTTTTTAGTGATTCCTCCTTACTCTGAGAAAAAAATACAGAACTCCTTAGCACGGCCTACAAGTTTCTTTGTGATTTGCCATAGCTTACCTTTCAGGTTTCTTTTTTTTTTTTTTTTTTTTTTTACTTTTTGCTATACCTGAAGCACACACTTACATGTACACATCTTCCGCATCCTACCACAGCTTGAGTCGTTCTGTATTTATTGGAATTTCTTAAACCTTCAGTCTTCTCACCTCTGGGCCTTTGTAGTTCATTCAGCAAATGTTAATTGAATGCCTGCTATAGGTTAGACACTGGGACAGCTGTGGAGGATACACCAATGATAAATAAAAGCTGACCAGCAAAGTGCCTGCCATCCTGAAGTTTACCTTCTGATTGGGGTTGGATTACTGACAATGAGGAAAACAAATACAAGCAATATTCTGTTGTAACAAAGTGCTGTGAGGAAAAATAAAGCAGAATAAGGGAATAGAGAACTGAGATTAGGGAACTACTATTTTATATGGGCTGGTTAGAGAAGGTGACATCTAAGAAAAAACTTAACCGAAAAGTGCGGTGGCCCTGAGGCATGTTCAGAGAGTATCGGGGTCCAGTGAGGAGCTTAATGAGCAGGCTGAAGAGCAGTGGGAGTTGAAGTCAGTGGGGACGGGAGGCACTGGCAGATCCAAGGCCTGTAGGCCTGGTAAGGAGATTGGGTTTTAGTCTGAGATGAGAAGATGTTTATTGGAGGAATTTGAGGAAAGGAGGGACAAAGTGTAATTTGCATTTCAAAGGATCATTCCAGCTGCTGGCCTTAGAACAGACTTTGAGGGCAGTGGGGAAAGCAGAGATTCCAGTAAGCAAGTCTTTGCAGTTGAGTTAGAGATGAAAGTGACTTGGAGTAGTGTTGAAGGTGCTGAGTAGTCAGATCATAGATTTTTTTTGAAGGTAAAACAGATAGGAATTTTGACAGACTTGGCATGATATGATATGTGATAACTTCAAGCAATTGGAGTTGTCATTTATTTACACTTTTACAGAAGCAGGTTTGGGAAGAAAGTCAAAAAATTGGATTTGGAAGTATAAAAGTTGATAGCAAATGTTGAATGGGCATTTGGTTGTAACAGTCAGGAATTAGGTGAGAAAGTGGAACCTAGAATATATAGAATTAAGAACTGTCATTAGATCAAAAGCTTTCTGAGCTATGAGACTGGATGTATCATCAAGAAATTGAATATAAGTGTAAAAGAAAAATTGAGGACTAAGCGTGGGGTGCTTCACCATGTAACAGGAAGAGGAGGAGGATCCAGCAAGGGAGAGCAAAGCGGGGAGCCCCTGGATTTGGAGGAGAGTTGGGAGCCAGTCCTGGAAGTCACGCTTAGACCTTATAGGTGGGAGCAGGAAATCATCAGCCATTGGATTTGGCAAGTAGTGGTCATTGGTGACCTTGCCAGTCAATTTGCTTTTTTTTTTGGAACAGTGGGGTTAAAAGTGTCACAGGCATGGGTTCAAGAAAGAATGGCACAAAAGGAAAAAGAACCGAAATTTCCACCTCCCCTCCAAAGATTTTAATGTGTTTATAAATAATCCTTCCAGTACTTTGGCCTCTCGGCTCTTTTATATTGCTTCACCTCCAGTGATCGTATCTTCCACTCCAACTCAGTCACTCAACCTCCTGGTAGTTCCTGAGACCTGTTCATTACCACTAAAGGCACCTTCCTAAATAGGCAGCGGCAGAATGTCCAGCAGTGAACGTTTCCCGTCTCCTCAGTGGAAGAGATGCTGCATCAGTTTGTCAGTTAATTAACTTGTGCGTATGTACTTGAAGGATCAGTCTCTTGAAGTAGAATTACTAGGTTAAAGGGTAAGTGCATTTTAAATTTTATTATTTTGTTCATGTTAAAATTTCTAAGTTGCCTTCCAGAAAGTTTGTACCAATTTACTGTCCTGCCAGTATTGCACGAAAATGCCTATTTCTCAACACACTCTCAAACCCTGGATATTATCAAACTTTGATCTTTGCTTTTTCTAATAGGCTTTTTTTTTTTTTTAAGCCCTTTAATTTAAAAAAATGTGAGTAAAATCTTGGTTCTTACAACTATTTGTTATTTAGGTCAGTTTTTATATTAAGGAGCTTTGTGGTACTTATGTAACATGAGATACTTTTGTAACGTAAGAACTTTATTTTTATCTTTAATGTTCACATCTTGAACTTTTTTTTTTAATGGGAAATATTCCATTTACATTATCATATAAAGAATGAGTAAGTTCTTTTTTGGAAAGATAGAGTAAATTCTTTTTTAGAAAGACAAAGAGTTTTGTGTATTTTAATGGTTTTTTGCCCATTGTGTTAGGTATTGTATAGCAAAAAACATCTAGTCCAGGCTTGAGGGTCCTAGCGGGGTGGAGAGTAGAGAGGTGTAGACTTTTTGCTTCATATACTTTCATAAGGAAATGTAATAAATATTTTGTATTTTTTCATCTGCTGAAAAGGCTAATAAATCTGATTAAAGATTGTACTTCCTTCTCTTTGTGATACAGTTCTAATTTTTAAAATAATTTTGAAGATTTTAATGTTTCATCAATTTGCATAACTTTACATGTAACTAAATGTTTAGCAAATGAGTTCAAATCTTTTCAATTCGTGTTTGGGTTTCCAAACAGTATGGTAGACTTTTCTTTGTTTTTTTACCAACAAGTGTGCAAAAACCCAGAGAAGCTTGAACATTATAAGGGCAATTATACTTGTTTCTTTTCAGAGAACAGTTCAGTATTGTAATTATACTGCAAAAGTAATAAGGGTTTTGAGATAATCACACACCATTTATTATTAGAGTCAAATAATATTTTACCTGGAGAACATGTTTACTCTGAAAATGACACCAGTTTAGTTTTAGATGTTTCTTTGATTTTGATAGTTTACTTTTATCCCTTTTGTTTCCTGGTGACAAAACATTCAATAACTGGGCAAGAGTTGTTTCTCTAGTTATATGTAGGTTTTTATCTGGTCTAAATTGGTTGACTTCAAATAATCTACTTTTTTTTTCTTCTTGATTCAATCTGGTTCTAGAGTTTTATCAGTTTTATCAACCTTTTTGTAAGTATCAGCTTTTCGTTTTGTTGATTTTTCTCATTTTTTTCCTGTTTTATTGATATCTGCTTTTACATCTTTATTCTACTAAGGTTTAATTTTACTTGGGGGCATCTTAAAGGTAGAAGATCAGTGATTTGAGACCTGTCTTTTGTACTTGTGAGACTATTCTTTTAAGGATATACATTCCTCTCTGAGTAATGCTTTAGCTATAGCCAACAAATATTATTATGCTGTATTTTCATTATCATTCAGTGCAAAAGTTTTTTCCAGTTTTCTTTGTAATTTCTTCTTTGATCTGTGTTTTATTTCCAAATGTTTCCAAATATTTGAGACTTTTCTATTTATCATATTGTTGTAGATTTCTAATTTATTATGCTCAGTATGTATATGGTAAGATGGTAGTCTTTTTTTAATCTAGTAATAACTTTTTGATAGCCCAGCAAATGGTCTGTTTTGATGAATGTTTCACATACACTTAAAAGAATGTGTATTCTGCAGTAGTTGGGTGTATATTCTGTATTGTTTATAGATGAAGATAGTTGAAAACACTCAGATCTTCTCCCGTGTCTACCCTTTTTTTTTTTTTCCTTTTCTCTAGTTTTGTCAGTTTCTGAAAGAGGTGTGCAAAAATCTCCATTCGTTCATTGTAAAGATATACATACCAGTGTATTCTTCTTGATGGCACTGAAAGGGCAAAAGAATCTGGTGTACATGTACATGCATGCGTATCTATGTATGTAATCCGTCTATTATAGCTTATACAACCTGTATGAACATGGTTTGGCATCATTAAAAAAGTTTTACTCTATTTCATTTCTTATGGTATTAACTTTTTCCTTGTTTTAATTTTGAGGTCTTTATTTTTTTCTCCCCAAATACCAGTTATTTCATGCAGCATGTTTTCTGTAAAGACAGTACTAAACAGTATGGCCTACTTGCCTTAGAGAGACTTTGTAAAGGTAGTAATTATTATTTTAATTATGTGGACTTGCAGGGCACATACACGTTCCTTCTTCCTCTTTTTGCATTTTATGTGTTTAACCATGTATGGGCTGGTTACTTGCAACTGCATGTCATTTGCAAATTCAATTTGTGATCCCAAGAGGCACCATACCAAAAGAGAGTACTTCTGTTCCCTCCCTACAAAATGTACCCTGTTTGCTAGTCGTCATCTTGTCAATATAGGCTTTTATTTACAAGGAATAGTAGCCCCCCCAAAATTACGTAATTATTTATATAACATTACTTAAAAAATAATATGTATAAAACTTTCTCTCCACACACGAGCACACATTATGGGAATGCTTCTCAGGTATCGGATCCCATCCTTCCTCCTTCCATTAATCCTCATTCATCTAGTTGGAAAGTAATACATGATATTTCTTAGTCAAGACTTTATATGGATACATATTCTATTATCTTTTGTGATCTTCTCAGAAGAGACCTAAAAACACAAGAAGGGTCTGGGCACGGTGGCTCACGCCTGTAATCCCAGCACTTTGGGAGGCCGAGGCAGGCGGATCACAAGGTCAGGAGATCAAGACCATCCTGGCTAACATGGTGAAACCCCGTCTCTACTAAGAATACAAAAAAATTAGCCAGGCGTGGTGGCAGGCACCTGTAGTCCCAGCTACTCGGAGGCTGAAGCAGGAGAATGGCGTGAACCCGGAAGGCGGAGCTTGCAGTGAGCTGAGATCCTGGCACTGCACTCCAGCCTGGGTGACAGAGCGAGACTCCGTCTCAAAAAAAAAAAAAAAAAAAAGCGAAATTGGAGGAATATTATGCTGATATTAAAATTGAGAAAGTAGAGATGAGGGATCCTGTATCTTATTTTCACTATAACTTGCCCACAGTTTTAATAGGAAGTGGGGAAGTAAAAGATTTCCACTGGGGAGATAGGATACTAATCTGAAAGGGCTAGACTGAGGAGCAGTTTACCTGTATTATAGAAATTAAGTGATTTCAGGCAACTGAAGTTCATTGATGTTGTCTCATAATTTAAAACAAACTTTGGCACACAATATGCCTGCAGACCTAGACATTTCATAAAGTGTTGAAATAACAGGTCTTCCTTATGGTGAGTGAAATTGTGTGCTTGTTTTCTCTGTATGTTTACTTTATAGGTATTTGAGAGCTTGAATATAGATCAATTTTTAACATATAGCTGATCTCTTTATATATGTGGAGGTCAGTACTATAAAAGTAAATGATCTAATAGATGAAGACAGATTTCCACCTGCGGGTTTTGAAATTTAACGTTGTCAGGAATATTATGACATTTGAAAGTATTCATCAAAACAAAAGTAATTTTAATTCATTTTCAAATAACACTACATGTTATAGAAATTTAGGATAATAGAAAGGCATCTGTCACAAAATGCACTTTTTAAAAGTTTGCATTTCATGTTCCCCAAAGGTTCTTTTCTGTCTGCCATATGTATTTGAGTCATAATTAGCTGAGTATTAATTATAACCTGGAAATGTTAAGAGTTAATGAATGAGAAGGTAACAGACATCGTGACTATAGAGATATAGTAATTTTATCTTTGATTTAGTTCTTTAACCAAATTTGGTGGCACTGCATTTATTTAGTTCTTGATCAAATATTGATAATTGAAATTTGTGGTATTGTTGGCCTCCTTTTCATTTTATTGGGAGAGAAGGAGAGGTATTAAAAGATATATTAAAAGACATCTAGAGGTAATGTACTGGCTCCTTGATAGAGCTGTAATGGGAAAGAACATCTCTCATGTAAAGAAAGGTGTTGTTACTGGTTTCTACCTTGCACAGCTGTTTTAATCTGAATGGGAAATCTGTCTGGGGACCCAGAGTGCGGTAATTAGCAGTCTCTTCAGAGTGTCAGAGCAGAATTACCATTGTAATGGTTTAGCTGCAGGATAAAAGGATTGAATTTGGGACTGCCTGTCTGCCAACCTAAATTAGTTGCCATGGGAATTTTCAAATGTGAGAGGCGTTTACTTAAAGCATTTTGGCGGGTTTGAATAAACTCATAAATTATAGGTTTGAAAGAAGCCAGTCCTTGCTTTCTCTCATATAGGCAAAACTGTATAGAAGGCTGATAGCTTCTTAAATTCTTAATGAGAATGAGTTGATCCATGTTCCCATGCAGGCGATCAGCTTGTTCAGGCTTGTTTTTTCACTAAATATGATACAATAAGCACATTTGAGGAAAGACATTTTGTTCCAAGTCTCTAGAGGAAAAAAGTGACAACTCTAGACGTAAATTTCCCGTCTTAATTTAAATATATTTTCAGATAATGCTGTTATGCTGATTCTTTGTTTTGCTTTAACAAACATTAGCCAGATACTGACTTTAATTTTACTCACTGCATGTAATACATATATATTTTTTCCTTTGTCATAGTTTTTCTCTCAAAGTAAGAACATTTAAAGCCCTTTTGGAAAATAAGATACTTAGGTTTATAAACTGGATTATTCAGGTTGCATGTAAATACAACCTGCATATACATGGGTTCCGCACCCATGGATTCAACCAATGAGGAAATTCCACAGAGTTCCAAAGAGAGCAAAACTTAAATTTGCATCCTTCAAGCACTACATTGAATCCACATGAATGAAGTGATATGTGGGCATTGCATTAGGTATTACAAGTAGTCTAGAGATGATTTAAAGTAGACTGGAGCATGTGCGTAGGTTATATACAAATACTATGCCATTTTATATCATGGACTTGAGCATTCATGGATTTTTGGTATCTGTAGATTTTGTTGTTCGGGAACCAATTCCCCACAGATAATGAGGGACAACTGTACTTTCAGAGAGAGCTTCAGCTCTCCCCTGTCTCTCAAAAGAATTAAATTTTGGTGTAGTGACTTTTTAGTGAGAAAATGTTCCTGCACATGTCTAAGGTGATGAATATCACTACGCTTTGTGTGACCTCACTCATCCTCAAGATATCAGTAATAGTAGTTCTTACATTGGTGGTTTGTGTCTACCCTTCAGAAAAACACCCGAAGTACAGTTTATGCCAGAAATTTCGAGACCGTAAAATACTTTTAACAAAATAAACAAGGTCTTTTTGGAGGTCTTAACATTGTCAAGCCACTAGGGTACAGTTTCATAAAGCAAATAATAATTTGGTTGTTGCTAACCCTAGTGGCCTGAAAATGTGGATGTGTCTTTCAAAAATGTTTCACCGGGGAAATGTGGGTATTTTGGGGGAGAGAACAGTTGCTCAATTCAGGTGAGAAAGAGTAAAATATTTTTTAAAGTACAGTTTTTTTTTGTTTATATATTAATCTTTACTGGTCAGTGTGTAATCACACATCAGTGTAATCTGATTAAAATCCTATAGCTCTGGCCGGGCGCGGTGGCTCAAGCCTGTAATCCCAGCACTTTGGGAGGCCGAGACGGGCGGATCACAAGGTCAGGAGATTGAGACCATCCTGGCTAACCCGGTGAAACCCCGTCTCTACTAAAAAATACAAAAAACTAGCCGGGCGAGGTGGCGGGCGCCTGTAGTCCCAGCTACCGGGGAGGCTGAGGCAGGAGAATGGCGTAAACCCGGGAGGCGGAGCTTGCAGTGAGCTGAGATCCGGCCACTGCACTCCAGCCTGGGCGACAGAGCGAGACTCCGTCTAAAAAAAAAAAAAAAAAATCCTATAGCTCTAAGATAACTGTTGAACCATTAATAAAACTTGACTCATTGACAGATAATATCCTAAAATCTCATTTAAGTGTAGAATACAAAGACCGATGTAGTCCTTACCAGAGAGCTCTGTAATTTCTGCAGAGCTCCTTGGAATCACAGCCATCACTTGTGTGCTGCGTATAAGGTAGTCTCATGGGTGTATGCTGTTTTGGGAAAAATGACGGTGGAGAAAAGCACTGCGGAAATTTAAATGTGCTGATTTTCTTTCTTGTGAAGAGGGACAATTCTGAGTAAAATCCAGTTCTAGATCAGGGTCACAATTTTTATATTCGATCTCCATGTTTTAGGTGTGTGGCTTTTTCTGCCTTAGGACAGCAGGCACATTGTCCTAACTAGAATTTTCACAAATAATTAAAAGTACCTTTATTTGGGTGCCAGTCCATACAGACAGATTAAGAAGTTTGCCAAGGTACAGGTTTTAAGACTTCCCTCAACATCATACCATAATTACCTAAATCACTGAGCAGCTATATAAAGCTTTGCTTACTGTCTGCCCAGCCGTAATGTTGCCTGGCAGTGACTCTGGCTTCTTAAACACAACAGAGAGCTTTTCCTTAAACTTGGAGGTTTAGTTTGATCGGGCTTCTTGGTGATAAAAAATACGTCTTTTTTCCGGTAACTGTGAACAAGCTTTCCCAAAAGGAGACTCTGTATGAATAACATCCTCCTCCTGATTCTTGTAAGGATTCATTGAGGAACCGCTTCTTTCAACACAAGGTTTTGTTGAGGTTGACAAAAGGTTTAGACATCTTGTAATTCTAAATTTTAGGTGTTGCAAATATAAAAAAAAAAAAGGGACCCTGGGCATAGAATAATAGGACCTAGGAAATATTTATTAAATTAAATATTTATCCCCAGGAAATACTTTTGCATTTATAAAGGAAGTCCTTTTACTTTAACTTGGTATTCCATGCACCCTCAGAATTTGCATGTTTAGTTTATAACATTTTATAATTGCTTATACCTGTTAATTTTAATGTTAACTATTTTATGATATAAATATATAATTATATATTTATGTAATTATATAAAATATTAATATTTATATCCCATACAGTTCTCATTGGTTGGGATAATGCATTGGTTGGGGTTTTTAAAATTTCTTTATTAAATGTATGATATTCTACACAGATACTGTAAAATTAATTTCAATACATATTTTTAAATAATGATCATTTATTAGAAAAATAGGCGAGTGAGTTCTCAGTATATTTTCTTTAGTTCAATTATTTTCATACGCCCCTTTAATTTGTTTGCATGCCCTTCTGATGGTGGGTAAGTAGCATCATGTTCCTTATACATAGGCAAAGTATTTGTAATCATTCACTTTATATTAGTGTGCGTTGAACTTGAATTAATAAAAACCTTAAGAAAATCACGTCCCCTACTATATTTAATGTGCCTGTATTTTAACTCATATTTAATTTTTCTTTACCACATTTCAAATGTTTTAGTGTTTTGATATTTATAAGTAAAATTAGGATAGTAACCATTGTGACGTTTTAATAGTATATTAAATGATTCAAAAATCCCATGTCCCTTACTATATTTAATTTGCTTGTATTTTAACTCATATTTAATTTTTCTTTACGTTTCAAATGTTTTAGTGTTTTGATATTTATAAGTAAAATTAAGATAGTTACCATTGTGACATTTTAATAGTATATTAAATGATTCAAATAAGCATTTTAGTATTAAGATTATTTCAGGTAAGCTTTTGGTAGCTCATTATAGCTTGATTTTTGTTTGTATTTTTAATAAGCGTATTTTGAAAATTTTGAAAGTGACTATTAAATTATCCTGCTTATTCATCACAAGGCTCCTTTATGGGAATTAACTCTGAAACCATATTGCCAAATTATATAAATAAGTAGATGTGTTTTAATTCTCTTAACCTTTAAAACCTTTGTGGAGAAAAACTTAATCTTTAAGGTATAAATAAAATATAAAGGTATTTATCAAAGGATTTTTAGTTATGCCTTTAAACTGACATAGCCTCAGCTTATTTTTAGTAACCACCTTTGTAGAATATATTTCTGAGAAAGTTCGCTAGTTTAGGAATTAGCTTACTTTGTGACAGTAATTTATTTTATGAATACTTCTGTCAATTTAAATAAAAATACTTTGATTTTTTAATTTAGCATTTGTGGTATTATAACATACCTGGGAATATTTCTGTTAAGCATTGAACGACAGACAAAAGAAATTCATGTCACAAACTTTTAATGAAAAACTGCCATTTACAAGGCTAGAAAACAAGACTTCAACATATACAGAGACTTAGATTTCGTAATGTAAATGAGAATAGAACAAAATTACTGTGTTCTTAATTGCTTTTTTGATCACTTAATGTCTGCTCTTCAGAAGTGTCATGCTCTCACTAGAATTAAACTATCTCATTTCCAATTTGTTCTTCCTGGACAGTCTCTTCTATAACCATGCCTCCAGTTACCACTGCAGTGGTGATTATTTTTCAGTGTGCTCCTAATCTGGAATTCCAAATCAACCAGCCATTCAACACCTCCATCTGGATGCCACATAGGCATCTCATACATAACATTTTGAAAACTAAAATCACATTCTTCCTTGCCCTCCCCGTATCCCAGTTCTTCCCTTCTTTTCTCTGTAGAGTGATACTTGTTGCCTAGGATTCACCCACCTTCCTTCCACCTTTTTCTCTCCTGCCCTGACTCCTTCCCATCTATATCATCACCAAGTTCTGTCTGATTCTACCTCCAAATAGCACATATCTTTTCTTTTGTCACGGATGGAATACGTCTGTTACTGGTGGTGCTCCCTCCTATCCATTTTCTCCTATCTTTTTAATATATAGAAATGTCATCACACTCCTTGTTTTAGGTTTTCAGTGGCTTTCTATCACCCCATGGTAAAAATGCGTGGCATTCATCGCTTAGCTTCATCTAACATGTGCCTGCCTTTCCAACTTTGTTTTGTGTCGTTGCTCCTTTACACTTACACCCACACATATTAAATAACTCGCAGTTTTCAGAACACCCTTTGTTTACGTCGTGTATTTTGGCAATATCCAGAAAGACCTCCATGGTTTGTATTCTGTACTAGTATTATAGTAGAATGTGTTGTCTGCGATAGTATAGAATTATTAGAACTGAATTTTTGTTTGTTTGTTTGTTTATCCCCTTGCCCCTGATTGGGCATTTCAGTGATATGCATGAAGTCTGTTTCATCTTAGTATCTCTCCCTCACTGCCTTCTACATACATAGAAAGTGATCAGTGTTCGTTGAATTAATGATCGAATATTAGTCCTTTAACAAAGCACTTGTTGTTTGCTTTTCACAGTGAAAATGAAACCTAAAAACACATTCATGTAAAATCTTCCACAAGTCGCTTACCCCTTTTTGCCTCATTTTAAAAATCACCTTATTAGGTTGCTCTGTTCTAAATCAATTAATATCTATATATGTGTGATGGTCATACACATATGTAAGCATACCCAAAACTATTAAATTTTACACTTTAAGCAGGTAAATATTGTGGTGTATAAATTATGGCAGTAAAGCTGTTTTTTAAAAGATTATAAGAGAACATGGTCAGTTTGATAAGGAACTGAAAGAAGGTATGTGTGGCCAAAGTGCAGAGAGTGAGAGAAAGATTGAGGTAAGGTACCCAATGAGTAGACCTAGCATGTTTAAGGATATTGATCTTATCTGAAGAGCACTGGGCAGTACTGAAGAGTTGTAAGAAGTGAGCCAGGTTTATTTTCATTTTGTCAGTATCACTGTGGCTACGAGGTATGAGAACATCTAACATCTTAATGGGCCAGAGTGGATGTGTGAAAGGAGACCCAGAGGGTGAGAGTTGAGTTAGAACTGGGTGAAATAAGCAGTTATTTAAGAGGTAATGTAGACAGGATGTGGTGAATGGTGATTGACTAGAAGGTATCGTTTGTAACTCCAGAATTCTGACTTGTATAACTGGATGGATAGTGCTGTATTCGCTGAAATTATAGAATATGGTTGCTGACTGGGTAATTTATAAAGAAAAGAGGTTTAATTGACTCATAGTTCCACATGACTGTGGAGGCCTTAGGAAACTTACAATCA
Source organism: Macaca nemestrina (assembly GCF_043159975.1). Classification (NCBI taxonomy): domain Eukaryota; kingdom Metazoa; phylum Chordata; class Mammalia; order Primates; family Cercopithecidae; genus Macaca; species Macaca nemestrina. The sequence continues at coordinate 8,125,004 of NC_092129.1, read as the reverse complement.
TGGCGGAAGGCATGTCTCCCCAGGGCAGCAGGAAAGAGAGTGAGTGCCGACTGAAGAAGATTTGACCAGAGAAATGTGGGAGGAGAGGCCAGAGAGGTTGAGGGGGGACTTGAGGTTGGCGATGATGAAATTTGAGCAGAACCAATGTCTCATTTTCCTTAGCAGTCCTGGAAAGGATATGCAGGAAATGGACGGGAAAGGGTGGGAAAAGCCTTGGGAACATCCCAGAGAAAGTGTTCTCCTGCACTCCAGTGCTGTGAATAACTGAAGACTCCGTAAAAGACCAGCAGCTAGAAAACTTACTTCCTGAAAACACTACACTGGGCATGGTGGCTCACACCTGTAATCCCAGCACTTTGGGAGGCTGAGGCGGGTGGATCTCTTGAAGCCAGGAGTTTGATACCAGCCTGGGCAGCATAGTAAATCCCCATCTCTACGAAAAATACAAAAAATTAGTTGGGTATGGTGACACACACCTGTAATCCCAGCTACTCCGAAAGCTGAGGCACAATAATCATTTGAACCCGGGAGGTGGAGGTTGCAGTGAGCCGAGATCGTGCCACAGCACTCCAGCCTGGGTGACACAGTGAGAACCTGTCCAAAAAAACAAGCAAAACAAAAACGTACTACATGGTGTTCTTTACTTGTCTGTGGTTTTTTAAATGAACATATATTAATATGCAATTATAGTAATGTGTCACTTTGTTATTCTCTACCTCTTAAAGAAAAAATTACCTTCTTTTACAATCTAACACACTACTGTTTTAACAGGTGTTTTAAGCATCTGTTTGTATTTGTTGAACAGATATTTCTTAACATTATATATACCAGGAACCTAATTGTATACTTTTCAGAGTTAAACTGTGCAATCTGTTCTTCAATAAATGAAGAGGTGTAGTCCTAATACCATGCAGTCAAATCCATTAAAAGTTCTTCCGTGGGAAATTAGGAGAGTTTCAAACTCACAGTGTCTTAGTTTGATTTCTGTTCCTTGTAACAATACCTGAAACTGGATAATTAATAAAGAAAAGGAATTTATTTCTTAGTTATGGGGGCTGAGAAGTCCAAGGTCAAAGGGCAGCATCTGGTGAGCGCCTTCTTGCTGGTGGAGACTCTGTAGTGTCCTGCCTGCGCCGCCTCAGGACACTACATGGTAAGGGGGAAAGTGAGCTAATGTGTTCGCCCAGGTCTGTCTTCCTCACCTTATGAAGCCACCAGTTCTCCTCCTGTAATAATCCGTTAATCCACTAATCAATTGAGGGACTGATGGCAGAGCTCTCATGATCCACATTGAGCATTAAGTTTCAACGTGAGTTTTGGAGGGGAGATTTGAACCATAGCACATAGTAACAAAGCTACTTTTTCCTATAGGAATTTCAGTAATCAAAGATTTGGGGGGAAGCTGTATGGCTATTACTATAAAACTGAATTCTAACAGGGCAAATCCCGAGTTGAATTACTTCTAACTCTGGTCCCAGAGCAGTTGCCTTTTTTTCACCACCAACAAACTGTTTCTTAAATATTTGTACAAAATATTTAAAGCATCAGCCACCTCAACAAATAGCTGCTTATGGTTGGGTGCGGTGACTCATGCCTGTAATCCCAGCACTTTGGGAGGCCGAGGTGGGCGGATCACGAGGTCAGGCGATCGAGACCATCCTGGCGAACACGGTGAAACCCTGTCTATACTAAAAATACAAAAAATTAGCCAGTCATGGTGGCGGGTGCCTGTAGTCCCAGCTACTCGGTAGACTGAGGCAGGAGAATGGTGTGAACCCGGGAGGTGGAGCTTACAGTGAGCTGAGATTGCACCACTGCATTCCAGCCTGGACGACAGAGCAAGACTCTGTCTCAAAAAAAAAAAAAAAAAAAAGGCTGCTTATGTTGGAGGACAGGGACAGCAATCAAATTTTAACCAATAACAGCCAGCCAATGTGAATGTTACCTAATTCATTGATTCCTGATTCCATTTCTTATGAAAACTCATATGTTAGAAAAATACCAGTGTTTGCATATCTGTGTGTATAAGGATATAGGAAAACACAAAATCAGTTTCTCCTACTATACTCTCACGACACCGAGTACTTCTGTGGTCTGTGGTCATCAAAATGTGTAGGGATTTCTCCCCACCACCAGCAACCCGTCGGTTCTGACACCAGATTCCTCAGCAGACACCAGCTGGGTGTCCTCTAATTTAATCCTGTTGACGCTGTCCACCTGGAGATAGCGTTAGGTCCCACAGGTTGAGGGCTCCAGTTCCACAAGACATCTCCATTTTCAGGCACCAGTCACAAGTAGTAGGTGGTAGCCTACACTTCTTCCTTACCTTTTTCTAGCTTAGCCTAACTCTGAGGTCCAAGATTTTAGCCAGTAATTTATATTGAAGATATCGTTAGACATCTGATAAAACAAAAAAGAAAAAGAAGTTAAGATGGGCAGCAACCAAAATTAATTACCTCCTCTGGTGTTACCACCATGACTACATCTGAAAATAGTTTGGGTATAAGTGAAAGTAGCAGCCGTGACATAAAATTGCTTTAAATGCCAGGTAGTTTTCTACCTCTACTCTTCTGTGAGGTTGTCAAGATTGTGCTTGATAGCTTGGAAGTCTCATGAATATCTCCTGGTGAAAAGCGTTTACTTTGAGGAGTCAGAGTCACTTTGAAAAGTACTTCATTACTGTGATGAATACACAGCATTACCTTGGAAGTCTTGCAAGAGCAGTTGGAGTGAATTAACAGTTTGATCACAGATCTTCAGGGATAAGCTTAATACTCACAGTTAACTCCCTAAAATTGTATGCAACAGTTTTTGCTTACACAGTTGACTCTTGAACATAGTAGGGGTTAGGGGAACCACCCCCACATGCAGTGGAAAATCCACGTCTAATTTTGACTCCCCAAAATTAGCCTGCTGTTGACTGGAAGCATTACTGGTAACCATTGATCAACACATATTTTATATGTTAGGTATATTATATACTGTATTCTTAAAATAAGCTACAGAAAAGAAAATGTTACTAAGAAAATCAGAAGAGAAAATATATTTGCTATTGAAGCAGAAGTGGATCATCATAAAGTTCTCTTCTTCTTCTTCTTCTTCTTCTTCTTCTTCTTCTTCTTCTTCTTCTTCTTCTTCTTTTATTTATTTATTTTTTTTTGAGACAGAGTCTCGCTTTGTTGCCCAGGCTGGAGTACAGTGGTGCGATCTCAGCTCACTGCAAGCTCTGCCTACCGGGTTTGCACCATTCTGCTGCCTCAGCCTCCTGAGTAGCTGGGACTACAGGCGCCTGCCACCATGCCTGGCTAATTTTTTGTATTTTTTTAGTAGAGACGGAGTTTCACCGTGTTAGCCAGGATGGTCTCGATCTCCTGACCTCGTGATCCGCCCGCCTCGGCCTCCCAAAGTGCTGGGATTACAGGCTTGAGCCACCGTGCCCAGCCTCATAAAGTTCTTTATCCTCATCATCTTCATACTGAGTAAGCGGAGGAGGGGGAGGGGTTGGTCTTGCCGTTTCAGGGCTGGCAGAGGCAGAAAAATTTCCATATAAAAGTGAACCTGCATGGTTCAAGCCCATATTGTTGAAAGGTTCAGCTGCCTTACTCGTGTGTTTTTTTTAGAGAAGGAATCTGTAATTATCATAAGATCCTTAAAGCTGTTGTGATTATTTCCCCAGGTCTTTTCATTTGGTCTTCCACCGCGGCCTGTGCAAACTCCCATCATAGTCCCAGTTACACATCATTTAACTTATTTTACCTTTCTATCTCAGTGCTCATTCTGAATATGTATGAGTTTAATTTATTTTCACTTTCAGAACTTTCTGTCAGGCAATCATTACGACATCTTTTAGGTTCTGCCTGCCCACCTCTAAGCCCCTCCTCACCACTCTCACCACAGTAGGTATACTTTTCTTAGTTTTTGCCTCTCTGTCCCACCTCTCAAAACTAAGAGATTTTTAGATAGTCATAATTTTCAGGTTCCTTTTTTTTTGAGATGGAGTTTCACTCTTGTTGCTTAGGCTGGAGTGCAGTGGCACGATCTCGGCTCACTGCAACTTACACCTCCCGGGTTCAAGCGATTTTCCTTCCTCAGCCTCCCAAGTAGCTAGGATTACAGGTGTGCACCACTATGCCCAGCTAATTTTGTATTTTTAGAAGAGATAGGGTTTCACCATGTTGGTCAGGCAAGCCTCAAACTCCTGACCTCAAGTGATCCACCCACCCTGGCCTCCCAAAGTGCTGGAATTACAGGCGTGAGCCACTATGCCCAACTCAGGTTCCTATTTATTATCTTCTCTTGTAGAACAAGGCTGTATTAAACTCCCAATTGGTATTTATATATCCCACCTTCCAGCCCAACCATATCATCTAATAATATCCATCTGAAATAACAATCAACTTTGGAGGTTTTTTTTTAATCTATAAAATGATGTGGCCCTACTAATGTTAGTATGTAGCCCGAGTTGTGAATCATATAAATCTTTCAAAAGTTTATCATGCCTATTAAGATTACTATTAATTACTATTAATAAAATCACAAATTGTATCATATTGTATTTAGCATTAGAAGAAGTAAGTACTTATTATTGAGACTTGGCTTTTGTTTTTCTGAGATTATTACTACTTTTAAATGGATCTGTTTATACCTTGTTGAAGAGAGGCAGAACATATTGTCCTAAGGTAAAAATCTTTGTTTTATATAGTTTTAATGGAGGAGGAGCATCATATTTGTGTGTGTTGGAGTGTTTTAAGCTTTTCTGGTTAAATAGAGTGCCTGACACTTTCTCTCTACCTTGCTTTATCTGTGGAAAGTTGTTGATTGGTTACACAGTTATTGAGAACTGAAAAAGGAGAAAGACAGGCTGTAATACAGATTTAGAGACTGCAAAGAAGCATATTTTACCCCAGGACTGGAATAAAAGAGAAGAAAGCCTGTGTAATGATGGAACCAAGACCCTGACTTGGTGTCTCTCAGCTAATTCAAGAACCTCAGCAGCTCAGAGGAGAGAACCCTGGCTGGCTGCTTCTGGTATGCATGGAGGGAAGAGGGCTGCACAATGAGACTGGTTCTAGAGGTGCTGGGAAAGAATCATGGAGCCAGGAGACAGCTGCCTCTGGCACGTGCATAGCTGAAAAGAACATCTCTCACCTTCATCCAGCTCTTCAGGGCGGGCCGCTTTAACACCCACACCATGCCTCAGTTCTGAGAACCTCACAGAAAACCAGCTGGCAGTGAAGTAGTAGTTATAGATCCCTACATTAAGCATTGGAAGGCATATGGCAGGTCAGTTTGGAACTTAGTAACTGCCACATCATCTTGGAGAAAAATTCAGAAAATTATATGAAAGCGTATTTTTCTACCAGCTGTATAGGATAAGTTAGAGTAAGTTGATCAACCAGACGAATATTCAGCTATCTATCTGACATCTCCACTTAGGTGTTTAAGATAAGTATTTCAGATGTAACCTTTCAAGAGAGAACTTTTGATTCTATATTCCTCAACTTTTATCTCATTACATGGAGCCACCATCTACTTTATTGCTTAAATCAAGAACCCAAACAACATTGTTTAATTTCTCCTTTTCCCTTACCCTCTATGTCCAACTGATCATCAGGCCCTGTCAGGTTAACATAACTCTTTTCATCTCTGTTATGACCTCTACCCCAGTCCAGTTCATCCTCTCTGTTGCCTGGACCATATTAAAGCTCATGACCCATCTCAGTAATCACGCTGGCGCCCCCAGCAGTTCATCCACAAAATAGCAGAGTGAGGCTTTAAAGACAAATCCTTTTTTGTCACTTCCCTCTCATAAACCCCTTTGTTTAAATTAAGTCAATCAAATTATTTGTCATGTTCTGTCTGCCAAAGCCGTCAGAGCAGATCAAGGTGGTAATTGGCATCAAAATTCATTATAAAATGTGGTCACTCTTCCTTTTTTCTTTTCTCTGATATTTGTTATTCTCCAAGTAAATTAGTCATGTATTTTTTTGTTCGGAAAACCTTTTCTACCCATTATTTCAAATTTTTAGAAAACTAATTCATTTTTTAAAATATATTGAGCACATTCATTTTTGCAAGGCTTTGGGGACTACAGGGAGCATGGGTTTAATTGGTTATTGGTTAATTTATGGATACAATTCATGAGAAATTTCTTAAAAACATCAAAAAATAGAAAAACTGAGGTAGCACCTGGCTACATATGATTGATCTCCCCAAAAATAAGCAGCATGAATTTATAAAAGCAAGACCAGTATGCATGAGAGTGCTTAGAAAAGCCTGCACTCAGGAGAATCGCTTGAACCAGGGAGTCGGAGGTTGCAGTGAGCCAAGATCGTGTCACAGCACTCAAGCCTAGCAACAGAGCGAGACTCCATCTCAAAAAAAAAACAACAACAACAACAAAAACAGCCTGCACTCTGGGAGAAGACAGTGATCTGTGTTATTGAGGAACACATAGGATGCTTCTAGTAGGAGCCTAACTTGGAGAGGAAAGTACCAGGTCTACTCTGGGGAATTGTGGACAGATGATTTTGACTAATGCAGAACATTTGCAAGCAAGGTTGCTCATATAAACTGTTCAATGCCCTGAATGCTAGAGTGTTTGGGCCTTTGTGATAGGCAGTGGTTCGAATTATTTTTTTAGTTGACATAGTTTTAATGATTTGGAAATATACATTTGTTTCATCTCTCTGGTGATTACTTTGTTGTAGTTTTTTTTTAAAGTATACAGATCTAAAAATACTAAATAAACATGATTTTCTTTCTAACATGAGGTCTGATGAATTCAAGATACTTCCACTTAAAGGCATCCTAAGACTGGAGAAGGTATAATGTAACGGTTAAAACATGAGGACTTTGAATCAGGTATTCTGGGTTGGAAGCCAGTTTTGCAGTGTGAACTTTTGTAACTTTGGATAAGCTGCCTACCCTGCCTGAGCCTCAGGGATAATGCACTGCCAATACCACAGATTTGTTAGGAAGCATAAATGATTAGATAATGAAGATCTAGTGTCTAAATCTAGAAAAGTTGAACAATATATAAATTGCATTAAACATGACCTGTTTGTATCCTTTTAACATAGCTGTTAAACATAGTTGATGATGGCCGGGCGTGGTGGCTCACGCCTGTAATCCCAGCACTTTGGGAGGCTGAGGCGGGTGAATCACCTGAGGTCAGGAGTTCGAGACCAGCCTGACCAACATGGTGAAACCCCATCTCTACTAAATACAAAAAGTTAGCCAGGCGTGGTGACATAAGCCTGTAATCCCAGCTACTTGGGAGGCTGAGGCAGGAGAATCCCTGGAACCCAGGAGGTGGAGGTTGCAGTGAGCCAAGATTGCACCATTGCCTTCTAGCCTGGGCAACAAAAGCAAAGCTCCATCTCAAAAAAAAACCAAAAACAAACAACAACAAAAAAAACATAGTTGATGATACATCTGTATCTTACTTAATATGCATAAATTTTAAAATATATATTTATAAATACCTATAATTCATCATCCTTAATTGCAAGCCTCCAGAAGTTTGGAAAACTGTGTTTATAGTCTCTTCACCCCACTTAGTGTATTTTTCTTTTTGTTACAGATTGGATTATAGGAGTATCCCCCAGACTCTGGTGGGTGTTACAGAATCTATAGTGTCTAATCTTTCTATAAATCTGAAAAATTCTGAAATTCTCAAGGCACTTCCCTGATACCACAGGTTTTAGCTATTAGCAGAAGTGTATTGTATTTTTGAGCTTTTACATTTCAAAAGTAAAGGCATTCTTTGTTGTGCTTTAATAGTCTTTCCATAATATTTTCCATACAAATACAAGGGAAATATTCATCTGCCCTATGACCCAGCAACTCTACTGATAGGTATTTATGCAAGATAAATGAAAACTTATATTTGCAAGGAAGCTTTGTATGAGAATTTTCAGAGTGGCTCTGTTCACATATCCAAAAGGTAGAAACAATCAAATGTCTGTAGCAGAAGAATAGATAAATAACATACCAAGCCACTAAAACAGATGAACTACAGCAACATGCAGCAGTGTGGATGAGTCTGACAGCTGTTATACTGAGGGAAAGAAATTGAACACAAAAAAGTATATATGCCTTCATTATGTGAAAATCTAGGCAAGTAAAATCAGATGGATGGTTAGGGCTTGCAGTACAAGGAGACTTTCTGGGTTTGTGGAAATGTCCTGTGTCTTCAATGGAGTGCTATTTAGCCATAAAAAAGAATAAGATCCTGTCATTTGCAACAACGTGGATGAAATTGGAGGTCATTATGTTAAGTGAAATAAGTCAGGCAAAGAAAGAATCTGCACATGTTCTCACTTTTTTTGTGGGAGGTAAAATAAGACAATTGAACTCATGGAGATAGAGTGTGGAGTGATGGTTCCAGAGGCTGGGAAGAGTGGTTGGGAGGGCGCAGTGGGAATGGTTGATGGGTACAATAATGTAGTTAGAATGAGTGAGATCTAGTGTTTGATAGCAAAACAGGGTGACTACAGTCAACAATGATTTATCGTACATTTAAGAATAAGTGTAATTGGATTGTTTATAATACAAAGAAAAGATAAATGCTTGAGTTGATGGGTACTCCATTTACCCTGATGTGATTAACATGCATTGTATGCCTGTATCAAAATATCGCATGTACTTTATAAATACATAGACCTACTATGTGCCCACAAAAACTTTAAAAAAAAGGAAGAAATATCCGATTTGATATTGCAATTAAAATCTTGAGAGTCCACTGCATGTGAATTTAGCTTCCATTTTTTAAATGTTTCTTGAATATAGGGCAAATACTTAGGAAATCAGAAGCTGTGAGATTCCAGATAATCACTTGAGTTCAGTATTACAAAATACGATTTTAATGCCCCATGTTACAAATGTAAAAGTTAGTGTTCTGTCTCTGTAGGGTTGCTCATTTCCGATCAAGATTCTGCAGGTACTTTGTGAACTATCTGGAGTTGACATGTACAACATCAGGATGTCCCGTTTGATCAGTTGTAATTTTTGAGAAAAAGGTCAGACAAATTGGTCTGAAGACTGGCTCATAGAAGCTCTAGAGCCTCTAGACTGTAGAAGAAACTTAGTTTTCTCATCTGAACTTACATTTGAAAAAGAGGTGACATACACCTTCAACAGTGTTTAGGCAGGTACACACTACTAAATCTCATTGTCAAAACCAGGACAGTAAGGTTGAAATAACCACTTCCGTGTGAAAGTAATTCTATAATTAACCCTGTTGTCTCTCTTTTTTTTTTTTTTTTTCCCCCTTTGGAGACAGAGTCTCGCCCTGTTGTCCAGGCTAGAGTGCAGTGGCACGATCTTGGCTCACTGCAGCCTCCGCCTTCCAGGTTCAAGCGATTCTTCTGCCTCAACCTCCCAAGTAGCTGGGATTACAGGCGCCTGCCACCACGCCCAGCTAATTTTTGTATTTTTAGTAGAGACAGAGTTTCACCATGTTGACCAGGCTGGTCTCGAACTCCTAACCTCATGATCTGCCTGCCTTAGCCTCCCAAAGTGCTGGGATTACAGGTGTGAGCCACCGCACCCAGCCAGTGAACCCTGTTGTCTCTTAAGACACACAAAGTGTGAATACAGAGTGGTGGGGAGTGGTCAGGACATGAGGGTGAAGCCCATCCTGGGCTGAGACCACCTAGGGTCAAATTCCAGCTCTGCCAACTAAATCCTGTGCATTTCTGGGAGGCATTAGTGTACCCTGCCATAATATGGCTGTGATCTGGTGTAACATACCATCATCTCCAACAATACCATATGACAGTCTACACCAGGATCTCCTCCTATGCCACTCTTATTTTTATTCTCTTGGGGTGATCTCTCCTCTGTTTTCATTATCCTGTACCCTGCAGATTACACAAGTGTGCACACACAGTGGTGATCACACGCATTTCTTCTATCTTTTTTCTCTGTGGCTTTCTCTCATGTTTGACACTCCATTGCCAAATAGTGAATAGTTATTTTGTTATCCAAAAGGAGCAGTTCAATGCCAACATGTTTTTAAGCACCTGTTCCTTCTGCAGGAAAGTCCTCTTCGATCTTTATTTGCTTTTTGTTGGAAGTAAATTTGCCCTCTTATTTGCTGACATTTTCAAACTTGTACCACTTCTTTCTCACTATGGTAGATGACTGGAGGTAAACCTACTGCTCTTCTTTGTCTTTTTTTAATGTATCATATAATTTATAATACTTTTGGTATTCCATTTTTATATATAAATTTAAATTTGAAACTTTTGCTAAGTTTCAACTTTCAGATGACTAGTTTTTAGCAAATAAGCTTAAAAAGTTTTATTATAATGGATTTGATTCTTCCAATAGTAGCTTACTGATTTAGTTTTTAACAAATTATTTCTGTCTTTCAAAGATCATACTTATATTTTGTTCATCTTTGTGCAAGTTGATAGGAGTAAAATTCCACAGGCATGCAAGTATCTATTCCCTGTAATCTGCTGCAAAGCAGGTTTTTAAAAATTTGACAGTAGCACATCAAAACATTGTCTTTATGTTTCACTCATCTTTTTCTTTAATTCTTGTGATTTACTAAAAGCTCACTGAACAGTTATGTTTACTATATATTATAGTACACCATTCACCATTGTAATGCCAAAAACAGAATTTTGTGTATCATTACAGCTATAATGGAAAGGAGCACTGAGAAGCTTGTGTCCTGTTCATCCTTACCCTTTTATGAATCAGCGAGGAACAAAACTATATCAGAAAATTGTTTCATTGGGTTACTTTCATTGTAAATATCACAAAGTCATGTAAAGTTATTGGGATTAGATGATACATAAAAGTGGGGGGCACTTAGTTCTGTCTCTACACAGACTTTGATTGATGGACCGTCATCTACTGCTTGCTTTGACTGTGGTTAAAGTTTGTGTCGGACTTAGACATTTGGGATTTGGAAATAAAGTTAGAGACTTCTCATACCAGTCACTTATAAGTTCTAGCAAATAACTTGGGGGTGGCTGTAGGAACATGGGGTTAGGCAGTGGTAACAAAGAAATAAGCCCTATTCTCATGCGAGTGGTGATACTCAGCAGACTGTAATTTGAAGTAGAAATAATTACCTTTGTCGATAGGTTCTTGGAGATACAACTTTAAACGAAATGAGTATATTGCAGCCTTTTTTTCCCATCAATGTTATAATGAAATCATGTTGAAAGCAATGGCATTATTTCAGGACCTACTATCCATTGTTTCACTTAAAGTTAGTTTTGAAGAACGTATTGACCACATTGAGGATATACTGTAATCTAGGGATGGCCCCTGGAAAAGGAAGGTAGCATTTAGGTTCAAGTTTGTGGGGATGGGGATAGGCAGGATTTGGAAAGAGAGAGGGACAGAGCAGTACACAGGGGAGCACTTGGGATAGAGGAAGTGGGAATATGCACAGAGATGAATGGTGGAGAGCAATCTGGTTTGACTTAGGATGTTACTTACATATGTGTGTAAAGTAGTAGGTTAATGGGCTTAACTTGAGAAGATATCTTGGGACCAGATTATAGGCAACTAAAATTTTTTGTATTTTTAGATAGTAAGAAACCATGAAAGTGTTTTGAGACAGAATGTTGAGAAACATGAAAATTGTAATTTGGGCAATTAATCTGGCCTTTGTGTATAGATTGATTGGAGAACAGACACCATTAGCAACTTGTTTTGGTAGTTTGGATGCTTTGCCAAAAATGACTGGAACAGTAAATGGAAAGAGTGGGACGAATTCAAGGTGAATGGGGTGGCCAAACATTTTGATGATTAGAGACTATCCTGATTTACGTTTGAAGCATGGTTATTACTAATGCCCCTTTTTGCTTTTAAATGTTTCTTGCTTTGGACAATAAATCATATGGTGACCCTAATAGATTGCTGTGGCATTGATAGCACTCGCTAATTAGACTGAAAGCAGACAGGGATGGTGTAAGAGAGCAGAATATACAGTTTTTTAGAAGTTCTTATTTCACTGAGTTTTCCTTTTTTGAAGAATTAAGCATAAAATTTCCTTACCTAAATTCTGCAATCCAGTCTTTTATGTTTAAAATTCTTTGTGTGCGTGCGTGTGTGTGTGTGTGTGTGTGTGTGTGTTTAACGAACACATCTGAGTTTTGGAATATTCAGCAAAATGATAGTTGCTGGCTGGGTGCAGTGGCTCTCACTTGTAATCTTAGCACTTTGGGAGGCTGAGGCAGGAGGATCACTTTAAGCCAGGAGTTTGAGACCAGCCTGGGCTACAAAACGAGACCTTGTCTCTACAAAAAATTTTAAAAAGCCAGGCATGGTGGTGCATGCCTCTAGTCCCGGCTGTTTGGGAGGCTGAGGTGGAAGGATGGCTTGAACCTGGGAATTCCAGGTGGCTGTGAGCTAGGATCATGCCACAGCACTCCAGCCTGGGTAACAGCTAGACCCTGTATCTAAAAAAAAAAAAAAAAATTAATTAAAATAATTTTAAAATGATAGATGCCAAAGAGAATATACTATGTTTAGTCTTAACCTCACGTTTTCATTCATTTCTATTTAAAAGCAGAGCTTTTTAGGAGAACTTTAATAAATTGGTGTAGCTGACATAAAAATTTACAAATAGAATATCCTGTATATCAACACGCCATCACTGAGAAAACAGGCTCCATTATGTTAGCACGTTTTAGTTCCTGATCTTTTTTTCCCCGTATTGAAACAAGTGACTGTAGTCACATGATACTTTAAGGTTTTTGTGTGGATATAGCTATTATATTTTTGGATAGTCTCAAATGCTTTTATCTCGTGTGTTTTCCGTGTATAGGCAGAAGGAGAAGACAGCCTGAAGAAGATGCAGCTGATGGAGCTTGCGATTCTGAATGGCACCTACAGAGATGCCAACATTAAATCACGTAAGAATGAACCCTGAGGCCAGGGTTACTGCTGTCTCTGTTGTTTTTGTCTACAGACTTTTCCTTTTGGCAACACAACACAATAACAGTTTATACAAAGTGAACAGTTGAAGTAATTCTGTCACTTGATATAGTAATTCTGTCACTTTGAGAGTCCTATTTTTAATGCTTTCATGAATTGAGGACACTCCTGATTTTATTTTATGTCAGCATGTTGAAGTTTTGGGTTGACAGACTTACATTATTTTAACGAAATCTCCATCTCTAAATTCAAGCATTTAAGAAATTTTCTGTTTGGTTAAATACAGATGTAAGGCTTCCAGCTTATCTTGTTAAATGTATGCAAAAGACAGCATATTGAAAGCTTACTTTGACAAAGTGAATTTGAAGTGTATCTGAATAAAATGACCCTCTGTTGAGTTCTGTCCTTTCACTCTGCTTGCATGTTTTCCCTCCAGTATTTTTCCCTGTTGATTTCATATGTGAGTTCACAGAGATCAGTGGGTGGTAACTCTTCTTCCGTCCTAATTTTGTTTGTATATGTATCTGTGCATGTTTTTATAAGCCATAAGAGGATAGCTTTTTTATGTTTAAAATGAAATGTGAAATTTTTGTTTTGAAACAATTTAAGATTCATACATATCATTTATATGAACATACCATATTTAAATTAGTGATTATTTAAAACACATAGAATTTTAAAGTTCTAGGCAGCTTTACAAAATGTAGGCAACCTACTGGGTTTAAAAGTAGTTACTTTACAAATTGTTAACATTAATTTACTCATGAAAATGTGAATATATCATTAATAGGAATTTAGAAATAGGGCTTTTTAAGATTTTCTGTGATGATAGTTCCTAAAGATGCAGGAAATGTACATATATACCTAGTGGTTACTTGGCTAAATGCAATAAAAATTATTCTTACTTTACTTTGAAACTAAAGCTGTACTTTAGAAATATACCAAACTGAGTTTCTGTGGACTCCAGTTACAAATTATTTTTTAACATCTGTTAATGCAAGTGTTTCATTGTGCTTCTGCATGTACTTTAGTCTTATGAAATCTTAAAAACAGGTATATCAAATGTATGAACTAAATATAACCTATTTAATGGTGGCATTCATTTTTTTACAATGGCTTTTTAATTTTTGCACATTCTTAATCACATTGGGAAAGGGAAAGCTGTTTGCATTTGATTGGTGTGCTTTGGCATTTTTGTGTGATCAGCGCATGTACTAATGATTTCCTTTTATTTTTCTTCTTTCCTGCTTTTTCCTTTCTTTTTCCTACTCCCCTCTCATTTTCCCGTATTTTATACTGCTGTCTCTATACTTCTTTCTAAATTTCTTTGCTTACTGTAGCAGCCCTTGCCTTTTCTCTTGCAGCAACAGCCCAGGCTGCTCCAAGGATCATTACTGGGCCTGCGCCGGTTCTCCCACCAGCTGCCCTGCGTACTCCAACGCCAGCTGGCCCTACCATAATGCCTTTGATCAGACAAATACAGACCGCTGTCATGCCAAACGGAACTCCTCACCCAACTGCTGCAATAGTTCCTCCAGGGCCCGAAGCTGGTTTAATCTATACACCCTATGAGTACCCCTACACATTGGCACCAGCTACATCAATCCTTGAGTATCCTATTGAACCTAGTGGTGTATTAGGTAAGTTCTTCTCCCCATGGGGTTAACAACATTCTCTTTATAAATATTTTTGCTCCCCCAGATTTCGAAATGGTTTTATCAGTTTTAGAGAGGCAAGACAAGTTTCCATTAGGAAAGCCTGAACCCTAAATTTTATTGCAGCCTCTCATAAGGGTTCCCCTTTGAAATAATTGCACCTTAAGTTTATTCAGATCCACTTTGGTAACTCAGGTTCAGTTTGGTTGGGTAAATCTGTTGTGTGCGTTTTAACAAATACTTTTACATTTGACATGACTGAGGCCATTCTGAGTTTTAGGTCCCACCCCACTGGCCCGTCACTTCCATCAGCTCCACTTCTCAAACTTAGATTCATTTTATCTCACAGATTTGTGTAATTGTTGGAAAAACTTTAAACTTCTATGTGAAAGTAGTTTGAGATCTTTATGAAATTCATATTATTGTATGTGTTTTATAATATTTGTGATCACTTAAAATATGAAAGAGACCAGATAAATACAGTCATGCATCGCTTAACAACAGGAATACCTTCTAAGAATTGCCTTGTCCGGCAATTTCATCATTTGGTGTACATCATAAAGTGTACTTACACAGACATACATGATACTGTTTACTACACACCTAGGCTGTGTGGTATAGCCATTATAATCTTATGGGACCACCGTAGTATATGTGGTCCGTTGTTGACCAAAATGTTGTTATGCAGGCATGACTGTAGTTGTATTCTTAAGATTTTTCAGTTCTTGGCTTTTGGAGTCCTAGTCGTATTAAACATGAGAGATACTCTTAATTTCAGTAGTACAGTATGGAATAGTTAAATACCAAATCACTGAATTCAGAATCTCACTTAAGGCAAAAATTAAAATCATAATCTAAACGCTTGGTTTTACATGAACAAAAAGTGGTGTGCTCGAAAAAGACATTACTGATGCCTTTTTTTTATAGAGTGGATTGAAATGCCAGTCATGCCTGATATTTCAGCCCATTGACTTGCTGGATGAAGGACTAGAATACAGCAGCTGTTATAACACGACCAGTCAATGTGGAACAAACTGTTTCTGTGCAACCCCTTTGTTTTACCAGACAAAATTTGAATATTTTTTTCCTGAATTGTATACGACCTTGGTGCTGCATGCATGCTGTTGACTTTTAGGACTTTGATCTCTTAAGGTTTTTTTTTTTTCCAGCATTAATATTGATTTATAAGGATATGAAAATCTTTACTGAACTGGAGGACACTAAGATTTAAACTCGAAAATTCATTGTTCAAGTAAAGAAAGCCATGATGCTCTGTATGTTATCTGTGTGTGTGCATGCACTCAGGTGCCCTTTGTTTCATGAACAAATACATTTCATTGTACATGTTTTCTGTTTATCTCTAAATCATTGTATAAAGTAATTGCAGGTCAGAATTATACCACAGAACTGTTTATGAGAGGCTTGTCTCTGTTGCACATTTCTTGAAGCATTTTTAAAATAACATGTAACCTGTAACCTTGTTGTTTAAGTTTTCTTTTCTATTAATACTCTGTCCTGTGGTCCCATGCATGCTCCTTTTCCCAGAACTCCTCTCTGCTGCACCCACAGCATCTGTTCCCGAGGAGTTATGACTCTTGACTTCCTGCAGGGCTGGGGCTCTTAGCTACCAGCTGCTGTTCCAGCACTTTCAGTGCAAGATCTCCCTGATTTTGCCACATGGAATTGTACTTGTATATGATTACCTTATCTAAAATGAATAAGGGGTGATGGACCAGTTTACTGCTTAGAAATAGCAAGAGGCACTGCAGTAAAACTTGTTTCTCATTGTAAAGCTCATGTCTTTTGTTTGTTGAAAAATTTTTACTTATAAAAACTTAATTGTTAGACTGGTAAAATAAAGACCAAAATATGCAGATTTCTAATTGGCATTCATAAGGTGAATAATAATAAGTGCCAAATGAAAAAATCTTACTATGGTTAATTTTATTTCTTGCTTTGCCACCTAAGCAGTAAAACATGATATTGACCACTTGGAGAACTCAGAAAATTATTTTAAATTTCTAAGTTATAATAAATTTGCACACAGATAACATGCATGCTATTTATGTCACATCTCACATTAAATTATTTTAAAATAAGCAGTGCCCTTCAAAACAGATGCAGACATGTGTGTTGGTAGTAGTGAGGAGATTGGTATTAGCATCAAATCTTCATTGATGACTAATTTTTAATTCCCTTCCTTTTATCTTTAGGTATGGCTTTCCCAACGAAAGGCTAAGAATTCAAGAACGGTCTTAACTGAACCCTCATCAGATCTGAATTTAACAAATGCTTAGTCTCAGCAGCCTCCGGGGGAAAAAAGCTTAGCCTAGCAGTCAGTGACTTACTTGCACTTTTTGCACATAGATATAAAGTAAAATTATGTTATTAATTTGGTTTAGTCTGTAATATTACACAGTAATGGTAATTTATAAAGGAGTGTATAGTAGTATACTGACTGCTAAGTGTACTATACTGTTTGCTTTACTAATCACCTAATTCATTGCAGTTCATACTTATTGACTCAGAGTTTAAAACCACAATCTGTAGGCTTTAAGAATTGCTTTTAAACCTTTTTAAGTGATAAACTCTTGAAGTGGTCTTAAGGTTAGCAAATAATTGTCAGTATTAAACATGGCATTATTTAAGTAGTCCTGCTGCGAGAAAGGCACTTCAGTGAATATGTGACTAGTAAAGCTTAAATATGTTTGGATCTAATAGAGTTCATGAAATACTGTAACTTGGGGATTGTAAATGAATGGATAAAATAGGTTAAGGCCCAAGATGTTTGAAATGAATGCAATATTAATAGATGCATATATACATGACATATTGTGGTTAATTTTAAAACTACTGTGCCTTAACGTGTTTCTTAAACTTTTGTAGTAAATGAACATTTGAAATCCATTTTGATAAACCTGCTGTTAATGTTTTTTTCCCCCCTTGTGAATGTTTTCTAACTTTGTCTTGGTAATTGCAATTTAACTAGGTGCGGTGGCTACTAAAGTTCGAAGGCACGATATGCGTGTCCATCCTTACCAAAGGATTGTGACCGCAGACCGAGGTTAGTTTAGTTCTGCAGTTCTTGTCTATAAGAAATGCGTTGGGTGTCCATAAAATTTGCAACACCACACCTGATGGAAAAATGTAATTGCTTACCTGCACACAGTTTTTTTTCCTTTTCTAAATTTGTTTGTGATCACTGACAGATATAAGGGTTGGGTTTTTTGTTTTGGTTTGGTTTTTTCTCCCTTCATATTTTTAACTTATTAAATCTTCTATTATTATGTACTATGATTTATTCCTACTAAAACATAAATTAGTCAATTTGGGGAGCTATTAAATTTTGATGTTGCCTCAGATATTTTCATTAATAACTTTTGCTAAAATTTACCTTTTAAAAATTCTGAAATTTGGGGTTGGTATTGCAAAATGAATTGAACGGGTGGTGCTTTAATGAGAGAAGTAAAAGAATATATGCCTCCTGTGTACTTTTGGAGAAAACTGAAGATTTAGTTTCCATTTTTCTTTATAATAAAATATTTGAGCCACTGTATAAACGTGAGGGTGCACATGTCAAGTACTTAGCTAAAATCAACAAAGTGAGGACTGTGAAGATAACTTTCATGTAGTTGGATTTTTTTTAATATAAATTAGAGCGTCAATTCCCTTTTATTCTTACATTCTCTTGCCAAAATGGATCCTTTGATTTTTGTCATTTGCTGCTAAAATATATTATCTGAAGGTAAACTGTCTCTTGAATTTCTGTGGTGATATGAGATCCAGCTGTGTGAATATCATTTTTGACTAACCTGTGACTGGAAAATAAGTCTTCATTTTTCTCCTTTACAACTTTTATAATTTGTGTCCTGTATATGCCCTTGGACCCTTTTATAAATTATTTTTGCTTATTGAGGAATGGTATTTTCGGTTTATTGACATTGAATCGTTTTCTAAGTTTTTCCATCACAAGATAGGAATCTCAAGCATGGTAGTAAAAAAGGATTTTTTACAAGTTTCTATTATGGCACATTTGTTTCCTACAAATTAAACTGATCAAAGTCTCAAATACTAGTGGAGGAAAAAGTGCTGGATTTGCACTTCAATTGTACATCTTCTGTGAATTTATGAAGGACCTACCTGCTTCACGTGATTACCTTGAGTACTGATGATAAATACTAGACACAGCTGTTGTCCACATCAGAAATGACATGCCTTTCCCAAAGATACTGTTAATATTTGTTTAGCACAATACATAAAGAATGTCCAAGACTTTCAAACTAATGTATACATCACTTACAGTGATTATTCAGTGAACAGAATAGACCCCAGCTCCGTGGTCATCTATGAAGATGATATTCCTTGTAAGTGTTCTGCACGAACACGTCTCATAGGGATGGGGAAATTTTTTGGAAAGTCACTTTAGTTTTGAAGAAACGGGACAATTCCATGAATAATTTGAGGTTTTATTCATATTGCTTATGTCTACAATTGTTCTAAAGAGTATTTTAAAGTAGTTTTTTCCTCCCAGCTAATCTTTCCCTGTATGCCCCCTTTTAGGAGATTTCTCACCATTTTGCTTTAACACGATAATTATTGGCCTACTTAATACTCCAGTGCCTTGAGATAGTTGGACATATTTGAGGAAGATTTTATTGTATTTGGAAAATTACGACACATTCCATGCATGGATCTTTTGTTGTTATGTGTTTTGATTAGTTCTGTCACTGTTTTTATTTAAAATGCAGTGTCAGCAAACCGAAATGCTCATTTCTTTTTTAGTAACAGAATACTCGTATACTTATCACTGTATGCACTCATTGGGTCTAAGGGAGATGTCTGAAGTCCTTCACTTAAATTATTTTATGATACTACTGTTTTCTCTATTTTTGAGGTTAAAATTATTTTTAAAAACTATTTTGCAGAGAAGTTTATTAGTATAAGCATTCATTTAATGCAAAGAAACTCAGCCCTTGGACATATAACCATGTGATTCTATATGAACGTTTAGAGTCCTACATGGTTGACCAATATCTAGTTCTTTACTAAAAGTAAACTCACCTCTCTATATATATTTCAAAACTGAATTTGAAGCCTATTAGAGACCAACTGATCTTTTAGTTGTAACGAACTGTATGGTCTTGTATGGTGACACACCTGTGTAGGAGGCCAAGACTTGGCAGAGGATGTAGTCTAGGTGTCCTGGTATATATATATGATCACTCACTTCGTTTATATATTCCACACTCAAAAAAGAAGTCAGAAGTTTTTCTGAGTAATACAAAAACCATCACTTATATAATTTGTATAAGAAACTTTAAACAGTTTTAATCAAAATTATGAATAACATCAAAAATGCTTTAAGATTTTATATTTTGGAATACCTGTGAAGTAGTATGACTACATCATGTTAAATATTTATTTTCTTCTATGATTTTGGGGCAGCAATTTTTATTTTAAATAAAATTCCACTTTTAAGAAATTCAGGGAAGATTTGGTCACATTGAAGATACAATATTTTTGTAGTATTTATAAACTGTTCTAAATGATAGACTATAGAAAGCATTTTTGTCATATGAAGGTAAATCAGTCCATTATTTAGATCATTTAAACTCTGAACATTACACCTTCTGGGCTTTGATTTATGAAGTGGCACAGAATCTAACTTTGCACTGAATATCTTTTCATTCACATCTCCTCTGCCTTAGTCACAATGGCAACAGTACAGAAAATTCTATCAAACCTCAGAATATAGTAGAAATAATTAAGCTGTTGAATGAGTCTTAAAAATTATACTACTGTTAAGTGGACCAAGTTTGGTGAAGCAGAATGTGACAAAGGTTGATTAAGGAAGGAACAACTCAAGGACATTGGGAATGATAACTTTTCCACTTGAGAACTACTTTATGTTTTACTGTAATTTTTAAAAATTTTTTGTCCTTTTTGTTATTTTGCAAAAGAAAATAGTATTTACAGGTGGCTTCTTTTAAAATATAAAAATATAAAGCAGGAATGTATATGAAATGTCAGATTTTATTGTATTTGCAGAGTATTAGCTTTGAAATTGAATAAAGAAAGCTGTTTGTAGTTTTAAAATGCCTTATTGGTATCAATTAGAAATTTCTTCTATTTTTTGATGTACTTAGAGCTTTTTGAGTGTAGAATTTTAAATGGCAGGATTTTACAGTGTTTACATGCAAGTGCATTTTATAAGTGTTCTATATGTGTAAAATAGTATTTTCAACTGGAAAGTGTTGGCTAGTGCAAAAGGCCTGGCCATTTTCTGGTTCCCATGATGTTGCCTACACTGCTAGACTACAGTTTAGTATTGCTTTGTATCATGAGGCCAAGAAATTCCATGTTGTTTGTAAATAGAATAATTGAAAAAGCAATAAACATTTATTGAACAAAAGAAACCTTGTTTGGCCCAGAGTTTATGTTGAACCAAATTGTTCATAGAATTTTGAATTTCTTTAGATTCATTTCTGTTAATCATCAGTTATTAATAATCACATCCATCATTAATAGTTGCTTTAATGCTTGCATCTGAGAGAATACTAATGCTTAATAGCAGTCAGATACTGATAACTGCACTGACTGTTTAAAAATTCTGTATACCGAACCTATTCATTGTTGTTTTTCAATTTCCTTCATTGACTGCTACTAACTATTAGTTGTTAGTTGTATTTTATTTCTATTTTTTCTTGTTAACCAGTTTTTTGTTTTTGTTTTTGTTTTTTTTGTGGGAGTGGGCTCTTCTTCATTTGTTCAAATCATGATATGAAATTGTCATGATTTTAATTGTATTCTGTAGATGGTGTCAATCAGTTTGTCAGAATTAAACATGCTTTTTTTTTTTATTAGTTGTGATTAGTTTTTCATGTTGTCATTAAGCCGTCACTAGCTGAAACTAATCTCTTCTCTATCTTTTCTTTTCTTTTTTTTGTTTTGTTTTTTTTTGTTTCTAACCACCCAGCCGCCACCGGCAACTAACCTATGACCTTCTGACCTCTGAACTCTTCACCCAATGATGACCTGACCATGCCTGCCTGCTGATCAGTTAACTGGTAATCGCCTTTGCTTGCCTGTCGTCAGTGCAGCGAGCTGAGGCACTTGTCCGTTCGTCTTACCATCTAACCAAACAAAAGACAAAGAAATTGTTGTCCTCCAACTCAGCTTTTTTTTTTTTTTTTCCTGTTTGG
Organism: Macaca nemestrina; assembly: GCF_043159975.1. NCBI lineage: Eukaryota > Metazoa > Chordata > Mammalia > Primates > Cercopithecidae > Macaca > Macaca nemestrina. The sequence goes on along the minus strand of NC_092129.1, from coordinate 8,103,238 downwards.
GTGAAAGTGGTTCTAGAACCTGCACTGAATAGTAGTAAAGCAATAAGGCCCAATTCATCCCACAGCACTGATCATCTTTTAATATCCCACCCTAAGCGAACGGTAAGAAGGCCTCTCTTAAGAAGGGGAGACAGATGGCCCTTAACTACTCAATGACAGAGGCAGTTACTGTGAGAGACTTCTAGGAATCTTTTTCTTCTCATAGCAAAGTCAAAGCTCTCTCTGAATGTACTGTGTGATGATGCATCATGCATGAACCTTCGGTCAGGGATATCATTGGTGAAGTGATTTCGAAAAGTATTCAAAATTTGATATGCTGTTTAGTCACTACAGTGCCCTCAAAGGGCAGAAGTTGCAGCCTTTTTTATATTGCCTGCCAAAATTTGAAGTATTAGAAGAAAGTGTGCCATGAGAGGAAAACGTAAGGAGTTTTGAAAAGTAATGCAAATAACAAAACTGCAACACTATTTTTAAAAGATAAATATCTAAGTTAAAATTACCGAATCTTTATTTTACACCTTCTAAAAAAATATGAGAACAAGGTACATGCATTATGTGTCACATTACTGGGCAAACTGTTCAAGTATTTTTTTTTAAACCTCCCTGTATAGAAAAAAATCATTAAGGATGTAAAAGCCATGCTTGCCTATTTGCTGTATACATGTAATGAAATTGTAGATAAAGTGTAGTGCATTGAAACAAATGAACAAAAAGTAGATACTTTTACTATACAAGGGTGCTGGTGCAGAAAAAAATATATATATTTTTGGAAATGTAGCATTTTATACTTTCAAGTGTTATAAAAAAAAAAAAGAAAAAGAACAAAGAAACCCTTTATTTCATTAAATGATTTTTTCTGGTGGTTGTCAAGAAACAAAAGACCAAAAGAGCCTTTTTGTCTTTCTTTTTTATTTTTTAAGTATTGGAATAAGTCTAAAGAAAAGAAAGTGCCTTATTTTCCTTCATGGTCATTTAGTCAAGTGTCTCATAAAGATCAGCTCCTCCCTCAGAATACAAGTTAATGCATGTTACTCAGTCGCCCAGTATGTGAAAGAAGATATGAGGGAGACAAATGAGTTGATGGTTTGAATTATATGATTTTTGCCACGTTACCTTGATGCAAATTTGCCAAATCTGATACTGTGAAAAGATTTGATAACTTTTCTAATGCCTGACTAGTAAGTTTTAAAACATCATTCTTTAAAAAAATAATTTAATATTTTTGGTTATTCCAATCTTCAGTGTTAACCCAAACGATTCTGAGATAAAAATTATGTGTCATCTGAACTTCAGTTTACAGACAAATTAGAACTTTGTTTTATTTGGAGAAGGGGGATGCATTCATTTGGTTTTGATTTTTATTTTGTTTTTAATTAATTGGAGATGATAGGATACCTAGCAAATGTTTTCAGAAAAGTGAATCTTTGTGATTTTCATTCTGGAAAACAATGTTTTAAATCACCCAAATTTAATCACATGTCTTTATATCATACCAGATAACTGGTGTAGTGTATCCTTTTACTGTTTCAGTAACCTTTGCCTCCCCCACCCCTTAACTTTAAAAGAATGTGAAAAACTAGCATCATAGTGCATATAAATACTCAACCACATTTCACCTTAAGCTTCTAATTTCTCTAGAAGTTGAAACAATTAGTTATGTAGTTGAAGCAATTTGTGTGCAAAGCCTACATCTAAACACTTGAGTGAATAATCATTAACTGCTCAGTACCAAACGTGGCAAATCTCAAGTGACAGTGGACTCCCCCCGCCCCCCAGCTTATCAACTCGTCCCCTCTTCCACACCTTCCCAGCATCACAGTCAGAGGTCAGCAGGAAGCTGAGTCATGACCTTCTTGGTGACCTCCCCTGCCATCTTGTCTCACTTGGAAACCGTTGTCAGTTTATTTACTATGCAATAGACATTCATTGTTTTGTATCCAGCTAGCTTTGGTTTAATATGCCACTGCTTTGTCTTTCTGTTACACATACAGTTTTGATTTATTTACAATATATGCTGTGCCATTTTGATTTTTATATTGTTTGGTTGCTTTAATAAATTTGCGACACTCAAACACTTGAGGTGATAGTTGTTAAAAAAATACCAGTATTTGATCCAGTTTCATCTCAACTGTGTTATACCTGGACATTTTAGATATTTATCAAAGGTCTTTTATGGGGAAGAAAGTAAATGTATGAAATAATAAATGTGTGACATTTATGGGTAATGTTGGCTCTGAACAAACTTTTGAAAACTTGGTTGACAAAATTTTGGATCAACTGAAAAAAGCATGACTTTTGAAATCTCTGAATGCCTTGGTTCTCAGTATTATCATTCTTTATTGAATTTATTTCTTATTAAAATATGTAGTTTTTAAGACTTTTTTTCTGACAGTATTATGTAATTTTTTAGTGTGGGTAGATGGGAGTGTCGCTTGTATGTTATCGTACAGCTGACATGTATTTTTGTCTATTCTTTATTATCTTAGTTTCATGCTGTGTATGTACCATAACCAACCTATTGCCTATGAGAAACATGTAAGATAATGTATTTACAGCCATTGTTACAAGTTTATAATGTATTTTTCTATCTTGTTTTATATGTATGTTATATAACATTCAAAAAGAATTTTTTTCTTGATTGAGAAAAGGATACAAAATGCAAAATCCACAATTTTGATAACTGAAAATTGCCAATTGTTTTGCAGTACTTTATTATATTGGGTGTCTTGTCTTTTTTGGGCTTTTAGTTAGCTAATGAATGAATACATTAGACACTTTTGGGTTTTAGTTGGGATTTTACATAGCTTGCATTTTAATTCTTTGGTTCTTTGCTGTTTCTATTAACCCATAGCATTATTTTAATAAATGTTATAATACCAACCTACTAACTCTGGACTATGTCTGTTTATTAACCTTTATATGTTTAATTAAAATAAACAAATAAAGACAAAAGAATGTAAAGTCTTGAGTTACTGGACTAACCCTGAAGAACGTGACCACAGATAACATGGCGTGACTTGTTTTTATGTTGTTTGTCAGCTGACAGTTTTGCACACTACTGTTAAAATGGCTTTGGTTATTCTGGTCTTGTACCTTGTGGGGGGTGCGGGTAGGTGCAGTAGAGATGGGAACAAAGAGGCCTTTGTTGGAGGCATTCTTCTCCTCTTGCCACTTGCCTTTCAGCATCTGCATTACTAATTCCACACCTTATTTTTCCTTCTCCAAAATAATCACTGTCTGCTCACAGCATCAAGAGTAAAAAGATATATTGTAATGGTATATACCTGGAGAAACCAGTTTGATTCTTTGTTGAACCATTTCTTTTAATTTCTGTAAATAAGTAATTTTATGGTCACACTGTAAAGCAGAGAAACTGTTGATATTTTACCTTTATTTAGATTTTTATTTTAACTTGACCTTTTTCCTTTGGAAAGCATTGAACTTGTTTAGCTAACTGCTCCTGTTAGGGGAGCTTAACTTGGGTAAAGCCAAAGGCCCACTGACTGTTTCTCATGGTGGCCTGAAGCCCCACTGCTTTCCAATGAGGAAAAGAACCCTCAGCACATTACTGAGTTTTCCTCAGGTATTTTTTTCCCTGTCACCTACTTTACAAATACAGTCAGACTAAAACGTTAAACAAGAAGTTTAAGGGGGAAGAACACTGGGATTTGAAAAGTTGTATATGATCAATTTCTTGCATGCAAATCAATTTAAGATTTCCTAAATATCTTCATGCTTTTCTTGGCTGGAACTTGGGTAAATTAACCTGTAATTATGAATTACTTAGTTTAACTCAAGGTGCATTTTTATTTCACAGATTGATACTTCCTTCTTTCTGTGAAACAGTTCTCCTAGATAACAAAATCCTCAGGATGAATTTTTGCATTTGTACATAGCAATGTATCTTTGTAAATGACGTTTTATTTATTTAGAGTTGTAGAATTTGGGGCCGAAATGAGTGACATGTAATAGAAGAAAAAACTGTACCAATACGCCCTTAACCAATCAGACTGTCAAGGTATTCTCATTCATAAATATATATACACACGTACATATACATAATACACAGAGTAGTGATAGCTGATTCGAGTGATAACAGCGAATCACCATTGAGATGGTCACTTGGATCGTGTAAACAAACTGGGTCATTTCTCTGATGGGAGCGGTGGGGCAGTGTACTGTTGTTAGGTAGACAGGTCTTTAACATGCTACTATTTGTAAAAGTTTCCGTTGCCCTAACAGTTCATGTAGTAGTCTGTGAAAATTCGAAGCTGTCTGTCAAGCTGCTAATGTACAAGTTGTCATGGTACCATGTCACTTAAATTGATGAATTTCTATGCAATTTACTATTCTCTAAAGCCTATGAATGCAGCCTCATCTCATTTTCAGTTAAGGGTACTTTATGTATAATTAAGTCATTGCTACCTTTTATGTAGGAAATGTAAAGTTTTAAAAGGCAAAAATAACATTACAAATTTCATTTTTATACAGGTTACAGTATTATTAAACATAAAACTACCAAATTCCTAGAACAGTAAAATTCTAGAGTCAGTTGATTGATTGAAACTATTTGACCAAACAATTGAAAGCTGAGCTTTCAGTCAAGAAGTTGGTGAAATTAATGTACTTAAACATTTTTTTCCTTTCGGCAAAATGTCAGGGAAGACGTAACGTGAGAGTAGTTACTCCCGTACGCCCCAGTGCGGTGGCTCCACGTGTAAGAGGTTGTTAAGGCACCCTGCCCATAAAACCAGGATGTGTATACGTACACACAATTGGTGTCTGGTTACGGTTTTCTCAACACTATATAAGGTTCTGAATTTGTTAGTGTGCCAAAAGCGAATCATAGGTTTAAATGAAATTGCTCACTACCAAACCAAGACTAATATACATACATGTGTATATATATATATGTCATAGCACTTTCACATGTGACAGCCTAAGGTTTCTTTAGTTTTGGGGTGGAGTGGGAGTGGTTTTGCATGTTTGACCAGCGTGGGATGCCTGTCTTTATTCCTTGATAAGAAGTAGCTGTTAACAGCATTTCAAACAAATTATTTTTGGTAGAATAGGACTTACTGCCAAATGGTAATTTATTTAGCAAAAATTATTCTCCAACTTTTCGAATTCGCAAATTTCCTAAGTGCCTAGAGTAGTTTTTTACATTGTCACGAATCCCTTAATACCTTTATTTAAAATGGAAAAAATATGGACAATATTTTAGAAATATGTGCTACACATCTAATTTTATCTGTAGTTTCTTTTAAATGATCTAAATTGAGATGCCTTTGATAACGAAGAGATTTACCAACATTATATGCACTCGTGCCTTCAATGCGGAATCAAACTGGTTAACCTCGGCACAGTCCTCTCCTTTCTGTGTTTCTGCTGCACTAATTACCAGGGGGTGGGAGAGAAGGCAGATGAATGAATTCATAGTAGAAGGTGGTGATAGGTGCAGCAAAGAGCAGCCGCAATATTGATTCCACATTACAATTTTGTTGCCCCTTGGCAAAAGACATCACATTGTGGGAAGATCTCAGCTTCCAGGGTAAAAGTTAATTTATAACTTAAAGTGCTATTAAGTTTTTATTACCAAATATATATTTTATGGTTTATAGTGGTATGTATGAAACATTTAAAATTTTACTGTGGAAATTGTGTATATATATATCTCTATAGAAGTCGAAATAGGTGTTCGCAGATCACATGTGAATGGAGAACTGCATATGACTGTACATGAAATGCAATAAACCAACTGGAAAAAGTGCATGTGCTTTATCCTCTCAAGCCAACTCAGCTGAAAAGAGCTGCTTATCCTTCACCCCCAGAAAATGCATGTATCAATATCAGAATAAAGAACGCACACTTTCAGTTTTATTGAGGCTTGCAACACTAATAGAAGAATCTGACATTCTGGAGTTACAATGACATTAGAAAATGAGCATAACATTCACTCTGATTTTAGTCATTAAGGGAGATTAGTAAACAGACTGCTACAGTGTTCCACAGTTGGACTGTGCATCCAAAATAGTTTTTTTTTTTTTTTTTGGTCTTTAATGGTACAATTTTTATGTAGTTTTTAAATGTAAGAAAGAAGAAAGAAATGCTGACCAAAATCTTGATTTCATCAGCTTCGTGAAAAGGACTAGTGTCATTAACTTGTTGAACAAAGAATTGGTTTATTTTAAAAAATCATTTCCAGTAGTGTGAAACCTTTACGATTCTTTAACATCTAAACGTTATGACTCTTTGTGCCTTAAGTTTTCCAGTCTGTCTTATTTATATCATCTCCAAGTAACTCTGGCTCCTTTCCTCTTGCTCACTGGAACCTTAGTTTTCCTCAACAGAATGCTTTGTTAAAGTAGCCCACAGGTGCAGGATCCATAGCACCGTCCTACAGACTAGCAGCCGAAAGGTGTGTTTGGTTTGGCTTATACAGTGTTTTGCCTTTTTAAACTACTTGCCATAATTTAAAGGTGGCAACACTAGACTTAAAAAGTGATTGCCCATATTAGAATTTTTTTTTAAAAAGTTTCTTCACAAAATCTGCTCTTCCTGAAAGATCAAAGTGTCTAGAAAGCCCAAACATGTATTCTCATGTAGTAGGCCCCAGCCGAAACTGAGTAATTCAACTGTCCCCTTGAGCCAAGCATTCCCTGGTTAGTCACCACCCCACCACTCCTTCCTGTCTCTGGTGTCACACTTGGGCTGTTGGTTTTCTTACTCTTGTCTTGCTTTAATCCTTCCTCCTCTCCCTGACTCCTGTGGATCTCTCTGCTTGTCTCCTGGTCCAGGATGGTGATCTGACTTTCAAACCAACTTTTCAAAAGGGATGACGTAAAATCGGTTTTGATGTTTTTCCTCCTGAAAACTCAGATGAATATTTTAGTCACTTATTCATGCATATTGTATTTCTTACTGTTTAAAGAAGGACTTCTATTAAGTGAGTGGAAGCACTAGACATTTGGATTTCCTTCCCAATGTAATTTTTAATGATTACCTCTTTTATACAATAATTTGTGGTCTTCTTAGAAAGCAGTTAAACTAATTGACCACCTAATAGTTGTACTATACATATATCTAAAATAATAGTCATGGTAAGTTTGACATCACATCTTCCCCAAAAAATGTTTATTAAAATTAGATTATTCCAGTTTAATGCTATTTTGTGAAGTGTATATCTGAAAGTGCTTATTTTTACATGCTATACAACAGTTTCAATTTTAAAGAATATCTCCTAAAATTGGGATGAAAATCTCTAGTCTTTGTTTCTTAAAGTATGCTATACTATATTCATTGGTTACTTAACTGGATATTAATATTAATAAAGTTATGACAAGAAAAAGATGATTAAGAGCAAAAGGAGAAGAAAATATTTGCAAGTGAATCCACAATTCTTGCAGAACTATTTGAGTTGATTAAAGATTTTATGATCACTCCTTTAACTTAGGACTGTCAAGGTTGGGAGTGATGAAAGTGCCTTGGCTATGCTTGAAACCTGAATTTTAGTGCTTCCCTTATTACATTTATTGTTTTAAGTTGGTTTATAAAATTAAGACATACTGGTAGTACAAGTTGAAAGTTGGTTTGAATACATTTTAATTAAATGATATATGTTAACGAATTATGTTTTTGTTCATTGCTTTGTTTTTGTTCATTGCTCACTGAGGGAAACCAGCATTAAAAAGTTGTCCAGAATTTAAACTGACTCTAGATTTCTAGATTCCTACCTAGGTGGTGGGAAAATGTAAAACTTTAAAGTTCATGGGCGGAATGCAATGCGGGTGAAAACACCTGAAACTAAGAGTTAAATGTGACTCTCAGGGAAGAAAGCTAGATTAGCAAATCAAACATACATATGCCTCATCCAGAACTAGTATTCAGGCATCAGTTTTTGGGCTACTAGCAGTAAAGTTAGTTTAAAATGAAACAAACTGGGAAAGTTGGATACCACATCCAGAAGTGGTTTGTCATCAGTAAGTACTGGTGTTGATTCTAAAATGCATTAGAAACCTCCCATTACTCTTGGAATTAAAGCAACCTGGTATGGAGAGACATGAAAGAAAAAAATGTAGTGTAAGCTTGACGTTATGTCCTTTTCACTGAATTCTCTATCAGTCTATTCGGCAGAGAGATTTTGTACTGTACAAGGAAAACATCACTAATGTGGACACCACCAATAATGTACATCCCGCTAAGCTAATAAATACCGAGATGGCCGTGTGAATACCTTGGATTCTTCAGAGAAGTGTTTTAGTCCATTTAGTGTTGCTATAGCAGAACACCTGAAGGCTGGGTAATTTATATGAAAAAAGGTTTATTTGGCCCACATTTCTGGTGGCTGGAAAGTTCAAGATGGGGCAGCTGCATCTGGTGAGAGCCTCATGCCGCTTTAACTCATGGTGTAAAGCCAAAGGGGAGTGTGGACCAGGTGCACAGAGATCACAAGGCAAGAGAGAAAGCGAGCAGGCCAGACTCAACCCAGTCTTATAGGAACTCATGCATCCCTGCAAGAGGGAAAACACCCCATCCGGGGGACGGGCATTAATCTTTCCACGAGGGATCCACCGCAGTAACCCAACTATCAGCCCCCACCTCCCAATACTTCCACAGTGGGGATCAAATTTCAACAGGAGTTTTCCTGGGGACAGACTCCACCCAAACCACAGCAAAATGTGCGACCCAATTTTTCAAAAATGCTCGTTGTATTTTGCTAAAGAATCACCACCACCATCCTTAGCTCCATCCTAGAGAGGTTGTAACAAAGAAAAGTTACTGAACCAGAAAGCAGAGTGTCCCTGATGTAAAAGAAAGAAGTAAGCCAGGTGCAGGGGCTCAGCCAAGGTGGGTGGATCACCTTATTTTTATCTGTGGAACCCCACATTTAAGTACATACGCAATGAACTGGGAAGAGTTCATGTTATTAAGGGGAATATTGGGAAGCTCCTGCTTTCCTTACCACTTTCTCCCGTCAGTTCAAAGAGGAGTACTACTGCCTTCAAAACTGCATTGAACAGAGCTAATGGAAAAGAAAAATAGAGACAAATGTAAATTTAGTCTAAATACAAACTTGAAAAGTGAAGTTGGATACCACACCCCCTCCCATTTCTTAAGTATTTTTTCATTTGTCATTCTTCTAAAGCCAAAGGTGATGAAAGTCATACCTGCTGTGAGATCTGTATCCACTCCAGCAGGTTGCTTGCCAAGAATTTGGTAATAGTGTCAACATGAGCCTTCTTGCTGAGAGCCCTCAGCAGGCTGTGAGGAATGCCTGAAGAGTTTTATGCACAGGGGGCTCTCATGCCAGTCCTTTTCAGTTTGAATTACTACCTGTTTCTCATATGAATATTTCTTAAAAGTAGAAACTGTGGAATTCTGTAATGGAATTAAAATACAGAAATACCAGAGGAAAAAATTGTAGGCCATATATAGAAAAGGGTTGTTGTGATACCCTGTTGTATATCAGTGGCTATAAAAATCAAATATTAGGGAGAAAAAACCACTAGAAAGCACCCAGCAGAAATCATGCATGCTTTGCACTTGCAGGTTACTCATATTGATGAATTAGCACCACAGTCAAATTTCTGAGTGCTTAATTGGTGTTAATTAAATGATGCAATCAGTATTTCTGTGTATATCAAAATGTACGAAAATCAAACTTGTGCATCAGATTTATGTTAGTCAAATATGATAAAGTTGTGTAATAGAACAGATTAATCTCTTACAATCAGAAACCAAGGGGGATCAATATACCTTGAGTACATGTTCTCAAAAATACTCCCTTAATGACTTACTGGGGAGAAATTGCTATTGTAACTGGCAAGCTTCAAATACATGGTCTGGGTAGACAGTAAAGACAGGATATTTTAATGGAGGGGCATCTTTTATTTTACAATTTTAGCCTCTCTTTTAAACAAAGTGTCCAAGTGTTTTACTCCCACCCATCTTTATGCTCATCGACATCTCTAAGGAATTTCAACGTAAAATATTTTTGAGAAGCCACAAGTCAAAAACTTTAACTTGATAAGTATACATAAGTGTGCTGTTTTTGTTTTTGTTTTGTTTTGTTGCTTTGTTTTTTTGTTTTCTCAGAGCAATATAAGCTTGCTTTCCACAGTTGCACCAAGGACTGACTGTCAAAAGCATCCAGGTGTCTAAATGGTTGGTGTATTGCAAAGCAAACTGGAAGACAGAACCTGCTCTTGAGGAGTGTCTGTGCTTTTCAGTAGGGCTAGAAAACTCTATGGTCACTATCCAAATGAAGATTTCAGTTCCGCATGTGTATTACGCCAGGTTGAATTGGCACATGTGTATTTATGGAGACAAGTTACCTTTAGCAAGGCTGCTGGCCATGTCAGTTTTTTGTCTGTTTTCTTTCATCATAGGAAACATCCCAAACTACTAGATATTATTTTTTTGTTATGTTTTTTTAAACACTGGTCATTCTGGTGACGTTTTTTGTTATTGTTAGGCTAATTTTTTTTTTCCATTGTATGTGTGTTTCCACTTTTTGGACATAGAGTAGATTTCACCTAAGTTATTTCATATCACAGAATTTAATAGGGGTTGATGATTAAGGAAGTAGATTAAAAACATATAGGAATTTTGAGACTGAACTGTTAATTACATTGTTTCAATAGACAAATCCAATTTAGAACTCATGCTGATTTTTTAAAATTCCAAATACAAGTCAAAGAACTTTCAAAATAAGAGATTTTATTCATTCAAGCAGTATTTATGTGCTAAAGTGATTGGGCTGAATACCACGCCTGGCCTCTGGGTAGACAAGGGTGATGATACCATTCCTGCTTTAAACAGCTCACAGTCCCAGGTTGGGGAGAGAAGTGGAATATAAAAGTAGTATGAGGATTATACAGAAGAATTCCAAGCCCCCGCTTTATGTAGAACATCGAGTCAATGATTCTCTTCTGTGAAGACAGGAGCTAAATGTCTCACAGTATGTTCATTTCAGAATGATGGCTAAACTTTAGTAGAAAGTCTTGCTTCTTGGTATAGCCATATTTGAAGTAATCTTATTCCTTGATATCATATCTTATTGATCTATGACTTTCCAAAAGTATTTTTTGAAAGCCACTATATTTTGGCTGTTGGGTTACCAGGAGGAATTACCATTTATTTTCACCCACCTTTGGCTGCTGCTGAGAAAGGCATTTCTCCAGCCCTGGTACCTCTCCCTCTAGGCCTTCCTGGGGGCTTTCTTTATCCAAAGCCAAGTCCTAGTGTGATGTATCCCTAAGGGTACAATCCTCATAGTCCTAGTACTAACGCCTTGACCAGTCTCAAAGTCTTTCATACTCCCATGAGATACCATTTAACATTGAAATTCAACCACTGTCCTTTAACCCTTGTACTATGGTCTTGTCTGAGAAGGATTTTATCTAAAAACAGTAGCTTTGCACTTAATCTCCGCAGTCTATATAAATTTAGGATAACATTCCTCTTCCTTCAGACTGTTCGTCCTTTTGTTCGTGTGAAAGTATACAGAGTGCCCCTGAAGGTGGGAGCACCACGGTGTCGCTAATGTTTAATTGCAATTGGAATGGAAGTGCTCAGTAAATATTTGTTGAGTGAATAAATGCCACTATATCCCATTTCCTACCTGTCCCTAGAGAATCGTCAAGTCAACTGATAGACTTAGCCCTGAAATTGGTGTAGAAGCCAACTGACTGGCTGGAAGGCTGGTGAGGGCAGCAAGTCACTCACAGGTTCTAAAGTGCACCAGAGCTGGTTCGTGCATGTTCTCAAGGCCGTGCCAGCACTAGCTGTCCCATCATCAGCTCTTCCATCTGCAAAAGTGAAACTGAAACTGTACTCCTTACTCGTATTTTAATCTTCAAGACTGTCTTTGATATTCACTTTAAGCATATATCTATATTAAGTTATTGTGGGAGAAGCAGGGTATAGAAAATGGTTTATTCCAGTTTCCGTATCTGAGAGATAACCCAGGATCTTTTTGTAAGCATCCAAAATTAAAAGATGTAGAATTTTAAAATTTGATCAAAAGCCCTTAGAAGTGAAAGCAGTTTTGTTGATCATAAGAACTAACACTCTATTGATTACAGATGAGAAATCAGATGCCCAGAGAGATATATCGGGAAATGATAGTCCTAAGTTCATATACATGGTTGACAAACTGGGAATAGACTCTCTTGTATCAAACCCTTGCCACGTGTTGAGAGTTGGCATCCTCTGAGCAGAACCATCTACACAGAAAGGCACGGTTTTCTCCCTGGGCTCTAGCTTCATTAACATGTGGCTCTCTACTGTACTGCCACCTCCACACTTTATAACTGTTTCAGGCAGTATTTGCTAAAAGAAAGAGAAAAAACACTGCAAACAAAAAGGCACCTTTCCAGCTAGGCGTGGTGGTTCACGCCTGTAATCCCAGCACTTTGGGAGTCCGAGGTGGGTGGATCACAAGGTCAGGAGTTCAAGACCAGCCTGGCCAAGATGGTGAAACCCCGTCTCTACTAAAAATACAAAAATTAGCCGAGCGTGGAGGTGGCACCTGTAATCCCAGCTACTCGGGAGGCTGAGGCAGAGAATTGCTTGAACCCAGGAAGCGGAGGTTGCGGTGAGCCGAGATCACGCCACTGCAGATCTGTCCAGCCTGGGCGACAGAGCGAGACTCTGTCTCAAAAGGCACCTTTCCAAAAATGTGTCTTTTGGAATTGCACTATTTTGGAGGTCGTACGGAATGTGTCTAGCCTCTGCAGGGCAAAGTGAGAGCTCGCTCTTCCCGTTTCTCAAATGTGCTTGGCGTGGGAGAGGTGCCTGATAAATAGCATCGGAGTGAGTGACGAGTGACGGGCCTGCCTGCCCTTCCGTCACTTCCTGTCAATTACTGCGATGGCCTCACCCACATTCCCACCTCTGGTCCCAAGTCCATTCATCTTCATGCTTTCCGCCAAACTCCTGCACAACTGACAAAATTCCCTCCATCATTTTATGACCCTCCCAAATGCCATTTCCATTCTTTTTCTCCACAAAGGAGAAAGGTAAGAAGAAGAAAGAGGTACACTGAGAGTGCTGGCTCCTGCCAAAACTTGGGGTCAGGTGGGCTCCCCAGAAGAGGGCTTCACAAATGTTTTCTAATCATGGTACACTTGCAAAATAGTATTTGAATGGGTGGCTGGGGTCAACTGATGAGGCTGCTCATAATGGGAGGCAGCTGCTCAGGGCCTAGCAGCAGACTGAATATTTCAGATGCATTTGGAATCCATACCCTTCAGGCCAGGGCTGGGGAATGGGCAGAGCAGGACCCCCGCCACTCTGTGGAAAGGTAGCATCAGAGGTGACTGCACCGAAGCTGAATATAATTGTAAAACCGGGATTGTTACCCATTTCTGTATAGAACAGTATGACAAATGTCACGTTATTTCATTACTTAAAATTTCGAACCATTTTAGTGAATAGGAAGTGATGCTAATCTGTATCTTTTTTTCCATGAAAACATAAGGTACTATCTACAAGATGTGAGTTTAAGTCTTCTTGGTATCCAACGTCTAAGTTCCGTTCATAAATCATCGTTCACCTACTTAATGACTCATAGCAGTAGAACATTTTATCAAGAGTTGACCTCTGGAAAATCGTTTTACACCACTGTACACGTTGATGAGAAAGCTATAGAGTACTGAAGATTTAGAACATTCTGAGTGTAGTAAGACGAGTGTTTTTTCTTCCTTTGGCAGTGATAATGTTCACATTTTCAGGTATTTGAAGGACTATTTGGGTCAACTAATTATTTGATCCCTACCTACTACAAATCTCCTTTTCAAGGGATATGGATTGTTGACTGGAGATTTCCACTTGGTATCAATGATGCTGAAATAACTAGGTTTTTTTCCCCCACCTAGTAACCTGATTTACCACTGAATTTTGTGGGATTTCAGTTTATTTGAAGCTAGCATTATCTGATTCTCTTCACACAGAATTTAGTTCCCTATGGATTATATGACCCAGCATAGTAATCAAGAGGGTTCTTCTTTCACTCTATTCAATGTTCTGTTGACTGACAATTTAGTCCTAGTGGAGGCATTCATACTAATGCTTCCATCACACAATTGTGACTTCGCTGGGCCTGTGCACTTTAAAATCTCTAACATCCAACGTGGGTTTCTCCAAATAGTGTAGCTGGCTATCTAAACATCACTGAAATTTCTACTATTAGAACACAATATCACATCTAAATTGAGGCCTAGACCACAAACTTTGGTTTATTTAACCCAAAAATCATTCATAACAATAATTACTAGGGAATACAAATGCCTGTTCTCTAAAACAAAATTTTAAAATTACCTTACTGCTAATATTTGAAATTACTTACAGAACACTAAAAAAGCACACTACCAAATACGTGTCTCATAATTTTTGCCTTAAAAAGTTTTCAGGCCAGCGGGAGTCCTACAGTTGTTTTAACAACAACAAAAGTCAATTGATCTTGACTTGCTTTCATTGATAAATCTTTGAAAAGTATAGACTAAGATTAGGGCTGAGAGAATTGAAATACAGTGATCCCTGCTTATATATGGGGGATACATTTTCAGACCCCCAGTGGATGACTGAAACCACAGATAACACAGAACCTGATTACATTATGGTTTTTTTCTGTTTTCTTTCTTTTATTCTGAGACAGAATCTCACTCCTGGCGCAATCTCAGCTCACTGCAACCTCCACCTCCCGAATTCAAGCAACTCTTCGGCCTCAGACCCCCAAATAGCTGGGATTACAGGCACGCGCCACCACACCCAGCTAATTTTTTGTGTTTTTAATACAGACAGGGTTTCACTTTGTTGGCCAGGCTGGTCTCGAACTCCTGGCCTCAAGTGATCCATCTGCCTCAGCCTCCCAAAGTGCTGGAATTACAAGCATATGCAATCACGCCCGGCAATGTTTTCTCTTATATATTTGTACCTATGATAAGCTTTCACTTTTTCACTTGAAGGCAGCACTTACAATCTCTTTGTCCTAAGTTGCAAGCATCACTGCTCTTGCACTTTGGGTCCATTATTAAGTGAAATAAGGATGACTTGAACACAGGAAGTCAATCTGATAACTAAGATGGCTGCCAAGTGACTACTGGGGGCCAGGGCGGTGTCTACAGCAAGGATATGCTGGACGGAGGGATGACTCATGTCCCAGGAGGAATGGTGCAAGATTTCATCACACTACTCAGAATAGTTTGAAATGTGAAACTTAAGAAATGTTTATTTCTGGAACTGTCCATTTAATATTTTTCTAACACAGTTGACCGTAGGTAACCGAAACTTCAGAAAGGGAAATGTGAATAAGGGGGGACTATTATAATCTAGCTTTAACCACCTTTCAGTAATAAAGAGGTGCACAGCATAGACTGAAAGTGCATCGCTCAGCACCAGGCGTCTAGTGAGAAATTGCGCTGATGACGTCGATGACTTTACTGCATGTGCTCTCCTGGTAATGATAATATTGGTTATCACTCAGAAGCGCTAGCAAACGGGGAAGCTAGGATCTTTAAGAAAAGTTGATCCTCACAGTTCCTTTGGGGAGGTTTGTACCATGACTTAGAATCCTATCTCTCTATATTTGATGTTCGGTTTTCTCCTCTACCTAGGAAGGGGAGAAGTACTTGAAGTTAACTTCTTGAGTTCTCAATTCCTAACTCATTCCTGATAGTGTGCTTTTTTATCTATCAGTGTATGATTTTAAGTATTAGGAGTAAGGCCCCCCACCACCCCAACACACTTTTAAATAACGAGACATTCAGGCCAAGCATGGTGGCTCATGCCTGTCATCCCAAGCACTTTGGGAGACCCGGCCTCACTTGAGGCCAGGAGTTCAAGACTAGCCTGGTCAACATGGCAAAACCCCATCTCTATTAAAAATACAAAAATTAATCGGATGTAGTGGTGGACGCCTGTAATCCCAGCTACTTAGGAGGCTGAGACAAGAGAATTGCCTGAACCTGGGAGGCAGAGGTTGCAGTGAGCCAAGATCACACCACTACACTCCAGTCTGGGCGACAGAGCAAGACTCCGCCTCAAAAAAACAAACAAACAGGAGCTTGCCGTCTAGGCAGCAGCCCACAGAGCAGTGGCTCCCACACTCCAAGCCCCAGACCTGCCTGGCAGGACCTAGGAATAGACCTTGAAGATCTGAGGGTTTACCCTAGTGTGAAACCCCATTCTGTGCCTGGCCACAGTTATGTCTGGAGGCCAGCGTGGCCAAATAGTAACATTTTAACCATGGGGAGTAGAGACAGAAAGGGGGGCTTTCCCTCTGTGCCCCCCTGGCTGCCCTTTCTCCTGTTCAGCAGAACAGGTTTGAGCTTTTATCATTATTCCAAAAAAATTAATACTTTTGAAGAGGTAAGAAAGCACTTGTACTTGTGAAACACTCAGAATTTCCTATTAGTAAGGTGCAAATTTTAAGGTGCTGCATAAATCTTTCTCATGTAGCCATATTTCTCTGTCAGCATAACGTAGGCTCTCTGGAATATGACTGCTTTCTTACTCTGGGGATTTTAGACAGGTGACTTAACCTCAGGTCTCTCATCTATACAATGGGGATAAAGTACCTACGTCACAGGGCTCCTAAGAGGGTCAACTGAGCTAATTAATGTAAATCTCTCAGCACATTGCCTGGAACTGGTGTGTGTTCAGTGAGTATGTGTCATTATTTTCCTCAATTGTTTCCTGTTGCTAAATTCAGAATATGTGTTTAGGCCAGGCACGGCGGCTCACGCCTGTAATCCCAACACTTTGGGAGACCGAGGTGGGTGGATCACTTGAGGCCAGGAGTTTGAGAGCAGCCTGGCCAACATGGTGAAACCCTGTCTCTACCAAAAATACAAAAATTAGCTAGGCATGGCAGCGTGCACCTGTAATCCCAGCCACTGAGGAGGCTGAGGCAGGAGAATTGCTTGAACCCAGGAGGTGGAGGTTGCAGCGGGCCAACATCATGCCACTGCACTCCAGCCTGGGTGACAGAGTGACACACAGTCTAAAAAAAAAAAAAAAAAAAAGTGTATTAAATCCACCTGGGGACATTGGGAAGTGAATCATTTCCCGCTCTCCTTATAGCCTTGAAAAGATTTCACGTGCCTTCTTAAGAAACTCATGTACTTTGGGATGCCCATGTTACATAGTAACATGTTTTACACATTTTTGTACATGATTAAAATAATGTGTGTACTTTATAAGTAAGCTGTAGTTTTCAAATAAAATCTAGCTAAACTCCTACCACAAATGTAACAGGCATGTAAAATTGTGATTACCTAAAAAGTCACTACTATGCAAAGATATTTAAACCTTATATGTCCTCATATTAAATTCTGCTTTGTACATTGAACTGCAGTTTATGTGACCTGAATATTTATTTCAAAGATAAACAATACCTACACATTCCTCCAAGGGTTAGATGAGGCTGTTTATTCCCAGGCATTTTTTTTTTTCTGTTGTGTTCGGATGAGACACAGACACGTTAGACAATTTCATCAGTAATGAACAGGAAACACGCCAGATGCCAGCCTCGTGCCAAAGACTCCAACTGATCACCAAGAAACATCTGCCAAAATGCTTTTTAAACTCTTAGAGCACAGCTGTGTCTGTGCGCCCTGCCCCCTCGGGTCAAGCTTCCGCTGGCATGACTTGCAATGACCGGCGGGTCCTAATGTCGTTTTTCCCTGATGGTAAAACTTGCTGAAAGTTTCTTCTTGTGTCCCTGTGTCCTGCAAAGCCCTTGAGTCAGGCCACCTGCAAGGGAGAACCTTGATCGGTTCACAAGGATACATTCATCGCTTTCTCAGGAGGTGACTGACGCCACCCTTATTGTCTACGGTCACACTGGTGTGCAACCCACAGACAGCCCTCTTTTGAGAAATGCGCGCGATGACTTAGAAGGTTTGGTGGGCCACTCGTCCCTTTAAATTGAGGGCATGTAGAGTAAGCAATCTCATCTGAACGCCACCCGCTTGGCGGGCTTTTCCTCACCCCCTGTTGTAAGGTACCTATTGCTTTACTATTTCCCCGGGGCGCAGGCCAGGATGCAGACAGAGGCTGGCTGTAGTCTTTGAAAGCACCGTTGACTTGGTTCCGGGGTGACTGCACACAGGGCACCATGACCCTGTTGAGCGGATCCTAGGTCTTCGGTTGCCTGTGTGCCCACGGTTTTGCTTTGCAAGGAGTCTAGCCCCTCTGAAGAATGTGACAGAAAATGTAGTAATAACAGTAATACTCCCTGGAATTTTACATAGGCCTGCTTCTTTAAAAGAAGAGAAAGGAGTAAGGATGAGGAGAAAGCCAACGAGTAAGGATGAACAGAAGACAAGAATTGAGATTTGGTCCCTAGGAGAGTCAGAGGATAATTCAGTGAGAAGACTGGGAAGATGAATAGACCAAGAAAACAATCCTCCTAACTGGGCAGCTGGAGGAAAATAAGGAGGAGGTAAAACTGCTGATGTCAGTTTTTTTTACATGTAAACTCTTCCATTCTTGGGCTTTATATAGTATACATTTTTAGTTGAACAAATGCTATAAATACGTATTTTTTTGAGTAGATTAGAATGCTTGTCACAAAGAGACTTGTAATTGGCATGGTAGAAGCTTTCTGGGCTCCTGACTCTAAAAGAAGAATTGGCACGAGAGTGGAATTGCGGTGTGGAGGAGGGCCGCTTGTATGAACAGGAAACCACGGTGGAAGTTGCTCAGATGAATGACGTGCTGAGGTTGGAAATCCCATTTCTGAAATAATGGAGGTGTGATAGTGATGCCATAGGTCAGCTGACTAGAATAATACAATTGAGTTGAGAATAAAGCTGGGAAAACTATTGAAAGTCAGCCACAGAATTGTGCCGGGCAACCTTATGTTTTACTCAGGATCTTAGGAAGGCTTTGCGTGACCCAGGATTTAAAAGCATTCATGAAGTTAAAGGACTGCTTCCTCCCTGGTCATGAAGAAACCTTAGGGACAAGAAAGGAATGAGCTTCAGTCTGAAGCTGACATGAACGTAGTCTGGAAAAGAGATCATTACAGTCACAATTGCCAGGTGCATCACCAGAGGCTGTTTCCATGTGACGTTCTTGCCACAATTTAGAATTTAATTTAACATCTTTTCCTCCCCTATAGTGGGTGTGCCCTCAAAGCTCCAAAATTGCTTGAACCCAACAAGCCCAGCACTGAGCTGTCTCTCCATCTAGACTCCCTTCCCTTCAGCTATTTCCTCCCTCTCTTTCCAGTCGCTGGCCAAGGTGGAACCCTGGAAGTCAGCCTTGCCTCCCGCCCCTGTCCCAGCTGCCCTTCCTCTGCCCTGTTGAGAGGTGAGGCCAACTGGACTTCTTGGGTGGAGTGGGGACTTGGGGAACTTTTCTGTCTTACAAGAGGATTGTAAAACGCACCAATCAAGAACTTCCCTGTCTTACAAGAGGATTGTGAAACGCACCAATCAGTGCTCTGTAAAACACACCAATCAGCATAAAATGCACCAATCAGCATAAAACACACCAATCAGTGCTCTGTAAAATGCACCAACCAGCAGGATTATAAAAGTAGCCAATAGCAGGGAGGATTGAATAAAAGGGGCACTCTGATAGGTTGGAAATGGAACATGGGCGGGGACAATGTGGGAATAAAAGCTGGTCACAGCCAGCCGCGCAATCCGCTGGGCTCCTGTTCTAGGCTGTGGAAGCCTTGTCTTTTCGCTCTTCACAATAAACGTTGCTGCCCCTTACTCTTTGGGTCCGTTCTATCTTTAAAAGCTGTACCACTCACCGGGAAGGTCCGTGGCTCCATTCTTCAAGTCAGCCAGACCACGAAACCACCAGAAGGAACCACCTCTGGACACACTGGTTTTTTCTGCTGTTGATCTCTGGGCCTCCCTCTTCTCCACCAGCGCAGCCTGGAATCACTGCAGCCCCTGGGGCTCTACTTCCCGCAGCCTCAGCTGCTCCTCCACGTGGTGGATTCCTGCCAGACTCACCAGGGCTCACGCCTGGGCCTCCCCACTGCTGTCTCTGCTTTCTTTTTGAGTCTGGAGCCTAGAAAGAGCCTGTTTTTTGGATGATCCTGCTTCCTGCAAGGCCCAACATGCCATTCCCCAGCCCCTTTGGGGACAAACGTTGGTACTGAAGGTGCCCACCTGTGCTTGAAGCAGCATTCTTCCAGATGGTCCCTGGGGACACACCCTTTTTCCCACAAAGCCCCTTCAGCGGCACCTTGTCTACCCATCCCCTCTATAGACCCCTCTATTCCAACCTCTCCAGCCACTCCTCTCCTGCACCTCTCCCCAGACGCCCTCCCTTTATATGATGGTGTGCTTTTCTCCAAATGACCGCGACAAAACAAAAGCACTGCACAGAGACCAACTCTTCCTATCATTGCCCCCCAAAACATACTCTTGGAGGGCTTCAATCAACCAGAGACATGGCCATTTTACCAGAGAATCCCGGCAACGCCTCAACATTCTCCCTGCGTGTCTGTCCATCCTCATATCTCCTCACCTACCCTGCCCTTCACCCTCTAAGCTCCAGTCCTGTTTGAATGATTGTTGCTCAAACCTTTTATTTATTTATTTATTTATTTTTGAGTTGGAGCCGAAGTCTCACTGTCCCCCAGGCTGGAGTGCAGTGGCGTGATCTCAGCTCAGTGCAAGCTCTGCCTCCCAGGTTCACGCCATTCTCCTGCCTCAACCTCCCGAGTAGCTGGGACTACAGGCACCCGCCACCACGCCTGGCTAATTTTTGTATCTTTAGTAGAGATGGGGTTTCAACATTGTTGGCCAGGCTGGTATTTTCTTAGGTAAGTTAAACAGAATCCTTTCCACATATCAATTCTAATAATTTGTTAGAGAAAAAAAATTTTTTTTTTTTTTTTTGGAGACGGAGTCTCACTCTGTCACCCAGGCTGGAGTGCAGTGGCACAATCTCGGTTCACTGCAACCTCCACCTCCTGGGTTCAAGGGATTCTCCTGCCTCAGCCTCCGGAGTAGCTGAGATTACAGGCAGGTGCCACTACACCTGGCTAATTTTTGTATTTTTAGTATAGACGGGGTTTCACCACGTTGGTCAGGCTGATCTCGAACTCCTGACCTCGTAATCCACTCACCTCGGCCTCCCAAAGTGCTGGGATTACAGGTGTGAGCCCGCCCAGCCACAAACGTTCTTTTCTCCCCCGCATGCTTTCAGCATGTCACCTAATTCCTCCGAAGACCACTGCTTGCTCCCTCCTTTTGCCTGCCTAACTGATTCTTGTTTTTCAGCACTTAATTGGCAAGTCTTGTCTGAACTGCCACATGGGTTAGTTGCCTCTTCAAGTACCTCATGGCTGTAATGAAGCACTCTGGGAATGTTTGCAGCACTTTGCTTTCTCCACTGTTGCCTGTCCTCATGTCTCTCTCCCCTACCTTGTCATGACGTCTTGGAGATGGGAGCTGTGGGTTATTATTCATCTTCATGTCTCAGCCCTCAGAATAGGTTCTGACACTCTGAAGATCATTAATAAATGTTTGTTCTAAAAGTGAATGAGTGGCTTCTGTTTAGAGTAACATGGCACACTGGGTACTCAGAATATGTTCCCATTGAAAACAGCAAAAAATATTGGATAAAATATGCTGTCAGTTTTGTTGGATAAAATATATTGTCAGTTTTCTAAAAAGCATTAACAAAAGAGCAAGAGAGTAAGAAATCCTCTGGCTAAAAATTCAGATGAAGTCATGAATGCAGAGCAATAACCATAATACTGAGACTGGATTTTGCTAAGGAGGTATTAGCCAACCTGTGTAGCCTGAGCTTCAATTTTTATCATTTTTGAGGCATGGAATATAGGAGCCAATACCTGGGGTCAACCCATGGTGGGGTTCCAGTAAGAGGCCTTCAGCCCATAGTGCTGGGACTCCTCAGAATAAGGGCAAATTAGAAGGGACTTGCCCACCCACAGAGACACACAAAGGACTGCCAGGAAAGTGCCTGTTTGCAGCCTCTAGTCCGAATGGTAGAGAGAGAAAAAAGAAAGCAAACATTGAACAGTTTAACCAGAGCTGCCTTTACACCAATTTGTAGCCAGAGTTCAAACCACCTTGCTGGACTAAAAAATAATCTCAAGCCAAAGATTTAGTTTAAAGAGGTACCTTACTAGCACCTTTCAGAAACAAACACAAATCTGCTCTGGAAAAAAATCCTTCTTCATCCCAGGCCTCGGAATATATTAGCAAATACAGTTCCAGGACAAATGGCATATGGCAATCAGAGTGAATCAACAAACAACAAGGAAATAAGGCACCATGAGTGAAAACTAGGGTGTGTGTGGCTATGACTACAGATACAGATACAGATATAGATACAGATACAGAAGTAGATATATAGATTCAGCAGAAGCAGAGTCACAAAGACTTCGTATCAGACACTGATATAAAATTACTGTGTTTAATAAATTTAATGAAATAAAAAGACAAACTTGAAAATATGTATGGAGAACAAGAAGCTATAAAAAATAACCAAGCACATATAAATAACAGGCAAACAGAATGTCTATTAATGACAAATGTAAGAATTGAAAGGAAAGTCCCAATGTATGGGCTTGGTGGAAGATTAGATACAGCTAAAGAGAGAATTGCCCAAATGTAGCACAGATAAATAGGTAGACAACATGAATGAGAGATTTAAAAATATGAGAATAGACTGACTTCCAATATACACCTAGTCAGGCTTCCAGAAGGAAAAAGAGAAATCATTAGTCAAAGCCAATAAGTAGATAGTGACTGAGAAGTTTCCAGAACTAATGAAAAACGCCAAATTATGGTTTCAAGAAGATCAGTGAATAAAGGGAAATCCACATCTGTACTATCAAACTAAATTTTATAGTCGACCAAACTATTTCAAGAATAAGTGCAAAATACATTTTCAGATTAACCAAAAGTAAGACAGCTTGCTAACGGAACCATGCTAAAAAAATGTTGTTGTTCAGACAAGTGATTCTTGATGAAACATCTGATGTGCAAACAGAAGTAAAGATCACAAACAGTCGTAAATACATTTTGGTCATATAAATAATATTTGGGGGTTTACCAAAAGCAAGATAAAATTAAATACCCAATAATAGTGCATACATTAGACAGGGGGGAATGGAATTAAGATATTGAATCATTCAGATTAGGCTGGTTTATTCTCCAGTAAGAAGCAGTCCTGAAGTGTCAGTGGCTGAACACAAGGAAGCTTTATTTTCCCTTGTACTGTATGGCCCATGCAGGTTGCTACAGTGCTCATGTAATCAAACGACCCTCAACGACCCAGAGTGAGAGTATTCATCTCAACACATCTTTCCAAGCTCATCATGGCAAAGGGAAAAGAATAAGATAAATTAATTCATTGGCTCTTAAACACATATGACCCCCTTCACCTCTTATTGGCTAAAGCATGTCACATGGCCATATCTAAATTCAAGGCATCGGGGTGAGGAAGGACAATCCTACCATAAGACCAAAAGAAAGAGCACTGTACTATTTATGAACACCTCTAATGATAAGTTCTTGTTTTTCTTGGGAACAGGTTAACAGGATTTCTCCAAAGAGGATTTGTGTTTATTCTGTAAACATGATAGGACATGATAAGTCAACCACAATTAGAATAATTACAGTGTATAACCTCCATTCTTGAGGAAAGAAAAAATAGGATGAGAAAAATTTTCATCAATCCAAATAAGACAAAAAATTAGAGAGAAATAAAAAGGCAGGAAAAATAAGCGCAAAATAAGGTAGTACATATAAATGCAAACATATCAGTTATAATAAATTTAAGTGAACTAAAAGCTCTAGATAAAACACAAAAAATTTAGACTGGACTTTTAGGAAATCTAACTATATGTTGTTTATAAGAAACATATCCCGGCCAGGCATGGCGGCTCATGCCTGTAATTCCAGCACGTCAGGAGGCCGAAGTGGGTAGATCACTTGAGGTCAGGAGTTCAAGACCAACCTGCTCAACATAGTGAAACCCTGTCTTTACTAAAAATACAAAAATTAGCTGGGTGTAGTGGTGCACACCTGTAATCCCAGCTACTCGGGAGGCTGAAGCAGGAGAATCACTTGAACCTGGGAGGTAGAGGTTGCAGTGAGCCGAGATCACACCACTGCACTCCAGCCTGGGCAACAGAGACAGGCTCCATCTCAAAAAAAAAAAAAAAAAAATCCAAAAGACCAATATATAAAAAGATTGAAAGTTAGAGGACGGAAAAAATTAGCAGCAAAATTATAAGCAAAAGAAAGCAGAATTTCTACATTAAGATGGAATTAAGACAAAAAGTTACTAGAGATAATGGTAGAAAGTTTAATTTGTCAGTATTTAACTACTTTAAAATTTGAGGCAGTTACACAAAACAAAAAATTATCAGAACTATAAGGAGAATTAAGCCAAACCACTTTCAGTGTGAGAAATTTTAATGTAATTTTTTTAGTAATTAATAAAACATGTACACAAATGTGATAAAAAGAGAAGATAGAATATTTAAACAATATGATTAAAACTATTGACCTGTATTACCTGTTTAGAACACTGCTTAACAACTGCTAGATACACATTAACTTTACACTGTATCAAAGCAAGTCTTCAAAAGGACTGAAATAATTTAGACTGTGTTCTCTGTCCATAGTCCAATTAAGCTAAAAATGACTAACAGATGTATTACTAGAAATCCCTCATAAGTTGGGAAACTAAAAAACAAACACACTACTAAGGTCATGGGTCAAATAAGGAACCATAATGAAAATTAAACCTATTTTGAACTGATTGATAACAGAAGCACTGTGTATTAAAATGTGTATGCAATAATGAAAGCTGTAAATAGAGTGTAAGTTATAACTTTGGATATTTATATTACAAAACAAGAAAGGCCAAATGACAGAGCTAGGTTCTGGTGGGAATGTGGTGGCAGCCACATCGTCATGTTTCTCCTCCTAAAA
Source organism: Macaca nemestrina (assembly GCF_043159975.1). NCBI lineage: Eukaryota > Metazoa > Chordata > Mammalia > Primates > Cercopithecidae > Macaca > Macaca nemestrina. Next base: position 8,078,288 of record NC_092129.1, on the reverse strand, counting down.
CCATACAGAGAAACAAGGAAAATGTATGAAAATACTAATAATATACACCTTTCTGAAAGACTGGAAGGTAGAGGAAACCTGCAAACTCCATAAGATCAGTAAGTTTTGGGTAAAAAAAAAAAAAAAAAAACGAAAACACCACTGCCAGAAATAATCAATACAGACAGCCATTATGCTGGGGGCAGAAAATAAGTAGGTATTCCCAGAGGCTTAAGGGAGATGCAACCCAGAAAACATCAGCAAATATTTATCCCAGAAGAAGACACCAACTTGAATGGAAATTCTGCTGGCAGGTCTGAGAATGAATAGAACAACAGATGAGTACTAGGGGAGAAGGAAGAAAAAAGTGTGGAAACTGCATGGAGCCAACGGTCCTTAGACTAACACATTTGTCATTCTAGCAACAAATGAAGTAAGTCTTTAACTGAGAAACCAAGAAAAGCAGCTCTGTAGCAAATTCATATTCTCCTATTAAGAGCCAGCCCAGTAAAATCCAGCTCACAAAAATATGAATTTTAGAAGTAAAAAATTCTGCATCTGTAGATACTATAAGAAAAAGAAAATTAAAGTTTCTTGGCAGAAGGGAAGAAAATCAACACCAAAAAAGCAAGAAATTAACAAAGAGAGGATAATTGACATATAACATTCCAAAATGAATTTTTGAAGAAAAAACATCCTGTAAAGCAACTGCAACTCTGGAAGAAAATCATGAGAAATAGCATTGAAAAAATTCAGAGAAGAGATGACTGGAACTCTGGAAAAAAATCTGAAGAAAAATGCAAAATCATTTCATATTGCAAAGTGCACAAGGGAGACTAAATATCATGGAACTAAGAGTAAGGGACAGAACAGATAGAAATAAGAAAAGTCAAGAAAATGGGGAAGAATAGGTTAAAAGGATCCAAGAAAAAAATGATAGACTAAATATAAACAAGAGAGATCCAACATTTGTATAATTGACATGCTCAAAGAAATAAAACAATGAAATAGAACAGATGTTTAAAACTATAATTCAAGAAAACTTCCATAAAGATTTTTTAATTGAGGAGAGTGAACTTAACGTTCATATGGAAGAGATATATGCTTGAGAATGTTTAAGGAAAAGAATAGTAAGAGAGGGCTTGACCTAACAACTAGTGAAATTAGCAAATCACTGTATTCAAATCAGAGTGGGAACTGCATAAGAACAGACTCTGTATCAGTGAAACAGCTAGAGTGTCCAGAAATAGATCTCAATTATGTAAGAATTTAATATGTAACAAAGTACTATTTTAATTCAGTGGATGGAGTGGACTTTTTTTTTTTTTTCTTTTTTTTTTTTTTAGAGACAGAGTCTCGCTCTGTCACCCAGGCTGGAGTGCAGTGGTGCGATCTTGGCTCACTGCAAGCTCCACCTCCCGGGTTCATGCCATTCTCCTGCCTCAGCCTCCCAAGTAGCTGGGACTACAGGCGCCGCCACCATGCCTGGCTATTTTTTTTGTATTCTTAGTGGAGACGGGGTTTCACCATGTTAGCCAGGATGGTCTTGATTTCCTGACCTTGTGATCTGCCCACCTCAGCCTCCCGAAGTGCTGGGATTACAGGTGTGAACAACCACACCCAGCCAGAGTGAATTATTTAATACAAATTCTGTCATTGCCAGCCATCTGTTTGTAAGAAAATGGAAGTAAATAAAATATATAAGACCTCATATCACGCACAGCAGAAATTTTGGGTGAATTAGGAATTAAATTTTAAAAATAAAAAGAACAATGAAATCTCTCAAGAAAAACTAGGCACTACATTTATAGTCTGGGGTGAGGGATATTCCTATCTGGCAACTTTGAAACAATAATAATCTCATGTGAATATGTAGAAATTAGACACTTTTGTATGGGAAAAGAAGTTAAACATGAACAGAAACACATAAAAATATAAGCATTATTGAGAAAGGGGTTTGAACTGTATAATAAACAGAGGAGTCTGAAGAATTGGCAAGAAGGGCATAAACCCTCACTAAAAAAGTGGGTAATAGATTTGCAGAGGCAGTTCACAAAGGATCAAATTCAAAGGCCAAGTCAAAAGCATGAAAATGCGAAACAAAGGAACAGCATAGTGGCATCCTGGTCCCATGATAATTTTTTTCTCAACCATCAAAGAGTTGGCAAAAGAGAGAGAGAGAGAGAGAGAGCACAAGAGAGAGGCTGCTGCTGTGAGGCTGTATGGATATGGGTTATTTACTGTAAGAGTCCCACTCTTGAGAATTGGGCCCATGGACACTAGATCATCAATTCGTAAGCATATTTGTACATGGATATTTATCACAACATTTTTCATAGTGGCAAAATTTAATGAATGCTTCAGAATAAGAAAAATCATTGAATAATATATGGTACAACCACTTGGAAATTTAGGCAGCAGTTACAAAAAGAATGAATTGGAATTATAACAGGTGAGTTAAAGGGATTTTTATCAGATATTGTTGAGTATGGAAAAGCGAGATTCAGAAAACTCTCTATAGTGTGATCTCACTTTGATTTAAAAAATAACCAGACCTTCATTATATATGTATAAGTGTATGCACATCATAAATATGTTTATGTATGAACATGGAGAAAAATATTTCAAAATGTATAATAGTTTGGCATCACATGGTGGAGATGGTCATGTTTACTGGTACCCAGAACTCAACTGGCCACACTGGTTTCCTAGCCATCTGAACCTGACCATCAAAGCCATGCCACTTCCAGATAACAATTTCTGTGTACCCCACTTCCAGATAACAATTTCGGTATTGGTTGGGTAACGCAAACTGCTATAAAAGAGACCAAGAAATCTAATGGCTCAAATTAGGTAGGAGTTTATTTCTTGCTGACATAACGTCAAAGGCACATGTTCAAGGTTCACTAATTCTGGGAAATAGATCACAAGAGACCTGGTGGCCTGTATGCTGTGGTGAAACATTTATAAACTATTCCTGCAGGAACTTGGAAGGTGGACCATAAGCCTACCCAGCCCAGAGATCCAGGAAAAGCAACTGGCAAATACCAGAATTTGGGTGTGTGTGGTCTACTCTTGACTGCTTTTAGTGAGATATTAAAAGGAAGAGGGAACTCAGAAAAGAATGACCTGGTGAGTAGGAAGAGGTGGAGTGGAGCAAACAGAGTATAGAGATTTGGGGGCCAGACCAGATGGAACGGCCACTGCTTCTGTACCCCAAACAGCAGGTGATAAGATGATGCCCATTGCTCAAAACCTTTCCAAATTGCTTCTTGCTAAGAAAAAAAAGGAGGGGGAACCATCCTTGTAGAAAAGCTTATTGTAAAGGTGGAAGTGAGGCAGGAGACCAGCAGGATTTGTTTTCTGGTCACAACCCTGCTGACCAAATCAGAACCTAGTCCACACAGGATAAAGTGAAGAAACTGACAGGAACCAGCAAATGGCTAAGAAGGTGATCCCTAGCTGCCCTCACTGCTCATTGGCATAAGATACCACCACCAGCACCATGACAGTTGACAAATGCCATGGCAGTGACCTGGAAGTCATGCCCCTTTCCATGGCAGCAATCCAGAAGTTTCTGAACCTGTCCATGGCAATGACCTGAAAGTCACTGCCCCTTTCCTAGAAAGTTCTACGTAACCTGCCCCTCACTTTACATTGACCTGCTCCTTAATTTGCATGTAATTAAACTGGGTTTACATGGTTATAAATACAGCTGCCTATAGCCCGTATGCTGCTGACTCTGGGATCACTGCATATTAGTTAGCCAGCTCTTGAAGCTGCAGTGCAGTTCAATCAAAGATCTAATTCTTCCCTGGATACAGCCAAGAACCCTCCCAGGCTAAGCCCCAGCTGTGAGGCTCACCTGTCCTGTGTGGGAAGGGTGTTGCTTATTATGTCAGTTGGCCTCAGTTCAGCTGTCATTACACTGAGACAAGGGCAGGTACACAAAGAAGGAAAAAATACAGAATCAAAGTTGACTTAAGAACTACAAATAGGTGAAGCATTGGTTGTAGTTATCAGCACATGGAATGGTCTAAAAGCAAATGCACTAGAAGCCTCTGAAGAGTCTGAGAGAATTATATTGTCAAAGGAACCTCAAGCCTGGCCTGCGCTGAATGAGTGTGCAGGGATCTGTACCAATCCGAGCCTCAGGAGGATGCATGGCATTCCAAGCTTGTCCCAACACCACATGGACTGTGCAAGTGCTGTGGCCCCGGGAGGGCACACTCCTGAGGACAAGGCTTCCCACAGGAAAAAGTGGACCAGGGATTTCCTCCCAGAGGGAAAAACTGAGGTCAAATCAAGGCACATTCCCTCGGCAGGGACAGTTGTTATTATAGTTCCTGCCCAGCTGGACCCCTTGTTGCTGTGGAACAGCAACAGCCATTAGTTTCTCTTTCCTTGTTTTCTGTGTGAGAATTTCTACGGAAGTGCCCCGTGTCTGCTCCAGCACATGTTAGGTGTGTGTGTGGGAGGCCTCAGTGTTACCTTTTAGTTTATGGATCACCAGACCATGAGTGATGTCCATGCCTGAGGAGGAGGATGAAGTCACCACTTGTCCTCTACACTGAGTTCGACCTGGTTCCTGAATGTGACCTAGACATAGGGCTGTCTGCTTTGGGCAGGGCAGTCAGGGCCATCTACATGTGGACGAAGGGAGTGCACACAAATAACTGATGGCTGGAATGTGGAAATCCAGGTGGGAACAGTGTTCTAAGGCCTTCCCATCGCCCCCACCCCGTCAACAGCTAAGTGTGTTTCCTTGACTTGGCTCCCTCCAATGCGATGTGAGGGAAAGGGTGATGCACAATCCCTGCCTCATGTTCTTGGGCTTCTGCTCATCCACTCTCCAGGCTGAAATGGTGACGATGAGCATGGCCTTAGAGACCATGCCTAGAGACCAGACAGCAGAGCCTCCATCATTGGGTCCCCGAATAACGGTGCCGAGGAGAGCCACCTGCCATTGAGACACCTGCACTGAGTTAGTTGCACAAGGTGCACACCTCCATGTAGTTTGAGCCATCATTATTTTGTTTTGGATATGACAGCTGGTGTAACCCTGACAATACACATAGTTTATTGGGGGAGGGAGAGTGTGACTTACGAGATGGTATATTCATTTCTTATGGTTGCTGTACCAAAGTACCACACATTTAGTGGCTTAAAGTGACACAAATGTATGCTTTCAGTTCTGGAGGTCAGAAGTCTACAATGAATGCGCAGGGCTGAGTTCCTTCAAGAGGCTCTGGGGGGAGAAGGTCTCCTCGCTTTCTCCAGGATCTCAAGGCTTCCGCACTCCTTGGCTCATGGCCTCTTCCTCCATGTTCAAAGTCAGCCTGTGGCCTCTCCCCACAGAGATTTGTGGATCTCGAGGCTTCCGCACTCCTTGGCTCATGGCCTCTTCTTCCATGTTCAAAGTCAGCCTGTGGCCTCTCCCCTCCTCCCTGCCCCTGCTCCCACCATCACACTTCCCTCCGACTCTGACCGTCCTGTCCTCTGATGACATGGAGACCCTGCTGACGACATGGAGCCCCCTGGAATAATGCAGGATCATCTCCCCACCCAGACCCTTAATTTAATCCCATCTACAAAGTCTTTTGTCTTGTAAGGTGACATCCACAAATTCCAGGGGTGAGGATGTGGACCTCTTTGGGGGAAGCCATTATTCCATCTCCACAGAGAGGGGAAAGAGGAGAAGGAGGGGGGAGGAGAAATTAAACCAAAAAACCCAAAAAACAAAAGAGCCTCAGCATTTGTCTATTAAGAAAAATTGTATGCGTATGTAAAAAAGTAATTTTTAAAAGGGAAAAATATTTGAAAAAACGAAGAAGAGGAGGAGGAGGCCGAGAAAGAGAAGAAAGAGGGTGAGGAGTAGGACAAGGAGGAGGAAGAGGAAGAGGTGGAAAGGATTAGATACTTTTGAGGAAAAATGTAACCTAGTATATCCACTCACGCCTCTGGGCAGGAAAAGGTATTTCATGAGAAAGCGTTTCAAAATTAGATTTCCTTTCTTATAGTTCAAGTTCCGGTTCCCCTGTTGAGAATAGAAAAGCAAGTAAAGGCGTGGATGGGATTTTTATTTTTAAAAAGTTCCCAAGGTGCTGCCTTTCTAGAACAGAAACCTGCTACTCTCTCTTCATTATAGGCTCAGAAATTCTTTTGTTGTTGTTGTTCTGATCTAGTGTTCATTGAACAGCCTCTGCCTAACCACCGAGCTCGGCTTTATCTGATGTGTGCCTATGGACAGGTGCTAGGAAGATCCTTCGAAAGCTGAGTATCTTTTAGAGATGATATTGAGAAAAAGTAGCACCTAAAATAAAATTCTTAGAGCATCCCTAGGAGAAAAATTAGATACCTATTTTTATCCTCTTTTCTTGAAATTCAAATTTTCTGGAACCAAGAGCAAGATGACTGTGAGCTTTTTCCTTTCTTTAATTCATACAAAATTTTAAGAATAAAAATTTCCTTTCCTTCTGGTGCCGTTTTCTCATGCTTGAGACGGAGAGTACTCTCATGGAGGCCACCAATGAAGGAATTCTAGTTCAGGAGCATCCCGGGACAAGGACGTGTATCGCGTTGCAAGGGCACCTTCCCCCTCAATCCCAGCTCACGGCCAGAATCCATCCCCCTGCAGCGCCCGGGCCTCACTTTAGACGGCCCTCTGCTTAGAAACCTGTCTGCTGTCCCTCACGTAGAAAGTGGGCTTGCCATGGAATGGAGATCCAATGACCCAGTGGAAGGAAACGGGAGGACCACAGGAAGCAGGTGAGCTGGGGAGGCAGGCATGGAACCGCGCAGGTGGGTAAATGGCGGGGGATGTCAGAGCCACACCCGAGCTTGGGCAGAGCTCAGAGCGCAGATGACAAGCTTGTAGGGAGTCAACCGGGGTGAAGGCTCAGAGCAGAACTCTGGTGTGAGGGTGATTTGGTGCTTTTTTAGGCTAAAGCTCCAGGTGTTGGTCGGAGGTCTAATTTTATTCCTTGTTTTCAGATTTTATTTGGAGTCCTAAACGGAACTGGTGGAAGTGTGTGTGTGTGTGTGTGTGTGTGTGTGTGTGTGTGTGTGTGTGTGTGTGTGTGTGTGTGTTGCGTGTTGCTATAAATGTGCAGCCCAGTGGGAATACAAAGAGGTAATTATTAGTGCTAAGCTCTTATTATCCTGGCGGAATTGACAGCAGCCACCGTTTCTCTCCAGCTTTTCTTGATCTAATCCATTCAGCCAATTCTGTGGGATTCAGTGAAGATTTATGGCAGGAATTCCTGAGCTACACATAGGGGCAGCCTATGGTCACTGGCTATGTACCAAGTGATGGCATTATGGGGAAAGTTCTCTAGTTGCAAGGGATGTAGGGGTCTCCTCTGGCCTAACCTCTCATCCAGTATGGGATTGTAGAAGCCTTTAGAGAGAACATAAGCCACTCCCACTCCCTTTGTTCTTAAACCTTTGTAGTGACACAGAATGGACTTCGTCAAGCAATACATATTCAGCCCCAATTATAAATTGATCTTTCTTTCTCTCTCTCTCTCTTTCTCTTTTTCTTTCTTTCTTTCTTTCTTTCTTTCTTTCTTTCTTTCTTTCTTTCTTTCTTTCTTTCTCTTTCTTTCTTTCTTTCTTTTTCTTTCTCTCTCTTTCTTTCTTTCTTTCTTTCTTTCTTTCTTTCTTTCTTTCTTTCTTTCTTTCTTTCTTTCTTTCTTTCTTTCTTTCTTTCTTTCTTTCTTTCTCTTTCTGACGGAGTTTTGCTCTTGTCACCCACGCTAGAGTACAGTGGCGCCATCTTGGCTTACTGCAACCTCTGCCTCCTGGGTTAAAGCAATTTCCCTGCCTCAACCTCCCAAGTAGCTGGGACTACAGGTGCCTGCCACCATGCTCAGCTAATTTTTGTATTTTTAATAGAGATGGAGTTTCACCACATTGGCCAGGCTGATCTCTAACTCCTGACCTCAGGTGATCCACCCGTCTCAGCCTTCCAAAGTGCTGGGATTACAGGCATGAGCCACCGCACCCGACCTTGAACTTTCTTTACCTTCATTGAAGACTGTCTCTCTGGGTCTTCTTCCCACTGGCCCAGGATCTGCTTTTTGTAGCTAGAGCCACTAAGTCTCTCTCTAGCCTGTTAAGTCCTTCAAAGAGCTAAACATCCCTGATTTGTTTTGTGTATTTTTGACCTCCTTTTTTTTTTTTTTTTTTTTTTTTTTTTTTTTTTTTTTTTTTGGTATGGCAAGTATTATCTTAGTCTTGTCTTTAATGGATGAAAACATTCCTGAGTTTCAATCAGTAATGGCTTATTCCGAGGAATATTTGGTACATGAACAACACAGCACAACAGGAGCACCAAGATAACCACTTCAGTGATTTGACTTACAGGACTTTTGACAACCAGGTTGTTCTATTTCTGGAAAATAAGAAGTACAAATTGGATAGGTCAAAATCAAGGAATATTTTTAGGAATATAAATTTGCTAGGTGCTGAAAGACGTCACATCAAAGTAACTAACGGGGCTATGTCTGATCAATGGTCACCAGAAAAGGAAGCAATACTATGAAAATGGAAATAAAAGTTTTGCAATATAGAAAATAGACTAATTATAAACCTATCTCACATGTATTTAATACTAATACTGGCTTTAACAGCATGCAGAATATATGTCCATAAATTTCCTTTTTTTCTTTTCTATTTCTGATAAAGAAGAAATATGAGAATCACTGGGTCACTGCCTACTGGAGCTGTGAGAAGAGGGCCACAGTCCTCCAGACCCCAGAATGGTAGATCCACCAACAGCTTGCACTGTGTTCCTGGAGAAGCCTCAGACACTCAACACCAGCCTGTGAAAGTAGCCAGGAGTGGGGCTGTACCCTGCAAAGCCACAGAGGCAGAGCTGCACAAGGCCATGGGAGCCCACCTCTTGCCTCAGAGTGACCTAAATGTGAGACATGGAGTCAAAGGAGTTCATTTTGTAACTTTAAGATTTAATGATTGCCCTATTGGATTTTGGACTTGGATGGAGCCTGTAGCTCCTTTGTTTTGGCCAATTTCTCCCATTTGGAATGGGTGTATTTACCCAATGCCTGTACCCCCATTGTATCTAGGAAGTAACTAATTTGCTTTTGATTTTACAGGCTCGTAGGCAGAAAGGAGTTGCCTTGTCTCAGATGAGAATTTGGACTTGGACTTTGGGTTAATGCTGGAATGAGTTAAGACTTTGGGGGACCGTTGGAAGGGTATGATTGTGTTTTGAAATGTGAGGGCATGAGATTTGGGAGGAGCCAAGGCAGAGTGATATGGTTTGGCTGTGTCCCCACCCAAATCTCATCTTGAATTGTAGTTTCCATAATCCCCATGTGTCATGGGAGGGACTTGGTGGGAGGGACCCGGTGGGAGGTAACTGAATCATGGGAGAAGTTACCCCCATGCTGCTGTTCTTGTGATGGTGAGTGAGGCTTTCTCCCTTTCACTCAGCACTTCTCCTTTCTGCCATTATGTGAAGAAGGACATGTTTACTTCCCCTTCTGCCATGATTGTAAGTTTCCTGAGGCCTTCCCACCCGTGCAGAACTGTGAGTCAATTAAACCTCTTTCCTTTATAAATTACCCAGTCTTGGATGGTCTTTTATAGCAGTGTGAGAAAGACTAATACATCTTTCTATTGTTATTCTCATTTGACCTTCTAAATAATGCAGACAAGGAGAGAGTGCTTTCCTCGTTTTCATATAGGGCAGAGGGAGGCTCAGAGGTCATTTGCCTGAAATCATGATGCTAGTTGGCATCATTGAGGTCTCAGACTCAGAGCACAGGCTGGGCAGAGGTGAGAGGAGCCACAACTCTGAAGAAGTGTTTCCTGAAACTGCTGTACCCACACACAGAGCATAGATATCTAGATGAGAGGGAAAGACAGTAGGGGAAATGGCTTTATGATTGCAAATGGGTCTTTATTCTTCATTAGCACCTTATTTATTTATTTATTTAGGCATATTTACTTATTTATTTATTTTTTGATTTGACAGGACCTGGTTCTATTGCCCAGGCTGAAGTACAGTCATGTGACTGTAGCTCCCTATAGCCTTGACCTCCCAGGCTCAGGTGATCCTCCTGCCTCAGCCTCCTGCATAGCTGGGACTATAGGCACATGCCACCATGCCTGGCTAACTTTTTAACTTTTTTGTAGAAATAGGGTTTTGCTCTGTTGCCCGGGCTGGTCTCAAACTCCTGAGCTCAAGCAATCTGCCTGCCTTGGCCTCCCAAAGGGCTGAGATTACAAGCGTGAGCCACCATGCTTGGCCCCAGTGCCATATTGAGAAGGATCAAAGACATCTTCACTGACACCCAGTGTTTCTGGAATATTCTGTTTGTCTTTTCTTGCAAGGCTTAGGAAGACACTAGTGCCCGCTCCAGGTAGGGTGATAAATTATGAGGCTAGACTTGGAACAAGGGTGCTGACATCTCATGAGACCCCCAAACAGAACCCACGTCTCCTGGGACCAGGTCTGGGGGGGTCGCAGGATCTAAGACGCTTGTGTATTGTATCTCTTGGTTTCTCTAGGAACATAGCACAGCTTCTCATGGTGTCCACTTCTCTTGGGGGCCTGTTCCACCACTCTCTCTTCATCTTTTTGCTCCTGGTGGCTTTGTCACAAGCCGAGTTTGGTTTTCTCTCAGCCTCAGCTGCCTCATGCCTCCCATAGCTCATTCTCCCCTTCCTGGCCTCCACATAGCAGGTCAGCTTCAGCCTTCACTGCTCTCCACTCTGTGTCCCCTGACTTGCACTTTCTTGGCTCAAGTCAAGGGCCCACCCTTGGTCCAGTCATCAAAGGTCAGAGAGAATTGCACTGCGGGGTGCAAAGCAAAGCTGTCCCATTGGGAAGGGCTGTGGGCACAACCAGTGCCACGATGGACCTAGCTCAGAAGCCATGCAGAAGATTTGGACCCTGTGGCCACGAACCCTCAAGTTCTTGTTCATCTGCAGTCCCAAGAAATCTGTATTTCCTCTCCAGTAAGGATGTTCTCTAACATCACAATGCAGATAACTTGAGGTTCCCCTGTGAGCAATGGAGCTACGAAGTTTAGGATCTCTTAGCCTCCTTCAGCGTAGTAGAGTGAGGATGGCCCAGCCCACTCTTGTTGGTACCCGAGGATTTTGACTTGTAGGGAACCGCACTGAATGCGAGTTGCTAGCTTCCAGGTGAGCATCTTCCGAGAGCTGTCAGATGGGTGCTCTGTGACGATCTGTTCAGCCCATTGCAACACTAACTCCAACTCTTGGTTTAAAAAGTAAACAGACGCTAAATCCAACACTTACACATTTTCCTCAGTAAGTTACTATTATCCACAAGCCTTTAAAAATATGGCTTGCTCGGCCGGGTGCGGTGGCCGATGCCTGTAATCCCAGCAATTTGGGAGGCCGAGGCAGGTGGATCATGAGGTCAGGAATTCAAGATCAGCCTGGCCAAGATGATGAAACCCCATCTCTACTAAACACTACAAAAAAATTAGCCAGGCATGGTGGCAGGCGCCTATAATGGCAGTTGAGAGAGAGCGAGACTTTGTCTCAAAAAAAGAAAAAAAAAAAAAAAAAAAAGGCTTGCTCAAGAAGGCATTAGAGCTAAGTCATCATTTATGTTTGTCACAGAGGTTGCAAATGTATAATGAGATTCCAGAGTTAATGTTTTGTACAAAGCACTTAGGAGAGCCAGGATGAAATTGGCTCAGAATTCTGATGTGGTGTTTTAATTAAAGATAGTTTCTAATGAAGGGTGGAGCACAGGCTACTTACAAATGTCAGTGCGTTGTCCAGTCCACTGGGGCAGGGATGGGCAGGCGGCCTGAGCTGCTGCCGGTAGAGAGAGCAGCAGCCGGGAAAATGCACTCAGGACACGGGAGTGAGATGTTCACCTGGAGATGCTGCTTGCCACCTGGGACCCCCGCGTGTGCGACACCTGTATTATGTCCCCGTGGATGTCATCCTGGTGTGGCACCTCATGCAGGAGCCATGTTTCAGTGCAGCTGTGTGATGCTGAAGGGATGGTACTGATCTTGTGCAATAGACCTGGAGAGGACTGGGCAGGTGAGCACACAGGTGTGACCTCGAGCGAGCTTTGACACCCCAGCCTCTGCCATCACTCTGAGGATTACAGCTTTGTAGCTTCGCATCCCTTTTCAGCAGAAGCCAGCATACGGCTCCTCGCTCATTTCCCTGTGTGCTGGCGTCACTTTTGCAGGGACTTCGTCTGTTGAGAGAGTGACCTGGGCCCTGGCACTCCCTGCGGCATTACTCCAAGCAATAACATTAATGGGGGTTTCACGTTAGTATTTGAAGAGTCACCCGCTTCTGAAAAGGGTTGACGCAAAACTGCAATGTCTAGGCAGGAAGTGGCCAATTGAACCAGGGCACGAGCTCTCATTTCATTAATGCTGTTGCTGTGAAGCCGAATTTCAGCTTATGAAGTTAATTGAGTAAAACACTGAGAAACAGGCCTCTTAGCACAAGGTCGCAGTGACTAGTGGGTCTGGTGAGAATCACTCGTGTACAGATTTGATGAAAATGATTTGTAGGGATTTCCTTGAATATTTAAAGTCATACATTAAAATTTTAGATAGCCTCTATGGTGACTCTGGGACTGTCCTAGACCGAAGTATATCCTGTTAAGCTTCAAAATGCATTTTGGGGGGTATATCACAGAATGATAAAAGCACACTTTGTTTCCTTTTTAAATCCAGGTCTCAGGTCTCTTGTTGGTTGATGTCATGGTCATTTTACTGTTAAATTGCATCAATGTCTGCACAGGCACATTTCTGTGTGTGTGTGCGAGTTGGACCGGGTAGATGAAAATAAGGTTTCCCTTCCCCCAATTTAGAGAAGGCAGCGGGATCACGAGGGGAAGAAGATGTTCTGGATGGTTCACCAGAAGGCTTCTCTGGCTCCCGCACCTCAATTGCCATTTCCACTTCCCCGGCACCTTGGTTTTCTGGTTTCTGAAAGTTTCTTGTTCTATGATCCCTTCCTGTGGAGTCAAGTTCCGTCTTTCATTAGAATGCGCATTCTCCGGGAGAGGACACATTTTAATCTTTATTGCTCATGACATTCTTCAAGTGGAGGCTGAGCACAGGGTGCTATTTCGGGAAGGGGAGGCTGGGGACCAAGCCTGCTCAGCTGACCATCTCTAAGGAAACCCGGCCTCCAGCTGTGTTCACTGCCTTTCACCTGCATTAGTTTGCTTGTTCCCATCCGGAACCTTCCCCTTTGAAGCTTCAGTCACAGGATAACATCACTATGAAACTACATCTTATATTTTACAATCAGCTTTTGTCAGCATTTTTGTCTCACTTGTATTGTTTTAATATAAAAAGCCAAATGGTTTTTCCATTTTCATGCATGATAGTCACTAAAATTATTTAGCAGCATTAGTTAATAACAGTCTGTCATCTAGAAAACCAGTTTGCATTTCATTTGGGAGAAAGATTTTAATAATTCAATATGATCAATAGTGGAATTACCATTCTAGCGAATATCTGAGTCTGAGAAAGATGTCAATTTGCACTTAGTGCTAGCACTATTTATTTCTTCAGTGGATCTTATTTTAACAAGCTTAATCATCTTTATTTCTCTCTGATTCCATCTTCTTTCCCTTTCATATTGCATTACTCACATAAACGCCTCCAGAGTAAGGCAGGAGGGAGATACGTATTTTTCCCACCTGATATTAGCATTAGGTAAGTCCCTTTAGTGATCTCCTGATCATTCATATAGTGTGTGGGCTGCAACATTTTTTTTTTTTTTTTTTTTTTTGAGACAGAGTCTCGCTCTGTCGCCTAGGCTGGAGTGCAGTGGTGCAATCTCGGCTCACTGCAAGCTCCACCTCCCAGGTTCACACCATTCTCCTGCCTCAGCCTCCCCAGTAGCTGGGACTACAGGTGCCCGCCACCATGCCCGGCTGATTTTTTGTGTTTTTAGTAGAGACAGGGTTTCACCATGTTAGCCAGGATGGTCTCCATCTCGTGACCTCGTGATCCACCTACCTGTAGCCTCCCTACAGGCATGAGCCATCGTGCCTGGCCGGGCTGCAACTTTTTTAAAAAAGCACACCCGATTGAAGAAAAGAGGGTAAATCCCACCGTCTTAAGTTCAGGACTCAGTCAAAGGAACTGGGTTTAGTTTGTGCCTGGCCCAGCACTTTTCACTTCCATTACACCGGTTCTTTACCGACGCCAGCATGGACAGCTGTTAAGTGGAAGGCAGTCAGCAAAGGTACTCAGGCCAGGTCCTCCCTGCAGTATGACTCTATAAAAAACAACCACCAGAGCTCTTTTACTAGCTGTTTGCTTATCAATATGAAAATACTGCATATTTCCCACAGAAGTGTTTTCATATGAACACTTTTGTCTGATTCTTACAATCTCCATTTGAACCATCACTGTGAAGGCCTCTGCTCTTCTCCCCAGGGACTTAGCCTTTCCTCTCTCTGAGGGCATGGCCATCAGGAGCATTAGTAGAGGCACCAGAAGAGGAGCTTGTACTCCAAAGGGAACAATACCCCCAGATACACCGACGCGTGCCTCTGCAATGCAGACAGAAGGGAGGACTGGCCTTCTCAAACTTTCTCCCGCCCCCAGCCCATTTTAGGTGTCCTGGGAACTCTGCCCTGCCTGGGGCCCACGGATGCTTTTAACAGTCTCAAGGACGGAAAGTAGCTGGGCTTAAATCTTTATAATTGTTCCCTGTTGTTTCTACTTATAACAAAAGCAAAATTTATATGTACATTATATGTACATATACATATATGTATATATGCATATATGCACATATATGTATATATGCATATATACATATATGCACATATACATGCATACATATGTACTATATGTGTATATTTAAATATATATGTTTAAAATATATGTATATTTTGAGATGGAGTCTCATTCTGTCACCCAGGCACCAGCGGTGTCACCCAGTGGTGCAATCTCGGCTCATTGCATCCTCTGCCTCCCAGGTTCAAGCAATTCTCCTGCCTCAGCCCCTTGAGTAGCCAGGATTACAGGCGTGTGCCACCACACTCAGCTAATTTTTTGTGTGTTTTTGGTAGAGACAGGGTTTCACCATATTGGCCAGGCTGGTCTTGAACTCCTGACCTTGTGATCTGCCCACCTCGGCCTCTCAAAGTGCTGGGATTACAGGTGTGAGCCACTGTGCCAGGCCAAAAAAACATATTTTTGTTTATAGCCTGTAGCTTCAGGTTGAGAAACTGTGTATGCATTTAGCGGAGATGAAATTTACTGACAATTCAATCGGCTTCTAGGAAGCATGTGTAGCCCTCACTTCTTTTGCCTGGATCTGCACACCTAGAGTTCCGGGAAGAGCAGGCAGCCCATGAAGCGAGTGGACCCAGGCATGGGTGGGCTATGGGTGCAGGTGGGCCTCAGGTGTGGGGAGACCATGGGTGCAGGTAGACTGTGGGTGCAGGTGGGCCTCAGGCATGGGTAGACTATGGGTGCAGGTGGCCTCAGGCATGGGTAGACTATGGGTGCAGGTGGCCTCAGGTGTGGGTAGACTATGGGTGCAGGTGGCCTTAGGTGTAGGTAGACTATGGGTGCAGGTGGCCTCAGGTGTGGGGAGACTATGGGTACAGGTGGCCTCAGGTGTGGGGAGACTATGGGTACAGGTGGGCCTCAGGTGTGGGTGGGCCACAGATGCAGGGGGACTCTACATTGGAGCTGCACAGCCACCACTTCTGCCCTAAAGGATGCTCCCCTGGGAGAAGGTAGCCAAGCAGGACAGCGGCTTCTCTTGCTGGTTTCATACGTCGTGCTTTGGAAATCTTTAATAAACAGAATGTCATGCAAGAATGAAAGCACACAAACAAACTTCTCTGCAAAACTTCGTTTCCCCTGCCTGTGATGTTGCTGCTTGTTATCTGTTCTGCTCCAGCGTCGGTGATGGGCGGGCTCATTCCAGGCAGCATGGGGCATGGATTTTGCAGAGGACCCACCCTAGCAGCCTCTCCTCTGCTGGGACACCCAGCCAAGCTTGAGGGCCTTTTTCCAGGGACACTGTGAGGAAGGGATGACCGGAGGGGAGAGGAAAGAGGCACTTGCACAAATAAATGTTTTTAAAGAAAACAGAATGAAAGTTGCTTTTCTTTAGTGTATAGATTAATGGAAGGAGCAGGCGCAGACACTGGGAGCTAATGAAGCTGACATCCACCTGCAGCTGAGGACAGAACACCTGCCAGCCCCCTCCTATGGCTGTTTGGGGGCACAAGGAGGACATCTTGTGCAAAAGTCTTGCTTGCTTTGGAAATGAGGTCTTTACAGATACCATATCCATAAAATCTTCCTAAAGCGGGAGGGGACAAGTGAAGACCAAGAGAAAAGGGGTGTCATGCCTGCATTCAGAGAAATGAACAGGAAAGTGCCTTTTTGTCTTTACTCAGAAAGCAGTATGTATGAGTGGTGACAGGAGACTAATGCTCACTTTGCAGCTGGGAGATGCACGTGCCTCAGGGCGTGGCCAAGGGCAATCTGTGGTGAGCAGTTGCTCTGCCAAATCCACCAGGAGCAGGTGAACACAGGAGCTGAATCCCACTTTGTGCCTCACTCAGGGCAACCCAGGTTGCTGCTGTGTGATAATACTCATCATCACCACCACAATAATAACACATAGAATCCTATTTCATAATAACAAAGGTGATAAACCCCGTCAAGACGGATGACAGATGTTGCCCCTCCATGAAGAGCTGAGTGCATAGCACGTGTCGAGCCAGCGCTTCATTTGCATCAGTGTCCCAAAGTGTGGCTGCATCAGAGTCACCTGGAGGGCTGGTGATAACACAGGCTGCCGCGGCCCAGCCCCAGAGTTTCCGATTCAGCAGGTTCGGGGCAGGGCCTGAGGATTTGCATTTTTAACCAGTTCCCAGGTCATGCTGGTGTTGCTGACTCAGGGATGACACTTTGAGAACCACTGATCTACGTTAGTTAATTTAATCCTTATAACAAGCCTATAAACTGGCAGTGCTTATTATCTCCATTTTACAGTTGAGATAGCTCAGACAGAGAGGGTTTAAGCAACTTGCCAGTACTCCAATCCCAGTGGGTCTGCCTCTGAAGCGTGTCCCTGGGACCACATGCGCCACAGGACACAAACACCACATGAGGTCAGCAAAAGTGGCTGTGCCCTGAAGTGTCATCTTAGAGCCCCCAAATATGTGGTGGGGTTTAAAGAGGCCTCTAAAAGCCAGGCTTGGTCATGGTCTTTGAGAACTACCTTAGAGTTCCCATAATCCCTTAGAGTTCCCATAACCCCTTAGTGTTCCCATAACTTTTTAGAGTTCCCATAATCTCTCAGTGTTCCCATAATCCCTCAGTGTGCTCATAACTCCTTGGAGTTCCCATAATCCCTCACTGTTCCCATAATCCCTGAGTGTTTTCATAATCTCTTCGTGTTCCCATAATCTCTGTGTTCCCATAATCCCTCAGTGTTCCCATAATCCCTCAGTGTTTTCATAACCCTTTAGAGTTCACATAATCCCTCAGTGTTCCCATAATCCTTGAGTGTTTTTCATAACCCCTTGGAGTTCCCATAATCCCTCAGTGTTCTCATAATCATAACAAGCTTTCTCCTCACGTGGAGCCCGCAGGGCACCAAGTGATAGTAGTGATAGTAATGGGCTTGCAGCTGTACTTGATGGCCCAATAATAAACTTGAATCCTCTGACATACTTGTTTCATGGGCGTGACTGCTGTTTTTAGCAAGAGGGCTCAGATAAATGAAAGGTACCAAATGTTATTTCTATTCTGTTTTGCCTAAAAGCAATTATTTTCAACTTTCTATTCTCTCATACAATGTAAGTTTTCAGAGCACAATAACTAACCATTATTAATGGATTTAAATATTGGTCTATTTCATACATATATTTTCATTCTAAGTGCCTTATGTTTTAATTTTTAAAATCTTGAATGATAGATTTAATCTCAACGTCAGCTTTAAACCATCTGGAGAAGAGCTTAAACTTTACAAGCCAGTACATGGAATGGGTCCTTTACAATTTAAATGTTTTAGAACTTGTTGGAATCCCAACGAATCCTTCATCTGGAATCCCAGATGAAGAGTGCCCTTCATCTGCTATACATCTGCACTAGGTGCTTGCAGAGGTTTCTTGTTTATCATTAAGCTTTGTTTTCAGACTCTGAATATGGTCTCCAACCAGAGGACAATCTCTCCATTATCGCTAAAGAAATACAACTCTAAAATAATGCCAGCGATAGAGCCCAGTTTCTCTATGTAGCCCACCTTGGAAGCAAAGGCATTCTTTTAGCCAGGCAACTCTTCTAAACTGCAAAAAAAGGCACATAAGTGAATATGCCTATGATACCCTGCTATGGTTTGGATGTTTGTCCCTCCAAATCTCATGTTGAAATTTGATCCCCAGTGTTGGAGATGGGACCTAATGGGAGGTGACTCATGGGGGTGGATCCCTCAAGAATAGAATAATGCCCTCACTTGTGGCTGAGTTCTCACTCTTAGTTTCCTTGGGACCTGCTAATTAAAGAGAGCCTGGTCCCTCTCCCTTCTCTCTCTGGCTTTCTCACCACGTGATGTCTGCACATACCAGTGCCCTTTTGCCTTCAGCCATGAGTGGAAGCAGCCTGAGACCCTCACCAGATGCAAATGCTCAGTTTTGAATTTTTCAACCATCAGAATTGTGAGCCAAATAAATCTTTTTTCTTTATACATTTCCCAGCCTCAGGTATTCTTTTACAGGAACACAAGACAGAGTAAGACACACCCAGACGTAATAAAGAGACACAATAAGCCCCCACAAATTCAGTTGCTTTATTCTCACACTGTCTGGGCTGCAGGTCACCCAGGCTGGCTGACATAGGCTGGGTGGGGCAGAGCAGCCTAAGGCAGCAGCCACCTGCGGTCTTGCTCTTCTCATGGTGAATGAGTGGATCACATGCCAGGCGCCTGCTGCCTCATGCTCACTGAATTCACGAGGCCAAGCTATGCTCATGGCAGAGCCTTTTTCAAAGGACCAAAGAAGTATATGCTCCCTCAGTGGAAGGAGGAAGAGAATGTTTGCTTAACAATAATCTACCCTGTCAAACTTACCACGTCTTACGGTTCCATTAAAAAAAAAATCGATCAGTTCAATGAGAAATAAATTAAACTGGTAATTTGCATAGTTTAACTTACTTAATAGCTGCTTTCTTGCTGGAGAAAGCTAGCCCTAAGGTGATGATGTTGTTGAACTCTGGTAGTTTTAATATTTTTCCTTTTGATTCACAGGAGTTTGCAAATCCCTGAAGCAGACAGTGTGTGTTCTCCAGAGTGCCTTTCAGTCTCTATTTACTGACTTTTCGTTTTACCATAATTGGGATGCACATGTTCTGGCTACAGGACCCCAAAGCTGAGAATTGTTTCAGGCAAAAACATCTATGATGTTACCTCAAAAGGCAAATCATACCACCTGTTTGAAAAGAGCTAGATGAAACAATTTGTGTTGGGCTAATTTGTTTCATTTTTAGCTTCTTTTAGGGCTTGGGCTTAGGCTGTGAGCAGCCTAATATTGGCAGGGTTGAAAGATATCGTTATTTTCCCTGTTGCAGGTGCACGATATTAGGGTGGGCCCCGTCTCTGACTGCGCAGCTCAGCCTCCACCCCTGAGAGTTTGATGGCCCCGAGCCTGGAACACCAGGAGAAAAATGGAGTGAAAAGGAGTGTATCTCCTGGATGTAGGGAGGCTCTGAAAAGCCTGGAGCCTTTCTGTGTTGTGCCTGATCCCAGAGTCACTGGGACAATGGCCTTTAACTTTCTTCTGGGGTCATGGCCCCTTTGAGAGTCTTATGGAAGCCATGCTTTCCTTTACAGAAAAATACACAGACAGACACACCAGACACACACACAAACACACACATTTACCACTCTTTAATTTCACTTTGAAATGTAACCCTTGAATCTCATATTCTTTTCTAGAATTTTAGATGCAAATCGATATAGACACTAGGACTTTTTTAGTTTAGGTATATAGAATCTTAAATTCCTACTTAGATGTGCCAGTGTTTATTGATTTCTGACCCCACTGTTGGGGTTCATTTTTTTGCTTTGTTCAGTATGTCCTTGAGCATTTCATTCAGCAAAGGTTTCTATGGGTAGTAGTTCTTGTCTACATACATCTGAAAGTGCCTTAATCTCAGCTCAATCTTGAACAAGAAATCAAGGGGACGTGGCCTTCTCAGTGCGAAGCTCTTTTCCCCTAGCACTATGCGTGTGTTACTCCGCTGTTTTTCCTGGCAGTATGAGCTCCTATTTCTTTGGTCTGTCTCACTGGGTTTCTTCCATCAGCTGAATTTCCTTGCGCCGTCTGTTACTTCTGTTTGAGAGTGTGTAGTTTTTGGAGTTTCCTCCTGTGTGCATCTCTCTCAGCTTCCTTTCGGGACTGTTTCATGGTTTCTGACTGGTGGAGAGATTTTGGTTGCTCCGAGGAGCAGGAGGCATGTACACTCCTTCAGGATGGGTTGTGCCAGCCTTGATCTGCTCCTCACTCCCAGAGAGCTGTGTGGTCTTGACCTCAATCTGTTTGGGCTCATAGTGGGGTTCTTGTTTTGAGTGAGCCTGTGTACTTTAAAATATGTGTAAGATATTTAATCTCTCATGTCAATGTGTTTGGAGAGAGGTGGAGAAGATGAGGTTCTCTGTGTGCTTTCTTCCTGCTGAAAGGTGTCCCTCCAAAAGATGTGTCCATGGGAGTCTGAGGCGGGCAGATCACTTGAGGTCAGGAGTTCAAGACCAGCCTGGCCAACATAGTGAAACCCTGTTTATACTAAAAGTACAAAAAAATTAGCCAGGCGTGGTGATGCGCACCTGTAATCCCAGTTACACAGGAGGCTGAGGCAGGAGAATCACTTGAACCCAGGAGGCGGAGGTTGCAGTGGGTTGGGATCACACCACTGTGCTCCAGCATGGGCGACAGAGCCAGACTCCATCCCCACCTCCAAAAAAGATATGTCCACATCCTAACCCTTAGATCCTATGAATGTGGTCTTATTCGGAAAAAGGATCTTTCTTTGCAGATGTAATTAGTTAATGATTTTCCGACAAGATCTTCCTAGATGATTCAGGCAGGCTCTAAATGCAGTGACAAGTGTTCTCAGAACAGACAGGAGAGCAGGAGACACTCACACAGAAGCAAAGGTCATGTGACGGTGGAGGTGGAGACTGGAGGGAGGCAGCCGGCAGCCAGGAACACCTGGCGCCACCAGAAGCTGGTGGCTCACAGTGACATGAGAGGCAAGGGCGGATCCCCCCCAGAGCCTTCGGAGGAAGTGTGACCTGGCTGGCACCAAGATTTCAGGTTTCCGGCCTCCAGAACTGTGAGAGGATAAATTTCTCTTTTTTCAAGATCCCAGGTTCGTGGTCATTTGTTCCAGTAGCCCCAGGCTGAGATAAACTTTAATGAACATTTATTGATTTTATTTTTATTTTTATTTTTTACTTTTATTTTAGTTTCAAGGGTACATATGCAGGTTTCTTATATAGGTAAACTCGTGTCACGGGGGTTTGTTGTACAGATTATTTCATCACCCAGGTACTGAGCCTAGTACTCAGTAGTTATTTTTTCTGCTCCTCTCCCTACTCCCACCCTCCACTCTCTGATGGGCCCCAATGTCTGTTGTTCCCCTCTTTGTGTCCATGAGTTCTCATCATTTAACTCCCATGTATAAGTGAGAACATACGGTATTTGGTTTTCTTTTCCTATGTCAGTTTGCTAAAGGTGATGGCCTCCAGCTCCATCCATGTTCCCGCAGAAGAATGACCTCAATGCTTGTTATGGCTGCATAGTATTCCACGGTGTATATGTACCACATTTTTGTTATCCAATCTGTCATTGGTGGGCATTTAAGTTGATTCCATGTCTTTGCTACTGACAACAGTGCTTCAGTGAACATTCATGTTCATGTGTCTATAGGGTAGAATGATTAGTTTAAATGGGCAGAGGTGAGACCTGTGACTTTTTGTCCTTGCTCCATTCCAGGCATATAGCTCTCTTCTGGTACCAAAACAGCCTTCAACCCTTGGCCAGAGAGGAATGGCCTGCCTTTCCTTTTTGGAAACTTCTCCAATCAATCTCTTGTGTATCACATTATCTTTCTGGTGTTCTGCCTTTCTCCAAACGCCCCTGTGCATTTTCAAGGTTTATAGACACGTATTTTGAACTTTAGGTGTTGAGATTTTCGGTCACATCTTTGGCACTACACCTGCAGAAAGAAAGTATGAGTTGATCAGAAAGGAAGAAAAAGCTACAAAATCTATGGCATTATTATTCAGAGGACATTTTCTGGTAGAGTTATGCTAAAATTTTTCCAATAAATTAATTTCACAGACTTTTAAGAGAGCTTTTAGATTAATGGAAATATTACTTAAATTTAAATTCAGCCCATTAAGTCATCAATCATCTTGTTGTTGCGACATCATGTATTTCATGTTCACGACACACACAAATAAAAAAGAAATGAACCAAGAAAATGATTTGCTTTACTGTTTGGGGTGACCAGAGCCAAAGGCTTGAAAAGATTTACCCTTAGTGGCTAAAGCTGAGAGCTTTGACCCGGAACTGCTGAGAGCTGCCAGAGCAGAGGGTGAAGCATGGCGGGAAGATCTGCAGCCTCAGGAGGCGCTCTTCAGGGCAACAAGCAGGAAGCAACCTCCGTATTCCCCACATGGAGTAAGAACGCGACTTCCTTAACGGCACGTCTTTTTTCTGTCTGTCTCCATTCGATTTTTCTTCAGTTTCCCTAATATATTAATTAGCTATCTGATTCCTATTCTAATTCCTTTGCTTCTCATTTTATTTTCTTCCCTGCTTCCCTCAAAGTCTGCTCAGTTTGCGCTACCCCTGAGTCTTGAAGACTGACATTTTCTCTGCTCTTTCCCATGCAGTTCTGATTCTCACTGCGGCCTTCAGCTCAACCTAGTACTTTTGTGCACATTAGAAAAGGCATGCCCACTTTGGATGGGTGAACTGGAAAATGCTTCCTGCTCTGAGTTTTCACAGACCCATTGTCATAGTCCGTCCTCACACTGCTAATTACCCGCAGAGATTAGGTAATTTATGAAGAAAAGAGGTTTAGTTGACTCACAGTTTCACAGGCTGTACAGGAAGCATGGCTGGGAGGCCTCAGAAAACTAACAATCATGGCGGAAGGAGAAGGGGAAGCAAGCACCTTCTTTACATGGCGGCAAGAGACAGACAGAGAGAGAGTGAGAGAGGGCGAAGGGGGAAGTGCCACACACTTTTAACCATCAGATCTCATGAGAACTCCTCACTGTCACAAGAACAGCAAGGGGGAAATCTGTGCCATGATCCAATCACCCCCAACCAGGTCCCTGCTCCAATTCCACATGAGATTTGAGCAAGGACACAAGTCCAAACCATATCACCCATATTGTTTTGAACTGAATGTTTGTGTCCCCCCAAAATTCACATATTGAAATCCTAACCCCCCCCAGGTGATGGTATTAGGATGGTTTTAGGGATCACTTTTGGGAGGTGACCAGGTCGTGAAGGATCATCAGGGAGTTTATATGAGAGACTCCAGAGAGCTCCCTGGCCCTCTTTCTGCCATGTGAGAACACAGTGACGAAATGGCCTTCTGTGAACCAGCATGTGGGCTCTCACCAGACCCCAATCATGCTGGCACCCTGATCTTGAATTTCCAGTCCCCAGACTGTGAGAAGTAAGTTTCTGGTGTTCATAAGCCACCACCTATTCAGTTACAGCAGCCAGAATGGACAAAGCCACACACGCCCAGAGCCCGACCAGGGTGGATCTGCACCCCATTTAGCCCCGTGGCTGAGTGACTTTGTGCAGCACAGGTGCAGCACACTCATCTTGGTGTCCCTGCCCCGCTGTCTCCACTGCCCCTTCCTCAATCCGTTGGACTCATTGCTCCTCGCTGGCCCATCTACCACTGGACCCCCTGCTCCACCCTTCAAATGTGCTTGCTGTGGTGCCCTTGAGTCCTTTGCCTCTTTTTTTTTTTTTTTTTTTTTGAGACGGAGTCTTGCTCTGTCGCCGGGGCTGGAGTGCAGTGGCCGGATCTCAGCTCTCTGCAAGCTCCGCCTCCCAGGTTCAGGCCATTCTCCTGCCTCGGCCTCCCGAGTAGCTGGGACTATAGGCGCCTGCCACCTCGCCTGGCTAGATTTTATATTTTTTAGTAGAGACGGGGTTTCACCATGTTAGCCAGGATGGTCTCGATCTCCTGACCTCGTGATCCGCCCATCTCGGCCTCCCAAAGTGCTGGGATTACAGGCTTCTTTGCCTCCTTTTCTACACATCCCCTGGGTGTGTAGACAAGACTGCTCTCAGGTGTGCCATGGGTCCCTCAGCCTGGTGTATGTACCTGGCAGGATGGTGCTGCCACCCCCAGGACGCCTTTTCCAAGAGCTCCATGGGTGACTGTTGAATGGATGAGCGCATTGCTTCCTGATGTTAAAACTTTAGCCTAGAGCTGCTTCCTTGTAAGATGGGCCTAAAGGTTTCTTTGTACATAGTGAGCTATCACCTAGCTGGACATGTAAACAGACTGTAATTAATCTACTCTTGTACCAATCCCTGAGTTTTAGCCAGTCGCAGGTGTTCAACCGCTCAAATAAGGCAAAGGCCCAGCTGTCACCAATCCGGCTGTGTCTGCACCTGACTTCCATTTTCTGGGCATCACTTTCCTTTCTCTGTTCATAAATCCTCTCCAACTCTGTGGCAGCACGAGAGTCTCTCTGACCCTATTCAGGTTCGGGGGTTGCCCGATTTGCGAATCATTCCTTGCTCAATTAAACCCTGTTAAATTTAATTTGTCTGAAGTTTTTCTTTTAACACTGCCAACCAACCCATCAATCAATCTCCTGTGGCTTTCTCTCCGTGCTGCTGCGTGGTGCTGAGGACGTTGTCATGCAGGTGAGCTGACAATCCAAATTCCTGCAGGAAGACGTGGCCGGCCTGCCTCAGTGCTGCTGGGACAACCTTTGACTCGTTTCAAAATGACCTCTTCTCGGCCAGGCACAGTGGCTCGCGCCTGTAATCCTAGCACTTTGGGAGGCCGAGGCAGGTGGATCACCCGAGGTCAGGAGTTCAAGACCAGCCTGGCTAATGTGGTGAAACCCTATTTCTACTAAAAATACAAAAATTAGCCCGGCATGGTGGCTTATGTCTATAGTCCCAGCTACTCAGGGGGCTGAGGTAGGAGAATCACTTGAACCCAGGAAGTGGAGGTTGCAATGAGCCGAGATCGCCCCTCAAAAAAATAAAAAAACAACAAACCCCCCCACACACAAACAAAAAACCCAAAATGACCTCTTCTTAAAGGTCCAACAGAATGTATCACCAAAACCCCTACTCTTCTCCACATCCTCCATGAACATCCAGTTTCTGGAAGAGAATGTCTTAACTCCTACCTTACCAAATGACCTTACAGAAACTCGAGGCCATCTGAGTTCTTCCAACTTTGACATTCTTCATTTTCTTTATATCCTTGTGAACTTTTGGTGTCTCCTTCACACCTCAGAGAGATGAGTTCTTTCTTCTCCACCAGGCTAACCATGCAGACCACGAATCAAAGAGTTGGCCGTTTCTCTTACACATTGGCTGGCCCTGTCTTTCCCGTGGATTGAAGCTCTTGTGCCTTCTCCTTTGCCGCCATTCCCCATGCTGGTCCCTTTTCTGGTCCTCACTGCCTCTGACCTGGCTTTGGCAGCAGTTTCTCATCAGGGTGGACCTTCTCCAGGTACTCCTCCTTCAAACCCTTACACACTCTAGCTTAATCCTTCAAACACACTTTTTTTTTTTTTTTTGAGACAGAGTCTCACTCTGTTGCCCAGGCCGGAGTGCAGTGGCACAATCTTGGCTCGCTGCAACCTCTACCTCCTGGGTTCAAGTGATTCTCCTGCCTTAGTCTCCTGAGTAGCTGGGATTATAGGTGCGTGCTACCATGCCCAGCTAATTTTGTATTTTTAGTAGTGACGGGGTTTCACCACGTTGGCCAGGCTGGTCTTGAACTCTTGACCTCAGGTGATCTGCCTGCCTCAGACTCCCAAAATGCTGGGATAACAGGCATGAGCCACCATGCCTGGCCCCAAAGCACAATTTTTGTTAAAGCACTTCCACTCCAAAGGAAAAAAATAAGTTAAAGCCTTACCAGTTACTGATACACAATGGATTCCAAATTCCATAGCCTGCCCTTCACGGGTCTATGGGTCTACGTAGTCTGAGTTCAATGGGAAACTACAGCCTTAATTTCCATAATTCTCTTTCCTCATTTTTACCATAGCCAGTGGAAATAGTTTCTCTTGTTCAGTTGTACCCATGGTTGGAGCCTCATTTTTTATTCATGTGTGTGTGTGTTACGTGATGTGTGTTTTTCTCAGCATCCACATGCCAGAGTGTTACTGAACTCCGTAGCCCAGATGAACAGCCACCTTTTCCTCTAAGCCCGTGCTCTGCCCTCCCCGTGAACAGAGGCCTCTGCCCTCTCTGAATTCATTCAGCCTGTCATGATCTCTTCCTTGTGACCTTTCTTTCTTCTTGTGATTCCGTTTGTATACTCATGCCTTATCGCCCCTTCTGAACCATAAACTTCTTGGAGGGCATGACTCCAATAGGGTCATCTTTGTGTGTTCAAAGTCCCAGCACAGTCCCTTCCCCACAGGAGGTGTATAGATAGATAGATAGATAGATAGATAGATAGATAGATAGATAGATAGATATAATTTAACTCCGTATTTTTTCTTATTTATTTTTTGTCCATCTACTGCCTGTTTCTTAAAAGCATTTAGGGCAACTTACAATAAAGGCCAAAGCATAGGATGAGATTGGTAAAATAAATCCAAAAGTCAGAAGGCACAGGAGACAGTGGTGAGAGGTTTGAGCAGACGATTCACACACACAAGGTGTTCAGCTGGCCAAAGGCTCAGGGAAAACCCTCCGCTTCACTAGCAAGCTAAGACACAAAATGAAAGTAGCTGGCTGGGTGTGGTGGCTCACGCCTGTAATCCCAGCATTTTGGAAGACCAAGGCGGGCAGATCACCTGAGGCCAGGAGTTCGGGACCAACCTGGCCAACATGGTGAAACCCCGTCTCTACTAAAATACAAAAATTTGCCGGGTTTGGTGGCACATGCCTGTAATTCCAGTTACTCGGGAAGCTGAGACACAAGGATTGCTTGAACCTGGGAGGCCGAGGTTGCACTGAGCTGAGATCACACCATTGCACTCCATCCTGGGTGACAGAGTGAGACTTCATCTCAAAAAATGAAAAAAAAAAACAATAAAAAACAAAAAACAAAACAAAACAAACAACGAAAGTAGCCATGTATTCCTATATTATTTAACTATTTTGTGGGCAACCAGTAGAGGAAGATCACAGCCGCGGTGTGGAAGAAGTTATAGGAAATGACCACTTTTATGTTTACATTTATCATAAACTTCCTGTAGGCTAATTTGTCAATGTTTACAAAAATCTAAATAATTTTGGGTCTAGCAATTTTACTTATTAGAAATATATATATATGTGTGTGTGTGTGTGTGTGTGTGTATATATATATATATATATATGTTTTATTTTATTTTTTTGAAATGGAGTCTAGCTCCGTTGCCCATGCTGGAGTGCAATGGCACAATCTCGGCTCACTGCAACCTCTGCCTCCCGGGTTCAAGTGATTCTTCTGCCTTAGCCTCCTGAGTAGCTGGGATTACAGGCACCCGCCACCATGCCCAACTAATTTTTGTATTTTTTTAGTAGAGATGGGGTTTTACTGTGTTGACCAGGCTGGTCTTGAACTCCTGACCTCGTGATCTGCCCACCTTGGCCTCCCAAAGTCCTGGGATTACAAGGGTGAGCCACCGCACCCTGCCATTTCTTAGAAATATTTCTATGGAAATAATTGTGGATAAGCACAGATATTAAGTAACATAATTGAAATATAACTATTTGTCTTTTTTCTTGCACTGAACACGTTTATCCTATTGTCATTGATATAATTATTATTTGTTTCATCCCTAATATATGGAGTTTCAAAATGACAATATCAACACTGTAACTAGTGAAAATTAGAGACAGCACTTTAGGATGGCTTTGAAGTGTTTTGGGCTTTAGGATGTATCCCATTAGGGACGTACCATCAAAATACTGTGTTTTAAGGTTATTATAAGAATTATTTTCTGTGTAGATATGACACCAACTGGATATTCTTTTGATTTATTTTCAGTTTTATGAAAGATCAGTTATTTAAAAATTTAATTTTGCTCTTTAAAATTTGAAAAATATGATATGGATTCAAAGCCAGCACTCTTTGGAGAGGTGTCTTCAGTAAGGTCCAGTTCCTGTCCTGACTCCTCCCTCATGTCTCCTGGATTCCTACCTCTCACCCCACCCAGCCATTTTTTTTTTTTTTCGAGACGGAGTCTCGCTGTGTCACCCAGGCTGGAGTGCAGTGGTGTGATCTCAGCTCACTGCAACCTCCACCTCCCAGGTTCAAGCAATTCTCGTGCCTCCACCCCTTAAGTAGCTGGGATTACAGACATGCGCCACCACACCCAGCTAATTTTTTTGTATTTTTAGTAGAGACGGGGTTTCCATGTTGCCCAAACTGGTCTCGAACTCCTGAGCTCAGGTGATCTGCCCTCCTCGGCCTCACAAAGTGTTGGGATTACAGGCGTGAGCCAGTGCGCCCAGTCTTCCTTTTTTTTTTTTTTTCTTTAAAATGGTAACATCCTGGTAATACTGTCCTTCATCTTCACTTTTCACTTAATCTATCTTGTAGATCACTGCATAGCCATAGAGAGAATTCGCTCTTCCTTTCACAACTACATAGTATTCTGTTCTATCAGGATTTAACCTATTTTACTCCCTGTCAATGGACATTTCAGTTAACAGTCTTTATAATCATGGACAGTACCAAGTAAGTGGCCTTGTGAAGGTGTCCTTTTGTGTTTTTGCCAGTGTGTCTGTGGTACAGGCTCCTAGATATGGGACCGATGGATCAAAGAGGTGATGCATATGTCATTCCGTCAACTCCTGCTGAACCCCCTCTACAGGGACTGTGTTATCCTTTGCGTTCCCCGCCAGCAGTGGATGAGTGCCTCTCCCTCCGGCTTTGTCCGCAATGTGTTGTCAAGCTGTGAGATTTCCGCTAATGTAATTGATGAGAAATGGCACCTCAGTATAGTTTCAACTAGCAGTCCTCTTATTTTTAGCAAGGTTGAGCAGCTTCTCCTCTGTGTCACTTGCATCTCTTTCTAAGGTACTGTCTCTTCATACGTCTTTCCCATTTTCCTTTAGTCTTAAGGGTGGAAACAATTTAGGGCACGCTTTAGTCTTAAGGGTGAAAACAATTTCCATTCCTGTTTTTTCCTGCTATCGTCTTTGACTGTGAGGAGATGGTGGGACCCAGGGAACAACACAGCCTATCAGAATGGAAGCCTCACATTTACATAGTTACCAGTTTTATTTAAAGAACTTGGACTTCCTCAACTGTCAATTAGATCTAATGACTGATATTTCATGGTGTCAATCCCTGTAGTCAAAGATGACCAGGAGCACACAGCTGTGGTTGACAAGTTGGGTTTTTTCTTGCCGCTCTGAGGGAGAACACACGCCAGTGGGAACATGGGCACCGCAGTAAGCGGGTGTGAGAGAGGACTGATGGGACCTGGGCTTTGGCTGGGTGATTCTAGGGGGCTTGAGAAGGCAGAGCTTTGCTCTGGACAGGATGCTGCAGGAAGTGGGGGTGACTCTATGACCGAGCATCTTAATAAATCTCCTCTACAGGAGGGAAGACCAGACCAGACTAAGGCTATCGCTGGCAGAGAATTGGCCGTCACCTATATTAGCCCGGATTTGGGAATGCTGGCTATTTTGTGGTTCAGACAGTGTCTGTGTTTTGTTTATGCTGATGGTGCTGAACCATTAGAAAGCATCCCCACGATCCAATCAGCTCCCACCAGGCCACACCTCCAACACTGGGGATCACAATTCAACGTAAGATTTGGGTGGGGACACAGAGCCAAACTATATCAGGAATAATCTTGTTCATGCCTTGATCCATCCTGGTCACAAAATGGCCTTGTCTGTACATGTCTGATGTGACGTCTTGTGAAATCATTCAGGAAGAGAACACCAAAGCTCTCCAGGCCAGCTCGCCGCGGCACCAGCACCTGGAAGACAGGGCCTGGGCAGCTCTGCTCTTCTCAGTGGGCGCCTGCAACAAAGCCTTGGGCCCTGTCCTATTTGTAACGTTGTAGTGCTGAGTGACCTATTTGTAATGTTGAGTGATTATAACCCTGAGGGAGACGACAGTGCCGTATTTTGGCACTTATTTCACATCATATTGTGGAATATCTCATCACACTGCATTCCGCCTGAGAGAGAGTCAGCATCCAGGACACGGATCACTCATCTTTCTGGCTCAGCCTTTCAATATCCTGGAGGTCTTGTTTAAAGTGATTTGGCCAAAGGGAGAGGGATCTGGCTTCCAAGAAGGAAATCTGACTCAGGAGGGAGAAAAGGAGAGGAGGAGGGGAGAGAGACCATCTGCCCTTGGGGGAAGGGTATTCAGCTCCAGAGCTGGGAATTCGGAGGGCTGGGAGTCCCCCACTTTTCTACTGTTTTCCTTAAAATCTGCCCCCCGCTTCTAAAAGTGCATCTGCCTCTAGGGTACATGTAAATAAATAATAAACCAGAGAAAACAGGCTTGAGCACACTTGTAATCTGGGGAACTGGAAATAACAGTCATTCTCTGTCTCACAAGGAGATTGTGGTCACCATGCTTCCTGAAGTACCTCTTGGTCTGATGAAAAACTTTAATACTACATGTAAGACTCTGGAACGTCTCATGACATAAACAATTCATACTTCAGGTTTTAAAAATAACGTGTTAGATCACTGAGAACATAGACATTTAGGGAATTAGAAGGATCACCACCCTCGAACACATTGAAGATGGGATCGCAGCCACCTGGAAGGTGACATCACTCTTCTGAACTTCGCTATTTTCATTTACAAGAAATTCCTCTCATGGAGTTGTGATAATGATTAAATGTGGTAATGTGTTTTTTACACATCTAGTGTATTTCCTGACACACAGACATACACAGTAAATAATAGTCAATCATAGCAATAATGACTCTGAATATTCTGCCTCAATAAAAAATATTTTCTATATGTCTAACAAATTACTGATATGGCCATATTTTCTCTTCATAAAGTGACTTGAAGTTGTAATGCAAGGGTCCTAACTGGGTTTGGCTACTTAGCCTGGATGCCAAAAGTTAAAATATAATGAGTACTGGAGTCGGCACAACCACGGGAAGGCTGCACACACTCTTCTTGAGAAAGAAGTTGCCACCTGCCCAGCTGCTCCTAGAACTCCGTGTGTGGGGTGGGGCACTGCTGTCGGATCCACCAGGTAGATGTCTGGAGAGTTATACCTTTCCTGTGAGAGTCTCACTTGAGCACGGCCTCTCCCTGGGTTAGGGCGTGTCTGAGGAGGAGCCCTGTCCCACATGTCTAACCTTGCTTCTGGCAATGATTCTTCTGCCCCAAAGATACCAAAGAGACAGTTTAGCCTCCAAGCCCACTGGGGACAGACCAGAACCAGGCTCTCCACCTGCTGGGACCTGAAAGGAACAGCGCCTTCTTAGGCACCCCAGCACCCTGACTCCAGGGAGCGGTCCCATGGGGGTGGAGTTGCTATCAGCCCTGTCAGGGCCCCAGGAGCAAGAGTGGATTTGCCCCTGGCAGGGAAAAATGCCGCTTCGGAAGGAAAGAAAGGAAGCTGTGAATACTTGGAGCTTATCTGATTGGATTCAGCCTTTTCCGCTGGAGAAACAACTTTTGCTCCTTCATCTAAACCTTCTCCCCTGCACGCCCTGTCTGTCATGTACTTGAATCCAAAGATCCAGGAGTTTCCAAAGTTTATTGAGCAGAACCAACAAAACCAGCATTTAAAAATAGATCTTCTTATGGCTTCCATTAAGTGACCTCCAAGAAGAATCTAATCAATAGTGTTTTCAACCACATTAATCTGGACTAGACAATACTGTGCCCTTAGTCTAATGCATCGACTACTTGGTTATTGATAGTAAAGCTAATTGCCATATACATATGGCAAATATATATATGCCATATATATATATTTATATATATATATATATTTAGACGGAGCCTCGCTCTGTTGCCACATTGGAGTACAGTGGCGTAATCATAGCTCACTGCAACCTCTGCCTCCTGGGTTCAAATGACTCTTGTGCCTCAGCCTCCTGAATAGCTGGGATTACAGGCATGCACCATTATGCCTGGTTAATTTTTGTATTTTTTGTAGAGACGGCGTTTCACCATGTTGGCCAGGCTGGTCTCCAATTCCTGACCTCAAGTGATCTGCCTGCCTCAGCCTCCCAAAGTGTTGGGATTACAGGTGTGAGCCACCAGTGCCCGGCAACCAATTATATTTTGAGCATGTCGCCAGTCTTTACCTTTGGGAGTGGTGTGGAAAAGGACAATATACATTTTGGATAGCTTCTTTTCTTTTTAAAACATGAAATGCTTTGGGGATGAAAATAGTTACCCGGAGGCCATGTGATTTTTAAAAAGTTGTTGAAGTCGTAAATAATCCAGAATTATTGACTCAAAACTCACTAAACAGTTATCTGTTGAGCATTGTGGTATGCAAAATAATGGCCCCCAAGTGGTCCTCATCCCAATCCCCAGAACCTGGGAACATGACGAAGGGAAATGACGGTTTTAGATGGAATTAAGGTTGGTAGTCAGCCAACTTTAAAAAAGGAAGATTATTCTAGATTATCTGGGTGGGCTCAGTGTAATCAAAAGGGTCCTTAAGTGTGGAAAAGGGAGGCAGAAGAGCCAGGGTCTGGGTGATATAATGGGAGAGAGACTTGCATGGCCATTGCTGGCTCTAAAGATGGAGGCGCCATGAGCCAAGGAATGTGGGCAACCCATGAAAGCTGGACAAAGCAGGAAAGGGCCTACCTATCTACCCCAGGCCCTCCAGGAAGAAACTAGGCCTGCCTACACCTTGGGTTTAACCCAGTGAGGTATGTGTCAGATGTCTGACCTCCAGAACTGTAAGACAGCCAATCTGTGCTGTTATAAGCCATCGCATCTGTGGTGCATGTTTGCAGCAGCAATAGGGAACACCACCAGTGCCTTCCACATTCCAGGCTCTGTGCTGGGCTCTGCCACAGTGGACTCCTGGTCTTGTGGGAGAGGGAGCTAAGGTGATTGGATGCCACAAGGTAGCTGCTTAGAGTCCAGGTCCTCTCCTCACCTCAGTTCCTATCCAATAGTGCTGTGTGACAGGCTTGTCAACCTGATGAGGGAGGAAGCAGGTTCGAAAATCACTGAACTCAGTGAAAAAGAAATCATGGCATTCGGTGGAGAAGAACTGGTGTTTGAAATTGTTTATCAGGGCCGGGGCGGTGGCCCAAGCCTGTAATCCCAGCACTTTGGGAGGCCTAGACGGGCGGATCACGAGGTCAGAAGATCCGGACCATCCTGGCGAACACGGTGAAACCCCGTCTCTACTAAAAAATACAAAAAACTAGCCAGGCGAGGTGGCAGGCGCCTGTGGTCCCAGCTACTCGGGAGGCTGAGGCAGGAGAATGGCCTAAACCCAGGAGGAGGAGCTTGCAGTGAGCTGAGATCCGGCCACTGCACTCCAGCCTGGGCAACAGAGCGAGACTCCGTTTCAAAAAAAAAAAAAAGAAAGAAAAAAGAAATGGTTTATCACACCTCCTTCTTACTCCAGTAAATTGCATTACGTATTAAGGAATTTTGTTCCCAGTTGGTTGTTTTGACCTCACGTAGACACAAGGTAACTGCTTTCCAGTCAATTCCTCCTTCTTGTGGCCAACTTAATTGACTTAGGGTCAGTGCAATCCGATGAGAGGTTACCTTAAGCATCTGTCCAAAGGGTCTGGCTGCCCTGCTGTGCCCCCCGCTCCTCCTGGAGGTCAGGAGCAGCCCTTTGACTTGCGCGAGGCCAGGACCCCTGCTTGTTGGTTATGGGCTCTCCTGCTGCGAAATGGTTGGACTTGATTTTGTCAGTGGGCACTGAAAGAGAAAGGGGAGGTTTGGGGTCGGCACAAGGGACTGAGTAGGACATGCTGACACTTGGGAATGCCAGCAAGCACTTCAGGGCAAAGGCCTGAACCTAAATCTGAAGGCGGAGGAGAATCAGGACCGCGCAGAGGGTCCCGGGGGCTCCACGTGCTTTTCCACGGCTGAGGCCCGGGCAGCACTCGCTGTATTAGGGCTGCAGCGCGGTCCGGGCCAAGCCCAATGTGGAGCCCACTGGCGAGGGCGCCTTCCCGCCGAGAGCTGAGCGTCGGACTTACGACGTCCAGAGCGGTAAGACAGCCTGTCCGTGCTGCTTTAAGCCACGACATCTGTGGTGCATTTTCGCAGCAGCGATAGAGAACTAACGCCAGCGCCTACCACCGTCCAGGCTCGGCGCTGGGCCCTGCCACCTCGGACTCCGGGTCTGGTGGGAGGGGGAACCAGGGCTATTGGACGCAGCTGCTCAGAGGGCTGATGTCCAGCCCCTCGGTTCCCTCCGTCCACGAGAGTCAGGCGGTCTCTGCAGGGCGGGAGCCAGCGGATGCGTTCTAGCGGTCACCGAGGCGCGACCCTCGTCCTCCTCTCTCCAGTACCCCCATCTTTCTCTCCCGGGAGTCCCGTCCTCCTCTCCCAGGGGGTCCTTCCTCCTCTACCCGGGACCTAGTCCTTCTTTCCCTGGTGCCCCCATTCTCCTCTCTCGGGGATCTCCGTCCACCTCTCCCCAGTGCCCCCGCCCTCCTCTCCTGAGGGCTCCATCATCCTCTCCTGGGGGTTCCATTATCCTCTCCCAGGGCTCCTTTCTCCTCTCCCCGGGCCCCCGTCCTCCTCTCCCCGGAGCCGCCGTCCTGCTCTCCCCAGTGCCCCCGCCCCCCTATCCTGGGGGTTCCATCATCCTCTCCCGTGGGCTCCTTTCTCCTCTCCCCGGGCCCCCGTCCTCCTCTCCCCCGGGCCCCCATCCTTCTCTCCCCGGGGCCCCATCCTCCTTCTCGGGGGTCCTCGTCCCCCTCTCCCCAGGGCTCCGGCCCTGCCTGGGGGTGGCCGAGACTTCCTGTTATCCCGGAGTCAGCAAGTCATCCCCACCTTGCGAGGCCCTGGAGGTGCATTTTCCGCAGTCGTGCATCTGACTCGCGGGCTCCCAGCCCTGCCTTTTAAAAATGCTTAGTCGAGAGGGATCACCAGTCCCCGCGCGGTGCACTCGGCTTCCTTGGTCTCACTGGAGGCGACACTCTCTTTGAGGGGCTGGTGTGCAGGGGACTGAGCTACAGACCTCCAAAGGGTCAGTCGCTGCTCCTCAAAACAAATCCATGAAGGTGCAATGCCTTGCATCGTAGGATGAACTTATTTTTTTCTATCCGTGTTCCCACTTTCTTTGCATGTTTTATCTTCTCATATTCTAGTGACTTGGGCTGCTGGTGCAGGATGCCAGGGGCTTTTTATTTTTATTTTTATTTATTTTACTTATTATTATTGTTATTATTATTATTTTTGAGACAGATTCTCCTCTGTCGCCCAGGCTGGAGTGCAGTGGCCGGATCTCAGCTCACTGCAAGCTCCGCCTCCCGGGTTCCCGCCATTCTCCTGCCTCAGCCTCCTGAGTAGCTGGGACTACAGGCGCCCGCCACCGCGCCAGGCTAATTTTTTGTATTTTTAGTAGAGACGGGGTTTCACTGTGGTCTCGATCTCCTGACCTTGTGATCCGCCCGCCTCGGCCTCCCAAAGTGCTGGGATTACAGGCTTGAGCCACCGCGCCCGGCCAATTTTTTGTATTTTTAATAGAGATGGGGTTTCACCGTGTTAGCCAGGATGGTATCGATCTCCTGACCTCGTGATCCGCCCACCTCGGCCTCCCAAAGTGCTGGGATCATAGGCATAAGCCACCGCACCTGGCTTTTTAAAAACATGGTTCTCTTTTGTTTCTCTTTCAGTAACCTGATTAACTGCACGCGTTCATTGATTCAACCATTATTGCCATGTGGCCGCTTTGTGTCTGCCATTTTCATGTGAAGGAGACACTGTCTCTGCCCTCCTGGAGTTTATATTCCAGAAGGAGAAGAAAGGTGCAAATTAAGCAGTCAACATCTCATCTCAAGAAGGGATGGATGCTCCGAGGAAAATCAAGCCAGCAGGGAGGGGAGCTATTTATAGAAGGGGAAGGTCCTCAAAGGGCATTGGGGGCAGAGGGAGGGACCCCGCCTCCCTGCAGAGCTCACATGCAGCTGGGTAAAGTCATGGGATCCAGGCAGAGTGTCCTGTTTCTCACCCAGGAAAACTCCCTCCTCCATATTTTTATGTAAATTATCAAGATATTTCCAGCAAAAGTAGATTTTGGGAGGGCTTGAGTAGTCGGGATGGTTGCCTGGGGTCTCCACGTTGTTTTGCATGTGGAGACAAAGTCTAATTCCAAGCCTATTTTATGAGCACTTCTCAAAACTTATCTTCTATTAGCAGAACGCAACCACCCCCTATGGCTAAATATTGCAGAGGTTGCTTAGAGCAAAGTTTTCACTCAGGGCTAAAATTGGCTGAGATGTTCGGTGATGCTCAGTGTAGCCTCCCAGTGGGGCAGGAACGAGAAAAAATGTCATGATCTCATAATATACCCGTAATAATGGAAGTATTAATTTACCAAATAACGGGTTCTTTATATTTTTCACAGAGATTGCTCTGTCAGAACAGCTAGTGCATAGGATATGAAAAGGAACAATCTTTCCAGGTAATGTAGGGAAAAATGTAATTTTGCAAAACTTAATAGAGCAAGAGGCCAGAAATTGAGATCAAGGGAGGATGTTGGTCTCTGTATAAAGAACATCAATAGTACATGCAAGAAAATATCTCCAACTTTTTTTTTTCTTTTTTCTTTCATTTTAAGAATTAAAAGATGATAAAATCTTAAAATGCAAGGAGAATGTGTTAAGGTCCTGCTTATAAGCAGGGTAGAAAATGAAAAAGGTGATTTCACTGGTAGAGGCTAAATTTAGCTTTTTATTTTTTAATGAACAGCTCATAGCATTTCTAACTGAGTAAAAATTAAACGAATAAATAAAAGACAATTCTTCCCTAACTTAGGAAAAATCTGAAATTCCATTTCTCAAGAACGTAGTACATAGGTGATGTCTTAGTCATCTGTTACTGTATAAGAAATAACTCCTAAGCTTAATGGTTTTAAATAACAACGCTTTCTTATCTCAGCTTAGCTGGGTACCTATCTCTGAGTCTCCCAGGGGGCTGCAGCTGAGATGTCAGCTGGGGCTGCAGTCTTATCTGAAGGCTCAACAGGGAAAGCATCTCTCTCCAAGCTCACTTATGTGGTTGTCAGCAGAAGGCAGCTCCTCACTGGCTATTATCTGGAGGCTGACCTCAGCTCCTTGCCTGCTGAGCCTCTCCACAGGGCAGCTGACACCATGGCAGCCAGCATCTCTGATATGGTTTGTCTGTGTCCGCACCCAAATCTCATCTTGAATTGTAGCACCCGTAATCCCCATGTGTCATGGGAGGGACCTGACAGGAGGTAACTGAATCATGGGGGCAGGATTTTCTGTGCTGTTCTTGTGGTAGTGAATAAGTCTCACGAGATCTGATGGTTTTATAAAGGGCAGTTCCCCTACACACACTCTCATGCCTGCTACCATGCAAGACATGCCTTTGCTCCTCATTTGCCTTATGCCATGATTGTGAGACCTCCCTAGCTATGTGGAACTATGAGTCCATTAAACCTCTTTTTCTTTATAAATTACCAAGTCTCAGGTATTTCTTTATAGCAGTATGAAAATGGACTAATGCACTCTTTCAGAGTGAGCAACAAGAGAGGGAGAGGGAAAGGCATGGAAGACAAAGCCTCCACCTCTTGGTAATTTAACCTCAGAAGTGACATCCATCACTTTTGCTGTGTTCCATTCATTAGAAGCCAGTTACTAGGTCCAGTCCATGCTTGAGGGGAGGAGATTGCACAGGAGGTGAACACCAGGGGCTGGGGATCATTGGGAGTCATCGTAGAGGCTGCTGACCACAGGCGAGATCTGTGTACCTGCTTAGCTGTGATCAGTCTGCACTAGCAAGAAAACTTTCCACAAATCTCAGTACATTAATGCTGCTTAAGTGGAGAAATTTGAAGTGAGTTCATATCATTTTTTGGAAGGGCCGAAAGGATATTTTAGGCAAAAGTATGCTCATGAAAGCTATGTAAGAGGGAAGAAGGGAGTGGGTGAGCCCTTTGAGGGACTCCAGGCTGAGTCTATGATCTAACAATACATTGAATAAATTATTAATAACCGGTCATCAGAAACAGCACACTGCTTTCCACTCCCAGGCCTTTTGAGCAGGCGCTGGGGAAAGCTATAACGTTGCTGGTTTCCCAAGTCCTGGGCGGTCAGCAGGCTGCATATCTGGAGGCACCTGTCCCATCCCGCTGTGTTCTCTGCTCATTAGCCTCTGTGCTTCCTGCTTTCCGAAGAGTGAGTGACAAAGGGGTAGATGCAGTAGCTATGACTTTCAGATCAGAAGCTCGAGTGATCAAGAAAAGTAAACTACTGAGTTTTTCAAAAACCAGTTACATAATTTCCACGTTTCTAAGCCTCGGTATGACTCTCTCCACTGCTGTTTGCTAAGCTGCACCTGAGTTTCAGGAGGGTGGGGGAGAGCTCCTCCAGGGAGGAAGCGCCGGGAGCAGTGTTTGCTCTTTAGCTATCACGTCCACGCCTGCACCTGCCGAAATGTTCTGTGCTCTGCTGGGTCCGTGGGGTCTGAGGATGAGTCGCCAGCCTCTGTCTGTGAGGCCCTGGGGCTGTCATCTCCACGAGACGGAGGCAGCTGGGGCTGGTCCTGCTGTTCTGGAAGTTGCTGCAGCTCCGGAAGGCCCCCGAGGCTGGCCAAGGTGCTGCTTGCCCAGGCTTGCCATGCAGCCCTTTCTCTTTAGGGTCAGCATCTTTCCAGAGCTCTACCTGTGCAGGAAAGGTACAGGTCTCTGTACCCTGGGTCACAGACACCTCCCTGGCCTGCGGAGAAATCCCCTCTCCTGCCCCCTGTCAGGGATGGAGGAGAAGGACCCCTTCTCAGATGCCTGCCCTGAAGCTCCACCTCCCCTTGATTTTTCTTCTCAGCAAGTCACTTTCTGGATGGTGGTGGAAAGCGTCACTCTGAGCCCTCGCAGATTTCCTCACATCTTTTGTGCTGGCCCTAAGTGCTTTCTGTGTCCTTCAGGGCCATGCTTTCAAACTCAAAGGCCAAGGGGTGTGTGCTTCCCCTGTAGGCTGCAGATTTCCCTGGAACTGGTGGCTATGGGGGGTTGGTGATGGCACTAGAGTGTTCTGGGGGGTGTTGAAATAGCCGTGCATACCTGTGTGAACCAGTGTGTGACTGTGTGCACCTGCATGGACAATTGAGTACGTAGGAGTGAGTGTGAGCAAATGAGAGTGTGGATGAGTGTGTGAAAGTGAGTGTATGTATGAATGACAGTGACTGTGTGTGTGTAAAACTGAGTGTGAGTGTGAGTGAGTGTATAAGAGTGAATTTGAGCAAACGGGAGTGTGGATGAGTATGTGAAAGTGAGTGTCTGTGTAAGAATGAGTGACTGTGTGTATGAGTGTGTGTAAGACAGTTTATGAGAGTGAGTGTGTAAGACTGAGTGTATGAGTGGGTGTATGCATGTGTGAGTGTAAGACTGAGTTTATGAGTGAGTGTGTGTATGCATGTGAGTGTGTATGTGTGTTAGTGAGTGTGTATGTATGTGAGCGAGGGAGTGTGTGTGCAGTGGTTAACATCTAACAGACATTTCCTGGCCATACAAAGGACATCGAGGAGTCTGGGGTCCTAACTGAAGCTGGATGGAACGGCTGGGGCAAGGCCTAGTGAGAAGTCAGGGAGTGTGGGAGAGTGGAGACTGAACACAGGAAAGGCATGTGGGTTATCTGGCAGAGAGACCTGAGAAAAAGATGACAGCCCCTTGCTTTCCAGTGTGCGTAGCTGTGAGGCAGCCGCTTAGCCCCAGGGACGAGGAGCTGAGGCCAGAAGAGGGTGGAAGTGCCAGGGAGGCAGGGTCGGTATGGGATGGGAGGCCCTGTTATTCACGGGCCTCTGCAGGTGGACAGAAGCCCCCAGTTGCTGCCTCCAGGATACTGTCCTGCTCTTGCCTGCAGCTTGATATACGAAGGCAAATCAATACAAAGGCTGCGAGCCCCATGATTCATCTGGGGACATTGGCACCAGCTCATGTTTTCAAATGTGCAATTACCCTGGAAGGCTCTAGGCTGGGGAGAATCTGCCTCTTCACAGTTGTGTGAGCGAGTGTGTGTATGAATGACTGACTTCAGATTCACGAGCAAGACGTGATAGTCAAATTTTTACGTAACTATGATAATCAGAGTTTGTATTTTGATTCTGATAGAAGAATTAAATAATGCAATCATAGAGACAATGACTTTTTAAAATTGTGTGTGTCTTAGGTTCTTTCCACCCTATGGCCTTTTGTTAATTGTAATTATTTTTTCCACAGATAGACTCTATCGAGTCAGGCATGTTGAGTGATTCTCACATTTAATCTTGACCGTGGTCAGTCCTGCATGGCAGGCATCCTCACAAACTCTGTACAGGTGAGGAAACAAAACAGTAGAGATTAAGTCACTTGCTCACGTTCTCCCAGCAAGAAAAGGTTGAGAGCTGGGCTTTCACCCTGCAGGTTGCGTGGAAAATCTTTGCCATCCGCAGGTTCTGCCTGGCTTCCCTGCTTTGCATGGGGGAATATCGTCTGGACTCCTTTCAGAGCCCCTGACCAGGATCTGAGCTTGTTGAAGATAAGGACCTGGAACACAGTAGGCAGTCAATAAATACTTTTTGAATTAAACAATTAAACATAAAGACATTACGTAATGTGGGTGATTAAACACATATATATATAAAAAGTGGTTTTGTGTTGAGGCTGAAAGTCATTTAAAAAATGCAGTGTTCTATAAGAATCTGATATTTGTAAAGAAATAATAAATAACTTAGGTGCTAGGAATGCAAATTTATGACCACCACAGACAACACTGGACATCGACAAACAACATTTGTTCAAACACCAGTGGTTTCATTATGAATTATTTAACTTCTCTCTCAGCATGGAAAATAATTCGGATGTGACTGCATCTTTTCCTAATGTCAAATGGGCTGTACCTCTGCGGGTGGGAACCAGGAGTTGCTGGATAAACATGGACCAGCCAACGCCACGTGGGTGTGCAGGTCCGGTGGTCCTTCCAGTCTCTGGAGTGCTCCGGGAAATCACTGAGTGAGAGGAGCATGGAGTGGAGTGAGAAGGTGACACGGCCCCAAATCTGGATACATGGAAGCATCAGATGATTATCTACTGAATGGGGACTGTCTCCACCATCGCTGGAAGCAGTGAGTGCCGTGGAAGATGTTAAGGAGCAGGGACCACTCTCAGGGGCTCCCGGGATGGCCAGTAGCATAATCCCAGTAGCCCCCCGTGAGGCGCTACCATTATCCCCATTTTACACACTGGTGAGGTAAGTCTCAGAGAGGTAACGTAACGTCCTCAAGGCTTTCCAAAGAAACTGGAATTTGCACTCAGATGTTCTGACTTTTGAACGTGCGCTCTTCACTCCAGCACAGTGCTGTCTTTCTTTGGAGTCTGGTGGTGGATCTGAAAAGTTATGTAAATTTTGCACTTCACTTCCCACACTCCTTGTCTCAGTCTCTTTCATGGGATGACTCAGGTTTTGAAATGCGGACCTGAGAAAGACGTGAACCCCCCAGATTCTGCCTTTGTGACCCTGAGCACCTTTAGAGCACAGAGCAATGGACTTGGTCTATGTTAGCCGGACTCTTCATAGCAATTATAGCCTTGACTGAAATTCAGTATTACATCCCGGGATATTTCTGTGTTTGGTAGCACCTCAGCTACAGATATGGTCCACCTACAACAAAGTTCTTTATGTTGGGACATCTGGGATTAACTTCTTGAAATATGGTGCCAGGAAGGATTTCGTGTTCCTAAAGAATGGGTGTGTAACCTCTGTGCTTGGTTCACCACGAGGGCCAAACCTAGTGCTTAATTCAACCCCAGTTTAAAGTTAATCCCATGCAACCTCTGCATATTTGTGAAAAAAATAAAAACAGGGATTTTCATGTATTTTCCTACTTTCCCTGAGAAATTTCAGATCGCTTCAAGTAGCTTTTGTGCATTTGGAAATGGGAACTTACCATAAGCCTTTCTAAATCTTTTCTTGGAAGTATGTGGGTGTTGAACTATAAACGTAAGAACATAAATATTTCACTCATTACACAGACCTCACCACACACCACACAACATTTTGTTATGAGTGTGGCCTAGGTGACAACATCCACATTCTGTGTCTCTGTGCACCACAAGAAGCAGGGGTTGGCAAACTACAGAACGTGGGCCAAATCTAGCCCACTGCATATTTTTATGAATAAAGTTTTATTTAGAATACAATTACACAAGTTTATGCATGTGTTGTCTGTGGCTGCTTCTGGCCTACAATGGCAGACTTGAGTAGTTGCCACAGAGACCTTATGTACAGCCTGCAAACTCTAGCATGTTTTCTTTTCCTTCCTTCCTTCCTTCCTTCCTTCCTTCCTTCCTTCCTTCCTTCCTTCCTTCCTTCCTCCCTCCCTCCCTCCCTCCCTCCCTCCCTCCCTTCCTTCCTTCATTTCTTTGAGACGATGATTCGCTCTTGTTGCCCAGGCTGGAGTGCAAAGGCACGATCTCGGCTCACTGCAATCTCCACTTCCTGGGTTCAAGCGATTCTCCTGCCTCAGCCTCCCGAGTAGCTGGGCTTAGAGATGCCTACCACCACGCCCAGCTAATTTTGTAATTTTAGTAGAGACAATGTTTCACCATGTTGGCCAGGCTGGTCTCAAACTCCTGACCTCAGGTGATCCGCCCACCTTGGCCTCCCAAAGTGTTGGGATTCCAGGCATGTGAGCCACCGCACCAGGCTTCTCTAGCGTGTTTTCGATGTGGCCCTTTACAGAACAAGTTTGCTGACCCCCGGAATAAAATGTAAAAGACAGGCAGCACCATAGAAACTCCTGTCTGAAGAGAATT
Source organism: Macaca nemestrina (assembly GCF_043159975.1). NCBI lineage: Eukaryota > Metazoa > Chordata > Mammalia > Primates > Cercopithecidae > Macaca > Macaca nemestrina. The sequence goes on along the minus strand of NC_092129.1, from coordinate 8,035,134 downwards.
TCAGCTAACTGGCTAGATACTGGGAACACACTTAATATTTTTTGCAAGTGGTGGGGGCAAGTAGGGAGTAAATTGTTCTGCTCTAAAGCTCTTCATTTTACATAGAGCGTAGCGCGGTCCTAGATTCAGAAAACAGGGGTTCCAGTAGAAATTCTTCCACTGAACATGTGTCTGTGGGAAACGACTTCACCTTCACAAGAAACCTTAGCTGCTTGACCTGCCTCTTAGCATGGCTGAGAGGGTCAAAAGGAAGAATGGAAATGAATTTGTCTACGAAGTGTTATTTTTGTGGCAGGTTGGGCGTAAGAGCTATGTTTAGCTCTGGACAGCGATATTTTTCAACATCCGTTTGTTGAGGTATCCGTTTAAACTAACAATTGTCTAGTACCTTCCCAATCTACCCTCAGTTAGATTTTCAGAGTAGTTTGTTAGATTATGCATTTATTATCGTAACTCTCGGTTCGCATTGTGTGGGAGAGAAATAGAATCTATTCATTTTGAAACTTGAGGAATGGGAATTGACAATATAGATATGGAAGCCACAAAAGGAAAAACTGAAGAATTGAAGCAGTATGGTGTATAAATAGGGCAATTTTAAAAATATTTGAGTTAGCCAAATAATTTTCTTTTTTTCCTGTTTGTAGTGTTTGGCTGTGTAGACATGACCTTAGTTACATTAACTCATGAAACATCACCACATTGAGAAAAATCTGTATTAAAATAAAATTTAAATGAATTTTCAGTATGAATTGGATGCAAGAACCCATAAAGATGTATTGCCATTATTTCAAACATCATTGAAATTAGACTTAATTATCTGTGCGATTTGCTGGAAATAGCATTTTAGCATTTTTGATCAAGTATATGCCATTAATTTTAAAATAGAAATGTAGCAAGCTGGTTTTAAAACATCCCCCAAAATATAATTTCTAAAGCACTTCTTTGAAAAAGTCTCTCTTCTTCCTTTCCTCATCCCAAATGTTTTGCCATTCCTAACTCTTAAATTGGCAAACAGATTATTTTTGCTTCTTTGCTTATTCCTTTTCAGACCATGACAATTTTGAGTGGCCAGATGGGTTCGGGTGACTGCCCAAGATACTCACATTAGAGGAAGAAAGGAAACAGCTTTGCTCTTCAGTAATTTCAGACTTTTAAAGGACACAGGTTAATGACTTTTTATTATTGGGTTTTTCTTTGGGGAAAAGTAATCTTGTATTTTCTCCAGGTATGCTGGTGTCTATACGGCACATGGAAAAGATGAAATTTATCAAATTAATTCACTTGGATATTTCAACCGAGTAGTCATCCTCGGCAGCACGCTTTGTAAGAGCTCATTTTCTATCAAGGTGACAGTGTTAAGTGTACGGAGCCAAACCTCTAGAGGCTGTGATTTGTGTTTTCACGCTTGCCTTCTTCATGGAAATCTATTTCACACAACTGAAATGCATCGACGGTATAGCAAGGCTTTGCCTCTTGAGCTTCATGATGGGAGCTTGTCCCAGAATCATCTCCAAGGCCTTCCTCCCACCGTTGCCCACGCCAGCGCTGGCATTCCGGCTTCCCACCTGCCTGCTGCCTGAGCCTCTGTTCTGTGGCTCCTGAGCCCTTGCCTTTCAGTTGGTTTTCTTCACTGTCCATCCAACCGACTCCATGCCTCGGCCTGTGTCCCGCACCCTCCCTGCCCTTTGAAGCCTGACCATCCCCGCTCCCCCGATTGCCCATCATCTGCCACACACAGCACTCCCAGGCGACTCAGGGTTCGGGGAGGAGGAGAGCAGACGGAGCCTTGGCTGGCATGGCCTCTGCACAGGGCTGCCGTGAAGCAACTTCGTGACAGCAGTGGAGAGGTGGCCCAGGAGCGAGACAAGCAGGCCCCAGGCCTTGGACTCAGACATGCTGGGTCTGGTCAGGCCCGTGTGGGAACCAGTGTTTTAGGGACTGAGTACTCCCTCGTAGAAAAACCGATCCTAAAGAAGGAGTCAGGAAGACACCAGTGGGCCAAATCAAAGAGGAAGAGAGGCTCTCAGGACATCATGGCACTTACTACTTGGGTTTGTCTCCCGGTCCAGAGTTTTGTGGGCTCATGTCTGAATTTTTTTTTTTTTTTTTTTTTTTAGATGGAGTCTTGCTCTGCCGCCCAGGCTGGAATGCAGTGGCCTGATCTCGGCTCACTGCAAGCTCCGTCTCCCGGGTTCACGCCATTCTCCTGCCTCAGCCTCCCGAGCAGCTGGGACTACAGGCGCCCACCACCACTCCCGGCTAATTTTTTGTATTTTTAGTAGAGACGGGGTTTCACCCTATTAGCCAGGATGGTCTCGATCTCCTGACCTCGTGATCTGCCTGCCTCGGCCTCCCAAAGTGCTGGGTTTACAGGTGTGAGCCACAGTGCCCAACCTCATGTCTGATTTTTAAGAGAGAGAGAGAGAGAGAGAGTGTGTGTGTGTGTCAGAGAAAAGGGGGGAGAGAGAGAGAGAGAGGAGAGAGAGAGAGTGTGTGTGTGTGTGTGTATGTGTCAGAGAAAAGCGGGAAGAGGGAGAGAGGAGAGAGAGAGAGACAGAGAGAGAGAGAGAGAGGAGAGAGAGAATGCTTACATGAGCACCCAAGAGAATGAAGTAAAAATAAAAACGCCAGTTGGTAGATTGTGAAACTCCTCTCAGGTTTGACTTTGTCGTTCTTCCCACAGAGACCACTCCCAGGGTCCCCTTGAATCCGAGCAAGCCTTGTGACTAGGTGCTTCCACCAACAGGACGTGGAGGGAGTGACATTCCCTCAGCTTTCACAGGCGTGCAGCCTCTGTCTCACTCCCTTGGAAGGCTGCCCTGAGAGTGCCAGGGAGAGCACCAGGCCCACCCGCGGGAGGGTGAGAGGCCGCATGGAGGGAAGCTGAGACACCCAGCCAGCACCCAGCACCCCTAGCCAGGCATGCTGGTGAGGCCCACTCAGTCCTTCCTGGCCAATAGTCCAGTTCGATGCAGCTGCGGGAGCGAGCCCAGGTGAGAGCAGCAGAGGAACCACCCACCCGCCGACCCACGCAAGTGCGAACAGCCATAAACTGCGTTTAAGTCACTGAGTTTTGGGGTCATTTGTGGTGCAGCAAATGCGACAGAACCAGGCCGCTTTACTGAAGTCGCAGTAAGATCTGTTGGGATGGCCGGGCGCGGTGGCTCAAGCCTGTAATCCCAGCACTTTGGGAGGCCAAGACGGGCGGATCACGAGGTCAGGAGATCGAGACCCATCCTGGCTAACACGGTGAAACCCCCGTCTCTACTAAAAAAAAAAAAAATACAAAAACTAGCCGGGCAAGGTGTCGGGCGCCTGTAGTCCCAGCTACTCGGGAGGCTGAGGCAGGAGAATGGCGTGAACCCGGGAGGTGGAGCTTGCAGTGAGCCGAGATCCGGCCACTGCACTCCAGCCTGGGCAACAGAGCGAGACTCCGTCTCAAAAAAAAAAAAAAAAAAAAAAAAAAAAAAGATCTGTTGGGATGTGTTTCTACTACTCTGGAAGAACACAGCGTTCTCCTAAGTGCTGAGAGAACTTACTGTCCCAGCATCTGGAACGAGCATCCTTCTCACGGAGGGAGTGTTCTTCGTGCAGTGGGTTGATGGTGGGGCTGTGTGAGTCTGTGAGAACTGCTTTGGGGCAAAAAGGGAGACCTGAGATGCCGACGTAGCAACAGTTTTCTACATGAGGACGCGGCAGCAGCTGGGGGTTAGGGAGGGGGCGGGAAAGACGGAGCTGAGTAGCACTTTGGGAGGGGCCGCCGGTCTGCAAAAGTGTCTGAAGGACTTTGGAGAGGCTCACAGTGGATTCGCTGCAATGTAAATGCCTCGGTTACACACAAAACTGATGCGAGTGTTTGGACACCCTGGGACATCTGACCGACACACGATTTCAGTGCATGAGGACCCCAGAGGTTCAGACTCAGTGCAGGTCTGGTGATGTTGTGGTGGAAGCTCCTTTTTTTCATCGCCCAAAGGAGGCTAAGTGGGTAGCAAGGGCCTCCTGAGCAGGTGTCCCAGAAGAGCCAACCAGAGAGCAAGGAAAATAGGGAGGGGGTCCCAAAGCCCCAGCTCAGCATTCGCTAACGCTGGTGTGACCTCTCTGGTGGGTGCCTGAACTAACTGGAGATGGGGGCCACACGGGGGCAGGCGGAACAGAGATCCACTCTCAAGAGGAGAAGAGAAGGGAAGAGAAGATAGAAAAGTAGTCCTGCAAAGAGACTCGGTTCTAAACTTGGCACCAGTGAGAATGGGGGAAGCAGAGACATGCAGAGGAAGCCAGAAATGCGGAGGATGCTCAGTAAGTGTCTTTGGCTGGAGGGAATGGTGAGTGGGCTTGGGAAAAACTCTGCTAGTCTGTCAATTTCCAGGTGGAGAATTTGCAATAACTTTTCTGGCTGATTTGGCTGATCAAAGTAGGTCCACATTGTTTTCCTTTTTTTTTTTTTTTTTCTTTGAGATGGAGTCTTGCTCTGTAGCCCAGGCTGGAGTGCAGGGGCGTGATCTCGGCTCACTCCAAGCTCCACCTCCCAGGTTCACACCATTCTTCTGCCTCAGCCTCCCAAGTAGCTGGGACCACAGGCACCCGCCACCATGCCCGGCCAATTTTCTGCATTTTTTGTAGAGACGGGGTTTCACCGTGTTAACCAGGATGGTCTTGATCTCCTGACCCTGTGTTCCACCCGCCTCGGCCTCCCAAAGTGCTGGGATTACAGGCGTGAGCCACCGTGCCCGGCCTGTTTTCCTTTTTTAAAAAACGTGCTCCCATTAAGTAAAAAACCTCTTATTAACATTCTTCAGGGCCGGGCGCGGTGCCTAACATGGTGAAACCCCATCTCTACTGAAAATACAAAAAAATTAGCTGGGCGTGGTGGCGGGCACCTGTAGTCCCAGCTACTCGGGAAGCTGAGGCAGGAGAATGGCGTGAACCTGGGAGGCAGAGCTTGCAGTGAGCTGAGATCGCACCACTGTGCTCCAGCCTGGAAGACAGAGCAAGACTCTATCTCAAAAAAAAAAAAAATTTCTTCTGAATAATTTCATGCATCTGTATTAGTTTTCTGTTGCTGTGTACCGTATCACCACACACTTAGCAGCTTAGAAAAAACATGCACTTACTGCTTCCTAGTTTGTGTGGGTCAGGAGGCTGGGTTGTGGGCTGCATGGGGCCACTGCTCAGGGGCTGAGCAGGCTGAAATGAAGTTGGCTAGAGCTGGGTCTCCATGGACACTCAGGGTTCGCTTCTAAGCTCGGTTTTTGTTGGTGGAATTCATTTCCTGTTGGCCGTTGGCTGGGGCTTGCTCTCAACCCATTGAGGCTCCTTGTGGTTCCTTGCGAGGTGGCCCCATAGGCAGCTCACAGCAAGGACGTCTGCTTTGTTCCAGGCCAGCATCTGTGGCCTCACCTTCTTCAGAGTCCCCTCTGATTGGGTCACGCCCATGGGAATAATCTTCTGATTACCAAAATCAGTAGGTGGGTGCCCTACTCACAGAGGCCCCCCTCACACTCCAAGGGAGGGCACTGCAGGGTGTGTATGCCAGTGGGCAGACTCTTGTTGACCATCTCGATTCCTGGCTCCCATAGTATTTATGTGTGAGTAATTTGGTCTCAGGAAATTACTGAAGGTTGTGCCTCAGTTTATTCATGCTCCTATAACAAAATACCTTAGATTAGGTAGTTTATAAAGAACAGAATTTTGTTTCTTACAGTTCAGGAGGCTGGGAAGTCCAAGATCAAGGTGCTGGCATTCAGTGTCTGATGAGGGGCTGAAGACAGAAGGGTCAAAGAGCCTGGTGAGGTCCCACAAGCACCTTCGTAAGGCACTAATCCCAGTCATAAGGATGGAGCCCTAGCAACTGTACCACCTGTTAAAGCCTTCATCTCTTAAAACTATCACATTGGGGTTTAAGTTCCAACATATACTTTGTGGGGGCACATTCAGACCATGGCAGATGCCATTACAGGTTGCAATGTATTTCCTACCTTTCTCATGACAGACCTCAGAAGGACCTACACTCCTGTATGACCTAGTGGCCTCTGATGTTGTCCTCAGTCCAGCCACTTTGATGGTTCAAGGTCAGCCTGCTTATCTGACTTCAAGGTTGAGGGTCTGGAGCTGACGTTCCCCAGATGAAATGGGGGAAAGGCAGAAAGCGTTTTCTCTGTACTTTGGTCCTACAGAATTTACTTACTGACTCCACAGAGTTGAAAGAGAAAAACTGGAGCAAATGAGAGGAACCAGGGAAAATAACCTATCACGCCCTGTATTTGGAAGTCACGCTTCAAGTGACAGGAAGGGACTATCTGCCATCGAGAGTGGTCACAGAGAACATGTTTACCACATCCATGCCCGCCTTTCATGCCAACCCAGCTTCATGGGGAAACCAGTTTGGTGGGATTATCATCTTAGTCCTGGTACATGCTAATGTGGGAAACCAAATATGAGTGGGTTTACATCTTGTTAGGTTCTCCCGAGATCTCTAGATGATATTTTTTAATCTTTTTTTCCTTTGTTCCTCCATGTGCTGAGCTCATTTCAAGCACAGCCAATTCAAAGTCAACCTCTGCCGTCTATCTGCAGCCGGGACTCGGAGCACTGAGGCGATTCGATGCGGTAATTAACGTCAAACATGAAGCAATCCGCGTGTGTGGGTGATCATGTCTAAATAACTCAAAAAGAAAGACCCGGTGTGTTTGGCATGTTTAGATACAGACTCTCACCTCGTTTGCCTTTACAACGGTCTCACAGATTCCAGGTTGGTTTGCAGATTATGAATAATGAGCATATTACTCATGCCCTGAAAGCATGACATTTGCAAATCACACCGTTGTTGCAGTCTTAAGAAATACCACATGATTCTGTTTTGACATATTTTATTTTCAGGAAGGAGAGCAGTTATCTATATGGGCTCACCTCAAAGTGCCTACAACTGATGGAGCATTATCATATTCCATAAATAATTTGGGCACGAGTGTCATTCTAGGTATAAATCAAAAGGACAACTTTTGCTTCCAGATTTGCCTGTGTTTGTAAATTTATATTGTATTTAGTAAGGAAGGAGGTAACCTGCAGAGCTGTTCAAATGGCTTAAAGCTCACTAGCTGTTGGGAGCCAGGCAGCAAAACTAAGAAGCTGTAGCTTTATTGGCTGGTGTTACAAAGAACTGAGGCTTACGAAGTAGATGGGAGAGGAAGCCATTGTAGAAGCTGGCTGTGGTCCAGAGCGGCGGTTCTCAAACCTGCGCGTGCATTGGAGTCACCTGGCAGGACTTGCCGAACACAGGTTGCCGGGCTCCACCCCAGACTCTCTGGTTCGCTGCATTTCTGCCCAGGCCAGTGTGATGCCGAGCCCACGTTCAGAACCCTTCACCGGAGAGCGAAGTGTTCCTCATGGGAAGAAAGTCGGACTTTTCTTTAGGGAAGCACTTTGATGAGACCCTTCCATTGACAAGTTCAAGACTCCTACTTAAGCTAGTTTGGATTCAAAAGCAGAATTCAAAAAGTAGTAAGGCAACATGAAAGCGCAGTTGCACTGTATCATAAAGCAAGGGGAGTTTTGTTGTTGGGTGGTAGCTGGAGGGCAGAGATAGGACCGTGGATGATCGGGAGAAAGGTGAAAGGACCAGGCGTACAGTCTACAGTAAGAAGGTGGCAGACCTGGAATCCACATGGCAAGAAACTTCCTGAGGTTGGGAAGGGCCAACGAATCCCTAGAAACAGTGGTATCAGATGTTCAATGTGAAGTTTTCCTGAACTGTGTTGCTGTTCTTCCTGTGACCCCCAACTCTGAACTCCACCATCATCCCCAGCATTTGCTAAAGATCAGGTCTGTTCACTAGCCACGCTGAGTTCTTTAGGATCTTGCCACTCAGGGTGTGATCTATGGACCTAGAGCAAGTTGGCCTTCCCGAGAGCATCTCAAAAATGTAGAATCTCAGACTCTGCCCCCACCTACTGGATTGAAGTCTGGAGTTTAACAAGATCCCTGTGATGCATTTGTGCATTCACGTTTGAGAGGAACTTTTAAGGCAGAGCTGTCCAGACTTCTGTGATATCACTATTGCCAGGGACACTAGGCTTGCAGATTTAGGGCCCCACCCCAGCCCTTCTAATCAGAGTTGTCCAGAGAGAGGCCTAGGAATCTGTGTTTCTAATTCTTATGACCAGGCATGTTTGAGAGGAAACTTCTTTAAGGGAATGAAGGGGAGCTGTTTGGATGCTTGGGTGGTTAAATCGAGGCAGGGACAGGATGTCAGCCACAGGAAGCACGTAGCAGGTGGGGACGAAAGTGAACAGAGAGTAGGACTTTGTAGTAAAAGATGACAGAAAGACATAAACCCGCTGCAGGAACCTCAGACCGCCTTGGCAGCATTAGGAAAGTCTCTGGATTTCCCCTAGACTGGTTGCCTTCAAGTGGTGGGGAGGGATTTGGTAACATCTGGAGACACTTTTGGTGGTTACAAGTGGGAGATGTTACTGGCATCTAGTGGGTAGAAGCCAGGGATACTGCTAAACCTCCTATAATACACAGGACTGTCCCTCCTACAGTGGCCCCAAATCTTAGCAGTGCTGAAGTTGAACAACCCTGGTCTAGGGCTGTGGCTTTAAGTGTGGTCCCGAACCAGCAGCATCACATTGCCCGGGAATACTGGACTTGTTAGACACGTTAGTTCAACTGTCTTTCCCTGAGGGGGCTGCATCTCAGACCTCCTGAGTCACACACCGTAGGGCTGGGGTCCAGCCATCTGTGGTTCAGCAAACACTCCAGGTGGTTCTGATGCATGCTACAGTCTGAGGACAACTGCGGACATCGGTAGAGTGGGGCTCCCATTTTTGCCTAGACAAATTGCACAGCAAATGAAAGGGTGGCCTAGGAGGCTCAGCACTTGAGGCTGTCTGGGTTCAGCTGCCACACCAGCCAGGGAGTCTTGTGCGACCAGCCTCGTGTCAGCACTCCTGTGACAGGGGTCTGCACAAGGGCTCCGTGCGCCTCCTGGGAGCCCCGGCCGAATGTGGCTTCCTGATTCCACTCAAGACCCAGGGATGTGCAAGCTCCCCGGGGGTCCCCATATTCTCTCCAAGTTTGAAGATGGCTGCTTTGTACTCTGTACTAAAATGAAGGTCACTGTTTCCTCTCGTCCCATCTCTGGCTGTGAATGAATTTTTTTTTTCTGTTTTCACGCTATACTTGATATTCAATTTAACCTGATTTCATGGATTTATAGTGGTGGATATAGTTACCCTCAGGGCCATAATGTTGGCTGTGTTTCTGAACGGAGCCTGCAGCGTTCTGCAGAGGTGCCTTAGGGCCCTCGCCAGGCAGTGGCTGGGCACATTTGCTTTTACGCTGTGCTAGTTCCTGCTCTTCTCCTCCCCACAACCAGACACATTCCATTTTAACTGTTGTGTGAACTGGGCTTCTGAGGGGGGATTAAAGCTTTCTTCTGCTGAAGAAGGACAGCACTTCCCAACTTTTTTTTTTGAGACAGTCCATCTCTGTTGCCCAGGCTGGAGTGCAGGGGTGTGATCTTGGCTCATGGCAAACTCTGCCTCCTGGGTTCAAGTGATTCTCCTGCCTCAGCCTCCCAAGTTGCTGGGATTACAGGCACATGCCACTGCACCCAGCTAATTTTTGTATTTTTAGTAGAGATGAGATTTCACTACGTTGGCCAAGCTGGTCTTGAACTCCTGACCTCAAGTGATTTGCCCGCCTCGGTCTCCCGAAGTGCTGGGATTACAGGCATGAGCCACTGCGCCCGGCCTTCCCAACTTTTTTCTTGTTCAGGCACACACAGAGAACGAAGCTATTTACGCAGGGATAAGCTGAGGGGCTTTGGAGCCTTTGAACAAACTCCTTGGAGGCTGGAAGGTGTGCGTTCAGGCCCACCAGCACCTACCGTCCGACTGCAGCAGCACATCCTGGCAGAATCCTGTGCCCCACATGCTGGTCAGGAACACCCTGTACTGTCTGATTCCTACCGTGACCCCATGTGTGTGAAAGAGTGAGGATCTGTCCTTGTGAGGACATCCCCAAGGACACCTGCCTGTGGGCTGGGTACCCTGGGCGTCCCCAGTAGTGTTGACAGCTCTGGATGGCTCTGGGTGGCCCAGCCTCAGAGCCTTGCCTCGCTCCTTGTTAATGTAACAATTGTCCATGGAACACCTCCTGTGTGATGAATGCTGTGGCAGATCAGCTGACTTCCGGTGGCTCTGTAGCAAGGCTCTTCAGCATGGCGTGTGGGCGTCATCTCCACTCCACTAAAGAGCAGCTAAAGCCCAAAGAGATGAAGTGACTGGCCTCAGGTTACCGGCTCCAAGCTCAGCAAGACGTGCAATCTAAACTCTGCCCAGAGCTCCACCTGAACCCCACCATCTCTCCAAGTGCAACGACAGGTCAGCCTGTGACGTCCGTTGGCTGGAGTGAGGACTGAGCCTCTGTTCTCAATGCCATCAGTGTGGTGTCAACCCCCAGGGCTAATTCAATTCATTTAAGTGAATATTTCTGAATGCTGACTGTGTGCACAGCACTGTAGCAGGAGTGATATACTCCGAGTAGCCGTTTATTTGAACAGGTAGAGGACTTCTCAGTCTGTCTTCTAGTTGTAGCCTTTTTCTTTTGAGACAGAGTCACATTCTGTAGCCCAGACTGGAGTGCAGTGGTACGATCTCGGCTCACTGCAACCTCTGTTTCCCGGATTCAAGCTATTCTCCTGCCTCAGCCTCCCGAGTAGCTGGGATTACAGATGCGTGCCACTGCACCTAGCTAATTTTTGTATTTTTAGTGGAGACAGGGTTTCACCATGTTGGCCAGGCTGGTTTCGAACTCCTGACCTCAGGTGATCCACCTGCCTTGGCCTCTCAAAGTTCTGGGATTATAGGCATGAGGCCCCACACCCGGCCTAGTTGTAGTCTTAATAATGTTTCAAAAAGTGGAGGTTTCAATGCAAAAGACATATTCCCAACCAAAACAAGGACGATATTGGGAAACGTAAGTTATTTTCACGTGAGTTTACGACAGAATAGCTAGGAGACCACCGAATGTTTGTTCCTGTTTCTGAGCACACAGCCGGACTACATTTATCTGCTCTCCTTGCAGTTGGGTATTGTGATGTTACCAAGTTCTGGTTGCCTGCACACAAGCAGGTGTGATGTGCCCCTTCCAGGCCTGTCCCATAAAATGTCCCCACAAGTGATCCTTGACCATCCTCCCTCCTCTGCTGGCTGGACCAGGGGACTTTGGAAGGCATCTGTTGAAGATGGCAGAAGGGAAGGAGGTGGGCCAGCATGGGGGGAGCTGCCTGTCCACCCTGCATGCCTGATGTGGGTTTCTCCTAGCAAGCCAACAGCAAGCGAAAGCAAACGTGTCCTGGAAAAAACCAGACCCTCCTTGGTCTGAGTCCTGTCTCTTCCACGTTAGCCATAAGGCCTTCAGGAAGTTACTAACCAGAGTGAACCTCTGTTTATTCTTCTTTAGAGGGAAGATAGGATCTCTGCTTTGCCACAATGGTGACACTGTGGGAAAGGTCAACTTAGATCTTGGGAATGGTAAAGCAGGAGAAGCTGTGGATGAGTGACTCAAGGACCAGACCGGCTACTAAACTTGTGTAGTTCAGGTGCTCAAGCTTCTAAACACTTCTGGACTAGATGCCATCATTTAAAACCCAGGAAATTTCACATAAAAATGTGGATTTTTCCACTTTTCTTGAAAAGTCAGAGGCTCTGGCAATACCTAGCTAACATTCTCAAACAGCAGTGATTGGCTGGAGCCGAGCGTAGTGGCTTCCTCCCGTGGACAGTCTCTACCACTGCCTTACCATGGGGCCACATTAGTGACTTGCTGGCCTTTACAGAGTTTGAATTTTCAACTCGGGTATTATACATAGGTATGCTTTTGTTATTAATACAGTGGCGTACAACATATAAAATAATATCTACATTGAAACAAATAGGAGCTAGCTATATATTTAGTATCTAGGTCAGCTAATTAAGCTTAACAACGTGTACCAGACTACACTGGGAACAGATGGTTGGACATCTCCCAGCAACAACCATAGATGAGAGGTGAGGATTCTGCTTTTCAAGGGGGACTAACGGGAAGATCCTCAATTATTTGGCATTTTTTGCTCTTGGTCCTTGGCTTCAGGGTACATCTGTGTTGGCCTGAGCCAGATATCATGAGCCTTTGACCCGCTGGAGAGAAGCGAACCTTACCCAAACCTTGGGAAGCTGAGAAACCCATTTAGAGGTCATCTATTTGCTCTGAGCTGTAGTTTTCTCCAGTTTCTGCTAGGCTAGAGAGCAAGGAGTCATCACTGACATTCTAAATGCACAGTGTGTTTAGGGGAGGAGTGTGGGCACCACATTCTCAGGTCTTTTAATAGGGTCAGCCCACAGGAGATGTCCATTATCTTAGTTAGAACCACAGCCCTAAAAACTAAACACACTCCAGTGAAATATCAGAAAAACATGGGCCTCCCCGAAAGTCTTAATATGACTTCCGAAGTACAACACTTATTCTCAAGGACCAATTTTGGCAGTCCAATGGGGGAAAACAGCTTGCAAAGCAGTTAAAAGCCTGAAAGCCAGAGGAAGAACAAAATTTGAGAAATGGATCACTGAGAACAAGTTATGTTTAATTCAAAGAGGAGCCAGAACTGCCAAGGTACTGCATTACTGAAGCTGGAGGAATTGCACTTGCCACTTGGAATATAGTTAGAGACTTGATTTTGTGAAAATGAAGACTCTCCCTATGCAAGCAAAGAAAATAAGATGGAAACATTGGTGTATGAGGAGTCAACTAAAGGATTCCAAGCAATTTATTTCCATTCAGCTCAGTTCAAGAGATCAGTAGTCACATATTATTCTACCTTGTTCTGAAATAGTGTATGTTTCATATTTCTCATCATGGTTATGAATAAAATAAGTCCTTTCTCAGGAAAGTATAAAGAAATTCTTCTTGTTGCAGGAAAACATTTAGGGATTTTGTGTGTGTGTCATCCTTGGGTCTTGTGCAAGATGGAAAGATGCTTTGTGGAAGAGATCCGAGGGGCATGGTGAATGGGAGCTGCCCATGAATCATCTGCACAGACCAGAGCTGAAGCAGGGATGCAATAAGGGATATTCAAAGCAGGCTGACACAGCCAAACTGCAAAGTAATCCTTCTTTTATGCTCTGTGCTGGGCAGTCTGTTGAAAACATGCTTTGCAAATGGGGCTTTCGCAAAGAAGAATCCATAGTAGAGGTCAGAAGAAGGTCACAGAGATGGTCTAAATGTAGGAAATAAGAACCCGGCAGAAAGGTGAAGGCTGTTCTTCTTAAAGTGTGGTCCCCACACCACCACCCCCAGCAGCAGGAGCAGACCCTGGGAACTCGTTGGAAACGCACATTCTTGGGCCCCACAGCAGACCTCCCCCGAACCAGAAATGCTTAGGGTGGAGCCCAGCAGTCTGTACTTTAGCAAGCTCTCCCTGTGATTCTGACGCAGGCTACAGTTCAAGAACGGGGGTATAAAGGGGACCAGAGCTCATTAGTACAGAGAAGAGAAGGCAGAGTGGGGAGTTTAAACTTTGCAGTTCAAGCTCAGGGTTGGCAATGTGCTTCCTCCCATTCCCACCCATTTCTCCCAAGGGCAGGACAGCAGGCGGTGGCAATGCCTACTACAAAGTGAACCCCACGGGCTCATCCCAGCTGCTACCCAGAGTCGCCTGGTGGACTTTCCTAACAGCTTCATGCTGGGCATTCTGATTTAATTGGTGCAGTCAGGATTGACAACATGACCCCCCGATAATGCAGAAGAACTGGACAGGAGTAAATGTGCTGCTGCCCTACCGGGGATTCACACGGGAGAGGCGTGTCCTCAAGGGAAGGCAGTTTGCTGAGGACCATTTCAGGTCACCAGTCCCGGGGGGGCCCCCTGCTATCTCAGGACTCCCCAAAAGCCTCAGCTGGCTGGGTGCAGTGACTCATGCCTGTAATCCCAGCACTTTGGGAGGCCGAGGTGGGCGGATCACCTGAGGTCAGGAGTTCGAGACCAGCCTGGCCAACATGGTGAAACCCCCATCTCTACTAAAAATATAAAATTAGCTAGGTGAGGTGGTGTGTGCTTGTAATCCCAGCTACTTAGGAGGCTGAGGCAGGAGAATTGCTTGAAGCTGGGAGACAGAGGTTGCAGTGAGCCAAGATCACGCCACTGCACTCCAGCCTGGGCAACAGAGTGAGACTCTGTCTCTGTCTCAAAAACATAAAATAAAATAAATAAAAAGTCTTACTTATCCCACACACCTTCCCTTGCCCTTGGTCCTTGCTCAATATGACAACCTCCTTTTTATTGATCTTCGTTAAAGTGATATTGTCCTGGGAGCTGTTCTGGCCTTCTCTCTCCCTTCTTGCCGCAAGGAGAAAAACTTATTTTTCCTTTCTACCCCACTACACACTCAGCTTGATGGCACTTCTACCCCAACAATGTGGGGTTAACATGATTTGCAGCTAAGGAGAAGGGCTTTCTTCCTCTTGGATGTTTTTGTTTGGCTTTAGATGCAAGGGATTTATTTATTTACTTTTAACATTGCTCTCGATTTTGGCAAAAGAAAAAAAAGCTCATTGTAAATTAGTCATATCTTCATTTTTTTTCAACGGCCAACAAACAATAGATAATCAACAGGAATTTCTGTTTCAGAGGTAAAATGAAACTGAACATGTTTTAGGATGGGAGGCCCTGATGTTCTCTACTTGTCTTCATAAATAAGAACCATCTTATTTGTAAGCCTGCCTCTAAAGGGGATGAGAAGATAGTGTGCCTGATGTATGCCACTGGTCCATGTCCCATTTCCCCCAGTGTTGAGACTACTATTCTTTTCTTATACAGGGTTGCAATAGCTTAATTTGTTTCCAGAATTTCTCTCTTCCCTGCCAAGCATTTCCTGCGAGGCACTCTTTCAGTGATGGGAAGTGGAGTTACTTCTCCTTCTATCCCTTCCTTTCCAGATTCATGCACTTCTAATGGGGATGCAGTGTCAGACAAACAACTTTGATCAATGCATATATTGCATGCTGGAGGACGGCAGCTTAGCCCTGGGGTGTTCTGCCTCTGAGCTGGCACTTCACCTGTGCCTTGAGCAGGCTGTTCCAATATTCTGTCTAGAAAGCAACTTCTGGGCAGGATAGTACAGTACACATTATGTGACAAGTAGATCCCTTGACAACAGACCCATTCCCATGCCTCCTTTGCTATAAAGGAGGTTTAGTGATCTGGTACAGTGCTACATGGGATCCTGAACCAGTGTAGCAACACTTTGATCAATCTTAAGTAGTGGTTCCACCTGAGATCCTGCAAGCAGAAAAAGGCAAAACCACAATATGAACACATATTTATTTCTGTGAGACATAACCACAGACCCTTCAAGAATGAAAGGGATTTCATGTGGTCACCTTGCCACCAGATAGAGAGCTGGTCTTCTTGAAGAATGGCACCATATTGGGGCTCACCATTGGTCTCTTTTGCTCACAGGTTGAAAATTCAGTGACAACAGTAACTACGTAAGTCCATAAGAGTCCAGGCCATTGGGCCCATGCATAGTCTCCACCTCTGCCACTGTGACCAATATATCCATGTGCTCATCATGCCACAGGAGCAGTCAATGACAAAGGTTGGCTAATGTCAACTGGCCCATTAATTTTGTCTACTTGTTGAATTAGTACTCCTTCAATGTGGATAATTTATGGCAGTTATTCACATGTGATGCAAATATCTTTACATCGTGTACCCATTCCCAAATGTCCATATGCCTCTATCCCAGACCTCTTTGAACCCCGCCTTCCAATCCTTTCCCATTTCAAGTCCCTGATCAATTAACCAGTCCATACGCAGCTGCCCATGAGTGTATTGATAGTCTAATCTCAGGGCATTTCTCTTGCCACCTAAAATGAATGATCAGGTACATTGCCCAAAGCTCTGCCCGCTGGGAGGGTTTTCCCTCAACACTATCTTTCAAAGATACCTCTCATGATTGTTACACATCTACATACTTAGCTGATTTCATCAATAAGCCCAGCTCTGGCTTTTTCTGCCTCCTGATTAAACAGAATTACTCCCTACAGGGGTAGGCATAAACTGAGGGATAGGTGCTGGTGTAACAGTGCTGGATGCCGTTGAGGTCTGGGCTACCTGCTCATTGCTTGTGCTCTCATTGCTTGTCCTGCTCTTGTTGGAATCCAGATGAACCATCTTACAATGAAGTGTGGCTGAATCTGCTCTGACATATGACTTGGTGGGTCTGAGAGGCCCCAGCCTATCATGGGCAGTCTGGTTACATGGTTACCTGGTGTCCATGGCCAGGCGTTTTGCTTCCACTAGGGCTCAGTAGAACATCAGGAGAGGTTTTTCAAATGACATGTCATTCTCTGCTGCAGAAGACATGTCTTTGGTCCAGAACCACAGGGGACTGCATTGTGATTCTCCCACTGGGTTTGCCCCAAACTCCACATGGCACCTTTTCCTACCACTGATACGTCCAACACAATAGGGTCTGCTGGATTATATGGCCCAAGTGGCAGCATTGCTTGCATTACAGCCATGACCTGAGTCCTTCCTAGAAGGTCATCACTTGACCCAGAATATGGGTCGGAGAAGTATCCCACTTTTTACCACGTTAAGATGAGGGAAAAAAATGCATCTTAGAATTGATGATGGTGAAATAATTAATTTTGTGTGTCGACTTGACTTGGTTATGGTTCCCAGTTGTTTAATCAAACACTAGTCTGGCTGTTGCAGTGAAGATAGTTTGTAGATATTACTGTTTACAATCAGTAGATCTTGAGTAAAGCAGATGACCCTCAAAAATGTGGGTGGGCCTCATCCAATCAGTTGAAGGCCTTAAAAGCAAAGACCAAAGTTTCACAGAAAAAAAGAAATTATCCTTAAGCCTGTAACCTAGAAATTCTGCCGAGATTTCTAGCCTGATGCACACTGCCTGCCCTACGGATTTCAGACTTGCTGCCTCTCAATTTGCATGAGCCAAATTCTTAAAATAAAATAAACATTTTACCTCCATGCCCATATATTCTATTAGATTTTTTTTTTGGACTAGCACGTATGGTGTATATGTCTTTATGGAAAAGAGTAAAAATGAAATCTGGCATGAAATAGATAACTTTCTAGAAAAACAAAAATAAAAAAATTGACTTACTAAAATAAAATTATAATGTCTGAGTAGATTAAAAGAAACAAAGAGTAATGGAAAACATGACTAAAACAACACAGTAAGCACTTGTCTTCCAAAGTGCATACACAGTTTTATGGACCAATTCTATAACATCATCATAAGTACAAATGGGTAATTCCTATCCTAGTAAAGTGTTTCAGAACATGGAGTAGGATAAAAAGTTTCCTATTTTATTTTATGGAGGAAGCATAACCTTGATACTAAAATGTGCCAAAAAGGGTACATCATTAATAATAACAGCAGCAACAAAAACATCTACAGATGAATCCTGCTGATGAATAGAAATATGAATTTTCAGTGATTTCTGACAGGGCCTCTCTAAAGCATAATCTTAATAGTACAAAGTTTGTTTCAAGAGTATAGATTGGTTTGACTTCTAATAATGTAATTTGTTTTATTAACAAGTCAAAAGGAATACCATATCATTATGTTCTATAAGGATATTTTATAACATTCAAAAGCCGTTCTTGGTTTCTTTTAAATACAATACTCTTAATTAATTAGGAATTAAAATTTAATTGAATTATAACCCTGAATTCAAGGCCTGTTGGATAATTCCATATCCAAAGTCTGTCAGATACCCATATCCTGTTGGATAATTCCATAGCATTGTGCCACTAAAGTAATCACAGAACTTGTGTATGCCTTCGTGAGTGTGAGTCCATGAAAACCCATACAGGAAAGCATTTTTTGTTTCTCCTGTTGCCTGCTCAATGGTTGTTGCACAGGAAGGTACAATGTGATGGACAGCCCAGGAAACCCAGTAGATTGCCATCCTTCCTTTCTTCTTGAGTGGCCCTCATTGCTGCCCCTGCTGAGTTGCTTTTGATTCAGTGAGTTACTACCCTTTATTACAAAAATCTGAGGGTGGTTAAAAGGAAACGCTTAATTTTAAGAATTACTGACTGTCATCTGTCCAAATGCATAACAACTTTTTAAAAATCTCATTGAATTTTTGTCATATTTATTTTAGATACCTCTTCCCAAAACTCATTTTCTCATGTTACAAGAGGTTCTTCCACAGCAGAAGAATACAGTAGAATGATAGAATTCACAATGAACTTGATGTAGTTTGTATGTGTGTTCCCTACAAATCTCATGTTGAAATATAACCCCCAATGTTGGAGGTGGGGCCTGGTGGCAGATGTTTGGAACTTGGGGATGGATCATGAGTGGTTTGGTGCTGTCCTTGAGAGAGTGAGTGAGTTCTTGTGAGATCGGTTGTTTAAAAGTGTGTGGCACCTCTCTGCTATCTCTCTTGCTCCTGCTCTTGCCATATGCCATGCTGGCTTTCTGTTACCTTCTGCCACGATTGTAAGCTTCCTGAGGCCTCACCAGAAGCAGATCCCAGCACCATACTTCCTGTAAAGCTTGCAGAATCGTGAGCCAATTAAACCTCTTCTCTTTATGAATCAGCCAGCTTCAGGCATTTCTTTAGTCACACAAAAATGGACTAACGCAGAACTGTTAGAAAACAGATGCCTCTCTAAAGAAGGAGGTTTCTGGTCATTTACCTTTGAATGTAAATAAGAAGTCCTCTCCTCTATTCCATTTTGAACAATTTAATATGTTGTTAATTAAAGTAATGATATACTAATCATGACTTACTCTTTCATGCTGAAAAATGATTTCTTTTCTATTCCCCTAAAGAAACTTTGAAATGAATGAAAATGGGGCCAAAATGGAATCTTTCCAATTTATTCCCTCAATATATTCTGCATCTGAAACTTCAGTAACTCTCTGAAGTAAATATTTGAGTAGGTTTTGGTGTCCATTTCATTTTCTTTAAACTGTGCTGATAGAGAAGTGGGGCTAGAGAAGTGAGCTATGGACATGAAGCCTTTGTAAGCCAGTGGTATATCTGGAACCAAATGCGAGTGTAGACATGACTCTGAGATACTTGACCACCTCCTAGTTATTTCTTAATGGCATCTTGTTTATGCCACTTGGCTCCTTTGGATGGGTCCTAGTTCCACCACTTGGATGCCAATTTCACGGATCAGCACCTCCACCACCACCAATCGCTCACTTCAACTCCAAAGCCTCCTTGAGCATGGTGCAGTTTTGGAAGCTGCGGGAAGTCTGATGAGAATGAACGGGGGCTCACACTGCTGCCTGGTCCATCTCTGATTGGTCTTCAAACTGCCTTCTCCCTGCTGCTGACATTGCGTTTCTTTTTTACTTCCTTTCTTTTCCTCTTCTTTTTTCTCCTCATCTTTTCTTTTCCTTTCTTTTTTCCTTTTCTCTTTCCTTCCTCCCTCCCCTTCCCTTTTTATTCGTTCCTGTTTTTTAAACATCAGATCACAGGGCTGCATAGCTTAAGAAGTCAAATAACTACTACTTCTTCCCCATTTTCCTTTCCCCAGAAACAACAAATTTCAACTCTTTCAGCTGATCCTTACCTTTGTTTCTCGAGGAAAGAAATATCAATATTTCTCATTTTATGTTAATATTAGGCATTATTCATTGACTTCATACAGTGCAAGCTGAGGGCTTATTTTTTTTTTAACACCCTCCTGTCCTACCACACATAAGCACCTCTTCAGGCTCTTTTTAAAAACATTTGCTCAGCTTTCTAGGTACTTATCACCAATTATGCTACAACTCCCTGCTAGCCATAGAAATCTTCTCTCAATATCCTTAAACATGTTTGCAACTCAGTGGATAAGTGCTTGATGGGATGGATACCTCATTTTTCATGATGTGCTCATTTCACATTGTATGCCTGTACCCAAACATCTCATGCACCCCATAAACATACACACCTACTATGTACCTACAAAAGTTAAAGCAATCCTCAGACACATGAGAAAGTTTATCAGCTTCATCTGGAGACCATCTGTGGAGCACTCTGACCTGCTTCAATCTGCACTGATCCCCACCCTTCCAGCCACAAAGCTAGCATTTTTGAACAATTTGTTGCCTTTTGGGAATTACCCTTGGTTGGCTCTCGTTTCAGCTCTCTGGTTTCCCAGACCCTAGTTTATGTCTCCCTCCACCCTTTTTTTTTTACTTTAATCTTTATTTTATGGAACACATCCTCCTACAACTTTATGAGAAGATGTAGTAGGAGGTACATTTCTGGAGAACTTACTTGTCTGAAAATATCTTTATTCTATCCTCATACTTGATTAATGCTTTAGTTGTTACTGTATTCTAGGTTGGAAATAATTTCCCATAAAAACTGTGAGGGATTTGCTCCAGTTTACAATATTGCTGGTGAGAAGCTGGATAGAATTTTGATATTTTGATGTTTTGTACCATATCCGTTTTTTTGTTTATTTTCTTCCTGAATCTATTTTCACCATAGTGCTGGACATTCAATGGTTCCCTCTAATTTGTAAACATGTGTTCTTCATGTTTTGAAAAACCTTTATTTAGTTTTTTTTCTTCTCCATTTTCTCTGCTTTGTCTTCTGGAACTATTATTATTTGGTCATTGGATCTTGTAACTTGTTCTCTACTTTATTTTAATCTTCCTATCTCTTTTTCCCTCCTTCCCTCCCTCCCTCCCTCCCTTCCTTCCTGTACCTTTTAGGAGATTTACTCAAGTTTTAGATTTCAATGTTCTATTAGATAGGATAGATTTGGTTGCTAAAGTGGAGACATAGTGGCATGCACAAGCTCCTTTTCCCTACAAAACAGGCCAGGCATGAGTGGTCAGGGCTGATGTCATGACTTTGAGATATCAGGGACCCAACTGTCTCTACCCTGCAGCTCTCCCATCCCTAAGGTGCTGGTTTCTTTGGTGAAGTTCAGGGTGTTCCACTACCATGTCCATATTCTTGCTCTTGGTTAATGGGGGGACACAGCTTAGATGCTGCACACATTATTTTTGTTTACATGCTCTTGGTTAGAGCTTAGTCACCTCACCACTTCTAACTATGGGGGTGCTGGGATGTGTGGTCTTTATTCTTGAATCTCGTGTTCCCATCTAAAACTCATGGGTACTATTACTGTAGAAGAAGGGGGAGAATAGATATCAAGTGACAACTAAGTGTCTCTGTCACAATTCTCACTTTTGGCAACCCATATATCCATGTACTTTCTTCCCCCACTCTCAAACACATTCACACCTTCCTAAGAAAGATAACTTGAAAATCAAATTCACGGACTGCATGCCCCTTAATAAGGTTCCTGCCTGCCGGCCCACCTTCACTCAATGCCCTGTGGAACCGGGATACATGAGCAGATAACCTCAGCAAAACTCCCACTGAATAAAGGAAGGATAGAGAAACCCACAAGAATTACTGTCCATTGTGATGCTCAAATCCTACTGGAGAATACGTGTTGGTGAGCCCTCCTGGCTACACCTGCTCTCTGGAGGTACAGTGGGCTGGGCTCTTTGCAATAAGACTCTGCACTCTAAGACATGCTTCCTTGCCCATGATCCTCTATGGCTACATGGAGCATGCGCCCTGGAGACCATCCCCTTCTTTGGGACTAATGGCTTTTGTAGTCCATTTCCTGCAGTTTTGGGGAATCAAGAGTTTCTAACTGGTTAGAGAGTTACAGGATTTTGCAGATCAGTTTGTATTTCTTTGGCAATGCAATCTACCCCAAAACGTACAGGTCTTTCAGTCTACTTTATCTGGCCAGTTCCATGTGTAGGAGACAGCCAGGAGTCTCATCTGGACAGTTTTTGAGTTTGATCTCTCTGGGTACTTTTTGCCCCAGGCTTCTGTGTACTTCCCATCTTCTCTTTCTCTCAATGGAACAGTGGCCCCTTGAGGGTGTTTGAAAAAAATGGGCTTGGGTGGAAGGCAACACTTCTATTCTGATTTTTGCCTGCTGGGCTGGCTTCCCTGATCTGCCCAAGAACTCTTCAGGAGAGGTAACTGAGACAGGATTGGGGTCAGGCTTTTCTTTGCTGAGGCTCTCCCTCTTTAGAGCCATCCTGTTATCACTGCTTCCTCTCGGGTCACAGAACCATTTGACATTTTTCAACTCCGCAAAGCCGCCAATGCCCAGACTCTTAGCCAGCAGAGACTGCAGGCTGCAGAAGAGAAAGCTCCCTTACCAGGGTTGCATTTCCTTCCATCTCTGTTTCATGCAGACTTTTCTCGTGCTCTCTCGTGCAGGCTTTTCTGAAAGGAGCAAAGAGCAGACAACACATCTCAGCAGGACACAGTGTGGTGATGCCAGGTTCATTGCCCTAGTGATGGGAAGGGCTTGGAAGGCAGGGTGGTGGGCCCCTGAAGGGCAGGCTGCATCATCCCACTGGCAGCTCCGGAACTTCTGTGTAGGAGGGGTTACAGGTAGGAAGACACTAGGGCACTTGCCCTGCGACTGTGTCTCAGAGTGGCATAGTGTGCAGTAGTCACTGCAGGAAGTTCTGGAGGAGTTGCTGTGGAGTATGGGGGTTCCGCTCCCCCATGCTTCCTCTCTGGGCTAGAGCAAGGGGGGCACCTAAGATGACAAGAGGAAGCTGGATCTTAGGCAGGTGATTAGGGCCAACCTCATGGTTTTACCTGGGATCCACTTCGTTTCCAAATGGACACAGGCAGAGAGAAGCTGTTGCAGAAATGTTTTTGTCCTTGAGGGTGAGTGAAGCTTAGCAGAAAAATTAGTCCCTTTCCCTGTCTACGAATCTTCTCCCCCATTGCTAATGCCTGTTTTAACTGGAGCAGGCCACTGTGGGTCAGGCGGATTCATGATTTTATGGTGAATGAACTAGAACAGATATGGGCTTGCTGGCAGGAATTCAAAGCTCAGACACTTTCCTCAGACCTCTGACTTGCATAATGAACATTCAGCTGCTCAATTCAATTGGGAGCCAGGTAAACAAGAGAAGGAAGGGTGAATAGGAAAAGGCAAATTAAATCATGAAGCAAATGTCAAGTAGAGGTCAAAGTAGAAGTTAGGCCTGACAGGAGGATGATTTTTGATTCACAATCAGTATTTCCTGCTACATTTCTGATGGGATCAAATTAAATTTGGTAAGTGGAGGCTGCTGCACAATAGGAATTTGTAGAATCAGTTGGAGGAAACTCCTGCAACCTCTCCCGCTGAGGAAGGACGTGCCTCTGGTCTTCGTGGATTTACCTGCTGTCCTTCCGCCGCCTGTTCCTGATGTGTTTGCAATCCCCAGCATTAACCGGGATTCCCTGCCATCACCGTGCGGCCTTGCTCAGTTCTGCTAGGGGATCAGGTCTCAGCACAAATAACCCAGCCATCCTCTGCCGCAGCCTTTGGGGACCGGAGACACGGCGGTTTTATTTGTTGACTTCCAACTTCATTCCTGAGCGGTGGGCTTTAGAACGAGCCTGGCCGAGTCTTTTATTCTTGTGTAGACTGGTTTTTCTCTCAGACCAATGTCTCCCAGCCCTAGCAACTCCCTCCTCTGCTCCCGTGGAAAGCCTATGGCCCTGGGAGGGAATGTGTGTGACAAGGACAGAAACCCAGTGTCCAGCCGCAGTGTGTGCGGTCCCCTGGCACAGAGATGCAGATTCAGTGACACAGAGCCCAGGCCACTGAGCCATTTCACTGTTTACTCCTGGGCTCAGAAGTAACATATTCGAGGCATCTCTAAACAGAAATATTGGTTACTCTGTGGATTTGAACCAAAACAGAGAAAAGGCTTGTCCAGAGTCCTCCCCGCACTTCGCGGCAGAACCCAGAGTCCCCGGGCCTTTCTGGACTCCTCCTGGCTTCATTCCTGGACACTGAACCATGGTCCCTGCCCACTGGTTGCAGGGATGACATGGGCACATAGAATGACAAACTCCAAAGCTGACTCAAGGCCACGGTCCAATGGAAAGGGAACAGGAGGGCGGCCTGGGAGGCGGTGCAGAGCCCAGCACTAGGGCCAGTGCGCTGGGGTTTCAGCACCCGAATGGCTGCTTGTTAGTGGTGACCGTGGGCATGTCCATTGTCGTCTTAGTGCCTCAGTTTCCCCAACTGTGAATGGGAGCTAATAGCACCTACAATGAGGATCTGATTAGTTCTACCCATAAAGCCCTAAGAAGAGCACCCAGCTCACAGAAAGTGTTCCGATATTATTGGCGAAACTGAAGATCCTCTTTCCTTGACCTGCAAGGCTTCTATAAATTCATGGGAATAAAGCCCTCCCCTTTGGTTGGGCCGAGCAGAGGCAGCTCCATGGAGGAGGAAGGACCTAAACTGGGCCTTGGGAGATGGTTAGGGTTTTGTTAGGTGAGTAAGACAAGGGAGGGGGCTCTGGGAGAGAGAACTGGAAGAACAAGGCCTGGAGGCATGGGAGGTGGAGGGGCCGCTTGCTTGGGCCCGGGGACTCAGTGCTGTCAGGTCACCCACTCCTGATGGTCACCCTTCTGGGCGAGGAGCTGGCCTGGAGGAATCCTGAGAGTGAATCACGAAGGGCTGCCGTAGCTTCTCATGCAGACTCTGCTGGCATGTGGGCACCGGAGCCGAGTTCATGTGTGGGAGAGAAGCCGCCAGGGCTGGCTGCAGCAGAGAGTTTATTTTGGACAAAAGTGAGGGACGTCAAGAGCAAGCTCGAAGCAAGCAATGGCTGAAGATGGGGAAGGAAGGTGTTATCAAATGTCATCATGGGGAGACCGTGACTGCCAAATGCCAGTGGGATCTGAGTCAACAGTGGGATATTTTGGGGACATCACGAAGACTCTGAAGGCTCAGTGGTTTTTCTCACCAGGACACAGTCCTTGCATCCTCCTTGAAGCCTTTCAGGTCATGCCCTTTGCTGAGCCATCATACGTGCCCACTTTAATGTCGCTGTGTCCAGGGATCCCCCCACTGCTGGTTTGAGACAGCTCCCTCTTCCTTCTACCTGAGCAGTCCTTCTGCAGCCAAGATGAACACTCTGACCCACAGTCACAGCCTCCTCACAATGAGCGTACTCTGCATTGGTCCTGGGCTCCTCCACCAGCCTCACAGTCACAGCCTCCTCACAATGAGCGTACTCTGCATTGGTCCTGGGCTCCTCCACCAGCCTCACAGTCACAGCCACCCAACAATGAGCATGCCCCGCATTGGACCTGGGCTCCTCCACCAGCCTCACAGTCACAGCCACCCACCAATGAGCGTGCCCCGCACTGGACCTGGGCTCCTCCACCAGCCTCACAGTCACAGCCACCCAACAATGAGCGTGCCCCGCACTGGACCTGGGCTCCTCCACCAGCCTCACAGTCACAGCCACCCAACAATGAGCGTGCCCCGCACTGGACCTGGGCTCCTCCACCAGCCTCACAGTCACAGCCACCCAACAATGAGCGTGCCCCGCACTGGACCTGGGCTCCTCCACCAGCCTCACAGTCACAGCCACCCAACAATGAGCGTGCCCCGCACTGGACCTGGGCTCCTCCACCAGCCTCACAGTCACAGCCACCCAACAATGAGCGTGCCCCGCACTGGACCTGGGCTCCTCCACCAGCCTCAGGCCTCATGCCCTCTTGGGATCATCGATGGCTCCTTTGCAATGATAGGGAGAAAGCTGAACCCCTGGGAATATGGTCTATATGGCATTTAGCAGCTTCCTGGGAAAGAGGGGGTGCAAGTGGTCAGACTATTCCTGGATTGCAGCCTTGAAAATAAGGGACAAAACTACAGAATCTAATTTTTGGCTGAAATTTCTCCAAGTGCCATATTCAATGTGACACCAGTCTGTGGGGGTTGCTCTCAATCTTGGTTGGTCAGAGGTATCTGGAATACCCAGAAGGTTCTGTTGAATTCCAGAGAGAAGCGAGGGCCTTCTTGGGGCAGATTGGACTCTCTGGATTTGGGCCTGATGGAGACAGCCATTCCAGGGGCAGCAGATACAGGTAGTCTGGAGTGGGCTGAGAAGTGTCTTGCAAAGCAGCACCCACTTCCATGGGCTGACAGGGTCCTATGCAGCAGAGGGACTGTGTCTTAGCAAATGAACGTATTTTGGGTGAAATGCAGTTCTTCACAAACTTTAAATGCAAGAAGTTAAAGACTGACCAGTTCAGATAGAATTGGCTTAAATAAGCAGACTGGATACCTGGCTCAGAACCTGCAAGCACAAGGATGCAGCAGGGCTGGACCAGGTAAGTGTCTCTGCCCCCAACCCTTAAGAGTTAATCTTTTAGGGCACATCAAAGCCTTCATCAGTCTTGGTTTTTCTTGGGATTAAAATAAATTATGTAATGGATTTTGAGTATATGGTCTCTAGCGCCCTAATTTCTCTTGAAGGAGAGAAATTAGCCAATAGGAAGGGAAATTGACAAAAAGCCTGCATTGACTCCATCAGTTAATCAACAGGGATATATCGGCAAGGTGATTAACTCTACTAGAAGACCACAACTCTGGCCAATTCTATTTTAAATCCAAGTAAGGGTGGTAGAAAATGTATATTTTCACATTTGGCCTAACAGTTATACACATACACAGATTTCATAGACTTGTGCAAAGGAAAGGGGAGAGGCAGTTTGTGTCATTTATTCATTTCTTGAAAAATTAAGTGTTTGCTGTGTCCAAGCCACCATTTTTAGCATTTTGGGACACACACTTTGCACACAGAGACACACACAGACACACACCCAGAGACACTCATACACAGACATAGGCTAATACACACAGAGTCACACTCACACAGACACACCCAGAAATACACACACACACACACACAGAGTCATACACACACAGTCACACTCACACAGATACACAGACACACAGACAGACACAGTCACATACAAACACCCAGAAACACTCATACACACACAGTCACATACAGACACACACACAGACACACACCCAGAGACACTCATACACACTCACAGACATACACTAATACACACAGAGTCACACTCACACAGACACACACCCAGAACCATTCGTACACACACACAGTCATACACAGAGAGTCACACTCAGACACACAGGCACAGTCACATACAGACACACACACAGACACACACCCAGAGACACTCACATACCCTCACAGACATATACTAATACACACGGTCACACTCACACACACACCCACATGCGCACACACACAGAGTTATACACAGAGTCACATACAAACACAGAGTCATACAGAGACATACACATCCACACGTACATACTTATTCTCTGCCCTTCAGGCATTTTACATCTATGTAAAATTTTTGACCTCTCAAGCAAATGCACAACAGCAATTTAAAACAATTCGGTTGTAGGGCAGAACAGTGTGCTCCCTGTCTTTTGGGAGACTGGCCTGGCGATAACTGGGGCTAAGACCATCTATTAGCATCTACTCCAGTGCATGTGTGGTGCTCATCGAGTGAAAAACCACCCGCTCTCCAGGCCCCGCCCCATGGTCCTCCTGGATTATATAATGGACCTCAATAACTCCAAATGAGCTATTCTACTCTGCCATATAATTATATATTTAGAACACATGTAGGGTTAAAAAAAGAAATCCACAGGAAAACACTGAAACAAATTGCAGAGCAATTTCAGTGACTGATTATATTTAAGCTGCAGTGTGTCAGCTGTTCTCATATTTTTTTTTTCAGAGTTCCCAAAGCCGTTAGACAATATTCTGAAGCTATCAAACACTGGTCTTTATTTTTGAATTGAAGTCATTTTAGAAACCATGTCCCTGATCTTTTCTTTTTGAGACTCATAAAGTATAAAAATGGCATCTCACTTTTTTTTTTTTGGACAAGCTTTTTATCTTCTTTGTCCTCTTCAGATAATAAAAATACCAACAATAACAAATAAAAGCAGTTGTCATTTACCGAGCTCGTGTTCTCTGCCAAGTACTGGGGTATGTATTTTATATCAACTCATTTTGGTTTTCACAGCAAACTTAGGAAGGAGCCATGAGTTGTATGAAGTTCCTGTGGTTGAGGAAGTTTAAATATCATATTTAAAGACACACAACTTATAAATGATGAAGTTATGACTAGAACTGGGCTAATTTATTCTTCTAAGTTTTAGCAAAATGACAGCTATAAATTTCCATTTCCTAGAGTATTTTCATATGTGTTGTCTCATCGATTTTTCACAGTCCTGAACATAGATTAAACCTCAGTAGAGTATGATCCCGATTTTACAGAGGGAAACCCAAGGCTCAGAGAAGTCGTGATCTATCCAAACACAGCTCACTTTTCCAGCCTGGCTGGAAAGCCTAGCAGAGAAAGGGATTCTCTGCTAAGATCGTCAAGATGCGGCACAGCCAGCGCTGGCTGCTACCTGCGAAGCTGCTTAGCACGCCCCACTGTGCGCCTGTCCAGGGGAGGACACGCAGCCCCAGGAGTCTGCTTATGATTCCTGCCCCTGCTTCCTCTGCTGCTTGCAGCCAGAGCTGGCTG
Organism: Macaca nemestrina; assembly: GCF_043159975.1. Taxonomy (NCBI): domain Eukaryota; kingdom Metazoa; phylum Chordata; class Mammalia; order Primates; family Cercopithecidae; genus Macaca; species Macaca nemestrina. The sequence continues at coordinate 8,006,662 of NC_092129.1, read as the reverse complement.
GACATGGAGAGGCAGCACCCAGTTCCACTGCTTCCATTCGGCACCAAGTGCCTGATGGAGCCATCCAGTCTCAGCACGAAAGGGGCCTGAGGTGTTGGGGCAAAATGAGGGTCCTTGCTTGAGCTCACTTTGACTCTTCTCACAGGCCAGGGCATGAAGGGAGGGGAAATGGAGCAAAGCCAAGAGACAGGGAAAAGTGTGGGCAATAACCTGGGGACTGAAGGGATGGTTGTGGGGTGCAAGGGGCGGTCACGGTGAAACCCGGTCTTACGGGCACAGTGCTAGTGGGGAGAACGTTAAAGGAAGTCTCTTTAATCTTCAGAATGAGCTCAGAGGTCCACAGGGTAGATATGGAACCCCTATTCATTCATTTAATATATGATTAGATGTCAGTGATGTTGGAGTTACATTTTAGGAAATGACTATTCATAATGGAAGTCCTGGCACAGTTTCTTTCTAATCAGCAAAACGGGGTGGAGGGCTCAGCTGTGGCACCCTCGCAAGAGGCTCTTAATTTACGAGTGATGTTAAATTATGCTGGCTGCCAGATAGTCAGATACTGGAAGTGATACAATAAGTCATTGGGGATGTGCTAGTTCTTCTTTTTTCATTTGACAACCACAGGAAGTGGCCATTAGCCAAGCCATCTGAGAGAAAGCATCTGATTGCTATGCTACGTGCACAGTTTCTTGAGTAACTACAAAAGCCTGACAGGAAGGACTGCAGGGGGTGGGGGTGAGAAGCAGGGTGGGGAAGATAGAGATCTGGGGGTCAGGACCCTCAGAAGCTAACATCGGGATGGCTCACGTGGCTTGTTTTTTGCAGGCTCCCCTGGGACTATTCCAGGTCGGGCTAACCCTAGTCAGGTTTGTCAAAGCCCTACAAAAATAGTTTGTGTTATTTTTGTGGCAAATCATGCACAAAGAACTTATGAATAACTAATTTCTTACTTGGCTCTTTTCTAGAAAGGGTAATTCAATACAATGTGCTTTCTAGTCTGTCACGACTGCATCAGGGCAGAGGCAGATTGCAGGTGAGGCAGGACTGTAGCCAGGACTAACTTGACTGCAGAGGGTAGCCTGTTCCTCAGCTTTCTGAAGCCCTGACTGAGACTTGAAACTGCAGAGAAATTAGCAGGACTCTGGGGAGAACAGAGTCTGCAGAGAACAGAATGGTGTGTGCACGTTTGAAGAACGTATAGTTTCTAACAGCAATTTCAGTGCTCACAGGCAATTTATAAATATTCGAGAAAGATGCTGCCATACTTTGCTGAAAGGTTGACTGAGATGGTATTAGGTAACGGAAGTTACAGACAGTGAGGCCCTTTATGTATGAAGCTGATGTTATAGGAGTCCCCTTTCTATCTGGGCAGTACAAATAGGCTGCAACTTACCCTCCTAGTTAGATCTTAGCCGTCTTAGCTTCCCTTCCTGGCATGGCCAGCCATTGCTGTTTGACCTCTTTGAAATAAATACTTTTATGCCCATAAAAAGAGTGTTTTTTAAAAAAAAAATTTAAGAAAAAAAGACTTTGATTGGATGGTTCCTAAGCTTTCTTGCACATTGGAGTCACTGGGTGATCTTGATAACATTCCAATGCTTTTCAAAGATCATTTTCACCAACTCAACGTCCCTGCATTTTCCAGAGCTTGTTTGTCAGCATTGGGTAGCAGTCAGATTGGTTATTTTGCTGTAACAAACAATCCTGATGTGTCATGTTGGAGGGGCAAGGAAGCACAAGTCCATCTTATTCCCAGAAGGAAAGCCAGAAATATTTGTAGGAAAGTGATAGCTATGACACAGGCATTATTGATTTTGCATTCTTTTAGTTTGAGTAATTCCTTCCAGAATTTTTTCCTCACAATTTTGAGAATTAAGAGATTAATTTTGCTGCCTCAAAATGGAAATGCTTTCTGGAACCAGGAGGGCAATACCTCTGGTTTTCTTAGACACTTTTGTGACCTTTTTCTTAGTTTTGATTACTCCAGCAGTTAGGAATTTTTTTTTCTTTTTTTTTTTTACAACAACAACAAACAAAAACAATAAATCCTACTGGTAGATCTGACATAGCTAGTGATTTTCATGCTTTACATATCAGAAATCTGGGTGCCAGTCCAGGTCTGGTCCAGTGCCATTTAGGACTCAGAGTCCCTCTGAATTTCCGGTCCATTGTCCTTAGTATTGACATCTTTGTTTTCATGCTTCCTGACCCAGCACTGCTCCTTCAGACTTCAAGTCCAAGATGAAGAAAAAAGACATGGGCAAAGGAAATAAAAGAGCCTAGAGCCTTCTCCCTGTATAGTTTTGGGGGAAAGTAATCTTTCCTTTTGGACTTGCACCCTCCATCTTATTGGCCAGGGTTGTGGGCCATGGCTACCTGGATTGCAAAGAAGCCTATCTTGCAGAGGAAGGGAAGGAGAAGGGAGAAATGTAAATGGCTTTGGTGGAGCCGATGCACAGTGTGAACCCTCAGGAGTAGGCAAAACATGTGCTGTAAACTCCAAGTCTAGGCCTTGGGCTGTTGTCCCTGATCGTTCAATAAAACTCTCAAGTTAATTCCTAATAACTTTGTGACTGGAATGGGCTGCAGGTTTTAAGCCACGAAAACAGTTAAATGACCTCACATTGCAGTGTGAGCATCCATTCGGTAACCTGGGTCACTCCTTACCATTTACCCACACCTAGATTTTGGGTCATGGTGAGCTAAGCAGAGTTGGATAGAAATTGAATATCAAAATGGAAAATGTCTATACCAAAGTGATCCATCTGATGAAATTACAGTTCAGAGACATTTTATAATAGGGCTACAGAATATTGAGGCTGGATGGAAAATGTGCAATGGAGCAGTTACAGTTCAGCATCCTCTGCTGAAGTGAAGCAGAGAATTAAGACAATTACCTAGCACTTCAGGCAAGAAGAGGTAGTGCTTGTCTTTCTGAAAATAACCTTCTTGAGTCCTATAGCTTTCCCCAGGCCACCAAAGATAACATGAGGTTATTCCCATATTTCCCCTGGACTATTGAGTTCATTCTGGAGGAAAATGGCTCTCAGGAGTTAATGGCATTAAGATGTGGCCTGGGCTTTTGGCTGGTAGATCTTCAGTGAAAGCAGATGGCCACAGTGGTATTAAAACTAAAGACTGCAGTAAAGCTTTTAATTGAAAACAATTGGACCCTGCTGGATGGTAATTACCTTGGCTGCTTGCAAATAATAGCCTGCCCCTGATGCCATGAAAGAAAAGCTGAGATGGAGTGAACAGGATCTGCTTGATGTGCATCTAATAAGCATGGAAGTCCCCAAACTACTTTCTCTAGGGGTCCTCCAGTAAAAAGAGTTAGAAATGAAGAGGAGAGCTTGCTGTAGCACAAATTGTAAAGACAAAGCATTCATTTAAAAAATAACTGAATGGTTCCACATTTACTTGGAAAAAATTGGAATTCCATACCTTCAGGAAAAAAGAAATAATGATACTTTAAATATTTCTTTCTTTTCTCAGTTAATGATAAACCTTAATGAGGAAGAGGTCTCATTTGGATGATTTCCTTGAAGATCTTTGTGCTGCGATGCCTGAGAAGTCACAGGCATTGGGCAGTCGAGGCTGAACTGTAAGGTTCATTTTCCTTTTCACTTAAAGCTTTAACTTCTCAAAGTCACCATGGTTCAGATAACATTTAAATGTGGATAGTAGATATGCAGGAGGCAGTGATGTAATCAAGTTCCCAGGGACTCAGGCTGGAGGTTAGATGCGTGGGCAAAGTTTGACCACAGGCTCCTTTCTAAAGAGTCTTAGAAGAGAAGACTAGAGGCGGGGTGGGGTGGGAAAGGTCTTAGAAGGCCAAGGGCTGAGTGGCTCTCAGAAACCACGCCTGAGATCTGAGTGGGTTCACTGCACGGGGCTGCAGCATCGCTGCTCCTGCACGGCCTCCAGGTAGTCCAGGGGACCCCACTCACCTGCCAGGTGGGAAAGCCCTACTCCTGGCCTTTTCCTGGATCCTGGCCAGCACTGGGATTTACACTCTGGGTAATCACGCACTGTCAGGAGGCCGCTTCCCTGAACAGCCTTATCTCAGCAGTAAGGGGTACCCACCTGCCCACCGACCCAGACTCGCAACGTTAAGTCGCCTCCACCTCCCCGCGGCTCCACCGCGGCTCAGGGCTGGCAACCGGGAGGATGCTGGCCCCGCCCCATGAGGTCATGCCATCACGTGACTCGCCTGGCCAGTGAGAGGCAAGCGGAAGTGACGTTTATTTCTCCTGCGCGGGAGCTTTGGGGACGGACCTGTGGATGCCGAGGCGTTTTCCGTTCACCTGTGGGACTGGCGATACTCGAGGTAGTGGCTAGTGGAGCCGAGTCGTGGGTGACCTGCTGTGGATAAGTAGAGTAAGGTGCCTCCGCCCAGTCTAAACAGCCCTCCCCAGAGCTGGTGGCTTCCCAGGAGTGATGCCTGTTTGGCAGTGAGGCCCCACGGGGATGAGGACGGAGCACCGTGCAGTGCACTGTGCCCCCTTGAACTCTGCAGATGCCAGGGTGCGATGGGAGCGCCGTGCCAGTCCCAAGGCGGTGCTGGGTGTGCAGTGTGGGGCCTGGGACGTCTACCTTCAGCCCCTCTGACTCGCGCTGGATTTGCTGCCCCGGGCAGTGCTGCAGCGCGAAGGCACCAGGCCTGGCGTGGAACCCGAGCCGACGCAGGGCTGCGGCTGCGTTCGCAGGGAACAGTGACCCCATCGCGCAAAACATGTAACTTAGCTTCACATACACGGTAATCATTTATGGAGCAATAGTAAAACACAAAACATTAAATCCACGCGAAAAAGGGAAAATGTGCATACACGATTTCTTTAAGAAAAAGAAACACTGGCCGGGCACGGTGGCTCACGACTGTAATCCCAGCACTTTGGGAGGCAGAGGCCGGCAGATCACGAGTTCAGGAGATCAAGACCGTCTTGGCTAACACGGTGAAACCCCATCTCTACTAAAAATACAAAAAAATTAGCCGGACATGGTAGCGGGTGCCTGTAATCCCAACTACTCGGGAGACTGAGGTAGGAGAATCGCTTGAATCTGGGAGGCGGGGGTTGTAGTGAGCCGAAATTGCGCCATTGCCCACCAGCCTGGGCCACAGTGTGAGACTCCGTCTCAAAAACAAAGAAACAAAACAAAAACTCCCTTTTTTTTTTTTTTTTTTTTTTTGAGACGGAGTCTCGCTCTGTCGCCCAAGCTGGAGTGCAGTCAGTGGCCGGATCTCAGCTCACTGCAAGCTCCGCCGCCCAAGTTTACGCCATTCTCCTGCCTCAGCCTCCCACCTCGCCCGGCTAGTTTTTTGTATTTTTTAGTAGAGACGGGGTTTCACCGTGTTAGCCAGGATGGTCTTGATCTCCTGACCTCGTGATCCGCCCGTCTCGGCCTCCCAAAGTGCTGGGATTACAGGCTTGAGCCACCGCGCCCGGCCAAAAACTCCCTTAACTGTACTTTGGCAGCTGGGCTTGGCTATTTCCTTCCTAGAATATTCTCGTCTATTCTCTGCAGTCTAAGTTGTGTGCTGTTACGTTTGGTGGACATCACTTTGTACTCATTACATTTAATAGGGGCACAATTCCTTGGATTTCCCGAAGTCTGATTCGTGATGGTTTCTGAAGCAGCTAGTTGATGTTCAGTTCTGGAAAGTTCTCCCTTACAGAGCAGTGGAATACTTTCTCAGATACTTTGTTGCCTTTGACGGCTACACACGTGATACCATTCTGTCTTAAGCAGCAGGTGAGCAGGAGGGGCGCTGTAGAAGTCAAGTTCTCTCCTTCAGAAGGCAAGATTCTCTTCTAACCCTCTAATGCCTGGTCTTGACAGTTCAAAGGTAAGAGCTCTCTGGGGCCTGAGCCAAGCCTCTTCCTTTGGGGAGGGGCCAAGTTTTAAGAAATCTGCCCTCACATTAAAACACAATTTCCCCTAGCAGCACTGACTCGTTGGGCTGTGGGTCCTTGGAGAATAAGTGTCATCCCTCTTTATGTGGTACCTGTTTGAATGTTTGAAGACAGTGACCCTTGTCCTCTGAGTTATTTTCTTCACGCCTTTTTTGAGCATGGGGATGTGGTCTTTCTGTAGCCTTAGCAGTATTCCCAGTATTCCACTGGGGACCAAAGGGAGCCCATGCTTTGAATACAATTTTTAAATCATTCTATTAGTCCTATTTAACCCTGAACATTTCAATTTTGGTGGCAGTGCCAGAATATGCGAATAAAGGACTATAATATACTCCTTGATATTGGATTTTGTTTGAGAAAGATGTAATGGAAAAGCAAGTTAGCTTGAAACATCCCATAATTTTTCATGGGTAGTTACAATAACTACTTGCTGTTGGTATTATGCTATATAATTGCACAGTGTAATTGCTTCTTGTAGTCCTATGGTATCTGTTCTATAGCATTCTATTTTATAGGTATTTTTAAGGTGCATTTCTTATCGATTTGGCATATACACAGCAATAAACTGCTGTGGAATTGATTAGATAGTAGAGTGAAGCTGAAACATTTAGTGCATTGATTCTTAATCTGTAAAGATGTTTATTTGCAGTTCTGCATATATTTATTACTATGGTGTAAGTAATGTTAACATTAAAAAGAATATTTGGGGTGTGTGTGCTTCTAATAATAAACTAAAAGTTCCATTGTGTGTTAGTCCGTTCTCATATTGCTATAAAGAAATACCTGAGACTGGGTAATTTATAAAGGAAAGAGGTTTAATTGGCTCACGATTCTGCAGGCTGCATAGGAAGCATGATGCTGGCACCTGCTCTGCTTCTGGGGAGGCCTCAGGAAACTTTGAATCATGGCGGAAGGTGAAGGGGGAGCGAGTGTATCACATGGCCAGAACAGGAGGAAGAGCAAGTGCTGGGGAGGTGCCATACACTTTTAAACCACCAAATCTCATGAGAATTCACTCCCTATTGCAAGGACGGCACCTGGAGGATGGTGCTAAACCGTTTATGAGAAATCTGCCCCCATGATCCAGTCACCTCCCATCAGGCCCCACCTCCAACTTTGGGGATTACATTTCAACACGAGATTTGGGCAGGGTCACAGATCCAAACTAAATCACACCATTAGCTCTTTCCAGATGCTTCCCAGATGAATCTAGGCCAATGGTAGAAAAGAAAATGACGCCTAGAAGATCTCCTAGACAGGGATGTTGATAGCTTGCATGTTTATACCTTTTCCATGCCTTGTACAGTGCAGCAACAGTGTAGGATCATGACTAATGTCAGTTGATTGAATGACTCTAGGGAGGTTATTGTTGAGTCTTCCAAAACTAGTACAGTCAAGTGGTGAATTTTCTTCACCTTTATTTTCCTTGAGCAAAAATGGAATGATTCCGGGTGCCTCTTTGAGAATGAGCATCCTACTATAAAAGAGCGTTTGTAGGCTTTCTCACTGGGTCCTTGCTGAAGATTTCCTGCAGTTCTTTTTTTGTGGTCTTCTTTAGTGTTTTACTAATGTTTTCTGGTGGCTGCTATAATTTATATATATGAATGTTGTCTGTCTTTAGACATTATTTTATTTTGACTCATCCCTGGTCCTTCTTTCCATTTTGCTTCTATTGGTGACCAGTGGTAGTATGTGGTTAGAATACTGAATTTAATTTTGGGGATGGGTGGCACAAGGAGACTGATATGATGGAATGGAGGCTTGTTCTTTGAAATGACATTAACTTTTCAGGGTATCAGGGAACTATTTAGTGCACTGATCCTTCAGTTTTTGAATTGTTCTCATTTTCTGTTTCCACATTTTGATCTGGTGAGTAAAGATCAGAGTGAAGAGGGGGAAGATGGGATGTGATTGGAGGTGGGAAAGATGGATGGAGAGATGACATGGGGAAAGTAGATCTAGTCTCTCTGGGTCTGGCAAGCTCACAGATAGATGGGCCTCTAAATGGCTGAGAGAGCCTGATTTAGTTTATCGCTGTTAGAGGTAGTTGACTGAGGTAGCCAGGAAACGTTATTCATAGCTCTCAGTAAAGTGAATAATTTACTCCCTTCCCTCTGATAGAATGAAATCTGTAAAGCCTTTGGGACTCTTTGGATAAAGTGCTCTACAAACATGTCAGATGAGTTTTGGTTTTATTACAGAGAAGTCTTGGATGGAAAATGGGAGTTAAGTGAAACATAAGGATTTATTTCCTGAGGGAGCCTCTTTTAACATAATTATTTTTAAGAAAATAAATATGTGATAAAAGAGTTGAAATCATCTACATATTATAAATTTGGTATAGTTACATTTTGATTGCAGGTGCAACTCGTTTTTTGGTAAATAATTAATATTGTATCTGTAGACTTGCAAAATCCCGTATTATCACTTGAATGCAATGATTCTTACGCATGGTCTCTTGCTGAACCTGCATTTACTGGGTCTTACAGGTGTGCACAGCAAGCACACTGTACCAGTCACTGAGCTTTACTGGAAAATGGAAAAGCAGGTGGTGTACATGTGTGAGTGAGTATGAGTGTGACTGCTACGGGAGGAACGAGAAGTAAGGGCAGTGGTGGAGAGGGAGCAAAGGGAAAAGGAGGAGCAAGAATTGGGATTCTTCAGAAGAACTGTCTCCAAGTTCTCCATTTCTTCCTTAGGCTGAGGTTCTCAAATTGAACATGGTGTCAAGAGTATGACCGTTGTTATTGGCAACAGTGAGTCATATTGAAGTGCCCATATATTGTTGAATGGATGGAAACATGATGCAGAGCTAACAAAGCACTTTGTACTCTTTGTGGAATGGCATTATGTTAATGCCATTCAAAATAGAAGTGATATTCAGAAGAAGGAAATGAGAAAAGGCAAAATAATATTTAATAATAGGAGGTGGTTTTGAATGAGTTTAGCATCGTGGCCTGGTAGCATAATTTTAAGTAGATTAGTAAGATTTCTTTTCTTTCTTTTTTCAAAGTTGGTATTTTCTTATAGTTGCTACAATTGATTGCTAATGTAATTGACCAAAAGATATTCTTGGACACTGCATCAAAGTCATAACTGTGGAGGTCAGGTCTGGGCAAGTGAAAGAAACATTTGAACTAAATCATGTATTATAATATACATAATGTATAATCATATATAATATTTTTATATATTATATAATTCATATTTTGTGTATGACATATTACATATACATATTATATGTAATATGTTACATATTCATACATATTACATAAATATATCTATATAATCATAAGGTTGGGCATAAAAGGTGACAGCAGCTGCAGGCCATTCATGCACCTGTCAGCCACCTCCCCAAGAGTGATCCACTAGCAAAATTCTTGCTTCCTGTTCCCATGACATTACTAGAGGTCTTAGTTCCAGAAGGAGGAATGCTGTCACCAGGAGACACGACAATGATTCCATTAAACTAGAAGTTAAGGTTGGCACCTGGACACTTTGGGCTCCTCCTACTTCTAAATCAACAGGCTAGGAAGGGAGTTACAGTGTTGGTTGGGGTGATTGACTGGGACTATCAAAATGAAATCAGACTACTACTCCACAATGGAGGTAAGGAAGAGTGTGTGTGTAATACAGGAGATCCCTTAGGGCATCTCTTAGTATTACTATGCCCTGTAATTAAGGTCATGGGAAACTACAACAACCCAATCCAGGAAAGAGGACTACAGATGGCCCAGACCCTTCAGGAATGAAGGTTTGGGTCTCCAACAGGTTAAAAAAAAACCACGACCTGCTGAGGTGCTTGCTGAAGGCAAAGGGAATACAGAATGGGTAGTAGAAGAAGGTGGTCATCAATACCAGCTACGATCACATGACCAATTGCAGAAACGAGGATTGTAATTGTCATGAGTATTTCCTCCTTATTTTGTTTAGAACATGTTTGTGCATGGATACACTTGTACTAAGAAAATCTTTTATTTCCTTTCTTTTTCTTTTATCATGTGATATAGTATTTATTGACTTCATATCAGCATTTAATTGTTGTTAACTTTATGTAATAGCATTTAGGTTAAGGATTAGTATGCTTCTGGTTTTATGAAGGATAGCTGTATTATATTAGGTGTAATTATGATCTTATTGTCTTTCTTTGAAGATTATGTATGATTTCAGGAGATATGTATGGGTTCAACTTGACAAGGGGTGGACTTGTGATGGTTAATATTGAGTGTCAACCTGATTGGATTGAAGGATGCAAAGTATTGTTCCTGGGTGTGTCTGTGAGGGTGTTGCCAAACGAGATTAGCATTTGAATCAGTGGACTGGGAGAGGCAGACCCACCCTCAAGCTGAGTGGACACCATCTAATCAGCTGCCAGTGTGGCTAGAATAAAGCAGGCAGAAGGAAGGTGGAAGGAGCTGACTTGCTGAGTCTTCTGGCCTTCATCTTTTTCCTGTACTGGATGCTTCCTGCCCTCGAACATCAGACTCCAAGTTCTTCAGCTTTTGGACTTATGCTAGTGGTTTGCCAGGGCCTCTTGGGCCTTGGGCCATGGGCCACAGACTGAAGGCTGCCCTGTTGGCTTCCCTACCTTTGAGGTTTTGGGACTCGGACTGGCTTCCTTACTTCGCAGCTTGCAGATGGCCTATTGTGGGACTTCATCTTGTGATCCTGTGAGTTAGCACTCCCTAATAAACTCCCTTTCATATATCCACCAATCCTGTTAGTTCTTTCCCTCTAGAGAACCCTCACTAATATACCAAGGTAATGGAACCCTTAGACCACTTTCTTTGGAAGTAATAGTTACTATCAAGAAGTTTATTTTACTTACTTATAAAACCTGCAAAGTTGAGTGGCACCAAAGCGATTGATAATTTTTGGAAAACACTGTGAACACACCCTGCTATCCCATAGTTACTCCATGTTCCATCTCATGAGGAAACCAGGCTCTGGGATATTGATCTGGTTTTGATCTTAGGGGTTACACACACAGCTCCATAAGATTATATGTGTGGTGAATGGAGATTCAAATTCTTTTAAATAAATTGGGAATTACTGACAAATTCTTCACTTAGGCTTCTGAATTCCAGATGGATAACACACTCAGGTATTCAGTGGATGCTTGGCTATGAGTGACTAATCCAGATTGCTGGTTTATCAGCCTTGCATGGTAGCTTTGGTTTAATGCTGGGTAAGAAAACCCATAGTTTGTTCTGACATGCTCAAGAATGGTTTGCTGTGGAAGCAGGTTTCCTCTTATCCTTGATGATTTTCAGAAGAGAAGGCTGTGAATCTTTGCTTGGGTAGTTCATTTGAAATAGGTCATTATTCTTCTCATTAAGCACAGACAGGTAAGAATGGTTTCCTGAAACATCTGGTTTGGAGCATTGGCCTCAGGCTCCTACATTCATGGTCATAATAAAATCAGGCCAAACAACCACCTCTGCAGTCATGCTACAGAAAGGGTTTTGCAGAAAAACAAGTAATGTAGCAAAATAGTGACAAATCAGTAACAAAAGACCAACCTGACTGTTGTTGCCTGGCTAATGGGATAAGGTGATTGTGGTTGTCATTTTGTTATGGACAAGAACTATTGCTTTTTTGTTTTCATATACACAACACTTTGAGCAGTAGTTGGTATGTTATTGTCAGTAGGAAGATGTTTGTTGAGTGAATAACTCAAAAAAATCAGAGGTATAACAATAGCAGCATTCTCTGAGAGACTTGACTGCTTATTTAAATATTGCAATACAGCATTAGCCATAAACCTAATATGGAAAAGTATGCAGGGGTTTCCTTGCTATTTCGCCACATAAAGATGGTAGTGGGCAGAATTCTAAGATGACCCCCAATGACCTACGCCCTTGTATAATCCCCTCCTCTTAAGTGTGGATGGGATCTTTCACTAGCTTCTGACTGATAACATGTGGGAAAGGTAAAGGGATTTGTAGTTAAGATCCTTAATCAGTTGACTTTATAATAATTGAAAGGAAGATTGTCCTGTGTGGACTTTAATTTGAGAGCCCTTGGGGTTCCAGTACCAGAGCAGCTAGCAGCCCTGTCCTAACATGGAACAAAGGGAGCTGGATGTGGGTGTCTTCAGTGTGCCCTTCATGGGACACTCCTGTAACCTGGTGGATGGCCTAATGCCTAGTTGTCTGACCCATGACCGGGGAGTTCCTTACATGGGAAGCTAGTTTGTATTGGCAGACACCCTTGTGGCTCTGTGTGACCTGTGTCCAGTTTATGATTACCTCAATCCACCACCACAATAGGAAACAAACTAAAAGATTTTTACTTACAGATCTTAGGCAAGGAGGGTGTGATGATGTGGGAGGGCAGTCCTCTATCCTCAAGTCAGGCAAGGCAGGAATGAAGACTTAGGCAGAGAGAGAGAAAGAGAGAGGCAACTAGCAGTATATATGAGGGAATAGGCTGTGGGCCACTCCAAGTTCAGGGGCAAATGCCTGAATCAATGGTCCCCTTAAAGGAAGTGGCAGGAAAGTGGGGGAGCCAGTCTAATAGGCAGGAGAGATGCCTCTAAATTCTCATCTCTGGCCACCAGCTTGAGCCATGTAGGTGTGGTGTCAAACTGGAAACTGCCAGGGGTCGCTGAGCTCAGATTCTGCTTGAGAAAGTTAAACTTGCATTCAGAATGGATGCTGAGGCAACACAAAATTATAAGAAAGCGTTATAGGTCTGACCGAATCAGGTGAGTGTTCTGAAAGAAACTCTAGGGGTCAGAAAGCTGAAGAAATCAGGGACTCTCCTGCTAGCCTCAAAGAAATGAGCTGACCTGAGTTATACAGCTGCAATGTAATGGATTCAGCCAATAACCCTGTGAACACGCCCAAGAACCCAACCTCAGAGGAGCCCCAGCCCTGGCCAACACTCTGATTCCAGCCTTGTGAGATCCTGAGCAGAGAACTCACTAAGTCATGCCTGGAAACCTGCCCGTAGAAACCATGAGATGAGAAATGTGTGTTGTTTTAAGCCATTCAATTTGAGGTACTTTGTTACGTGGAGATGGAAAATGAATACACAGGGCAGCTCCAGATATTTATGCCATGCCCTGTTGTCTCTGTTTTATCAAAGTGCTGTGTATTTAGTATGTGAGACATAGATAGCAGCAAATGCTAGTTATGCCCTGCAAGCTGTGTTTCCACTCATGTTAAAGTATCATCCTGTGTGTAGCATCTTGAACCAAATGAAGATTTTGGGAAGAGGCTTCGCTTCCCTTTTTTGGATTTTGTGAACCACCAGGCAACTTTATTGATCACGTCAGACTTCAGTGGATCAGTTGGCACATGCAGCAGTCCTAAGATAGTTCCATAAAAGTTCTGTCAGCTTTTTACGAAATGTCACTTGCGATAAAATGTTGATAATTCTTCATATGTATTAGCTGCACTTTCAGTATTGTTCTGGCTGATAATAATGATGGTTAGCTTAAAGGAGCACTCTTCAGCATCATGGGTTATGCCCTCCCTCCCTTCCTTCCTTCCTCCTTCTTCCTTTCTTCCTTTCTTTTTATAAATAAAATAGATTAACTCTTGCTCTGTTGCCAAGGCTGGAGTGCAGTTGTGCAGTCGTAGCTCACTTCAGCCTTCGACACCTGGGTTCAAAGCAGAACTCTCGCCCCAGCCTTCTGAGTAGCTGGGACTACAGGTGAGAGCCACTGTGCCCAGCTGGTTATATCAACTTCTAATGCAACATTTGTCTTCAGCTTGATACTTCTTGGATTGTTGTGTTTTCTAGTTTGGACTTGAGATTATTACGGACATGGCTCTCTCGTGGCTTCTTCTAGATCATCATATGCAATGTGAAGGAACTAGGGAAATTATTTGAGTTATTGGGTCCTTACATTATCTACGTAATACAAAAGTGAGCTTTTGTTTGGGAGGTAGGAAAAAACAAAAGAAAAAAGAAGACAGTGGGTTAAGGCGGAATATGACTTGCACCAATGGGCAACTAGTCTCATTTAACAGAAAATGGAGTTTTCACATTTTCTTATCCTGATTCTTATGAAGTCTGAGAAGAGCTCTCTTCTAGTTTTAGATATTTTTAGTGTGTTTGCGTGTAGGAGACAATCACAACTCAATGGAAATAAGTGGTGACGGATGCTTCAGGAGAGGGATTTGTGTGTAGATTGGCTCTCTGGACCTGCTCCCGTTCCATTTAGAGAGACAAGTTGGGTAGTTTGCACCAATTAGATACACTGATGTGAAATTTGGAAGGCATTAGTGAGGCAGAGACAATTTTCTTGCCCCCTTTTCGTTGTTTGGATTTTTTTGTATAGAGTGCATTTGTGCTCAGGCTTTTGGGTTACAGGAGGCCGTTGTGGTTTTGGCTCTGGTATCAGCTTCCTGGTCCTTTGATGGCAGGTCCTGGAATGTATTCTTTAGCTTGCAGCTCTAGTGGCTTCAGAAGAAGGAACTTCCCCTTGAGGGTAGTTCTAAATTGTTACCGGAGTCGTATTTGTAAGTCCAACCTGGAAAGGTTCTTTCAGACCCTCTGGCAAATTTTAGGCCCCTCATTCCATGTATTCAGTGCTTTACAGTTTAAAACACCTTGAATAACTTTCCCTGAATACTGAATCTTGATGCCTATGTGTAATTTAGCATATGCACTGAATGTTTTTTATTTATGTATCCTCTTTTATTGATCAATCTTGCAAAAGGATTGTCCATGTTTTAAGCCCTTGTAAAAATCCAGCCTTTGGTTTTGTTAGTTCCTTTTTTTGTGTGTATTTGTTTTCTATTTCATCATTTTCTGTTATACTTTCAGTATACACTGTTTCATTATTTCTGTTTCATCATTTTGTGTTCATATTTCCCTTCTAAATTTTTTAAAGTTTTATTTTGTTGTTATATAACTATTTAAGTTTTGTACTTGGTTCATTAACTTTCAGCCATTTAAAAACTTTTTTCTAAAATAAGCACTCAAGCCTATACATTTCTTTTTGAGGATGGTATAATTACAACATGTGAGTTTTGGTTTGCGATATATTTATTATTGTTTAGTTCAGAGCATTTTAAAGTATCAGTTATGGTTTATTCTTTGAGCTATTTAACAAGGTGTTTCTAAGTTTACACATTGGTGGAGGGTGTAAAAATTCTTTTCGTTTTTGATTTTTAACTTACTTGCACTGGGTCAGAGAATGTGGTTTGTATTATAGTGATTTTTAGACATGTGTTGAAGTTTTGTTTATGGCCCAGGAATGTTTTTATAAATGTTCATGTGTTCTTGAAAATACTTCTGTAGCTTTAGGAAGCAGATCAGCATAGTTATTTATATTATTCAAATATTCTATATATTTCACTTTTTTATTGCTTGGTCTACCAATTATTTAGAGAGGAATGTTACAATTTCCCTCTGTATTGGTAGATTTGTCAGATTATCTTGAAGTCCTGCCATTTAAAAATATATTTTGCAGTTATATTAATAGGTGCCTAGAAGGTTAAGATTTTAGAAATTTTCATAATAAAAAGATAATAAAATTGATCATTTTATTATAGCCTAATGGTCCCATTTATGTCTAGTAATACTACTTTAAAGACTGTTTCTCCTATTAATACCAATTATTTTGATTAGTATTTTCTATGTTTTTTTTTTTATTTTCAACTTTTCTAAGTCTTTCTGTCTTAGATGTGTTTCCAGTATACTGTGTGCATATGTATGTATGGGTGTGTGTGTATGTGTATTTTTTTTCCAGCTATACATATTGTGGACTATATATATATATATAATTTCTCAGAAAGATCCAGTCTGACAATCAAAGTCTTTTAACTCATGAGTTTTTTTGTCCATTCACATTTATTGTGATTATAGATATAACTTATTTATCTTGGCCATTTCATTTTTGTGCTTTATATTTGCTCTGCTTTTTATTAGTGCTTTTCTTTTTTGTTTATGTTTGGATTGACTGGCCTTTTCTTCCTTTTCCTTCTTTGTTGTAATTTTTTCCTATACTGATTTGAAGTAATGTATTATCTTGTAGTGATTTTCCAAAAATCGCTAAAATATATTTAAGCTAAAGTCTAAATTCAGTTAATATCTTTACTTTCCTCCTAAAGAATAAAAAAACCTTAGAATGTCTTAATTTCAATCATGATTGTCCCAATTAATATACTATTGTTCTCCAGTGTTTTAGTATTTATTTTTCCTACTTGAGATTTGTTGGGTTTCTTGAATATGAAGATTTATGTCTGTCATTAATTTGGAAAAATTCTCAACTGTTATCTCTTCAAATATTCTGCCTCATTGTATTATCTCCTTTAGAAACTTCAATTAGATGTATGGTAGGCTGTCTCACTCTATTACTATGTTTCTCAATTCCTTGTTAATATTTTCTTTTTCCTCTTTATAGCTCTGTGATTCATTCTGGAATATTCCTTCAAGTTTATTTTTCACTTCACTAATTCTCTCTTCAGAGATGTCTAATTTTCTTTTTTAACCCAACCTTTGCATTCCTAACTTTATTATATTAAATTTATTTTGTGTGTTTATTTTATTTTCTACCTTTTCCAATTTTAGAAGATGTGGTTTTTTCATGATTGCTAATTTTGCGTCATAAGTTTGGTATTTTCTTTAATTTCTTCAAACATACTAGATATGTGTATTTTTTTTTTTGATAATTCTCAATTCTACTTCTTTGTGGGTTTGCTCATTTATGGTAGCTTTTATCCTTGTATTCATTGCTCGACTTTGAATTGTGAAACATATTACTTGGAAATTAGTGTATAGGAATTCTTTGAGGTCTGGGTTTAAGGTTTTTGTCCTGTGTCTATTGAGACTAATACCACGGATCACAGAGCTACATAAGTAGAGTGAATTCTGGCCCTGAACACAGTGAGTACCAGAATGTGGTTAGACGTTCTCAGGGAATTTTCCTGCCTCCATTCAGAGCCCGTGCTGAAGCAGTCTTTCATGCTGCCTTCTTCTTGCGGGTGTTGTTTACCGAGGGTACTGGTGTTCATTGTGTGGTGGCCTCTGATCTGATTTAATGCCTTACATATACTTGCTCTTCAGTTTTCCGCACTCAGCCCCCAGACATTAGCAGATCACCGCATCTTTCAGCTTTAGCCCTTGCTTACCTCTTTGTATTCAGGATTTGTCATTGTTTTTGGTATGTGAGAATGTTCTTTAAATTTTTGCCAGGCTAGTTCTAAAAATAATTAAAAATGAATATTTTATATATTAGTTTTAATAGGTTCGTATTTGGAAGCTTTTAAGCATATGTCATTGTTTTTCTTAATGAAAATGGAAAGTACCAGAGTCCTACTGGAAGTTAGGTTCATTTGATGCAGGTAATTAGGCTGTAACTTCCCTAGAACATCTATAATGCAGGACTTCATGATGAAAATAGAAAAGGATACATGTGGGAGTTTAACTCAAGCTGGAGAATTCCGAGGTTTCAGTCACTTAAACGGAGTCAGAAGAAGAGGTTATTGTTCTGTTGTTATTTCTGTGGTCTCTTCAGGTGTAAGTCTGCCTGGAGAAAATAAAAGTCTTCATAACAAAAAATAGACACTAATTAATAGAAGAATGAGCAGTCTCATGGAAACCTCCTTCCTTCTTTATCATAGTCTTTATTACATCAGACATTGCCATGCAAAGGGTCTGCAAAACATTTGCAAAGTGAAATTTTGAGCCTTACAATAGAAGCAGGATTTATGAAATTACTGAAAGTGATATTGGAGAACTGTTCAAATCTTGCGCAAAGCCCTTGAAAGATGAGTTCCTGAGAAGGCTATAGTAGCTAACATGTGAAGAGTAGAAAATTGATAAGGACAGTGATGTGATAAGTTTCAACAGATCAAGAGAGGGATGCTTGGAAGCACTGATGAAATGTGCTATGATCTTTTTGCAAAACTGAGCCTCTTTTTGATTGGGCTGAGGAAGTTGGGTATAAATGTAAGCTGTCATGCTCAAACACTGCCCCTGTCCATACTTGATGCATTGTTTAATAAAAACCTAAAAAGATGTTAAATAGAAACAAAACAAATGTGTTTTGATTTCTAGTTCAAGATAAAACCTCAGTTGAACCGTTTGATCATTCAACTGTGAAATATTTGTTTCTATTTTAAGTGGATTCACTTAAGGCAGCTTTTCTTTCTGTACTAACTTAGTGATAATGAAGCCTCCTGAATGGCAAATGATCTGTAGCATAAGTCTGGTGTAGTCTCCCAAGTCCTTTGTACGATTGAAGCTCGTAGGCTGGGCAAGAGTACATACCATGCTGGTCTGCATGCCTCTTTTTACTTGTGTTGTCCAGATTTAGATGACCCTTTTCTCTGTGATCTGTGCACGCCTGCACTTGGAGGGTCACTTTGGTGTATGAGGACCTTTATGACCTTTCAGGGAAAATTCAGTCTACACTGATATTCAATATTTATGCAGAGTATAAAATGCTTCCCCAAGGTGTTCTCCTCCATTATGGGCTATAAATTGCCCTACCAGTTTCTCTGGAAATGCCATTTTGCCCTGCATGGGTATATAGATCAAATTGGATGCTTTGGCAGTTTCTGCCAAGTCTCTGTATCCAGTCATTGACATGCTGTGGTAATGGAGAATGTTTTCTCTTGTTCAAAGGTTAATGGACACAATAACTGCTTGTTGGGATTCAGGCTGAGAATGGATTCTCCAAATTGGGTAGAGACCCACTCAGTGTCTTGACCCTTCCTAAGTATGTAGCAGAAAGGCTATAGCAGTCCTTGGATATTGATATCGGTCTTTTAATGCCCAGTCTGAGGGGCAGATTAACGGTTAAATGTATAAACTCAGGGGTCTGAGAGCCTGCGTCTGAATCCCAGTTCTGTCACTTACTAGATGTGTGGCTTAGATATGTGACTTAACCTCTTTGTGTTTTGATTACCTCATTTACAAAAGGAGTATGATTATTGTTTTTACCTAATAGATTTCTTGTGAGGACCAACATGAGCCACTGTTTGGGATATGGTTAGTAAGTGTCAAGTAAGTGTTAAAATAAATTATATAAATCACAAAGCTGAGAATTGTGAGATTTTAGACATCATACTGAGAATTAATTCTGAGATTTTAGACATAAAGTCACATAGAACAGCTGAAAGGAGTGTGTGCACGTGTGCGTGTGTGTATGTGTGCATGTATGTGTGTGCACACGTGTGTGTATGTGTATGTTTGAAGATGATCCTGAATTAGGGAATACTCAGCAGCATTAAACCCTCCTCAGATGTCAGAGTCCAATATTGGCACATAGAAAGTGAAGGGAATATTTGCTGGGACTAGAGGATTCTAAATTATTCACGAAGGCTTTGCAATCTTGAATCCTTTAATTCCATCACATCTCCAGTACAAAAGGCGAAGCCAATGTTTTCTGGTTATAGATTTTGTAAAATAAAATCCTTCGGTTGTGCCAGCCTGGTGAAACCATTTTAATATGAGGTATCAGCTGCTGTATCTATTGCTTCAATTAAAGCCTACCACTGGAGAAAAACCTGGGGAAACCCAACTCCATGAAAAAAAAATCATGAACAGAGGCGTTTTTAATCTCTGGCTGTGCTGTTAAGCTTATGGGACTGTGCTTTGGGATTTCTATACAAAGACAAAGGCTCAAGCTGGTAAATGAATTCTTTCCTAAGTGAAGCAATACCAACTAGTCCTTAGAAATGAACACTTAACATTTTGGGGATTTTCTTGTTGGCCCAGTGCCCTCGTTACCTTTCTGGCTTCTGTGCCTTTTTGCCCTTGTGGCCCTTGCCTACCACCCCTCCCCTCTGTTCTTTTCTCACCTCTCCCACTCCAGAAGAGAGTACATCCCTTCTCAAGGCAGGTGCCCAGACATGGGCGAGTCCTGTCTCCCCACATGGACTCTTACAACACCATTTCCCTACCCTTCATTTGACATGTGGGATGCGTTGTTGGGTCCTGTCTGTCTCATATTATCAGCTATAATGTGACTTCACAAGGATAAGACTTCTATTTACTCTTCATTAAATTTCTACACTTGCAAGCATAACAGATGCTGAATAAACAGTTACCAAAGGATTTGATTCTGGGACCCTCAGTTCCAGTCCTGGCTCTGCCATGAGCTTGCTAAAGTAATTTTTGATGTATTAGCTACACACACTGTTATACATGCCTTAAGTAATCATAGTCATAATAACAGCAAAACAGGTAACACTTACTGAATTCTTCTTACGTTTCAGTATTCTAAGCATTTTACATGTGTTAGCAAATTTAATCCTTACAAAACATCTATAAAGTAGGTACTGTTTGTCATCATCATTTTATAGATGGGGAAATTGAGGCCCTGAATAGTTGAGTAAGTTGCTCAAGAACACAACTAGTAGTGACAGTCCCAGAGTTCAGACCCAGGCAGTCTGGCAGCTCAATTAGCTGACTCCAGTAACAACAATAACCTCCCGTGGCAGCTTTTGATGAGTTTACTTGACGAGGCTGCAGTCCAATGATGCAGTCGCACACTGGTGTTGCTGTGAAGGGATTTTGCAGGTGTAATTGAAGTCCCTACTCAGTTGACTTTAAGGGAGGTTATCCTGGGTAATTGGGACTTTAAGGGAGGTTATCCTGGGTAATCTGGGTGAGCCTGACTTAGTGGGCCCTTGAAAGCAGAGCTGAGGCTTTCCCAGAGAAAAGACATTCCACCTGCCAATCCAGCAGCCCTGTCCTCCCCGTGGTCTTCGTGTCCTGACTCCTGTCCTGTGGATTTCGGTGTACCCAGCCCCCACAGTCCCATGGATGGTTCCTGGTCCTCGATCCTTCCATGTGTGTCTTGTACTGGTTCTGCTGCCTTGCTTGGACCCTGACCAGGACACACTGTGACACCCACCTAGCACTCCAGAGTTTGCCTGGAGCTGTCATAGCCCTCATCCGGGAGCACACTGTTCCATTTAGGGGCTCTCCAGCATGCCTTGTGCCTCTCATGAAGATCTTTCTCCATTCTGTCTGATGGGCTCAGAAAACTTAGAAAACTCCTCTTTCCATTATAGGTAATTCTGTCCCCTCCCCACACTGGACTGGGAACAGCTTGAAGGTGGTGTCCTGCCCATCTCTTGCGACTGCCATCAGAGTCAAGAGTAACTCTGGCTCATGCCAAGTGCTCCATGTTTGCAGATGTGAAGGATTAAATATCTTGGGCCAAGATGAAAAAGGTGACCTTCTGGCTTTTATGGGCAGGAATTGCTTTTCTTACGGGGTGCTGATACGTGCTTTTAAATCTGGGAGACAGCAGAGCTAGAAACATTAGGATTGTGGTAATTCACTAGGGATATTTATTCTAATGATTGACTTTCAAATTTTACCCCTTTAACTGCCATGCTTAACCTTTATTCTCCCAAGTTAAAATTTACTGCATTTCCCTAGGTTTCAGAAGAAATGAGTGACTGTGAGTATGTGTATGTTTTGCCTGGGCACAATTGTTCATTAGTGACCTAAACTTGCATGAATAAATGTCCATTCACAGTAATCAGAGGTTATTGTGCATTTATGGAAATAACCAGATCAAAGAGGCCTTTCTCCAGAATATCGAGGTCACAAATTAATTGAAATATCATCAGAGTAATGTTTTAATTTTCTCTCTCTGTTCTGTCCTTTTCTCCTTTTGTGAAACAAACAAACATGACCTCCTCTGGTTTAGTAATTGTGTTTTCTGAAATAGAGGTGGTAGCATGAGAGTATTCATCAAAAAGCAGTGAGCTGGATCAGACCGAGGCACGATGTTGAGAATGGTATTTCTTTGATCATGTTCCAGGGCAGAGTGGCTTGGTTTTGTGTCCTGGGCTCAGGATACAGAAGGCGTGCCCACTGGGTGGGACTGCGCTGGTCTGTGTGTGTGTACTCATTGCCATTCCCTCACTTGATTTTGTGTCCTGGGCTCAGGATATGGAAGGCGTGCCCACTGGGTGGGACTGCGCTGGTCTGTGTGTGTGTGTACTCACTGTCATTCCCTCCAGCATGTGGCGATTTTATCAGGGAACTTTACTGTAAATAAACATGATCGAGTGAAGCGTCTGCTTCAGGGTAAGACAGATGTGGGTGCCACACAGTCTTGCTGCAAATGCATATGTCAGCTGTGCCTGTTTGAAGAAAATTCAGCCCCAGGCAGTGTCTGATGTATATGGGACATGAACTGTGCATTTCCGCATGTGGACGACTCACGTGGTCCTTCCAGGGATAAAAGTCTCTTATGAATGTGCTTGAATGGGATTAAGCACAAACTAGTTTGGAATTTGAGGGATAAAATGGTGTTGGTGAAGTTCACTTCAGTAGTTTTCTCATAAAAGTAGAAGAAATCAGATACTCTTGATTCTCCTGCCTGCTCTGAACATTTGTGTGTGCACGTGTGTGCAAGTGTAATAGCCAAAGATGTGATATCTTGATTTTGACTTCAATTCTTGTCATTTCAAGGCCTAATTCATTTTTATCTTTCCTAAGGATAACCCATGACTTTTTCAAAATCGTTAGAGAAAGAAATGATCTTCCTTAATGATGTTCTAAAAACAGAGGAGAGATCAAATAAAGGCATAAAGGCATTTATAAATATGCCCTCTCCACTCTTGAGCTCACTTTAAAATTTTCTGTTTAAGCTGTTGTATAAAAAAATACCCCAGTCTGCTCTGAGGGCTACCAATGTTTTAGAGATTAATCAAGCTTGGGCTCTCTCAAGGCATCAACACTTTCAGAAAGAAAGAGCTTACTATCTTCTTTCTTGAAATTTGTGGCACAGAGTGGGAAGACTGACAAAAGTTGGAGCAAAACCCAGTGTGCTTCTCTGTCTTTGCAGAGAGTATTTCCCCATGTTACCAGTAAGGAAACTGAGGCCTGAGGAGCTTAAAACTCTTTTTATACTCTATTGCTAGAGATTAGGACATGATTGTCCCCAGACAGGGCTGTTAGGAAAGAAAGTTCACAGCACTTCAGGAAGCCCGTAGGAAGCTCCAGATGAAAGGCACTGGGGAGGGAGTGCAGCGTGGAACATGACTGAAGCTCAGAATGGAGCAGACTGAAATAATTGAGATGCTTTTAATTCACAAACTAGGTTAATCTGGTGTCCATCCAGATATTGAATTTCAAATGAGAAGATTTCAGCTGTAGCCAGAGGTGATTTCTCAGGATTTTTAGTCTTGTCTGAGAAAAACAATGAGGAAGTCATGTTTAATCAGCAAGTGGTGGGAAGAGCACTGGCTTGGGTTGGCCAAGCCAGAGGTGAAAGCCCAGGCCTGTCACTCACCAGCTCTGCAGCCCCCACTTGCCCAGCAGATCTGGCTCTGCTTTTGATCATCCTCCATAGTATGCCACGTAGCAGGCATTTAAATAAGCATGATAGTCCTCTGTTAGGAGATGTGGAAGCCATCTCCATGAAAGTGGCACACCTAGTCACTAATGGGTGATTGCTCTGTTCTGATGGACAGTGGCTATTTTCATATTTAGATGATTCCGCAGGGAAAACATTAAATTGCTCAGAAGGCTTGAAGGATTTCACTGGAAGAAAAATAATAGTTGAACCTAGTGTAGTGTTAATCTGTCCCTTAAAATGAAAAGTTATATTCAATTCCATAAAATGTCAGTCAGATCATTTATTCTACCTATTAAGTGTGTCACGAAGCACTCACAGTTGAGTGGGGGAGATAGACTCAACAAACAATGTAGTGCATGGTTAGTTGAAGCAAGTGACCTCAGACTTTGGTGGTGGAGGAGGGAGCTGGGAGAGGCTTCAATGTTCAGACTACTTTTGAGCTGAGTTTTGAAAGATATATATGGATTTGCCAGGGAGAGGTGGGGAGGGCAGGGGTGTTCAGAGGAGGAATATTTTTCATAAATTCAAGAGGGGACTTGAATTCTGATTCTGGCTGGCCTTGCATGTTGGTCCTCCTTCCAGATGTGATGACCAGAGCGTCAGATTCTTTCCCTGAGGCTCAGTAGGTAAGTTAGTGCCCTGTACTGAGAGCCAGGGTTAAGGATGGAGTGGAGTTCTTTTTTTCTGGTCATAGTGGCACCTCTTAAGTGAAGACGAAGCCATGGACCAAGAGACCCTGGAAGAGTAAACTTAAGGTAGGTCATGGCTCCTCCTTGTAGGGGCACAGGCTGATTGCATAGCTGGCGGGGCTGAGACAGCCCTCCTCGACTCATCAAGCCATGTGCCTTGCCCATGGCTGTGCCCAGCTGGAGAAGGGGGCCAGGCCCAGGCAGTTCTTGGTGAGGGATCCTCAGGAGAGCAGAGTCCTGTTGGGTCTTCTCTCAACAGCTCCCGAGTGGAAGGTCTGTTTGTGGCAACCCTGTGACTCTAGGTTGGCTCGGAGTTGGAGAGGCCCGCCTGTCGTTTCAGCAGTGCAGTGGTGTTCACATCAGGCCAGAGTTCTGGGGTTTGTGGAAGGACTTATGCTAAACTGGAAGTCAGGGGACCGCTTCACATCCTTCTGCTACTGGGATGTAATGAATATATAATTTGCCTTTTATGGAGTGACAGTTTTCACATCACAGTTTACTTTTTCTCTTTTCACCTGTCTTTATGGAGTTATCTTTAGAAAAGAAAGTCTGCTAAAAAGAGGCTCTGAAAGCAACAGTAATGTCTGCCTCAAAATTCAGTATTAATATTTCTAAGCAGAATGAAAGCAAATTTAACTTGTCATCTAATTTGTTAAAGATAAAACCCTCAAAATGTACTTGACATCTTAATTCAACACAGATGTTATAGACTGGATCTTTTAAACACCGTACAACCACATGCATGTTTGTTTATGTGTGGACGCACACATATCTCATATGAACCCCCTCTGTCGGTAACTGGGAGCAGGCTAACAAATACTCTCTTTCACTGTTTCCAGCTGAGTTTGGAGAAAGGTGATGCAACTATTGTTGTCCTCTAGTGTGCTATTACAACACTCATGCTTCTTCCAACATTTATTGGACACTTACTCTATACCAGTATTTTGTTAAATGCTGTTTTATTTAGAATGAATGCCTATTTATTCTCTCATCTAATTCTCACAACCAT
This sequence comes from Macaca nemestrina, assembly GCF_043159975.1. NCBI lineage: Eukaryota > Metazoa > Chordata > Mammalia > Primates > Cercopithecidae > Macaca > Macaca nemestrina. The sequence goes on along the minus strand of NC_092129.1, from coordinate 7,981,759 downwards.
CATACAAAGCAGGTGCTGTTCTTACTCCCATTTCCCAGTTGAGTAAGCCAAGACTTAAGGAGATTAAGTGAATTTTTCAAGATGAGAGGCAGCTAGCAAAGGGGACAGTCTGATCCAGCCATCTGACTCCTGAGCACAGGGTCTCAAGCCCTCTTTTACTTAAGCTCTCCTGCTGGACTGAAAGCTCCATGCCTATCACAGTATATGTAGATAATGACAAAGGTAGTTAGTTGCATTGAATTAAACTACAGAGTGTTTTACTTCTGTGCCCCAGATGATTAATGGGCATCATTGGTTCTCAACTGAGGCCATTTTGCCTCTAGGGGACGTTTGGCGGTGTCTGGAGACATTTTTGGCTGTTGCAAGTTGGGGAGGAGATGCTACTGGCATCTGGTGATTAGAGGCCAGGGATGCTGCTGAACATCCTACACAATTAAAAAAAAAAATGTCTCACTGGAAATGCCAGTAGTACTGGGGTTGAGAAATCTGGTGTATATCAGTTTTTTAACTTTTTGTGATATACAGAGGCAAGATTATCCCCAACAGTCATAGCAGTGAAAGGTTTATGCTTATCACATGTTTTCTAAGGAGGTTTTTTGGAGCATTTTCATTGTTGAATCCTATTTTTCAGCAATTGCCAGTTGTTAAAAATCAAGACTCATCTCTGTCATTCTCCCAAGACACAACATTAGCAGAAGCTAGGCTGATGCCTGGTGTCATGGAAATACTGCACCAACCAGAGACACGTGGTTTTGTTTAGGGCTTGTGCATTGTGAACTTGGTCTACATTTTTCATTGTATAGCATTGACGCTTTAAAGAAAAGTATACAAGCATACTTTTAGCATCTCTACTTCCTGAATAGCTTGTTTATAAACATGGGCCAACTGGATTAAAGTAACTGTATGTGTAGAGTCACCAGGCACAGTAAAATTATCACTAAATTCTACATATTCTTTACGTTCACTTGGAATTATAAAAGCAGATGCTACTCTTGTATGCTTAACAGTATTTGACTAGAATAAAATAAGTTCAAAGGCAGTTTTTTTATTTTTTATTTTTGATACTTTGAATGAGAAGCTTAAATAGTGGTATTTAACTACATTCATAATTTACCTATGAGCTCTCAATATTCTATACCATTGTAAACAAACAGTCCTGTAAATAACGTCTTCTAGATAAATATCTCTTTGTAACAATAAACTGTGATACCCATTTCTTTTTTATTTATTTATTTTTTGGAGACGGAGTCTCGCTCTGTCGCCCAGGCTGGAGTGCAGTGGCACGATCTCGGCTCACTGCAAGCTCTGCCTCCCGGGTTCATGCCATTCTCCTGCCTCAGCCTCCTGAGTAGCTGGGACTACAGGTGCCCGCCACCTTGCCCGGCTAATTTTTTATATTTTTTAGTAGAGACAGGGTTTCACCGTGTTAGCCAGGATGGTCTCGATCTCCTGACCTCGTGATCCGCCTGCCTCGGCCTTCCAAAGTGCTGGGATTACAGGTGTGAGCCACTGCGCCTGGCCGATATCCATTTCTTATGAAAAAATTTAACCACGGATCCCTAGGACCGCATTGCTTTATCTGCAAACCTCTACTCAATTTATTAGCATTATGCTGCTTACTATAATCATACATTGGTGTTTCAGGCATGGTGCTGTGGTCAACTCTGTGGTCCCATTGGTCTTGAAGTGTGCTTGTGTTTCCTGGGTCATGGGTCTGCTGTAGTCTTTGCAGGCACCCAGCACACGAGGGTGGCACATGAGAGTCACTGAATACATGCTGGCTAACCAATTTCTGCTATTATGTGGATTAATTTCTGGCTTCATCATGTCAAGTTCATAAATTAGACATCAAAAATTATAAAAGAGGCAATATGTTTTTAAATATATAATATGGTATTAAAATATTAACTCCAGATTTTGTCAAAACTTGTTAATGTGTGATTGGATTTAAAAATGGAGGTTTAGACTGAAGCATTAGTAGGATAGAGGAGAGATGGCAAAGTGAGTGGGAGACGAGTATTTATATGCAGAATTTATAGGAGAAACTTTGCAAATGGATTCCATGAGCCTTGGACTTCTAAACCACATAGTCTAAAAGGGAGTAGAGGGAAGATGTGTGAACGCTTGTGAAGAGATGGGTGTGGAAAATGATGTGGCTGTGTTGTGAATCCTTATTCCGTCACAGGGAGGAGGTGGCTGGGGGAGCCACACCCTTCGTCTGTAGCCTAGTGAGAGGGTTTCCATCAGCTGTTGCAGGTCCCTTGAAGTGTGTCACCTGGGAGACGCAGAGTACTGCTGCCTGAAAAGGATGAAGTGGGGTCTAGTAAGAGCATAGAGATGCCTGGGATCGCCCTGCACACCCAGTTTTTGGAGCAAGGGATGTATCATTGTCTTCCAATCCAAATACTGGCCACGTGAAAGAGCTTGTGTGGCACTGTCCCGGGTCCTGCCCAACAGTGCTACCTAGAAGGTTGGAGGGACCCCAGCAGCAAGGAACTGAAAGGGATGCTCCGTTTCTAGGAGCTGCGGAAGGATCTGAACATATTGCCCCCAATCAAGCTGCATTCACGTGAGTAAGCAGAGTGTAGGAGAGCAGACCCAGAGATGGGAACCTGAAGAATACTGTGAGGTCCCCATGAAGGCATAAAACCATTCAGGCTAGCTAAGAATTGCCCACCCCTTTCCCAGACTCTCCCAGGTATGAAATACCATAACATATTGGCAAGTTGATCAAGAATCATAAAATGGATATTCCAGTTGCAAACCTTTTTTCTCGTAGTATACATGATGCTTTTTAAGTGAACCCATGTCCCGCACGCCGACACACGCACAAATACCTATAGCACTCACATCTGTAAACACTCAACACCCAGGAAAGCCGGTCTGTATCCCCAGGCTGACCACAGATCTGTGGCATCTATGGGCCAGTCTGATCAGATTCCCTCTTAAGAACTTAAACTGGAAGGAAGCAAAGAAAGTGTTGTTACTTTGTAAGAGAAAAAAGAGACACCGGAGTTTCTGTGGCTGCCAATGGTGGAGCGCTCATGTGAAGATCCACCTGCTTCCGCCGTGGGAGTCCTGGAATCTGCTTCGGATCCCACCCTGCATCCTCTTCTCCAGCCGGAGGGCAGTTGCTTGTCACAGCCTTATTCTAGGGCCCCATGAGGGGGGTCTGTCATCACCCCTTACATAAACAGCTCCTTGTCTGTTCCACCTAGAGGGAATGTTTGTTCCTAGCAAACAAATGAGCCAAAACTAAAATGTGCTAAAGGAAGGAAAACCTCGGTACCTGTTTGGAGAAGAAATGAAAAGCAAATTAACTTCTGAGGTATTTGGAATTAGTTTGGGGTTTTGTTTGCATGTTTGGGTTTCACTAGAAACCTAAACGAAAGGCAAAGTTGGTATGGAAGGATGACTCATTTCTAATTCAAAGTGTTTAAAAACGTCCTAGTTTTCAACTCTCCCTAAGTCTTAGGGATTCCTGGGGCCTCGTTTAGGCTCTAGTGGGGCTGAGAAACTCCCTTAAGCTCACTGTCCTGGACGTTATGTCTGAGAACTATTGGCCAGAGATTCTTACAGGGTTATTACACTAATCTAGTGGGACACCTGGGTGCTTTCACGAAAGGGACAAGATCGGTTCTCAGTGCTATCATGATGCGGTAATTTAAACAGCCCATTACACTGTTCATAGCAATTTCCCCCTTTTATACTTGAAATGGAGCTGCGGTTGGGCAAGTGTCATACATAATCAGATGTCAGAGCTATGACCAGCATTCTCCAGTGCTTGTGGCTCAGATTTATGCCTATCCCTTCGGGACTTCCCTAGTTATTACAAGAGCCCCTCTTATCTGCAGGGGATTTATTACAAGACCCCCAGATGCCTGAAACTGAGCATAGTACTGAGCCCTGTACACCCCATTTTTTCTTGTACACACATATCATACCTGTGATAAAGTTAATAAATTAAACATAGTAAGAGATTAGCAACAATAACTAAGAATAATTACAGCAATGTAAAAATTATGTGAATGTGGTCTCTCTCTCTCAAGAAATACTTACCTTTCTTCTGATGATATGAGATGATAAAATGCCTACCTGATGAGAGGAAGTGAGTGAATGACATGGACATTGTGATATCGCTTTAGGACGCTATTGACTTTCCGATGAAACCTCAGGAGAAGGATCATCTGCTTCAGGTGGCCCTGGATCCTGGAGCCTGGGTAATGACGACATTGATGGTTGGATGTTGGAAGTGGACGATGTTGAAGGTTAATGGGCAGGTAGCCTCTCCACCTTGGATAAGCTGGACAAAGCGATGACTCACATTGCAAGCAGGATGGAGCAGGACTGTATTAGCGTTCTCTAGAGGGACAGAACTAATAGAATAGATGTATATATGAAAGGGAGTTTATTAAAGAGAATTGACTTGCACAATCACAAGCTGAAATCCCACGATAGGCCGTCTGCAAGCTGAGGAGCAAGGAAGCCAGTGGTTAACTAATCTGAGTCCAAAACCTAAAAAGTAGGGAAGCTGACAGTGCAGCCTTCAGTCTGTGGCCAAAGGCCCGATGGCTCCTGGCAAACCACTGGTGTAAGTCCAAGACTCCAAAAGCTGAAGAACTTGGAGTCTGATGTTCAAGGGCATGAAGCATCCAGCATGGGAGAAAGATGAAGGCCAGAGACTCAGCAAGTCTAGTCTTTCCAATTTCTTCTGCCTGCTTTATTCTGGCCATGCTGGCAGCTGATTAGATGGTGCCCACCCAGACTGAGGGTGAGTCTGTCTCTCCCAGTCCACCGACTCAAATGTTAATCTCCTTTGGCAACACCTTCACACACATACCCAGGAACAATACTTTGCATCCTTCAGTCCAATCAAGTTGACACTCAGTATTAATCATCACCGGGACTGTGTTTCATGATGCTACTCAGAATGGTACAAAATCGAACACTTATGAATTATTTTAGAAATTTTCGTTTAATATTTTCAGACAACAGTTGACTGTGTGTAACTGAAACTGCAGAAAATGAAACCACAGATAAAGAGGACTACTGTATGTAATACCTAAGGTCATAATCATGTCTTAATCTATGGGACAAGTGAGAGGCAACTTGGTGATGTGGTGTGTGAGGCTTAGGTAAGACCCATCCCTTAATGTCTGTCTTACATGTCTACGGTCAATGCCAGAAATCCATTCAGTGTATCATTTCTCTAGGCATATAGTGAATGAATTAATAACTGCATTCATTAAACTAACATTATGTGTCTTTTCCTGCACACAGTACTAGTAAAGAAAGTGGGGAGATAGAGAGGGGAGAGAGAAAAATGGCCTAGGGACCGTGGTGTGTGCTTGTAGTCCCTGCTACTTGGGGAGCTGAGGCAGGAAGATTGCTTAAGCCCAGGAGTTTGAGTCTAGCCTGGGCAACTTAGTGAGACCCATCTCGAAAAAAAAAGAAAAGAATTTTAAAAAGTACAGCTTCTATGTAAGAAAACAAAAACTACATAGGAGAAGTAAGTTCTAGTTTTTTATACCACTGTAGGATAACTGTAATTAAGAATGCATAGTTTCAAATAGCTAGAAGGAGGATATTGAATGTTCTCAACACAAGGAAGTGATAAATGTTTGAGATGATATGCTGATTTCCCAGATCTGATCACTATAGATTGTATGTATCTGGACATCACTATGTACTCTGTAAATATATACAATTTTTATGCATCAATTAAATAAAATAGAAAAAGTAAAATGTTTAAGATGCAATTTCTTCCCTCATGAAATCAGCAACTCAGTATATACATAGTCATAGGAGGATGAAAAAAATTTAGGGCCTGAAGGAACAACTTGAAATAGTAGGTATAGGTAGAATGCAGAGGGCCTTACGGGGAGAATCTTGGGATGTCGGTTTTGAAGGGCAGATTGCAGCCAGATAACGAAGAGTCTCACATGCCCTATCAGCCAGAGCCTGGTTAGGGAGCGAGGACCACACTAGGTGTTTCAAAGAAGGACTTTCATATGGGGGGTTGATCTCGTAGGCATTGCCATGAAAGGGCCAGAAGAGAACACTGAGGTAACCCTGACAGCTGCAGGTGCCACCTTGAGGTCTGGGAGAGCAAGGGGAGAGATGGGGTTTTCAGAACCTGGAACTTGGAGAGAGGACTTTATAGAGGGGGGACACAGGTTTCCAAGGAAGGGTTATGACCCAGCTGCTTGTAGGACTCTGAGGAACTCAGCTAGACTGTTTCTGTGAACACAGAAAGAAAGTGGAAGCTGGAACCTTTGGTCACTGCTGGACTAAAGTGCCCCTGCGGGGGTGATGCTGACAGGAAGCAAAGAGAAGGAAGGAACCTCCTTCTCCACCCACTTGATTTAGCGTTTCCTTCTAGTGTCTTCTAGTTACTTGGCAGAACCTAGTTCTGCCAGTTGGAGGCAGCTGGCAAGGGGGCCTGGGAAGTGCAGTATACAGAGCCACCGCCCAGTGTCACAGAAGGGTTTACAAGGGTGCATTTGGAGCTGAGAGCCAATAGCAAAGTAACCAGGTCCCTGGTGATAGGAAAGACTGACAAACCTATTTTGTAGGAAATGGGATTCATCAGCCATTTTAAGCAAGGGTGAGCCATGAGCTTGGCACAGATGCAGAGGTCACATTGATTGAGGGATGAGACCCTAAGGTAGGGAGGCTAGTTAGGAAGCTGTGGCAGGTTGCATTTTCCAGCACCTGCTATCTCCCATCCCATTCACTCTTCTTCCATTGTAGCTTTCTCACTTCTCCAAATGAAAGGTGACGTCTATTCACCCTCCTGTTGAACTGGGCAGGGTTACGACTAGAGTGGAAGAGACGCTGTAGGGCTTATGTGATTAGGCAATGAAAGGCTCTATACCTTTTTGCCAGTGTTCCTTAAGTTGCTTCCTTTCAGAACCAGCCACCTTGCTGGGAGGAAGCCCAAGTAGCCATAGAAAAGAGTAGGTCTGGCGTTCCATCTGATAGCCAGGGTCAACCTTCAATAAAAATTAAAAAAATTTTAAAAAATGAACATAGCACATAATGAGTTTGCTTCTGGATGGGTGGTATTAAGAGGTGTATGTGGTGGGAATTGTGTTAACTGTTTGGGGACATGGGTCTAGAGCTTGGTGGAGAGGCAGGGTGTGAATATGGGGGTCATCGTGGACAGAAGGCAAATGAGCTCTCCTTGGAAAGAAGAGTAGAATGAGGAGAAAGGGATCAAGGACAGAACTGCGGGGGAATCTGACATTGAAAAAGGCAAGGGAGAAGCAGAGAATTAAGAGGAGAACCAGAAAGTTATCTTGCTGAAATCACTGATGAAGAGAATTTCAGAAAGGATGGAGTTGTGGTGCTGAATTCTGCAATCAAGTGGCTAGAAGAACTGGAAAGAGTTCATGTATTAGCTTCCCAGGGCTGCTGTAAAAAGTACCACAAAATGGGTGGCTTAGAGCAACAATAATTTGTTCTCTCATTGATGTGGAGGCTAGAAGTCTGCAATCAAAGTGTTGGCAGGACCTTGTTCCCTCTGGAGACTCTTAGGAAGAATTTGTCCTTGCCTCTCTAGCTTCTGGTGGTGACATCAGACCTTGGTGTTCCTTGGCTTGCAGATGTGTCACTCCAGTCACTGTCTTCATTGTCCATTGTGGTCTCCCTGTGTGTTTCTCAGTGTCTCTTCTTTTTTTATAAAAACACCAGTCAGATTAGATTAGGGCCTACCCTAATGACCTCATATTAACTTGATGACATCTGCAAAGACCCTAATTCCAGATAACCTCAAATTCACAGGCATGGGGTGGATGTTAATGTCTGGGAGACACTCTTTAGCCCAGTACAGGCTATCTTTGAAGATTGTTACAGAGAGAGTGGTCTCCATGAGTGGTGTGGGCAGATGTAGGTAGCATTGATGAGAGGGGTAGGAGATGGAGCACGTGGACAGCTCTTTGAAGCACCTGGCCAGGGTAGAGGAGAGTGGAGGTGGCATGCTAGAGAGACAGGTAGAGGTTTTTCTTTTTTCTTTCTGGATGGGAGCAACTGGGGCAAGTTTATAGGCTGGGGCAAGGATCCAGTTGACAGAGAAAGAATCATGGTTTGAGTTAGGAGAATGTCAATGGGTGGAGTCTGGTCTGGCAGAAGAAGGATATTGTGGGATCTCATTCAAGGTTGGAGTTCATCCAGAAGGAGGAGGACCCACAGCCCTGGATGGAGACGTCAGCCTGAGTGCTGTGCTGCCACAGACCCAGGAGCAGATGGGGCCGGATAGGCTGCAGTCACAAAGGAGCTGCCCTTTTTTTTGCCTTCTCCGTGGTCTAGGTCTGTTTCATTGTTCTCTTATTTTTGAAGGTAGCTATGAAAACATATTCCTGCCATCTGGCTCTTCAAAGGCATTGCAGGTCGCTGGCTTGTTCCAGAGGCCACGATGAAGCAGTCAGTGCCACTTCCAGGGCTGGGATCAGCTCTGCTAACAATAGGCACCCCCGGTTCCTGTGGGAGGCACTTCCCCTGCACACAGAGAAGAACTGGGGAAAAAGATGGAGAGGACAAAGCTGAGGCCCCATAACATCGTGAAACGAGTGGACTAATGTCAGGCCCAGAGCTTTATTTATTTGGGGGTGGGGTCATGAATCCAGAGTCCTTTTGAGAGGAGGTGGAGGAATTTCACATGAGTAACTGTTGGCATGGATCATTTCTGTTGGCATGAATCGTTTCTGTGCTCTGAGCACCATGGGCTGAGGTTTCCCATGAAGCACACTTTCTGTTGATTTTTCTTTCAGGATGGTGGCGTTGGAGGGTTCTGAGGGAGTCCATTTTCTCACCCCTTCTGAATTCTGAACCTGTGGAAAAAGATACAGAGAATTCAGAGAGGGGTCAAATTTGCTCTTGGCTGGAAAAACTGGATTCAACGGCTTGTTTGTGAAGCCCAAGTGAGCGCCCTACTCCCTTTCTCCTGAGTTGAACTTCCCAGCTGAGCCTGTGGGCCCAGCAGATGGGCAGGGCCTGCTGTCCAGGGTATGTGGCCTGAGGGGACAGGCAGCTCGAGAGAAAGCCTAGGAGAGCTGCTTCCCCAACTCCCAGAGGAATGAGGACCGGGGTTGTGGGGTGGTTGTGGGATGCGTATTGTCCCATCTCATGCTAATCTTCTTTACTGTCCTCAGGGAAAAGCTAAAGAGATGAGGAAAGGCAGCTGCTTCTTCCTCCACCCTCCTGAGAAGGCGGCAGTGTTGGTGGATGTTCTGATCTCGTGGGTGGCAGGGAGGTAGGAGAGGGTGCTCTCCTTCAAACACTTTTTCTTGAATACACATCATGAGATAGCTTCCATGGGGCAGCTTATTACTCTAGGTAAAATCAGTGACCTGTGCAAGACTTCATCTTCTTGGGAGAAAGTACAAGAGAGGGAGAACCCCTGGGGTGCAGAGCCAGACAGCTGCTTTCCTTTCTGGGTTTGCTCTATCCTGGGCAATGGGGTCTTCAGCAATTTCCTCAAACCTCCCAGGGGCCACAGATCCACAGTCTTTAAAACAAAGGTGAGAGAACTTTGTTTAGGAAACATGTATGACTAAAGAAAGGCTCACTAAGTCAGTCAGGACAGGCTGAAAAACTGACAGTGGTTCTTCAAATGAAGCAGAGATTGGCTGCTGAGGGCCTGTGGCTCAGTGCGCTGTGCAGTGGATACAGCTGTGGGAGTGGTCCGCTGTCCTGTGTGTGCTTCTTACAGGTGGGGGGAATACTTGCCCCAAACCCCCACTGCAGGGTGCTCGTATTTCCTTGATTCTCCTGAACCATACTGGACTCAAATATTTTTCCCTTACACGTCCCAGATTTTAGTCTGGGAAATATCGTAATGATTTCTAAAGCCAAAGATAAGGTGAGCTTATGAAAAGAATGGGATTTCTTAGGAGAAGAGACTGCCTTGGAGAGTTTCCCTATTCCTGGAGAATTAATTAGCTGAGGCCCATCTCCTCACTCTTCTGTGAATGCATCATGTCTATCCGCTCCTTTCTGTGAGCTCATGTTGCTTTCTTTGTCTGAAGTGGCTTCCTTCCTCTCCACTTGTCTCCTCCCAGCCTGACATTACAAGTGCACATTCTGCCTCATCCACAAAGTTCCACTTGAGGATTCCAGCGCTCCACAATAGCTCCTCTACTTCTCCAGTCTCCTAAAGCACTTACAATCTGTACCATGTAATTTAGAAGTTCATTATATCCCGTCTTATTTTGTTCTCTAAGTGTTCATTGTGCTGGTCTTGTCTTTTTGTTGAATATAGCATTTTTTGAGAGCAAGGTCTGTTTTCCTGAGTGTGTGGACTTCTTGTGTTTCCACAGCTGGGATCTACTTCCCAACCTTGAGGAGCATATAATCTGGTAGAGGATGAACCTATGAATTTATCACTTGACCAAATATGGTAAAACTGGTAGGCAATTGTGAGCCATCCACCATGGGAATTTGGGAGGAAGGAGACTGACTTTAGGCTGGGGGGTTAGGTCCATACCTCCTCAGAGAGGAAAACAGCAGTGCAGTGGTGGCTTAGGGATTACATAGCAATAGTGCTGACTTTTAAAGACTGAGATGGATGTTGAGTGAGGAAAAGAGGTTATCCTATGGAGAAGAAATTGCATGTGTAAAGATCTGGGGCATGTGTTTGGGGAATAGTGAGTAGTGTATTTTGACTGATGAATAGTTTACATTTGGTAGGAGGTAAGGCTGGATATGATCAGAGCTGTACTTTGGGAAGATTAGTATGACATGAGGTTTAGAACATCCTGGAGGTAGAGATAGTAGTTACAAAGCAACTACAACAGCCCAGGTAAGAGATAGAATGGCTTCAAGTAGGTGGTAGAAGTGAAAATAGAAAGGGACAAGTGGTAGCCACTTACGAAAACGGAGTTGAGAAAATGATAAGTTCAGTGTGCAGTGGAAGCTGAGAGGAGTTTCAAGAAGGGCAGGAGTAAGTGAACTGTGTCTATTGCTGCAGAAAGGGTAAGAAATTTGCATCTGGTTGTTAGATGGTTAGTAGCAGGTCATACCTTGGTGGAACCATATGCAGATATGAACACAAAGAAGGTGATAACAATTTCCACTTGACCTTTGCAGTGATCATCTCATTTGCTGTGAAATTTCATGTCATAATTGTTATTTGATGCATAAGAAGTGACTTCTATAATTAGTGTCTTAAAGTATCATCTTTTTATGTCTCACAGTTTTGTGGATCAGGAATTTGGGCGGGCACTGGCCCACGATTCTTCTGCTTCACATGGAGTTTGACAGGGATCACTTTGTGGCCATTGGCAAGTGGGCTGGTCCGGAGGGTTCAAGATGGCTTTACCCATGCCCCTGTGGAAGAGTCTGCTGGGAGGCTGGGCTCGTTTAGGCTCCTCCCCTTATCAGTACACATCAATCCTTGGGAGCCACGCAGACCCTTCTTTAACTTTAGCTCTTTGAGAGGCTGTCTGGAGCTCTGGAAGCCATCTTTTTAACAGAGAAGTTCTTTGAGGCATGCCTTGAACATCCCTTGCAGGACTTTCGTCTGTCTGAAATGACCCGTGAGACACCACCTTAGACCTTCTGAAGACCTAACAAAGAATCTTGCAATAACGTCTTGGATTTGATCTTTGCCCTGGAACTCGTTTTTCCTTTGAGAATCTTTTGCTGGGAGAGACTAAGGATAAGAAAGTTTTATTTTCAAACCTAGCAAGTCCTGGCTGCTTTATATTTCTTCTACATTCTGTTTATAAAAACCAACAGTTCCTTTTTTGGTTCATCTTTGTTTTGAATTTTATCATTGACATCCAGGAGTTGAGTTCTGTATGCTACCCCACTGGAAGCTCCTAGGCCTAATTCAGGAATTCATAGTTGTACCTTCTGTTTTCCATGTTATGTCAAGGGATGGGTTCATTAAACTCTTTGCTGTCACATAGCATGGACTGTCTGTACTCCAGTCTCTAATAACAACTTCTCACTGTCCCTCCTTCCCCATTAACAGATGTCTTGAGGCCTTCCAGACCTTGCTCCACCTCTACCACCAGGTCTCCAGTCCTGAGCCACATGTTGTCATTTTTGTCTCAGAAGCACCCCTCTTCCAGGTAACCAGTGTTTTTTTTTTTTTCCTGGTAACCTATTGCTGCATAACTACCCCAAAAATTAGTGACTGAAAGCACATGCAATTTGACTGTGTTTTGTAATTTGGAAAATGAGGAATTTGAACAAGACTCAGCTGGATGATTCTTTAATTCCATGTTGTATTAACTGAGGTCACCTAGTGCTGGGGACTGAACATTTGTGTCCCCTCAAAATTCATACCTTGAAATCCTCACTGCCAGTGTGATGGTGTTAGGAGGTGGAGTATATGGGAGGTGATTAGGTCGTGAGGATGGAGCCCTTATGAATGGGATTATTTCCTTATAAGGAGAGACACAAGTGCTTGCTCTCCCTTTCTACTTTCTGCACCTGCGAGGATACAATGAGAAGGTACCCATCTGCAAACCAGGAAGCGAGTCCTTACCAGACACCGAATCTGCTGATGCTTGGATCTTGGACTTCCCAGCCCCCAGAACTGTGAGAAATAAATGTTTGTTGGTTAAGCCACCCTGTCTGTGGTCTTCTGTTTTAGCAGCATGTATGGACTCAGACACCTGGGATTTTTCTGCTAGTAGCTAGGCTGGCCTGGGGGTTCAAGAAGGCTTCTCTCAGAGCCCCTGCACTCTGGTAGGGATAGGAAGCCTGGGCTCAGCTGATACCTCATCTTCCCCATGTCATCTCAGGACCTCCCCATAGCCTCTAAGGTGGGACTGTCAGACCTCTTACCTGGCAGCGCAGGGCTCCAGGGGACCAAGGTGGAAGCTGCCAGTCCTTTTGAAGCCTATGGACTGGCCTACAGTCACTTCACCATACCCTGTTAGTCAAAGCTAAATAGTCACACAGGAAGTCCATAAAATGCACTCTAACTAGACTACAAAGCCTCCTCTAAGCTGTCATTTCTCTAGGATAATCAATCTGTATGCTTCACTCAGTGAGTTAAGAGCAATTTACAAAATGCCTGCTATGTGTTAAACACTGACAAAATACATATTTGCTGATAATTTTTATGATTAGTCAGCTTGAATGATGAGTTATATAGAAGACTAAAGAGATTATTATAGTCTCCTTTTCTTTTGTCCCTCAAAAGTTTAAACTTATTAAATTACTACCTAGAAAAATGCCCACACCCAGCAGTCTATATCTTATCAATGTTTTCTTTCTTTCCTTTTTTTTTTTTTTTTGAGGCAGTCTCATTCTGTCGCCTAGGCTGGAGTGCAGTGGTGCACTCTCACCTCACTGCAACCTCTGCCTCCTGGAGTGATTCTCATGCCTCAGCTTCCCAAGTAGCTGAGAACCATGCCTGGATAATTTCTGTATTTTTAGGAGAGGCAGGGTTTTGCCATGTTGGCCAGGCTGGTCTCGAACTCCTGGCCTCAAGTGATCTGCCTGCCTCAGCCTCCCAAAGTGTAGGGATGACAGGCGTGAGCCACTGCACCTGGCCGGCAATTTTTTCTTTCTTTTGTGTGTTTATAATATTTAAAGTACCAGTCAAAAGTACCTGGTTTCCATAGTGATGAGTAATTGGGATATAATTACTGGGCCATAGACTAGCCCAAAATCCCTGTGGGAGGGGATATAGTCTCCCCTTATAGGGAAGTGCATCACAGAACACGTGGCCATGTTTAATCTGTAGTAACTCATCATTCAAGATGACCAATCTTAAAAATTATCAACGAGTTCATTTTGCCAGTGTTTAGCACATAGAAGGCATTTCGTAAATACCTCTGAACTTCCCAAGTGAAGCACACGGATGGATTCTCCAAGAACAACGACGGAGCTTAGAGGGGGCTTTGTAGTCTAGTTAGAGTCATGGCGTTTTATGGCTTTCTCTATGAATTTGAGCAACTCTCCCAACCTCACTCGGCCTCAGTTTTATTTGTAAAACATAATAAATATTCTATTATGTATCATGTAAAATGATTCTATTATGTACCACATAAAAATCTTCAAGAAAAGGGAGACTCTGTAGACTGTAAATGTTTAATATTCAGTATATGTGTAGTGATTAAGCAAAGAGCTTTGGGGTGAGACCACCCAGAATTTGACCTTAGCTCCACCGTTGACTTGTACACGTCACCCTGGTCAGCCCACTCTTTGCTCCCTTTGAGCCCCGTTTCCATTGACTGGAATATTGATGTTATAGTTCCTCTTTCATGTAGTCCATGAAGCACAGTAGACTCAGTGTGTGGTGCTATTATTTTTGTTGTAGTTGTTACCATTTTGTGCTCTGAGAATAGAACGCAAGGCTAAAATATGTGTGCACCACACCTTTGGATTTGTGTGGACGAGTCAGTGGTGTCCTGAATGAGGGGTTGTCTGTTAGAGGCACTCCGCTGTGGCAGGAGCAGCTTCAGAAACAGGGCAGGCTAAGGACAATAGTTAGAAAATGTTATCCCAAGTCAAGTCTGTTTGCTGCCATGTGTCAGCAAATCTCATGATGAAAAATACCCACATTTAAAAATTATTTATTCCGTAGTGATTTGATTTCTAATGAGCTAGATTGTTGCTCTCTGTTAAGTACTAGATTTTGCAGTTATGTCCGAAGTCCACGTCAGTGACATTAGTTAATCCTCAGTGGATGTGCCTTTAGTAATCAATTGGCGTTTAATTAACATGCAAAAACTTCCCTGTGAAACCTAAATTAAATATGTAGTAAGTCTCTTTGAGATAAGTTAGGGGTGTTGTCAGGACATTTCATAGAGCACAGGCCTCCATGCTGTATTATTAACTTGAATTCTAGAGTTCTGAATACCCACATGAAGACACCAAGTGAGGACTTTGGCAAAGGGTGGAGAGGTATTTTAGTGCGATCCTTAATGTCAGAGTCTCATCTCCCACTTGTCTTTCTCTTATTAATTCTCAAAACACTAAGCAGCCAGTTCTCAAAGAGGGCCCTAAGCCAGCAGCATCTATAGCACCTGTTAGAACTACAGGCTCTCGGGCCCCTCCCAGACCCACTGACTCAGACACTCTGGGGGTGCCCCCCACCAGCCTGCATATTCATAAGCCTCCAGGCGAGTCTGATCCTTGGCAGTTTAAACCAAGGAACTAGGGTCTGTTATCAGGATAGGGGATCCGATGAATACAAACCATGTCTCAGAAGCTTACATTCATTAAGCACCGCCTGGAAAAATGTCTACACCCAGAAAGCTGTGTCTCCTTTTCTTTCTTTTGTGTCTTTATTATATTTAGAGTATCAATCAAAAATACCTGGTTCCCATAGTGATGAGCAATTAGGATATAAATGCATGAGTATGGATATAAATTCTGAAATCCTTGCAGGAGTTTAATATTTGCTTTACATTTAATAGGAAAAGAATGCCATTGTTTTCTGCCTGGGTTGCATTTTTTTCCTCTCCTTTTACAAATTGGTTTAGCCACATCCTTTACTTTATTTGCTCCTCTCTCCCATAACTCTAGAATTCAGGTACATTAGAAGCTATCCATAAACCCCAGTGAGGACATGTGATAAATTTAAGCTGGAGCATTTAAAACGAGCTGGGAGAGTAGAGAGAGAAGTAAAAGCAGCCATTTGTGATGTGGGTGGCAGTTTTTAAAAAGTGTCTGTGGAGGGCTAGCGTCTTGGCATGAGGAAAGAGGCATTCCTCAGTGTTGTCCACAGAACAGACATTCCCGTGACAGGTGTGATCTTCAGGCGGAGTGGTGCTCATCCTCAGGCTTACGCAGCACACCTGTTGGTGCAGAATGGTGGGAGAAATGTTTCCCCAAAGGACAGAATGCGGACGGCTGGACAGAAACCACTGCGGGAAGATTCCTGGGAGGAATTCCACAACGTTTTCTCTGGCAAATAGGACAGAGGAGGCAGAAAAGCAAACCGGATCTCACTCCAAGTCTTTATGGACACAGATGGAAAGGAGAGCAGGAGGAAATCACAGGTCACATGGTGGGAGACACGGTGTAGCTGAGGAACCTAGTCATATTTAGGTGTGACAAAGGACTTGCACTGTTTGCCAGACAAACAGTGCCCCCCTCTCCGCCCCACAGGACTGTAATTCCACTAGTGACACTGATCCCGTTTCCAAAAGAAGCAAAACTCTTCTGCTATAAGATTCTTTATTTGTAAGAATTTCCCCGGCTCAGTGCTTCCCCTTAGCTTTTTCCTTTTTCATCTCTAAGAGGTTATCACTTCTCAAAAACAAGAGCGCTTTGCCACTTCTCTAGTAGCAAGGTGTGAAAACATGCTCTGAAGTGCCTACTTCTTCCAGCTGCACTGCTGCAGATGACCGCCTGAGGGATGGAGATGTTCTGGGCTCAGGGTAGTCAGAGCTATGGACCCTTCTCCAAAGCTGTGCATGAGGGACGTAGGTTGGCATAAGACGCTATACAGAAAACCTGTCATCTAGTTTATTCATGCGATGGAAAACCTCCGTTGGGGCATATTATCATAGAAAGGAAGAGGGTCTATTCTTTCCACCGCAAGCAATGGAGAATGTCCCATATCAAAAATAAGTTTGCAGCCAAGGTGGCCTTCATTGGTAACGGTTCTGTAGTTGGCAATGGTAGGTATTTTCCTTGCCCTGGAACACAGTCAAGAGAGGAGAGTGTGCGAAGCCAGGGACTTAGGACAGGAGGTAAGGCGATGAGTCATTTTGGTTTCTCAGAGCTGACCTCTGTTGTATTTTTATTTGGGGGTTCAGTCTCTGGCTTGAGGGTCTCTTCAGAAAGGAGAGCTTACTTACATCATAGAAGGAGGAATGGAGACCTCTCCCTTCTTCCACGGCCAGCTGGAGCCCCGGGTATTGCGTGTCCAGCTGTGGGTGGCATGATGGCATGTTTGTTGACCATGTCGGACCTCATTCTGTACTGAGAACTTATTGGACTAGGAGTTGTGAAACCAGATGTCTTGTTATTTGCTTAGACTTGCTGTTTTTTTTCCCCCCCCATATCCACAAAATGAGAATGCTGGGCTTTTAATATAATAAGGATTGAAAAATGATTATAAAATACAAGGCAAAAAGATCCATGCTATTAAATACAATGTTTACTGAGTAGTATTTTGAGATTCGTTTTATGTGCCATGCTACTTTACAAATATTCTTGTAATATTTTAATACAGCAATTTATCTTTGTAATCAGATCTTGAAAGGAGAAGCCCCTATAGCTAATCTTTCTCAGATCGCCTTAATTTATTAGTGGATAACTATACTTAGGCCTCTTTCTAGAACCTTAGTGAAGTTTGACATGCACTATTTTTAGACATTATGGGCTCTCTTACTGAGAAGCTCCACAGGGAACAGTGTAGGCAGATGTACCCCAGGGGCCCTGGCAATAAATACCTCTGGGTGCATGACCTGGGGTCACCAAAACTGCCTTCTACCCAGCAACAGCAGAAGGGAGACCCAGGTTGGCAGCTGGAGTGACTGACAGTGATTTCCCTTCCGTTCAGTGATGAGCCCACTATGAAGAAAGGGCACGAAGCTGGTTCCTCTCTCCCTGTCCTGGGAATGGTGCCTGCCCGTGATGGTATCCTCAGGTCCCCATCTCTGCTCCAGCAAGATGTCTCAGGGGACGTCTATGCATTCAGCCAGGTGACCACTAGAAGAAAATGTTCTCCAGGACCACCTAAGAGGTAACCCTATGTTGGAAACACTGAGGAGAGAGGTCGGGGTGGCTGATAGGGTGGGGAGACACCACGTGTCTGACCGTACCCTCCCCCAAGACCCTCGGGGCATCCTGGGGAGACCAGCAGGTTGGAAGTCCTACCCTTTGAAATCTTTAAACAGGAACCTTTGAAGGAAGCTTTTGATTGTTAGTAACATCCTGACTTGCTCCCCCCATGTGACAGGCTCCCCTTTGTGTGTGGCCCCTCTTGAGTTCACATCCTTCGTAAGGAGTAGCTTTACCTCCCTTCCTGTAGGAGAGGAAGCCAGGGCTGCGGCCCCAGGGAGGGAGGGGAGGCAGCCGCTTCTCTCTTCAGTGCAGTTCATTCCAGTTGGGCTCTGACTGTGGCCAGGCAGGGAAGGGGTACAGGATGGAAGGCAGCATTGGGTACTTAGGCAGCTCAGTCAATGGAGCCTCCAAATCTCCTCATCCCCTGCCAACCCTGGGCTCTTCCCAGCTGGATCTGGGCAGCCCGGGGCAGAACCCAGAGTCCAGGGCCACTGGTTCTCCTTGCCAGGTCCCAGGACCCAGTCCTGTTGAAATAACAGAGTTGATGGGAGTGCTCTTTGCTGGGCACGAAGCACAGGCTTTAAAGGGCTGCCCATTCGCCACCACCCTGGATATTCCCTGAAGGCTGTGGGCGCTTCATAGCTCCTCAGCACACCCACAAACAGACACTAGAGGTTAGGGAAGGTCAATGCCACCTTCAACAGGCTGTTGACACTTAGCAGCATTTTGGAGACCAGCCTAAATCAGTGGTTCCTGAGCATCCTTATCTGCTCAGAAAGCTGATTTTGAGCCAGATTAGCTATATGAGTCCCTCTCCTTTCAATATTTGATTATGAATATAAAATGCCTTCTTAAAATCTTATAGAACGTTCATAAACTAGCATGGCACATAAAATGAAGCCAAAATAATACTCATAGTAAACCTTGTACTTAAATAGCTCAGATATTTTTTTCTTGAATTTTGTAATGATTTTCCAGTGTTGTTTATGTAACGGCCCGACATTCATGCTCATAGATATGGGAAGAAAGTCGGCAAGACTAAGTTTTGGAGACTAGTCTAAACCCGAGTGTGGATCTGGGTCATCTGGAAATCAACAGGCAAAATCCTTGGCTGCACTCAGGCCTGTAGCTGCGGACTCTCAGCCCAGGAGCCTGTGTGTTTGACAGGCACCCTGTGTCATTCCCAGGCATCCTGCTCTGCATTGATATGGAGGAGCACTGGAGGTTAGAAACCTCTGGAAAGAGAGGAGATTGCAGTGAAACCTCAGGGTCCTGATTGTAGCCGGAGGTGCTTTATGAGTTTTACTTACTTCCTCATCTCTCCACTCCTGGTTACTTTTTGGATTTCCTGTTCCATTTCCTGCTTTCATAGAAGCCTAATTTTTAGTATTAAAATTTCAGTCAGCTGAAGAAAGGCAATCTGTCTTCTCCTTCACACAGTTTATGTCTTGAAGGATTTCTCTAATCTATTCCAGCAGCGAGTTAAGGGAAAGTTTTATTTAACCCCTGCACCAATGCCTACAATTGCCACTTGCCAACATTTCATTACTTCTTGCAGAATGTAAGTGCTTGTGTCTAAAAATGAAACATTCTGGAGATCAGAGCCCTTCATGACACCAGCTCTCCGCTGTGCCTGTGGGCACCTGATGTTGGATACTGGATGATATTGCAGAGCGACGGAGCATCTGTGTGGAGGTGCAGAATCAGGAATGGTCTGATGAACAAGATTCGCCACCGTTCTCGTTTGCAAGGGGGCAGCACCTGATGGAGGAAACAGGGGTCCTTTTCAGTTCTTATAGTCTTCACTGACAGGCCACAGAAGGATAGGGTCCCTTTTGCCTTTTCCTTGGTGATGCTTAAGTCTGGCTCACATGCTTTTGTGTGTTCTTTTAGAAACTATCAACCTACTGCACACAAAATATGTGTACTTGGATGGTGTTTGATATGGTGTGGATGCTCAGGTTAAAAAAAAAATAGTCATAACCAGTTCTGGAAAGGAAGGAATGAAGAGAAAGGTTGTAACTTGCTGGGTGGGTCTAGAACACTCCACACCCATCCCCCAGAATGAAATCAGCTTTCCAAGTCATCTGTTTGGGCGGGAGTTTCCAGCCAGTTAGAACTCTCTGTCCTCCCTTCCAGTCTTTTAGGGAACACTGTATTTTGAAAGCCAGATGAGAAGGCAGATGTTTTTCTCATCTCCACCCACACCCACATTGTTGTTTGCCGAGTAAACCGGGTTGGGACACAAATCCTGCAGAAGGGCTGCCGCTGGGGGCGCTGGAGGCTTCCAGCCCGGGTCAGCGCGGCCAGGACCCTGGGTGACGCACCTGTTATCAATTAACTGTCCAGGCTGAACTTGGGAATGAAGGCCAGAACAGGCATGGGAGGCCGATCCTCCAGCTAAACTTTGACTTCAAGGTCAAGGAAGGATTTGAAAGGGTGGGAAGAAAAATATTGTACATTGGTTGGGTGAATAATATTTATTAAATTTAGAGCCATTTGTACTCACCAGTTCTGCATTTTGTAGTATTTTTGAAGCAAACACAACTCATTTTCTGGCAGGGAACTGATGCTTAGAATTGGAAAAACAAAGTATTAAGTAGAACTGGCATCAGACCCCATGGACGAGGGACGGATTTCAAAACTTCTCAGCCAGCCATCCCTCCGTGCACGTTATGAATCTGGAGACCCAGGGATCCCATGTGAGAGTGCTGGGGAAGTGGAACGTTGCAGGCCTCCCGAAACACAGCTGCCCAGTGCCTGCCCACATCCTCCTTTGCAGCTTGGGGTGACCTGTAGCTGAGAAGCTACGCTGGCGCTCAATTTCCCCTTTTCAGCTGCGTACAAAGATAGGCCCTTGAACGGTGGCCTTGTCACAGCACGGTGCTCCAGCCCATGTGTTGGCCTCTGCTCCCCAGGGAGTGTTGGAGGGGAGAGTGCTGGCCCAGCGTCCAGCTCTTCCGAGACTCTCCTAAATTGACTTCTGACTTTTAGAAAAGGTGGAGTCCCCTTTCCTGCTCCTACCTTGGAAGGTGCTGAAGCAGAGCTGAGACTTAGGCTGCAGAAATGAGCGAGAGGCCCCTAAGGGTCAGTTCTGGCATTTGTTGGGGAATGGTCACGGGTCTCTAGCAGCAGGAATGGCAGTGATTCTTCAGCTCCTCTTGAGCGCTTACCAGGTGCGTGGCTCTCTTCCAGGCCCTTCACATGAATTGGCGCCTCATCCTCACGCAGCACCGTGAGAGTGCTTATTTTGTTATCCTTGTTTATAAAGGTGAATGAGGCTGGGCACAGTGGCTCATGCCTGTAATCCCAGCACTGTAGGAGGCCAAGGTGGGTGGATCACTTAAGGTCAGGAGTCTGAGACCAGCCTGGCCAACATGGTGAAACTGTCTCTACCAAAAAAAAAAAAAAAATACTAAAAAACCTGTCTCTACTAGAAAAATATAAAAATTAGCTGGGTGTGGTGGTGCACGCCTGTAATCCCAGCTACTGGGAAGGCTGAGACAGGAAGATCACTTGAGCTCAGGGGGTGGAGGTTGCAGTGATCCAAGATTACGCCATTGCACTCTAGGCTGGGCGACACAGAGAGACTCCATCTCAAAAAAAAAAAAAAAAAAAAAAGGGTGAATGAAACCTGGCACAGAAGTGACCTGCTCCAGGTCACAGAGCTGATGAACAGTGCATCCTAGAGGTCATGGTCCTGGGGGTCCCACTCTTAGACGCCTCCTGTGTGAGGCCTGCCCTCCTGCTTGTTGCCTACTCTTTCCATTGTGGACCAGTTCCCTGTGGAAACCTCCCAGTGGCTTCACATAGGCTTAAGAGAAGCCCCTTCCCTTAGCCCCTGCCCCCGCACCCTCACCCTAGGCAGCCCCACCCAGGCTCCCCAGACCTTTGGAGATGGAGGGTCAGGCTGTGCTGTGCTGACAAATAACCTCCAAACCTTCATGGTTTAAAACAAAAATGTATTTTTGCTGGAACCAGAGCACAGGTCTCCAAACTCTAGGTGCTGCGTGGGCGGCCCAGAGGCTGTGCCTGTGACAGGCCCTGCTGGGGCTGCCCAGGCTTCGGCTCCACCTGGGCCTTGGGCCCTTGGCAGAAGGCGGAAGGGGAAGTGAGTGCCATTAGGGTTCATTGCTTAGAGTGAGTCACGAGGCCACATCTGGCTTCCAGGAGGCAGTGCAGGCGACCCTGTGCTGGACGTGGGTGGGCTGGGACCTGCTGGGGGTGTCTGTCACCAGATACGCTCTCGTTCCTGAGGGTCCTGGTTCTGGTCACACCCTCCGTGAGGATGCAGGAACTGTCATGTCATCCGGAGGGCAGGTAGAGGGTCCCCTCCTCTGTGACTGTCCTGACCAGACAGCACAAAATAACCCCGTGATTGTCCACCATCGCCTCACTCTATTCTTTCTGTCTGCCATTTATTGCTACCTGGTATTTTCCTTTTTTGCCTATCATTTATCTGTCAATCATCTGTCCTCTATGCATCATCTATTTATCATCTCTGTACATGTCTATCATTTATCTGTCAATCATCTATCACGTGTCATCTGTCATTTATCTCTATCACCTATCATCTGCCTATTATCTCTCCCATCTGACACCTGTCTGCCCATCTGTCAATCAGTCAGTCATCTATCTGGTTAACCTCTGATGGACGCACCCTGGGACAGCCTCCTGGTCTGTTGTCCCCAGGCTGGAGCCATGTCCACCTCGTGGTAGGTGCTCAGTAATGACTTGCTGAATGAAGGTCTGACTGAGAGGCCTGTGTGTGGTTGTAACATGAAGAGGAGGCCATGGGGCCAGGTCACAGTCAGCATTTCTGTGCCCTGCCTTCAGCCCTGCCTCCTGTGGGTGATGGCCGGGAGAGGCTGCTGTTTTGTGGTGGAGGCAGAGAAGCAGGGGTGGGATCTGGAGAGGGTGTAAATAGTGATTAGAAGGAATGTAGGCTGTGCAGGGGAAATGAGAGCATCTGGGCAGCTGTTCTCTCTTATTTCATGTTTGCAGGGTACTTTCAGATGCCAGAAATTTTTGGTGGTGCTCTTGAAGAGTTTAAAAGTCTAAAATCAACACTCAACAAGTGAGCCATGTGTTGTTCTAGTAAAACTGTTTACCACCTGTATTCATTTCCTAGAGTTGCCATAACAAAGTCCCAAAAAATGAGTGGCTTCAAACAACAGAAGCTGTGGAGGCCAGAAGTCCAAGCTCAAGGTGTGGGTGGGGCGGTGCTCCCTCTGAAACCTGTCGGGAGGATCCTTCATTGTCTCTTCCAGCTTCTGGTGGTCGCCAGCCTGGAGCTTCTCAGCTTGTGGGTGCATTGTTCCGTCTCTGCCTCTGTCCTCACCCGGCTTCTCCCTGTGTGTCTTCACGTCTCCCCTCTGAGTACATCTGTCCCTGTGTCTCTCTTCCTCTTTGTAGAAGGATGCCAATCATATTAGATTACGGTCCACCCTAGTCATCCCATCTTAATGGGTTGTATCTGCAAAGACCCTATTTTCAAGTAAGGTCACATTCACGGGTGCTAGGGATGGAGTCTTCCAGATGACTTTTAGGGGACATAATTCAGACCATGACAATGTCCTGACCCCATCCCTGCATGTTCACAAGTCATGTTGCAACGAGCCCACTGTTGTTCTTTGTCGATGAGCCTGACCAGCGCCTCAAGTTGCGCCATTGTTTCCGGGCCCCTGGCTCCTCAGTTCAGCTCCGTCTGACTGGTGCCGCCAAACAGTGTGTTTGCTCGGTTCAGTCGAATGACCCAAACCCGGGGCTACATGTGGTGGCTTATTTATCATATGCAGGTGCCATGCTTGAGAGCCGCCAGATGGTGAGAGGGAAATTAGAAGGAATGGTCTGTTTCATTGTCTTCAAGTTAGGAAAGATCCCTGGACTGTAGTCAGGAGAGCTGGTTTCAGCCTCGTTTTGCTGCTTGCTAGCCATGTTGCTTTGGAAAAGTTACGCTTTCGCCCCGGGTTTCAGTTCCTTCGTCTGTAAAACTAGGGGATAGAAACAGAAGACTCTAAGGTCCAGTCCAGCTCCGTAACATCAACACATATCTAAGTTTTGGAAAAGATGAGACAATTCCTAAAATCTCTTTGTCTAAGGGTGGTGGTGTTTGTGTGTGTGTGTGTGTGTGTGTGTGTGTTTAGCTTATGTGTTGGTTCATGGAGCCAGATAATCAAATGTGAATGATTTTTCAGTTCTTCACCTTGAAGAATATATTTTCCCCAAGAAGCCAACACGACTCTGCTTCTAATCAGGGTTTCCAAATCATTAATTAATTCATGAAATAACTCAGTCAAGGTCCAAATGCCAATCAAGATGCAGAAAGAACAAGAGTTCTCTTGCTGTTCGTTATAAAAGCAGCCAAGCACAGTGTTCGTAAATGAAATCCAGTTTGTGTGGATCGTGGTTTGGTCAAGGGAGATGCTAGTGTCAGTGAGAAGGCAACACAGATGCTGTGGGTCTGGGGCCCAGCTGTTCGGTGGCTGCGACGATCAGGCCCTGGCAGCACAGGTAGCCCTGACAGGAGCTCCAGCAGGAGCCAGGCCTCGGTGGGGGTTTGTTAACAAGCCCATGATGCCTGCGTGGTTCCTGGGCAGCAACAGTAGCAGATGGAGGCTGTGTTCCCACACTGGGCCTCCACCGCTCAGGGGAGGCGCGTGTGAAATGCTTCATTCCCTCCTTGGGTTTCCCAGGACCTCCTGTCAAGCATGTTCTCTCATCCCTGCTAGTCTGGCCACCTTGCTTGGCTGGAAAGATTGGCTCTGGTAACGAAGCCACAGGAGCAGCTGTGAAGAGGGGAAACCTAGCCTTTGGTGAGGGTGGAGACTGAGAGTGGAGGATTCAGACAGGCCTCTCCAGCCTCAGCTTGCAGGCTGGCTGTCCAACAGCGGCTTCTTCCTGGTTTGCATATTTGGGAGGATTTCCTGTCTTACAGAGAATATTTTAGGAGTGTCGTCAGGAAAACTAAGACCGCTGCATGTTTGCATAGTTTGAGCCAGTGTTTCTTGAAGTTTAATAATGTATGCACCCCCTTTAAAGGACATCCTTTTTTGATTAATTATGTTTATGTTCCGTTATGTTAATGTGTACGAATATAAAACTGGAAAAAAACTTTGTGTTTAGTTCTTACACATGTAACTAAATCACTAAAACAAATTTCCAAATTTAATATGGAGAAAATTATAACAACAAATAATATTCAGATTAGCATTGATTGATTGTGATGACTGATGTTTTGCTGAGAAAAAGACCTAATGAATTTGTTTGTAACTGCCAATTATTATTTTGACATATGAATTATTAGCGCACTCCAAGGTATAATACTGAACAGTTTTTTTAAAAGCACTTACCAAAAGTCCTTCCTTGATTATTGACTGCTATATTCACTACTAATGAACTGTCACCACTTGGTGTGTACAAAGAGCGAATCCAAATAATACATCTTCGCCCAAAATAAATACGGACTAATGCTGAGTTTGGCATGTGTTACTGCTGTGTTTCGAGCAGTGACTGTTCTCCCTCACGTTCCTCTACTCAAACTATTGCAAAACCTTTGTTTGTACCATAGGTGGGAATGCAGTACTTTTTTTCTCAAGCCCTCTTTTCTTTACTCACTAGCCTCTAAAATAATAAGAATACTAATATGTTATCTCATTGGATCTAAGATGCCTTGTAATTTTGGGGACCATTAGGAAAGAAACACTGGTGCCAGTTAAAATATGAAACACCATCAGTTAAAGATGTGAAAATGTGAAAAAAAATGCATGTTAGAATGAATGCAATAGAGAATTTTAGCAAATATTTGTATAGTTTTTATGTGTTAGCATTTTTAAAGTGTTTATGTACACGAATTCATTTAATCCTCACAGCACTCTGTGAGGAAATGTGTCAGCCAGAACAGGCTAGCTTTTGCTATGGAAACAACACCCAAATTTCAGTGACTTAACTCAGCAAGTGCTTATTTCTTATGAGTGTCAAGTCATTCGTGGGGCTCAGCGACTGTCCAAGACTAAGTGGAGCCTTAGCTTTCTAGGCCGCTTCCATCTTATGTCACCTCAAAATGAACTTCAGCTTTCAGGATTATTTCTCTTCAGGAAGAAACTTGGAGAATTGTACACCAGCTTTTAAATATTCATTCCCCAGAGTAACTCACATCACTTCCACTGGTATTTTGTTGGCCAAAGCATTTCATATGGCCACAGCTAACTTCAAGGGGACATGTACCTGAAAATAGAGGAGAACTGGACATTTTACTGAAGAGTAATGTTTTTCCCAAGTAGGCTATACCCATTTTACAGTTAAGAAAACTAAGGCACAGAAAGATTAAGTAACTTAGCCAGGGTTCTACAGCAAATATGTGGCAGCACCGGGATTTGAACCCAGCCACTGTAGCTCCAGAGTTGTACTGTTAACCACCATCCTGTGCTTTCTCTGTGAAATATTTTACATTATTCCATCATACTCATGGGTTTCGTGATGTCACATGAAATCTACAAAATAATTTGAGAAATCAAGCTTTTTGGAAAGACTTCTCAGTTGAGAATTATTTAAAAACAAGCATTGTTTAAAAAGCTGATAAAAAAAAAAGCAAAAGAAAACTCAACATGAATGAGTACCAGTGGATGCGGGATGATTGTGGGGCTTTGTCTTGAGGACGTGGTGCTCTGAAGGCAGACAAGTACATAGCAGCATATTAAAGGCTCAGTAGATTTAGATGATCATTGGACTTAGAAGCACAGACATAAACAGAAGCTTTGAAACAGCACAGAGACAATATGTTATTTTTAAAAGATTTTCAAAATGAAGACACAAAATAAAATATTCCCAGAGCTAACATTCACATCCCTAAAAATGATAAATGTACTTCAGTTTCAAACACATGACTTAGAAGCTTTGAAACCAGCAGAGGCACCGAGACCCTGAATACTGTTCTCAGTCAGGAGGTGTGGTCATCGTGGTCTTTCTCCATTTTCACATGCCACTGGTATTATGATTGTTGTTATTACTGGCTACATGTAGAGGTCATTGATGGCATGTGATTACCAAAATGCCAAGTACCAGAGATTTCCTTTGCTTGCTCCAAATTTGTCATCCATTGTATCAATGTATTTTTTAATAGAATTGTCTAGTTGGGGTTTTAAATCATTTTAGAAAATCAGATCTTGAACTCCTGAACTAGCAAAATGACGTGGTCGTTATTCTCAGCTGTAAGGCTTTTGGTATTGAAGTTCAGCTCTCTTTTATTATTTTTTCCCCAAAAACCGTTACTTAAGAGTTTTTAAAAGTCACGGGTGGCTGGCTCTGGAAAGCACGGGTAGGTGGGAGAGGTTGGGAGACGGGACAGGGAGACCAGCTGGGCGGTTATTTAGCCGGGTCTGATGAGGACGTGACGTCTGACAGTGGCGATTCTTATACAGAGTGCTGTCCACATGCTGTGCGTACGGCAGGGGAGTGCTGCGCTATCGCAGGATATTTCTGTGTCATTTTAAGATGAGTGAGTTGTTGTCCTGGGCCTTGTCGGCCAACTCTCTCTAATTTTACCCTTAAAAATACACCCAATTTTACCCAATCATCAGGGTGGTTACTTTGCAGTTTGCAGAAACAAACTGGAGAGAAATACAGGCAGACTAGATACGGTGTAGTCATTACACAGTCAAGTTCATTTGTTCAGAAGAGTGTTGGGAGCATCCAGCCAAGGACAGGCCTGAGCCTCTGGGGGAGGAGAACCACACTGGGGTGGGTGGCACTTCCCTGGAGGCTCAGGCTTGACTGCCGTGGAGACGCAGATGAAGGTGACTCATTTAGACAGATCTGCGCGGGGACAGTTGCAGGTCGTAGGGACTATGTGCGAAGATGGGCCCTCTGCAGCCAGGAAGCTACAATGCTGCTCTGCAGGCAGAAGCTGCTAGCAGTGGTGCTGACACAGCCCAACTACCCAAGAACTGCACCTTCCAGACAGCCTTACTCTCAAAGGTAGCTGTAACTCTGTGGCTATAGGGGCCAGTAGAATTTCTTCCCTGTCATCTAGGCCAGCATATATTTTCTGTGTGCTTGCTATGTGGCAATTGAACTCACTAATCCACCTACACTCCTGATGAGCTGAAAAGGCCATTGTTGTCCTCAGTTTACCGCTGAGGGAACAGAGGCACCAAAAGGGTAAATGAATTGCCCAAGGGCACACGGACACCTCTCTATGTCCACTGTTGTTCTTAATATTTTTAATCAATAATTTTCAAAATATTGTAGTTTTCCATAAAAAAATAGTATCCTGAAGTATTTTGTATAAAAAGCATGTTTAGTTCGTTGATCATTCATTCACTCTCCAAAGTTCTGGGAATAGGGGGATAGACAGGCCAGGAAGCTTGCCTTTGGAAAGATTACAGTCTAGTGAGGATACGCAAGTTAGGCACATGTGTGACTCTGATAAAAATCACAGTGCAGTAGTATAACTGCCACAAAACTGCAGAAAAGGAGTGACACCCCCCACCCAGGTGGCTGGGGGATCTGCACAGACAGGTGGGCCTTAAAGACCCACCAGTGTGGGAATAAGACTGCCTGCTAGAGGTGGGACAGAGGTGAGGCTCTGTCCTGGGAAATGTGGCCAGTGGGGCTTCCGGGATGGGGGCTGGGGGCATTTTCACCTACCGCCCTGTGGTCTCGGGGAAATGGAACAGGGATCTATGGCGGAAGTTTCTGAAACACCGCAGTGACAAGCATGGGCAAGCCCACTGTCATTCAAATGGAGCCAAACAGATCCTGAGTGCTGGCGGGTGGAGACATGGAGAAAAGGGGAGTGGGCCTCGAAGCATGGGCTGGGGACCCGGAGGAGAGTGGGAGGTGTCAGAAGGTGAAAGAGCTTGCGCAAAAGGCAGAGTAGGGTTGGGAGTGGGATTAGCCCACGGATCCACTCTACTGCATCATGAGCGGGCCATTGAAAACGAATATGCCGACTGGAATAACCATTAAACTAGAATACAGCAATTCCGTTGCCCTTCAGAATTTGGAAAGGCTCTTGTGGGGTTGTTTAGATGATGTAGGTCACTTAATAAAAATGACTCAGATGAGTTTTAACTATTTTCTCCCTTCAAGCCTGCCTTTGGACACTCAAAATCATCCGAGGATTTCAGCTCTTGACATAGTTGTCATCATTCTGTAAAAACATAGGCAGAGCAGCATGCGTTTTAGCCCCGAATGACACTCAGGTGGATTGGCCACAATGACACTGAAGAGGTACCTGTGTGTGCCCCGCACACATGACTGGCGCTGGTGTCTGTAGGGGGTTCTAGGTGAGGAGGAAGTTCACAATCACAGTGTCTGCGTGAACCTGAGTGGCCAGTCAGCTGAAGATGTCTCAGAGGAAAGGAACATGAAGCTCAAAGCCTCTTCCAAGTAACTATTCATATCAGTGCTGAAGTTTGCGTTTATTTTGTGACCTTTTTCTAAAAGAGGGTCGTGCAAGTATGTAAGAGTCAAATCCCACCAAATCTGAAGTGTCCTAGCTTAGAATGTCTGTGGGGGTTGGGCTAGGCAGCATCTCTTGTGTTAGATCTGTGTTTTCCTGCTTTCTCAATTCCATATCCTCTTAGGCTTGCAGCCTCGGAGGAGGGATGGAGTCACCCCAGCGTGGGTGTGGGCAGCACGCATAGGAAAAGGAGTGGCACTGCCTCCCGGGGCCTGGAGAGGAAGTGCACGTGCTGGGGGCGCACTGGAGGGGATGCACATGCCTGGAGGGGATGGGGTCTTGTTCTTCTGGAGTTTATAGGTGCAGTTGGAGCTGCCCACCCTCTGTCCCTTATTTATCCCCACCTGCTGCACAGATTCTTTCTGCTGCTTGTCAGCATCCCTGAAAAATCAAAGTCAAAATCACACATAAAGCCTCTAGACGGAGAGTGAGGATGGCAGGAAGGCAGGTCTCGGTGCTCCCAAGCCTCTGCGTCATGACGGGGTGTCTGCTTGCTGCACACGGTGACATACATTTCACCTCTTAGGTGACAGTGCCTGGACCCCGGGCCTTAGTTTCTTTTGTATTCCATAGCATTTGTAAATAAAGACCTTATCAGCAGTGAGACCTCAGTGGATATGATACCAGGAGTTCAACTGCAGATACACGTATTTGTGAGCGCCTGCCGACCCCGTCCCCTGAGCCACACAACAGCCCCATGAGTTGGATGTATCTCCGCCCATTTACAGATGGAGAAAGGAAGTACAGAGAGGTTCACTGACTTGTCAAAGTGTGTGTAACTAGTTCAATTCATTTATTCAACATGTTTTAAACTTCATGGGAAAAAAATTCAAGGAATGGAGAAAGGCCCATTCATGCCTGGTGTTCACTGGGCCATAAAAACTGGATTTTTCACAACCGAGGGACCTTTCTGCAGGGTCCACCTAGACAAGGTCGCCAGCCAGGGGCATCCATTTCAGGTTGCACACAGAGCGCACACTTACCAGGCCTGATTAGGAATAGGGAGCAAAAAAATGTGTGTGCGTGTGGACATGTGTATACACGTGTGTATGCATATGTGTGCTTGCATGTATATATGTGTGTGCTTGCACATTTGTGTGCATGTGAAGAGGGAGACTCAGAATGGCAGGGGTTGGGGGGACTTCAGGCCACATCATCTCCACCAAGGGGTGACGGCCCTGGGAGAATTGACTGTTTTCTCTCTGCCACTGCGTCTCCTCCACTGTGGGCGAAGGAGGAGTAGAGAGGCTGAGAGGGCCGAGAGGAACATGGTCCCAGGAAGGAGGGTGACTAACATGTTTGACTTCTTGTTCTGACAGCCTGAAGGTGATAGATATGATAAGGGGAACTCTGGCCAGGTGAGAGCACAGCAAACCAAGGAAAACAGGTCTTCGGGGTGGGCAGTGGGCCCCAGAAACTCGTGGAAGACCAAGATCAGGAAGCATGTGCAGGGAGGAGATGTTTCAAAATCAAGTAATAAACTGGAGAAATTGGGCAGCAGAGAAAGCGGCCATGATTTACCCACCGTGCCTGCCAGGCGCAGCAGTCGCTGCTTTGTGCTCTGCTGAGTGTGTGGAGGCCCAGCGGCTCTTGGCTGGGTTCCAGACATCCCAGAATTGAATTGATGGGGCCTGCCATGACGGGTGCTAGCTAGCAGGAAATGTAAAGAATGACACCTGAGCTAGGTTCCTTTTTCTCTTTTCGTAGGAGAGTTTTCTTCCCAGACCAAACCAAGATAGTACCTGCCCAACATACTTCCCCCTCCTTTTTCCTCTGCGGCTGTCTTACACCAACTTGCGATCTGTTTTGTGGTTCCAGCCCAATGGGCTCATCAGTTTATTCAGCTGGCTTTTAAAATGGCCTCATTTTTCCTGTCGTGGGGAAAGAGGCCACAGTGTAACCAGAGGAAAATGACTGGCGGCCCTTCCGCGTGGCATTTTAAATCTGCAGTTCTCCCCGTGGTGACAGTGCCTAGGGGACAGTCAGGGCCACCCCTGCTTATGCTGCAAGCTGAACTATTGGTAGAAAATGTGGGGTCCGCTGGCAGCCCACAGACAGTCGGTCAGGATGAGCGTCTTCTCATCCTAGGCCTCAGGCCAGGCCAGCCCGCCCTGCCTATGCCACGGGCACCACTGAAGGGCAGAAGGCCAGGCCAAGGATATCTGAGGCTCGATTTTCCTACCTGCCTTGGCTTTCTTCCCTTCTTGGCAAAACAAAGACTGTCAGGAAAGGCAAGCAAGGAAGGAGTGAGACCCACTGGCAACTTGGTGAACATGGGGCTCTGGGAGGAAAGCCATCTCCGGTTCCTTAGCCCCAGAGCTGCCAGGAGGGAGCAAGAGGGGGCGGCACCCCAGCCGTCTCTCCAGTGGGAGCATGTCATGCTCAGTGGCAGCGCTGATGCCCAGACTTGGTGTGGCTCTCGTGGGATGTGGTCAGGAGAGTGCATCTGCACCCCCAGCGTCCCTGTGGAGACTCTGCCTCGCCACCTCCTCCTCGTGTGATCTGGGCACGCCCTTGGAGCTTCAGTTTCCTCATCTGACAAACGATAATAGTGCCCTATTTGAAAGACTGGCGAAAGAACTGTTGATATGAACAGCCTACAGCAGGTGATTGATCAATTACATCCTTGCTTTCTGCTTAGTGTTTCTGAGCTTGTAGGCGTGCATAGGATAGCTCTTTTACAACTATATGGTGGCAGAAAGGTCATGAGATTAAGTGACCACACACAGGAGTTTTACTGGCACATTTTCTGCTAATTGGTCAATCTGGTTCACTGCGAAGAGCCTGGCCTTCCTTGAAGAAGGCAGCATCAAAGGCCGACAACAGAGTCGCATGTGATTCAGTGGTTGAAGAACGCAGACCAAAATTAACATGAAACTCCAAAGCAGGGGCCTTCTGTTTTTCAAAATAAATAATTTTCTGTTATGAAAACTTTTAAGCACACTATGTTGAAAAAGTTGATCCTTTTGACCAAATTGGTGACTTTTTCTAATTTTAACTACAGTTGAAAATTTACCCAAAAATGTGAGAAATCCTACTGTTTTATCACTTTAGAAGTATACTTACATGGTCTTCCTTTCTTTTTTCTTTTCTTTTTTGAGAGTCTTGCTCTGTTGCCCAGGCTGGAGTGCAGTGGCACGATTTCAGCTGACTGCAACCTCCGCCTCCCAGGTTCAAGCGATTCTCCTGCCTCAGCCTCTCGAGTAGCTGGGATTACAGGTGCACGCCAACGTACTTGGCTAATTTTTAGTGGAGATGGGATTTTGCCAGGTTGGCCAGGCGGGTCGCGAACTCCTGACCTCAAGTGATTCGCCCACCTCAGCCTCCCAAAGTGTGAGCCATTGCGCCCGGCCCTTCCTTTATTTCATTCATTGTTAATTCATTTTTATCTTCCTGGCTCCTGACCCATCACTGTCCCACCAGCTTGAGGGGTAGCGTTTAGGTAGCAGTTATGACTTTGTTGATACACAAAGAGATTTCCATTTCAATACTTTGGAAGAAACTGAGATCGAATCAGACAACATTGCTTCTAGTTGTGAAATTATGTTACTCCCTGAACTAAAAACAAATAAATACTTGACAGTTGTAACTTTTGGCATATTGACTGTGTGGTCTGCTCATCTCATCCTGCCCGTGTCTGTTAGACCCACTTCCAGCAAAGAGCAAGTTCATGGTGTGGGTGCTGTTTGTAGAAATCACTCCTTCAGTCTGAGGATATTTCCTGGTTTATTGTGTCATTGTGGATTAATCCTGAATAAGCATTCATGATAATACAATAGTCACATAAAAACCCACCAACTGTTTCAACTTTGTTTATCGAGAATTAGCATGCACCAAGGACTTAAAGAGTGCATTAAATTTAAAGGCTTGAGACCTCAGGGCTGTGCCAACTGAGCTTGGTTGCCAAGTACTCTTAGCAAAACTGCCTTTCCTTAGGTCACCTTGCAGCATTTTCTTTTCAAAGGAGGTCTGTGTCGGTTTCCTGTGTTGTAGGCACCCTTCTTTGTGCAGAAGGATTCAAATTCGTATAACGACTAAGAATCAGAAGAACTCTCATACATTCATGCACTTTCATCCACATTTTAATTTCATAGAAACAGGGGCACACCATAAACACTACAGTGTCTTGCTCTTCTCTTAACAAGTAGGTCTTGTTTCATATCAGCATAAACGGGTCTGCTGTATTTTAAAATGTCTATAGGACATGGCTGCATGTGTGTGATTTATTTGAACCAGTGCTTTTTGATAGGCAGGTGGTTTTCAGAGTGCTACTACAAATAAGGCTGCCATAAGCATACATCTTTGCCCAGTGTGTATTTTCAAGCAGATTCCTGTCCTGATAGGGCCTCTTTTTCTTTCTTCAGTGTGTGTGGCCTTGGTTGGAGAGGACTTTTAATCAGGTGTGACATCAGGAGGTGGATTTGTTGTGGTTGTCGGCACTGGGTACTGCCTTTCTGCGACTCCCCGGCTCCACGTTGGTCCCTCTCCACAGGTAGCCCCCTCACCCCCTCACCTCTCACAGTGGTCTGCAGAGGTGCCAGAGTCAGGACTGACAGCCAGGAAGAGCCCAGATCCGACATCCTTAAGCTCTAGACACCGCTGTCTGGATTTATAGTCACACAGGCATCACTTCCCATTGTCTTTTCCCTAGCCCAGTGGTTCTCAACTGGGGCAGTTTTTCCCTCGGGGGGTATTTGGCCCTGTCTGGAGATAGTTTGTATTGTTGCCACACTGGGAGAGGGTGTACCTCCCACTGGCGTCTTATGTGTAGAAGCCAGGGAAGCCGCTAACATCCTGCAATGCACAACACGGTCCCTACCACAGAGTCTACCCCAAGCGGCAGTAGCGCTGCTGCTGAGAAACCCTGCTCTAGACTTTTCTTTACGAGAGGCAAGAAAAGATCTCTTTGCAGGTTAAGTGATTCTTTGGACTGAGACAAGTCCCCCATGCACACAGGGTTTGGACTGAGATCAGGTTTGGCCAGACAGAAATCAGACGTGGAGGCACGGCGTGCGCAGGGCAGGGGAGAAGCTGGACTCACTTCCATGAGTAGGAATTTAAAGGCTTGAGACCGTCACTGCACGAGCAGCTGGTCACCACCAGGGCGAACACCAGCTCTCAGGGACAGCACCTGCACGCTCGTAACGTGAGTGGAGCCCCGGATAGCGCGTGTCCAGTACTGACGGAGTTTAGGAATGAAGAACACCGATCATTTTAGGTGGAACTTCCATAGGCTACCAACTATCTTCCCAAGAATTGGATGGACGTAAGGAATAGTGGCTCTCAGGTCCTGTGATTCTAGTTAGGATTGCTAGAATCCAGCCATGAACTACCTGGGTACTTAAGTGGCAGAGAAAGGTGAGAGTAGGTGGGGAGGGGGCCGTGATCAGAGACAGGCAAGGCTGTGCTCGTCCCCTTTCTCGAAGCACTTTAATTCCCAGAGAAGGGAGATCTAATCTTCCAGTTACTGTTTTGACAGACTGTGAGGAGTCTGAGCGGAGAGTTTAAGGCCCAGGTGGCAGAACTGAAGATAAGGCATTAGGAACAGTCCCAAAGGGCCCCTCCCTTCCAGCGGCTCCCCGGGTATGGACGGCCTGTGATTGCAGGTCGGATGTGACAATTTGGGCACTTTCAGTTCCTGAAGCAAAAAGAAAAATGATTCTTCTATCCTCCAGCTCCCGCTCTTCCTTCCCCTTTCATTTTTCTTATCAGAGGTGATTTTCTTATGAGGTCTTGGGGGAGCCCAGGGCAGACTGTAACCTACCTAAAGTGGTTGAGTCGCCACCCATTACCAAAAGCCACATCAAATTCTTTGGTGCCTGTCTTGCTTTGTTTATAATTCTATGGAATAAGCTACTCTTTTGCATAATTGGCGTTAATTTGAAAACATGTCAGGCTGGACCTAGGCTTTTGGTGGGAAGAGCTGAACAGAACTGGAAAGAAGAGGAAACAGGGATTTCTGGAGTTTATTACCTGTACCGGTGGGAACTGTGGGATGCAGCATCCCCATTCAGAATGGCCCTGGTGAGCAGCCGCCCTCCCTGCTGCAGGGAGGCAGGGCCTGCACCTGCTGGAAGTAACTTGAAGAAGGCGAGCATATTCATTCTGCTCCCAGATCTTGTCTTGTCTTCTCCAGGGTGAGGCGAGGAAGGGGCTTCTCTTAGAGACGTGGAAGGGCCAGCCCTGCTTACCATGGCTTCGGCCCTATGGGAGCCCGGTGGGCTCTGACCCCAGAATCACCAGATCAAAAGCTCGAGGCCTCAGAAGCCCTGAGCCTGGCCATAGCAGCCACGAACCCAACGTCGCTTTGCCCATTACCACCCTTACTATCCCCCCCCAAGATAGCCTGGGGGTCTTTCTGAAGCTCTTGTGACTCTGTGTCCTCCACCAGAGCCAAGCCACCGGTTCCTCTGGCCTGTCTGTGTTGTGGAATCTTCTAATGCAGTGCCTGGTGCACAGTGGTGCCTGGAGAGGAAGGGATGAAGGGATGCCTGCTGCAGCTGTTTTTCCCTGTCACACTCCTCTGTCATCTGCTGAGCAGATTGCCGGTCGGGGCTTGTGCTCAGCATTGGTGGTGGGGGGGGGTGGTCAGAGGTGCTCGTGTCACTGACCCGGCGACAAGGGGCTCGTGGTCTGAGGGGGAGAGAGGTACATGGATAGGCTTGAGCTGTGAGGCCACTTCCTGGGCCATGAACGGACAGATGCCCATGTGGCTGTGGTCTGGGCATGGGGACATCTCCATAGAGTAGGCAGAGACTTGGCCGAGTCCTGTAGGTGACCTTGGAGTCCCTGGAGTGGAAACATCCCAGGCACAGCAGGAAGCAGGAGGAGGCCAAAGACTCTGACAGAGCTGGCTGCTGGAGAAGGGCTGGGGCTGCCCCACGTTGGAGGAGACGGTGAGGGCCAGGATGGAGGGTCCGAGGGAGGCCAGTTCATGAGGCCCAGAAGCCCTCTAAGGTTTGGACCCTGTTTGGTAGGCAATGAAGACCTCTTACAGGGCATCTGGCAGGGGAAGGCACTGCTCGTATTTGCACTTTCATCATTTACCCTGGAAGCGTCTGGTCAATGAACTCAAAAGGACACATGGCTACAGGCCTCAGGCACAGCCACTGCAGAAATGCATGAAGCGTTTTAGGTGCAGGCATCTAAGAGCCTGTAGCTGTCCTGTGAGATAAACAAACACCATCATTGTCATCCTTATCTAACGGACAAGGAAATTGAGGCACAGAGAATTCAGGCCTCTGTACAGGGTCACTCACTAGTAACTTACAGGTTCAGGGTTGGGCCCAGACAGTGTGACCCCAGAGGACAACTGCCATCCACCAGCCAGGCCCCCTCCTGAAGGATGCTGCAGGACAGTGAAGGCCTGAGTTCAGGCAGTCAAAGCAGAGAGGAGGGGAAGGGGGTGAGTCATTAACCAAGGCATTGGCGAGATCCGCTTATCAAAGAGATGAGGGCATGGGAGACCCCTGAGACTAGGCCTCAGCTCCTGGCCCTGAGCCAGGATGTATATCAGTTTCTAAGTAATAACCAAATGGGATGCGCTCCAGAGCAAGGACTTTCGTATTCTTTATGTATGAATTTATTTATTGATGTATGAGGGTACGTAAGTGAATTAATTTCCTTCCTACCCCACGAAGTAGACAGTGGAGTGTTGGACTCTCTGTCAAGCCTCTCTCAGACAACCCAGGCCTCAGGCGGTGTCCACCACTGGCCGTGGACCCTCACATTGTGATTGCATAATGTTATTGTCAGGATTAAATTAAATATTCATGTGATAATCATGTTATCAGTACAGGGCCTGGCACATTGTAAGTGCTCAGTTTGCTAGTTGCCTTCTGTTTCTTTGCCTCTAAATAGTTGCTGAGTTAATTTGAGAAGCCTCGTTTATGTTAGTATACAAACAAGTCTCGGCCGGGTGCAGTGGCTTGTGACTGTAAACCCAGCATTTCGGGAGGCCGAGGTGGGCAGATCACTTGAAATCAGGAGTTTGAGATGAGCCTGACCAACATGGTGAAACCCCGTCTCTACTGAAAATACCAAAATTAGCTGGGCATGGGGGCAGGTGCCTGTAATCCCAGCTACTCGGGAGGCTGAGGCAGGAGAATCGATTGAACCCAGGAGGTGGAGGTAGCAGTGAGCCAAGATCACGCCACTGCACTCCAGTCTGGGCGACAGAGTGAGACTCTGTCTCAAAAACAAACAAACAAACAAAAACCAAACAAAACAAACAAAGAGAAATCTCTTCCCACGGCCAGAGCGAGAGGATACGAAGCTACGTTTCCCCGTTTGCCCAGGCTGGTGGGACGCCCAGCATGACAATCTGCGATCAGAAGCTGAAGTTGCCTTCACCACAGTTCCCGTATGCCGTTGTTTCCTACCACTTTGTGTTTGTTTGTTTCTCGCTTTGCCTTGCCCTAATTACTTCAGTGTGAGCATCTGAGTTTGTATTGCTGTCTCAAATCCATTTTTAGAAGTAGAAAGAAGATAAATATAATAAAGCTAAATATAGATTTAACAAATCAGTTTTCTCTCTCATAGTTGAGACAGATATAATGTCAGGAAGAAGAAAACAGTGGAAATATCTGCTGATTTTTGTTCTCTTGTTTTGATCCCAGCGAAAAACTTTTATCTGGCACGTGTTTAATTTTAAGCAAGAAGAGATTAAATCAGTGAGGACAACGACCTGAGCTCTTAGTTTATTGAGTGGGTTGGAACTGTCTAGATTCTTTTCCAATTAATTTATCTCTTTCTTTCAACTACCATTGACCTCATTTTGATGGTGGTTCTCCCTTCTGTAAAATGGAAGAATGGAACTGAACAATTCCTAAGTTCTCTTCGGTTTAAAATCTACAGACCAAGATTTTGAGTTCTTTTTATATTTGGGTGATTTACTTCCATAAGCTGCAGGTTACATCCATTCTTCCTGTAATTCCTTCCCCCAGTTTGATCAGTGGAATTCTGCCAGCACCATTCAGGACCCCTATGTCCCTCCCTGCTCTGAAGGTCTGCACTGGCTGTGCTCTAAGAGGAATGTGACTATTCCTCATTTTAGACATGAGGAAGCTGAGGTTTAAATAACTTTCCAAAGCCACTAACTTAGTAACTAAAGAAAGGAGCCCTGAGCCTCATGCAGACCTTGGCTCTTCCTTGCCTCTGGTAGTTTGCAAGACTCTGAGCAGCCTCAGGTTCTGCAGGGAGAGCCTCTGGACCACCTCAGCATTATCTTCTTTATATATGGGGTGCCTTGGAAGATCTCCTGTGAAAAGAGAGTTTTGCTTTTAACAGTGTGAAGCCAGTTGCACCACACATTGGTGGCTCCTCTTGTCCATTTCTGTTGGAACTGAGGTAAAACCCCCAACCTCTGTTCATTTCCTAACTCCCATGTTTTCTCCCCGCCACTTAACTGGCTGTTGCTCAGCATAGCCCCTCTGCTTCCGGAGTAGCCTCCCACTTGTCAGCTACTTACTGGACTCCTTTCCTCGGAATCCAGCACTTCCTGTCCCTTGAGCCCTGCAGAAGCTCTTCTGCTTATAAATTAAGATGATTGACATGCAGTTACTTCAGAAAATTATAATCCTGATGCTTACGTAATGTGTTTTAAACAACTTTTTGAGATAACTGTGGTTTGTCATGCAGATGTAGGAAATGACATAGTTTCCCTCAATATTCTATAGTTATATCATCTTACAAAACCATATTCCAGTCAAGAAATTGATACTGATACAGTGCATCCACCATATTCTGATTTCACCAGTTTTACATGCACACAGGGATGTGGCTGCATGTGCACGTGTGTGTGTGTGTGTGTATTTACTTCCGTAAAAAGGTAGCGTATTAGTCTATTTTCATATTGCTATAAAGAACCGCCTGAGACTGGGTAATTTATAAAGGAAAGGTTTAATTAACTCGCAGTTCAGCATGGCTGGGGAGGCCTCAGGAAACTTACAATCATGGTGGAAGGTGAAGCAGCAGCAAGGCACCCTCTTCACAAGGCGGCAGGAAGGAGAAGTGTCAAGTGAAGAGGGAAGAGCCCCTTATGAAACCATCAGATCTCATGAAAACTCAGCACTATCAGGAGAGCAGCATGGGGGAAACTGTCCCCCCAGGGGGATTATGGGATTCTTGGGATTACAATTCAAGATAAGATTTGCGTTGGGATACAGAGCCTAACCATTTCAGGTAGCATGAGGGATTCTTGTATGAACTTTTCTGTATCTTGATCATGGTAGTGATCACAGAAATCTACCTACATATATGATAAAAATAAATGTAATATTTTTACACCTTTCATGTTATGTCCTCCTCCTGATGTCTAGAGGTGCTGGCACATTGTAATTCCTTAGTAAATATTCCATAAAACACATGACAATAAATGTTATTCCTTGGAGAAAACACCAATGACTCATAAAACATGAGCCCCAACCTCGAAAGTTACATTTCTTTTGAGAGGCCTGTGGTAGAGGAGAAATAACCTTTGACTTAGGAAGCAGAAGACCTGAGTTCAAGGATTGGTTTTGCTATTTTCCAGCAGAGAGGATTCACTTCCTATGTTGGACCTTGATATCCTGATCTCTAAAATGAAGAAGCTGGATTAACAACCTCTATCATTCCTTCCAACTTTAAAGACATTATAACTCTAGAAACTGTGACATCTTTTAACATTTTAAACCTTACTTTCCCTCCTTCAACATTTTTGTCTTGTTATTTGAGTTTATCAGCTCAGAGTTTGTTTAATTTTCATGCTTTGAACCATGGAAGAAAAATAATCTTCCACTTGATTTCTTACCAACTCAGAGACCACATGAAAGATCTCATTTGCATGAAAATTCAAGAGCAGAGTTTCAGATGGGGGGACATGGAAACATTTGAAAACTTTCATTTGGAAACTTTGGTATCTGTGTGGAGTGTGGTCCAGCCTGGGCAGTGGGACCCAATTCTGAGAGACGCAGTTAGTTGCTAAGCTGGGTTGCTGGACGTCTCTTCCCCTTGGCAGTGTTTCTCAGCACAGGTCCTCTGTCGGGTGGCCAGGTGAGGTCCTGCTGCCGTGAGAAACCCCTCCAAGGTCTCTGCGCCGACCCAGTGGAGTCCAGTCCTCTCTCTTGCACAGTTCTTTGTGAGTCTGTGCAGCTTTCCAGGGTGGGATCACTGCCCTCAGTCGCCGTCTGCGAGGCTTGTGAGGTCCACATGTGCTTTCGTGTTCTCTGTGGCAGGAGAAGAGGTTGCTGGTGAGCCTGGGGTTGACGGTTCCGTGCTCTGGCTTCAGTGGTCACAGTCACTTTTGCTTATGCTTTACTGGCCAAACCAGGTCATGTGGCCATGCCTAATTTCAAGAGAAAGGGAACAAATATGGGTAAAATACTTCAAGATTCTACTACAGATTTTTTTTTTTTTTTTTTGGTCAAAAGAACAAAAGTCCCTAACAACATAGATTAATTATAACTTGGCTTATGTGTTCCACTGGAAGCGTCTCAGGGGTGGGAGATGACCTATCACTCAGAAGCTGTCTCTGACTAGCCAACAGGAAACAGAAAATGACTGAAGGGAAAGAGCAGGAAGCTAAGCATCCTGGGTGAGCAGTGCATTCAGCTGTCCAGGGTGTGGGATGCAAGTGGAGACAGTGGGCCCCTCTCCCACCTCCTCTTCTGGCTGGCTGCGTGACTGCAAGCAGCCCCCTCCCTCCTCAGTCTCAGTTTCCAGACCTGTAAAATGGGAACGGTAACATTACCTATTGCAAAGGGTTGCCTGAGTTAATACAGGTAAAGAGCATGGAGCAGTGTCTGATGTGTGAAAAATGCTCAATAAATGTTACCTATCATTATTTTGCTTTGCCCTTTACCTGTTAAGTTGGCTATAAATCCCTACAACCACAAGATGCCCTCGGACATTCAGCCCGTGTAGCTGAAAGTGTAAGTCTCGGGGGACAGCACTCAGGGAAGGGTGTGATGACTCAGAAGCTGGAGAAGTCGATCCTGCCTTCCCTCTAGGCTCCTGTGTGACACTGAGTCCTAATGGAATGGCAGAGACTTTGACAGGGCCTGTGCACGTTTTCTGCAAAGCTGTTGGAGGAAATCCTTCCTTCTGGGCTTTGGCCTAGGGGGTCCCTCTCAGAGACTTGGGGCCTCAGAACTTTGAAAGAATGGAACCAAAGCAAAGGTCTCTCCTGGGAGCCTTGGGAAATGGGGCTGTGTCTAGGGAGGAATCCTGCTGTCTCTTCCTTTAGGCAGGAAAATTAATGGAATTTTATAAGCCACCTTGCAGCGATCTGAGAATCCCGGATTCTCAGATGAGCCCTGCACATACGCAGGTTGCATTGAGACATTAAAATTCTCTAAAGAGGGCTTCTTATAACTTGTGCATTCATATGTTGCTGCTGCAAAACTATGAATTTTCTGATTTTGTCACACCCTGATAAGATTAAAAAAACACAGTCATATGCGCTCTTGCTGGCTGAATTGCAGAAGTAATTTCTTATACAATTGAAATCCGTATTTCAATGAGTTTCTTCAGGCATAATCTCTCTGGGAGCTGCCTGTGAGTCTGCATTGGATGTGTGACTGGGGAACCTGGCATTTTAGACCTTGAGCAGAGGGAGATACTGTCCCTCTCTCCATCATTGTTGATTGAATGATGGCAAGACTCATCAAAAGTGGATGGAGTGATGGCCTCATCTGCATGAATATATGCACATTTAAAATGCTAAGGTCAGACAAGACTGACTCTGGAAGGATGGCATGGAGGTGTGGGGCTGACATTTGCAGCACCCAGAGGGCTGTGGGCCAGGCTCGGGGAAGAAGTTTGAGGGCTTTGGAGCTAAGAAATCAGGGCAGTTTGCTCAGAGTTGGGGAGAGTCGAGGGTATCTGGAAAGTGGTGCCTTCATCTCCGCAAAAAGAGTCTATTAGCAAGGGTCAAGGGCAGACCCCCAGACAGTGCCCAGGGACTACTTTAGGGAGATAAGGATGAGTGAAAGCCCTGCTGAAGGCAACAGCTGGAGAAGTAAGGTTTCCACGTCAGCATCTATCACACCAGGACGAGGCCTCACCAACAGAAACAGCCTCACTTCACTGGGAATTGGTACACAGAGTGGGAGGGGCTTTATGTGGACCAGCGAAGGGCAGAAGTGGAAAATGATCTAGAATATCCCAGCGTGCATCTCAGGGCGCTGGCTGTGCTGGTTCTCAGGATGCAGATACCCCCCCCCACCCCGGCTCATGCTGCTGTTTTTCAGGAAGTCCCTTCCGGAGCACAGCCAGAGCCCGGAGGTCTTTGTCTTGGAAGGAGAGGCTCCTACCAGCCTTGCATTTCCCCAGTGGTGATCTTCATGGGGGCCTACCATTCTTGCCTGACTTTTAATTTGTATTCTATGATTCAGAAACATGAATTAGGGACCTTGTCTCTCTTCCTTCCTTAGGCGCTCCAGTTCCCTCACTGCCCTGTCCGTTTTTCCTTGAAAACAAATCGGTGTGGTCAGTAAGTCCGCTATCAGTGGCAGCAGGCAAGGGCAGTAATTCTAAGCTAGAATTAAGGAAGGCAGATGGGCTTCCTTGTAGTCTGTAGCTTTCCAGACCTCTGAAGGATTCTGTTAACCCCTCTTCCAGGAATCCTAAAATCTTCTGCAATCTGGACTCATCAGTTCTAGAACCTTGTGAGTACCTTTCAGTGAGAGGACTCCTCTTGGTTTGAGGCTGGGTGTGGAGGTAACTATGTGGGCAGCAGGTGGGGAATCGTTCGTGTATCTTGGGGTGCAGTAATTTATACCTACTTCTTTCCCCCGACCGCACAGCAAACTCTTTGATGGCAAGAATTATCTTCCTTTCAATCCCCATTCCTTAGTCTTATTTAACACATAACTGATGCTCAGTAACTATTTATTTAGTTAATTATGAACTGCAAGCAATAAACCTTATGAAAACAAGGCATATGCCTTTATCTGTGAGAGCTTCATTAATTCACTCCTCAATTTATATCAGAAATAAGGCTCAGAAATAACACTGCCTTGGGCCCTTCTGTCTTTAGAGTTTTTCCATTTTTGCTACTCTTGGCCTCAGACTTGGACAGGAGTTCTTGGACTTGGGGTCCAGATCTCCCAAATGAGGCTTCAAAGTGCCCCTTCCCTCCATCAAAGGGACTGCTACCAGGTCCTTCCAGGGGGTTCCTTGCTCCCTCTGGGAAAATAACTCCTCACAGCAGGCCAGGTTCTCCAGCGCTCAGATGTCCCCAGCCCATCACAGTTCTAGTGTGAGGTTGCTATCCTTGGGATTTTAAATAGATGGTAACACTTAGGATCTTCTGTCCTTGTATGGTGCTTGTGGTGTGTGGTGAGGATGGGGGCAGGGCCACAGCTCGGGAAGGAACTCAGCAGGGTGTCATGCATACAGATCAGTGTTAACTTCAGCTCTATTAAACATCTTTATTAATGATCTGGAAATGGGGTGTATACAGAACATTAATTAAATGCTCAAATACTAAATTGGGAGGTGTTGCAAAAGATGGACTAATCATTTTATCATTTACTCAGCGTGCAGAACTTGTATAATTTGGCGTATTTACTGGTTAAAAATGCGACATTTCTTTGTTGACAACACTATTGGCTCAGTGTGTAGCTGGCATTTTGGTTGAGTTTCTTTACATGCATATTCTTATTCTTGTGCCTTTCTATTTCAGTCAGTTTCAGAATGATGAGTCATCCCATTTGTATATTAAGGACTCAAGTAGAATGAAAATATTTTTGGAAGAGTGAGGTGGAATAAACAGAAGCAAGAACAGAGAGTAACATGCAGTAGTTGAGGTCAGCTAAGTCAATTGCTTGGAGACCCAAGTCTTCTATCCTGACTCCTGTGGGGTCTGTTCTGTTTTCTCAGACTGCTCCTGTTCTTCTAGCAGGTGAGGTGCCTCACAAATTTACCTCTTTGGATGGGCTTGCT
This sequence comes from Macaca nemestrina, assembly GCF_043159975.1. NCBI lineage: Eukaryota > Metazoa > Chordata > Mammalia > Primates > Cercopithecidae > Macaca > Macaca nemestrina. The sequence goes on along the minus strand of NC_092129.1, from coordinate 7,937,667 downwards.
GAGAGCAGTCTTAAACGCAACACACACTTTATTCCATGGTGTAGATTTGGGATGAGGAGACCTGGACTTTAATTTGTGTTCTTGCATTTTTCTGGTTATGTAGCTTCGAGGAAGTCATTTAACCTCTCTGAGGCTTAGTTCCTTTATCCGTGGAAGGGAAGATGATATATGTCTCCCAGGGTAATATGCCGTGAGTATGAAGTGAAGTGATATTCTGGAAAGAATTTTGTGAACTGTAAAACTGTGCAAAAGTTAGTATGACACTGGATTAATTCTCAAAGAATGAGGAGTACTGTTGCTCTGCATATAAAGCACTCCAAATAATTACCAGCAGGATGGCCAAGAACATTTAGAAATATGGATAGGAAATTCAGTCTGGAAAAATGCTGGTAAATACTTAGGGACATTAGAAAATTGGCAGGATTTTGAGTTGGCAAAATTAATCAAACTATTTTTCAAATGCTTGGGTTCAACAAACTAAAATGAGTTTGCCAAGCACCTTTTCTTATAAATTTTGCAGCCTTTGTTTGTCAGCTAGCACATGATCCATAAGCTTCTGATTCATTGACACCTAATTTGCTAAAAGGCTATTTGTTAGCAGCAATCAGATGTTTTGGAAACCTGCTGGGCCCACTGCAAAGATGCTGCCCAGATTCCGTTCTTCAGAGTCTTTACTAGCTGGGTGCATAAGAGACACCTGAGTGTATTTAAGAGTCATTTTGTCAAACTCCTATCCTTTTAAACTTCTTGTTATGCTTCTTATATGCTGTACATACTGTCATGCCTAGTATTCAGCAGGAATATTTTAAATATATATGTGATTGATTCCTGAAACTCATCCTTCTTTCTCTTAGTAGTTCTGACTTATAAGGTTTAAACACAAAGATATGCACTAGTTACAGATCAGATTAGAAACTTTACTAACAGGAAGGTGGATAGGAGAACGCAGCTCAGACCTGGGGCCTGCCGAGAGCTTGCTGCTTCTTGACTCTCTGTGGGTGGATGCCAGCTTTGCTTGTCTGGTGCATGCTGTGAAACGCAGGGCTGGCAAGAGCTCGGGCCCAGCCAGGCCTGCAGACCTTGTACATGTGGGCCCAGCTGAGGAGGCTGGATTCTGTTTTGGCATTTACTGGTCATTTTTGTTAATCATCTCTCCTATCTTCTTCCCAAGGGGATGAGAGAATTCTAGGGGAGAAAGGAGCCAGAAGGTTTGATCTTAGTACTGCTCCCCTCTGGGAAGTCAAGAGAAGTCCATTCTCTCTTGTGGAGAGAGGAGTGGGTGCCAGCATCCCACCGGATTCTTTAGGGCAGGCCACGTGGGCGCCGCCAGCTGCCTTAGAGTCCGTTTCTGCCTCTTCTGGCTTTGTGCTGGTCACTCTTCCCATCTCACCATGGGCGGCTGGCTCAGGCTGGGGAGCTTCTCTTCTGAGCTGGAGAATGTGAGGGTCAGAGACAGAAGGTTCATGACTGTGGACTCTACCCTCTGACCCACTCCAGGGGAAGCTGGTGAGATCTTGCATCTGAGTGCTTGAGGAAGAGGTGGGAAGGGCAGGGAAGAGGCTGGGAGGAGGAGGAATTCATTTGTGTCCCGCATCTTCCACACCAGGTACTGGACTAAACTCACATTGGTGCATTTAAAAGGAGGGTTGCAGCTCCCAGGTGTGGCCAGAGAGAGCTCTGTTGTCTTCTCTTTCCACAGCCTGGTCTCAACTCAACGCAGAGGGAAATGGGACTCATTTTCCCTTTTTTAATATAGCATTCTAGCTCCATGATTAAAGGGATACAAAGCACACTGTGGGAATTTTAGGAAATACTGAAACACGAAATAGAGGAAAAAATAATGATCAGTCTGTAATCCACCTCTCCAGAGATGTCATTGACATTTTTCTTTATATCCTTCCAGTCTGTTTTCTAGTTGTGTTTTTTATCATAGGAGGCGTAGTGTACATTTACATAAACTTAGGGCCACGCTGCGTAAACAGTTTTATATTTTGCAGTTAACTTTTTATATCGCAAGTCCTTTTCCATGCCTTTAAATATTTCTCAACGACCCATTCTTTAAGGGCAGGCTAATATTTTTTTCTCGTTTCCAAATTTGCAGCATGGTAATTATGACTTAATTGCTCTCCCTGTATGTGCTTACTGTGAGTCTCTGACTTTTCTTTAGGATAAATTCCTAGAGATGAAATTATGGGGTCAAATGGTAGAACACTTTCAAGTTTTTTTTCCCACCAAGTATATAGTGCTATTCTGCTTCACAAAAACTTGAGATATTTTCACCATTTTATGTGAGAATGTCCATTTCTCTGCACTTTGATGGCACAGTGCATTACTGTCTTGTGATGATGATTTTTAGAGATGGGGTCTCACTGTGTAGCTCAGGCTGGACTTAATCTCCTGGGCCCAGGCGATCCTCCCACATCAGCCTCCCAAGTAGCTAGGAGTACAGGCATGTGCCACTTGTATTATTATTTTTAAGTCCTCAGCCTTACTTTTGATGCAATTTAAATTCTATTGTTAAGGATGCTGAGTTGGTGAGACCAGACGGATGCTCCTCAAGTCAGCCAGCTGCGGGGGCCCGAGTGGCCACCAAGCTCCCTCTGGCACTCCTTCGAGGTGCCCGTCCCCTCCTGGGAGCATGACCAGGTCCCTTTCTGCTCTCAGCCATGGTGTGGGCTCCGGTCCACACCCCTACGTTCCCGCAGCTGCTTACCACATGTTCTGTCCGAGTCCCTGCTGAAAGGCCCCAGGGACATCTCCAGTGGCCAAGCCTACTCCTAGCTCAGAGGTTTTTGCTCATCAGATCCTTTGCAGTGCCGGGCTTCCCTTCTGCGTGAGTGTGCTGGTTTGGAAGATTTTATTCAAATTGGAGTTTGGAGGCACAGGAGAGTGCGGCTGAGCTGTGGCTGCTCCCACAGATGCCCCGTCAGCGTCCTTCTGAGGCACCCTCACCCTAGCCTGCAAATCAGGGCCATAGGTGAGTTGGAGAGGCCCAGCCACTCTGCGTCCGGGTCCTGGCACCATGCCAGAAGCGATGGCATCTGGGAGCAGAGGACCCACAGGGTCTGCACTCACGTTCACTTTGCATGTCCTCCCCCAGGAGGGTCTGCTAGAAGGAGAGCTTTTTCTATTTCATTGTAAATGAGAAATTCTTCCCGAGATAAGATAGAGCAGCACCAACTTCAGGACGCCAGACCAACTCAACGGAATCATACAAATATACGTCTACACATTAGGTGCAAAATGATGCAGAATACAGTGACACACACTGACACAGTCTATGGGACCCAGCAAAGCCTGTGATGGAAAACTCCTCTGCTTCCTCTGGTGTCCAAAGGCCTCCTTTGAAAGCGCTGCCTCCTCCTCCCCCTGGCATGGCTGTGTTTCCCCTTGACCTGCATGCCTCCCACCACCCTGCACACTGGGCGGGGTGGGCCCTCCCTGCATCTGAGGGGTCCTGTCCCCGATGATGTGACCTCATAGCAGTACTTCTTGTCTATGTGTCTGGGCCAGTGCTGCCTCAGCCCCCAGACTCCAAACTCACCCACATCCCACCCTTCCTCTTGTCCTCTTTTCTTGTCTCCATTGCTGGGGATTGGATGGTGAGAGGAAAGACGTATTGATTTTTCTCTCTTCTTTATTTCCGAATATCTCTGCACAGAACACATTTGACACTTTTTCCCAACCTCTGCTTCCTAAGGGGATGGAGGATGGAGGAGAGAACCGGGCTGTTTTATCTTCGTGACCGTGAATGAATTATGCATTTGGCAACCTTTCTGTTTCAACCGTCCCATTTCAGTTGCCCCATGGGGGTAAAATTTCTAGGATTCTAAACCAGAAAAATAGCTTAGGAGGATATTATTACTGAGAAATATGTAACCTCCGTATAAATGAAAATTATTATCTTGGTATCCTGAGCTCAAGGGCTGAGTGAAGGCATTTGGTCTGCCTTCACCTTTGTCCTGGCACCGACCCTGTTAGATTCAGATCACAAGATATTGGGCTGGGCTGCAGGGTCACTTGCAGCCACTCGTTGGATTTTTCTTTAGTTTATCTCAGGAGCCCCTTGGGCGTGTTCTCTCTAGTATCTCTTGATTGCTTGGAGTTTTCATAATTGGCTCGGAGCTCGTCATTCAGCAGATGGTACTTAAGACTGGAAGAGTAGCCCTCTGTGAGCTTAAGAGACTCTGTCAAGTAGTATGGAGGGGATGTCCCCAATAAAACCAGTTAAATAGGACTCAGGGGGGAAAACTTCATCTTCATCGGATTGCATACCCCTCAAAATTTATTTTATTTTTTATTGTGGTAAAATATCCATAGCATAAAACTTAATGACGTTGCCTGTTTGTAGGTATACAGTTTGGTGGTGTTAAGTACATTCAAATCCTTGGGCAATTGTCGCTACCCCCATCTCCAGAACATACTCATCTTCCCAAACTGACATCTGTCCCCATTAAACACTGACTCTGTGTCCACAGTGTCCCAGTCTCAGGTTAACTGCCTTTCTCCTTTCAGGCAGTGCTTTCTTTAATGTTAGTATAAACGCTTGAAGTTGAATCCTGTCTCACATAATATGGCCGTAGTAACAGTGTACCCATCTGAACCTGGCGACCTCATCCTCAGGAAGCAGGCAGTTGTGTTTAGTGGCTAGTGGCATCCACCTAGCGACATCCATCCCAGGGCTGCTCAGCCTTGCCTGTTCTCAGGGGACTTGAGTCCCCAAACCCTGCACTGAGGTGAGCCCGGGCACCTGGGTTCTGGGCATCGTGACCCTGCCCCCCTTAACCCTGAGCTGACCGAGCGTGGGGGAGCCTCTGACCCAAAGCCAGGCCAGCCATGGCCCAGCCAGCTCTGTTCCTTCTCTGTGGGGCCAGGCCACCTCAGTGTGGGGCCATCAGCTGCTGCTTTCAAGAAACTGGAAACTGAGACCCAGTTGCTGAGGCTCTGAGGCAAACATTCTGGAAGGAGGGCGTCTTCGGCGTGGGGCTTTCCTAGCAAGTACCACACACTGGTCACCTTAAACAACATAAAATCATTTTCCCGCAGTTCTGGAGGCTGGAAGGCCAGATCGAGGAGTTGGCAGGGTGGCTTTCTCCTGAGGTCTCCCTCCTTGCTTCTCCCCCTGCGTCTCTTCACATCATTTTCCCTCCGTGCGTGCCCATCTCTGTGTCCACATGTCCCCTTTCACAAGGATACTACTGAGGTTGGATTAGGGCCTGCCACCCTAGAGGCCTCGTCCTCCCTCGGTGAGCTCAGGAAATCTGCCTGTCCCCACACGCAGCCCCATTCGGAGGCCCGTCCTGGGCCGGAACTTCAGCACGTGGGTTTCGGGAGGTCCGGCTTAGGGCACCATGGTGGCTGCTGCAGGTCCTGAGGACGCCCGGTGTGTAAGGAAGGAACACAGAGCCCAGCAGGTGGAGTGCAGAGGGGGTGGCCTGCGCCATGCGGGGCCCCAGGGAGGCGGGCGGGCACACTCCCCGCTTTTCAGGGATGGTTCCAGATGGTTTCCATTTCCTTGAAAAAACCTAAGAAGGTCTCCTTTCCTTGCACTGAGGGGGTCCTGCCAGGTGAGCTGCACAGCCCCACTCTGTGCAGCTGGGATGGGTGTGGAGAGTAGCCACGTCGGGCCCGCAAATGTGTGCCTCAGCGGCCATCCTCCCGCACAGCGGGGCATACGACTGATCTTCCCCCACCCGAGGGCGTCAGGGCCTCCGCCGCACCTCCTTCCTGGCTGCCTTACGCTGCGAGCCTCGTCTCATCGTTTGAACTTCCCTTGGAAACCCTCTACTAGATTTAAAGAACAAAAACAGCCAGTGAAAAATCATAGTTGAAATTTTACAAAGGAATTACGTTTTGTATTGCTTTAAAGAATGCATAGTATTCTGATACTAGAGTAACAAAACAGTAAGAGACAGATGTCTTTAGGCAACTATTTAATGAATAAATGAGAGTGATTGAATGGGAGCATTTAAATTGGGCATTTCCTGTGCCATATTAATTATACTGCATGCTTAGTAAATTCCTTTTTCAAAGATAGTTCAAAGGCAGTTGTCAGTCTGGTTCTGCCCAGGTTATGTGTCTACATACATGAACAACTTCGAAATGAATAGAGCATGCATTAATAAGGCTTTACTAATCTTGGCCGCAGGCAGTATTTAAATCAGCCGTGTTTGACTTCTACCACACTGGACATAAGAAAATTCATTTGAAAGTGGTGTGACTAAAACTGATCTTTTAAATGGGCTACATTGTACAGGCATTTCAGCTACACTCAATTTTAAAGTGAGGCTTCTCCAGTGGGACTCCGGGATCTGGAGCTTAAACTCTGGACCATGTTTCCTTTTGTTGGCTGCAAAATAAATGGCTTCTGCATAGAGCAGGCTTGCAGGGAGCCTAGGCCTCCTGGGAGTGCAGGACTGCTTTGGTGATGGGCATGACCCAGGCTTTGAGAAACCTCTGAGAGTGACTCGTGGTGACCTCCGTGGGTGATCTATGTGCAGAGCCATGCAGGAGCTGTCAGCAGCCACAGGGGCATGTGCTAGATCTGCTGTGTCTGTCTCTTGTTTTCATGCTGGTACACTCTCATCAGGCAAGAATGTTGTCTTTTCTGATTAAATTGTGTATGGGCCAGAAGGTGACGATAGGAGAGAAGCTATATACAAGCAACACTGTCACTCGGCGGGCTCAGGGCTTTTGGCCCAAGAAGACTAAATGACGTAATGGAAAGACCTGGGCTAGAACCTTAGCTCTGTCCCCCAGTAAACGGATGACTTTGGGCCATTTTATTTTACCTCTTCGTGGCTTGGTTTTGTCATCTGTAAAACATGGAACAAATAGATAATAAGGTCAGAGTGAAGATTTCTTTTCTTGTTTTTTTTTTTTTTTTTTTTTTTTTTTTGAGACAGGGTCCTGTTCTGTTACCCAGGCTAGAGTGCAGTGGTGCAATCACAGCTTCGCAGTTCACTGCAGCCTCCAACTCCTGGGCTCAAGGGATCCTCTCATCTCAGCCTTCTGAGTAGCTGGGACTACAGGCACACATCACCATGCCTGGCTGATCGTTTTTATTTTCTTGTAGAGATGGGGTCTCACTATGTTGCCCAGGCTGGTTTTGAACTCCTGGCCTCAGGGGATCCTCCCGTCTCAGTGTCCCAACGTGCTGGGATTACAGGAGTGAGCCACCACTCCTGACATGATTCCATTATTTAATGTGTATAAATCCCCATCCCCGTGCCTGACACATGGATGGTGTTCAGTACATAACTATCATCATCATGGTCTGTTTAATTTGGATCTATTTCTATTTTTTGTCTTTTTCTATTTCCCATTTTCCAGTATTCTGAGGGGGTGGTCATCTTCCTTGCAGGAACAGTTTGCCTGGCAGGGTTGGAAGCCCCCATACTGGGAGTGAGTCAGGAACTGCGTTCTTGCCCCTGTGCTGGCTGCAGAGTTCTGGATAGGATATTTGAAATTCCCTGAAAATGGGGTGCTGTATTAGTCTGTTCTCACACTGCTAATAAAGACATACCTGAGACACGGTAACTTATCAAGGAAAGAGGTTTAATTGACTTATCGTTCCACATGGCTGGGGAGGCCTCACAATCATGGCGGAAGGTGAATGAGCAGCAAAGTCACGTCTTACATGGCAGCAGGCCAGAGAGTTTGTGTAGGGACTCCCCTTTATAAAACCGCCATAGCTCGTGAGACTTAGTCACTGTCACGAGAACAGCATGGGAAAGGTCTGCCCCCGTGGTTCAGTTACCTCTCACGGGGTCTCCCCTGTGACACGTGGGGATTATGGAAGCTACAATTCAAGAAGAGATTTGGGTGGGGACACAGCCAAACCAGATCAGGTGTAGGCAAGTTCCCCTCTACGGTGTCTTCCTGTTTAAATGTTGACATGAGTCCTGCAGAGTATTCATATTACATTTTGAAAATTGTCTCCCTAATGACTGAGCATTTACTTACTATTGGATAAGAAGTCAAATGCTAACCATCTTGACCAGGAGTATTAAGAACCATCTAGAAAGTTCTGCCTGGGGAGCTCCTGAGTCCTGTGCTTCAGTTTTGCCTCAGGACTTGGTGTTTGGACACTTGCGCCCTTTCTCAGGTGAGCCCCACCCAGATGGAGGGCATCAGGTCCAGGAACAGGAGGGGCTTCCCCACCTTATGGAAGGGAAAACTGAACACTGCTGTCTTCATAGAGATGGTTTTGCAATTGAGAATGTTCTTTTTAAAAACTCAGAAAATTTCTAGGTAAAACAAGTAAGTTGTGTGATTTTTCCAGCAAGCTTTAAAAAAAGCCAAAACAAAGCAGTGCACACTCTTATCCCTCAATCTTAATACCTCTGAAGAAACAAAGCATGAAGGTTTCATTTTCAGAGTTCATGGAAGAAAAATTGCTCCGTGATGGTTATTATTTGAAAAGTTTGAAGAACTATGTATTTGTATGTGTGGTGAGCTTTGAAGCTAAAATGCAGGGGGATAGAGATGTTGTTCCTGAAGGAGTCCCTTAGGGTTGCTCCCAGAGACCAAGGCTTGGCTGGCAGCACACGGGTCTGACTCAGTGACCCTGACTACCGTAGGTGTGTTCACCTGGGAGAAGAAACCAGGGAGGAACGTGGGAGGCGTAGGATCCAATCTTCATGTTCCTGAACAGAACCTGCACTTTCCTGGACCATAAACTCCCGCTCACCTTTGTCCCCTGGGTAGCTTCAAAGTGGTCACCGTTCACTGGGCCTCAGCTTGGAGTGGGTTGGGGGCTGCAAATCCCTGGTTCTCATGAATCCATTCTGTCTGGGGAGCATCAGTCAGTCAGGATTATGGTCCCGTTGCCACCAACACGCAGAAAGGAGCCACGATGACCACACTGTGTGGCTTGTTTGGTCCTGGCTGTGGAAGCACGTGCACCCTTTTCACCTCTCTCCATCAGAGAATAAAATGAAGTAACAACCTGAGATGCAGAGTGTCCGGTCTGGACTTAAGGCTTCATTCACCGCTTCGAGCTGTGCTGCCCTAGGTCGGCTTCTGAGCTCCTCTGGTTTTCGGTTTGCTCGCCTGTGAAAGGAGAATAAGAGAGCGCTGCTGGCTTCCCTGGATGGTGATGAGAATAGAGTGAGGTCACGGGTGTGCAGCATGTCCCAAGCTGTCCTTGTCCTAGGAATGCAGCCAGCATGAGTGGGTCTAAGTTTGAACCCAAGTGGTGTTTACTGAAAGGTTCAGACCCACCTGGGGGACCTGAGGATGGTTTCCTGGAGCTCTTTCGGCCTAACGACCTGCAGAGCACCCTGAAAACAAACCTAACAAAGTGAAAAGGTGGGATACTCGAGAAATGTCAGAACATGCAAGTGGAGGAGAGGAGGCAGGGGCTCTGAGTGTGGGCTTGCGGCGTCTCTCCCGGCGGCTCAGCCACTCCTCACTGTCACAGCACACAAACCCGGGAGGCTGCAGCAAAACTAAAGGCAAAGAACGGCCTCCCAAGACCTTGGTGGGGCAGGGGGGCCTGGGCAGCCTTGCAGGGACCCCTCTGACAGTCATAGTGCTAAGTGGCAGAGTGGCCTCCTTTGAGCTGGCTGAGGTCGGGGGCTCCAGCAGGGCTGGCAGCCTGTCCTGGAGCACAGCACCTGCCCAAAGCGGCTCCCACACCAAGCATGGTGGGAGCTGGGCCGCGCTGGGGGAGGGACTGGCTGCTCTGGAAGCAGTGAGAAGTAGTGTCCTCCAGAGGAAGTAGAACCAGAGATCTTGTAGGTATGAGGGGAACAGATGGGGTGAGGGGCCGGGGGATGTCGCTGCTGCCGATCACTCCAGCAGAGGCCAGGAAGGCAGAGGAGGCAGACAGGGAGGCCCTGTGGGCACCCGCAGAGCTGGCTTGCAAATATGTCCCTGCTGGGACACCAAAACATTTTGGGGGAGGGTGGAAGCCCCGCAGGTTCAGGGGAGAGCTAGAGCAAGACAAAATAAATACCATTCATTTCTCTTAATAGCGATCCTCCTTGTAGAATCTGCTTGGAATAGCCTTGGGGAGCATGCATTGTGAGTTACCTGTTGTTAATATCTGGTTCTCAATATTCTTTCCCCCTTTCAGAAAGATGTGCATATGCATTCTTGTCACCCATTGAAAGTGCTTGCCTTCTCGATAGCTCACAGACATCGAAATGGCTTTTTCTTCACTCTCAGGGCTGCAGAGTGTGTAGGGTGGGCATATTGCCACAGTTGGTCCATAGAGCAGTCTACTAGCAAATGCTTAAGTGGTTTCATCAGCTAGGAGCGGGGAGGATGTTAGGAGGTGCCGGATTCTTCTCTGTCTTAAAGGACTTACAATCTGGTTGGGAAAATAAACCCTACACAGGCAAAAAGCAATTAATATTTGCTTTGAAATTCAGAGGTGGCTGGCTCCATGGAGCCCCAGCACCCTTATCAGAGAAGGGCGATGCCACCATCGCAAACCTCCTGATAAGAGGAAGAGATGTGTGTGCCGTTACCCTGAGCACAGAAGGCAGTTTCCCTGGAATTCTAATAGCATTGCAATGAGGCTTAACATACAAGTTTTTAAAAAATGGTCATGTGTCTGTTTGAAAACAAACCTGAGAGTTAGCTGTATATAAATGCACACACATCATCTATTTCTAATAACCACACTCGCTTTATTTATAGGTTTCCTTTTTCTGCCCCCTCCTTTTTGATACATATTTAACACTCACGTTATTGCAAAGCAGCCTGGGATGAGCCGCTTAGGACTGTCTCAGCTCCCATTACACTTATGTCTCTTAGTTAAGGATGCTAATTCTCCTTGCAACTCCTCATCTGCCTCTGTACTCCTCTGGATTCTTAAGGCAATGCTAATCAGTTCTCGCTCTGCAGCTGTCTCCCACCCCTCATGGTGGCGGCGGGGACTTTCCTGCACCACGGCAATCCCTCAAACCTGCCTCCCTCCCTGTCCTCCCATCCATTTGGCTTCTCTTCAACCAGGACTTCTCGTGGGCTAACTGCCTAAAGTCCAGATTCCCCTGTTCAACCGCTCGCCAAGACCTTGCTCCAAGCCATTCGTGCTAGGTGCTCTGGGAGCCTGATGCTCTGGAGAATAAATGAGGGAAGGAACCGAGCAGGCGTGCTTTGTGGTGCTGTCGTTGGGTCACTTGACAGACAGCGCCGTGTGTGAGACAGGAGGGCACATGGACGAGCTGGGACATCATCACAGCCTCCCTCCCAGAGCCTGGCATCCCTTCGTCCCACAGAGGCCAGAGGCCCCACTCACAAATGCCTGGCCCAGCACATGCAAAGAGACGGTGGGTAGTTTCCTCTGGAAGCAATTCATTCTCTCACGGCTGTCTGGGGTTTCCTCTCTCTGAATGTTCTGCTGATTTTTCACTGCACCACAAGCCTCAGCACGGCACGTGCCAGGTCCCCAGGCTTCCCCTGGCTGCGCCGTCCTTGCTGTGAGTGCCACAGCCGCCTGTGCTCCTCCAGGCCATGGCTGCAAAAAGGGAAAGGGAGAGAAAGATTCGAGTTTGTCACAGTGGAACCCAAAGCTAGATAGTCGGGTGACATCCCCATAATTGAAGTATTTATGTGTCTAAATATTTCACTGTCGTCGGCAAGTAAACATGAGGTGTGTGTGGGTGAGTCTATCACACCCAGGCAGCCGCCTACTCAGGCGGGCCCACACTTGTAACCTTGTGGCTTTTCTTGGAACACTGGAAGGATTTTCTCTCCTTGAGCTCCCATTAATTTAAATCAAAACTAAAGTTCACGGTGTCTCTCTTCTGCTGGTGACATTTTCCACTTCACACGTTGTCAACCTCATTTAACACGTTGCTACTCAGCTGCGGTCACCTCCGCGGGAACGGCACACCCAAACAGCAGCAGCTTTTCTTCCTGCCCTTCAGACTCCTCTCTCCCTCCCACCTCCTCCTGCTGGGGCTCCTCCCTCCCTGCAGCCCTAATCCAGGCAGGAATTCAGGCCTGTGCGGCCCTGCCCACCGTGGCGGCCAGGGATGTCCAGCCCTGGTCTCTGTTCTCCGGGGCGTTTCCATGGGACCCAGGTGTCGGAAATGCCTCACAATAAAATGAACCTAAACAACGTATCCCTGCGGTGAAGCAGTCCCTGGAAGGCAGGAGAGAAAGACCAGACGGAGCACTGAACAAAGGAGGGGAGGAGGCCACGATCCCCAAATGAAGGGTGACTGACTGTCCTCGGGCCAAGTTAAGGCTAGAGTAATATTCAGTTGTGATGTCTGGAGATATATTTAAAAATTCAGGGAGGCTGAGGCAGGAGAATGGCGTGAACCCGGGAGGCGGAGCTTGCAGTGAGCCGAGATCGCGCCGCTGCACTCCAGCCTGGGCGACAGAGCGAGACTCCGTCTCAAAAAAATAAAAAAATAAATAATTCAACTACTGTTGGCTGGGTGCGGTGGCTCATGCCTGTAATCCCAGCACTTTGGGAGGCCGAGGCAGGCGGATTACTGGAGGCCAGGAGTTTGAGACCAGCCTGGCCAACATGGCAAAACCATGTCTCTACTAAAAATACAAAAATTAGCCAGGCTGGTGGCATACGCCTGTAATGCCAGCTGCTCGGGAGGCTGAAGCACTAGAATTGCCTGAGCCCAGGAGGCAGAGGTTGCAGTGAGCCAAGACTGTTCCACTGCACTCCAACCTGGGTAACAAAATTCAGATTTCTGGCTTCTCTGTAAAGACACAACTGCCAGCTCAGGCCTGCATTTCCTCGTGGCCTTCGCTGGGCCTGCACTCCTGACGCGCCGCCCTCCTGGCAGCCTTCGTTCTGTTGCGGACCTGAGTTTTTCACCTTTTGCTGTTCAAGCCGCGAGCTGCCACCTGCATGCTCCCTTTGTACAGAAACTAGAGCAAAGGCCTACACACTCAGACTACTTGATCCAGGCCCATTTCATTGCACACTTGGGTTACGTATGTCGCCTTTGCATACTTCCCCTAATACGAGAAGGCAGGCTTTAGGAAAGAGTCTGGGTTTCCTTCATAAAGTCAAATATCCCACAAAGCAGCATTCAGCAAAAACACTCCGTGGCAGGCGCTAGTGTGGCTCCGGCCTCTCTCTCCCTCACCAGGAAGCTGCTTCTGTGGGTCGGGAGCTCGGTCTCAACCGTTGCCACACCACCAGAGGCTGGGCGCGGAGAGGACCACGCTTGTCTGAAATGTCAAGTGAACGGGAATACAACAGAGAATACGAAGGGTCTCTTCCCTCCAGGTGGACATCTCAGTCAGAATCAGAAAACGGGAGGAATTTTTCCAGCTGAGGTCAGAATGAGAAAGGGTGGCCGGGCACAGCAGGAGCAAAGGCAGAGAGGTTGGAGAGCACCGGCTGTGCAGGGAATTGCACGGTTTGCAGAATGGTTGGAGGGATCAGAGGTAGAGGAACGGGGCTGCCAGTGAAGAGAGAGAGACCGAAAGCGTAGGCAGGAGCAGGGTCGTAGAGGACACCTCAGTTATTTCAGGGGGTTTGGAATAGGTCCCTGGGAAGGTGACAGCAAGAAGGCGAGGAGGCACAGCAGGAGAGAAATAACCTCCAGAGCCAGGATGGAACAGAGAAGAAAGACGTCTTTTCTTTTTTATTCTTTATTTTTTCTTTTCTTTTTTTTTTTTTGAGATGGAGTCTCGCTGTGTTGCCCAGGCTAGAGTGTAGTGGCACGATCTCAGCTCACTGCAACCTCTACCTCTCAGGTTCAAGCGATTCTCCCACCTCAGGCTCCAGAGTAGCTGGGATTACAGGGGTACACCCCCATGCCTGCCTAACTTTTTTGTATTTTTTGGTAGAGATGGGGTTTTCTCATGTTGGCCAGGCTAGTCTTGAACTCCTGGCCTCAGGTGATCTGCCCGCCTCGGCCTCCCAGAGTGCTGGGATTATAGGCATGAGCCATGGCGCGCGGCTGGGAAGACGTCTTTTCAGCATCTAGGGGTGGAATAGGCAGCCCCTCTAGAGGGCTGGGGGGAGACCTGCCTCTGAGTGGAGTCAGGTTGCAGTTAGGACTGGAAGCAGGAGACATGCCAGCTCTGGAATCAGACAGCTGGGTTTCAGTGGCAGCTCTGATACTTGTCTGATCTTGGGAAAAATCCTTAACTTCTCTGAGCCTTGGTATTCTCATTTGCAAAATGGGAAAAATGATACTAACATGTGTGGTGGTGGTGTAAATTTTGTGAAAGTGGGTCTGTGAACAAGGCCTTGACAGTAGTGGTGAGAAGTGAATAGATTGGAGCCGTTGACTACGATGGCTGCCGTGGGGTGAGTCATAGCAGACCCATAGTGTACCCAGAAGACAAGAAAACTTCTGTTCCTTGAATTCAGTGAAGATGCCTGACTAGACAGGAAATCGAGGTCCGAGGAATACTTCCAAAAACTGTCTTCATCAATATCTGTCTTCTCAGAAGAGAACCCTGATACTTTTCTGGGAAAATTAAAGCATTTAGACTACAACTCTTCAACATCCTGCTCCCAAAGCAACACACCTGACCGAATACCTCGTTCCCTCCTCCCACCCTCTATCCCTGTCTTAGCACTTCGAGGAGGTGTTTGTGCTCCTGGCAGAGCCTCATCTTTCTGTCTGTATTCTGGATTGCATCTCCTCCCACCTCTGAGAGATGTCTCCATATTGATTATTCTTTCCTGCTCTAAATTTCCCCCCTTGCAGTTCATTCCTATCATCATTTCTATATGCTTGAGCTTCTACCATATTTATAGAAGAAATAAATTTCTCTTAATCTCACATTTGTCTTTCAGTTACCACCTCATCTCTTTTTTCTTCTACATCAAATTCCTTGAAAGAAGTATATACAATAATTAGCCGAGTATTTCTTTTTAGCTACTAAAACATGTGATTTATTCTACCCACATATAAGGGTTACATTTTCATAGCTGAGTTTTAAAAAATTGTGGTATAATACACATAACAAAAAATTTTACCGTCATAACTATTTTTAAGCAAACAGTTCAGCTGTATTAAGTGTAGTCACATTATTGTGCAACTGATCTCCAGAATTCTTTTCATCTTGCAGAACTGAAACTCTATACCCATTAAGCAACCAGTTTCCATTCCCCCTTTCTCCAGCCCCTGGCAGCCACCATTCTGCTTTCTCTCTCTGATTTGACTACTCTAGATACTTCATGTAAATGGAGTCATACAGTATTTGTCTTTTTGTGATTGGCTATTTCACTTAGATTAATGTTCTCAAGGCTCATCCATGTTGTAGCATGTGTCAGAATTTTCTTTCTTGGAGCTAATATTCCATAGTAGTATATATGTATATATACTACATTTCTTTTTCTTTTCTTCTTCTTTTTTTTTTTTTTTTTTTGAGATGGAGTCTCGCTCTGTCACCCAGGCTGGAGTGCAGTGGTGCAATCTCGGCTCACTGCAAGTTCCACCTCCCAGGTTCATGCCATTCTCCTGCCTCAGCCCCCTGAGTAGCTGGGACTATAGGTGCTCACCACCACGCCTGGCTAAATTTTTGTATTTTTATTAGAGATGGGGTTTCACCGTGTTAGCCAGGATGGTCTCAATCTTCTGACCTTGTGATCTGCCCACCTCGGCCTCCTAAAGTGCTGGGATTACAGGCGTGAGCTACCGCACCCGGCTGTATATACACTACATTTCTACATTTTGTGTATCCATTCGTTCATCACTGATGGACACTGGGGTTGCTTCTGTCCTTTTGCTATTGTAGGTAATGCTGCTATGAACATGGATGTACACATATCTCTGCAGGGCCCTGCTTTCAATTCATTTGGGTATACACCCAGAAGTGGGATTACTGGATTATATGGTAATTCTATTTTTAATGTTTTAGGAAGTTCCGTACTGTTATCGTAGTAGCTATACTATACATTTTACATTCCCACAAACAACACTTAAAGATTCTAATTTCTCTACATCCTTGCTAACAGTTATTATTCCGTATTTCTCTTTTTTTCAGTAGTGGCCATTCTAATGGGATAAAGTGGTATCTCACTGTGGTTTTGGTTTGCAGTTCCCTAATGATTAGTGGTGTTGAGCATGTTTTCATGTACTTGTTAGCTATTTGTATATCTTCTTTGCAGAAATATCTATTCTTTGTCCATTTTTAAATTGCATCTTTTGTTCTTTGTTGAGTGTAACTAGCCCAGTTTTTTCGTTTCCTCCTCACTCCTCAATGCATTCCACTTTGGATCCTGCTAATATCGTATTAACAAAATAGTAGGGCCCTGTCATCATGTGTGCTGGGCATTTTCAGCCTTCATTTCATACTCTCAGCATTTCCCCTGGCTGATCTCTCCTTTCCTTCTTCCCACTGGCCCCCTGGCCCTGCCTTCTTTTCAGGCTGCTCTTCCTGCTGGTCATCTTCAGCAGGCTTCTCCGTCCTGCGCTCCTTCACAGTTTGCTCTCAGGTCTCCTTCACACTCTGCTCTTGCCCAGCGATCTCATTGCTCATGGCCGTTGCCAGCTACAAGTGCCATTTGCATTCCAGTGACTCCAAACTTTACATTTCTAGATCAGCTTGCTTCTGAATTCCAGACGCAAATGATCTAATTGTCCATTAACATTCCCAGTTGCACTTCTTAAGGACACTCTTCATGTTCAAACCTAAACCTGTGGTCTGTCTCTGAAAGCTACTCCTCCTTGATTTCCCACTTCAGTAAAAGGCACTGTTATCTGCCTGGTCACCAGGACCCTCAGACTATGACCTCTTTCTCTTCCTCCTTTCCTTTCCAAGTCCTGAGGATTTCAACTCTTAAATATATTGAATACCTTGTAAATACATCCACTTTTATCACCTGTCTGTCTGTCAGAGGCGTTTGAACCAGAGCAACTCCGTCTTGAATAGGGGCTGGGTAAAATAAAGCTGAGACCTCCTGGGCTGCATTCCCAGACGGTTAAGGCATTCTTAATCACAGAATGAAATAAGAGGTCGGCACAAGATACAGGTCGTGAAGACCTTACTGATAAAATAGGTTGCAGTAAATGAGCTGGCCAAATCCCATCAAAACCAAGATGGCGATGATAGTGAACTCTGGCCATCCTCACTGCTACACTCCCACCAGCACCATGATCGTTTACAAATGCCATGGCAACATCAGGAAGTTACCCTATATGGTCTGAAAAGGGAGGCATGAATAATCCACCGTTGTTTAGCATATCGTCAAGAAATAACCATAAAAAGAGGCATCCAGCAGCCCTTGGGGCTGCTTTACCTATGGAGTAGCCATTCTTTTATTCCTTTACTTTCTTAATAAACTTGCTTTCACTTTAATCTGTGGACTTGCCCCCGAATTCTTTCTTGTGTGAGGTCCAAGAACCGTCTCTTGGGGTTTGGTCAGGACCCCTTTGCTGTACCACATCCTCGTTACTGCCCCGTGTGTCTTATTATTGCCTCCTAGCTCAGCTCACCATGTGCATGCTTTTAGTTTTTATACTCCACATGGAGCAATCTCTTCAGAATATACTCTGGATTATCTTGACCCACTCTTTACAATCTTGTGTGCACGGGCTTCCCTAGGTTCTCGAAGAGCAGTGACGTGATCCACCAGGGGGTGGGAACGAGGGGAGAACAGAAGAGGTGTGTTAATCAAGTTTAGCCTAAACTGCCTCCTTACAGATTTCAGTTCAGCCTAAAGGTTTTTCTGTACGTCGTGAACTATAACAAGTAGAGGTGTAAACCAACCATAGCCCACACCTGTGCCAGTCACTGAGTTTTGGCCAAATGTAGCCAACTGTTTGAACCAAGTTCAAACAAGGCAAACGGCAACCTGTAACCAATCCAGCTGTTTTTGTACCTCACTTCTGATTTCTGTACATCATTTCCCCTTTTTTGTCTACAAATCTTTTTTGACCACGTGGCGGCTCTGGAGTCTCTCTAAAGCTGCTGTGATTCTGAGGGCTGCCCATTCGCAAATTGTTCATTGCTCAGTTAAACTCCTTTACATTTAATTCGGCTGACATTTTTCTGGTGGAAGATTGAAGGTCTCAAGAGTGGGAAGACCCAGGAGCAGGCAAGGCCAGGAAGATGGGAGGAAAACCAAGAAAGAAAAGGAAGCCGAAGCTGGTGGGAAGTGCTTCAAGTCAGAGATGATGCCGAGATGGTCAAAAAGTGAGAACTGGAAAACAGTTGGAGTGAGTTTAGGAGAGAACGCGAGGCAAGGAAGTGAAGCAGAGTGAGCTGGGGGTGGGTGCAGGGGCCTTTAGCCACCACAGGCTCTTTCTATGTGAACATTCTGGGACTGATCCTGATTTATTTTTTCCCTCCCAAATTGCTTTCTTTTCCTTTCTTCACCTACTTACCCCTGGTCATCCTGCCTTTGGGTTGGTGAATTTGCTGGTTCTTTAGAGAACACTTCTCTGATTGCGAAGCTGATAGTCTCTCCCTGGAGTTGCTCGTTGTTTCCTGTAGTTGACTGTAGTTTTCTTCCCCAGCACTTACCAGTACACAGCCAGTCACTCTGCTTACTCACTGTCTTCCTCCTTCCTCGACTGTCAGCTCATGGGAACGCAGGGTCCTTACTTGTTTTACTTGCCGCTGCATCCCAAGGAGATAGCAGAGTGCCTGGCACACGGTAGGTGCTGAATAAATATTTGTTAGATAAATGATGGGCTGGAGGAAAAAAACCACCATCCTCCATGGTAAACATTTACTTTACTTTTGCATACTTCTAAAAGTATAATCTAGAGGTGCAGTGACTCCTGCAAATAAATAGAAAAGGGCACATAGGGTGGTGATGGGACCACCAATAATAGGAGCTGGAAGTAGAAGACATCTTCCAGAAGTAGAAAACTTGTACTTCCATAACCTTGGCAGATTATGAAATGTCAATTACCCTCCAGTCCAACTTCCTATACAGAGCCACACACTGGTTTCCTAGCCTTTTATGTATTGAAAAGATGTTATCCTATAAATTTTCTTCTTTTCCAATATGTTCTATAAATGTCCACTAAAAATACTTTAATTGCAAGAAAGTTAGATATTTGAAGTTAAATCCATGTTTCATTTCCGCGGGACACTAATTCTACCAAGGCGTTTGGACTCAGATCCCAATTCCTCACCACTGCTGTGACAGCTGCTGCTTGGGCCTGCAACCACGCTCACTGCTGCTGTCGACCCCTGTGAGTCCTTCATGATCTCAGGGACCGTTGACCATGCTGGGTCTTCCATGTAGGATGCCTCCCTCCTAGCTCTGAAATGGCTTCAGTTCTTCCAGTCGCAAGGCCTAGCAGCCTCTCTGTTCACTTATTTATTGAGACGGAGTCTCACTCTGTTACACAGGCTGGGGTGCAGTGGCGCCATCTTGGCTGTATTTATGGCATCAGTTGTTAAAATTCCCCTCATCACCGATCGCAGTCTGTGAAAGGAGTGTTTGTCTTTGCTAGCTTTGTAGCCAAGTGTCTTTCTGTCGGAACATAAGCTCCGTGAGGATAGGGTTGCCTTTCTCATGAACTATTGAATCATCAGCATCTGGGAAGGCACCGGGCACAAGGACAGTGTCATGAGAAATATTCATTTGATGAATAAAAGTATATTAAGATGAACATTTAAATCCATTAGAAGAATGCGAAGAGCTGGAGAATTAATATTTAGAAAGCAAAAGCAATATAACAGGCTTGACTTTTATTTTTTTTATTTTTTTATTTTTAATTTTAATTTTTATTTTTTGAGACGGAGTCTGGCTCTGTCGTCCGGGCTGGAGCGCAGTGGCCGGATCTCAGCTCACTGCAAGCTCCGCCTCCCGGGTTCACGTCATTCTCCTGCCTCAGCCTCCCGAGTAGCTGGGACTACAGGCGCCCGCCACCTCGCCTGGCTAGTTTTTTGTATTTTTTAGTAGAGACGGGATTTCACCGTGTTAGCCAGGATGGTCTCGATCTCCTGACCTCGTGATCCGCCCGTCTCGGCCTCCCGAAGTGCTGGGATTACAGGCGTGAGCCACTGCGCCCGGCCTAGGCTTGGCTTTTAAAATGAGTGAGTTTTAGACGCATGGTATAGACATTTTGTGAAAATGAGACCTAAGATTGTAGATTTAAAAAATCTCCCAGTGAGAAGGGAGGCCAAACCATGGCTTCACTCTATGGTTCTGGCATACTTGAAGCCACATGATAACTATGACATGTGCCATGGGCTAAGTTGTGCCCCCAAAATTAATGCACCGGAGCCCTAACCCCCAATGCGGTGTGATTGGGAGGTGGGGTCTTTAGGAGGTAATGAGGTGAAAATGAAGCAATGAAGGTGGGCTTCCCGATGGGATTCGTGCCCTTGTAAGAAGAGACACCAGGCCGGGCGTGGGGGCTCACACCTGTAATCCCAGCACTTTGGGAGGCTGAGGCGGGCAGATCACGAGGTCAAGAGATCAAGACCATCCTGGCTAACATGGTGAAACCGTGTCTCTACTAAAAATGCAAAAATTAGCCGGGCGTGGTGGTGGGCACCTGTAGTCCCAGCTACTCGGGAGGCTGAGGCAGGAGAATGGCCTGAATCTGGGAGGTGGAGCTTGCAGTGAGCCGAGATTGCGCCACTGCACTCCATCCTGGGTGACAGTGCGAGACTCTGTCAAAAAAAAAAAAAAAAAGAGAGAGACACCAGAGAGCTAGCTGTCTCTCTTTGCCTCATGAGGACATAGCAAGTGGGTGACTGTCTGCAAGCTGGAAAGAGAGACCTCACCAGAACCCAGCCATGCTGGTACTGTGACCTTGGACTTCCAGCCCTCAGAATTGTAAGAAAATATATTTCTGTTGTTTAAGCCACCCTGTTAATGGTATTTTGTTATGGCAGCTGAGCTAACTACTACAGTCTGTCTTCTGAAAGTGGTAATTTTACACACTGTTATTCATTAAAGAGAAGAAAATGTTTGCACACCAACTATATTTGGGTCAATCAAAATATTAAATCAAGTCCAAAAAGCAGTAAAAAATACTCAATGTATTTTTTCAGCCTCTCAAGGAAACAGAAAAAAGGAGAAGCATGATCTTATTTTACCATAAAGGTTAAAAAAAAAAAAAAATCCTCCCTCTCCATCTCTTGCATTCCTGGTGTTCTCCACCTGGAATGGCAGCTTTCTCCTCAATGCACACATTAGCTGCTCCTTGCTCCCTGCTGCCTGGCCCATCCGCTGCCACCGAAGTAAGTGTGTTTTAGAATCTGGCACGAGGACCCCAACGACTCTACCCTTTCCCCAGTGTTTCCCTAGCACAGGGAGGTGCTCTCCTGTAGAAATTGGAGAGTCCAATTTGTAGAAATTGTGAGTCCGTGGATGAGCCCCAACAGGAGACTTCACAGATTCTCTGCTAGCAGCATTTCTCAGCTTCTAGAGTTTTCCATCCTACGCTATTCCAGTGGCAAGCTCAACCTGTGATTCAAACATCCTTTTGTTTCTGATCCATGTCTGGCACGTCCTCTGAATTTCTCAAGTTTATATTAGAAATCAAGCTCCTCAAGCATCTTCAAAACTGAATTTAAGTTCCACAGCAGCCCCGGACCTCCCAAGGGACATGACAGGTGGATCCATCAGGTGCTTGAGCGAATCCAAGCTCATTTGCCATCATTGTCCCTGGCCTTCCAGGAAGACTCCAATTCCTTCAGAAAGTGGATGTCTGTGGAAGCAGGGGTAAAGCATAGCATTTGGTTGGCAGCATTGTGAGGAAGGATTTAGACTTTGTGTTAAGTGAACTTATGTATGACCGTATGGGTTTATGTGTGAGATGTTGAGCTTAATCAGTAAATGTTCCTTCATCTCACAAAATGAATCCCTCTGTGGTCCCCACATTTTTTGTGGCAGACATGACTATTTTCCAGCGTAGGTTCCAGTTCTCTTCCCCTTTTTAGAAAGAGGAAGACTACTTTCCCAGCCGCCTTTGCAGTTGGGCAGAGCCTGGCTAAGCCCTAGAACCCAGGGCTGACTCACTGTGTTTGCATGTGTCTTGGCCGTTCCTGGTGCTGTGTACGACCATGGATGCCACAGACAGAAGAAGCCTGGGAGATGCCGCACACGGCCATGGAGTAGACACAGGTGGAAGAAGCCTGGGAGATTCTGTGCCATGTCCTGTAGGGGAGTTGTCCTCCCTCCCTCTTTCCCTACAGCAGACTTAGTGTGAGGGAAAGTAACTTTTTTTGTTCTGTGAGGCCACTAAAAATGTGGTGCTGTTAGTTATGGGGCATAACCTAAGCTGTCCTGATTGGTGTAACATCCTTCCAACTTGGGGACCTTTGGCTGAGAATCAGCATCCCTTGGATGAAGTCACTTCTGTTCCCTTCCATTGTCCCCATGACCCTGTGCTGAAAGTCAGAATCACTCTCGGTCAGGTATGGAGTGGCATGCTCAACGCAAAGTGCAGCCTAGGACCCCTTAGTGTTGGCTCTCCAACATTAAGCCTAGGAAACAACACAGAGCATGTTACCCAAGTATTACTGGGCACCACAGCTCCAATATTTTCTCATTATCAGCTCAAATAAACACTATTAGAATAGAAAAGTCATTTAAAGCAATTCAAATATTTAACCACCATCAGGAGGGTGGTTGGGAGTACATTCTCGATGCACAGCAGGAATCTTTTACACTTCTTTCTCCCCATTTCTGCCCCTCTCCGTATCCTCCATAGGGAGAGCAGCTGCTCCCGGAAACTCTCACTCTCTCTGCATTTTTCCTTTCCAGTGCCTCAAAACTGCACACCACCTGGTACTTGGCAATGCAGCACTTTGCTCAGGGGGATGAGTCTCCTTCCCGCTGCCATCCTGTTTTTCTTTTTTCCCGTCAATTTTTCTTTGCCTTTTCCATAGATGAAGAAGAAGGTGATGTGTACTCATGTACATTAAAAACTCCTGTCTCCTTTGCCTATGAACAGCAGCATCAAACCACTATGCAGAATTAGCATGAATTTATAGCTAGAATAGGAAAGTTCAAACTTGGAAACAACATCGTAGTTTACAAGTTGGGTCTTGAAGTTTTTTCTCTCAGATCTGTTGCTTACTAGTCATGTGAACTAGGTAGCAAATTACCCTCTCTTGAAATGTTAGCAGATTCATTTGTGAAATGAAGTTAGTGATGAAGACCAAGGTAGGGATAGCCATGCAGTTCTGTTTCTCCTTATCTCATCATCTCACTTTCACGGGGAGATCTTTAATCTTGGAGTTTAGCACTCTCTGGTCACGTGGTGAAAGTGGGTTGGATGAAAGACGCATGCGGGGAGCAGTGCTTCTACCCCACCCAGTTATCAGGAGTTTTGAGTGAGAGGGCTCATGTAGAGTGTTTAGGATGGGTTTTGACACACAACGAGAGCCCATAAACGTGAGCTGTCTGTCTCCTCTGTCCCTCATCCTTTTTGACCCCCTCGCCCACCGCATTTTCTTCTCCTCTGTCATTGCAGAGGCACTCAAGCATATTCACCCATTCTTCCATCAACTTTGAACTAGGGCTTATAATATTCATTTTGCAGTTGAAGACATAGAGGAAGAAAGGAAAATGAGGAAAAGAGACAAAGAGACAAGAGGAATGAAGTGCTCCTGTGATCAGTTTTCCTCATTTCATTTTTTCTTTGAGTTAAGAGGGTCAGCTCACTTTCTGCCACCACTTTCCTTGGAAATTCCAGTGGACAACCCTCTTCTATATTTCTAGGCTCAGAGTATGCACCAAGTTAGATGAGTCTTGATCCTGAAGGATTCACATGAAACAAGCTGGCAAATAGAAAATAGATTAATGTGGTCCATCCATACCATTGAATATGATTAATGGAATCGGGGAATTTGGCGGATGGAATGAGATCTCCCAAACATTCTTACATATGGGAGATGACTAAGTGAATTAGTTTCCTAGGACTGCCATGACTAAATACCGTAAACTGGGTGGCTTAAACGACAGTGCTTTATTTTTCAGTTTTGGATGCAGACAGCCCAAGACCAAGATGTTGGAAGAATTGGTTTCCTTTGAGGATGCTCTCCTAGGTCTTTTTTTTTTTTTTTTTTTTTTTTTTAAGATGGAATCTTGTTCTGTTGCCCAGGCTGGAGTGCAATGGCGTGATCTTGGCTCACTGCAACCTCCGCCTCCCGAATTCAAGCAATTCGCCCACCTCAGGCTCCCAAGTAGCTAGGATTACAGGCACCTGCCATCATGCCTGGCTAATTTTTGTATTTTTGTAGAGACGGGGGTTTCACCATGTTGGCCAGGCTGGTCTTGAACTCCTGATCTCAGTGATCTGCCTCCCTCGGCCTTCCCCAAGTGCTGGGATTACAGATGTGAACCACCACACCCAGCCTCTCCTAGGTTTTTCAGTGACTGCCTTCTTCTTGCCTCTTCACACAGTCACCCTTCTGTGCACAAGGGTCTGCTGTCTCTGTCTGTGTCCTGACCTCCTCTTCCTATAAGGATTCCAGTTGGATTGGACTAGGGCCCACACGTAGGACCTCATTTTAACATAATTACCTCTTTAAGACCCTGTCTCCAAATACACTCACATTCTGAGGTGCTGGGGGTTAGGGCCTAAAAATATGAATTTGCGGGAAGCGGAAATACAGCTTAGCCTATAACAACTATATGGCCAAAACATATTTTGTTAGCCTATTAATGTGTGAACATTTTTGATATGTAAAGAAGCTCACACTTTGGGAGGCCAAGGCAGGCGGATCACGAGGTCATGAGATTGAGACCATCCCAGCTAACACGGTGAAACCCTGTCTCTACTAAAAATACAAAAAAATTAGCCGGGCGAGGTGGCGGGCGCCTGTAGTCCCAGCTACTCGGGAGGCTGAGGCAGGAGAATGGCATGAAGCCTGGAGGCATAGCTTGCAGTGAGCCGAGATCACGGCACTGCACTCCAGCCTGGGCGACAGAGCAAGACTCCATCTCAAAAAAAAAAAAAAAAAAGGAAAGAAAAAAGAAGCTCAGTGTTTTTAATGCAACAGACCCTGCGGAAGGTCAGTAACACCAGTGTGAACCCAAGTCACATCCCAGAGAATTGCAATCACCTTTGCTGTATGCCTCTTAGGGCATTGTGGAAAGGGAGACTCATTAATGTTCATTTTGGTTATGATTTAATGATGAACCAGTGATGGATTACTAGTTCATAAAGTCAACTCAGAAAGTTGAACTTGGGGTGATTTTTTGCTGAGTTTGAATCTTGTAAGCATGACTTGAAAGGGAAACCAACAATGTTTAAAAGAGAATAAACACTATTTTCTGAATCCAATTTAAAGAAAGGGAAGTAGCCCAGTGTTTAAGGCAGAATTAACTTGAGTCCACAGCATATTCTAAGGCCAGAGTGTTTACAAGTGCTTTGGCCTTAACAAGTTCAAGAATTGTTTGACACCATCTTTGTAAGAACCTTTGGATATTTTTTTAAAAAGTCCTCAAGCTAATTTAGTTCTATAGAGCACTGTTTCACGGTGGCATAAGCTATTTGGGGTTGGATATTTTCTGCTTCTAGTTTTCTCTTTGAAAGCAAAAACCAGAAGCCTAGGAGCTCAAGTTGTTCTGAAAGGCAGAGAGTCCCAAGTGTGAAGGCCAGGGGTGCACGTGGCCTCCTGTGTTCCTCTGTCAGCAGGTTTGGACCAGAAGGAAGACCAAGGTGTGGATAGCTGTGCAGTTGTTTCTGCCTGTCTCATCATCTCTCACTTTCATGGGAATATCTTTAATTTTGGAGTTTAGCACTCTCTGGTCATGTGGTGAAAGTGGGTTGGATGAAAGATGAATTAGAGGAGCGTTGCTTCTATTGAGGATAGAAGGCATGAGTTTAAGGGGCAAGTTCCATTCTCCCCTGAAACAGCAACCTGCACCAAGGCAGAGATTACCACCTGTCTCTGATTCTTCTCGGCCCCACTGTTTGAACTCTTGGCTACTTAAGAAGATTATCTCTCTCAGATGAAATTCTTGCAGGCATTTCTATTAAAAGTCATTTTTGGTGCTAATGGATGAAGGCTTTTCCTTTAAAAATAATAGCCAAGTTAGTCCAGTTGTGAGAGTTCTAAAGTTATTTTGACCTTTCTGTAATGACTTTACAATAAATAGTTTAAATAAAGGTAAAGGACTCTGAAAATAATACTCGAATTGAATGAATTTTTTTATGACGTATCCTAGATGGCATCCCCCATGACTCTAGAGCTGACCCCAAACTCCTCCTTCTGTCCACCTGATACCTGATGAATCTTCCTCTGTTTATGACTTTACTTACTGTCTCTCATGGGAAACTCCCCTCTCTCCTGACTTATTCTCAGTTCCTCAGTCTCATTCAGCCTAATCCTTGGAGCAAAGGATGGCTTATCCTGGATGATCCTGGATGATCTTTCCCCAATATAATTAATATAGAAAGCCTGAGAGTTCATCTAGGTGATGTCTAAGGCATTATTTGGCTCTGAAATGTCTATAATCCGTTTTCTCATCTTCATAAGACTTCTCTATTTTATTCCATAAGGACAATATCAACCTTTCATCCACTCGTCAGTCAAGGTAGTATCAGTGTTCTTTGGCTGTTGTCTGGGCTTCTTTATCTCTTGTGTGCTGCCAGATGCTCCCAGGATGGTTTTCTATAGCACACATCTTTGTTTTCTTTAGTTTTAAGGCAATGAAAGTTCTACAACATTTTCAAACGATGTAAGTCTCCGGTATCTCAGTAAGCAAAGCATTTGGCAAGTCCCAATATTTAAGAGAGTTTGTAAAGTGTGTTCTAAATTTTTCCTTGTTTCTCTTTTACCCTATACTGGGTAAGTAAGTATTTTTGCTAGCCTTTCATCATTCGCCTCCTTTCGTGGGCCCCCTGAGGCTTGTGGCCAGACATTACAGAGGTGGTTTCTCTGAATGATAGCCTGTAGACAGTCAGCATTTCCCTGGGAGGGGCTGTATTCTCTTTACAATCCAAACAACCAACCCAGAATAAAATCTCAGCAATGTTTCTGGCCTGTAAACAGCATGCCTTCTTCAGTTCGCTTCCTGACACCTCCCCAGGCTGTTTGGGTTTTTGCAAACATCCTCACTGGCTGCAGGAAGGGTGGGATGAAACTGTTTAGTTGTTCAAGGGGTACAGAAGTCTCATCAGTCAGCAGCTCCTGAAAGAACCAGGGCCAGAAAGAACAGGCACTCCAGAGGGAGCGAGACAAGGAGCAGAACGAAGACAGAAGCAAAGATGAAAGAAGATAGAAGCAAAGTGTAGATCTGGAAAGGTTTAGCAAAAGCCATCATATTTCTTCTCTTAACAGGTTTGTTCTTGTACAACCATTAAAAGTAGTAGCACAAGCATGCTCAAAACAGTCTGTTATCCACGTTTCTGTGTTTAGCTCAGTCTAGCAAAATTGTAAAAATCACTTTGCCAGACTTCTGTAGGTGGTATCACTTCAAGAGAAAATGGCCAAACCTTTCTCTCAGGTGGGGCAGACCCCTGGTTTAGATCATTAAGTGCGGCTTTGTGGCTGTCAAGAACTGGGCTGATGTGAGAGCATATCATATCATGGACGAGAGCACATGAACAAACCTGCAAGGAAAAACAGGGCTCTTTTTCCTCTTTCCTTTCTATGTTTCTTTCCTTTTTACATGGAAGGTCAATGAATGAAGATTAAATAGACTGTCTTTCTGTTCTTTTGTCCTTTCTGACAAGAACAGCTGTGACATTCTCAATGACAAAGAAGGAATAATTTGCAGAGACAGTGGGCCAGATTTTCAAAATTGAGTTCCTAATTTACACATGAAAAATATGTGACCTTGAAGATGATTATTGGAACAAATACAGATTTTACATGTGTGTAGTTGGATGTTTGTGTGTCACTGCAGTTCTGCCTTTGCACAAATGCACCGAAGCTGAAGCTCACTGGACAGATGCAGTTGCTAGCCATGCGTGAGTCCTTGGGCAGCTAATGTTTCAGCTTTGAACCTTTCTCTTTCAATGGTAAATTTCCAAAACACAAAGTGGATCATAGACCTATACAAATGTACTCTTCTGCTTTTTCAAACTTTTGGCGTAGGTTTGTAACATGGCTTGAATGTGGTGTACCCATTGTTGTACAGTAATGTCTGGCAATGGGTTTCCCTGAGTTTATAGTGAGAATGCCTTTAACATCCATGAGACCCAGGGATCTAAAAAATCGTTTAGAAAATAGCTCAGAATGAGGCCTGGTGTGGTGGCTTGCACCTGTAGTCCCAGCACTTTGGGAGACTGAGGTGAGCAGATCACCTGAGGTGAGGAGTTCAAGACCAGCCTAGCCAACATAACAAAACCTTGTCTCTACTAAAAATACAAAAATGAACTGGGCATGGTGATGCATGCCTATAGTCCCAGCTACTTGGGAGGTTGAGGCAGGAGAATCGCTTGAACCCAGGAGGCAGTGGTTGCAGTGAGCCGAGATTGTGCCATTGCATACCAGCCTGGATGACACAGCGAGACTTGGTCTCAAAAAAAAAAAACAACAAAGGTTCAGAATGGTTACACCATGACCAAGCAGATTATAAATGTTCTCTTCTTACTCCTAAGCTACTCTGAAATAGGTCCCACTGTACATCAGACATTGTTCTGGTGCTTCCTGTGACTCACACTGTAGCTCCAGGAAAGTCTTTGTTTTCTACTACTTTCTACTACCCGAGGCTCCTACTCTTCAAATGGAAGTTGTTAGGTAACTAGTGTCAGACAGTTCTCCTAGGGCCTGGAGACCTCTGAACTTAGTATGTAAGGTAGGGGCCTTCACTAAGGTAAACGCTGGTTCCCCCGGACGGTAGGACTCTCTCTAAAGAGGCAAGCTGAGCAGTAGAGTACTTACACTGTATTGTGTTTTGACACTGGCCACACTAGTCTCCCCCGGTGGAACTAATCATCCATTAGTTTTTTTCTCCCTGGAAAAGGATAAAATGGTAGTCCTTGTCTGCTGTTTACAGGCCAGTCTATGAAGAACTTTGTTGGATAGCCATCATTTGGTGTATTTGGACATAGATTAGTTTACTGAGCCATAGAGTTATTTACAGGTCCCAGATAGTACCAGGGGATGCGTCCCTGGGAAATCTTATCTAGTTCTTGATGGTGAGTAGAGCATTGAGAAGGTAGAGTCAACTCTGAACCCAGCTAGGTATTACTTATTCAAAGGGGACTAGAAACATTTTTCCAGGGAGAAAAAACCCATCACCATCTATGGCAGGGGACTCTGACTCCTCCAGGATTTGAGATTGTAGGGGAAAACAAATATCACGGAATCAAATAGACTCTCTGGAACAGACATACAATGCAGGATCGAGGACCCTCTCACCTTAGTCATACTGACTGCGAAAGCCTTCTTACAGATGTGTTGTCTATTAGCTTCTCGTCATCGTTAGTACTGTAGGCTATTAAGTGGGCTAAAAAGGCTAAGTAAGGATGGTGCCAGTTTTGCTGACTTACAGATATCTTAATGTCAGTCTTGAATAAACCTCATTCCACCCAATTTCCTAGCTTTGCTTTTAGCTAGAGTTTTAATAGAGAGGGATGGCAACCTCCTGTTATGATTCTGTTTTTGTCAAATTTGGTTTGCAGTTTGTTATTGTTAGGCAGTTTCATTTTCCTTTTTTTTTGGATTGCCGCTTCTTTTATTTTGAGTTTCTAGAATCCAGGAGAATCTTTTTTGTCTAGGTCAATTTAATTAATATTTTTAAACCTTCTTCAAGGCAATGTGGTGGAAAGACCCCAGGAAATGGGGTCTGTTTTCTTTTTTTCTTTTTTTTTTTTTTTAATTTATTTATTATTATTATACTTTAAGTTGTAGGGTACATGTGCATAACGTGCAGGTTTGTTACATATGTATACTTGTGCCATGTTGGTGTGCTGCACCCATCAACTCATCATTTACATCAGGTATAACTCCCAATGCAATCCCTCCCCCCTCCCCCCTCCCCATGATAGGCCCCTGTGTGTGATGTTCCCCTTCCTGAGTCCAAGTGATCTCATTGTTCAGTTCCCACCTATGAGTGAGAACATGCGGTGTTTGGTTTTCTGTTCTTGTGATAGTTTGCTAAGAATGATGGTTTCCAGCTGCATCCATGTCCCTACAAAGGACGCAAACTCATCCTTTTTGATGGCTGCATAGTATTCCATGGTGTATATGTGCCACATTTTCTTAATCCAATCTGTCACTGATGGACATTTGGGTTGATTCCAAGTCTTTGCTATTGTGAATAGTGCCGCAATAAACATACGTGTGCATGTGTCTTTATAGCAGCATAATTTATAATCCTTTGGGTATATACCCAGTAATGGGATGGCTGGGTCATATGGTACATCTAGTTCTAGATCCTTGAGGAATCGCCATACTGTTTTCCATAATGGTTGAACTAGTTTACAATCCCACCAACAGTGTAAAAGTGTTCCTATTTCTCCACATCCTCTCCAGCACCTGTTGTTTCCTGACTTTTTAATGATCGCCATTCTAACTGGTGTGAGATGGTATCTCATTGTGGTTTTGATTTGCATTTCTCTGATGGCCAGTGATGATGAGCATTTTTTCATGTGTCTGTTGGCTGTATGAATGTCTTCTTTTGAGAAATGTCTGTTCATATCCTTTGCCCACTTTTTGATGGGGTTGTTTGTTTTTTTCTTGTAAATTTGTTTGAGTTCTTTGTAGGTTCTGGATATTAGCCCTTTGTCAGATGAGTAGATTGCAAAAATTTTCTCCCATTCTGTAGGTTGCCTGTTCACTCTGATGGTAGTTTCTTTTGCTGTGCAGAAGCTCTTTAATTTAATTAGATCCCATTTGTCAATTTTGGCTTTTGCTGCCGTTGCTTTTGGTGTTTTAGACATGAAGTCTTTGCCCATGCCTATGTCCTGAATGGTACTACCTAGGTTTTCCTCTAGGATTTTTATGGTATTAGGTCTAACATTTAAGTCTCTAATCCATCTTGAATTAATTTTCGTATAAGGAGTAAGGAAAGGATCCAGTTTCAGCTTTCTACTTATGGCTAGCCAATTTTCCCAGCACCATTTATTAAATAGGGAATCCTTTCCCCATTTCTTGTTTCTCTCAGGTTTGTCAAAGATCAGATGGCTGTAGATGTGTGGTATTATTTCTGAGGACTCTGTTCTGTTCCATTGGTCTATATCTCTGTTTTGGTACCAGTACCATGCTGTTTTGGTTACTGTAGCCTTGTAGTATAGTTTGAAGTCAGGTAGCGTGATGCCTCCAGCTTTGTTCTTTTGACTTAGGATTGTCTTGGAGATGCGGGCTCTTTTTTGGTTCCATATGAACTTTAAAGCAGTTTTTTCCAATTCTGTGAAGAAACTCATTGGTAGCTTGATGGGGATGGCATTGAATCTATAAATTGCCTTGGGCAGTATGGCCATTTTCACGATATTGATTCTTCCTATCCATGAGCATGGTATGTTCTTCCATTTGTTTGTGTCCTCTTTTATTTCACTGAGCAGTGGTTTGTAGTTCTCCTTGAAGAGGTCCTTTACATCCCTTGTAAGTTGGATTCCTAGGTATTTTATTCTCTTTGAAGCAATTGTGAATGGAAGTTCATTCCTGATTTGGCTCTCTGTTTGTCTGTTACTGGTGTATAAGAATGCTTGTGATTTTTGCACATTAATTTTGTATCCTGAGACTTTGCTGAAGTTGCTTATCAGCTTAAGGAGATTTTGGGCTGAGACAATGGGGTTTTCTAAATATACAATCATGTCATCTGCAAACAGGGACAGTTTGACTTCTTCTTTTCCTAACTGAATACCCTTGATTTCTTTCTCTTGCCTAATTGCCCTAGCCAGAACTTCCAACACTATGTTGAATAGGAGTGGTGAGAGAGGGCATCCCTGTCTTGTGCCAGTTTTCAAAGGGAATTTTTCCAGTTTTTGCCCATTCAGTATGATATTGGCTGTGGGTTTGTCATAAATAGCTGTTATTATTTTGAGGTACGTTCCATCAATACCGAATTTATTGAGCGTTTTTAGCATGAAGGGCTGTTGAATTTTGTCAAAAGCCTTTTCTGCATCTATTGAGATAATCATGTGGTTCTTGTCTTTGGTTCTGTTTATATGCTGGATTATGTTTATTGATTTGCGAATGTTGAACCAGCCTTGCATCCCAGGGATGAAGCCCACTTGATCATGGTGGATAAGCTTTTTGATGTGTTGCTGAATCCGGTTTGCCAGTATTTTATTGAGGATTTTTGCATCAATGTTCATCAGGGATATTGGTCTAAAATTCTCTTTTTTTGTTGTGTCTCTGCCAGGCTTTGGTATCAGGATGATGTTGGCCTCATAAAATGAGTTAGGGAGGATTCCCTCTTTTTCTATTGATTGGAATAGTTTCAGAAGGAATGGTACCAACTCCTCCTTGTACCTCTGGTAGAATTCAGCTGTGAATCCATCTGGTCCTGGACTTTTTTTGGTTGGTAGGCTATTAATTATTGCCTCAATTTCAGAGCCTGCTATTGGTCTATTCAGGGATTCAACTTCTTCCTGGTTTAGTCTTAGAAGAGTGTAAGTGTCCAGGAAATTATCCATTTCTTCTAGATTTTCCAGTTTATTTGCGTAGAGGTGTTTATAGTATTCTCTGATGGTAGTTTGTATTTCTGTGGGGTCGGTGGTGATAGCCCCTTTATCATTTTTAATTGCGTCGATTTGATTCTTCTCTCTTTTCTTCTTTATTAGTCTTGCTAGTGGTCTGTCAATTTTGTTGATCTTTTCAAAAAACCAACTCCTGGATTCATTGATTTTTTGGAGAGTTTTTTGTGTCTCTATCTCCTTCAGTTCTGCTCTGATCTTAGTTATTTCTAGCCTTCTGCTAGCTTTCGAATGTGTTTGCTCTTGCTTCTCTAGTTCTTTTAATTGTGATGTTAGAGTGTCAATTTTAGATCTTTCCTGCTTTCTCTTGTGGGCATTTAGTGCTATAAATTTCCCTCTACACACTGCTTTAAATGTGTCCCAGAGATTCTGGTATGTTGTAGCTTTGTTCTCATTGGTTTCAAAGAACATCTTTATTTCTGCCTTCATTTCGTTATGTACCCAGTAGTCATTCAGGAGCAGGTTGTTCAGTTTCCATGTAGTTGAGCGGTTTTGATTGAGTTTCTTAGTCCTGAGTTCTAGTTTGATTGCACTGTGGTCTGAGAGACAGTTTGTTAAAATTTCTGTTCTTGTACATTTGCTGAGGAGTGCTTTACTTCCAATTATGTGGTCGATTTTGGAGTAAGTACGATGTGGTGCTGAGAAGAATGTATATTCTATTGATTTGGGGTGGAGAGTTCTATAGATGTCTATTAGGTCTGCTTGCTGCAGAGATGAGTTCAATTCCTGGATATCCTTGTTAACTTTCTGTCTCGTTGATCTGTCTAATGTTGACAGTGGAGTGTTGAAGTCTCCCATTATTATTGTATGGGAGTCTAAGTCTCTTTGTAAGTCTCTAAGGACTTGCTTTATGAATCTGGGTGCTCCTGTATTGGGTGCATATATATTTAGGATAGTTAGCTCTTCCTGTTGAATTGATCCCTTTACCATTATGTAATGGCCTTCTTTGTCTCTTTTGATCTTTGATGGTTTAAAGTCTGTTTTATCAGAGACTAGTATTGCAACCCCCGCTTTTTTTTGTTCTCCATTTGCTTGGTAAATCTTCCTCCATCCCTTTATTTTGAGCCTATGTATGTCTCTGCGTGTGAGATGGGTCTCCTGAATACAGCAGACTGATGGGTCTTGACTCTTTATCCAGTTTGCCAGTCTGTGTCTTTTAATTGGAGCATTTAGTCCATTTACATTTAAGGTTAAGATTGTTATGTGTGAACTTGATCCTGCCATTATGATATTAACTGGTTATTTTGCTCGTTAGTTGATGCAGTTTCTTCCTAGCCTCGATGGTCTTTACATTTTGGCATGTTTTTGCAATGGCTGGTACCGGTTGTTCCTTTCCATGTTTAGTGCTTCCTTCAGGGTCTCTTGTAAGGCAGGCCTAGTGGTGACAAAATCTCTAAGCATTTGCTTATCTGTAAAGGATTTATTTCTCCTTCACTTATGAAACTTAGTTTGGCTGGATATGAAATTCTGGGTTTAAAATTCTTTTCTTTAAGAATGTTGAATATTGGCCCCCACTCTCTTCTGGCTTGGAGAGTTTCTGCCGAGAGATCTGCTGTTAGTCTGGTGGGCTTCCCTTTGTGGGTAACCCGACCTTTCTCTCTGGCTGCCCTTAAGATTTTTTCCTTCATTTCAACTTTGGTGAATCTGGCAATTATGTATCTTGGAGTTGCTCTTCTCGAGGAGTATCTTTGTGGCGTTCTCTGTATTTCCTGGATTTGAATGTTGGCCTGCCCTACTAGGTTGGGGAAGTTCTCCTGGATGATATCCTGAAGAGTGTTTTCCAACTTGGTTCCATTTTCCCCCTCACTTTCAGGCACCCCAATCAGACGTAGATTTGGTCTTTTTACATAATCCCATACTTCTTGCAGGCTTTGTTCATTTCTTTTTCTTCTTTTTTCTTTTGGTTTCTCTTCTCGCTTCATTTCATTCATTTGATCCTCAATCACAGATACTCTTTCTTCCAGTTGATCGAGTCAGTTACTGAAGCTTGTGCATTTGTCACGTATTTCTCGTGTCATGGTTTTCATCTCTTTCATTTCGTTTATGACCTTCTCTGCATTAATTACTCTAGCCATCAATTCTTCCACTTTTTTTTCAAGATTTTTAGTTTCTTTGCGCTGGGTACGTAATTCCTCTTTTAGCTCTGAGAAATTTGATGGACTGAAGCCTTCTTCTCTCATCTCGTCAAAGTCATTCTCCGTCCAGCTTTGATCCGTTGCTGGCGATGAGCTGCGCTCCTTTGCCGGTGGAGATGCGCTCTTATTTTTTGAATTTCCAGCTTTTCTGCCCTGCTTTTTCCCCATCTTTGTGGTTTTATCTGCCTCTGGTCTTTGATGATGGTGATGTACTGATGGGGTTTTGGTGTAGGTGTCCTTCCTGTTTGATAGTTTTCCTTCTAACAGTCAGGACCCTCAGCTGTAGGTCTGTTGGAGATTGCTTGAGGTCCACTCCAGACCCTGTTTGCCTGGGTATCAGCAGCAGAGGCTGCAGAAGATAGAATATTTCTGAACAGTGAGTGTACCTGTCTGATTCTTGCTTTGGAAGCTTCCTCTCAGGGGTGTACTCCACCCTGTGAGGTGTGGGGTGTCAGACTGCCCCTAGTGGGGGATGTCTCCCAGTTAGGCTACTCAGGGGTCAGGGACCCACTTGAGCAGGGAGTCCGTCCCTTCTCAGAACTCAACCTCCGTGTTGGGAGATCCACTGCTCTCTTCAAAGCTGTCAGACAGAGTCGTTTGCGTCTGCAGAGGTTTCGGCTGTGTTTGTTATCGCCCTGTCCCCAGAGGTGGAGTCTACAGAGACAGGCAGGTTTCCTTGAGCTGCTGTGAGCTCCACCCACTTCGAGCTTCCCAGCAGCTTTGTTTACCTACTTAAGCCTCAGCAATGGCGGGCGCCCCTCCCCCAGCCTCGCTGCTGCCTTGCCGGTAGATCACAGACTGCTGTGCTAGCAATGAGGGAGGCTCCGTGGACGTGGGACCCTCCCGGCCAGGTGTGGGATATGATCTCCTGGTGTGCCTGTTTGCTTAAAGCGCAGTATTGGGGTGGGAGTTACCCGATTTTCCAGGTGTTGTGTGTCTCAGTTCCCCTGGCTAGGAAAAGGGATTCCCTTCCCCCTTGCGCTTCCCAGGTGAGGCAATGCCTCGCCCTGCTTCAGCTCTGGCTGGTCGGGCTGCAGCAGCTGACCAGCACCGATCGTCCGGCACTCCCCAGTGAGATGAACCCAGTACCTCAGTTGAAAATGCAGAAATCACCAGTCTTCTGTGTCGCTCGCGCTGGGAGTTGGAGACTGGAGCTGTTCCTATTCGGCCATCTTGCTCCGCCCCCTGTTTTCTTGCCTTTATGTCCCACCTCTTTACTACATGACAGTCAGTGAATCACTTGATCTCTTTGGCCCTTAATTTTTCCCAACTATAAGCTAGAAATAAAAACCTGTGTCTCGCTCTTTCCAAAGTTGTGATGATCAAATGAGATAATGGATATAAAGGCACTTACTCTGTAAACCCCAATGTCAATGACTATTGTTAAGCCATTTAAATCCCAGGAATATTAATACAGGTTTTTATTTAAAATGGTTTCTAAACTTAAGGGTATTATAAGGATAACATCTCTTTCTAGCTTTTTGCTCATGCACCATGGTGTATAACACCATGTTCTTGGGTAGGAAACAGCTCTATTTTGTGGTGTTTTCTATTCCATGTGAGCTTTGAACATTTAAATAAATAGAATACACTAGGGAAGAAATGCCCTTCTTATTTTTTTAACTGTAAAGATGTAATCTGTTTATTGCTTCAATTATTTGTATAATTTTGTGTAAACCAAAGTGGGACAATCTGAGTTTTTGATGCCTTTCCAATAATTTAATTTTCATGTTCAAAAATCTCATTTTGTAGATTGGGACTTTTGCTTCTGGTAATATCTCAGACTGAGCAACCTGAAGGGACATTGATTGAAAAAAACAAAGTCTCAGATATATAACAATAACGATAACTTCTAATGTGTCCCTGGGCTCACTAGAAAGTAAGGAGAATGTCTGAATAAAGATAAAAAACACAAAAAAGAACAGGGGTCAAAGATCATAGAGCAGTAAATAGTAGACAAACACTTGGAAAGTGGTCTTGAAATTAAACGCCTGGGTCAGTACCACTATGCAGGAAGCTTTGAGACTATAAAAGGTGGAGAGATAAACCTTAAAACTTCCATATTAACCCAGTTCTCTTAACAAAGACTAGAGTGATTACAAGTAAACAGTGCCACTGGCTCTTGAGAGAAGCAAACATAATCCCCTGTAAACAGGAGCTTTACAAATTTAGTTGCTAGGATCATTACAGATTAAGGTAAACAAAATCTGAATTCACAAAAAATTACCCAAAGGAAAAATATCAGCCACTGTAAAGGAAAATAAGAATGAGCATAAGGTTGTTCTTTTAACCTTGCTCTTGCACCTTTCACATAAGGTGCAAAAGAACAAGCACCTTATGTAAAACCTCATTTTAAAATATCAAAATGACCAGATGTAGAATGTAAATAGATACAAATGAAATGTTTAAGGTTAAAAAAAAAAGATGTAATAAAAATGAGCATAAAATAAAAGGTTACAAAACTGACCAGGTATATCTGAAAAACAAAATAACCATATGGAAATTTTAGGATGGAAAAAAAGCTTAAAATTAAAAAGCTCAATGAATTAATTTAAGCAGATTAGACATAGATGAAGAAAGGATTCATGACATAGAAAATAGATCTGAAGAAATAATCTGGGATGTAGTCTATATATCAAGAATATGAAAATTTTGAAAGAGAGGTAAGGAAACATGGAGAATAGATGAGAAGAGCTAATTCTAATTAGTTTGAAGAGCTAATGTCTAATTAGTTTGAAGGAGAAAATAAAGAAAATTGAGGAAGGGCAATATTGAAAGGATAATGACTGATAATTTCTCAGAACTGATGAAAGGCAGAAATCCACGGATATTTGTGGCAACCTGTACACCAAGAAGAATAAAGGAAGAGAAACACATAGACAGTGCTCTAGAACACCAAAAACAAATAGATTTAAATACAGCAAAAAAGAGTTAAAAATTCAATTGATAAAAAAGCAAAAAAGGAGAAAAAGAAGTACAAAAATGTAAGGCAGATAGAAAGCCTGAAACTAAGTGGTATAAATCAGTTCCGATTTATCAGTGAACCCAACTTAAGTGGATTAATCCCACCAGTTATATGGTAGATATGATTAAGAAAAGCAAAATTCCATCTGCTAATTATATTATTTACAAAAGATCACTACAAAATATAAGCACATAGAAAATACAGAAATAAAAGATGTAAAAGATATTCCAAGCAAATACTAACCAAAAGAAAGTCATCATAGTATTGCTATCAGACAAAAACACATAATAAAAAAATGAAGATCATTACATAATGATAAAATGTCTAATTTAGCAAGAAGATCAAACAGTTTTAAACTTGCATAGCTGTAATACAATGGACATAAACATACACAAAGCCACATATGGCAAATCTACAAAAAGCAGTTGACAAAATTACCATCACTGTGTGAACATGCAGTATACCTCTCTCAATTATTGCTGTATGCAGACTGAAATTAGTGAAATTAAAGAAAATTTAAGCAACATAATCAACAAGTTTGATTTAAAGGCAATATATATAAAACCTTGCATCTGAATATTAGAGACTATACGTTCTTAAAGCATACCTAGAATATTTATAAAAATGATTTGTGTACAATTATATTCAAATCAATGGCAAAAGATAGAAGATAGCTCCACCTTTAGAAATTTGGAAACACTAATTTATGAATCGAAGAGGAAATAAAGTGGAAATTCTTAAATATCTACAAGCAAATGATGAACTACTACATATTAAGGTGTGCTATGAAACAGTAGTATTTTAAGAAATATTTATAGTCTTAAATGTGTATGTCATAAAAGAAGAAAGACTAACATTTAGAAAACTAGTCATCTCTGAGGAGTTAGACAGAGAACGATGACATAAACCCAAAGAGAATGTAATTAAATAAATAATAAGATTAGAACAGTGAAATAGCTAAGATGCCATAGAAATAATCATCAAAGCCAAACGTTGGCTTTGAAAGATGAAAAAAGTAGGAAAACATCTGATGAGAAGGGGAGAGAGGATGGGAGGGAGGAACTAGGCACAGAGAATACAATAAAGGAGCAGAAGAAATAATGTAATAAGTAAATAATAAATTATGTAAACAATTTTATACGAAGCATTTGGAAACCTTAGTAAAACTGATGTATTTTTAGAAAAATATAACTGATCCAAAATGACTAAAGAGACAACTGAAAGACAGCAGGCCAGGCGTGGTGGCTCACGCCTGTAGTCCCAACACTCTGGGAGGCTGAGGAGGCTAGGATTGCTTGAGCTCAGGAGTTTTAGACCAGCCTGGGCAACATGCTAGGACCCCTGTCTCTATTAAAAATAAAATTTAAAAATATCAGCCAGGTGTGGGTGTGGTGATGCACCTGTAGTCCCTGCCACTCAAGAGGCTGAGGTAGGAGGATTGCTTGAGCCTGGGAGGTTGAGGCTGCAGTGAGCTATAATCGTGCCACTGCACTCCAGCATGTCTAAAGAAAGAAAGAGAGAGAGAGAAAGAGAGAGAGAGAGAAAGAAAGAGAGAGAGAAAGAAAAGAGAGGCAAAACAATCCTATTGGTATTATAGACACTGAGTCAATAATTTAACATATTTCCAAAAGAATATCAGGTGAGATGATTTTACAAGTGAGTATATCCAAATTTTAAAGGATATATAATTCTGTTATGCCATTTTAGAAACATAACATTGAGCAGAAAAAGAAGTTACAAAAAATGATTTGCTGTATGTTACCACTTTTATAAAGTACAAAACTAAGACAAATTAAATAATTTTGGGAAACAATACTACATGTCTTTTTTCATGTTTCTGCATGGTCAGGGCTTTCTGAGTACAGATTGTTGGCACCTGGGTTAAGGGATGATCGCTCTAGAAAGATAGAAAGTCTTATCTCTCCCTTGAGGCATTTGTTTACATTTCAAAGGGTCGTAAAAGCCTGATATTATTACCTTTCTTTCCCTAGAGAGAATTTGACATCTGTGATAGAGAACAAAGGCCTCTTTGCTTCTCTCTCTAGAGAGGAGGAGCACTTGTGCCAATCATCCTATATAAGCTCTGAGATTGATAATTCTGGGGTTCCTCTCCTGTGGTGTACAACCCACAATTGTAGGTATAGTGTCTTATCTGGCTGCCATTGCTTCAGTCCATGGGTGTCTGAGGTGTTAGGAACCAATGCCAGATACTCTGTGAGTCATTAAAAGTCTACCTCTGATCCAGAAACCTCATGCTTCCTATTAGAATGAATGCATGAATGAATAAATAAATATATAAACAAGAAACGGTGTAAAAACTTTAAATAAACAGTACATTAACACATTTCTTAGAGATATACCTGTGTGACAAAACTGGAAAAAGCTATAACTGCATTAAATCATCTTCATTTTCAGGAATTTATATGCTTAATGTTTTACAAAAAGCATGTTTATTAGACTTTTTGAATATATCTTATTATATAAAGTTGACTCTGGAAATGTAAATAGTTTTACATAATTCAGACAAAAGTGAAAGGAAGCGAACAAACTTTGGAAATAAAAAATAAAAGTTAACTTAAACTTCGCTTTTTCAGAAGGATTCTCACTCCGTTACCCAGGCTGGAATGCAGTGGCACGATCTCCGCTCACTGCAACCTCTGTCTCCTGGGTTCAAGTGATCTTCCTGCCTAGAAGCTGGGACTACAGGCGTGCACCACCATGCCCGGCAAATTTTTGTATTTTTAGTAGAGATGGGGTTTCACCATGTTGGCCAGGCTGATCTCAAACTCCTGACGTCAAGTGATCCACCTGCCTTGGCTTCCTAAAGTGCTGGGATTACAGGCAGGAGCCATCAGGCTGACAAGTTAAACTTAAAACAAAAAAGGTAAATTAGCTGTTGGCTTACATAACCACACAGTAGAAACTCTTTCAAATTGTTTAAAATATATTAATTTTATTTTACTTCTCCAATGTGCATGTATACATATAGGATACATTTTTAAAAATTATAGGCTTCTTTCAGTAATCACATTGCTAGTGGCAAAGTTAGTATTATAATTCAGAGGCTGATTTGTGTGATAGGAATAAAACTGAGGAATAATTATGTGATATTTTACCATTCACTGATAACAAAAATTTTGTAGTGAAAAAAGAAAGATACTTAGATATAATGGAAGTTAAGAAAAAACTGGAGTCTTGATGTTGACTTCAAGTATCAGTATAAACTCATGATGGATTTTATATTTTGAAAACTTACTTTCCTCCTGGATCTGTTTACTGAAAAGACCTAGAAACAATGTCCAATCTAAGAACAATAACCACCTTTAGAGCTCATATGGTGTTCTCTACATACCATTTCCCTCTGAAGGGAACCAGAGATCCCTGGTAAAAAGGCTCATCCCACGTCTAGGGGAGGAAATATACAAGATGAGCCATCAACATAAAAATCTACCATAATCATGTCAGTAGGACTGAGGAACTCACTTGAGGAGCTTTCTATTATATTTAAAGATTAGATATTTTGAGTATCTGTGCTAATAATATCTGCAGCGGACTGCAGATTAAATATATTTATATCCATGAGTTTCTAATGATGCAAAAAAAAAAAAAACAATTAATTGTTCACCACTGAAAGAAACTAGTAACCTATTTTTTTTTTTGAGATGGGATCTCACTGTGTTGCCCAGGCTGGCCTCAAACTCCTGGGCTCAAGTGATCCTTATGTCTCAGCCTCCCGAGTCACTGGGAATACAGGGGCATGCCACCATGACTGGCTGTAAACTAAAATTTAATTTTAAGAAATAGTAAATAAAGAAAAAAAATCAAGCTTTAATTCTGTTTTCTATATAAAAATTGTACCCTGGGTACTCAAGTTACAGTTGAGGAGAAAAAATTTTAATTGCAGTTTTAATTCTAACTAAAAAATAAACATGGAATGATGGGACTGACTTATTGCCAGTTTTCAAGCCTGAGTGAATGAATGAATAAGTGGACTTGGGAATTGATCACCCATGGCTGCTGCATCACATAAAGAGAGACAACCAGGTACGGTGTACCTCCCGATGGGAAAAATGGCACCAGTCGTGAAGTAGTCTTGCCCCCTCATCCCCCGAGAAAATCAAACCAGAATTTGATTAAGCCTCTAGATCCAATTTCCATGCATAGGAAAATCTGAGGGCAGAATTATCTAAGTCGCAGTTACCATTAGAGCACAAAAGATAAAATCCAGCGTCTGAAAGGCCTCCAGAAGAAAGGCGTTGAATAGAGGGCGTGAGTGTGTGCGTGAAGGGGAGTCCATCATCACAGACGCTCAGGAGACACACATATTGACCAACCACAATGTGTGGGTCACGTTGCATCCCGATTCAAATGAACTACTAAAAACCCTGTGGCACCTGTGAGGCAATTAGAAATTTGAACACTGAGTATGTACTACTATTTGATAAATAATGAGTAAGACAAATTTCAATATAACACTAATAAGGAATTATTAAGTATGTGATAATGGCATTGCAGCTATATTAAAAAACAAAGTGTCTTTGAAATTCAGACCTGCACTGGTTGTCTATAATAACAACCATAAAACATCAATGGCATACAACAGTAAGACTTGATTGTTCACAACTCTGGACCATCTGGCTAGGTGGCTCTATTGATCTTGGCTAGATGTGGCTGAGCAATTC
Organism: Macaca nemestrina; assembly: GCF_043159975.1. Taxonomy (NCBI): domain Eukaryota; kingdom Metazoa; phylum Chordata; class Mammalia; order Primates; family Cercopithecidae; genus Macaca; species Macaca nemestrina. Next base: position 7,895,417 of record NC_092129.1, on the reverse strand, counting down.
TCCTTTCTGCCTGAGTTGCTTACACAGGTGTCAGCTGGCTGTCAACTGATCGAGGATGGTTTTGGAGGGACAACGAGGGCAACCACATGTCTCTTCTTTAGCAGGCCAGCCCAGACATGCTCTCATGGCTGAATGGGAGCCAGCCTGGTCACGGGAGCAATTTTCAAGCAGGTCTCTGCTTGAATGTCACATTTACTAACATCCTATTGGCCAAGGTGCATCCCATGGCTAAGCCCAGTGTCCAAGTGAAAGGGCACCAGGAAGTTCCCTGCAGGGCTGTAGGTACAGGAAGAATGGGTGCCATCTTTGTGACAGCCGCATGCTAAGTTACAGAAAGTGGGCGGCGTTCTAGACGAAGCAAGATTATCTGTGAGTGGGTCCTGGTGGACACCTGACCCCAAGTATGTTGGGATTTATGTGTTTGACATTTTCTATAATAGAAAGGCACATCAAAAATAAGGCTCCAGTCTCTCCACTCAGGAAAGCTCAAGTAGGTTTTCTTGAGGATTTTTAGTGGATCCCCTGTTTTGCAATGTTCTTTTGTTTTTCTAAGGAGGCTGAACCAGATCGTAATGCCATGAGGCTTCTACACAGAGAGCTGGATGTGGGTGAGGATTGGGTGGAGAAGACCAGGCTGGGGGCTGGGCCTGGGAGAAGGGCAGCAGATTCCCGAACATACTGGTATTGGTGCATACTCTGAGAAAGACATCTCAGAGCACTTCTGCCTTCAATTACGAAGTTTCAATATAAGAATTCTTTCTACACATGCCTGCCTGTCTTTTCTTATGAAGCTTTGACAGAATTGGTTCCCTTATGTGTCACATACTGTACGGTTAGACACTCACGTGTTTGTTTGAGCATATGACAATTTCAACCTGATAAGCTTGAGGCTTTCCTTCTCCTCTCTTTCCTTCCTTTCTTTCATGTACTTATTTTAGAAATATTTATTAAACTTCTCTGTAGAGGCAGGCACTGTGCTAGGTACTAGTGATTAAAGGGTGAACAGAAAAACAGATCTAATTGAGTCTAGAACTTGTTATTTCAAGCTCAAATTCATAATGCATGCAAAAACTATGACAGTTTAGGTCCATCAGGACACTCTTTTTATGATATTTAACAACAGAAATTCAGTGCAAAATCTTCTAAAACTAAGAAACTACAAAACTACCTCCTGTAAATCCAAACCTTCACTAATTCTTTACCTTCAGATCTTTATATTCCAAGTTATAAATCTAAATTTTTTCTGAAAATAATTTTTATAGCCGAATCTCTGCAAATTGCATATTTGGGTCACGTTGACCAATTAGCCTATAGTGAGGTCAGTTACACTCAACAAGCAAGAGAGGTGAGGTGGGTTCTGTTCATTCTTCTGAGAGAACATGAAAATGGTCAACTGTATTGCTTCATTATTGCAGTTTCACTGAATTGGTTTTACATATTCCACTTGTCTTGTCCACAGCATCTTATTTGTGGCACTTCTCTCTTTTCGGTGTGGTGCCTTGCACACGTCGAGCCGTCATGTAGAGAAGAGACGGTTTATGCCAGAAGTAACACTCCCATCTCTAGTTAGGTTTGCTCTCTTAACTCACTGCCAAACTTACTCGTGTCCTGAAAGGGTCACTCTGGACTCTGAGAAAACTGAGAGAACAAGGTTTGAAACAGCCACGCCCAGTGTGCTGAGGTAAGTGGGGGGAGACTTCATTTGTCTGGGAAGTGTAGCCAGGCTCCTGCTAATTCCAAGAGGCATCACATTGGAATAAAAGCCCCTTCTTCTTCTTCTTCTTCTTCTTTTTTTTTTTTTTGAGACAGAGTTTCCCTCTGTCACCCAGGCTGAAGTGCAGTGGCGTTATCCCAGCTCACTGTAACCTCTGCCTCCCAGGCTCAAGGGATTCTCATGCCTCAGCCTCCCAAGTAGCTGGGACTACAAGTGCACGCCACCACTCCTGGCTATTTTTTTTTTTTTTCTTTTGTAGAGATGGGTTTTTGCCATGTTGGCCAGGCTGGTCTCGAACTCCTGACCTCAAGAAATCTGCCCACTTTGACCTCCCAAAGTGCTGGGATTACAGGCATGAGCCACTGCGCCCAGCCTAAAAGCCCCTTCTGACAAACAAAGGTGTGTTTTTGTTTGCTTCCCACCATTATCTGTTTGTAACTGCTGATGGCTGCTGGGAAGATCCATGGCACCTAAGATGATTTTGCTTGGTTGAGGAAACCTAGCCCATTGTAAACTCCAGGTAATGGATGGGATAGTCTTTTCTGCATTTTTTGTTTAAACTGAATGTTATTTCTGGGTGTCTATGAAGAATGCAGCCTTTGTGATCTCCTTAGGAACAAATTCTGGTTTGTACCAGGGCTATTTCCAAGAAGACAGTTCCAGGCTGGAGCCTGTGTGCCCTCCCGCTGGTTTCTTCCAGAGTCTCCTTGTGGAGAGAAAAAAAAATCCCACACACAAAAATGTACAAGGCTAGTGAGGGTGATGCTATACATATGCATTAAAGTGTAAGGCCAGCAGGTCTTCCCAGCTGTTAACTAAATGCATCAGCTCCGGGCACAATGGGTGAGCTTGTTAACCTTCCACCTCTGCAGAAGGGAATTGGCAAGGGTGAAGTTGCTGGTGTCCTTTTGCATCTACAGCTATTTGTGGTACCAATAAAATGCTCATAATGGGCCCAGATGGTGACAGGGTTTGGTCATGAGCATCCTTGAACAGCATTCATATGCCTAATTGCAAAGTAAAGGAGCAACGTTTTAGTTTTTTAAATTAGGAGAATGGACTTTGGATGGTGAAGGTCTGGATTTGAGTCTGGGCTTTGCCACTTTCTTTTTTTTTTTTTTTTTTTTTTTTTTTTTTAAATTTATTTATTATTATTATACTTTAAGTTGTAGGGTACATGTGCATAACATGCAGGTTTGTTACATATGTATACTTGTGCCATGTTGCTGTGCTGCACCCATCAACGCGTCATTTACATCAGGTATAACTCCCAATGCAATCCCTCCCCCCTCCCCCCTCCCCCCTCCCCCCTCCCCATGATAGGCCCCGGTGTGTGATGTTCCCCTTCCTGAGTCCGAGTGATCTCATTGTTCAGTTCCCACCTATGAGTGAGAACATGCGGTGTTTGGTTTTCTGTTCTTGTGATAGTTTGCTAAGAATGATGGATTCCAGCTGCATCCATGTCCCTACAAAGGACTCAAACTCATCCTTTTTTATGGCTGCATAGTATTCCATGGTGTATATGTGCCACATTTTCTTAATCCAATCTGTCACTGATGGACATTTGGGTTGATTCCAAGTCTTTGCTATTGTGAATAGTGCTGCAATAAACATACGTGTGCATGTGTCTTTATAGCAGCATAATTTATAATCCTTTGGGTATATACCCAGTAATGGGATGGCTGGGTCATATGCCACTTTCTAATTAAGTGACTGTTGTCAGGTTTTTGAGCTGGCTGAGTCTCAGCTTTCTCATCTGCAGGACGAGAATAGCATTAGACATCCCCACCTCCCATGGGTGTTGTCAAGATTCATTAAGTACTGCTGGTAAGGTGTGCAGCATAATGTTTTAACAAAGAGTAACTTTAAAGAATATTGATGATGAGGATGAGGAGGAGGAAGAGGAGGGAGGAGAGTTCTCCCAAGCCCCGTGACCTAGAGATGCAGCCCCACAGAGCTAAGGGAAATGTCCCCAGGCCTCTAGGTACCTCTTCCTTGTTCCTCAGTTACTTGGATCTTTACTGTTGAGTGCTGGTGTCCACATCTTCATCTCTTTATCAATTGCCCTTTCAGGAGGTTAGCAGCAGCCTCCTCATGAGTTATTCTCTAGTTCGAGGTCAGCAGGGTGTTGACACCGTTGTTTGTGCAGTGTTTCTATAGCCCTCTGTGTGCTCAGCCTTCCCTCCACTGCGCTCTTTTGATATTTTTTAAAAATTTAATCCCCAGTAACTTGAACAGGGGCTTATCCCTGAGACTGAAACTCCATCCAAATATGTGGGTAAAGAGGTTCTTTGTACCTAATGAAAAGTATTTTGCAGATAACTGCAGCTTTCTACTCAGGCCATGGCTCCCACTGATGAAATATCCTATTGGTTTAGAACTGGGTTCTGGAATCTATCGGGCTCACTGCCTGTTTTTGTAAATAAAGTTTATCAGAAACCAGGCAGGCCCACTTTGCACATTATCTATGGCTGCCGCTCCCATAACAGTGTGGGGGGTGGCTGCATCAGAGACCATAGGGCCCACAAAGCCCACAAGGTTTACTGTCTGGGCCTTCACAGATAAAGCTGACCAGGCTTCGGTTTGGAAAGCAGAAGGATGTAGATCCTGTAGCACAGCCTAAGGACTTTGTGTCTCTGTAATTCAACATGTCATATGGGAAAGGTCTTATTTGGGAATTTAAAAAGTTTCTTTCATTAACTTTCAAGTCAAATGGTAGAAATACTGACAATTTTCTCCCCATGTTGAAATGTGGAAGCTTCAACATGCTCAGCATAGTATTTTATCAGAAGATTTATATCAGTATATTTTTAGAAGCTTTTGTGACACCCAGTTTTCAAGTAGTTTGGCTAAATCTACTAAGCCATTAGGGTGAGTTAATAAAAGCTACTGTAAAGATCATGTCACTGGCTACTCTGTCAGCTGTCCCTGGAACCAAATGCTGCAGCTGCATGCTGGTGACAGAACAGAAATAAAGTTAGATAGGGGGTTAGGAATGGTAACCTGCCAAGAAAGGGAGATTAGCAGATCTCCGTATAGATGACATAGGGGAAAAAAAAGGAGGAGCAAAGGAGAACATGTTAAGCTGAAAAAGGAAGCTGTGGAAATATGGCAAGAATTCTCAAAGTCTTTCACAGAATGGGTCCACTAGATGCTGTAAAAATATTGGGAAGCAAAGGAGTGTGGAGAATAATACTGGGACTCTGTAAGGCAAGGATGAGTGAGAAATGGTTCAGGGAAGATTTGTGGCCAGGCAGGGAGGGCAGGACGTTGCATGAGGAGAGGGGGCCTCGTCAGCACTGGTGTCTAGTCCTCTTCTCTTCCAAGAAACTTTGGGAGTGGACTATCCAACAGCTGGAGCTGGAAACCCTGCCCCGTGAGCTGGGTCCCCTATTCGGAGTAACAGTGATGTATGGCCAGCAAAGGGTCACCAGCTACTGAGAGGCATCTGGGGGATACATTTTGAAAGGTCAGTTCTGTGGGTGGAAGAGTAGATGATAGGGAAGAATGAGATGATTTTGTAAAGTAAGAGGATCTAGGAGTAAGTGGGATCTCAAGCATTGCAATGAAGAGGGTATAAAGACAGCTACCACACGACCTTGGTTTATTGGAGAGAGAGAATGATGTAGTGTGGTGGCAAAATGCATGGCTGGTGAGGGGAAGAGATTTCAGGTCCCATTTGTTGCTGCTAACAATTCATGTGAATGGGACAGTCACTCAACCTCCCACAGGCTCAGCTTTCTGTAAAATTGGGTCAAGTGGGATGGGAAAGAGGTGCGATGACATCTAATGATGCTTCTCGATTCAAAGATGCTATTGCTTTATTTCTGTATCGTATCTGCATTTAAATGTTGGTGGCTCGAATCTATTGTCTATCTATCACATATCTGTCTATCTATTCCTCAGATTATCTGTAAATTTTATAAACAATTGTAAGTGCCTTCAGAATCTCTCATCTTTTCTGTTGCATGCATGGATATTTTTGTTTTGACTTTAAATACATTCATGAGGTTCAGTGACTCTCTTAAACACCTTGGATCGATCGATCTATCTATCTATCTATCTATCTATCTATCTATCTATCTATCTATCTATCTATCATCTATCTGTCATCTATCTCACTTACCTACCATCTATCATCTCTCCATAATCTATCTTGAAAAATGGTGCCATTGTTTGTTTTGCCTTAACAGGAATAAAATGCTCTTTTTTTGGGATTTGAAATGCCTTTTGTTTTTAAGAGTTCATCATTCCACACAGCTTGGTGGATGGGAAAATTCAGATTGTATGAGTTCTCTTTTGACTTCATTGTAGAGATTGAGTATATCAAGCAGGAAAAAATACATTCTAGCAAGTCACAAATAAAAAACAATAAAACATTGGGCATTTTTTTTTTAAAAAAAGAATTTACCTTGGAAAGTCACATAATTTATGTGTTTCGGCAAAGTTGCCGCTAGAAAAGATGGGATAGTAGAACCAAGTCAAAGAAAGAAAGGCTGCCCCTTTCTAAGTGCTGAGCACCGTCTCTGCATCAGCTCTAATTCCCGTAACAACTCCAGAGCCAGGTATGATACTACTGCCATCCCCATGTTAGGGGGAGAGTTCATTCCCAGGGAAGTTGATGAAACTGCCTGAGGAAGAAGTGTGGTGAGATCTGGATCCAGGCAGGCAGCCCCCACAGCGCTGCTCCTAACCACTGCACCACGCTGCCTCCCTCATTTCATCATGGGGGCATATGCCAATGTGACTGTAATCGTATCCTCACATTTGTGGCAGGGCTGGTGTGGCATGTGAAAAGAGCACAGATGTGGCAGCCCCTCAGCCATTTGCTGCCATTCCCGCTTGCTCACCTACCAGAAGGGCAAATTTGGAAAAATGACTCCCCTTTGTTAAATGCAGACACAGTTACGCATCTTAGAGGATCGCTGTGAGGATAAAAGAAGTTACACTTGTTAATCACCATAATGAGTGCCCAGGTAGATAATATTTTTCTTCTGTTTTCCACTCGCTAGACAAGCATGTGTAGTTTTGTGTTAGGGCATGCAGTGGGAATAAAAGAAAGCTGGGCTGCAAGTGTCAGCAAGTTTCCGGTTTACTTGTAAAGAAAAGAAGAGAAAGCAAATCATTCAGAATGACATGTTGCATTTATCTATGCTTGTGCTTTATGTATCTTGTAAAGTAGGACCCTAAGCTGAGTTGACTTCGATAAGAATACTTTTCCTCAGATTATATGTAAATTTTCTAAACAATTTTAAGTGCCTTCAGAATCTCTCATCTTTTTTGTTGCATGCATGGATATTTTTGTTTTGGCTTTAAATGCATTCGTGAAGTTCAGTGACTCTTAAACACCTTGGATTTTTTTTTTCTTTTTAACTGAGAAAGGGATTTGACAGAGTCTTCGTCACCATTGTTGTAACCTTTCAGAAGTCCGAGATTGAGAAACTAATACTCAGAAAATAATCTTCTAAGAGTCTGCAAAAAACCCCACATGCGTGAAAATTAAACCAAAAATGTATATTATATGGTCGTCATCAAATTAAACTGAAGTGAAAATAGTATTTCCTATTTAGACAAGTTCCTTGAAGAGCCCCATTTTGCTTATGATGTGTCCTTTTCAGGTGAGACGACTTTTCATTATTAGCTATTGGATAAGTTGAATCCATTTCCCTCGGTGAAGGTCACCCTTAATTATCAGGACTCACCTAATCAAGAACTTCTCTCTCCCTGTGTGTTGAAATAGCTGATTGACCAAAAACACTTGCATAATAGCCTGGCGTTGCTCTTTTCCCACCTGAGGTAATCAATCACCCTGTTTCTTTGCTTTTAAAACAGGAGTATTTGTAACTGCTAGCGATTCAACCACTCTCCCCACTATGGGAAACAAATGTAGGAGAATGCTTGATACGTGCAAGTTATCTAGATCCCTAAATAAGCAGTACTTTGTAAAAGGATGGTATTTTCCTGTTTAAGTTGAAAATTTCTACTTTAATGAGAAATCAATGTTGCAACGTCTATTTGGACATCAAGTTTCTCTCCCTGCTCTCAGAGCTGTGCAGAAGAAAGCAGAGTCTATGAGTCTTCTCATCACAGCACAGAAAGATTTTTTTTTTTTTTTTTAAACATGTAGGGGAATTAATCTGAGGTCCTGTTGGACTTCTGGTAAGGACAGCTGCAAGTAAGTTGATACCATTTGGGCTCCCTCTCAGATTCACTGCTGGCCCTGGGCGGGCAGCTGGCCTGTGCTTCGGTGTGGAACAACAGGCTGACTCCAGTAACGCTGGTCCCCGGGCTCTGGGAAATCTTGGGCAGACAGGACAAATGCTTTAGGGAACAACTGCTTTGAAAGAATAGACTGTTTGAAACTCCCAGCTGTGAGGGCCATTTGTGAGAAAGACTCCATGCCAGGGTGAGGGTCAAAAACAGCTGTTGCCTGGGGCTTACATTTCCAACCAGAGTAAATTGCTGGCTCCAGGACAGAATTTTGATCATCTGTGGATTTGTTAAAATTCAGCTGCCGACGTCTATGGGGTGTGACTCTGGTCGCCAATCTAAATGTCTCTTGGCATTTGGGCCTTTACTAGCTAAAAGCAGCCCCCCTAAACAGGCCTCTACTCCCGTCTGAGGCACCACAAGCAGAGCTTTCATATTGTTTCTTTTAAAATAAGTCCAGGCTGGGTGCGGTGGCTCACGCCTGTAATCCTAGCACTTTGGGAGGCTGAGGCGGGTAGATCATCTGAGGTTAGGAGTTCGAGACCAGCCTGACCAACATGGTGAAACCCTGTCTCTACTAAAAATACAAAAATTAGCCAGGAGTGGTGGTGCACGCCTGTAGTCCCAGCTACTCAGGAGGTTGAGGCAGGGGAATCGCTTGAGTCCAGGAGGCAGAGGTTGCTGTGAGTGGGGATCACGCCACTGCACTCTAGTCTGGGCAACACAGTGAGATTTTATCTCAAAAAATAAATAAATAAACAAATCCATAATGTCAATTCTTCCAGCCTCCCACTTTGTCAGGCAATATCCATAACACCTAGTTTAGCAGCGAATATTCAATAGGCTCTAACCATGTGTTGGTTGAACAAAAGAATAGTTATCTATGTTAGATAATGATTTTCTGAAAGACCTATGTAGGAGGATAAGGTGACTTCCCAAAATCAGGGGATGATATAAAGAAAGTGTTGCCTCCTCTCCTTTGAGAAATCCTGTACAAGTGGCTGGGCGTGGTGGCTGACGCCTATAATCCCAGCACTTTGGGAGGCTGAGGCAGGTGGATCACCTGAGGTCAGGAGTTTGAGACCAGCCTGACCAACATGGAGAAACCCCCGTCTCTACTGAAAATACATAAATTAGCTGGGTGTGGTGGTGCACGCCTGTAATCCCAGCTACTCAGGAGGCTGAGGAAGGAGAATCGCTTGAACCCGGGAGGCAGAGGTTGCAGTGAGCCAAGATAGCACCACTGCACTCCAGCCTGGGCAACAGAGCAAGACTCTGTCTCACAAAAAGAAAAAAGAAAAAAAAGAAATCATATACAAGCAATAAGGATAACAAGGAAAACACCCTCACATACCCCAGCTTTGGAGAAACTGAGATAAGAGTAACCTGAAGCTTAGTAAGTAAAGGAGTGCTGGAAAGTCAAACCTGCATTCAGGAATGTGTGGGCGGGGACGTTGTGAGTGCTGAATGCCCACAGCACGGCGCTCGAGGGCGGGGGTAAGGGGCAATGGGAGAGGAGAATCCAGCGGTCCTGTCTCAGGGAAAAGGGAGCTTCTCCAAAGTCCTTTGCCTAAAGGGAAGTCAAGGCAGATGGGATGAAGGAGCAGTCACAGAGGCTGGCTGTATTTGCAGGAAATGGTTTGCAGTAGTTCTCAGTCGTGTGGGGAGAACCCCAAGCTAAAATAACTCATGATGCACCATTGAGAGAGTTCCAGTAGGCCTGCGCAGATGTTGCCTGGTGACCCTCTGCAAGGAACTGGGGCGGCAGCAGGTGGGTGAAATCAGTGAATTCCAACAAGACACATTCCTACACAAAAAGCTATTGTTAAGAAGAAAGGATCAGAGCAAATGGCAAAATGAATGGCAGATAAAAAATACAATATTATTATGAAGCAGATTAAAGTTATGACCAAAAAGTGCAAGTGGATTTAAAAATAAAAGCAAAGACAGGAATGAAATAATCTAAGCAATAGCTTTGACAACACTGGAGCAGGAAGCAGAGACCTGAGCAGCGAGGAGAGACGCAGGGTGGGAAAGGAGGAGAGCCTGGCCTCGGTGGGCTTCAGGAAGGAGGTGAAGAGAGAAGGGAAACTCTGCCTCAGTGGCTGAGCGTTCGATGGGAGGCAGCACAAAGGAGCATCTGCAGTGTTGGAAACAGAATCAGTGAGAAGGGTAGGATCAGAAACGTCAGCAAAACAAAATAGATGTGAATAAAGAGTTCAACTAAAGATGAGATAAAGAATAACATACTTGGGGCTGGGTGTGGTGGCTCAGGCCTGTAATCCCAGCTCTTTGGGAGGCCGAGGCAGGCGGATCATGAGGTCAAGAGATGGAGACCATCCTGGCCAACATGGTGAAATCCTGTCTCTACTAAAAATACAAAAATTAGCTGGGTGTGGTGGTGCACGCCTGTAGTCCCATCTACTCAGGAGGCTGAGGCAGGAGAATCACTTGAACCTGAGAGGCAGAAGTTGCAGTGAGCACAGAGATTGCACCATTACACTCCAGCCTGGCAACAGGGTGAGACTCAGTCTCCAAAAAAAAAAAAAAAAATAACATAACATACTTGGAAGACAGATGATCTTCAACACATGAGTGATTCACTTCCCTGAAGGAGGAAACCAAAAATTAGAATAGAAAAAAACATTCAAGAAATAATTAAATTAGGGCCGAATGGAATTCCAGGAGAAATTGATGCAAATTGACATACTGGAGATATCTTAGGAGGCTGTGGACTTAAAAAAAGGTATAATTCCTTGGGAACCCAAGCAAAATGATCTAAGAATAAAACATTCCCAAAGGCTCCAGGCGGCTTCCCAGTGACTGCACAGACAGGAGGCCTTCAAGAGCAGAGCAAATGTGAGGAAAATCACAAAGGTTTAAAATAAGAGACTAAGTAAATTCCTAGCAAATGCAAACAAAAGTAAATCCAAAGGTCCTCATTTTATATCGAGCTTTAGGGCAGAGAGCATGAAACACTTAGACAAATATGTACACTTAAAATAGCAAAGAATACAATTAGCAACGAAGATGTCACAAAAGGTCTGTCTACCAAGTAACACAACATCAATATTATGAACAAAAACAAATATTTTATAAATACATGTAAACAGAAATACAAGGAGAAATAGACACATTAATGAGTAAAGGAAAACTTTGATTATTTTTCTTAATACATCACAGATCCACTAGACCAGAAAACCCCATATTTAATGAGGCATATCTAATTGAGATGTCAATACTGTACCCTTAAAACAGAATATATATTTATTTTCAAGTATCAATAAAATATTCACAAAAATTCACCAAAGAAATCATACTAATTTCCAGAGTAGAAATAGTATGCAATATTCTTTGATCACACTGAAACTAGAAATTAAAAATGAGAAATCCCTAACTCTCATAAAGGAAGAATAAAACAATAATAAAAACAATAATGATAATAACAAAATATATCCCTTGTAAGGTACTATTGAGTGGAAGAGAAAATAAAAACTGAAACTGGCGGATATCTGAAAAATAAAGATAAAAATTCTTCAGAGAAACTTGGAAACAAAAGATTGCAGACTTGAGTAGTATTAATAGTTTTAAATACATGCATTAATATCAAAGGGAGATGAGAAGAGGTCAATGATGAGTCCAGCTCAAGAAGTAGAAAAACTGTATTAAAATAAAGAAAGGAGGAGACAGAAATTAGTAAAGATAAGAACAGATATTATTGCATTAAAAACAAAATCTGATAGAAGTACATTTAAAGGCTGGATCTTGATATAAAAAAGGAAATAAAAAAGATGAACTGTTGACAAACTCAGTTAAGATAAACGTTGAGAAAACAAATGCATAAATAAATAGGTAATAATGACAGGTTAGAAGAAATGAGAGAATTGTAACAAATTATTCTTTTTGTTTCTGTACAAATATTTTGAAACCCTAAAACAGAATAATTTACTAATATTGACTCCAAATAAAAAGGAAACTTTTAATGAGATGAGTTATTGTAGGTGAAATATGGAAAGCTATCAAGAGCTACCTTTCAGAAAAAGGATCAGGGCCTGATTATTTCATAGGGAAATTCTATCAAACACTTAAGGAATACGTGATTCCAACATGATTAAAATATTCTGGAACATATAAGTGAGCTGAGATCACACCATTGCACTTCGGCATGGGCAACAGAGTGAGACTCTCAAAAAACGTGTGTGTGTGTGTATATATGTGTGTGTGTGTATATATATACCATAAAAAGTGCTGCAATAAATATCCTTGCATGTGTGTTGTTTTGCGTAAGTATATACACACACACACACATACATATGTATCTAGAACATATAGAAGGGGAAAGGGCACGGTTTCTAAAATGTTTCTTATGAATTTACCATTACTTTGCTAACCTTGACCAAAATAGCATACCAGCAGAAAACTACAGATAAAATGATCTTATATAAAATATTAGCAACAAAATTCGGTGGCACCATTAAAGAATAAAGTACATAAAATAGAGTTTGTTTCAAAAATTCAGGGGTGGTTTAATTAGGAAAACTAACACAATTTATGACTTTAATAGATTAAAAGAGAAAAATGGTAAGATGATTTCCAAAAGTGCCAATATTCCATGTACATTCCCAATTATAGGAGGAATAAAGGGATAAACGTATGTCTCATCTCATATGTCTTATCCCAATGCTTGTAAGGAAAATAGCAGATATGTTTCTATTAAAGTGAGGTGCAATAGAAAAGTATATCCATCCACCTATCATCACCATTATTTAGCATTGTATCAAAGGTCTAGCCAAGATTATATGATGAGGGAGGAAGGGAGGAATGGAGGGGGGAGAGAGACAGGGAGAGAGAGAGAGAGGAAGAAAGAAAGAGAGCATGCTAAGAGATGTAGAAGTTGGAAAAGAGAGATAAAATTTTTATTTGCAGATGATATGATTGTTTACTAAACATCCACAAGAACCAACAGAAAAAGTACAGGTGAGGTGCTGGATGCAAAACTAAAAATATGCAGGGATCAGCAGTCTCTATGCTTATAAACAAAACCAGCTATAGATAAGAGACTGGAAGAAGAGACCTCACAATAGTGAACACAAAGGTGAAATGCAAAGGTATAATTTTAAAAGACTTGCAATCTATGTGAAGGATACCTTAAACTGTATGAAAAGACACAAAATCAGTTTTGTACAAATTAAAGTTTACTCTATTTTAGATAGGAAGACTTATTATCATAAAGCTCTAATTCCCTCTAGGTCAATCTATAAACTTAATGAGATTTCAATAAAATTACTGATGAGTATTTTCTTTTGGAGCCAGATAAGCTGATTTTAAGGTTTCCGTGGAAAAATCACACAAATTTTAGCCACGACATTTTGAAATATGAGAATAAAGAGATGGAATATTCCCTAAATTAAAAATAATGTGATCCACATTATAAATAGATAAAAGAAACAAAAATAAGCACAGATACTCTAGATATTTTGTACATTATAAAGGTGGGATTTCAAATGAGGAGAAAAATGTTGACATCCAGTAAAATCAGGGGAAAATGTTGTAGGAATTGTGTCCCAATATCTGGAAGAAATTACATTTCCCGTTTTATATCAAACCAGTTCCTGATTAAAAAATTAAATGTGTAATAATAAGAATTATTGGAAGAAAATATAGGATAATCCTTACAAAATATTCTTGGGACAGGGAAATGAAAAAAATGGACGGATGAGTTTAATTACATGAAACTAAAGAAAATGGTGCATGGCAAAAGTATCACAAATGGAGTTAAAAGAAAAATGAAAAAAAATTACTGCAACTTATTTCACAAATAGCTTAATTTCTTTAACACATAAAGAGCTTCTACAAATCTATAAGAAAGTTGCCAATGATGCACTGGGAAATGGGCCAAAGGTATGATCTATCACAATGAGAAAAGATCACATGGCTCTTTACCACAGGAAAAGATACCCAATTTTGCTCACAGTAAGACATAGTCAAATTAAATCTAAGATAACATTTTTTGCCTACGAACGGCAATGCCCAAAAAGTTCGGTATCTCAAGAGTTTTGCAATGATGTAGAGAGAGATAGGCACTAGTGCTTTGGTGAATATACATTTTTTAATCTTTATAGAGAACAAGTAGGTAGCATTTTGTCAAAATTAAAAACTATGCATATCTTTCTAGGAACTAAGAGTTCAGCAATGCCAACTTCCAAGAATTTACCCACACACATTCTCATACTTATGCAAAACAACACACGTGCAAGGATATTTACTGCAGCACTTTTTTATGGTAGCGAAAGAGTGTCATTAGACTAGAAGTCCATCAATAGGAAAATAGGAAACTGGTTAAATAAATTATGACATATCCACAGAAGAGAAAATTAAGCATCTGCTAAAAAGAATGAAGCAGCTCTGTATGTACTGATGGCAAATGATCTCCAAGAAATATTATATGAAAAAGGCAACAAAGCAGTATGATTAGTATGTTACCATCTGTGTAAAAAAATATTTGTTTCTGGAGGGGTAGGGGTAGGGGGAGAGAGAGAGAGAGAGATTGAGAGAGAGAGAGAGAGAGAGAGAGAGAAGGACTATCTCTTTGAAGTGTTTCTAAGAAACTTGAAGAAACTTTGGGGTAGGGGTGGTCTAGGCAGGGAAGGGAGGCTTATTTTCCATTGACTCCAACCTTGGACTTTTAGAATTCTGAAGCAGGGACACACATTACCCACTGACTGTAGTTACAAAATAAAAGTCTAGGAATAGCTATTTCATAATATCTCTTGACCATTCCCAGAATTAAAAAGGCCTCTGTCATATTTAAAAACCATGCTATAACTGTGACCAGTGTCTTTGTGTCTGACCATCTGTAGACAGAATGTCAGCACACCTGAACAATGCACACCTGAACCGATTATTTCTTTCTGGAAAACTCCTTCAGTTTCTCCCTAACATAGAGGAGAGTTCTAACAACAGAGTATGGAATCCCAGGACTGCATGCCCTGCCCTTGGCTTCAGTCTCCAATCTCATCTGCTAACTCTCCCTGCTCCTTCATGCTCCAACTTCTAGCCGAGGGGATGGCTTCCCAGCTCCGTGGTCATTCCAGTCTCTCTTCCACGCACAGTCTGCATCTTTTGCCCAGGAACACTTCCTCCCTTTTCTTTGTGTCAACACTGACCTTGAAGACCTAGCTTGGGCATTTTAGTGCCTGGGACTCTCTGATCCTGTGCCTCATGCGCCCATGGCCCTTGTGCTATGTTGACCTCAGGACTCTGCACGTTGTCATGGTTGTTGCTCTGCTTGCCTGGACTCTTTTTAGACGGGGGACTCCTTAAGGACAGGGACTATGCCATACTTATGTTTATGTTTGTATCTGCAGGCCCTTGCACAGAGTAGGCATTGGCTACACAGGTGCTCATAAAATGACAAGTGGCTCTGCAGGATGCAGTGGGGACATTTTGATTATCACCGAAGGGAATGTGTGGGCTTTGATAGAGGAAGGGCCACTCTACCTATAAGTCCATCCTTGGTGGCTGTGAACCCAGAACCGCGATGGCTCTTGCTCTCGGGCCCCTCGTTTTTCCTTCTCGAAGCTGGTGCGGCCTGAAAAATAAGAGTTCCCTTGGAGTGGTCCCGAGTATGGGTCTGGAGTTCCGTGCGGAGGTGATGCTTGAATTCAGTTTCTTCTGCTTGCTCCCACAATGCCCCATCCGTACCGATCCCTTACTAAACTCACACTTTCTGGCCCAGGATCTCAAAGTGTCTTCACCTTCTTCCTGCCCTCACCTGCCGCCCAGAAACTCGTTGCTGTGGGCTCTTCCTGAACTTCAGGACCACCCATACCATCCTCTCCGATTCTCTTTGCTTATTTCATAAAAATATGTGACATTCCAGAGTCCCTGCCCTCTTCTCTCCAGTCAACCATTCTCCAAATGCAGTTGCCTACCTCCTGGTTACTCTGAAATCTGCCTATTTCTGTCCAGTTTTCTGTCCAGTTTTCTGTCCAGTCTCACTGCTGAGATCATCTTTGCTGCATTGGCTGGAGTTACCTCCTCACCCTGCATTTCCGTCCTCCAGTCTGTTCTCCACTTGGCGTCTGGATTCATCTTTCTGAAAGGTGACCCTCAGCATGTCATTCTCCTGGTTAAAACCTTCCAAGAGGATTAGGGTAAATGTCAGACTCATTAGGATGACTTAGCATTTCCTGCACAGTCTGGCAGCTTCTCACGTGCCCAAGCTCATCACTGGTTGTCACCATATCAGCCTCAGTTCCTTGAAGATTCCTACGGTTCTCCCACAGGTCCTGGGGGCTCCCAACATGTCCTCTTACCTGGCCTCCGTGTTGTTTCCCTTAGAAAGCCTTGCTGAATCCTACATATATGGGCTTGGTTCCCCTTCTCATTTCTCTGTCTGCATCCTCTTCTGCTGCTGTCTCCACACTTGTCATCCTTTGTTATAATCATCTCTTTAAATATCATAGGTTCAGTGAGGGCAGGGGTGATATGATGATGTGCATTTTGGTCTGATTGCATTTCTAGTTGTTAGCAGAGTCTGGCATAGAGCAGGGGGTCCACTGATCTTTGCTGAATTAATCAGTAAATGAAAGTGCAAAATGTCCCCAGCTAGACCAAGGAAGTAATGAAAATGTTGGGACCCTTGACACCAACATTGGTGGAAGCGGTGGGATAGAAGGATAGGGAAGGGAGATGATTTGGGAAGGAGTGGAGAAGGTCTTTCTCCTTTCCGGGTAATTACCTTGTCCATGGCTGCCTATGAGTATTTACTTAAGCTGACTTCCCTCTAAATTTTATATATTATATGTAACATTATATATATATATATATAAAAATCTTATTATGTAACATCTAATTATATTATAATTTATAGCTTCCATTACAGTATTATAATAACATTAAAGTTTTAATCAGAAACATATTTTATCCATGATTTCACCAACGTATCTACTGTTTTCATCATTGCATTTTCTTTGCATTCTTTGCTCATATTTATACTTGTTCTCATGTAGCCATAATCATGATTTACATTCTCTTTGTTTACTTCCTCTTTCACCGTAAAATATTCTCCCTACATCGTGTATTTCTGAAGACAGTGAGCATCTTGGGTCTTAGCTTTCTCTGTTCCAAGTTAAATAAGCTTAAATCCTCCAACATTTTCTCAAGGGTCTTAGTTTCCACTCACTTGGCCGTTGTAGCTGCGCATCTCTGGATCCTTTCCAGATACAACACATTCCTCAAAATGAAGAAACTGAAGCTACACCCTAGTACATGCTGATCCCTTGTTTTTCATCTTTGCAGAATAATCTGTATTGTTCAGCTGTCAGTTCATTGCAGGGTGTGCCCTATTTTAAGAAAATGGGTTACTTGAAAAATCCAAATTTACAATACAGATTAACTGGAGAGCAATTATTATTCACAAAGGGTTCTTTGTCTTTAAAAAGATTTACTGTAATATATCTTTAAATAGCAAAATTTCTGGCACTTGTGAAGCAGGTTTGATTGAGAACAGCATAATTTACATATGACTTTTGGGGAACAAAGCTGCTAGGTAAAATGAGGTGCACTTACCCTGTCAGAGGCAAATGTCCACATCTTTCTGCCAATGCCCAAGGGTCCTACATTTCTGATCTCTGAGTTGGGCCTTTAAACCTAATTTGTAGGCTTTGCTTGTCCTTATTTCAGACCAACCATGGGACAAAGTTTAGTGCCTCATGTAGGGCTTGGCTGGTTTCATGTTGTTGCTCATTAGACACAAAAATAACTGTATCTTGAAATTTTCGTTTAGCATTAGGGGAAGTTAATAGACTCCTTCAGTCTCTCATAGGGCTGTTTAATGAACTGAACTATAAGAGTCTATTATGTTTGTTATAGTTATATTGGCTAATAATATGCCTTCTATTTGTTCAATATGCAAAATTATTATTTCTTATAAATTCTCACCACTTTTTACCCTCCTTTTAACTCCAATGCTTAGGTGACAATAGACATTTCACATGAAAAATTATTGTTGCTTTGACTAATAAATATTATAATACTACTTTTTAAAAGAACTTAGTTTCTAGAATTTCTGAAGACTGAAGCAAACTTGCATCATGGGGAAAAGACTTATAGCTCATGGGTGTCTTTTTTTGGTGAATTTGATGAATAAGAAGGTGAAAAGACAACTCACAGACTGAGAAAATTATTGTAATTATATTATTCAGTATTCAGGATCTAGTATTCAGAACTTATAAAGAATCCTTACATTTAAAGTATAAAAAGACATAACCCAATTAAAACATGGGCAAAAGATTTCAGTAGATATTTCTCCGAAGATGATATATAAATGGCCAAAAAGCTCATGAAAAGAGCTCATGAAAATTGCAGTGACACACCATGTCACACCTACTTGGTTGCCAATAATAATAGTAATAATAATAATCAGATAATAACAAGTGTTGGTAAGGATGTAGAGAAATGGAAACCTTCCTCCATTTATGTGGGGATGTAAAACGGTTCAGCCATTGTGGAAAAATTTGTCAGTTCCTCAAAAAGTTCAACAGCATTACCATATGACCTAGAAATTTCACTCCTAGATATATCCAAGAGATTTAAAAACATGTCCACACAAAAACTTGTACACAAATGTATATAGCAGCATTGTTCAAAATAGCCAAAAATGTGGAAACAACCCGAAGGCCCATCAGCGGATGAATGGATAAACAAAACGTGGTTTATCCATTTATCCCTACAATGGAGCATTATCCAGCCATAAGAAGAAACGGAATTCTGATGCATGCTGAGACATGCGTGAACCCTGAAAACATTAAGGTGCATGAACAAAGCCAGGCACAAGTGACCATATATGTTATGATTCCATTTACAGTCATGCGCTGCACAACAACATTTTGGTCAACAGCAGACTGCATATATGACGGTGGTGCCATAAGATTATGACACTGTATTTTTCTTTCCATTTACTGTGGTTAGATATACAGATACCGCTGTGTTACAGTGGTCTACAGTGTTCAGTACAGTCACACACTGCACAGCTTTGTAGCCGAGGAGCCACAGGCTCTACCATGTAGCCTAGGTGTATAGTAGGCTACACTGTCTGGGTTGTGTAAGCACCCTCTGTGATGTCTGCACAACAACAAAACTGCCTAACAACATGTTCCTCATAACATATTCCCATTGTTAAGCAATGTACCACTGTATATGATATATCCAGAACGTGGAAATCCATAGAGACAGAAATAGATTAATGGTTGCCAGGGGATGGGTGAAAACGGGAATTGGAACTAAGTGCAAATAGGTCAGGGGTTTCTTTCTGGAGTGATGGAAATGTAGAATTAGATAGTAGTGATGGTCACACAGCATTGTGAATATATTAAAAATGACAACTTGTACACTTAATGAATTTATGTTATATGAATTATATTTCAATTTTTTAAAAAGGTTGAGTTGATAAGACTCTTGTTAAAGACACTCGTAGATTGTGTAAACAGAGCATTGAAAGAAAAAGTGCCTTGTAAGAGCTAAGAAACTAAAGGAAAAAAATGAAATGATTCTCTACCCAAATGTGTACAATTCCCTTTTAAACCAGAAGTTGAAGAAGGATCGAGGCTAATAGTCAAGGTCTAACAGAAAAAAAACTCATTATACCTTGTACCAATTCTCATAACACCCCTATCTTCCTAGTAAAACAATACGAGCAACAACAAACAGAAACAAAACCAAATACAAACAAACCAAGACATAACAATACTGGGCAGGGATGCAGATTTGTTTAGGACCTCAGGACCATAAATAGAATAGTTGTTCCCTCCTTCCCTGTAGAACAAAACTCAAATGCTAATTCTGTCTTTGGTACCTACCGAGAATGCATATTTTATATTTGTGTATTGTTTTGCTCTCTTTCATGTTCCTTTATATCAACATAGCAAATACTTGCTTTCTCCTGGGAAAATTAGCAGAATCTTTAGTTTGTTATGCCCCAAGGATTTGCTAAGGCATTGCCTACTTTTCCTTCACTATGACCTCAACGACTCTAAATTTCCCTGTGATTCTATTCTTATCCAATATGTAGGTGACCTTGTTGTGTTCAAAAGATGAGGTAAGCTTTAAGACAGATTGCGTCTCTACTTACTGTTTTAGTTCAGAAGGAGCAGCAGGTTTCCAAAGAGAAGCTACAATTTTGTCACAGCAAACTTCATTATCTAGGACATGCTTTATCCCAAGCAGATAAATCTGTTACAGACTACAGAGCCTTCAACCTTTGCCCAGGCCAGTAACTAAGAGACAATGAAGAAGTTTCTGGGTCTCACTTGTTACTGCAGACAGTGGATTCCTAACTTTTCTGCAATTGTCACACCACTCTATGACTTAACCAAATTCTTGGTGAACAGACCTCCTTCCTAGAAGCTAGACATGAACAAGTTTTCTTTCTGTGAGTTCAAGTTAGCCATTTAACAACTCCCACTCTGCTCACCTAACCCTCTCTGCATATTTTTTACATAAGAGACAAGCCCTTTGTGCTCTGACTCAGCCTGGGAAATCATCAAGACCAAGAGCTGTTATGACTCAGTGGCAAAAATCTGTGCCTATAGTTGACGAGCAACAGCCACAGTAGCTAAGCTAGTGGAGGCTTTGCTGACTTGAGGTTGGGGTCTCCTGTGATTTTTTTGGTCAATCATGTTGCAGAATCTTTATTGCTCATTAAAAATTCACAACATTTCTCAGCAAGTAGGCTTACCTCCCATGACATCCTATGACTTTACCCCTCATATACTTAACATTCGTGAATCTTTTAAATTCTGCTACTCTTCTTCCATTACCTCGAAAAAGGGGAAACCCCAACCTCTGCTTGTGAACTGTCCATACTCCTAATAAATTTACTAGAAGCCCCTTTAGAAAACACAAACTGATTGGTGATGGGTCATGGATTAAGACTGAAACAGGATAATATTAGATAAGTTAAACTGAAACAAATCTCATTTCATCCCAGGAAAAAAATGCCTTACCAAAGCCAAAATCTACCCAGACTGGAGGAAGAGATAAAAAATGTTAATATGTATACTAGTAGTAGTTATGCTTTTAGGGAAGTCCATGGTCTTGGAATGCTTTGGAAACAAAGAGAGCTTTTGACTTTAGTAGGAGCCCCAATTAAGAATGTTCTGCAAATTAAAGAATGTTTGAGGCCAGGCCTGGTGGTTCACGCCTGTAATCCCAGCACTTTGGGAGGCTGAGGCAGGCGGATCACGAGGTCAGCAGTTCGAGACCAGCCTGGCTAACATGGTGAAACCAGGTCTCTACTAAAAATACAAAAATTAGCCAGGTGTGGTGGCACATGCCTGTAATCCCAGCTACTCCGGAGGCTGAGGTAGGAGAATAGCTTGAACCTGGGAGGCAGAGGTTGCAATGAGCCGAGATCCTGCCACTGCACTCCAGCCTGGGACAGAGCGAGACTTCATCTAAAAAAAAAAAAAAAAAAAAAAAAAGAATGTTTGAGTGCTCTAAGGCTACTATAAACAAAGATCAAGTTCATACAAAATGGAATAGTCTGGAGGCTCAAGGCTGATGGTGGGGGATTGGTTCCGGAACCCCCATGAGTACCCACATCCATAAGCTACTCAAGCCCGTTAAATAAAATGGTGTAACGTGCATATAACCTCTGCTCACCCTCTCGTATACTTTTAAATCATCTTTAGATTACTTACAATACCTAATATAATGTAAATGCCATATAAATAGGTGTTATGCTATATTGTTTAGGGAATAATTACAGGAAAAAAAGTCTGTACATGTTCAGTACAGATGCAACCATTTGTGTTTTTTTCTTTTCCTTGATATATTCATCCCCAGTTGGCTGAATCTGCAGAGGAAGAACCCGTGGATACAAAGGGCTGACTATATATTATGCCAGACAGGCAGCACCCCATTGAGATCCTAACCTTCATAGTACACCAAGAGACTAAATCTTTGGAAAGGTTCAAAGACAATTATTATAGAATGCAAGAGATTAGCTCCAAAGTACAAACACAAAACCTCAAATGGATGCTTATAAAAGTTTTTGCAAAAAATTACTCACTGCAGGAAGGAAAAATGGTCAACACAGTCAACATCAATGGGGAAATTTTGCTAAAATTGTTAAGATTGTGTGTGCATGGGGGTCTGTGCTGCATGTCTCCATCTAACCAGTAGAACACTGTTAAAATGGTAAAAGTGGGTGAAGGTGGAACATGGGCAAGAGCCCAACCCTCAGCACCCCTTTCCTTATCTCCAAGTGAATTTCATTTAACTACCTTCTTCACTGGGTTTTGGATATGTCTTGAAAAGTGTCTGCATATTTTTTGCCTTTTTTTGCTGACATGCTACGACTCTCATAATAGCAAAAAAATTACTTGATTTTGTGTTCCTAACCTTGGGGTTTATGACCGATGTCTTAAGTAACAAGGGACTCCACTTTACTGGGACTGGTACCAAAGAGCTTCTCAAAGCCAAGGCCCTTACTCAGAAACTTTACTGTCTGCATCATTTCCAATCTCCAGGAAAGAAAGAGAGAACAAGGAAAATTCTAAAACTCAAATTAACAAAATTTTCAGGGATTCTAGAAGTTGTAGGACCCAAGGTATTATCATTGGCTTTAGTGACAAGGTCAGCTGTTTCTAGGACTCATTGATTCTGCATGGATTAGTGACAGGTAGGCTCATGTATCTGTGGTACCACTTCTGGTCCTAGACACCACACAATTGCAAATAGACGTGGTCAGATATTGCCGGAACTTTTGCAGTACGTCCCATTGTATCAACAAGTGCAAACAGCCTTTTCTCAACATCCTTTTAAACAATCTTTATGTTACTTAGAACTCAAATACCTGGTCTTCTGAAAGAGACACCAGAGAAAGACAGCTTCCAAGCCCCAATGGAAAGGATATTATCAAAGGCTATTAACAACTATCACAGTAGTAAAATTCCAAGAGGTCAATTATTGGATTCGTGTTTTTCAATTAGAGAGCAAAAAACTATCTTCAACTCACTAGAAGACTTTCTTTATTAAAGATCTCAAGTCGAAGCTTCTTAGAATCCCCCAGAAACAGATAATCTTCAGAAGGAGACAGCTTCTACCTAAGAACTTTGAACTAAGTGACTACATGAGATGTGCACAGCTTCTACTTAAGATCCACAGAACGGGACTACAGATATTCATGCTTCAATTTGCATTCTTTTGTTCTCTATTCTTGTAGCTATGGTCTTCTCTTGTTAGTTTAAGGCTTCCTTGACCTATGTTACACATAAGACCCAGTTCTTAACATTGTTTCTTGCATTCTTATTTATTCCTTTGCATGGGCACCACATCTGGCTACAGTTTACTTGTGAGCTGCCTCAAGCGTACAAGTAAACTGACTGTTGGATTTTTATGCGTTTTTCTCTGGAGCTATTTAATTTCCCTTAGTTCCAACTTATTATATTTAATCAGTTGGTTTTATAGGTCTGACTAATTAATGAACTAACTGGACTCAACCATTAGGAGATTTTATTTTAGTTGTCAAGCACAACAAAAACTAGAAATCTAAACAAACCTTATCTTGTCATACTAGAAAAGGAAGTTCATGTCACCACCAAAACAATACTTGGGGATCTTTCATGGGAGCTAGCTTTGATAACTGAATTCTCACAGTAATATAATGTAGAAGAGAATTAAGGAGTACAAGGTGTGTATTCCTTTTACGGATCTTACAAGTAAGACACATCACTTTTAGTTTGCTTTAGAATTACCTACTCATTTAGATATTAAAAAATTTATTGCCTAGCAGTGAACTGTTATTAAGTGGCACTAAAACATCCCAACACTATTTAACAATCCTATAGAATGTTTTTCCAAAAATATATCATTCTCCTCATTGACTGGTGTTGGATTTATGGCACAAAACATACTGACTGTTACTCAGAAACTGAATTGGAACTTGCTTCTTTGGTAAACTGGTGCTTGTCTTCAGAATTGTTGATCAGAACTGAATATTCATTTTGATCCATTCATTTCTTTTCTGGGAGAGTAGATCATTTGATAATTTAACGTAAGAAGGAGAAAAACTGGATCTTGATTTAAGAATAAAAACTAATAACTCAAGAGAAATTCTGGATTATTTTCTCTTCTTGTCTTAACTGTATGTTTTACAAGAGGCCCAGAAACTAAGGAAAGTCTTTCCTGCCATGGTTTAGAGACTAGCAGCCATTCCCAGTAAAATGCAATTCCCTGTTACTTAAGATATTGGTCATAGTCCCTCGAGGATCTAGAAAGGCTTTATGAGGAAGTTAATGAAATAGGTCAGAGAATAAGGATGTTGTATTTCTATGGTGAAGACCTTGCTGGAATCTTTAATAAGAATATGTGTGGAAAACAATCACATCAATCATAACATTACTTAATTTTGTTAATAACCCAGTATTTGGTTTTGCCAGCTCCTCAGATGGAGAATGGGATCTCCTCTCTTCCTTTACTTAAGTCACTCTTAGCTCCTTGCTGAGAAGCAGACTACAGATCTCATCACAACCCTTCTCTTAGTGTTGATCTGTCCTGCGGAGTGCAGGTGTGTGATCTCCAGAGACTTAAATGTTGTTGTATAGCCACTGCCCTTAAAATGATCCAACAAATAATCATCCGGCAAAAATATCAGGAAAACCAGATATTAGAATTAGCAGGAAAAATACGTTAAAAAAGTGATTATAACATTATCCCTTCCATTTCATGGAAGTTTATACAACCATGCCCAGGACTTGATATGCAATTAGACACCTCAAGTAGCGGTGAAGATATGGATCAATTATACTCTTAGACATTGTTATTAGTCTATCCTTCAGTTTAGGATGACAAAAAGGGGGACACTGAGAAACAGAAGCTTCTCTATACCCACATCAGAGCTTACTATCTACCTTAACACAACTTTACTATTAAATTGTCTTCATTAACATAGCTTTATTGTTTCAGGAAACTTTTGCCCAGGGAGATAAAAGTTGCAAATAACTTTCTGAAAGACTAAAAAACTACTTAATAGAAAGCATCAAACTACCATTTACTCAGTAAACATCTTGCTTCAAAATTTTTGCCTTCTGTGTACATCAATCTTAAATTATATATTAACAGATCATTCTTCTTTAGGAATAACAGAACTGGACAGGCTTTTCTGCTTGAAACAATCAAAAAACAAACAAACAAAAACAAAATAAAGCAATTTTTTTTTCAGGCAACCAAGCACAGAGATCCTTGAGAGATGAAGAAAAAACAAAATGAGTCCTATAACAGCTCAGCTTATTGTTTTGAGGACATTTTCAGGTGTAGCACAGGGAGGAGAAGCTCAGAAGACTCTCTGAGTTAAGGAGATTGAACAAAGAATCAAGGAGGACCAAATCATCTGGAGTACAGAGTACCAGAGTATATAAAGATATGACATGAGAGAACCCTGAAGATTTATAGAAGGTTCACCTTAATTATTCAACAAACTACATACGGAACAACACAGGTGTATGAGGAAACTACTTGGAGCTAGGAAAAGAACCATTTGAAAAGATTGGAGGAAATAGTACTGAATGCCCATACAGGACTGGGGACTTGGACTGTTTCAATCAACCATGCTAGAAAACTCAACCCACTGGGTATTGGGTAGAGTACTTAGGAAGGTCTTACCTCTGTTGCAAAGAATGACTGGCCCTAGACAGAGCACTGCTCTAGACATGCCTAACAAATCATAAATGCAAGACTGAAAGAAATCAAGTCGTTAGTAAAAGATTTAACTGCATCACAGAACAAAATTCAAGAATGTTTAGAGGAATACAAAAATGTCCCACCTATATTTAAAAAAATCTACCTATATTTTAGACTTAGGTAGATCTAAAAATAGATCTACCATTTGATTGCTGGCAATCCCACTACTGGGTATATACCCAGAGGAAAGTAAGTCATTATACAAAAAAGATATTTGCACATGCATGTTTATAGCAGCACAAGGTGCAATTGCAAAAATATGGAACCAGCCCAAATGTCCGTCAGTCAATGAGTTGATAAAGAAAATGTGATGTGTATACACACACACACACACACACTATGACACTATGGAATACTACTCAGCCATAAAAAGAAACAAAATATGGCATTTGTAGCTACCTGAATGGAATTGGAGACCATTATTCTAAGTGAAGTAACTGAGGAATGAGAAAGCAAGCATCATGTCTTCTCACTTAAAAGTGGGAGCTAAGCTATGAAGACAAAGGCCTAAGAATGATACAGTCGACTTCGGGGACTCGGGGGAACAAGTGGAAGCGGGGTGAGGGATAAAAGACTACACATCGGGTAGAGTGTACACTGCTTGGGTGACAGGTGCGTCAAAATCTCAGAAGTCACCACTAAAGAACTTATCCGTGTAACCAAACACCACCTGTCCCCCCAAAACCTATCAAAATAATAAATAAATAAATAAAAATTGCTTAAATCCAATGATAAAAATAAAACCTTAGAAGCAGCCAGAAAAAAAAAGACATGATATTTACAGAAGAACGAAGATAGGGTGGGAGCAGATTTCTCATTGGAAACAATGCAAATGACAAAACAGTGGAGCAGCAACTTTAAAGTACTCAAAGAAAAAAAACCCCTGAAGCCAGCAGAAGGAGCTTTCAAAAACAAAGGTGAGATAAAGATATTTTCAGACATGCAGCACCTGAAAGAATTTACCACCAGCCAACCCATACTATAAGAAATTTAAAGGAAGAGCTTCAAGGTTGAAGGAAAATGATACCAGATGGGAATCTGGATACATGAAGAGCACAGAAAATGGTAAAAACATGGATAGTTATATAAGAATTTTTATTAGTAGTATCTGTTTAAAAGATACTTAACAGTTAAACACAAATAATGCATTGTGGGGTTTACCACATAAAAAAGTAAAATGTATTAAAACAATAGCATAAAGTCAGGTAGGGGGCTGGGCATGGTGGCTCACGTCTGTAATCCCAGCACTCTGGGAGGCGAGGTGGGTGGATCATGAGGTCAGGAGATCGAGACCATCCTGGCCAACATGGTGAAACAATCCCTGCCCCCATCTCTACTGAAAATACAAAAAAATTAGCTGGGCATGGTGCCATGCACCTGTAATCCCAGCTACTCAGGAGGCTGAGGCAGGAGAATTGCTTGAACCAGGGAGGTGGAAGTTGCAGTGAGCCAAGATCGCGCCACTGCACTCTCCAGCCTGGCGACAGAGTGCGATTCTGTCTCAAAAAAAAAAAAAAAAAAAAAATCAGGGAGGGGAGAAATAGAAATATATAACTTGGAAGTTTTTATATTTTACATGAAATGGTACAATATTACTTGAAAGTAGATTGTGATACAGATATTTACTATAAATCCTAAAGCAACCACTAAAGTAATACCACAAAGAGTTATAGCTGAACAGCCAATGAAAGAAGACAAAATGTAATCATAAAAAGACTCAGTTCAAAAGAAGGCAGAAAATGAGGGAAAAGACAATAAAGAACAGATGTAACAAATAAGAAATGAAATGAAAAATGACCAATTAAAACCTAATCATATCAATAATCACATTAGCTACAAATAGTTTAAATACCTCAATTAAAAGGCAGAGATTGTCAAATTGGCTAAAAAAGCAAGGCCCAATTATATGTTGTCTACAAGAAACGCACTTTAAACTTAAAGGCACAAATAGGTTAAATAGATAAGTATGCAAAAAGATATCCCATGCTAAGACTGTTCAAAAGAAAGCTTCAATGTCTGTATTAATATCAAGAATATTTTTTAAAATTGTCCAGGATAAAGAAGGTAATTTTATAATGATAAAGGGAACAATTGGTCAAAAGGACTTAAAATTATAAGCGTTTATGGTCTTGAAAATGGAGCTTTAAAAATATATGAACTGGGGGCAGGCATGGTGGCTCACACCTGCAATCCCAGCACTTCGGGAGGCCAAGGCAGGCAGATCCTGAGATCAGGAGTTTGATACTAGCCTGGCCAACATGGTGAAATCCCATCTCTACTAAAAAACACAAAAACTAGCCAGGCATGGTGGTGTGCACCTGTAATCCTGGCTACTCGGGAGGCTGAGGCAGGAGAATCACTTGAACCCAGGAGGTGGAGGGTGCAGTGAGCCAAGTTCGCACCACTGCACTCCAGCCTGTGTGACACAGCGAGACTACATCTCAAAAAAAAAAAAAAAAAAAAAAAATATATATATATATATATATATATATAAAATGAAAACTAAAAGAACTGCAAGAAGAAATTGAAATTCCACAATTATAGTAAAAAATTGTAATAGCCATTTCTCAGAGTAAATATAACAAGTTCACAGAAAACAAAGATACAGTAGAGATGAATAGCATAATCAATCCACATGACCTGGTTAACAGTTATAGAACACACTCCACTCTACAACAGCATAATGTTCCATTATTAGTCATTAAAGAAATGAAATTAGTACTACAATGTGAAGTCACTACACACCTGTTAGAGAGGCTAAAATTAAAAAGACTGATTATACCAAGTATTGGTGAGGATATGAGAAACCAGAAGTTTTATACACTGCTCTTGGGAATATAAAATGATTCAGCTTTGGAAAACACTTGGGCAGTTTCTTCAGAAGATAAAAATCCACTGTATTCAACCATTCTTCTCTTGGGTGTATATCCAACAGAAATGAAAGCATATTTTTTTTTTTTACAAAAACTTGTGCACAAATATTTAGTAGCTTTCATAATAACAGCCAAAACTGGAAACAATCACATGCCCTTCAAGTGATGAAAGGATGAAAAATTGTGGCATATTCATACAATGGAATACTTTTTCAACAAGAAAGTCAGTGCACTATTGGTATATTCAGTGTAAGTGAATCTCAAAACAATTATGCTAAGTGAAAGATACCAGACAAAAAGAAGCCATATTATGTGATTTCATGATGTAAAATTCTAGAATGTATTGTTAGAAAAAGCAGTTCAGTGGTTGCCTGGGATGGAGTGAGAGGAGGGCAGAAACGGAAGAATTACAAATGAACATGAGGAAACTTTGGGAGCTGCAGGGATGTTCACTAGCTTGTGCTGATGGCTCCATGGGTGTATGCACATCGCAGCTTATCAAGTTGTCTTATTTTATTTTATTTTATTTTTAGATGGAGTTTCCCTCTGTCACCCAGGCTGGACTGCAGTGATGCGATCTCAGCTCACTGCAACCTCCACCTCCCACGCTCAGGTGATTCTCCTGCCTCAGCCTCCTGAGTAGCTGGGATTACAGGCACCCGCCACCATGCCCAGCTAATTTTTGTATTTTTAGTAGAGACAGGGATTCACTATGTTGGCCAGACTGGTCTTGAACTCCTGACCTCAGGTGATCCACTCGTCTTGGCCTCCCAAAGTGCTGGGATTACAAGCATGAACCACTATGCCTGGCCAAGTTGTCCATTTTAAGTCTGTGCAAAAAGTGTCAACTATATCCCAAGAAAACTGCTGAACAATAGGAATTTTACAAGAACTGAAAATAGGAAATTATTATTTTATGATCTTTCCCCAACCTAACCAAGTCTCCAAATTGAAAGAATCAGCTTCAATCAGATTTCAAACTCTCAATAGATATCCTGATTTGCTCTTTCCTCTCCGAGACACTACCATGGCTCTGTGGAGGCAGTGTTCTCCGCTTTATGCCACTAAGCAATAAACTCACTTAGTCTGATCAACAGGTTGCTTTGGTGATATTTTGGGGAGCCAGCATTTGATAGTACTTCACTTCCATACAATATGACGCAGATATTAAAAAGAAGGGATTTGACACCAGTTAACATAAAGAAATTCCAGGATGTCATGTTAAGTGAGAAAAGCTGAATGCAGAGGCAAGTTTTCTGTTTTTGCATTTCTATTTTGTATTTTGTTTTCTATTTTTGATTTAAACAAAACAGCATCTTAGATGAATATATATGCATGTGTATGATGACATGGCCCATGAGATAGCTTTGGATAAAGTCATGCCAGTTAATAAACATTGATTATCTGGGGGAAATGATTTATATTGGAGTGTAGGAAAGTGGGAGTAATAATAAAAAAAAAAAGCAAAAAAAAAAAAAATCACATGTCCAGATAAAAAGAAGTGTCCATAATCCAGCAGCATTTGTATTATGCACGCATTTCTATGCTTAGAGATAGCTTCAAACTTTTAATGGAAATAATGTCAAGTTTCTTTGAATTTTCCTGAATTAACAAACACACAGCAAAAACTATTATTTCATTACCCTCTCTGTTACTTCTATCTCTAATCTTACAGGTCTAATCTCATTAATTATAATAATTCTAGTGTAGTAAATAGTAAATTTTGGAATAATATCTCTTTAATAAGGATTTTTTTTCCTACAAACAGCAATAACTTTTGCTTTATCATTTGTTTTACGAATCTCATTAAAACTTTACTGGTTGATCGATATTTCAGAATTTTTAAAGATATAAATCTTTTACTGTATTTTTTGAAAAAGAAAACTGTTCTAGTGCCCATGTTTTCACTTCTACAAAACTAGCTTAATTCCATACAAATTGCAAAGACCTTGGCACTGCCTTTGTCTCCAGTGAAAAATGAGCTCCATTTGATTGCTGACCTTCCCAACAACTGCAGCTTCCACAAAAATATATAGGATCTATCGGCCCACAGCTGTTACCTTATAAGAATCATTACTTGAGCGCTCAAGGGAAAACTAGTTCCACGGGTAAGGCTGCGTTGATGGAACACTCAAAAATACAGTAAAATAAAAGGGATGCATATAAACCGTGAGTGAGAGCTTTGATTAGAAGCAAAGATGAGTATTTTTGCTACCGAAGATAGGCAGAGCGGTGTCAGTGTTGGAGAAAATTGGCTGTTAACATTCGCAATTATGGGAGATGCTTAAATGGATGCTTTTCACGGCCCTTCCTCAAAATGGAGATGAGTGAAAATTTCACAAATAATGCAGCTTATAAAATAGAAGTGTAGCTGAGAGTATATTAGATGGCTTGGAGAGGTGAATAAGCATCTTTTGTCTATGTACGGTGTTTTGTGGAATGTTCATGAAGGCAGTGAAAAAGATGGTTGAGTTTCCTGACCAATTCCTTTTTATGCTGTTGACTTGTGGTTTGGCAGAAGTGGCAGATTCCTTCATCTTTTAACGTTAACCAAGTAGCTCTTTGCTACCCAAATGACCAGAAGCAGATGCTCCCCTCCTTATTTCCTTTAAAGGTGGGACATTACCTAGTTTGATAGATGATGGAAATGGTTTCATTTATAACCCTCCAATTTTTAAATTCCTGATGCTCCAGTCACGTTACGGCGGTCACCTTGGGAAGTTTGGGCATATGCTTTATGTTTTGTTGGGATGAGAAATGTGACTGATGCCTCGATAACCTGAAATGAGCCTCCTGCCTCTTGGGTGTCATCTTTGCATGTGACTTTACAGCATGTGTTTTCTGTGTCCCTTCTCCTTGCCTTATTACCAGCTTCTTCCGTGTTCCCTAATGGACCATTCAGGTGCTGTTCGGAGATTTGTTTTATTGTTTAACTTCAAAGATAATGCATATGATGCAGGGAATTCAGAGATTAGATTGCCAGGGCACTGACAATAAGCCCATATAGATAAGCATAGGGAAAAATTTTAATTAAAACCGATTAACATGAAATTGGAGTTTCTAGTCATTAATTGTGCACAGTCTGATTTAAATTTCTGAAGCTCCGTGGGTTTTGCATTAGTGATTGAATCGGTGGGAACAAGGAGATTCATGGGTATTGTCTTTGCAGGTGACTTTGCCTTAAGTTCCCTTGCAACTTTTATTTCCACTCAGGAATGAGACTGAGGTGAAATGCCTGGGGGTAAAGGGAGGGGGAACTCCAGCTATGCTGCCCAGAGCACATGAGCCAAAGCTTTCTAGGGGCCCAGCGTTTTCCTCCTTCCTGACAAAAAGGATATTCCTTGAAGTAGTCATGGCCTTTGTAAATGATTTCAAGTAATAACATTGAAGCCATTTTCCAAGGGCATAGATTTAACCTTTGGTCTCCCCAGCTTCCCGTGGACAACAGTATGGCCCTGTGGGTGGTGAGGCCAGTGGAAGAGGGCAGAGTGGCCTCAGGACTGTCAGTAAGCCGGGCACAGGTGCATGGTCGCACAGGAGGCATTGCTGCTAGGGCTGTCCTGGTACATGTGGGGATGGCCACAGTTCAGGCCCCTTGATGAGAAGGAGCTCTGGGCCTGGGGAAGTCACACTCTCCAGTGGTGGACCTGGACCTGAAGTGAGGCTTTCACGTGTCATAAACCCTGTTTTTTTCACCAGTGATAGGGAGATGATAGTATTTGTGACGTCTGTCCTCAGCAAGTCCAACTGACTGTCTGGGCTCTGCTGGTAACAGTGGGAATTGTACTCGGAGGTTTGAGAGGACAAAGGAGTGGCAAGAAGCACTGCCACTGATGAATTGCTGATGAAGTTAGTAGGTTCTCCAGGGAAACAGAATCAATAGGGTGTGTTGGTTATGCCTTACTTATATAATGTGTACATATGGAGATAATGTAGACTGTGAGTGTATATTTACATATGTTCATATGTATATACAGTATATATAATTATATATGTAATATATAATGTATATGTATGTATATTACATATATTGCAGATATAATGTAGGTATATGTTTTATATAGTATTCATATGTACTATATATAAATGTCTAATAAATATGTATAATTACATATTATAATTATAGATAACATGTCTATAATAATAATATATAATATAAAACTAGAGAAAGAGAGAGGGAGGGAGAGATAGATCTGTGTTACAGTTGGCTCACATGATGTGGGGGTTGGTGAGTCAGACATCTGGAGGCCAGGCCAGCAGGCTAGAGTCTGGAAGGAGTTGGTGTTGCAGCCATCTGGAGGCAGAATTTCCTCTTTCTAGAGGAGTCTTTTTTCTCTTAAAGCCTTCAGCTGATTGATTGGAGCCCACCCACATCATGAAGGGCAATCTGCTTTACTTAAAGTCCACAGATTTAAATGTTCATCTCATCTAAAAAATACCTCCACACCAACATCCACAACAGCGCTTGACTAAATGGGAACCTTGGCCTGGGACCAGCGGATACATGAAATTAACCATCCCGCCTGCCGAGGGTGGAGCCGAGTCACCCATGCTGTGATTGGCTGGCGGAAGAGCAGCTCCGTCTTGATTGGTTGCTTGCAAAATTGGAGGCGGAGGGGTAGCGGGAGTGGCCGTGCGGGGCTGCTTTGGGAACTGAGGATCCCTCCCTGCTGCTCTGTTCACACGGAAGCCTGTCTCAGCGTCCGGGGACTTGGAGAAAGCAGCCCTGAGAGGGGGTCCTGAAAAGAACGCAGCAGCGGCGGAGCAAGCCCTGACTTACCAGGAAGTAAGCCTTGGAGACAGGGGGTTTGCCAGGCCACCTAAGGACTGTGATGTCGGAGCGACTAGGACTGGCTTTCAGACCAAGTCCCCTCAGAGAGTTTCTCTAATTACTCACCTCAAAACCTCAAACCCAGTTTACTTCCTAGGACGGGAGCGAATCCTGCAAGTGAGCCCTGCGAACAAGCACGAAGTCAGCTGTCAGAGAAGGGTCTGCCCGAGGCTCTGGCCCCAGGGAACCCCTCGGTTCTTCTCCAACATTTTGCTGAGGGAAGGCTGCTCTTGTGTTGAACCTACCAAGGGAGAGTTCCCAGGTTTGCCTGGATAGAAATGTGAAGATATTTTTAAGACAAAGAAATTCACCGCTGCACACCACCGGCTTTCGAGTCATAGACCCTCCTAGTAAGCGCTCAAGCGTGACTTCATTTGTAATAGCTGAAGGATTATATTTTATCACATATTTGCCCATCAAAATATTATATTACACACATTAAATATTTTTCTATGTTTTATTTTATCGGTCATGTGGTTTTATTCTTGATGCACATTTATGTCTTGCTACATTTTGAAGTTTAAAACCATGAGATATAAAATTGCTAAGGTGTAAACTTCCAGCAGTACTTGTATAAAGCCATTTCCATGACAGCAAAATTAATTTTCATGAATTAAGGCCAGAAGAAAACATAACATAAAAGGATGGTAATTTCTGGGTAGAGGGATGGCAAATAATTTTATTTTTCATCTTTTTTGTTGTTGTTGTTTTACGAAAATTGTGCATTAGCTTGTATTACAGTTAGAAGACTCCTCACGATTCCAGTCTGAAACATCAAGCCGCTTCATTTTTAAATTCAATTGAGAAGAGTGGTCAATTTAGAGATTAAAATGGATTTCAGCCATAAGGGGCCAGTTAAGTCCTTTAAATCAATTACCCACAAGATCCAAGCCAATAAGAGGAAAAGCAGCATGTGCTCTATGGACTAACCCGGGAACATTTAGAAATGAAAGTCACCCGAGTTTACAGCAAAGGGAGTCTGGACTCTGTTTCTCCTTCACTTGACAGGGCTATGCCTAGTGAAATACAAAATTATGATCAAGACAAAGGAAGGGCAGGGGACTAAGAAAAGACACCAGTCATCGGTTAGCAGGCATGCAGCCGGCACTGCAAGCATCTCAGGGTCTTTCCATGCCTCCTCAATTTCTTTTTAAGGTAGCTCAGCCTCCAGCTCTGTATCTCCCCTCCCCAGTTATCTTTTTTCTTCAAATTCATATTCTAGACAGAAGTCAGTGGGTTTCCTTACAGTTTTATTAAGATTTTCAATTTCTCAGAAGTAATTTCTAGGCCTTGAAGCTTCAGCAGAGAGCATGTGCATTGGGCTTTGTACATGGAATTTACCAGATGGAGCCATTAGGTTATATTTCTAGGTGAAAAGCCACGTGAATCTGGGACTTTTTCCCTTATGCCAGGCTGCTATATTTTGAAAGAGGGACAGATGCCTTGTAAAGGTGAAAGATAGGAGGAGAGGATGGAACTGTTGTCAACAATTAGAAAAATGGTAGAAATTGGCGATGATTTTTTTTACAGGCCTGTTTAGATTCGTGGGTGTTAGGGAGACAGACTCATCCAGGGTCAGGTTGGTGAGGCAAGACTGAGTTGGGAAATGTGTATTCAGTTGGCAAGAAAGGTCACTGCACTAGAATTCTTTTCGTTGTCTGGATTTTCAGAAGAGTGCTGGACAGTGTCTGATACATGGGGAGGTTGACAATCGAGCAGGGAAGGAAAGTTGTTCACCAGGAATGTTCTGGAAATTCACTTCTTTTTATACAGACTATACTTTCTTTCTCTCCATCACAAGGTATCAATAAAACACAGTCTGCTCGGGAGTGGCTCATGCTCCCAGAGGCGTGGGGAGGAGCTGTGTTGTGGAGACACTCGTTTACTTCTCTCATTCTCTGAAGAGAACAGACACCCGAAAAATGTGGCAGCCGGAGGAAACCTCGCTCCTCAGACTCTGCAGGAAACTTACGTGCAAGTCTTTTATAAACAGAGGACTGTTCAAGCCCAACTTTGTTAATGTTGGCAGCTCAGACTGAATTGTTTTGAATTATTCGAGGGATGGTCCGTCATGGCAACAAAGGCTCGCTCTGCAGCGCAGTCTCCAGTAGGGCTGTGGACAGCTCACGCAGTGTTTGGACATGTAGATCATACAAATAGTTAAATACACAAGTTGAGATGTATTCGGTCACATAATGTTCTTTTTGAGCCCTAAGTGTTTGTAGAAAAAGCAGCAGTTACTATTTATGGTTTGTGACCATTTGTTTCCCTACATGGTATTAAAAGGAATTATTTGTGTACAGTAATGATGGGTGAATTGCACTGGGTACTCACTTGAGATATGTGTGTGTGTATATATATAATTTTTCATCCTTTTTTTTGTTTTACAAAAATTGTGCATTAGCTAGAATTACAGTTAGAATTAATTAGAAGACTTCTCATGATTCCAGCCTGAAACATCAAGCCTCTTCATTTTAAAATTCAGTTAAGAAGAGTGGTCAATTTAGAGATTAAAATGGATTCCAGCCATAAGGGGCCAGTTAAGTTCTTGAAATCAATTAAATCAATCTATAATCAATAGATATGTGTGTGTGTATATCTCCCTTGAGATGTGTGTGTATATATTTGTGTGTGTGTATATATATCTATATATATATTTAACTCACCATTGCTGCCTTAAAACCTTGATATTTTGATGCAGGTGGCCTATGACTAAAATTAGAATGGCAACAGACATCCATTGCCAGTCCAGGCCCAATGGTCTGGAAGTGTGTGTGTTAGCAGTATGTGTCATAGACTTTTAATGGAGAGTAAGGAAGTTTGGGACTCAAAGAAATGGTTAGTCCCAGTTTTTAAAGCTAGTATAAGAGTTTATATGATGACAGCGTGTATATACGTGTCCATGTCTGTGTGCATCACACACACACACACACACACACGCAACCCGAGTGATTTGTTGTTTCGCATGCTGTTGTGCCAGCAGGCAATGCTATCCGTTGCTCCACTCAACAGTCTGCTTTCCTCCAAAGCTGAAACCCCAGAGCAATGGATCGAATGTGTCTTGCACTAGGGCTGGCATTGATGAGGATGTGGAGCAACACGTTTGTTGTCATGGCTTTCTTACGTGTACTTATCATCGCCTCATTATTGAGGTGCTCAGAGTCAAACCTGAAGAGCAGAGTAGAATCCAGAACATGATGTTTAAACCAGAGGATCAACCTGGATGGTTGTCCTTAATTGTTGGAATTTAAGCAAGAGAAGAATTTTAAAAGAGAGAAAGGATAAAGGGCTTTAACACCATTTAAGAGAATGGGGATTCTGACATTTGGGTTCCTACTGTACATTGAACTTTCTCCGTTACTGCCTTGGGGAAATGGAAATTGCTGTAATTGGGGGTAATAGATACAATAAGGTGTGCAAATTTTACCCAACACATAAACAAACAAAGCCATTATGGTAATTCAAATCTACATTTTATTTTCTTATTCTCTGCATTCCTGAATAAAAGCAAGGAGTTGCCCCATGACTTTGACATTTAATATTAGGCTGATCTTCTCAGGCCATTTTCTTCCCTCATATCTACACACACACACACTCACACACACACACACACACACACACACACTTTTTCATATTATTCTGCAGTCCTCACAGTCTCAGTTAAAGGTCTGGAATGGAGTCCCAGAGCTATGCTAGTTCAAGCCCCTGCCTCAAGCAACGCTAGCCAGCCAAATAGTAAAGATGGCAATCAATCCTGTTAGTGGAGATTTCAGGGACTTATAACTTCTCTTGGTGGCCTGTGTTTGCATTTAATCATTTAGACAAGCATTTTTCTAATAGCTGAGCAAATTTTCTTTACATTTGATGCAGATATACATTATTTAGGGTCTTTATTTAAACATAATTAACTGAAATAAATTTTGTTTTGAGGAATAGGAGTTCCCAGAATTCTTCAGCCTGCCTGCCCATAAGCTCAGTAGACTGCGGGTGCTACATGGAGCCCAGCTGCCTCTAGCAGTGCATGACCTTGTGATCTTTGCCAAGCATATTTCTGCTGTAGCCTCCAGTTTCTTACAGAAATAAGACTGCATTATATGTTTTATTGGTTTATTCTTTCAATGTTGTGTCTGGAATCTAGTTCTCTATTATTATTATTTTTTCTCTCTCTCTTTTTAATATTTGCTTAGTTCAGTCCTTGGCAAAAAAAAAAAGCCATTCAATAAATATTTGTGGAATGGAAAAACGAGTATACCTCAGAAATTTTGCTGAAATAGGGTTATATTAATTCAGGATATATCAGAGAGGTTCCTTTGCTGTAGGACCTTCCAGAGTCTAAAATGTTATGTGTCTTGTATGGATAAAAGGGAGATAGAATTTTGTGAAGTTTGTTTTCTCTGAATTTAATTGGTTCTTTTTTTTTTTTTTTTTTTTGAGACGGAGTCTTGCTCTGTCACCCAGGCTGGAGTGCAGTGGCCGGATCTCAGCTCACTGCAAGCTCCGCCTCCCGGGTTTACACCGTTCTCCTGCCTCAGCCTCCCGAGTAGCTGGGACTACAGGCGCCCGCCACCTCGCCCGGCTAGTTTTTTTGTATTTTTTAGTAGAGACGGGGTTTCACCGTGTTAGCCGGGATCGTCTCTCGATCTCCTGGCCTCGTGATCCGCCCGTCTCGGCCTCCCAAAGTGCTGGGATTACAGGCTTGAGCCACCGCGCCCGGCCTAATTGGTTCTTAAAATGGTGTGTGATGGTTGATTTTATGTGTCAACTTGACTGGGCTAAGGGTTGCCCACATAGCTGGTAAAACATGATTTCTAGGTGGGTCTGCAAGGATGTTTCCAGAAGAGATCAGCATTTGAATCAGTAGACTGAATAAAGACCACCCTCTTCAATGTGCAGGGCATCGTGCATTGCAGATGGCCTGGATAAAACAGGGGCCAGGCATTCCAGTTGGCTGAGTTATACCACTGACTTCCTGGTTCTCCAGCTTGCAGATGGCATATGGTGGGACTTCTCTGCCTCCACAATCATGTGGGCCAAGTCCCACAATAAATCCCCTCTTATATATATCCTCTAAATATATCCTATTGGTCCTTTTTCTCTGGAGAACCCTGACTAACACAGAGTGCTTGGCATATAGTAATGAGTGTGTGTGTTGTTGTTGTTATTGATATTGTTATTATTGTTTTTGTTACTGCATTTGTCTTGGGAACCCTTTTTCATGGGATTTCTTAGTACTAGAGTTTCAGTAGAACACACTTTTGGGAA
The DNA here is from genome assembly GCF_043159975.1 of Macaca nemestrina. Lineage (NCBI taxonomy): Eukaryota > Metazoa > Chordata > Mammalia > Primates > Cercopithecidae > Macaca > Macaca nemestrina. Next base: position 7,856,782 of record NC_092129.1, on the reverse strand, counting down.
AGGCTGACATATTCTCATCCTATGTTAGGAAGATTCAATTGATTTGTATTACATGAATGTGTAATAATTCACTGAGGCTTGTCTGACGTTTATCATTGTGCTATCTATAACAATGCAGTTTGTTAAGAAATCAATATAACAAAACAAACTTCAAGGGGAATGCTTAATTTCAAGTGAATGAAGTCCTCAGAACACCCACAAGCACTTTTGAAACCCATTTATTTTCTCATAAGTTTTGATGAGCCAGTGACTTCTGAGAAGACCACCTTGGACCTGTACCTGGCAACATTTTATGATTTTGTTTCATTTTATGTATTTTAAATTAAAGACAGTGCATTTGTCATCTTCCCTTGTTAGTCAGAACTAGTTACTTAGATGCAGCACTCTAAAATGTTTCTTTGTACACTGACTTGTGTCAGTGACATATCACTGACATGTTTGGATCCATGTCCCCACCCAAATTTCATGTCGAACTGTAATCCCCAATGTTGGAGGTGGGGCCTGGTGGGAGGTGTTTGGATCCTGGGAGATTTCCCCCTTGGTTGTGATGGTGAGTTCTTGTGAGATCTGGTTGTTGAAAAGGGAAGCACCTCCTACCCAACCCTTTCTCCTGCTCCTGCCATGTAAGACACCTGTTCCCCCTGTGCCTTCTGTCATGAGTAAAAGCTCATGAGGCCTACCCAGAAGCAGAAGCCACTATGCTTCCTGTACAGCCTGCAGAATCATGAGCCAACTAAACCTCTCTTCTTTATAAATTACCCAGTCTTAGGTATTTCTTTATAGCAGTGCAAGAATGGACTAGTACAGTCAGGATGAAATTTCATCATGGTTTTAGGGCTGATTTATCATGTTTTTCAAGTCCCTTTGGATTATTTCTGTGTTCTAAGACATGGTGAGCTTGTTGTCCTCTGTGGGCATGGTGGCTCCCATCCATTCAGATAAGAGTTCACAGTGAGAGTGATCAGTTGCTTTCCTTCCTTCACTCCTCTGAATGTCATTACTTGCAATATCCCTACGGGTTTACAGGAGGCTTAATTGTGCCTTAAAATTGCCTTTCCCTTTTGCTTCCAAAGTTAACATCCTTACTGAAGCATGGGTAGATTGTACCCCTTCCTTAACCGGTATCTCTGAGGCCTGTCATTGTCAAAGAAGAAGCTAGAATGCATCTGTCAGGACTTTGTTACTTGCATTTACAAAGGAACCCTTATTTGGGATAAATTCTGAGCATCGAACTTCCATTGACTGGGCTGACTGAGGTGGCTCATGCCTGTAATCTCAGCACTTTTGGAGGCCAAGGTGGGAAGATCGCTTGAGGTCAGGAGTTCAAGACCAGCTGGCCAACATGGTGAAACCCCATCTCTACTAAAAATACAAAAATAAGCCAGGTATGGTGACTCACAACTGTAATCCCCGCTACTTGGGAGGTCACTGGGACTCTGGAGGCAGAGGCTGCAGTCAGCTGAGGTCGCACCACTACATTCTGACTTAGGCAACAAAGCAAGACTCCATCTCAAATACACACACACACACACACACACACACACACACCCCACCCTCCAAAAAAACCCAAAAAACTTGCATTGACTGGCCTGCAGTTACCAAGGTAGTTCTCTGCCTACTTTCCTCCCTTCCCTTTCCGTGCCATTTTCTCTTCTCTTTCTTCTTTTCTGTTTTCTTTCTACCCTCTCTTCCTTCCTTCCTTGCTACCTAAGTTCTCTCCCTTTTCCTGTGAGTACTCTGTCTATTTCCGGGCCTCAGGGACTTTCCTTGTCTTCCGTGTCAAGTATAACAGTGGCAGATCTTCAGTAGCTTTTGCTGATTTGCCAACAGGATGTGAGACTTTCTAGCTGGCCTCTGCTGTCCTCACCAACCTGGCCAGAAGGGGCAGCATTTTATCCTCTGGGTTTATGTCTCGAAGCCCCAAGAAAAGTTAGAAATTCATAAACACATTTATAAGTGGGATTTTATCACTGATTTTTCTGTTGTCAAATTTGAAAAGCTGATTTAAAGTTCAGTGTATTATAGCTTGAGAGGAGTTGGAAAAGCATTCGAGACAAATATTTTTGGGCTCAGAACATGTGTGAGGTCACTTTGCCCTCGCAGAAGTCTCCTGGTGGTGATGTTGAATGGTGATAGGAGATGGAAATCTGGAATCTATTCCTGGAACCTCCTCTGACTCATCCCGTTATCCGGGGACGATTATTTCTTCATTACTCTTGCATCTGAAGGATGTGGATGTATATTAATGCTCTAACCTTCACGCATCCTTGAATCCTGAGTAGTCTGCTGGAGTCTGTCCTGCAGCAGCTTCCTGGAAGCGTGGCCAGCCCGCTGCATGGAGGGACTTGGAGGGGTCAAGATCTCAGCAGCGGGGCCTGGGGTGACCGCAGAGGCCAGAGGTGCTCTTCAGGCTGTGCCTGAGGCATGGAACGCTCTGAAATGCCTCCTGAGCTTAGGTCTGGGCATGAGCCAAGTGACTAATTGTGTGATTTTTATAACAGCTTAGAGGTTCTAAGGACATATGCATGTTAAAGCCTTTACAAGATAGTAGTTTCCTTTGATTTAAAGAAATGTTGGTGTGGGGGAGCTGGCAAGAGGGAGAGGAAGGAACCACAGAGGCCCTTTCTGGACAGACCATCAGTGACAGAAGCTGGGTACACGCGCTCAGATATTTGAGATCAGCCAAATGAAGCATGACTGAATTTCCTCATGCAAAGTTCTGGCGTTTTGTTAGGGGTAGCTTTTTGCAGTCGATATGACTCTGGCTCTGTTGAATCACTGCAGAGGCAATGAGGAGAGGGCTCTTTGGAAACATCCAACACTTAAGGAATGTGGTCCCCCACTTCCGCAGGTCCCCCACATTCCTTCCAACATTTAAGTGGAAGGGGTGGGGACAGGCAAGTGGCCATTTGCCCTGTGGCACATGACCCTTTGACAGTGAGTGGCCTCCGTGTCATGTAGCATGTTTACAACTAAAACACTAAATGATGGTGATAAAAAACACCAGAATGTACTGTAACTTCAAGATATATGAGCAGGCCATACACCATCTCTATTCTATGGAATGAACAATCTTATGATACTTAAAAAAAGTTCATGTTTTAAAATGGCTGTTTATCTTTCTATTTAATCCATTTGATTAAAAATGAAAGAGAGGGATAAAATAACCATCTGTTATTTTTCTTGTATGTACACGTATGTTTATTGCGGCACTATTCACAATAGCAAAGGCTTGGAATCAACCCAAATATCCATCAGTGACAGACTGGATTAAGCAAATGTGGCACATACACACCATAGAATACTATGCAGTCATAAAAAAGGATGAGTTCTTGTCCTTTGTAGGGACATGGATGCAGCTGGAAACCATCATTCTCAGCAAACTATCGCAAGAACAGAAAACCCAACACCGCATGTTCTCACTCACAGGTGGGAATTGAGCAATGAGATCACTTGGACACGGGAAGGGGAACATCCCCCCTATTATGGGGAAGGGGTGGAGGGAGGGATGGCATTGGGAGTTATACCTGATGTAAATGACGAGTTGATGGGTGCAGCACACCAACATGGCACATCTATACATGTGTAACAAACCTGCACGTTGTGCACATGTACCCTAGAACTTAAAGTATAATAAAAAAATAAAAATTAAAAATTAAAAATTAAAAAAAAAAGAAGAGAAGGAATGATAGAGCTTAAGTCTGGAACTGAATCCTTATTGAAGGGATAAGGAGAGAAGATTCGTCTCCAGGGTCCAAGTACTTATTCTCAGCAATTGATGTATTATAATTAAGCATTCATCTATAGAGGACCTAGAGTTCACAATGATTTCCCCAATTAATTCTGATTAGCATGTGAAGACAATAAGGGCAGGAATCATTATCCTACTCACCCAGCACAGAGAGGCTGCTCTCCGCCCAAGTCACACAGTGTCACCCATGACCCTTCCCCAGGCTCTCTCTGCTGCCTCCTTCTCCAGCAGCCGTCAGTGCTTGAAGATATGCAAAGACTGGTGGTTCCCGCTTGGGGAAGTGGTTCACTTTGTATGAGGTGGATAGTAGAACTGAGAAATGGACAGTGCCAGGAATCCCTAGAAATCTTTGTTGTTCCTTCTCTCTTTCTGATGCCTTGTTTTGGAGGTTGAATAACGGTGACTGATATTTGTTGAAGTCTCACTGTGTACAAGTTCTGGAAACACATTATATACATCCATGTCACATAGTCCTACGACACTGGCATCGAAAGTCCACGTGGTTGGTATACATCCTAGCAGGTACGTGTGGGGACTAGGAACCAGACCCCTTGGATTCAAATTCCAGCTCCATCATCTGTGAGGTGGGTGACCTTGGGCATGTTTCGTAACCTCTTGAGAGTCCTAGGTCCTCATCTATAAAATGGGGATAATAGGAGTTTTCTGTCTCATAGGGCTGTTATAATGGTAAAATTATGTAACAAACATAACATCAAGGGCTTAGCTTACTATTTGGCATTCAGTAACAGTTTTTAATATGGACTAATAGTATGCCTCTTGCTGAGCTTCCAAATATGAGTTCAGAGAAGAACAGGACTGCAATTCTGGCACCCTGGTAGCTCATCCAGCTTCTCTTCTAGGAGTGGGTTGTAGACCAGCCTCAGCTGATTTAAATTTGTTGCTCTGGGGTGTAACCTAGGTGGAGGCAGTTCTGTGAGCATTTTCCAAACATTTGAAGTGTCTAAGACATCGATAGGACACCTGGCAATACATGAAGTTCACATGGTTTAGGACAAGTTGGGTGTGAGTTGGTATGGATTATATCTGGAGTGATCAACTTTTGCTGGATTTAAGAGCTTAGGATAAAGATGGACAAGGTGCCAGTTATACAGACATTGGCTTGCCACTGTCTGGGCCCTTCAGTTCCACGTGTGTGCATGTGATTTATAGGTCTGGGATGCAATCAGCGTTTGTTAGAGTAAATAACATCCATTTCAATTTCTGCTGTGGAATGACCTTCTGTTGTACTGACAGATGCTGCCCGGAGCTTGGGCTCATATATCTCCCAGGTACCCCTGAAAATTCATGCATCTTAACATTGATGACTGGGAATGTGTAAAAAGTGGACAGTAATGAATGTGCACAATGTACCTGTTTTATGGAGGCAATTTCCACTTTAGTTGAGTTACCTTCAGAGGCTTTTAAAGTTGAGCAAAAGTACAAAATCCTATGAGCTCTGAGACAAATAGGTGTACTAACTGTATTAGTCCATTTTCATGCTACTGATGAAGACTTACCTGAGACTGGAAAGAAAAAGAGGCTTAATTGGACTTACAGTTCCAAATGGCTGGGGAGGCCTCAGAATCATGGCGGGAGGTGAAAGGCACTTCTTACATGATGGGGGCAAGAGAAAAATGAGGAGGAAGCGATAAACCCTTCAGATCTCATGAGACTTACTCACTATCACGAGAATAGCACAGGAAAGATCAGCGGCCAAGATTCAATTACCTCTCTTTGGGTCCCTCCCACAATACATGGGAAATCTAGGAGATAGAATTCAAGTTGAGGTTTGGGTGGGGACACAGCCAAACCACATCACTAATTTAATATTTTTTCCCATTCAAATATTCTGATTATAAAAGGAAGGCATACCAACTGAAGAACATTTAGGAAAAAATAGAATTATAAAAAGAATAAATTAAATTCTAATTTTGCTATGAAGAGGTAATCACTGTCAACTTTTAGATGAGTTTCTTCAAATGTTACTTTTAATGGATGAATATACATTTATTTGTGAGTAAAACAGGGATTATGCAATGTGAAGAAATTTGCATCTTGATTTTATGCTTAGCGCATATTGAAACATATATCCCATGTTATTCAGTAATTTCTAGAAACATGACATTGATGCTGCCTGATATGCCATGGTCTATTTAAATGTAAGTTATAAAACCATTGATCTAATATTAAATAATATGTTTCTTGAACATATTCACTATTATAAGTACTAGTGAAAATGAGCACCCTCGTTTTCCTGCACTAAATACACTTCTAGGAACATATATTCAGAGTCCAGAGATTTACAGAAAAGGATGCTCATTGCCACAGTGAAAATGTGGCAGTGAGGATATGCTTTATAACTCTTTGATTGGACCGTGAGCACAGGTTCCTGGAAGTATCTTTAGTGCAGCTAGGGCATATACACTTCAAAGACGTTAACACAGTATTGCCAAGGCTGTCCTCCAGAACTTCCTGGGTTAACTTCCCACGTCAGCGCATGACGGTGGCTGTTTCTCTGCACCCCACCAGTACTGAAAATGCTCATGTTTAGTGCTCTGTGTCCTACTATTTTTGTTCTGTCCTGTGTAAATTTCTAATATTTATCTTTAGTTGCTATTGTTAATCTTTAAAATTGATGTTTCTCATTATACAAATGTAAACCACACTGAAACATACAAAGTGGAAAGTTAGACTCCCCTCTCCTTCTCACCGCCCAAAGACAGCTACGGTTAATAGATGTGCACCTTTCCAATCCCTTCTCTCCTCTGTAAAATCTTACCTAGGCGCAGGCAAATGTAAATATGTATAATAAAATTAGAATTGTATGTATCCACTATTATCCATTTGCTTTTTTTCCATTTAAAATACAGGCATTTTTCTATGTTAGTATGTTTAAAGAGTATTTCTTTATGTAGATGTAAAACGATTTACTTCATTGCTCTCTTACAAAAGATGAGGCCACGAACATGCTTATACATTCATTTTGACCCCTTATTGTGCCTATTTTTGCAGAATAAATATCAAATGGAATTATCTGTCGAATAGCTTCAATAGCTATCTCCAAGCTGACTCCAAAAAATATTGGGCTAATTTGTGCTTCTGTCAAAAGCACATGAAAGTACTCATTTCCCCACATCTGCATGAGCAATGGGTATTAGTGACATTTTAATTTTTTTCACTCTGTTGGGTAAAATAGATTATCTCATTATTGTTTTAATTTGAGTTTCTTGGTTTTCTTATAATCTTTTTGTATCAGAAATGGTTATGAATTGTGATATACATTTCTGCTTTATCCACTGTATTTGGATGGAGAAAAATGTATAAAAACGTTCTAATAGTTTTGATTTTAAGATAAAAAAGCTGGCCAGACGTGGTGGCTCATGCCTGTAATTCCATCACTTTGGGAGGCCAAAGTTGATGGATCACCTGAGCTCAGGAGTTCGAGACCAGCCTGGCCAACATGGTGAAATCCCATCTCTACTAAAAATAAAAATAAAAAACTAGCCAGGTATGGTGGTGTGCGCCTGTCGTCCCAGCTGCTCGGGAGGTTGAGACAGGAGAATCACTTGAACTCAGGAGGCAGAAGTTGCAGTGAACCGAGATCGCACTATTGCATTCCCGCCTGGGCAGCAGGAGTGAAACTACATCTCAAAAAATAAAAAAATTAAAATTAAAAAAGCTTACCCCACCTCCTCTTTCAACTACCGCCTTATTTTTCATTTTTTTTCTTTCCCAACAATGCGTGTATGTGTGTGTGTTTGTGTGTGTGTGTGTGTGTGTGTATGTATTCCTTCTCGATGTCTTACTGTGAATCCTTATGGTAATCTCAAACTTAATTTGACCAAAATAGAATTTCCTTCATAAACTTGCCCTCACACAGGCATATTCATCTCACAAACTAGACCCAGCAGTTGTTTAAGGCAAAAATCTTGCCGTTGTCTTTTCTTCTTCGGGGCTCATTTCAAGACCACAAGTGGGAGCTGCCGGTTCGAACCCTGGGAGCATCCTGAAGCGTTTGCTTCCCTCCGTGCCCACCACAGCCTCCCCTGTGCACACCATTATGGTGTCCTGCCCCAGTTGTGGAAAAGGCTTCTCCCCAGGAGTCCCTACTTCCATCCTGGTCCTTCACACTCTGCACCCAGCACCATCTTTCCAAGACGTGGATCAGATCTTACCACTTCTTGCTTAGGATCTCCACAGGTCCGAACTTGCCTGCGATAAAACCCAAGCTTCTCCGCTGGCGGCACAGCTCAGTAGCTCCCTGGTCCTCACGTTGAGCCCCTCCTCTCCCCTCCATTATTCCAGCCACCCTGGCTTTCTGCAGACAGGCAATCATTCCCGCCTCGGGCCCGGGCCGGCTCCTGCCTCCACTGGGACTTCTTCCTCCCGAGTGGGCTCCATCATCTAGCGCTCAGCCTGAGTGTGACTCACTGAGCACACACCTGACCCCTCATCCAGTAGCCACGCAGCCACGCTCCATCCCATACCTACTGGACTGCAGTGCTCCACGATACCGCCCACGGATGCGTTTCCGGCCTGATGCTTGGCGCTCTGGCAGTCTGTGTCATTCACCGCTCTGCCTCTGCCGCCTAGAGCCGTGCCGGGCATGTACCAGGTCCTTGGTAACTGCGGAAGTCACTAATGAATGGGTGGACGAATTGTCCGTGATGTCATGTTTCATACTGAGGTTTCAGGGAAGCACTGGGAAACGCCAGGCATCTCCTCTCCCTCCCTCAACCGCCCCTCATACCTGCACTTTCATGGTTGTGTCTTTATTGCTTTATGTGGTTCCCTAAGGCTGGAATTCACCTGTCTGTTCACTAATTCTGTTTTTCGAGATAATCTCTTAACTTCTGTCCTGCAAGGCCCTTGCTAAAACCCTCCCTCATCCCGGTACACCTGACAGGATCTGTCTTCTTTGAATCCCTACAGCACCTGGAGCTTCTCACCGACACTGACATTTTGCTCCATATTTTATAGCATCTTTGTATTTGTCTAATTATTCCTTAGAATTTAAGAGTCTTCATGCCACAAGTTATGTGTTTCTTAACATTGTTTCTTCCATGGCACCGTGCATGACGGCACACTCAGGCTGGTGATCTATAGACATTTGCTGCATTGAACCCATTTTTGCCCTCCTAGAATTGCACAGCATTTTAGGGCTAACCAAAATGCTTCTTGAAATACACTCTTGTCTAGTTCTTGCTTTCAAGAAAGCTATTCTGCCCTTGCTATCAGAGCTCCGTAGACTCCCAACTGGGGTGACGTGATGTAGTCGGGAATGTGCTGTGCACGCGATCTGAGAGCATTTGGTAGCAATTCCATCTAAAATCAGGGTTCCTCTTTCTTCCCAACTCAAAATTCATTAGCATATCTATGGAAACAGTCTTCCAGCCTTTATTTTTCTTAATTTGACAAAGCCACATGGGCTCTGCCTGTCTCTCGGTGTTTCTCCCAGGACTGTCATATTTCCAGCTTCATGATGAATTGGGCTGTGGATATCTGACATCTCTGAGCTCAGGTGGCTGGTGACATCACCGCAGGGCGTCTGCGTGCTGTCTGAAATGACAAGGCCTGACACTCAGCCCAGCTTCCTCCTCTCGCTTGAAGGGGCTCAGAAGGGAATGCCTGTGGGCAGAAGCTCAGCTGGCATGTCCTGCAGGGAACGGTGCCTCCTGGGGGCGGTTTTGCTCCTCAGGGTTCTCCGGGGCTTGTAGAATAGACAGCTGGACAGTTGAGGGAGGGAGAGGAGATGCCTGGCGATTCCCAGTGCTTCCCTGAAACCTCAGTATGAAAATGACATCATGGACAACTCCTGCCCCAAAAAAGCCTTTACCATAGTAATGTGGGCACTTTGACTTTACTGGAACTTTAACCTTGTTGTCAGAACTGGTCTTTGTACCATAGAAGTCTCCAATTCCCCTCAGGGCAGCTGATCCTAAGTGCCTTCTTTAAAGAAGGCAGAATAGATTAGAAATAGGATCCCCATCCCCCAGTTTTCTTTGTACTACTGGATTGGCAAGTTTCAAACAACATAATTTTGTCGGCTACCAATATGCCAACCATAACAGCATTTTCCTTGACGGTCATTATTTTAGGGCTTCCTATGGAACTTATTTGCTTAAACAAGTTGTAGGACTGATTTTTGTACTTCTTAATGCCGTATGATTTTTCACTTACAGCATATTTTTTAGAAGCAGAGAGGAGCCTCAGCGTTTCTGGGGCCTAGTGGCAGGGGTTTGCCCCATGCTGTGGGAGGGAGTGACAGCTGGAACATGGGAAGGCAGAGACGGGTGGGAAGTGTCTGGGGGCTTCTGTAATTCTGAGACATTGGTGGGCAATGACTGGCAAATCTTACAAAATCACTGGAACTAGATGAAAATTTTGCCTCTCTGTCACCCATTCACGGTATTCGAATTTCCACTGCTTCAGTAATATCTAGTTCACTCCTTTTATCTCTTTTAGGAAAACCATTAAACTAGAGGAGATGAGCAGGCTAGTGCTTGAGAATATTTAAAAAGTACATCCTTCAAAAATCAACCCACTGGAGGGCAGCTGGCTCTGCTGGGGATCAGAGAAGCACCATGCACCCAATTCTAGCATGGCCCAAGCAAGGGTGCCTGGGGAGCTTGAGCCGGACCAGAAGTCTTGCTTCCCAGGAGATGGTAATAGCACCAACAACAATGGCGCCACTTTACAGGTTTTTAAAGCACTTTCAAAGGCAATGGGTGTTGATCTCAGCTGCCACCCTTCTGAGATCTCAGCTTACCCTTCCAGGGAGGAAGACACCATTCTCAACCCATTTTACTGAACAAGATATTTAAGCTTCAAAGGAATAAATAACTTCTCTGAAAGTGCAGAGGTATTAAATGATAGAGCTGAGATTCCAACCCAGATCTGTCTGATTAAGAAATTCATCCAAATTCATTATCACAAGATATGTCTCAGGCCACGGAACTGAGGGATAATTCTGGGATTTTGCATTTGGCATGGTGGCTGACAAACGTAGTTTTCTGAGCCATTCGATAGAAATTGAATTAACTCCCTGTCCTTCAGATGCTCCAGGTGGCCGTTGCTTCTGCTACCTCTTTGCTGACCCAAAGTGCATGCATGTGTAGAACCACATACACTGCTTCAGGTGACCTCAGGACAAATAATGATGTGCACGGGGTGGAGTGCAGGGGGACAGTATAGGGCTGGGTGCTCAGTTCTTTGTGTTCATACTAATGTACCTGCCTGGAGAAGAGTGGCAGGGAGGAAGTGTGGTGTGGGCGGAGAGAACTGGGCTAAAATAGGAAAGGTCACTGACAATGCCAGGCAGTTCCATGCAAAACTCATAGTGAATCTTTGGTTTCGGGTGGAAGATGAGACTGAGAAATGGAATGATCTTGGGCAGCTGATGTCGAAGTCTGATTCCTCATCAACATTAGCCTGAACTTTTTTCATTTCATTGTGTCGTACTGTCTGAAGTTCACAAGGCTACCAGTTGTTTAATGTTTTTGGTTAACATGGTCCCTAAAAAATTACAAATGCCTTTTGAAGGATCAATAATTTATTAATCAGGAACATGTTAATATAAATTCATTCAACCAAAGGGCTTTTTTCTAACACCTAAGATTAACCACACTAGGAAAATGGCAGTGTGACTTGGGCAGAGATGAAAGTAAACTTCCAAACATAGAGAAGGGAAGTTAACACCGATCAGGGCCTCCCATGTGCCAACCCCTCACAGTGACCATATTAGTGAGGCAGATGCTGCTGTCTTCCATGTGACAGATGAGGAAACTGAGGCTTGGAGAGGGGAAGAGTGAGTGAAGGGGCCTGAGACAGAGCTGGACAGAGGCAGGGGAAAGCCAGGGGATGGAAACTTCTAGAAGGTGTTGGGAGAGGTCGACAGTGACTACTTCCGTTTCTCTAGACCTCATGAGAACACGATTTTCTGCAAACGTAGTCTTTTATCTGCCAAGAATCAGTAGCTGCTGTGGACTGGATGTTTGTGTCTTTCATCCCCCACACCCCAACTTATATGTTGAAGCCTTAATCCCCCATGGCATGGAGTTAGGAGGTGGGGCCTTTGGGAGGTGGTTAGGTTTAGATGGGGTTTCGAGGGTGGAGCACGTGATGGAATTAGTGCCCCTGTAGGAAAAGGGAGAGACCAGAACCCTTCCTCTCTCTGCCACGTGCGGAGACAGTGAGAAGGCTGCAAACCAGGCAGAGGGTCCTCCCCAAAAACCAAACTGACAGGCACCTTGATCTTGGACTTCCAGCTTCCAGAACTGTGAGAAATACATTTCTGTTGTTTAAACCGCCCAGTCTGTTGTATACTGTTATAGCAAAGTGAACTGACAAGAAGGTAGCTTAGGTTACTACTTTCTTTTGCATTCAGACATATTCCCTTGAAATTAATCCCTCGCTGTGTTGCGCGGGCTTGGATGCTCCCGTGTCTCCTCACGCGCTCACTCACAAATCACTTTCTAGGGTTGACTTCTTTTCAGATAGCTGGCTCTACCCATGACATATTGATTCTGAGTTTCTGTCTCATGAGGCTCCTTAGTTTCCAAGTTCTTTTGCATGCCTTATTTGTGCAGTAATGGTACATTTCTCTAGAGTAAGGGAATCTTGATAATTTTGCATAAGCTGAAAAGAAAAGGGCAGGCCTAGCACAAATGGTTGTGACTTTCAAGCACTGCAAAGAGACACCAGCCACTGGGAAGGTGGTGGTTAACATCAGCTCCACGCCCTTGCTCCTGCATCTACCCGACGTGGAGAAAGATGCTGCATGGACCGGCCTTCCTCTTGTGAAGAGGACCCTGTGCTCTGTGAAGCCTCACTGTAGTGCGCCCCAGGGGAGCAGGGTCTGGGACAACCACCTCCACCCCAACAAGGCGGCCATCTTTGGTAGCATTTTGTGCCTCATAACGTGTTTTAAATTAAAATACGTCATGTCTTTCTTCTCTAGTAACGCCTTGCTATTGTGTTGGAAAACAATTACAGAGATTGTACTAATTAATTTGATCTTATTTTATCCACTTAGAGTGCAAGGGTCTCAAACTGTATACGGAAATTGAAGGAATTTAATATGGAAATTTTCTTTCTTTTTTTTTTTCTTTGAGACAGAGTTTTGCTCTTGTTGCCCAGGCTGGAGTGCAGTGGTGTGATCTCAGCTCACCGCAACCTCCGCCTCCAGGGTTCAAGCGATTCTCCTGCCTCAGCCTCCCGAGTGGCTGAGATTACAGGCGTCCACCACCACACCTGGCTAATTTTGTATTTTTAGTAGAGACAAAGTTTCTCCATGTTGGTCTGGCTGGTCTTGAACTCCCGACCTCAGGTGATCCTCCCAAAGTGCTGGGATTACAGGGGTGAGCCACCGCACCGGGCCGATATGGAAATTTTCAATGGGAACCCAAATCTCTGGTAATTTGGTCAGCAGGTTTCAGAAGGAGTTATATGATAAAGTTGCTCGCATACAATTCTGTTTTGGGAAACTCTGGCTTAGTCATTGACCATAACCACCACGTGGTGGGAACTGTGCCAGAGCTGTTGGGGAAATGGTGAACCACACAGTTAGAGTCAATCAGGAAGAAGCAGGTGTATAAGGACTTACAATGTGAAAGAAAGGGTGATGCCTTGCTTATGGCTGTCAGCGCAGGGTTTCTCGGCTGCAGCCTGATTGCCGTTTGAGGCCAGATAATTCTCTGTATGGGGCTGCCCTATGCACTGTAGGACGTATCGCAGCATCCCTAGCCTCTACCACTAAGAGCCATGTATTACATTACTCCAGTTATCACAACCATGAATATTTCTCGATATTACCAAATGTCCCCGGGACACCATGTCTTCCTTGGGGAGAACCCCTGATTTAAGGGAGTGGAGGAAAAATTTGAGGAAGACAGTGGCATCAAATAGAAGATGGGGATGTGGTAGGAGGTGGGTACATGGGTATTGAGGCGGGAGCCAAGGATCCTTTTCCAGAGAGCAAGAAAGCTCAAGAACACAGAATTGGAGGTAGGAATTGTGTTTGGAAATAAGAAGTCATTCTTTAGATAAAAATAGCTGCCATTTATTGAGTCCTGAGTTAATGTCACATGTTCTAAATGCACCACCTCATGTGATCTTCACAATCACTCATTTTTCAAATATAAAAATCGAGGCTTGGAGAGATGCAGTGACCTGGTGAAATTACAGCTTTGTGTCGGCAGGCACAGGAGTTTCTTTTGGGGCTCATAATCAATATTCTAAAAATGGATCTCATCCTTGTGCCAGGTGCTATTTCTGTCCCCTCCTTGCCTTTCCTAGACCTGGAACGATGCAGATCAGTGGGCAACTCTATAATTAAAACAAATGTGTCATTTCATCACCTGGGAGATGGAGATGGGAGCAATGCTCATCAGAGGAATGAGAGTTTCCCCAAACCACTTGTATTCCGTTTTCAGGGGCATCTGTGTGTTTTGTTAGTGGGAACTTCCCTGCTCAGAATAAAAACCAAAGTCCTTACAGTGACTGCCTTCCCCCACCTCTCAGTTCCTCCTCCGACCACCCACCCCCTACTCAGTCACTCTTCGGTCCCTGCTTCCTGGTGGTCCTGGGCCCCCTGGCCATGCTCCAGGCCATCTTAGGGCTTTTGTGCACGCTGATTGCTGATTCTTTTGCCTAAAATGTTCTTGCCAGTAAGCTGCTTGGCTAAATCTCTCACCTCCCCTAGAGGTTCATTAAAACTGCACCTGTCAGTAAATTTCCCTTTTCTCCATAGCAGTGATCTTTGAACATATTAATATATTTGATGTATTTCATTAGTTGTCTGTTTTCTTCCTCTAGAATGCAAATCTCACGAAGGTGAGAAGCTACTCTGCTATTCTCATGACTGTAGGCTCGGAGACCTCAGAACAGTGTCCAGCATGTAGTAGGTGCTCTTCAAAATAATTTGAGTTGGTGAGGCAGTGTCCTTATTGGACAGGCTGATTGGGTAAAATGAAACATACATGCAAGGGTGTATGTCCACGGTGTATGTAGAAAGCAGAACACCATCTTGAGAACCACATTCCTCTGCTGCTCCACGTGACTGGCGGCCATTCTCTCCACCTGCCCAGTCCACCACGGGGGTCCCAGGAAGAGCGGTAATAATACGACCTTGTGCTTTTCTGCATAGTCACGGTCTGCTGGATCCTTGTGAGTTTCAGCTTGTCTTGGCATGAAAAGAATAATCACATTTGGGGGAATAAAAGTAATTACTCCATATTGCTTAATATACCTAATAACTGTTTAATAAAGGATATAAAAATTTCCCTGCTTTTCACCTTAGTAAATGTCACTCAATCTACAACCCAATTACTTCAATTTTCCATTTAGAAAATTAATTCATTTCGACGGTATGAAAAAGCAGCTGAGAAATTTTCCTTTCTGGCCGAAGCCTTAGCAACTCAGATGAGTTCACAGACCTCTCAGTTCTCAGAGGTCAAGAGCAGAGCTTTCCAAGTCAGCTAAATGGACTTCCACCTATGGCACGGCTCCTGGCGTCTGACCTCAAGTAAATCAATTAAAGCAGATATGAGATGCTCAGATTTCTCTCCCTCCCTTTCTCTCTTTCCATTTCTTCTTGCAGGAGACTTGCTTGATGCAGAGATCTTAGCAGCAACATTAAATATGATGGGACCTCAGTATCTCTGCATCTCAGTGTTCCCATTTGTGAAAGGGAATGAAATTGTGTCAGGTACCTACTATGTGTTAGATATTTAGCTAGGCATTCCGTATATCTTTTTTCATGTAATTCTCATACCTTTGTTAAGTGAATAGAGGAATGCATGAATAATGATTAATATTGGCTAACGTTTAATAAATGCCCACTATCTTTCAAGTATTATGCTAAGAATTTTACATGAATTTTCTCAATTAACTCACATCACAGCTGTATGAGGTAAGTGTTGTTATTATTAAACTAATCTTCCAGGTAGGAAAAGGGGGGTTTAATGAAGGTAATAATTTGGCCAAATCATGTAGCTTATAAGTAGTAGGTAGGTATTATGTTTTTCCAGTTTAAACAAAGCTCACAATTTTTCAATCCCCTTTTCAAGATCACCAAGCTAGTATGTGGCAGGTGGGACTACAAAGTATTTCTTCATTGTATTACATGCTTAGCTTCTTCCAAGTGGCTTCCCACAGCCTGTGTGATGCTCTGTTTAACACAGATAATCCTTGGATGCAAAATTGTGATGGGCTGCAAAGACGCTTATGCAGTGCGGTGCACGCCAGTGATCAGAGCAGAGGTCCTGCCACCGCGGACCTGCCAAGCCAGTGAGCTCTGTGTTGCTGTCCAGTGGGGCTGGGCTTCCCACACACTTCCCAGCGGAAGATTCTGTCCTCCAGGTGTGAGGCCTGGCAAGCGCATGGCTGAGGGAAGGGCTGAGTCACAGCGAGTTCTGTGGTTCGTGCGGCAGAGCAGGGAAGCTGCAGGGGAAGCCCTGTGAGAAATGGTGGTGTCTCCCATGGTGCATGGGGCAGGAGGGCGCAGGAGGGCTGGGGAAGGGTGGACTGAAGACACAATCCTGCAGGGACCCAATAGAGAGAGGCGGCTTTTTGTTTTTTAAAAGAAGCATATTCCCTCGGTGGTGATGCCTATCTCTATGAAATTCAGAGTTTAAGCCCAGTCCAGATGATTTCACTGATGACTGGCGTTAAGCTCCTTAAAGCAGGGATTTAAAATGGAAAGCGCTCTCAGAGTGGGCTGGAGTGGCATTATCAGACCACTGCAGTCTCATTATAAAAACCGACACACCAAATACTAATTACAAGTTTCCTTTGAGTAAGGAGACTTTAATAGATTCTTGCCTTTTTGTTCTTTTCCACCCAGTGATAGCAATTGATTGTGACTAAATCTGAATAATACTTACTTTCCCCCTTTCTCTTGCCCCCTCCAACAGCGAGGGCACAGTCCCTGAAGCTGAGGGCATGTCTCATAGATTTACCTTGTTCTAGGCTGACACCTGTTCTCAGGGCCTCGGGCAATCCCTGTGGGCCCTTAATCAATAGCTAGTACTGTACCGGGATGATGGTGATGTCTGGTCAATAACCGCACATGATAAAAAAGAATAAAGTTTGTATCCTTAAACCACCTGAGACAATTCCCAGGCAGGATCTTTAATTGAAGGAAGAAGGAGGATTGTGGTGGCTTGTTCAGGTTTCAAAGGGCACAGCTTACAGCCAGACTGTGGAGGGCTTCCGTGGGACGTGACAGCCAGCAGTGCTATTAAAGAAACCACCGACGGAAATACAAGGGACACCCCTCCTTCGTTCCTCAGATGTCAACCCTAAATGCAGACAGATCAGTAGAAGATTGCTATTAAAAAGAATAATTAAACTGGTTTTCCTTAAAGAGTAAAGCTCTTTTCAAAGTATGATGGATCATTCACTTTTAAAACTTACAAATTACTGATGAGGAAGATAAAAGGGTTTTCCCCTTAATTTTACAGATGTAAGAATTCAAATCTGCACAACGCTAGATGCAGAAGCTGGACTGGGAAATACCGATAGTATTTAGAGCTGTTGATATGGGCCAATGGTTTTGCCCCAATACACTCTGCCTAGAGCAAATACCTTCATTTTCTTGTCTGGTTTTCTGAGATTCTTTACTGATGATGTTTACTACTAGAATTATTAAAGGATTAAAAAAATGCATAAAATGGCATCGAAACAAGGCAAGTGGAGCTTGAATAAGAAAAATGTTCTTTACTGAAGCGGGGATCAGAGTGCAACACATTTTTAATAGTTACATGTTAGGTAAGCCATACGTTTAAAAGTTACGAACTTTAATATTTTATGTCAAAGAGGATAATTGTCATTTATTCCTGTTCACCAGGATTGTGATCCTGCCAGGAATTGTGTTGGGTGCTGGTAACAGGAGTTCATCCCGGTAATAAGCTATTGGCCTCTGGTTTTGCAGGACAACCAGGAAACTGGTTGAGCATCCAGCAGGGTCAGTGTCTTAAATATGGCATTATCGGAAATTGCACCATTTCTTGATACATCAAGATTACATTTTACTCATCTGGAATTTCTATTTCTTTTTTACAGTGAGAATTTAATAGTTTTTAAAGAGAATAATTTGGATTATAAAATATACAAGATATATTGTGCATCCTTTTTGAGATTTGTGATGTACCTTTGTGTATGGATGTTTACTCCTGAGGAGGGAGGCAGGGCATTTAGTGAAGGAGAGTGGCTGCGGCCACTCCGTGGTGGAGGCTGCATGGATAGCATGTGGTGTGGAGCCTGTGACAGAGCAGGAACTCAAGGAGCTGTAGCTATTATAGTGCTGGTATTTTATTTGCCTTGTAAATATCTTGTATTAAGTAAAATCTCACAAAATTGCACGTATTTGCCTAGTTTTGATCTATAAAAATGGCAATTTCATATAATCAACCTGATAGTAATAGTAACGTAGCAACAGAAACACAGTAAAGTATCTGTGGTTGCCAGCGTCCAAGGAATGAATGGAGATAGGGGTTAAGTAAACAGCACCCTTGGAAAGTGTGGAGCTGGGGTGGAGGGGCTGGATGGTTATGGAGGCCCTTCTGGGAGTGCTTCCCAACTCCCTCGTACTCCTGCCTGGGACAAGAGAGGACTCGGACACCTCCAGGCTAAGACCTCAGTACAACTGGGACAAAGCTGTTTGGTGCTCAGCGGAAGCAGCAGCAGAACCAAGATCTGCTGAGTCTGAGTCAGTTTCCTCTCTAATTTGACCTCAGTCACTCAGAGACAAGGTGAAAACGTTCCTCCTAAGGTGAAAAGGGTCAGCCTTTCTTCCTGCGATAGGGGGCATTTACTTGGAAACAAGGCTTGCAGTTGCTGCAGGGCTGAGTCTTGCTCGCTCAGGCATGGTAGCCTTTCAAAGGCCACGCTGGGCTCAGTTCCCTTCAACAAGGTGCTTCAGGGTATCCTTGATGGACTGCATAATCTTTTAAACCTAACTACTTGCTTGAGGGTGTTTTGGTGCAATGAGACCGCCTGAGATATTCTCCACTTGCTACCCTGCACAACCTTCTAAAGCTCAGCGGATGTATAGATATGAAGAACCATTGAAGCATTATTATTTTTTCCCGATCTATGTGTTGCAAATAATACCAGCACAGCTGCTTTTTGTGGCATATTTCTGAGTTTGAAATTAGAAGCATTTTGAGCTGTTTTTAGACGGTATCATCTATGAGCAAGATGTTCTTCCCCTGAAAAGGTCTTGCAAAATCAATATCGATTGATTCTTAGGGTGAGGCAAATAATATGCGCCTTTACAGTCTTTTCTGTATCAGAATCAATTCCAGGCCAACAGACAGAACTTTGAGCTTTAAAGATTGGTGACCTTAATAACTCTGGCAAAAGGCCTTGTGAGAAACTATTGTGAAGGATTCTTTATTGCTACACACCACACATGGAAATAACTTCCTACTTTCTCTCCCAGGTACTTATGAGATTTGCTGCCAAATCCGAAAAGCCATGAGGTGGCTTCTCTTGACCTTTTGAATGTATATGTTAATTATGATAAGGCTACTAGCTATAACAGATAAGCCCTGAAATTGCAGTTAATAGAGTTGTATTTATTGCTTATGGAATAGTCCAGCAAGCTTGTTCAGTAGACAGACTTCCACGTAGTGACTCAGGGATCCAAACTCCTTTCCTGTTATGGCTCCATTATCTTTTCCATGTGGCTTCCAGGTTCACAGTGAAGGGGGAAAAAACGGGTTGGTGAAGATACATTAGCCTCTTAATTCAGCCCACAGAAACCACACATTACATCTGCTTACAGCTCTTAAGAACTGGTATCATGGCCCCATCTAGATGCAAGAGGAGCTGGACAATGTGGTCCTTGCCCAGGCACTCACTTCCTTGCAACACCGCTACACTGTGGAAGGGGAGCACATGTCTTTGTCAGACATCTGACTGTCTCTGACACTGTAGAATATCACTCATGCTTTGTTCTCATTAAAGAATCCTAATGACATGTACTTGGAATTTTTTTCTGAAGGATTTGAAGACTCTACATTCTTAAAAAAGATGCTTCCTCCTGCAGAATCTGCCATCTTAGCCCTGAGAGGTCAAACTTCATGGGCATAACCCTCCATAGCTTCTGCTGGGTCTTGCATCCTTGACTCCTTGCGCTCTAGTGACTCTGTGGGAAGGAGTCACCTGCTTTCACGCTACAGACAGCATTTCTATTATAATTGTCACCTTTGATTTCTGTGACATCATTGATATCATTAGGGAGAGGCTTTTCTTGGGCCATTAAGAATGTCAAATTTGGTTCAGTCAGAAAGCCGTTTCCATGTTCACAGTGAGAAATTCACTGTGGAGAAATTCACTGTGAACACTGCATGCAAGATAATTCCACAAAGGCATCTAGGAAGGCTCCAATATTGCATGGTTGAGCTGTTGACATAGTTTTCCAGTAACTCAGAGATGTGCGCATCAGGCTTACGATTTCACTTATAAAATTTAAATCTCTGAACAATGATGGATGGTTCTGGTTAGTGTACCATCATTCCACAAGGCATGAATTTTTGTACTCTTACTCAACAGAAGCATGGAGGGAGCTCATGGATAAGTGGATAGGAGCTGGGGGCTTTGAAATCAGAACTTTTAAACTTGCCAAGCTTCAGTTGACTCATCCAGTGGGAGTAATGCTAGTGCCCATCTCATGAAAGGCCCTTGAGTGTAATGGGTGAGGTAAGCAAGTGCCACACTTAGCCAAGCTTAACCTAGGGTTTGGCACATGAAGCACTCAGTAAATAGTAGATCTTCTTGTAGATCTCCTTCTCCTCCTGCATTAGTTTCCTACTGATGCTATAATAAATTACCACAAACAAATGGACCATCTTACAGTCCCGTGGTTAGAAATCCACCATGAGTTTCCCTGGGCTAAAATCAAGGTGTCAGTGCAGCCGGTTTCTTCTGGAGGCTCTAGAGGAGAATTTGTCCCCTTACCTTTCCAGCTTCTAGAGGCTGCCTGCACTCTGTGGCTCATGGACTTTTTCTCCATCTCCAAAACCAGCAAAGGCAGGTTGAGCCCTTCTCACATCACAGCTCATCTTTCTAACCTACTCATCTGCCTCGTTCTTCCATTTCTATGGACCCTGTGATTACAGTGGCTACCTGGACCATCTAGAACAATTTCTCTACTTTAAGGTCAGTGGATTAGCAAACTTAATTTCATCTGCAGCCTTAATTCCTCTTTCCCAGGTAGCCTAACATATTCACAGGTTTGGGGATCAAGATGTGAACACCTCTGGGAAGACATTATTCTGCCTAGCCTGTGTGGGAACGGGCTGGGTGCAGTGACTCACATCTGATATCCCAACAGTTTGGGAAGCCAAGGTGGGAGGATCTCTTGAGGCCAGGAGATTGAGACTAGCCTGGGTAACATAGCAAGACCCTGTCTCTACAAAAAAAAAAAAAAAAAAAAAATGCTGGATGTGATGGTGCACACCTGTAGTCCCAGCTACTCGGGAGGCCGAGGTAGGAGGATCTTCTTGAGTCCAGGAGTTCAAGGCTGCAGTGCACCATCATGGTTGCGCCACTGTACTCTAGCCGGGGTGACAGAGCAAGAACGTGTCAAAAAAAAATAAAAAAAAAAAAAAGATGGAACTCTTTATATTCTGATTTCCTTGGTGCTCTGCTCTGTCATTTTTGATTTTAGAGTGAACTACTCTTAAAATATGAATCTTCTGAAGTTGTTTTTCTGATGTCTAACTTCTGTTTTGGCTCCAAAGCAACTATTTTAAGCACAGTGAGCCAGAATAGAGCTAATGTTCTCTTATTTACCAGTAGCTATTAAGAGCAAAATAATAATGCATATTATCATTTTCCCCCTTGGAGGCTCTCATGTCACTAGAAAATATGTCACGTTGGGGAGTCAATACAAACCATCAAAGAACAGGCTCTGAATGCTTATTCAATACGCGGGCATCCGTTTCCACAAAGTGATTTGGGGATGACTCCACATTGACTCTGCCATAAGCAAAATTCTCAAAAGGACAAAACAAAATTTAAAATTAAAAAAAGAACACCTAAGTTACTGCTGTAGAACTTGCGATGCCCTGACACTTATTCCCTTCATGGGTGTTTGCATTTATTTAAGCACCAAGGTCTTTGGCCAGTGACGGGGTGGTGCTGATGGACCCTTTCCAGGCCACCCGTGGAAGAGGGGTTGAGGGTTGGCCTTGGGTTGTTTATTAGGGCTGGTCCTGCGGCTGGTATTCATGCCCACTCATTCCTTCCTCATATCCTCTCAGATCTTTTCGCAGGGACTTGAAAGGTAGCTCCTTGCACAGCAGAGCTTTTCTGTTGGGTGGGGAGAGAGGACTGGTTTATTCGCCTGGAGCATCTCTCTGAGCCTTAGCATCCAGCAAGCATGCATCCGACACCCCTGGGCTTTGGTCTGGGCTTCTCAGCAGGGTACCTGGGCCTGTAGTCGTCTCCTGCCCCACCCCCCCGCCCCAACACCGCCAGCCTCACTCCAGGACCCCTCCCCTCCACAGGAGCTGTGCAGGTGACCGCCTCCCTGCTGGGGCACTGGAAAGGAACGGAGAAAAGCCGGGGCTGTGCGCCAAGGAGAGTGCGAGGCATGGCCTCTGGCCCTGTGCGGGCTTGTGTGGGCGGCGCCGGTGGCTTCATGAGCACCTGAACCCAGCTCCCGGGAGGCCACCCATGGCCTGGCAGGGGGCGCCGGCTGAGTGGTTCTGGAGCCCGCCTGGGCCCCTCTCCAGGCCAGGAAAGCGCGACGGGCCCTTCTCGACTCGGAGGCTCCAGACAGAAAAACCAACCCCCAGCAAAACTCACACCCTGTCCCCTGCCACCAAAGCCCGTGCCAGCAGTGGCCAGGAGGGACTCGCGGGACAGGAAATCCCCCGCGGCAGCATGGAGCCAGGTGCGCTCCTGACTCAGCTCTCCTGCCCAACGGGGCGGGGCGGGACGGCTCCAGGCACTCACGGGCTCCCAGCACCAGGGCCCGGACTCTCCAGGCTAGCCCTAGCTTGGATTTTTCTTGACAAAGTCCAGCCTTTCTCTAGGACTGCACCTGCAGCCATGGCCTACCCCGCTGCCTAGAACAGCACAGAAGCGCAACACTTCGTCCTCGTCCTGGTAATAAAAGCGAAGTCTGGCGGATAAGCGGTCACAGGGCTGGGCCAGGCTTCTAGGGAATACCTGGACTGATCGGAAGCAGTGCAGCCCCAGGCGAGGAGGCATTAACTTACACCTGCCAGTACATCAAACAAGTAAAAGACAAGTGTGGGCGACGGTGGGGAGAAACTGGGTCCCTTGCTGCACTGTTGGTGGAAATGTCAGCCATTATGGAAGACAGTGTGGAGGTTCTGCCAAAAAATTAAAAATAGAATTAGCATATGATCCAGCAATCCCACTTATGGGCATTTATACAAAAGAATTGAAATCAGGATCTTGAAGAGATGCTAGCACTCCCACATTCACTGCAACACTATTCACAATGGACAAGACGTAGAAACAACCAAAGTGTCCATCAACAATGAATAAATTAAAAAATGGTGCTATCCACATACACGGTGGAATATTATTCAGCCTCAAAAAAGAAGGAAATTCTGCAACATGCGGTAGCTTGGATGAACCTTGAGGATATTACGTGAAGCGAAATAAGCAAGTCACGGAAAGATAAGTCCTGCATGATCCCACTTATACAAGGGATCAAAAATAGTCAAATTCATAGAATCAGAGTGGAATGAGGGTTTCCAGGGCATTGGAGAAGGGGGAACTGGGAGTGAGTAATCAGCGGGTGTAAAGTTTCAGTCCAGCAGGATGAATAAGCTCAAGAGCTCTGCTGTACAACATTGAGAATGCATCTCATAAACTGTTCTCACCACAATAAAATAAATACAAACATAAAATGGTGGGCGCTGTAGCACCGGGGGTCATCATTTAAAACTTGCCACTGCCATTGACCATTGTAATCTCAGGCAGTGACTTAGCCTTCCTAGGCCTCAGTTTCCCCATCTGTAAAGCGATAAGGATGCTCGTATGTCTAGGCAGTTGTGGGAATGAAATGAATGATCACTTTGCCTGGTGCCTGGCATGCAGTAGTGTTTTAGTGTGGCTAAGGCATTTTATCAAGTCCATTTTCTTACGGAGGACAATACTAAAACTTGTTTAAGCATGTGATTGGATGTCTTCTTATCATTTGGATATTTTGAGGAACAGAAGTTCTTCCAACACCATATGGATGAGCTAATGTATGGCTAAAGAGTTTAATGTGCACACAGGTCTATTTTTATGTTCCCTGGCCTCTCTTGGCCAACATTTACATACTTCCCTCCCCACAATTATTTTTTCTTTTTACTTTTTTTGACACAGAGTCTCACTCTGTGCCCAGGCTGGAGTGCAGTGGTGCGATCTCTGCTCACAGCAACCTCTGCCTCCCGGGTTCAAGCAATTCTCCTGCCTCAGCCTCCTGAGTGGCTGGAATTACAGGTGTGTGCCAGCACACCTAGCTAATTTTTGTATTTTTGGTAGAGATGGGATTTCACCATATTGACCAGGCTGGTCTCGACCTGCTGACCTCAGGTGATCTGCCTGCCTCAGCCTCCCAAAGTGCTGGGATTACAGGCGTGAGCCACTGGACCCAGCCCTTCCCCACATTTAAAGTATCATCAGTCTGTAAGTTCTTAAATTGTGTTGGCTGTTAAAAAAGAGAAAAAGATTGAAGAAGAAATGTGCACCAAAGAAAATCTCTGCATGGAGTCTGTCAGGTGAATGGAGGAGGCTAAGGGCTTTTGAATGACATGTCTTGTAGTTGACAGCCCTTAATCTTCGAAGGCTCTTCCATTCCGAGGTGTCCATGGCTGCTTCTTTAGTGACATGATTAAAATTACCTTAAAAGATTTAGGGATCTGCATAGAAATGTCAACTCAGAGCTCTGTATAGATTTACATTAGCTTAGAGGCAGTGAATCCATTAAGAGGTACATTTCTGGTGAAATTAACCAGTGTTTCCCTAATGTGAATTTTCGCCATGGTGTTGTCTCAGAAAAGCATCATTTAACCACCCCTACCTCTAATAGTTGTAGAAGTCCATAGACAGAGTGATATTCATCATCTCTATTATCTGTTTAGCTACAGAGGATTCTTTGCCAAATATGCTAATTAATTAGCTCTGTACTTCCAACTCCAGGGTGATTGTCTCTCATTAGAGGCTGAGGTGGCCCCTGTGTGTGGTTGTTCAGTAGCTCAGTTGGATGCTGCTTTGGGAGGCTATATAAAGAAAAACAACATCAGTATAATTATAAGCCAGAAAAAAAGAGAACAAAACAACTGTCAGAGTCAGATGCTTGTCATGTGATTTTATAAGGTTGGTGTGCCTGTTCTTGAGACTTGGTAAATGGAAGGCTTGAGATATGGGCTATTATTGAAATAAGAAAATAATACCCTTATGGTCGATACCACTGACACAATCCTGAATGCAGGAGAAAAATAAAAACCAAGCCCTTTAAAATCCATTTGCCATTTTAACTGTATCTCTGCACTTTGCTCTTCGGCAATGCCGTTTTTCAACTCGGTTGTGGGATCTGATTTAGTTTGGAGCTGCTGTCTGTATCATTTTGTTATGGTTAATGCTATGCCAGGGACAAGCGAAGCGTAAAAGGCCATCTTTGTTCTCAGGGCAGCAATGATTTCTATGTCCTTAAGGTTGGAGAAACACAGGGATATTCTTATTTTGTTGGCTGGAACATCAAAAAGAATAAAATAAGCAAGTAGTAGGAACACAATTATACGTGTGGGTTTTTTAAAGAGACAGAGACAGACTGCATGGATACTTCCCCCACCTCCTCTGTTGATGTTTGGCTGCCTCTACAGAAAATCCACATCCTTACAGCTTTGGCCAGCCTGGGTCCCCCGCAGAATGCCAGAGTCCCTTTCTGCCCTGTCCAATCACGCTCGGATACCTGACCAGACATGCGTGTGCAACCCTCACTATCAGGAGAATGCCTGTGTCTGTGACGCTGAGGAACATGAGGAAGCCAGCTCCTCCCAAGAGCATGGTTGGAGCAATGTGAGCTTCCATGCAGCTGAAATCTTTACGGTTTCTGGCGTGTGCAGGGAGCCCAGTGAGGTCAAACCAGCGTCTGTGACCCTCTGCTCCCTCTCCCTTTCCCATCCCCCTGCACTGACATCCACATTTGGCCCAAACCCTTTCCTAATGCTGTAACATAATTCATTAAGACAGCCTTAATGAGCTGATAATTAGTCTGGTGGGAGGAGGTGAAAAGGGAGGGGGCGGAAATGCCAGGCTCTGAGAAAGTTGAGCCGGCTGGGGCGTCTTAGTGAGCCCTAGAGAGCTTTTTGTCAACAAAATGGATCATGCTTGCAGGCAGTAAAACTTTCAAATGACCTTCATGTCAAAATATTAGGCTGCTATTTTTTGCTGGATGGTGGTTTCATAAACATAAAAAGCACACATATCATTCAGAGTATAGCAAAATTTGTCTCGAATATGTGGAGCTCCCCCTCTTTATTTTTTTCCGAAAGACTAATGTAGCCTCCATGTAGTGGAGAAAAAGACGGAATATCCCAGCCTTACACTTCAGCTGAAATAGATATTTACGGTAGGCTTGTCTGTGCTCCTCAGCCTTTTTTTTTTTTCTTTTAAAGGAAACACTAAACTATATACATGGGTATATAAATAGATACAAGAGAAAGATATAAATCCTACAGAAATTTTGCTTATTTTCATTCAGGAAAATTGCCCACTGAATTTTGCCATTTACAGAAAAGGCAAGGACAATAATATGATACTCCCAGTCAGAAGACAGAGTTATGATGAACTGCTGAAAGTAACTCTTCTTAATGAGAGAAAAAAATCATCAGGACTCTGGATAATATATATTTTTTTCTCTGTTGAAATCATTTCTTCTCAAAGTTAAACGTCACAAAGGCAAATAGATGTTTGAATTTTCACTGTCTAAATGACAAGAAATGTAAATAAATACGGTCCAAAGAATTTGTTGTTTATCTTCCTCCTAAGTGTCGGGGCACACCCTTATCTAGGGAACACCAGGCTGAATGAACAACAGAGGACTGGGAAGGCATTTAGGATAAGGACACAGTTTGGGGAACTGAGAAACAATGTCAATTGGAGACAGAAAATCCAGTAACTGATAAAGATTAAAATAGTAATTGTGTGTCATTTTCTAATAGTGGTGTGGTCACCAGTCAATACAGATAATGTACATTAAAAGTGCTTTGCCAAGAAAAAAGGCATTATCAAATGTTGTATTTATTGTTGCTTTTAGAATTATGCAGTGATTACTTAGCTTGGGTTTCAGCGGCACCAATAAGAACAGACCGTGCCTTTTTGTTTCACCTTTGACATCCCTGGATCAAATAAAATTATTTCCTACCCTTAAGATTTGAATTAAGCAAATATACTGCAGAGTGAATCATGGCCCATAGTCCTGTGATCAATCTACTTTCCCGTCCAGTGCTTCTTCAACCTGAACGTGCTTGCAAACCAGCAGCAGACAAAGTCTAGTTTAATGCATCTGGTTGGGGGCCTGAAGGTCTGCATGTCTAACAAGCTCTCCAGCAATGCCATGGCTCATGGTTGCTGGTCCACAACCCTTGTTGCTGGACAACAAACCCTTGGCACCCTTGGCATGTGGTCACCTTGGAGGTTTCATTTCACAGGACCGGTTTTTCAGACACTGTTTTCTTTTAGCCCCCAGTTGCAGTTTGGGCGCTGACCAGAAGGCAATTGGAAGGGGGTTTAGCCACGATTTCACAGTACCTCATTGTGCATCAACGTGAGCACAGATTATTCAAGATGGCCCTATCCATTTTGCTTTTTAAAAATTTTAATAGAGTCAGATCTTATTTATTGTCTGTCTACTTTTAGGTGTTAAACAGGGAAGAGCTGTTTCTTGATGCCCACAGTAAAGCTCTTCACGCAGAACATGACTCAGTTTCTAATATTGCAAATAAACACAGAGGTGCCTCTCCACAGCCTGAGTGTGGATCTGAGTCTGGTGTTGGGTAGGGCTTGGCAAGGTGGGGATGCCTTCTAGATGCATTGGGGGAACTCAGTCTAAAGCTGGGGCTTCCTTTGAAAAAACCAACCCTCAAAAGGGGCTATCAAGACTGATGACCTTGGTGGGCCTCTAATGACTTGTAGCTAGTCCAGACTTATAACACTGTTCATGGGTTGAATTATTTCATTAGAAAAAATGTTTCACACCTGAGCAAGACCATATTCTTCTCCAAGCCATCACCATGCCACATATCTTTGGGGTTATTGCCATTGTGTGTCTCCAGCATCCACTGTAATCTACTTTTAGAGCACAGGGTAGCCTTGGCAGCCTCAATGTCTTGAAGCCACCTTCAGGCTGTCCCATAGTGAAAAAGCAGAAGGGTCATGGATGCCCAGGTATAATGGGTTCATTCCTGGGGGCATCGCTTTGACATCAATCACAGTCTTTTGCACAAGGCCTTTTCTTCAGTCCTCTCTTGCATGACTTCCATCCTCTGCTGATGAGCAGAAACACTATAAAGAGAAGTTATCCTCCGTGA
This sequence comes from Macaca nemestrina, assembly GCF_043159975.1. NCBI lineage: Eukaryota > Metazoa > Chordata > Mammalia > Primates > Cercopithecidae > Macaca > Macaca nemestrina. The sequence continues at coordinate 7,828,462 of NC_092129.1, read as the reverse complement.
CTAAAGATTAAGCCAAACTGTTTTCAATCTCCCCCAAGTATTTAAGAAGGATACATTTACTTAGAAACAATAGAATTGCCAATAACATATCATTTTAATCTATTCACTGAAGCAGTTCACTTCAGAAATCTGCCAGGTGTAGTGCCATATACCTGTAGTCCCAGCTGCTCGGGAGGCTAAGGCAGGAGGATGGCGTGAGTCCAGGAGTTCTGGGAGCTATGCTGATTGGGTGTTCACACTAAGTTCACCATCAATACGGTGACTTCTTGGGAGTGGGGGACCACCAGGGTGCCTAAGAAGGAGGTGAGCCAGCCCAGGCTGGAAATGAAGCAGGTGAAAACATCTGTGTTGATCAGTAATGAGATCATGCCCGTGAATAGCCAGTGCACTCCAGCCTGGGCAGTGTTGCGAGACACTGGATTTTTTAAAAAAATCAAATCTGAGTTGTCAAGGTTGGCATCTTTGAAGTATCAGAAAATAATACATTCGTTTATCTCAAAAATATAAAATGCAGATTTTCCCCCAATCCAGACAAACCATCCTTAGTCTGTACTTAATTCTGTTCTTTCCATGTTGTTTCCTTTGTATCCAGAGTGAACTCTTCCTGCATTCTGCTATGTAGGTGGTACTGTTGTCAGGAGAATTAAACCTAGACCTAAAAAACATTAGGCAGCTGTAAGAGGTTAACATTTCACAAACCCAAGAGCAAATTGAAAAATTCAAAGGTACACATTTTCCTTCTAGGTTTTCTGTTGAACACCTAGGGTGCTGCCTGTTCTGGTTAGTCTAGAACGATAGTTTTAGCACTGAAAGTCGAGGAAAACTCTCAGTCCTGAGCCAAGTTGGCTACCCTGAAATACCTGCCTTCGCTGATGTCACTTACAATAAAAATAATATGCCATTTTCACATCCCTCCAGTTCTTCCTTATTTACTTATTTTTATTTTCATTACTTTTGGCCTATACCTGATGAATCATCTTCCCTTCCCTGAGCCCCTCCTGCTGCCCTCTGGCAGGTGTGATGACTCTGACTTGTGTGATAACTCTGGCAGGTGTGATGACCCTGGAGGGTGTGATGACCCCAGCTGGTGTGATGACTCTGGCTGGTGTAATGATCCCAGCTAGTGAGATGACTCTAGCTGGTGTAATGACCCCAGATGATGTGATGACTCTGGCATACTGGCAGGTGTGATGACTTTAGCACATGTGATGACTCTGGAGGGTGGGATGACCCCAGCTGGTGTGATGATTCTGGCAGGCATGATGACTCTAGCAGGTGTGATGACCCTGGAGGGTGTGATGACTCTGGCTGGTGTAATTATCCTGGCTGTTGTGATGACTCTGGCAGGTGTGATGACCCTGGGTGGTGTGATGACCCTGGCAGGTGTGATGACTCTGGCAGGTGTGATGACTCTGGCTGGTGTGATGAGCCTGGCAGGTGTGATGACCCTGGCTAGTGTTATGATTCTGGCAGGTGTGATGATTCTGGCAGGTGTGATGACTCTGGCTGGTGTGATGACCCTGGCTGGTGTGATGGCTGTTTGGCCGGTATCAACTCCCCTCATGTTCAGTGCAGTGGGTGCTCCCTCCACAAATGCCACTGGCTGGGCCATCAGTCAGCCTACATCCACCCCTGCATTAATGTTGTTGGTTCATACTCCCATTTGTTTCTGACCAAACATTAAGTGAGGGCTATTTGCCAGCAAGAAAATGGGTTTTCTTTTTTTCTCTTGCTACTTTTGCCCACCAAAGGAGGTGATGAGAACTTTAAAAGTGACCTGAAAGTTCTCAGCAAAGGAAAAACTGAAGAGACTTCAAGCTCCACACAAAAACAGTTAGCATTAATGATTGGGAGCTGGTCGTTCTCACCACCTCAGAACATGAAACAGCTTGATTAGTGACTCCCTTTTGTTGCCAGTTGTGGCTGACGTACTTGGTTACCTCCAATCTTGTTTTCATTTTTTCAGTTCCTCACAAAGTAAGTTTTCACGGAATGGGTAGGGATATCTTTCTATCTACTAATTCTCTTCTATGCTTTCTTGTAAATTCCACTTATGGAGACTTTATCATGGTTTCAGCCTTTTTCAGTTATTTTCCTCTTTTTCCTTTTGTTCATTGTCTTCTTTCTCCTTCTCTGCCTCCTTTCCTCTCTTTACCCTTTTCCCACCCTCCCTCCCTCTCTTAGAGCTGGAAATAGTGTTCTGTGCAGTGTGGGTGTTCAATAATGTTTACTAACTGGATTCATTCGTTCCACCCTTTATTATATCATTTCCTCCACATGCTTGCCCAGAAAGTACCCTGCACTTAAATACATCAACTTTTGGAGCCAAGAGACTAAATGCCGCTGTGACACTGATTTAACTTGGTTAGAGAGTTGGAATGCTGAGTTCTCTGGATGGAAGGATGCCCTGACTTTTCGTGTATGGAAAAGCACTCTAGCAGCTGATTAAATTAATGAAAAGGGAAAAGGCTATGTGTGGTTTTCTGCAATGACCTTGTGTGTAGATACTGAGTTTTCACAGGATCTTTTGGCGGTGAGTTCATCCTTCTCTTCTTTGGTCTCGCTTTATATATCAAACAGACTATTCAAAACCTTCTCTAAAATAGGAACCAAGTCGCTTGGAAGAAAAGTGTGTATTTTAATCAGTTGTGAGGAATGTGCTTCCATGGCACTGCCTAACTGAAGAGGTTGTGCTTCTGTTGTGATTCTCTCTCATTTTCTTTGTGTCTGTCACCTCATACATATTTACATTTCAGGATTTTGCTTGAAAGCTATGTTCTCCAGCAAGCTGTCTAAGTTAAGTGGCACAAGAAAATCAGAGATTAAATTGGAATAAAGTTTATTTGGTGACTTATTTCAGGTACTGAGGCTCTTTTTCATATGGCTGTTAGGAAAGTTTTCTGTGTTCTGTTTGAGATTTATCTGTTTCTTGGTTTGGAACTTCTGCATACGTTGTCCCCCTTTTCTGCAGGGCACAGAAAAGTATAACCTGCCCCCACTAAGTCAATTGCATAAATCATCTCTCAGAGTAAGTCCACAGGGATTTCTTCTGCCTTGGATCCTGATCAGCAAGTTACAGAGTTGGGCTGGTATAATCAGTCTCATGCAGCATACAAGCCATTGGATACATTCTTTCACACTGTTTTAAAATCACGGTGCGTCACCTGCGGTCAGGAGTTTGAGACCAGCCTGGCCAACACGGTGAAACCCCTTCTCTAGTAAAAATACAAAAATTAGGTGGGGATGGTGGTATGCACGTGTAATCTCAGCTACTCGGGAGACTGAGGCAGGAGAATCCCTTGAACCCAGGAGGCAGAGGTTGCAGTGAGTAGAGGTTCCAGTGAGCGGAGATTGCGCCACTTCACTCCAGCCTGGGTGAAAGAGCGAAACTCCATCTAAAAAATAAATAAATAAATAAATAAAAATAAAATAACGATGCTTTGTAGAAAATGGTTCTTGTTTCCTTTGATTCCAGATGAAGTTTTATGCCATGGTTATAAAGCTGTGGGAAGTGGGTACCTTTAACAGAGATGTTTCCGAAACCTTAAATTTCAAGGAACAAGGGGGTTCTTAAGGTTTTGTAGGGTGGGAGCAAAGTGAGGGGAAAACATCGCAGTGCATATGGAGGCACATTATCTAGGACCACGTTAGACACAGCTGAAATGCAGGTATGTGACTGGATATGCAACATACATTCCATAACAAATGGAAATTGTATTTTTGAAACACTGAAAGGCATAAGTGAATTACTCTTTTGGCTTTAACTCCATGGGCTGCGTCCTATTCTCGGCGGAGCTGTACACTTAGTGCTGAATAAGGCAAAAGGTAGGGAAGCCCTCTTGGCTGGCAGCCTTAGAATTAAGTGAGGATTGTTTTTGTCCCTCTAGAGATGGAAAGAGGAGTCTCTGAATGGCAACTCTTTATGTACAAAACCAAACCAGGGTGCTGTAATTTTATAAATTCTCAGGGTTTTCAAGCCCTTAAAGAGGCGTCAAAGGCAACATTATTCTGTAAGCGTGCAATCATGGCTAGAATTTGTAATTTTATTTTATTTTTCACTCTATGTTTCATTTTACTTTATGTTTTAAAATGCTGCTGGAGATCTCAGACTTCATCGTTTTGCTAGTGACTGATCCTTTTCCCTTGGACTTTGAAGGTGAGAAGGGCAGGAGGTGCTGACTAACTAGATTCAACAGGGTGGGTCCTGAAGGCCGCATGAGAGGCTGGGGCTTGAGCTCCTTGGCCTGCAGCACAGCCTTTGCTCTGCTGGTTATTGCTGCCTAGTTCTGCCCTGAAGAGAGATCCATGTCAATTCAGAACAAATTGTAAAAATTAAATCTTGCTTAATAAAGGTTTCCATTTGGTATATTAGGGAGGTTGTGAAGGAATATTTGTGTACCTATATTTTATTTCCTTTATGTACCACTATAGAAAACTTTTTCCCCTTGGTTAAGAAGTTGTTCCCTCCTGATATGTGTGTATGTTGTCACATGTACACTCAGAGTGGAAGTACCTGTTCATTCAGCCCGGGAGCTCTGCCATTGAGATGTAGAGCGGTGAGTCCACAATTCCTTTCACCTGAATTGTGTTTTATGCTGCTCAAAAGTTAGTGAGGTTCAAAGGTACCCTAATTAGAGACTTTTTAATGTATTATTATAATAACTTCCTCTACAGAAAATAAATAGAAATCAAAAGTTTTTTTCCCCCCAGTGGTGATGTGAACATTTACCTAAAGGTAACTAGACATTGATAAGCAATCTGTCAATTCTATCTTAAAACTAAAGAGAAACCATTTTTAAACCACCTTTTTGAGGTCTCATTGCCATATGGAAAGCTGCACATATTTAATATCTATATCTATGGGTTTGAAGATGGATACATGCCTGTGAAACCATCACCCATCAAGGTCCTAGACATCCATCACCTCCCAAATTTTCCTCCTGTTCCCTTTATTATGATTATTGTTTTCTGAGGCTTTTCTGTTGTTTTTTGTCGTAAGAAAACTTAACCTAAGATCTATCCTCTTAAGACATTCTAAGTATACAATATAGTGTTATTAGCTATAGACACCATAGTAGATCACCAGAGCTTATTCATCTTATGTCACTAAAACTTTGTACCCTTTAACCATTCATTCCCCATTTCTTCCCGCTCCTGAAGCTGGTGTTAGTTACCCTTGTACTCTCTGCTTCTGTGAGTTAGTTAGATTCCACATACAATTGAGATTGTATAGCATTTGTCTTTCTGTGTCTGGCTTAGTTTACTTAATATAGTGCCCTAAAGGTCCATCCATGTTGTAGCAAATGGAAGAATTTTCTTTTCTTATAAGGCTGAATATTATTTCATAATTTGTATATATCACATTTCCTTTATCCATTCTTAGTTTGCAGGCATTTAGTTTGCTTTCATATAGGCTATTGTGATTAATGCTGCAGTGAACATGGGAGTAGATAATGATTTTATTTCCTTTCGATATATACACAGAAGTGGAATTGCTGGATCATATGGTGGCTGTATTTTTCGTTTTTAAAGGAATTTCCATTGGTGTTTTGTTTTGTTTTGTTTTTTTTAGATGAGGTTTCACTCTTGTTGACCACGCTGGAGTGCAATGGCGTGACCTTGACTCACTGCAACCTCCACCTCCTGGGTTTAAGTGATTCTCCTGCTTTAACCTCCAAAGCTGGGATTACAGGCATGTGCCACCACGCCTGGCTAATGTTTGTAATTTTAGTAGAGAAGGGGTTTCACCATGTTGGTCAGGCTGGTCTCGAACTCCTAACCTCAGGTGATCCGGGATTACAGGCATGAGTGTGCATGTAATGCACATGTAAGGCATGAGAGTGCAACAAAATTGAGAGCCCAGAAATAAATCCATACATTTATGGTCAACTAAGTCCATTGGTCTACAGGCACCGTACCTGGCCACCATATTGCTTTTTATAATGGCTGTTCCAGTTTACATTCCCACATGCTGTGTGCAAGGGTTCCCTTTTCCCCACATTCTTGGCAACACTTGTTATCTTTTTTTTAATAGTCATTCTAACAGATGTAAGGTAATATCTCATTGTGGTTTAAATTTGCATTTCATGATCAGTGATATTGAGCATCTTTTCATATATCTGTTGCCATTTGTATGTCTTCTTTTGAGAAATGCCTATTATGGTCCTTTGCTCAGTTTTTCAATTGGGTTATTTGGCTTTTTGCCATTCACTTTAATGAATTATTTGTATGTTTTGGATATTAACCCTTATCAGATAAATGGTTCATGGATGTATTCTCCCATTTTGTGAGCTACCTTTTCGTTTTGTTGATTGTTTCCCTTGCTCTGCAGAAGCTTCTTAGTTTGATGTAGTTCGACTTGCTTATTTTAGCTTTTTCTTGGTATGTGCTTTCAGTGTCATATCTGAAAACTTATTGCCAAGACCAATACTAAGGAGCTATTTCCTCTGTATTTTCTTCTAGGAGTTTTATGGTTTCAGCTCTTAGGTTGAAGGCTTTAATCTATTTTGAGTTGACTTTTGTATATGGCATAAGGGTGCAATTTTATTCTTTTGCATGTGGTTATCCAGTTTTCCTAATACCATTTGAAAAGACTATCCTTTGCCCATTGCATCTTCTTGGAGCTCTTGTTGAAAATTAGTTGACCATATATGTATGGATTTATTTCTGGGCTGTCAATTTTGTTCCATTGGTCTAAGTGTGTGTCTTTACGTCAGTGTCATATTACTTTGATTACCTCGTGATATAATTTAAAATCAGTAAGTCAAATTCCTCCAGCTTTCTTAGTCATGTTCAAGATGGCCTTGGCTATTTGAAATATTTTGTGGTTCCATGTGAATCTTGGAATTGTGTTTTCTAACTTCTGTGAAAAATGTCACTGGAATTTTAAATAGGGATCGCATTGAATTAGTAGATCACTTCAGATAGTATGAATATTTTAACAACATTGATTCTTTCATTCCGTAAACATGAGATACCTTTTTATTTATATGCAGATACCTTTCTTTTATAAATGTGTTACATTTTCAGTGTACGAATCTTTCACCTCTTTGGTTAAATTTATTCTCAAATATTTTATTCCTTTTGATGCTATTTTAAATGGAATTGTTTTCTTAATTTCTTTATTTGATAGTTCATTTTTGGTGTATAGAAATGAAATTGATTTTGCCTGTTGATTTTGTATCCTGAAACTTTACTGGAGTCATTTATTAGTTTTAACAGTTTGTGTGTGTGTGTGTGTGTGTGTGTGTGTGTGTGTGTGTAGTCTTTAGGCCTTTCTATGTATAATATTATGTCTGCAAACAGAGACAATTTAACTCCTTCCTTTCTGACTTGAATGACTTTCATTGCTTTCTCTTACCTAGTTGTTCTTGTGCTGGGACTTCTAGGACTAGGTTGAATATAAGCAGTGAGGATGGACATCATTGTCTTGTTCTTGATTTTAGAGAAAAAGTTTTCAACTTTTCATTCTTGAGTATGATGTTACCTATGGGCTTGTCATACATGGCCTTTATTGTGTTGGGATATATTCATTCTATACCTAATTTGTGAGAGTTTTTTATTATGAGAGGATGTTACATTTTGTTAAATGCTTTTCTGCATCTATTGAGATGACTATATAATTTTTATCCCTCATTGTATTAGTGTGATCTGTGTGATCTGTCACATTTATTTATTTGTATATGTTGAACCATCCTTGCATCTCAAAGACAGGCTCTCCTTGGTCATGGTGAATGATCTTTTAAATGTACCGTGGAATTCTGTTTGCTAGTATTTTGTTGAGGATTTTTGCATCTATGTTCATAAACGATATTGGTCATTTTTTCTTATAGTGTGCTTGCCTGGCTTTTGCATCAGGGTAATCCTACCCTTGTAGAATGAGTTTGGAAGCGTTCCCTTTTCAAATTTTTGGAGGAATTTGAAAGGCACTGGTGTTAATTCTTATTGAAATGTTGGTAGAATTTACCAGTGAAGCCATCTGGTCCTGGACTTTTGTTGCTTGGGAGACTTTTGATTACTGATTCAGTTGCCTTACTCACTATTTTTTTGTTCAGATTTTCTATTTCTTCATGGTTTAGTCTTGGTAGATTGTATATTTCTAGGAATTTATCCATTTCTTCTGAGTTATTTAATTTGTTGCTGTCTAATTGTTCATAGTAGTCTCTTAAAATCCTTTGTACTTCTGTGGTATCAGTTGTAATCTCGCTTCTTTCATGTCTGATTTTATTTATTTGAGTCTTCTCTCTTTTTCCTTAGTCCAACTAAAGATTTGCCAATTTTATCTTCTCAAAAAACCAACTCTTAGTTTGTGATTTTTCTATTGGTTTTCTAGTCTCTATTTTACTTCTGTATGCTCTGATCTTTATTATTTTCCTCTGTTAAATTTGGGCTTTGTTTGTTTCTCTTTTTCTAGTTCCTTCAGACATAAAATTTGATTGTTTCTCTGAAATCTTTCTTTTTTCTTAATGTAGGCATTTATTGCTACAAACTTCCTTTTTATACCTGCTTTTGTTGCATCCCATAAGTTTTGATGTTTTGTTTCCATTTTTGTTTGTTTTGAGATACTTTTCTGATTTCCCTTTTAATTTCTTTTTTTGACTCATTTGTTATTCAGGAGTGTATTGCTTAATTTCTACCTAGTTATAAACGTTCCAATTTTTCTTCTGTGATTGATTTCTACTTTTATACCATTGTGGTAAAAAAAGGTCTGATATGATTTCAATACTCTTAAATTGGTTAAGATTTGTTTTGTTGCTTGACATGTGATTTATTCTGGATAATGCTCCATATGTGTTTGAGAAGAATGTGTATTCCGCTGCTGTTGGAGGGAATGTTCTGTGTATGTCTATAAGGTCCATTTGGTCTATAGCATTCTTTGAGTCATTGCTTATTAAAAAGCTGTTTCTTAACTTGATTTTCTGTCTAGATGATCTATTCATTATTGAAAGTGAATACTAAAGTTCCTTACTGTTACTGTATTGCTATTGATTTTTTCATTCAGTTCTGTTAGTATTTGCTTTCTGTATTTAGGTGCTCTAATGTTGGGTGTGTATATGTTTATAATTGTTATATCCTTTTGATGAATTTGTCCCTTTATCATTATATTATGAATTTATTTGTCTTGTGTGACAATTTTGACTTAAAGTTTTTTTTTCTTTTTTTGAGGTAAGTATACCCACTTATGTTCTCTTTGGGTTACAATTTGTGTGTAGTATCTTTTTCCATCTTTCAGTTTCTGCCTATGGGTGTCTTTAAATCTAAAGTGAGCCTATTGTAGGCGACATATAGTTGCCTCTTTAAAAAAAATCCACTCAATTTCTCTCTATCATTTGATTTGAGAATTTAATCTATTTATATTTAAAGTAATATTGATAGATAAGAACTGACTAGTGCCATTTTTGTTGATTGTTTTCTAGTTGTTTTATAAATCTTTTGTTTCTTCTCTTCCTTTGTGATTTGACTAGATTTTTGAAGTAGTATGTTTTATTTATTTTTTCTGTATCTGTTATAGGTTTTTGATATGTCATTAACATGAAGCTTAACATAAAGCATTATATCTATACCAGTCTATTTTAAACAGATAACAATTTAATTTTAATTGCATATGAAAATTCTACACTTTTACTCCTCCCTTGCACACATTTTATGTTATTACCATCACAATTTACATCTTTTTATATTATGTATCTGTTAAAAATTATTGTAGGTATAGTTATTTTAATACCTTTGTCTTATAACTTTTATACTACTGCTAAAAGTTATTTATACACCACCATTATAGTATTAGAATATTTTGAATTTGTGTATATACTCACCTTTATCAGTGAGTTTTGTTCCTTCATATGTTTTCATGTTACTAATTAGTGTCTTTTTGTTTCAATTTGAAAAACTCCTGTTAGTGTTTTTTGCAAGGTAGACTTAGTGATGAACTCCTACAGCTTTTGTTTTTCTGAGAAGGTCTTTATTTCTTCTCCTTTTTTTTTTTTTTTTTTTTTTTTTTTGCTTGTTTTTGAGACAGAGTCTTACTCTGTCATGCAGGGTGGAGTGCAGTGGCACTATCATGGCTCACTGCAGCCTCAACATTCCAGCCTCACGTAATTCTCCCATCTCAGCCTCCCAAGTAGCTGGGACTACAGGCATGCACTACAATGTCTGACAAATTTTTAAAAATTGTAGAGATGAGGTCTTGCTATATTGCCCAGGTTGGTCTCAAACTTCTGGGATGAAGCTCTTATTCTGCCTTAGCCTCCCAAAGTGTTGGGATTACAGGTGTGAGCCACTTTCCATGACCTCTCCTTCATTTTTGAAGAACAGGTTTTCTGGACATAGTATTCTTGGTTAGCAGTTTTTTCATTCAGCACTTTGAATGTACATGTTGACTTTGAACAACATGGGTTTGAACTATGTGGGTTCCCTTATATGCAGATTTCCTTCTACCTCTTTCATCCCTGAGATAGCAAGACCAACCTTTTTATTTCTTCCTCCTCAGGATACTCAGCATAAAGATGACAGGGATGAATGCTTTTATAATGACCCACTTCTACTTAATAAATAGTAAATATATTTTCTCTTTGTTATGATTTTCTTAATAACATTTTCTTTGCACTAGTTTATCATAAGAAAACAGTGTATAATGCATATGATATATGTAATATGTATTAAATGACTGTAATGTCATTGGTTAACACTTTAGGTCAATAGTAGGCTACTAGTAATTAAGTTTTGGGAGAATCAACAGTTATGCATGAATTTTTGACTGTGCAGGGGGTTAGTGCTCCTAACCCCCTTGTTGTTTGAAGGCCAACTGTATTATCCAACTAATCTGCAACGTTTCTGCTGAGAAAATGTACTGATAGTCTCATGGAGGTTCCCTTGTATGTGCCAATTTGTTTTTCTCTTGCTACTTTCAAAATTCCTTCTGCATTTGACTTTTGGCAATTCGATTATATAGCATGTCTAACTGAAGACCTTTCATGCTCAACCTATTTGAAGTTTTCTGTGCTTCATGGATCTGGATATTCATTTTCTACATTTGGGAAATTCTCTGCCATTATTTCTATAAATAAGCTTTCTATACTTTTCTTACTCATGTCTCCTTCTGGAACTCCCATAATTTGTATATTGGTTTGGTCAGTTGTGTCCCATGTATCCCATAGGTTTTCTTTTTTGTTTTCTTTTTGTTTTTCTGACTGGATAATTTTGAATGATCTGTCTTTGAGTTCATTGAATCTTTCTTCTGATTGATTGAGACTGCTGTTCAAATTCTTTACTGCATTGTTTAGTTCAGACATTATATTCTTTAGCTATAGAATTTCTGTTCATGTACTATTTTCCTGAATTCATTTAGTTTTCTATGTGTTCTTTTGTAGCTCACTAAGCTTCTTTAAAATGATGATTTTGAATTATTTGTCAGGAATTTCACAGATATCCATTTCTTTAGTATTAGCCATTGGAGCTCTATTTTGCTCCCTTGGTGGTGACATATTTTCTTGATTCTCTGAAGACTTATACTGCTATCTTTGCATTTGAAGAAGCAGTCACCTTCTCCAGTCTTTACTGACTGGCTTCATGAGAGAAAGATCTTCACCAGTGGGCCTAGCTACTGATTCTGGGGGTCTCTAAAGCTTTTCTATATATGAGCCTATTCCACTTTTCTTGTTCATTCTTATGGGGGAATGTTAAGATTGTGTTCCTTCTCTCATTCCCACAAAGCCAGGCCTCACAAAGTTGTGAGTCTGCTATTTATTTTCTCTAGGGCAGTACACTAAAGTGTTCTTCAAGGAACAAAACTGAGTTCCTTCCCCCAAACCAGCAGATTTGAGCTGGCTGCTAAGAGCCACACCTCTGTTGATACCCAGCGTGCTGTCTGTGGGAGCTTACATGGGGTGTTCACAGAACACGTGGGGTGCTGTGCGCAGGGGACTGCCACTTTGTGGAGTCCATGAGCTGGTTAGCAGGATCTGTGGCCAGCTGTTGAGAAATGTGCCAGTTGCTGTTTGCTGCTCCCTGCCACCTTGTTTCTAGTTGCCCCCAGATGATTCAGCCATGTCAGTTCCCTCTGTGTTCTGGGTGGAATGAGACAGAAATGAGCATGCTGGGTGCATCCTGCAAGATTTGGGAAGTCAGCTGCTCACTTTGCCCTCATTTTCCGCTGTGGGAGATATTGTGGGCTGAGGAAGTCTCTTGCAGCACCAGGCCATGCTGAGTGATAGGGGTAAAGTGAAACTACTCTTCTGACCCTTTTTAATCCTTTCACTTATCTCAAATTTTTTCTTCCACTGGGGTGCTAGAGCCTCTCAGCTAGGTACTGGGACTTTCCAAAGGCATTCTTGTTCATGGATGGTTGCTGAAATCAGTGCTTCTGTAGGGCCATAAGGGCTGGATCCTCCCATGCTGCCATTTTACTAACATTACCAACAATTTCTTAATTATTAAAAGAACATGTCACAGAGCAGAGTTTGGAAATTTTTAAGTGGCAAAACTCCATTTTAAAATCCAGTACCACATGTTCTCCCTCATGAGTGGGAATTGAACAATGAGAATGCTTGGACACAGGGCAGGGAACATCACACACCAGGGCCTGTCGTGGGTTGGGGGGAGGGGGGAGGGATAGCATTAGGAGAAATACCTAATGTAAATGACGAGTTAATGGGTGCAGCACACCAACATGGCACATTTATACATATGTAACAAACCTGCACATTGTGCACACATGCTCTGGAACTTAAAGTATAATTTTTAAAAAGAAAACAATAAAATAAAATAAATATGGATATTTGCAATTGAATGTGTCCACCCCAAGATCATGTGTTGAAGCCCTACCTCCAGTGTGATGGTAACTGGAGATGAGGCCTTTGGAGAGTAATTAGGTTAAGATGATGTCATGAGGGTGGGTCTCCCATGATGGCCTTATACTGTCCCTATAGGAAGAGGAAGAGAGACCAGAGCTGTCTGTCTCTTTCTGCCATCTGAGGACACAGTGAGAAGGCAGTCTGTGTCTTCACAAGCCACAAAGGAAGTCTTCGCTGGAACCCAACCATGCTGGCATCCTGTCCAGAAACTGGGTAGCTTGAATAAAAAAAGTTTATTTTCTCACTGTTTGGAGGCTAGAAATCCCAGATTGAGAGGATATGAGGGTTGGTGTTGGTGATTCCTCTATTTCTGGCAGATAGATGACCAGCTCCTTGCTGTGTTCTCACATGACCTCTGTTCTGTGAGTGTGTGGGAGAGCGATCTCTGGTCTTTCTCTTCCTGTAAGGACACCAATCCTATCCAATTAGAGCTTCACCCTATGACCTCAGTTAACCTTCATTCCCTCCCTAAAGACCCCATCTCTAAATATAGTCACATTGGGAGTGAGGGCTTCATACGAACTTTGTGAAGACCAAATTCAGTCCATAACGGGGTAATCAAATATTTAATTCATAGAATTGATGTGACGTTTACATGGTTAATACTTAAGAAATGCTTGAAACAGTGCCTTGTAGAGGATAAGTGCTTAATAATTGTTAGCTGTTTTTATTATTAGAAAATCATGGCTCTATAAAAAAAACTATTATCCATATTGATAGTGCCCAAACTTTGGAAAGAGGGATAATTTTGTGTGGTTTTACTCAGCACTGTCTTGGCAGACAGAGGTCCAAGTTAGTCCCTTATATTCTGCAGCCTGAGCCTTAACACCCCTGGGACCCTCAGGGAAGTGGAGGCCAGTGGAGCTGCTCCACACCTTGATAGCTGAGTGTGCAATTCTCTGCCTGTCAGTTTTCACTCTTCTAACCAAGGATGTCTGCTGAACATGACGAGGAGGTGAGTTTCATGTTTGGCTTGTCCCAGTCCAGATCTGCAATTTCAGTTTTGGCAGAACAAGGCTGGCTGGTCTAAGCTGGGAGTAAAAACTTCGTGCACCAGTTTGGGGGCAGAAACTGGGTTCCATTGATCTCTGCAGTCTGGGTGACCATCTCAATGCCTAGGAAAGCAGAGAGAGTGTCAATAAGTGTTTGTTGAATGAATATATGGTGAGTGAATGGTGGTTGAATAGCGCCTTCCTTTTAAAGATTGGTGAGATACAAAGGTGTGTCTGTAGCCTCTTTTCTCTCAAAAAGGAAAAGTAAGAAAAGAAAGAAAGCAGAAAGACAAAAAAGAAAAAGAAAGAAAAGAAGAAGAAAGAAGGAAGGCAAGAAGAAAGGAAAGAGGGAAGAAGGGAGAAAAGGAGGAGGGGGAAAGGAGGAAGGGAGGGAGGAACACAACTGTCTTAGAATTTGCCACTCTGGAACCTGGCTGTCATGGGCTTACACTTGCCTCACTTATCATGTATGTCACCCAATTCATTATTTTCTACTTTGACACCCACTCTTGTGTGCCCCCTGGGCTGTGCTGAGACTGGCTCCACCCAGATCTTTTTGACAAGGAAGACTGCCTGACTCCAACTGATAGATGTGAGAATATACAATGTAGAAAATTAATTAGCCAAGACAGGAAAAAAAAAAAAAAAATGGAGAAGGAAAAGCTTCTTTGCTGTTTCCATCAGCATCCTTTCATTCCTCTTTCCTTATGCTTCTCTTGGACTTTTTCTAATTGTAGAACGCTTGGTGCAGAAGAAAACAGCAGTCAGAAGAGTCGACAGAAGAGTGAAGCTGGGTGCTAGTCAGGCCTGGTGATTTATGTGCCCATCTGCACGGGTTTGAGTCTCTATTCAGGCACATGGTGAATTGAGGCCAGGTGGCCAAGGCCCTAGGGCAAATTGGGCAGGTAGACTTAAAGCACAGACAGGAACTAGCAGAAATTTACATATGTGCATGACTTTGAGAAACTTCCTTGGAGGCGGGGTAGAAAGAGTGCATTCTAGAAAGCGAGGGACTCGGGTTCAAGACTAATGCTCTTTTTGTGGCCTTTGCATGTAACATGATTTCTCAGTTTTCTCACCTGAGATAAAAATGTTGATCATCTCCAAGGACCCTTGCAGCCCCTATGCTCCATAATTATGCCATGCAATTTTACCCTTCCCCTGAAGGCACTTCACCATCCCCAGCAGCCGCGGATGACAGGCAGGTTGCTAAGCCCCCAGCTTCAGCCTTCCTGAGGCTGCAAAGGACCTTGTAGACAGCCCAGGCAATGAAATGCTGCTCCCCCAGATAATGCAAGTTAGCAAAAAAATCAGGGGAACAAAAACCTATATTGTATGCTAAGGGGCTGAGGTAGCTAAAACTAAGAAAGTGGCCTTGAAGAATTGGAAATGGAAGCCCCAAGATGATGGGAGTGAGGACCATTCGGGTTCTGTTCCCCATAACAGAGCTCATCCCTCCACACAGTGTATGTGGGGGTGTTCAGATACCCCCGGCAGGGTCAGACCTCCTAGATTATTACTGGCCAGGACCAGAATTTAGACAAGTTGTTGGAACACAGAAAAGCAATTTGGTACTGAAGGGTATTAAAATTACCAGTAGCTTTTAAAAATTGCTGCCCAAAATGAATAATAATAACATTTTGGCCATTTGGTCATAAATAGAGCAGTTCAATAGCACAAGAAATCACGCCGACAGTGCAGGGAGACATAAATGCTCTGAATTATGTATTAATATGTCATGTGAGAAGAAGAAGTGCTAAAGAAATAGTGTAAGAAAAATAAATAAAGCCACATTAAAAGTGAACACGTCCCATTTGGTCAGTTATGTCAAACGTAAAATAACAAAAAGCCCCGTTTGGAAGTTAACAACATTTTTAATTTCACTGCTGCCTTGTCCATTATAAACTGTACTGAGGTGTGAATCGACCCTGGGCTGAAACATTGATTTTTATGTCTACATTGAATATAAATAGATTTTTAAAGAATGTGTAAGGTAGGACATGTATAAAAATATTAAATCGGAACTGACAGTCTTCTTACTATCATTACTTCCTTTAAGAAAGACCACAATTTTACTGGGACCTCTGATCAGCTGGTGCTTGGAGGACCTGACTCCAGGCTCTGATCTAGAATGGACTGTTCTGAATATGCCTAACTTGGGCCTTACTTTTCTTGTCTGTGAGGTTAGTATTAGGTATATTTTCTTATTTATTTATTATTATTAACAGTAGCAACAACACAATTACAGTTCCTGTAAAGATGTGCATTTATTGAAGTAAATACCCCCATATATTCAGAGACAAAGTCCAAAATACTAGGCTATGGCTCCACATTTTCTGGAAATGTAGAGCCTGCTTTTTATAACATTGTCTTGAAGAACCACACAAATCTCATACACTTAACTTTGCTGTTTGCTTGTGCCTTCGGGTAAATCACTAACATTTTCTGTTTTGTATTTCAAGGAGAAAATAAATGTCACATGAATAGGAAGAATGCCACATTCTGAAATACAGAGTTCAGTTGCTGTGGGGATGAGGATAAGGGGATTAAGGACCAGGGGATATGTAGATGAGGGTCTTCATTGTTCCTTAACCTTGGGTTCCTCTTCCCCACACCCAATCCCTGTTTTTCTTCCCATCTCAGCCAAACTCTGATGTGCAGAGCTAGGGGG
Source organism: Macaca nemestrina (assembly GCF_043159975.1). Taxonomy (NCBI): domain Eukaryota; kingdom Metazoa; phylum Chordata; class Mammalia; order Primates; family Cercopithecidae; genus Macaca; species Macaca nemestrina. The sequence continues at coordinate 7,811,948 of NC_092129.1, read as the reverse complement.
AAGAAGGAGGGTTTGGCTGATAAGGCCCGTAAGTAACGTACACCTCTGCCTTTGTCTGTATTATATTGGGGTGACATCCCATCTCCATGTATTGACGGCTTAGATTTTATTATAGATTTCTTTTACACTGGAAGCTTGAGTACTACTCTGGGAAGTTGCCGGTATTGAATATACCACCTTATACTACAGTTATGCTAAGCTTTTCTATTCTATCTGCAGGATACTATAATAATAATGATGGTGAAAGTTGTAAATGCCATTCACATTTCTGTGAACCTCTATCGTTTACCACGCACATCCACAGGCATCATTATCTTATTTTGATTGGGAAACTTACAAGACTCCAGTGAGGTTGTTGAGGCAGGTGTGCTTGAGGAGATTCTTTGTAGCTGATGTTTACACTTCCACTTAAAAAATAAGCAAACAGGCCAGGTGCGGTGGCTCACACCTGTAATCCTAGCACTTTGAGAGCCTGAGGTGGGCGTATCACCTGAGGTCAGGCATTCGAGACCAGCCTGGTCAACATGATGAAACCCCATCTCTACTAAAAATACAAAAAATTAGCCAGGCATGGTGGCAGGCACCTGTAATTCCAGCTACTTGGAAGGCTGAGGCAGGAGAAACGCTTGAACTTGCAAGGCAGAGGTTGCAGTGAGTCGAGATCATGCCACCACACTCCAGCCTGGGCAACAAGAGTGAAACTCCATCTCAAATTAAAAAAAAAAAAATAATAATAATAATAATAATAAAGCAAACAGTTGGTATTTACCCCGTGTTATTTTGTAGTTATATCAAGGTTAGTAATTTCCATTTCAGTTTGTTACAGAGGCATTGATGGACTTCATTTAGACTTTGAATTCTCATTACCACATATAATTACTCACATTCAAGTTAGCTGCATATGGAATAAGGACAAGTGGTTAATCTGAATGGCCAACCCCCGATGGACAAGCTGCGTCTCTTTCCTACTCGATATTCTCAAGGACTAATGATGATGAGTAGAAAGTATACGAGCTTCACAGGATTGGTTTCAATGCCTAGTTTACTTACTCAAATCCTTGCAATCCACTAGTACATCAGAACAGGTGACAGTCAACTCAACCTTTGATCTAGATGGGAATAATAAAAAATACATACATTTTAGTTTTTGTTTAAAATCAAGACCCAGAAATACTTGTTGTGGGAGGTAGCAACAGGGCTGTTGAAGGAACATTAGAATTGGAAGAGGGATATTTAAGTTTTCATATCCTGTGTTAGCTTTGAGGCACTGGATAGGTCACCTGACCTCTGTAGTAGTCAGTTTTCTTCTCTGTGAAATAGGACAATAATAATTGTCCTAGTTATGAAAACCTTTGTGGTCATAGGTGACAGGATCAAATGAGAAAACACATGTGAAATCCTTCTGTAAAGTAGGGCACCTGAAAGAAGTGTTAATTGCTATTGCTAAGGCCACACCAGGGCTGAAGGTAAGAAATATATCAACAAGAGATGCAAACAGGGAAATGAAGTGAGCTCCCTAATGATCTGATATGACAAACACATTGCTTTCATTACCTTTATTTACATTTGACTCATGTGACTGTTATTAATCCAGCCCTCCTATTACCTGGCTGATATGGTTTGGCTGTGTCCCCACCCAAACCTCATCTTGAATTCTCATGTGTTGTGGGAGGGACCCAGTGGGAGGTAACTGAATCATGGGGGCAGGTCTTTCCCTTGCTGTTCTCATGATAGTGAATAAGTCTCACAGTATCTGATGGTTCCATAAGGGGGAGTTTCCCTGCACAAACTCTTTTTGCCTGCTGCCATCCATGTAAGACGTGACTTGCTCCTCCTTGCCTTCCACCATGATTGTGACGTCTCCCCAGCCATGTGGAACTGTAAGTCCATTAAACTTCTTTCCTTTGTAAATTGCCCAGCCTTGGGTATGTCTTTATCAGCAGTTTGAAAACAGACTAATACACTGGCCAAATCCCTTTTCTCCCTTTTGTGAAACACTGAATGCAAAGCTTTATATTCTTATAAATATAGTTAAATAAATATATCTTATAAACAAATACACCCACACACATTTACCATGGCAACTGATTCAATGAATATCACTATTTATCGATATGTTCATATTGCTGGGGTCTTAGGACAAATTCTGAACCACTTGTCATGTTTGCCGCTATTTTAACCAACAGGATAAATAGATAAATAGTTGAATTGTTCTTGGAAGTATTTTCCTTGGATGAAATGTTATTACCTAGATAGTGCAAAGCCTCCGTGGATTCTTTCAGGCTTTTTTATTTATTTTATAATGCCACTGCTACTGCCATAACAGGTGTGTTTGTGAAATAGTAAAATCGCAGTTAGACAAGCAGATTAAGTGGATAACTGTCTTAGTGTGGCCTCCAAACTATAGAGAATGCTGCAACATCCAACACACCCAAGCAAAATCCAAATTTGTCAAGATGGAGGAAAATGGTAGCAATTGCTTCAAACGCTCATTTATTTTTGTATCAAATGTAATGTTGAGTGTTTTGCCCAAGATAAAGAAAACATCAGTACTAATGACTGACGTTAATTATTCTGTCATCTCTTTGATGCTCCCCTACAAGAGGGAGAAGTGCAAAATAAAATTTGTTTAGTTGTAACAAAAAAGCAAGTGCTTCATCTGAAAAGTTTTATTTACCCAAGAAATATCCTGAAAGTTTCATTTAGCTGACTAAAGAGAAAATGTAGTAAATAACTAAAGGAAAATTACTAAGAAATGCTTAAAGAAGGCTTAGGTTAGCTGCTTGGGGACTAGCAAAATAGCAATTAAGTTTATAGAATGAAGGGATTAAAAGTAACGTGAATGAAAAGTAGAAGGAAATGAACTCCGTTCTAATCTCTAAAACTGGCTTAAATAAAATGCTCATTATAGGGTGGGTTTATGAGGCACACCAGAAGTTGCAGGGATTAGGATGCATGGATTTAAAAGCTAGGAATCTACTTTTGACTACGCCGACAAAATGCTATGAGTGGGTTCCTTTCTCGGGTGTCTCTCCAGCCTGTGCAGCAGGAATTCTACTTGAAACCAGGTTACTTTCCAGTTTTGTCATCAGTATTAAGAATTGTTTTCAAGTGCTCCATTTGTGGGTCAAATACCACAAAAATCTACATATAGAGCTTATGTTTATTTTTAGAAATCTCTTTATATTAGAAAATTGTACCAAACAGGATACACAAAAATGATTCCTGAAATACTGACTGCAATTTGGGAATGGAAAGTAAATGAATAACCAAATGTACCTCTAATCTTAACTGGAAGGCATTTCCATAACTGACGCTCCTGGAACCTTCTGTGAGTGATGGGCTTGAGAGCTGAGGGATTTGACTTGAAAAGGCTCTGACACTGAATGATTTATGGCCGTGTTCCTCCCTGAGCCGGGGCCCAGTATCTGCTCTGCACAGAACATGGCCGGGGCTACAGGGAGCCGAAACCTCATTTAGTTATCCAGGAAGCCTAAATGATGCAGCACTTCAAAGATCACTGGGATCTTAATGGGAAGCCGGCGCTCCCCAGAGCAGCAAGTGAGGGGCAGGAGGCCACCAGGGAGGTGTTCTGGACCACGGTTTATCTGCTCCCAGGGTTGGGCGCTGCCTCCCAGAGATGGAACTACCTTGAGTAAGCCTGGAGAAAGGATCCCCTTATCTGGCAAACGCTATTGCTTTCTGTGTGTAGCTATTTTGTCGTCTTGAATATTTCATCACTCTGCAATCATCTTCCCTTTGGTTTGCTAAGCACTCTTATTAGGCAAACCCCTTGGTGCTGAAAGATCTGAAGCTGACTCACCGCTCCGTAAAATCTTCATTTCTGGTATAGAGAGAAATTTCTGCCTTGTGAGAATTTATTGGCTGCATGTGGCATAACTGAAACAACTTCAAAATTGGTGACGATTCTACCACTTTCAGAAATCGGTAATTGAAGAGAGAGTAAAGCAATTAGACCAACAGACGCAATTTGATTCAATCATTTGATCATTGCATCATTGATCATTTGGAATGTGTGTTAAATCCAACACCCTCAGGACCAAGTTCATCTTTGTGCAATCTGTAAGAAGAGGGCTTGCTCAGTGGATAAACCAAGGTTACCTGGGGAATGGTTAAACGCTAAGGGAAGGAAAGGTTTTAAAGTGTTTAGGCAGCAGCCATTCAGGTAGCAGAGCCCATATGAAATTCCGCTTGTGAATACTTTTTAAACTATGTCATGATTATTTTATTACCTAAAAGCTATGAAATAGTTTTTTCTTAAAGTTCAAATTAGTGAAGTTTCACTGAATTAATAATAAAATCTATACCAGTCCTAGGCACACTAGTATTACAAATGTAAATATTTTCTTATGCCATCAAGATCAATTTTAACAAAATGAATGCATATTTGTCTCTTGTTTAGTCTGTTTTATCAAGGCGAGGCACATCAATGGGCTCTTCCTCCTGGTGGTTCGCACGGCTCCTCTTTCTCTTCGACACCCCCACGTCCTGGCCAGGCAGATGGGCATCCCACACGTCCAGTCTCATTCCAAGATGCTGTAGGCCACATGGCAATCTTGCATTCTCCTGGTTCATGTGTTCCAGAAGCCTAGACACTTGGCAAAGACCCTTCAAGCATAGAAAAGTTACATGGGGGAAATGCCCTGAGTCAGGGCTTCCCTTCTTCAGCTGAGATTTTCTTGGACTGAACTGGTGAGATGCAGCTGAAGTGAAGAAAGCCATCATGCTGGGAGGGTCCAGACAGAGGCCCAGGGAAGTGTGAGGAGTTTGGGAGCAACAGAATATCCCTGCCCCCCGACCTGCCACCGGCCCCACATCTGATTCCACAGAAGGAGCAACACTCTGGAGAGGGGACAGAGTGGACGGAGGAGGAGTGGGGAGGCATTGCTGGGAAGCACGTCCCCAGTGTGGCCCAGAAACCAGGCATGAGCCTGGTGCTTAGGGAATCAGAGGAAGCAGAGGGAGCCTTCGGCCCTCAGGGGCAGGAAGATGACAATGAAGAGGGGTCCATGGAGACTCTGATGGATCAATGACTGAAGTCCACATGGGACAATCGGTGGCATGGAAGATGGCCCTTTGGATAAAAGACGTTAAAGATAAAAATCTAGCTCCCCACCCAACCCAGAAATAAAAGCTCTTTGCACTATGCGAGCCCTTGAAATCGGGACACCACATGGGAAGACAGTTGAGGGTTCGTTGATTTGACTAAGCTGTAAAAACTTTAACCGATATTAAGTTGTAGAAACTGTTATGGTTCATACTGAGTGTCAACTTGATTGGATTGAAGGATACAAAGTATTGTTGCTGGGTGTGTCTGTGAGGGTGCTGCCAAAGGAGATTAACATTTGAGTCAGTGGGCTGGGAGAGGTAGACCCACCCTCAATCTGGTGGGCACCATCTAATCAGCTGCCAGTGAATATAAAGCAGGCAGAAAAACGTGAAAAGGAGGGATGGACCTAGCCTAGTCTTTCTCCTGTGCTGGACACTTCCTGCCCTCGAACATCAGACTCCAAGTTCTTCAGCTTTGGGACTCGGACTGGCTCTCCTTGCTCCTCACCTTGCAGACGGCCTATTGTGGGACCTTGTGATCATGTGAGTTAATACTTAATGAACTCATATATATATGTATATATATATACACACACACACATATATACACACACACGTATACACACATATATATATTTCCTATTAGTTTTGTCCCCTAAGAGAACCCTAATACAGAAACATTTTTTGAAAAATTACAGTTCTTTACATCTGAGTTTTATGGATTGAAATACAGAACTGTTAAAGATGCCTACAGTTGAGTGATTTCAAATAGACTACTGTATTTCTCCCTTGATAGGAATTAAATTATGTCCCCACAAGTGATATGTTGGAGTCCTGAGACCCCAGAATGTGGTGAGAATGTGGCTGTATTTGGACAGGTCCTTTGCAGATAGAATCAGGTTACAGTGAAGTCCTAATCAATGACGTGGCTGGGGGGTGCTTCATCCAGTGTGACTGGTGTCCTTATAAAAAACAAGGAAAATTTAGATGATGGGCAAGAGACCTGGAACAGATGCTCCCTCGCAGCCTCAGAAGGAGCCAACCCTGCAGACACCTTGATCTTGAACTTTGAGCTTCCAGAGCTGAGACAGTAAATTTCTGTTGTTCCGGCCGCGCAGTCCATGGTACTTCATCACAGTGATCCAGCAAAGCAGTATTTGCACCCTGTCTTCTGTGTTACCAGGATTCACTGTTTTTCCCTGACTAGGTCACCAAATGAGGACTTACTATTTTTATTTATTCATTCATTTATTTATTTATTTTTGAGATGGAGTCTTGCTCTGTCACCCAGGCTGGAGTGCAGTGGTGCAATCTCGGCTCACTGCAACCTCCGCCTCCCAGGTTTAAGCGATTCTCCTGCCTCAGCCTCTCGAGTAGCTGGGACTACATGGGTGGTGCATGCCGCCACACCAGGCTAATATTTTTGGATTTTTAGTAGAAACGGGGTTTCAATGTGTTGCCCAGGCTGGTCTTAAACTCCTGAGCTCAGGCAATCCACCCACGTTGGCCTCCCAAAGTGCTGGTATTACAGGCATGAGCCACTGTGCCCGGCTGAGAATGTATTGTCTTGTAAATAACTCATTCGTCCACTCTACATTCGCTGGGAGATAGAAGAGTGTCGCGGTCACAGGAATGGCAGAGTGGTTTTGTGGCTCAGGCTCCTTCCCCAATTTTGGGTTTCGCTGAGAGTCACATGGGTGGGTGATCTAAATCCTCCTGGTCCTGGGGGAGGGGTTTGCCTCTGCCATCCTTCAGGTGCAGGGCCACCATACCGCTGCTGTCCTCTAGCCACCTGCAGTCACAGTGCGGGTATCTAGGGTGCCCTCCCCCTCTCGCTTTGACATCAGGAGAGGGGCTGCCTCCAGAGCCTTCGGAGAAGGCCACTCCTACTGCCCAGAGCGGCTGCTTTGTTGTGCCATCAAGTGTTCCCCAAAAGGCAGGGACAATGGCCTTACTCACCTGTGACATTCTGTTCTGGACCAGCACTGTCCAACAGAAACATAATGAGAGACATACATTTAAAATTTTGTACTAACCACATTAAAAAAGCAAAAGAAAATAGGTGAAATTAATTTTAGTAATATATATTACTTAACTCCTTAGATTCAAAACACTATCATTTAAATTCTTATTCAATATCAAGTGTTACTGAAATATTTTCAAGTTCCAGTGTGCGTTTTCTACACACAGCACATCTCAATTCAAATAGCCAGGGTTCAGGTGCTCAGTAGCTGCTAGGATGGAGTAGTAGGCAGCACACAGCCAGTGCATTTCTAGAGCAGGAAGCCACCTCCAAGTCTTCTGTCCTGCATGGGCATGAGTGGCTGCCCGGGGCACAGTCTAAGCAGTGTGCTCTTGTGCCACATGTGCAATTCCCCTCCAGGCCGCACTGGGGCAGGCCCCTGCAGCTCTTTTTCCTTCAGCTGAGGTCTTTCCCCGGGACTCAAGCAAACAGCCTCTGGTAAGTGGGGCTGGGCTCCCCTCCCCTCCCCTCCGCCCTCCCCTCCCCTCCCCCCCACCCTCCCCTCCCCTTCCCCCTCTCCCCTCCCCTCCTCTCTCTCCCCTCCCCTCCTCTCTCCCCTCCGCTCCTCTCCTCTCCTCTCCCTCTGTTGCCCAGGCTAGAGTGCACTAGAAGTGCCACAATCACAGCTTACTGCAGCCTTGACCTCCTGGGCTCCAGCAATCCTCCCACCTCAGCCTCCGCAGTACAGGGATAATACAGGCATCCACTACCACACACAGCTAATTTTTAAATTTTTTGTAGAGATGGGGTCTCCCTATGTTGCCCAGGCTGGTCTCAAACTCCCAGGTTCAAGTGATCCTCTTGTCTCATCCTCCCAAAGTGCTGGGATTACAGGCATGAGCTACTGTGCCTGGCCTCTTTCTATATTTTTTTGAGACAGAGTCTCGCTCTGTCGTCCTGGCTGGAGTGCAGTGGCATGATCTCAGCTTACTGTAACTTCCGCCTCCCAGGTTCAAGTGATTCTCCTGCCTCAGCCCCCTGAGTTGCTGGAATTACAGGCAGCCGCCACCACACCTGGCTAATTTTCATATTTTTAGTAGAGACAGGGTATCACCGTGTTGGCCAGGCTGGTCTCAAACTCCTGACTTCAAGTGATCTGTCTGCCTTGGCCTCCCAAAATGCTGGGATTACAGGCGTGAACCACCGTGCCTGGCCCCTTTCCATTTTTACATGGTCTTATTGTGGCTTCCTAGTGAAGTCACTGATAGCACATTATTCTGTAGCCCTAAAAGTATGGTTTCCTGGTGAACTGATTTCCATTTTGTTTGAATAACAGCAGTCTGACTGCCTATTACTTGAAAGAATCAATGAGGAGCAGGAATCTCTGATAAGGTGAGGCATGGTTTGCTTTGACAGTTCACCGTCTCTTGAGAATATTTGCTGTATCTCTGTATTTTCCACCTACTTGAAGCTTCATTGTGTCTTTCACTCTATCAGTCAGGACAGTTGTGTAAATTCGTCCTTACATGTGATTTCCTCTCTGGGATAACTCAATTATTCTGGCTTCTAGTATTTCATTCCCTATTAATGGGGTTGCTTGAACTTTTTGTGGTGTTTCTTCCTAGTTTATTTCTTTGATTTATTGGCACTCTTTAAGTTCCTGTTTCACACTAAATTCTTCTTTCTGATTCCATCTTACATCCTGTCCTCATAATTTCATTCTCACCAATAAATACTGACATTTGTTAACTACTGAGTCTCCCGAGCTGAGCTATGATTCATTCATCCATTCATCAATCAGACTGCTGGGCCAGATTTGTTTCTTCAGTCCTAGTTTTTTCCATAGGATGGAACTTCTCAATCCTGTTTTTTCTTTTTTCTTTTTCTTTTTTCTTTTTTTTAGACTGAGTTTTAGCTCTATCACCTAGGCAGGAGTGCAGTGGCACGATCTCAGCTCACTACATCACTGCAACGTCAGGCTCTGGGGTTCAAGCAATTCTCGTGCCTCAGCCTCCCAAGTAGCTGTGACTACAGGCATGTACCACCTCGCCTGGCTAATTTTTGTATTTTTTAGTAGAGACGGGGTTTCACCATGTTGGCCAGGCTTGTCTCAAATTCCTGACCTCAAGGGATCTGCCTGCCTCGGCCTCCCAAAGTGCCGGGATTACAGGCGTGAACCACCACACCTGGCTTCAGTCCTGTTTTAGCCTTGAATTCTGGTGCACCGGGGATGACTGGGTCTTGATCGGCTGTGATATGCTGTGCTCATTCTGTGTGGAGAGACCTCAAAGCAGAGAACAGGCGCTTGGAGGTTCTGATTCCTGCATCGCAGGGAACTCTCTTTTCCTCTTTACACATCCAGGGAGCGGAGGGGACATACATGCCCTGCCTGGCATCCGGAATCTGTCCTGGCTCTTCCCTGGAGTCCCGGATGACAGGTTGGCTGGCTTTCTCCTCTCACCGTAGCTGTGGGCTGTGGGCTGTGGGCTGCTTATGCCCGCCTCCTGCAGGGGAGAGGGACACCTTCCTGAGCCACTTTCCCATGTCCCTGAGGCTGCTCCAGGTCAGGAGTTCCTGTGCTCTCCCCTCCATAGGTAGTCAAGGAAGTGACCATGTCCTCGGGTCCAGCCATCTTGGTGACCACACCGTCAACTCCATTAGCTGCAGCCTTGCGTCATAGCCCAGCTCATTCAAGCACAGCTACCTCCAATAGGGAATGTCCCTTGTAGGGAGCAGGTGCTTTTTAATTTTACCTGTCCTCAGGCTGACCCTTTGCTCATTAGAATAGTAAAAAACACACTCCTGGGTGGAGATTTAAGATGCTAATGAGATGTCCAGGTGCCTTGGCTCACGCCTGTAATCCCAGCACTTTGGAAGGCTGAGGTGGGTGGATCACTTGAGGTCAGGAGTTCGAGACCAGCCTGGCCAACATGGTGAAACCCTGTCTCTACTAAAAATACAAAAATTAGCTGGGCAAGGTGGCAGGCGCCTGCAATCCCAGCTGTTCAGGGGGCTGAGGTAGGAGAATCCCTTGAACCCAGGAGGCGGAGGTTGCAGTGAACAGAGATTGCGCCATTGCACTCCAACCTGGGAGTCTCAGGAGTGAGACTCCGTCTCAAGAACAACAAAAAAAAAGAAAATCAAAAGATGCTAATGAGACATGCAACATATGAACAAGCAGGGGCAGCTGCTGTGCGTGTGCAGCCAGAGGACCACCCAGAACATGCTCACCAGTCGCGCTGCTTCCCACCTGCTAGGAAGAATCCTGGAGGACCCCGGTGAAGGGAGCCTCCAGCGTTTGCTGTCTCACCTCTCAATCCACCGCTCCAACTTACCTTTCAGAGTCCTTTCCCTTTTACACTTCGCTATCAGTGTCCTTTCTCTCTTGCATCAAGCCGCCTCCTACCCTTTCTCTACTGCTGTGTGTCTCTGGTTTAAATTCTTTTAAACGAAGAAGACAAGAACCGAGGACTCCCAATCGCCATCGCTAGAATTATTGAAATGGCTGCTTTGGAAAGTTGAATCTTGCCAGCTGTCAGCACCTTCCTGCCATTCCTCCTGGTGTGAGGGGACCAGCGTGCGTTTTTGCAGGGAAGTTACCTTCTTCCAGCCCCTCTTCTTTCCCGTCTGAATCTGGGGGGGAAAGGGGGGCCCGAGAGCCGCACCTCTGCCTGTCCTCTCTCATGGGAAGTCTGGGACCCTCAGACTGAAGAAGGACGTGTAGCTTCCACAGGGGAGCCTTCAGGATGGGGGAGCCTCCAGGATGAGGGGAACCTCCAGAACGGGGAGCCTCCAGAACGGGGAGCCTCCAGGATGGGGGAGGCTCCAGGATAAGGGGAGCTTCCAGGAAGGAGGGAGCCTCCAGGACAGGGGAGCCTTCAGGACGGGGGGAGCCTCCAGGACAGGGGAGCCTTCAGGACAGGGGAGCCTTCAGGAGCGGGGAGTCTTCAGGACGGGGGGAGCCTCCCTGACGGGGGGAGCCTCCAGGATGGGGGGAGCCTCCAGGATGGGGAGAGCCTCCAGGATGGGGGGAGCCTCCAGGACGGGGGGAGCCTCGAGGACGGGGGGAGCCTCCAGGATGGGGGAAGCCTCCCTGACGGGGGAGCCTTCAGGACACGGGGAGCCTTCAGGACGGGGGCCTCGGCGTCGTGGCCGCTTTGGACTTTGGTTAAACACAGTATAAACAGACAGGGCTCCTGACGGATCAGCAGGACGGTCTGAGGCAGCAAAGTCTCCAGCACCTTTGAGCTGTGGCTGCCGGCCACCTCCGCTGCTGTGAATACCAGACAAGTCTCCAGACAGAATCCCAGGCGGGAACATGGGGCAGTTACGTGGCTTTACTCAACCCCATATGCCTTTGCTGTTACGTTTCCAAATACTGAGACCAGGCGAGAGAGCTGCGATCACTTCACTGGAAAATGTAAAACAGTAAGACAAAGTAAAATTGGTTCCAATTCTAAAAAAAAATTCATAGGGCTCTTAATACTAATTTATTCTAAAAAATACACCCCCTGGTTTCCTTTCCAGGTGATGGCTATCTGTGAGCGAGAGGGGCAGGGGCCTGGGTGAGGAGCTGGGGAGGGGTCTGGAGGAGCCACCGGAGGTGTGGGCCAGACCCCCAGAGCAGGGAGGCCACGGGAGGACCTCAGCGCCGCTCTAAGAGCAATGGGAAGTGTCGCAGTTGAAAGAGGGCTTATTCGGTTAAAAATGACGGGAGTGAAATGGAAAAAAAAAAATGTCTTTTAGGAAATGGGTGGGTGCAAGAACACCCCACCCAGAACTGGGCTTCAAAGCAAAATATGGTACTGGAGGCCTGGCAAGTCTGGTTAATTCTGGTATCCGAATACTTGTACAAAGTACCAATTCTGTTTAAAACGACCAAAGAAAGCATTTCTGTTTCCGAGAGAAACAACACGGCTAGTTTCTTTGCATCATCTCTGCCTTCTGCCATTTTCCTCTGGGATTTCCTTTATGAGAAAACACAATTATTTAGTTTCCCATCAAACCTACTTATGGATAAGTAATTCTGAGGGTGATATTTTGGCATTCATCTTTTTATTGTTACACTGTTTCTGGCATGAACAACGCTTCAAGGTTTAGATGTACATGCACAATACCGAGATATTTTTAGCCATATGTATATGACTCTAGATGTATTTAGCCATTAAATTTGGAAATCTACTGGGCCTGAGGGGCTTCTATAGTTTACTTTGTCTTCTAAAAAAAAAAAAAAAAAAAAAGCGTCACACATTTTGTTTGAAGGGGTTGTTTTCCATTTCCTTTCAGTGAAAATAATTACTTCAAAAAAATCGTTTCATGTTTATGTTTGTATACAAATTATTAATAATAAAACAAAGTAAATTTTCTCCAATGTAGTCTACAGGTAGCATTTTGTAGGGTGGAAGTCGATGTTTTTCCTCTTAAGATTTTAAAGAGACTCATCTTTAGGCCAGGACAGCTTGAAATTTTGAAGACTACAAACTGAAAGTTTTAGCAAACAATAGGTAGAGAAGAAAATGGACATTTCTCACTTTATTTTTAATTAATTAATTTTTTTGAGACAAGGTCTGGTTTTGTCACCCAGGCTGGAGTACAGTGGCACAATCACAGTTCACTACAGCCTCAACCTCCTGGACTCAGGTGGTCCTCCTACCTCAGCCTCCCTGGTAGCTGGGAATACACGTGTGTGCCATCAGGTCTGGCTAATTTTCTGTATTTTTTGTAGAAACAGGGTTTTGCCGTATTTCCCAGGTTGGTCTCGAACTCCTGGGCTCAAGCAATCTGCCTGCCTTGGCCTCCCAAAGGGCTGGGGTCACAGATGAGAGTCACCACGCCCAACCACGTTCATCCCTTTAGTCAGAGGATATAAATTGGCAATGAGAAGCTGACAGATTGGACTTCTCTGTCATCAGCCTTTTTATTGTCACCTGTAAGTTGTTCACCTTTGGAGAATTGAAGAAAATAAAATTAAATAGCGCTTTTTTTTTCCAGGATAGAATTTCTTCTTTGATCGTCCACTAATTAACATCCAGTTTTTAAGCTGGTTCTCTTCTCCCCTGAAGGAAACCGACATCTGGTCATGGAGAGGGGACATCTGCCCATGGAAAGGGGTTGAATTAACCTAATTCTTCCTTTCCCTCCTTCCTGCCTCATTCCCTGCTCTCCCCTCCCCCAGTTTCTCTATCTACCTAGAGAGGTGAGGTTAAATAGTTACCATCCTCTTTTCTTTTTTGAGATGGAGTCCCTGTGTCACCTAGGCTGGAGTGCAGTGGCGTGATCTCAGCTCACTGCAACCTCTGCCTCCCAGGTTCAAGCCATTCTTGTGCCTCATGCTCCCAAGTAGCTGGGACTACAAGCACCCACCACCACGCCTGGTTAATTTTTGTATTTTTAGTAGAGATGAGGTTTTACCATGTTGGCCAAGCTGGTCTCAAACTCCTGACCTCAAACGATCCACCCGCCTCTGCCTCCCAAAATGCTGGGATTACAGGTGTGAGCCACTGCGCCTGGCCAGTAGTTACCATTCTCTTATCCACTACAGAAAGAAATCAGTTCTGGGAAGCAATGAGGGTCTCCTACCACAGCCATGGTCAGATAGGTCACCCTGCCACAGCTGCTGGGACTCAGAGGCTGGGGTGGGAAATGAGGTGTCCCCAGGCTGGTCCATGGGACAGGCTGAGAAGAAGTAGAGAAAGCATTTTGAACCAGCATTAGTGGCGTGGTCCTGGTTGGAGTAGCCTGTTGCAAGTGCTACTGTGAGGTAATGGCTGGACTGAAAACCAGATGTCACCTGATGCTTGGGACAGCCTTCAAGGCATATCACAGACTCAGCAGGCAGCGCTTCCATGCCTGGGCCAGGTGGGAAATACGTTGTCTGCCTTCAGGTGTGTCTTCCACCATTCTTCAGTAACAGATCCTCACGTTCATGTGAAAGTGAACCCCTCTCAGCAACCCCTCCAAGCGATCTCAGTTGGCTCTGACTGTGGTTCCAGAAGGGGCACATGCGACCAGTCTTGAGCTGAGCACACAGCACGTTTTCCCATAATAACTAGCTTGGGGAAGGTACATAATCTAAGCTAATGCAATCACAGTGAATCTCAGGACTTTGGTTCCAGTGATCTCTGGACTTGAACTTGGATAGGTGTGAGAAACTGTAGACACATCCTTGTCTCTACGGAAGTCCTACTGTCTGGGATCTCAAACCTGTAATCCCAGCACTTTGGAAGGCTGAGGTGGGAGGATTTCTTGAATCTGGAAGTTTGAGACTCGCCTGGGCAACATCGTGAGGCTCCGTCTTTACAAAAATAAAATTATCTGGGCATGATGGCACATGCGTGTAGTCCCAGCTACTCTGGAGCCTCAGGTGGGAGGATTACTTGAGCTCAGCAGGTTGAGGCTGAGCCATCATTATAAGCCATGATGGTATCACTACACTCCAGCCTGGGTGAGAGAGCAAGACCCTGTCAAAAAAATAACAACAACAACAACAACAACAAATCCAAGACCTACTGTCTAAGAAAGGTTCTCAGAGAGGAAATGGAGCCAAGAGCAAAGGGAAGAGAAAGTGAGTCTTGGTGTATTTAAGCCTCTGGCTCAAGTTGTACCCTGAGCTTCTCACTTACATACGTATGTGTTTAAGCAACATTGATTGGGTTGGATTTTCTGGCAACTGCATCCAAACAGTATTCATTCATTCAGACTGAGCCTTGAACAACACTTACTACTGAAGGATTGAAGACATCATTTTGTGGGGGCTTGTAGAATATATATAAAGAGAAAGCTTATGGTTCTTATCTCGGTGGGGAGGGTTGCAGTCTAAACTATTGTAATTGATGTATACACATCAGCCCATCAAATGGTTAACTCACTTTGACTCCTCTGCTAGCTTTATGGAGATGAAGATTTTATGATTCTTTCCATCTTCTACATCCATCCTGCTGTCTGCAGTGATTGCTTTTGGCAAGGTTTAGGTCCATAAAATGCTTGTTGGCATAAAGCAACAATTTGTGGTAATGTGTTGGAGTAAGTGGCTAATCAGCATTTAACTTCTCTATAGGAGAACTGATCACAGCGATATCATTTTATTCTTGGAGTTTTCAACACTTCATGAAATTTTGCCAACGTATAACAAGTTTTTTTTCCCCTAAAATGCAAAGTGTGAGGGAGGCAGACAGGTTGGAGGGTGTCATGGGTAAGATCATGGTTCAAATCTTAAGTCTACTCTTTTCTGATGATGAGACTTTGGCAAGAATACTTAATCTCCCTGGGTTTCAGTTTCTTCATATGAAAATGAGGCCAATAATTCTGATCTCACAGATGTAGTGTAAGGATGAAAGGCTTTGAGGCATGTAGGTCTTCAGCAAAGCATCTCGCATGTAGTAATTTCATAAACTATGGACTAAATTTTGATAGAACTAGGCAAGCCTTGGAATCCTAATGGATGACTTTTAACATTATAAAATATGTCATCAACTGCTTATTCTTTTTATATAATCTTCCTAATAAATCACTTTTAAGTTGGTACAAGATTGCTTATATGGATTTGTCAATTAGGCTTTACTTATTTAAAATGATAAAATAACACCTTTTAATATACAAATGTATGCAATATAAAACATGTAGAGGCAGTTCCCTCAAATACCCGTTTCCCTTTCCATATTTCACGTATAGCAATATTAGTAGTTGGGGTGAATTCACCTTGATATTCTTGGATGAAGTTGAGCATATGGGTGCGTACATGAGCATTCAGGTATGTGAGTATGTGTATCTTTCTAAATTTGTGGTTTTGCAACTTGTGTTTTCCCCCAAATAGTATGTTATGGGCTTTTATAACAATAGAACAAATATAGGCACATTTAGGTATATTTATTTTGTTGAAATTTACAACAAAGATGTCATGGCTTCCGGCACATTCCCACCTTTGCCAGCAACAGATATATCATCCTGAGAACCTGGATCATCTCTGATGTTGAGCAATTTGCCAACATTCATGACCAGTTAAATAGATTTAAATGCAAAATTGCCTCATGCTTAGGAATGCATATTTCAGTTTAAAGATAATGTCTTAACTTTCCAAGATTAATCTATAAAAGCATACATTTTGTATTTCAGATTTTGGAAAACATTCTTTTTCCTTTTGTGTTGCCTGTGTTCAGGAGAACACTAGTCTGTTGCAGGATTTTTTTTTCTACTTTTATAAGCCACAGAAATGCATATTTAAAACAAAACAAAACGAACAGAAAAAGCAGGATTTCACCTAGAGGTTTAAAGTAAAGTTACCATATTACAAACTTGGAAAATGGTAATGAAGAGAAATTTATATTGGTTTCTAGCCAAAATTCTATGTTTAGGAAGATGGGGAGGTGCCAAAATTAGTAATAGCTGATTCAATTTTGTAAAATTCTAATTGAAAATCAATACCAAATTTTATACTTCAGAAAATCCTTAGAGTTTTTCTACTCAAACCTGCTCTATTTATGTTGGAAAAATTAAAGAGACTAAAAGAGGTTACATCGCTTGCCTAAGAATCACATGGTTAATTACTGATACAATTGACAATAAAGTCTAGATTTCAAGGATAGTAAGGATGATGGTGATGACAGCACTATAAATAAATTACAGAGTCCACTATTACTGTACACTCATCATTGTTTAAGACTTTATATTTTCTTTTCACAGATACTTTGAAAATTTGATCTTATTCCCCTGTTTTTTTTCTTTCTTTCTTTCTTTTTTTTGAGACAGAGTCCCGCTCTATTGCCAGGCTGGAGTGCAATGGCACAATCTCTGCTCACTGCAACCTCCACCTCCTGGGTTCAAGCAATTCTTCTGCCCCAGCCTCCCAAGTAGCTGGGACTACAGGCATACACCACTATGCCCAGCTAATTTTTGTATTTTTAGTAGCAACAGGGTTTCACCATGTTGACCAGGATGGTCTCGATTTCTTGACCTCGTGATCCACCCGCCTCGGCCTCCCAAAGTGCTGGAGTTACAGGTGTGAGCCACCACACCTGGCCTTATTCCCCTATTTTTAGAGTAGGAAGCTGGTGATCAGATGCATATATTATGTGCAGTGTTACCCAACTAGTGTTGGATTTGAACTGGGGTCTGACTTTAAAACATGAGCTCCTTTCAGAAAATTTTTATGTGTGTGTAAGAAGGGTGTGGCAGCAGTGTAATATAATCTTTTTTCTACTTTATATTGTTGCTAGAGTCACTATCCACAAACGTGACCATTTCATGCTGTGGTGTGAAGTCTTGCAGCTTTCATTACTCACATGGTCCCCAGTTGCATCTAGAACCAAATATTCTGCCGTAAGATGAAAACAAGCATGTAATTCAGAGATACAGAAGGGAGGAATTTGGATTCAGAAGTAATATCTTAGAAAATTAAAGATGAACAGGTAGTAACTTCACACAAAAGTGTCTGAAATAAAACTCCTTTCATGAAGTACTCTGCAGAGCAGGTTGGGCCCAGAGCTTCCTGGATCAAAATCTCATCTCATCATGCGTCCCTGCCTGCTCACCCATTTGCCCTTTCTTCTGATTTTCTCCACTCCATTAAGCCTCCATCCCCTCACATTCCCTCCTCCTTTACTCTTAGTAGTTATCACAGAGGAAGGAGGACATGAGAAATAGCTACTCTTCTTGCCACTTTATGGACAAAGTGCCCCCTCCCTCCCTAACAACCGAAGAGAGGGAGAGGTCTTTCTCTCTCTAGGGCTGGCCCCACCTCCTTCTCAGAGATCTCCATCTAACTGTTATCTCTTTGCTTGCCCATATTTTCACAATTTCTTTTTGCAGGATTTAACCCGGTTCAAGTCTCTTCCATCTTAGAACATAACCCTGCTGCGGACCTGTATTAGTCTGTTCTCACGTTGCTGTAAGAAACTGCCCGAGACTGAGTAATTTAGAAAGGAAAGAGGTTTAATTGACTCACAGTTTCCCATGGGTGGGGAGGCCTCAAGGAACTTACAGTGGCAGAGGGCACCTCTTCACAGGGCTGCAGGATGGCGAAGTGCCAGCAGGGGAAATGTCAGATGCTTATAAAACCATCAGATCTTGTGAGACTCATTCACTATCACGAGAACAGCACGTGGGAAACTGCCCCCATGATTCAATCACCTCCCACCGGGTCCCTCCCATGATGCGTGGGAATTATGGGAACCACAATTCAAGATGAGATTTGGGTGAGGACACAGCAAAACCATATCAGGACCAAAATCCCCCTCCTGCAGCCCTGTGCCCCATTCCATCCACAGTAAATCACAGGAGGGGAGGGTGCACACGTGTCTCGGCCCTCTCCCTGGCCGCCACTGAATGGCATACTGCAATCAACTTTTTATCTCCCTCGTGGCAAATCTCCCCAGTTCCACTGAAACTCATCTCTGGAAAGACAGTCTCCTTCGTGCTAGTGCAGACGGTGCCTCACCATCCTTACCGGATTTCCCTCTTGGCAGCAATAAACACTGTGCAGCATTTGCATTTGGGAGTCACTCCCTTCTGTCTGCTTCCATTGGGCTGATTTCTTCTGGGTGTCTTCCTGCAAGTGTGGAAGTGCCTCTGGAGTCATTATTTTCTTCCTCTGCCTGTCTTCTGAATGCACGCACCATGTGTGCCTGCAGGCACCTCATACCTGCTCTTCACTTCTTTCTGTCGCTCCCATGCCTCAAAGACTGTCTCCACTTTCTGATAACTCCCAAATCCACTGTCTCCCAATAGGCCTCTTACTTAGAGCAAGGCACCAGACCCTGATGCCCAGTAGATGTCTGTACTTGGAGAATATCCCACAGATTTCCTAAATCAGGAGGTCACCAACTGCTGTTCCTCCAGTTCCCTTCTCAAATGAAGCACCAGGGTCCAGAGCTTCACCCTCTGCAAGGCAAATCAATGTCAATTCTTTAATATGTATGTATGTATCTATCTATTGAGGGATCCAGCTCAATTATCTGTTTCCTTTTTCTCTACTGTAGTTCAGATAGCCATCATCTCTATTTGTTTTCCCATGAGAAAGAAATGCTCAAACCATTTTCGTTATAAAAATATAACTTACATAAGACAAAGTACATAAAACAAAAATGTAACACCAGGCCAGGCATGGTGGCTCACACCTGTAACCCCAGCACTTTGGGAGGCCAAGGCAAGTAGCTCCCCTGAGGTCAGGAGTTCGAGAGTAGCCTGGCCAATATGGTGAATCCTGTCTCTACTAAAAATACAAAAATTAGCCGGTCATGGTGGCATGTGCCCATAATCCCTGCTACTCGGGAGGCTGAGGCAGGAGAATTGCTTGAACCTGGGAGGTGGAGGTTGCAGAGAGCTGAGATCACACTACTGCACTCCAACCTGGGTGACAAGAGTGAAACTTCGTCTCAAAAAAAAAAAAAAAAAAAATTAAGACCAAATAAATTACCATAAAATAAGCATGTTTGTAACCGTAGCTTAGACCCAGGAACTGAACACTGTCTGAGGTCCTCTCACTGAACCTTTTATTATCTGCTCTTACATAATTTCCTTCTTTCTGTAGGGTTTGTGTATAGCTTGTGTTTTTCTAACTTCCTGGAAACGGAAGCTTAGCCTGCGATGTTTTAGAGTCTTCCTTCTTTTTCCTAATGTTTATGCTTTATAGTTACAAAGGAATTACTTGGAGGTTTTTCTGAATTTATAAAAGATGGAGAATTATCTTTTTTGCTACTGGTTTCTAACTTAATTATCTTATCATGAGAGCCCAAGTGTTGTATGATTTTAATCCTATGAGTTTTTGAGACTTGCTTTATGAGGTGGGATGTGGTCAGTTTTTGCAGATGTTCTCTTTATGCTTAAAAATAACATGCATTCTGCAGATGTTGAATTCAGTAATCTAGATATGTGTCCATTAGGCCAATTTGCTAATTGAGGAGTTCAAACTATATCGCACTGATTTTTCTGGTCTGCTTTTCCTAGTGGGTGTTGAAAGAGGTGAGTTACAATCTCCCACTATGCTTGTGGATTTGGCCCCACTGTCATCCCTTATCTAAAGACGCTTGGCTCATCTGGTCTCCCTGCCTCTGCTTGAGCCTCCACATGGAGCTGCAATGTCGTTCTGAAAAATGAGTCAGACCATTCCACGGCTTAACTCCCCTCATTCAGGAAAGAATTACTTCATGCCCAGGATGAATCAGGCACTGTTCCAGGTCTCAGGGATGTAGTTGTGAACCAAAAAGACAATGTCTAAGCCGTCACAGAACTTACAGGTGGATATACAATAGAAAGACAGATACATACATACATACACACATAGGTGCCTTCCTTTGTTGTTAGCAGGGTTAAGTTCTAAAGCTTACAAAAAGTATTTGTCCTATTTGTTCCCTAATTACATCCACAGGCTTTTATTCTACTTAATGTCACTTGTTTAAAGAGAATGGCCCACTTTCGGTCCCTCCCAGGCCCTGTGCTGTCTTACCCGGGGGCGTGTGCACCTGTGATTTCCACCGCCCTGTCCATGCTTTCCCGTCTTGTTTCCAGGCTCTTTCACACTCATTCTTCACGTCTCAGCTTAGATATTCTTTCAAAGAGGCCTTCCAGACCTTTTGTCCATGTTAAGCACCTTGCTTATGAACTCATAGATTCCTCTGTCTTACTGTACAACATATCACTTTATCTGAGCCCCTCACTAGTTTGTAAACTCTATGCAGTAAGGATTGTGCTTATCTCTTCCATTCTGGAATCCACAAGACACAGCATTGTACAGGAACTATATCTTGAAAGTTTCTTACATGCACATGTAGTTAAGAATGTTTCACTGAAAGATATTATTGTTTAATATATGCTGTTAATACTTCTTAATTTTTGATATTTGATAGTGACAGAGTTTGGGGCGCATCCATCAAGGCATTGATTCTGAGAACATTTGGATTTTTTGAGGTAATTCATGGATTTCTAGGATGTAGTTAATCTCATCTTTACTTTTTGCAAAAAATCTCCTACCTTTCCCATCAAAAATACACATAAATGATCCAATCAAAAGGTTTTCAAAAGGTTACAAAAGGAGTTTCATGATGGACACCTAAAAAATAAAGCAACGCAGAAGAATCTTCTGTCATTTTGTTTTTAGAGACTTAGAGACCTTAATTGTTAATGACATTTGTATGTTCACTGTTTCAGATTTCACTAGGGACAATAATAATACGTATCTTAAACATTTAAATAGTCAATGTGTAAAGGATTGGCTCATCAGCTTTCTGTACTTCAATTCTAGTTACCTTATAAGAAAACTAGAATTTCCTAAGTTTCAGGAAGTGAGGAAGTCACATTTTCCTTCCCCCACCCCTGATAGCTAGAGTTGATGTGCCTCACAGGTAAGAAGACCCGCCCCTGCCTCGGCAGCCCCACCTTGGGTTTCCACAATGGTGGTTCACCACGCACAGTCCTCCCCAGCAGCGTCAGTCAGTTCTGGCATAGGGCGCAGATGGAGACTTCTCTGCCACTCTTCAGTATTCCTGTGAGCTCTGGGAAACCTGTACACACAGAGCATGTGGTCTGGCCTTGGGGGTTGTCTTGTCACGTGGCCTTGTGTAACCGTGTTGTCACGAGCCCTTCTCATGGTTGCTGAGCTTTCGTTCACACTTTCTCCCGTCTTTTAATTTTATTTTTGCCTATTGGAAAATCTGGTAATACCTCAAAAAAGGCAACTTTGCAGTGAATTAATTTGCTATTTTAGTATCGGCAAGAAGTTAACAGAAATGCAAGTGGGAGGTGTCACTATTTTGCGTACGGTATGGATTTGAAGATGCGCAGAAGCAAGTCTCACGCTCCCGGGATCTTCACACGTCCACCGCACACGCCGACTTGCGGTTTCCACGGACGTGCTCTTTAGCATTTGGCATAACAGTAGCCAGCAGGTATCAAGTGTCAAGATAAATTATCTACTGCTGTGTGAGCACTGACTATGAAATTGATTCGCTATCTTTTGGGTACTGTAGTTTTGTAAGAAGAACAATATAAACTTTAAAACCAATACATTTATTAGTTATGCAGGTGCTGTTCAAGTGCAAGATCAACAACTTCGGCTATTTTGATGGATCTGTCCATTTCCGATGTGGTGAGGACCATTTCCAATGTCTGTAAAGAGTTGAACTGTCTGACTCTTTACTCACATTTTTCAGAAACTGTGCCAGTTAACTTTTGCTATGTAAAAACCTACCCTAAAACAGTGCATTAAAACAACGACTGTTTAGCTCACGGTTCAGTGGGCTGGACATTGGTGCTGGGCTCAGCTGGGCTGTTTTCTAGTTTCAGCTGTATTTAATTTCAGCTGTGATTGCCATGCAGCTAACTCTGGGATCCGTTTGGGGCAGCTGGCCTAGGATGGGTTCAGCTGAAACGGTTCATCTCTGCTTTTTGGCATCTCTTATTTTCTAGTAGACTAATTGGGCTTGTTCACATGGTGGCTGGACATGGTGGTTCTAAGAGAATGAATGAAATCACATAAAGCATCTTGAAGCCTAGAGTTGAGACCAATGTGCTGTCACTTCTGTTGGTTTTATTGGCCAAAGCAAGTCACAGGACCAGCTTCAATTTAAGAGAAGGGGAATAGACTCCACTTCCTGACTATGGGATCTGCAAAGTCACATTTTAAGGGCACATAAAAACATTTTTTAAAAGTGGAAAAGATACAAGAAAGAGTGAAGGATTTGGATATCATTGTGATTGACCACAGAGATAAATAAAACAGTTGTAATATGTAGACTTCAAGGTAAAGATGGTAGGTTGAGTAAATACATTTGCTTTTGATACCTCCTAAATCCCTGCTAAAATGACAAACATAAGTGCACAAGGACAGACAGAAAAAGATAGGGGGGAAATTAACAAATTTTCAAAGCTAGAAACACATGAGTGAGTGGTAGCAGAAATGAACAAAACTGATTTTAAGCCAGTAGTAGGGAAAATCAGAAAACTCCCTGATTTATAGTACAGAATTACCAGCATTTTAGGATTTAGAGATAGCATGGCCCTCTGATAATGGATACAAGGTGGGAGAACAATCAGGAAGTTGGGTTTGAGGTCTGATTCAGAAATGACTGCCTTCCTAGATTCCCTCTCCACCACCATGGAAGATTAGAGAGAAAGGGTGTTCTCTGGAAAGGTCACGAGAGAGTCTTCGTATTTTCAGCAGTGTCAGGCACAGAAGGATCAGATGCCATTGAAAACAAGAAGATTAAATAAAAATGAGCATACAGAATATGTAGCGCCTCAGGCCCTTTTCCTCACTTGAGTTCCAGAATAATGGCACATACCAGTCTTGTAAACTCTAGTACAGAAGATCCTTCAGTGGAGAATCAGACCAGCCCCAGAGAAAAGACCAAAGAGTACTGACATCAAAGTTCTTCAATGAACAGACCTAATCATTCACACACTTAAGGCTACCATTCCGTTTTTCACAGCCTACTCTTAAATATAAGCAGACAACTAAGGATTATTAGATATCTTAGGAAGTCTATAATATGAAAGATAGAGATCAAGATAACAAACAAAACCAATCAAAGGAAGCATCAATTCTATAGGAGAAAGATACTTACAAAACCACACACACACACACAAAACCATCATTACTGTCTTCTGAATAATGAAAAAAATGCATACATTCAGGAAGAAGAATGTGCTATTGAGAAAAGATATATTAAAAAACTTTTAGAACCGATGAATTCAGTCAAGTTACAGGATGTAAAATCAACATACAAAACTGGGTAGCATTTTTTCTATGCACAAATAATAAACTAACTGAAAAACAAATCAAGAAAGCAATCCCATTTACAATAACTACAAAAAAATTGCTTAGGAATAAATTTAACTAAGCAGGTGAAAGATCTCTACAAGGAAAATTAGAAAACATTTGGTGAAAAAAAATTGAATAAGACACACAAAAATGGAAAGACATCCCATGTTCATAAACTGAGAATTTTAATATTGTTAAAATAAACATACTACCCACAGAGATCTACAGATTCAAGGCAATCTCTATCAAAATACCAATGCCATTCTTCACAGAAATAGAAAAAAAATTCTAAATTTAGATGGAATCACAAACAACTCTGAACAGCCAAAGCAATCCTGAACAAAAAGAACAAAGCTATAGGCATCACATTACCAGATTTCAAAATATAATACAAAGTTTTAGTAACCAAAACAGCATGCCATACTACTGGCATGAAAATAGATATATAGTCCAATGAAACAGAACAGAGACCTCAGAAATTAAACCGTATATCTGCAGCCAATTGATTTTTGCCAAAGGACCAAGGACATTCATTGGTGAAAGGACAGTCTTTTCAATAAATAATGCTGAGAAAAATGGGTATCTATTTGCAGAAGAAAGAAAATAGAACTTCACCACTCACCCTTTACAGAAATCAACTCAAAATGGATTAAAAACCTAAATGTAAGCCCTAAAACTATGAAACTTCTAAAAGAAAACATATATGCACCCAACACTGGAGCACCCAGATAGAAAAAACAAATATTATTATATGTAAAGCGAAAGATAGAATCTAATATAGTAATAGTTGGGGACTTCAACACCCCACTCTTAGCTTTAACTAGATCATCTAAACATAAAATTAACAACAAAAACATTATATTTAAACTGCACATTACCCCAAATGGACCTAACAGACATTTAAAGAACAGTTCATCCAATAGCTACTGACTACACATTCTTCTCATAATTACATAGAACATTCTCCAGGATAGACCATATGTTAGGACAAAAACAAGTCTCAATAAATTTTTAAAAATCAAAATCGTATCAAGTATCTTCTTGGACCATGATGAGGTGTAACTAGAAGTTAATAACAAGAGAAACTTTGGAAAGTGTACAAATACATGGAAATTAAATAAAATGCTTCTGAATGACCACTGGGTCAAGGAAGAAATTAGGGAGGACATAAAACAATTTCTTGAAATAAAGTAAGAAACCCAGCATACCAAAAGTTATGGGATACAGCAATAGCAGTGCTATGAGGGAAGTTTATAGCAATAAAAACCTGGATCAAAAGAGTAGAAAACTTTCAAATAAAAAATCTTCTGATGCACCTCAAGGAAATAGAAAAGCAAGAATATATCCAGCCCAAAAGTAGTAGAAAGAAAGAATAAAGATCAGAGCAGAACTAAACAGAGACTAAAAATGATATAAAGGATCAATGAAGCAAAAACTTGTTTTATGCAAAAATAAACAAAATCGATAATCTACCTGCTAGAATAGCCAAGAAAAAAAAGACAGCAAACCCAAATAAAATAATTATAAATGAAAAAAGGAGACATAACAGCTGATACCACAGAAATATGAAAGAGCAGAGACTATTGTGAATTATATACTCACAAACTGGAAAACCTAGAGGAAATAGATACATTTCTGACACATACAACCTACCAAGATTGAATCAAGAAGAAATAGAAAACCTGAACAAACCAATAATGAGTAATGAGATTGAATCAGTAATAAAACATTTCCCAACCTCCCCCCCTCCCCGCCCCCAAAAAAAAGTCCAGGACCAGATACTTTCACTGCCAAACTCTGTGAAACATTCAAAAAAGAACTAATACCAATTATCCCAAACTACTCCAAAAAATTGACGAGGAGAAAATTCTCCCTAACTCATTCTATGAGGCCAGCATTATCCTAATACAAAAGCAGACAAGGAAGCAAGAAAAAAAGAAAACTATAGGCTAAAATTCCTAATGAGCATAGATGCAAAAATCCTTAACAAAATACTAGCAAACCCAAGGCAACAGCACATCAAAAAGATAACACACCATAATCAAGTGGGATTTATGCCAGGGATGCAAGGATGATTTAACATAGGCAAATCAATAAATGTGATACATCACATCAACAGAATAAAGGACGAAAACACAACCATCTCAATAGACCTAAAAAAAGAATTTCATGAAGTTTAATATCCCTTTAGGATACAAACTAGGAAGAGTAAGAAGATATCTCAAAATAATAAAGACCATATATGACAAACCCACAGCTAACATCATACTGAATAGGGAAAAACCTTTCTTGTAAGAGCTGGAACAAGACAAGGATATCAAGAATGCCCACTTTCACCACTCCTATTCAACATATTATTAGAAGTCCTAGCCAGGGCAAGCAGGCAAGAGAAATAAATAAAAGGTATCCAGATTGGAAAATAGGAAGTGAAATTGTCCCTCTTTGCTGATGACAAGATCATGTATCTAGAAAACCTAAAGACTCCATCACAATAAACATTCAGCAAAGTAACTGGATACAAAGACAATATACAGAAACCAGTAGTATTTCTATACACCAATAATGAACTAACTGAGAAAGAAATCAAGAAGGCAATCCCATTCATAATAGCTACCAAAAAATTAATTAGGAACATATTTAACAAGGAGGTGAAAGATTTCTACAAGGAAAACTATAAAACACAAATGAAAGATATTGAAGGGAATATAAATAAATGGGAAGACACCCCATGCTTATAGATTGAAAAAATTAGTATCATTAAAATGACTATACTGTTCAAAGCAGTCTACAGATTCAATGAAATCCCTACCAAAATACCAACATCATTTTTCACAGAAATAGAAAAAATAATCCTAAAATTTGTATGGAACCACAAAAGCGCTTGAATAGCCAAAGCAATCCTGAGCAAAAAGAACAAAGCTGGAGGTATTACACTATGTGATTTCAAAATATATGGCCGTTGTAACCAAAACAGCATGGTATTGATATAAAAACAAACCCATAAAGCAATGGAACAGAATGGAAAACCCAAAAATAAATTCACATATTTACAGTCAACTGATTTTTGAAAGGGTATCAAGAACATATATTGGGGAAAGGACACCCAATAAATGGTGTCAGAATAACTGGATATCTACATGCCAAAGAATAAAATGGGACCCCTATCTCTCATTATACTGAAAAAAATCAACTCATAATGAATTAAATACTTAAACATAATACCTGAAACCATAAAACTACTAGAAGAAAAGAGGAAAAACAGTTCAAGACATTAGTTTAGGCAAAGATTTTATGGCTAAAACCTCAAAAGCGCAGACAGCAAAAACAAAAATAGACAAATGGGATTATATTAAACTAAAAAGCTTCTGCACAGCAAAGGAAGCAATCAGTGAGTGAATAGAAAACATATTGAATAGAAGAAAATGTTTGCTAACTATTCATTTGACAAGGAACTAATATCCAGAATATATAAGGAACTGAAACAATAGTAAAAACAAACAAACAAACAAACCTCAAAAAACCAAACCAACACATTGAAAGTGGGCAAAAGACATGAATATACATGTCTCAGAAGAAGATGTACAAATGGCCGTAGGTATATGAAAAAATGCTCAACATCACTAATCATCAGGGAAGTGCAAATCAACACCACAGTGAGATATGATGTTACCCCAGTTAAAATGGCATTAGGAAAAAGATTAAAAAAGAAACACGGTTGTTGGTGAGGATGTGGAGAAAAGGGAACTCTTGTATACTGTTAGTGGGAATGTAAAGTAGCACATCCACGATTGAGAACAATATAGTTTCCTCAAAAAGCTACAGATAGAATGATTCAGTAATCCCACTACTTGGCATTTATCCAAATAAACTGAAGTCAGTATATTGAGACATCTGCACTCTCATGTTTACTGCAGCAGTATTCACAGTAGCCAAGATTCCAAGTGTCCAAAAACAGATAATTGGATGTTAAAAGGTGGTATTTATATACAGTGGAATACATTCAGCCTTAAAAAAGTATGAAATCCTGTCATTTGTGACAACATGGATGAAACTGGAGGACCTTATGGTAAATGAAATAACCAAGGAATAGGAATTTTAAAAGTGCATGTTTTCACTGATATGTGAAAGTTAAAAAAAGTTGGTCTCATAGAAATAAAAAGTACAGCAGAGGTTACAGGAGGCTGGGAAGGGTAAGGGAAAGGTGAGATAGGGAGAGATTTGTTAAAGGATACAAAATTACAACTGGATGGGAGGTATGACTTCTAGTGTTCTATACCACTGTACCTTGAGGAGAGTTAACAATAATGTATTAGATAGTTGCAAATAGCTGGAAGGAGGATGTTGAAGTTCTCAACATAAAGAAATGATAAATGTTGGAAATGATGGGTATGCTAATTACTCTGATCTGATTTGCTATACATTGTGTGTGCTGAAACATCACTATGTACCCCCAAAATATGTACAATTATTATGTGTCAATTTGAAAAGTACACTCAGAAAACGAAAATGTGCTCTTAAAAGTAAAATATGATAGAAACAATAAGAAAGTGAATAAGGTGGATGGAAGATAAAGTTGAAGAAATATCCCAGAAAGTTAAAACAAGAGACGAAGTGATGGAAAGTAGGAGAAAAAATATAAGAGAATCAGAAAAAATAGTCGGGGAAGTCAAACATCTTAATAAGAGAGGTTATGGAGAGACAGCACAGGGAAAACAGAACATAGAAATCATTATTGAAATAAATCAAGAAAATTTCCCAGAACTGATGATGATGAATTTCCATGTTGGAAGGTCAATTTAAGAAAAACCACAAAACCTCAGCACAGTGAATTGAAGTAGACCAACGTTAAATTACATCATCATGCTATTTTGCAATATTTTGGGAAAAGAAAATATTCTTTAAGCTTCTGAGAGAAATGTAGATGTCATCAAAATGATTAAGAATCAGAAAAACTTTGGACTTCTCAATAGTTGTATCAGATGTTTGAAGACAGTGGAATAATGACTTCAACGTCCTGAAGAAAAATGATCTCTAGCCTCATGTTATACTCAGTTCAATTCTTAATCAAATGTGCATGGAGAAGAAAGACACTTTCACACATGCAATTTCTCAAAAGGTTTACCTCCCACACAGCCTTTCCCAGGAAGTCACTGGAGGATATATTCCATCAAAATGAGGAAGAAAACCAAGAAATGAGAAGACTTGTGATAAAGAAAATAATAAATACAATGTAGAAGAGAGGCAAAGTGGATCCCCAGGATGAAGGCATGGGTGATCTCAATACAACATATGTGCAGCTGGCATGAGGTCACAATTCCAAATTGGAGCAGGAAGGGGAGAACACTTTAAGAAAATGAATATATAATGAAAATATAGCAATACAGGCATGTCATTTAGAAATACAGATGTAAATATCAAAAGACAGCAATAAGTGGTTGAGTAGTTTCCTAGGAGACAGGAAAAATGGAAATGGAGAATGCTGCTGTATTTTTAATGAATTTGAGGGCTCCTTGACTCTTTATGTACATGTACCGTGTTTATGTATAATTTTAATGAAATATAAATCTTTACAAATGTTAAGGACAAATGCATTATCTTTTAGGTATCAGAATGTATTTGAATAGGGCTGAAGAAGACAAATAGGTCACAAAATATCCAAATCCATTCCATTGACCTACTCTGAGGAGACAGGACCAGTTTAAAAAGTAACAGGAAGGCAATGTCCCAGACACAAAAGTCTTTTCCATGAGGCTGAGGGAGGATAGGTAAAAAAGAGCCGAGGTGAACAGACTCGTTTATTTCTGTGTTTTGGTGCAGAGAATTCCATTTATAATTGGCTCAAACCTGAGTCTATCCTTCAGGCTGATTAAGTCAAATTGGGATGTTTTTCAGTGTTCCTTGAGGCCAAATCTGTTTATAATGTAGTATTTCATCTACCCTCTGATGACATGTCCACTGTGTCAGACGGAAAAGGTTGTTAGTTTCTTGGGAAGAGGTGCCTTACTAGTATTACAGTAACTAGAGGTCAAAGTGTATGGCTATGAAATAAAGCTAATATACCTTTTCAAAAACCTGTAGTTGGCGTCTGAGAATATGGGAGACATTACAAGAAAAATAATTTTGAGCACAAATACACACTGTTTGGAAAATAAATCATTTTACTTTTTCCTAATAATGTATTGTTTTCAGTATATATTATTTTTCTTAGTGGTATTACTCAGATAGGGACAGACACATTTTCCATCTGAAAATGTTGATGAGTAAGCAAATATTTTTAGCATTTTAAATCATAGGATTTGGTTATATACAACAGTCTGTAAGCTACATATGTTCATGTAGCTATTTTATTTTTAAATCTTGCACATGAGTAATTCATCTTCTGTGAGGAAATTCAAAATAGTAATCAAGCTTGAGCTCAGTCAGCCACATGGCTCTTAGAGAGGGTTGCCATCTCTGTAGGACCTTCCCAGGGTCACCTTCATGGCTGTAGTCTGAGGTCAGACCCTAGGCTTGGAGGCTCAGAAACCTGTCATACTGGCACATAAACAATTGTCATATTTCAAGGGCAGAGGCCAACTTACCAAACCATGAGAGTAGGTGCAGAATCTAAAGGCCAATGGACAACAAAGAATTAAATAATTCAATGGTAACACTGATATGTTCCTGTTGGTAAAGATGGAGTAAGAGGGATCCAATTTTCTCCCATCAAAGAAACTAAAAACCTGGGCAAAATATGTGAAACAATGGTTTTCCAATACAGGTTGAGCACCCCACATTCGAAGATCCCAAATCTAAAATGCTTCAGAGTCCAAGACTTTTTGAGCACTTATGTGACACTCAAATGAACTGCCCATTGAAGCATTTTGAATTTTAGCTTTTCAAATTAGGAATGTTCAGTCTGTAAGTATAATGCAAATATTTCAGAATCTGAAAAAATATGAAACCCCAAACACTTCTGGTCCTAGGCATTTTGAATAATGGATACTCAACCTGTATTAGACATTAGGGAGTACAGAACAGTGATTCCTGAGAAAGAGACAACAAACATGAACAGTCCAATGATTAAATTCTGGTTACTACACAAAGAGAGTTTCCAGGCCACTGCAAAGGGAGAGGAAATCCAGTTGGAGTAGGAAAACTTCCTTTGTCGAGGAAGTGAAACCAGGAGTCTAGGTAGACCAAGATAGCTAGAGTTCCAAGAACAGAGGACTGGATAGCAGAAAGTTGCACATAGAGAGTTCCAGAGATTAACGGAAGATCCCTGGTCAGTCTTCTTCTAAATGCTTATGAGCGTATATGTGTGAGGACATTATTGAAAGCTGTAAGAATAACCACGTGAAAGGACAAAAGGGAACAATTCTCGCAGCCCATGCAGGGCTGAGAATAGGGCTGTTCACACCAGGCAGACTGGAAAACCTTAGAATTCACAGGGCATTGAATAGAGTACTCAGAAGGACTAGATTAAAAATTTTCTATTACTCCCTAACAAAGTGTAAAAGCAAGGTTAAAAAGAATCAAACAATTGCCAAATAATTTAAATGCATCTTAGTACAAAGTTCAAGATATTTATAGGAATACAAAAAAAATACAGCATACAGCAAAGTAAAATTTACAAAATCTTTTGGCATCTAATAAAAAGATTACAAGCATGCAGAGAAGCAGGAAAATACAATCCTTATGGGGGAAAAGGGAAGTAAAACAATCATTCTAATTATTTCACATGTGTTTAGTAAAGTAGAGGAAAGTTAAGCATGCTAAGTAGAGATATGGGAGATGTAAAAACGACCCAGATTGAACTTCTTGTAACATACAATGTTGGGGATGAGAAATACACTAGTTATGATTAACAGCAAAGTAAACACCACAGGAAAAAAGATTAGCAAGCTTAAAGACACAGCAATAGAAACTACTCAAAATGAAACAAAAAGCAAAAATAAAACAGAACCAAAAAAACCCTGAAATTAGCAGATCACTGAGCTGTGGAAATGTGGGACAACTTTTAAGTGTCCTAATGTATGTGTAATTTAATTGACATCCTCCAATGATGGGATGGGGGCAAAAATATTTGAAGAAGTAGAGAATGAGAATTTTCAAATTTCAGTAAAACCATAAGCCCACAGACCCAAGAATCTCAACATATTCCAGACAGAAGAAATGTGAAGAAAATTGCATCAAGGCATCATAATTAAACTGTTTAAAATAAGTAATAAAGACAGAATTTTAAAAGCAGTTAGAGAGAAAAAAGAAAGACAATGTATAGAGGAATGTTACCATGAATAACAACAGATTTCTTGCCAGAAACAATGCAAGCCAGAAGACAGTGGAGGAGTATCTTGAAATTACTGAAAGGAGACAAATAAACAAACATCTGTAAATGTAGAATTCTATGCTGAGCAAAATATTTTTCAAAAGCAAGGGCAAAATAAAATATTTTGTAATTAGTCAAAAACTAAAAGAATTAGCAGCAGACTTGCATTACAAGAAATGTGAAGGAAGACCTTAAGCAAAAGGAAAGTGATAGTAGATAAAAATCTATAAACACAAAGATCTGCAGGAAGAGATGAAGAGCACCAGAAATGCTAAACATTCGGGTAAATATAAACAAGTTTTTAGATGTTAAATTTTTTTTTAAAGAGAATTAAGTGCTTAAAGTAAATAAATAATAACATATGTATTTAGGTTTATAAAATGACATGCTGTAAATGCTTAACAGTTAAATTTCCAGCAAAAAACAAAAGCCTCAATTTGTAGCATTTGCCTAAAATAATTTCAAGTTACTAAACCGAAGGTAAATTGGGGAAGAGATACACACAATTGACTTTCAAGACATGGAGACATGTCTTGTTTTAAAAACTGAGTTTATAAAACAAATAGACATAATATACATGACAAAAATGGAACAAAGACCGGGAGGGGAGAAACGGAAGTATACCATTTGTAAAGTTCTAATACTAAATCTGAATCTGAAGTGGTATAATATTATTTGAATAGAGAGTGTAATTACATACAGATGTTATCCCTAAAGCAACCAATAGATAAAGCAGAGCTATAGCTCATACACCAACAAAGACTTAATATTCAATCAAAAAATCAAAAAGTAATAAGCCTACATGTTTTTATAGATGAATTTTTTGTTGTTTGTTTGTTTGTTTGTTTGTTTTGAGATGGAGTCTTCCTCTGTCGCCAGGCTGGAGTGCAGTGGCGCGATCTCAACTCACTGCAACCTCTGCCTCCTGGGTTCAAGCGATTCCCCTGCCTCAGCCTGCCGAATAGCTGGGATTACAGGCATGTGCCACCACGCCCAGCTAATTTTTTGTATTTCAGTGGAAACGAGGTTTCACCACGTTGGCCAAGATGGTCTTGATCTCTTGATCGTGATCTGCCTGCCTGGGCCTCCCAAAGTGCTGGGATTACAGATGTGAGCTACTGTGCTCAGCCTTTTATAGATGAGTTTTAAACCATCAAGGAACAGACAATCCTTGAAAACATAAGGAAACAAATTTACAGGCTGTGGCTAACAGTTGACTTGATACCAATACAAGACAACTAATTTGCTGGGTAAATTGGTCATAACTAGTAAAAATGAATATTCATAAACACAGTGGGTAAATATTTTACTTCTAGCAATTATCAAGAAGAAATTGTTACAGATGTGCACAAGAATATCCACTGCACCATTATCTGTAATGGTGAAAAGCTGCAAACAACCTAAAGACTGCCAACAGGAAGTCAAATAAGTAAAATGGACATACCCCTATGCAATGTTAAGCAAATGTACTAGAGCTACGTGTGTCAACATGGAGAAATCTCAGAAATTAACATTGACAGAAAAAAGCAAATTGTAGTAGAATATATACCATATAATACTGTGCCTATACAGTTTTAAAAATATGTAAATTATTACTATGTGTTTTATAAATATATGCCACACATAGGTGGTTGTAATATTTAAGTATGTTTGGGGATAACAAACATTGAAGTCAGAATAATCATTACCCCCGGAGAGAGAGGGAGGAGGAGAAATGACTTGGCAGAAATTCAAGGAGAGATTCAACTCCATCTGAAATATTTTCTTATCTAAAAAGAAATCTGAAGCAAACATAAGCATGGTCTGATTTGGTAAAGTTCAGTATTGGGATATGGGTGTTTGCTATACAGGTTTGTTATTCTAGCATTTTATAATAAATGCATTTGAAGCAGTTTGTCTGTCACAGGATCCAGCACATCTGAGTTTGCACAATCACACTCCCCTCTAGGCACCATTCACGGCAACTCCCATTATAATTACGGCAACCAGAGTGCAGCTTGCTGTGCCTAGCTCCGGAGGGAAAGTCGGCTGGTGAGATGGATCAGATGTTTAATGGCACTAACCTAAGAAAATCTAAGGTTACAGAAAGTCTTGCTTTTGGGCTGTAAGTTCTTGAAGCTTATTGTCAACCTTTTAGATATTTTAATATAGTCCATAAGATATTTTAGTACATTCAGTATGATATTTTAGTATAATTAGTAAGAGTTGGGAAAAAGTTTGCAAGTCTACTCGACCTTTCCTTCCTCTGCCTCTCTACCTTCCCGTATTTCTTCCTTTCTTTTATCCTTCTTTCCTTTCTCCCTCCTCCTTCTTAAACTCCTCTTCCTCCTCTATCTTTGTCTTTCTCTTCCTCTTTCTCTTCTGCTTATTCATTTGCTAGTACTTTTTTACACAGCTCTCTATTTTGGTTCATTCCACGTGAATATTTTAAATTTAAATTTCATAGGGAAGCATTTTTTTCTTCTTCTTACACTCTGAAGGATGGAAGTAGGTTGTGGAATAGAAGTACTTCCAGGTAATCCCAAACTACTGGTTATAGCGTACAGCAGATTTTAAACTTTTATTTGATTTTAATTTAAATAAAAATAAATTTTTATTTACAGATTATTGCTCACATAGAAACCATTGCAGATATGATTGTTTATATAGATTATATGCTATTTTTACTTATAATTTTTTTTTGAACAAAGGTGATTTATATCTGACCATAAGTTATCATTACTATAAAGAAATTATAGTGTATTTCATCACAAAACTGTGACTAAATCATCTACTGGGGTTCCTTTGGCTAATGGAAGGCTTTGGGCAGAAACAGACTCAAGTTCTGGGTTGGCTTTGCCCTACTCTGAATGTGCCAATTTGGTCAATTACCATTCCTTCCTCTCAGTTTCCTCATTAGTAAAATGAGAGAAATGGACTTTCGGAGGTTTTGTGAAGACCATATGTCACTTGTTTGGTAGCTCTAGTGTCTAGTGTTTTATTCCACGTGTTGAGCTGCCTCATGGTGAATGAGTTGGAGATACACCAATACATAGGAGTCCTCAGATGTCTTCATTGCAGATGACATTCAGTATTTGGTTGTCAGAATAAATACGTAGCATGATCTGGGAGTAAAATGTATTGTTATGGCCATTGTTATCAGGAATTCTGTGGGGAGCTTCAACAGTCTCTGGTGAATTGTTTATTGAATGATATTTTGACTGGAACTATTTTCTACAGTTTCTACTATCTGCCCTAATACTGAGAGAAACCTAGATTATGTTATTTTTAATGTTTCAGAGCTCAGGGAAAATGTGGTCAGTCTAAATTGTGAGCTTGGGTTTATGAGAAATAGAAACATGGAATAAGATCAAATTATTCTAAAGTTATTAAAAAATTAAGTTCAACTAATTTGGGAAGGTGCTGTAAAATTAAAAATGAAGAAAATGAGGCTAAATATGGCCTGAGTCAATGTCTAGTATCATTCCTGGTGTCTGAGTGTCAGCAAGAGTCCCCAGACACTGAAGACTGACAGAGATACATTGAATAGATATAATGAATGTATTTTCTAATTTTCTGATGGAAGAAGTCAGAGAAATATAGGTCATAGTTATCCCTGTACAGAATCACCTGTGAAGATGACTCATGTCCAAATATCCAGCCCTACCTATCCAAGATCTATCAAATCAAAATATCTGGGTAGAGCCTTAGCCAAGTGTGGGCTCGACAGGCTTCTCGGTGGTTCTGATGTACACCATGTATAGGGGATCCCAGGGCTACCTCCTTCTTCTCCAAAACTCAGAGCAGGGGAGCCTCTCAAACCTCAAATCCTCCCTCTCTCTCCAGAGGTAATGATTATTCTGACGTTGATGTTTGCTATCCCCAAACGTATTGGTTTGGTTTGGGTGCCCTGGTTTCTCTAACATCCTAGGCCTTTCTCCAACAGCATTGTAAGGAGGGTTTCCTGGGCAGATCTACCACAAGACTTCAAGCTCATGGCGCAGGAACCATGTCTCAGTCAGCCCTGTCCTGTGGCAGCCTGGCAGAGGGGCTGGTGTGTTATAGGTGCTCGGTCGAGGTTTGCTGAACGGATGGTTCTGTGAATGCAGTGGAGTGTAATGATTGTGAAGTGTGTGACTTAAGTGTAATTGTTACAGAGAATACCACTTTTCATATCTTGTCTGCAAATACAGTCTTCCCAGATACTTAGGGAATAGTAATACAGCTTATCCCTTATTAGTATTATTAATATTAAATATAAATAAGAATACCTTACACTATTTTCAATTAAGCATTTTGGATGATTCACCTAACAACCTTGTAAAGTATATCTTTTAAAAGCTCCCATTTTACAGATGAGAAAACTGAGTAAATGGGAGCTTAAGTCGCTCGCTCTCGCATTCCCTCCGTTAAATCCCGAGTCCAACAATCCAGTGCCAGCCTCGCACCTGGGAATATTTATGCGGGGGCTGCAGAGCGGGCGCTTCCTCCATCTGGCAGGACTGTTTTCTGGGAGCTTAGAGAAGCTGAATCATACAGCCAGACAATTTGGTGGAGGCTGGAACAAGGCTTAGCTAGAGGCCATCTGCTACAAAGGACTAGAAAGCAAGGAATGGCTCCTAGAGAAATCTGTTTAAGCTGATAGACAGGATTTGGGGAGAAATTCTTTAAATAAATACTAAGAGGACACCAAACAAGGATTGCATCTCAAGTGGGTGCTCAGGTGTCCGTGGAGGGTGCACAGGAGAGTCTCACCTGCAGGGCCAATAAGGAGGACTCAGAAACGTCATGGGTCATGTTGCGACCCCACTGGCCTGAGAGTCAACGAGGTGGAAACCGTGACCAATTCAGACTCCAGGGCTTTATCCAGTTGGGTAAGAAATGACTGAGTTGTTTACACTTGTTCACTTTGAAAAGGCACCACCACGTAGAGAGGTGCCAGAGATCATTAAAAACTAGAAGTAACTTTGATGGCAACCGAATGTAGAGTCCCTGTCCACTGGTGGGTTTCCTTCGGCTTGTTTCACTGCACACCGCCTGGGGTGACCTAACTCGTACTGTTTAAGGGCATGGACCGATTTACACTCGCTTGTAAACTCTAGGAGGAGTTTTCATTTGTTTTGTCTTTTGCTGTATAAAATGCTCTCTTGCTTTTATAAATATTTGTTCAATAAACAGACTGTGGAGTGAGGCAGACCTGTACTGAAATCCCATCTCTGCCACTTACCAGCTGGGATTTTGGACAACTTAGTTCATTTCTCCAGGCCTCAGTTTCTTCATCTATAAAATGGGGACAGTAATGTTACCTGCCTGTTAATTTCAAGGATTAAATGCTAAAACTGTAATATGCTGGAGACAGTTTGTGCTCACTTCAAGAGCCAGTGGCTAAACTGTTGGCAGCTTGAAACTGGCAATGGTGGAAGAATTTACACAACAGAAATTGGCAAATAAGCATCTTTCCTTTGTCCCAGAGAACTAGTTGTTAACCATTTCCCAGAAGACTTCTGAACATTAGGCACTGGAACACAGCACCTGGCACCCAGACCTCCGCAAAGGCTAGGTCCTGGTATTTAACACACAAGATGGGAAGGGAGGGGGGCCTTCCTGGATAAACAGCTTGAATGTTGATAAGAAAGCAGTTGTCTATGAAACTGCATTTAGCATATGCTCATTGAAAGGGAGAACGTGCTAAAAGTCCCAGAACTGAACTCTCGGCAGAGATGACGCTGGCCAAAGGAGAAATTTGTGGATGTTGGGAGTTAACAGGTGTCTGTTTCAGTCTTTGTTGACCTGGATGCTAATACTTTAATTGTTTTAGCATGAGATCCCTGCCTTCTTGCAATTTATTTTCTACTAGTTTGTGGTCTTCTTGGACTTGCACTTCCCCCCCCCCCCCCCACAGAATGAGACGGAGTCTCAATTTTTTTTTTTTTTTCCCCTGACAGAATGAGACTGTCTCATTCTGTCTTCCAGGCTGGTGTGCAGTGGTGCAATCTCAGCTCACTGCAACCTCTGCTTCCCAGGTTCAAGTGATTCTCCTACCTCAGCCTCCCAAGTAGCTGGGATTACAGGTGTGCAACACCACACCTGGCTGATTTTTGTATTTTTTAGTAGAGATGGGATTCCACCATGTTGGACAGGCTGGTCTCGAACTCCTGACCTCAGGTGATCGACCCGCTTTGGCCTCCTAATGTGCTGGGATTACAGGCATGATCCACCATGCCTGGCTGCACTTTTGATTATTTGCATTACAAACCACCTTGAATAACTAAAGCTATGAGCAGACATTACTCCAGACATTTTTCTCATGGATCTTATGAATGCTGAGTAGCCTATATTAGATTAATTTATTCAGATGCTTATACCATCAGTGCTAAATACTTTTTTGTTAACATCTTCAGGTTGATGTCTAATGGAAGGCCCTTCTCCACACAATCTAGTTATACTACAATTTTATTTCAGTAAGTTTCTCTAATTAATGTGGGATTATTATAATGACTACTTCCTAGTACCCATGGGAAAGAAACTATATTTATTATGACCATATGTCCCAGATTTTCTAAGATGGTTCCAATTTTATATAATTTTATTCATTTCAATTAAGGAGATTCATTATATGTCAAATAATCATTATCTAATTTTATGTCCCTTTAAGACTCGAATACGAATGAGTTTACGTATTATAAAAATAGTATAGTTTCTTAATGCAAAAAGGAAATTAAAAAATCATACAAAGGTAGAACAATTAAATCACATTTGGTCATAAATTTAATAACTCCCATTTATTAAAAAGAAGAAAATTACCCAATATTAAAACTGTCTTGGATGATTCAAGACATGTGGTCACCATACACGGTCTTGGGCAGATGGTGACTGATGGTAAGCAATGTGCGGTATATTCATGGATGAACTACTATATAACAATGCCCACAGGATTAAGTTTGATAATCCAGACAGAAAAAGAGCTAAAGCAAATTATTACCTGGTTATTCAATTTTAGAAAACTCGAACTATGTAACTTTTTCATTACAGGAAAGAACCCCCAAAGGATTAATTCCAAAATATGTAAATAATCTACAGGAAATGTGGAGACTGATTAAGAAATCCCCCACCTTTTATTTTTCTCTGCCAAGGATAGAAAGGCAGTGAATTCAGAAAACAAAAAGTTGTATATGGCTAACTGGATCAAGAACAGAGGCTGTTATGAGTGGGCAATGGTGCTTTCCACAAAAGGAAGATGGTCTAAGCAAAGAGCAAACAAGCATGAAGGAAATACAGTAGGTTCTTTAGGTTGAGGGGGAGGAAATTAACATTATTTTGAGCACAGTTATGTTTCAAAGACTGCACGAGGGGCTTTAGATCTATTTTAAAAGTTTGATTCTCAACAGTTACTGTTGTCTACACTGAACCCAGAATTTGAATTTAGGTCTATCGGATTTCAAAGCCCTCTCTTTTCAGGATGTTGGACTGACCCGTAGCCACTTGTTGGGCCTCTGCTAAATGCCAGGTTCTTCACTGGCAATTTCTCAGTCCCAGAAAAACAATTACAATTTTTTTAGACAAGTGTGTCTCATTTGTAATATAATATCCCAGTTTTAATTTGCAAAAGTTCTTTTTCTGTTATCTGAATGTTCCATTATAAGATTTTTCATTTTGATGATAAAATCAATACAACATATGAAGGCAAAATTAAAAAGAAGATAGCAGAGAAAGACGAAGCAAATTAATCACATTTGCTTCAGAGTGGTACTTTTAGCTGGTTGAGCTCAATGCTTAATTTAAACCTAGTTTAATAATTTTGAGCCAAACTGTGATTCCCAAGATTTAGCTGGGGAACTTGATACCAGTGCAGTTTTGTGAGCCTGGTAACTACAAGTTTCACTGTGGTGACTCTGGAGTGCAGCTACAGGCCCGTGCTTACACAGGTTCCCCTGTTCATCTGCCTTAGTCTTAACTCTCTCATCTATAAAATATAAATGAAAATACAAATCAGGCGAGGTTGTTGTGAGCCATGAGATGATGGATCTAAAGCACTGATATGGTTTGGCTGTGTCCCCACCCAAATCTCATCTTGAATTGTAGCTCCCATCATTCCCTCATGTTGTGGGAGGGACCCAGTGGGAGGTAATTGAATCATGGGGGTGGTTTCCCCCATAGTGTTCTCCTGGTAGTGAATAAGTCTCACGAGATCTGATGGTTTTATAAGGGGAAACCCCTTTCGCTTGGCTCTCATCTGTTCTCTTGTCTGCTGCCATGTGAGATGCTCCTTTCACCTTCTGCCATGATTGTGAGGCCTCCCCAGCCATGTGGAACTGTGAGTCCATTAAACGTCTTTCTTTTGTAAATTGCCCAGTCTGGGGTATGTCTTTAATCAGCAGCATGAAAACAGACTAATACAAGCACTTTGGAGGAACTTGGCATGCAATATGGGCAACTGTCAGTTGATGGTACCCTACTCTTTTAAACATGTATCTTTCTTGGCTTTGTGGAAATGTGCCCCTTTTTTGTGTAATTTGTAGTGGTAATGCTATCTTCATCCTTCCAAAACTGTATGTGTCTTGTGTTTTTATTTCTTGAGACCAGTCTCTTTATAAGGCCAGGATGAGCCTCTTAAGCAAGCTGCACGTGGTTTAGGCAATGCTGTGAGGTGAGGAAAACACAGTTTCCGTCCTCAGATGACTTGCTACAAACCCATGGCCTTGGTGAGTGAAAGTCGGGTCAAAATGAATCACGGGTGCTAATCAGCCTCCTTGGCAGAAGCCACAGGCAGAAACAGTGTTCTCCCCAGGATTCTGTGGGATCATTTGCCTTTTGTCCTGGGTGTCAGCCTCAAGTCCTGGTGCCAGAGCTCTGATGAGGGAATCCTTGCTCGGGGCCGTGCATCCTGACACTAACATCCCAGGCAGGTGAGCCCCAGAGGTGGTTGCAGGGATTTGTTCACCTGAAGCTACAGTCAGCTGGTTCTGTCTCTTCTTGAGACTGAAAACAGAATGATCTCCTCTTTTTAAATTTAAATTTTAACAAATAACACGTGTATGTAGTTTAAAAAGTCAAATAGGACTAAAACATTTAA
Organism: Macaca nemestrina; assembly: GCF_043159975.1. Taxonomy (NCBI): domain Eukaryota; kingdom Metazoa; phylum Chordata; class Mammalia; order Primates; family Cercopithecidae; genus Macaca; species Macaca nemestrina. The sequence continues at coordinate 7,770,805 of NC_092129.1, read as the reverse complement.
AATGCAAAAGACAACATTCCTTTGACCTTTTCCTTCCCCTGACCCACAGCCCCCTACTTCCACTATTTTAGATAATTCTTTTGGTATTTACCTCCACATTCTAAATATTATACAACTATTTTTTTATTTTTTAAATTGTAATATTTTGACTTTATAAAAATGAAAGATAAACATTTAGCTCTGGCAGAGCTCTCCTAACCCTCTCCATCTCTCCCTTTCCCCATCTTCTTCGTAGATTTAGATTACGATTTTTGAAAGTCAGTGTTTACACTAAAGTGATTTGTTCACAGATGATGACAGTTTCACTCTTGTGCACCGTTTGTAGACACAAGAGCACCATGTGATGACCAGAGGTTGCAGTGAAGCAGCTGCAAGCCAAGGACTGCCAGTGCCTGCAGAAGGTGGCAGAGGCAGGAAGGGTCCTCCTGCAGAGGCTTTGGAAGGAGCGTGGCCCTGGCGATGCCTTGCTTTTGGACTTATGGCCTCTAGAACTGTGGGAGGATACATTTCTGTTATTTTGAGCCACCCAGTTTGTGGCCATTGGTTACAGCAGTAGTGTGAAAGTAATATGGTCCCATCGATTCTACTTTAATTTCTCTCCATATTGGTCCCTTTACAATCCAAGTGTAATGGTCTTTGTTAAGGCCCTATTATGTCTTACCTGGATTACTGCAGTGGAAATGTTCTTATTTATTCTGGAGTTGGTCCTGCTGTATCTTTCCACTTGGATATATGACTCTCTCAGTTCATCTATTTTCTGAACTGCTCTGGCTCTCTCATTATTGTTTTAGTGTTCTTGACATCGGTCCATTTTCTCTTGCAAGCTCTCCCCAGTGGCTATGTTCAACAGCGTTTATGGACATAGCTGATTACTAGATAGTATCCGCGATGGGACACCATCAGGCTCCCTGGGTATCACTATTACTATTGGAAACCAAAGGTTTTGGATTAGTGATGCTTAATTCTTTCTCATTCTGACTCCTTAAGACTCTGCTATCTTAAGCATGCCCCACTGGACTCTGCTATCTTAAGCATGCCCCGCTGCCACCAGTGGCACTGCCTGTGTCCGTGGGACACATCAATCTGAGCTGAAGCAGCAGTGAAGGAGCCAGAGCCCAGGATGAGTGTCAGGGGCTGGGGTGAAGACCTGGCAACGCTGGACATGCTGCCAGCTGGACATGCTGGACATGCAAAAGGAAGAGACTTAAACTTTGTGATCTCTGCGCACCTTCCAAGCTCCAGCCTCAGATGGGAGATGTTGGCACGTGAGGTTGGAAACCATTGCCAGCGTTGCCTGATGCCCTGTCCTGACGCATGTCCTGTCCCGACACATGCCCTGTCCTGACGCATGTCCTGTCCCGGCCCATGCCCTGTCCTGGCGCATGCCCTGTCGCGACACATGCCCTGTCCCGACACATGCCCTGTGCTGACTCATGCCCTGTCCGGATGCATGCCCTGTTCCGACACATTCCCTGTCCTGTCTCATTTAATCCCAAGGCTCTGTGCTATCTCCTCATGCAACAGTCATCCCACTGGACTGGTTGGCGACCAGGCTAAGCTTGCTGAATTTGCTTTGTGGGTAAGAGTCACTCCTTTTGGGCAGCCAAAATGCCTATCGTTTACATAATAGGAAAGATATATTTTTAAGCTTTTTGTCTAAATTAAATAATGACGGTGATAGTTAACATTAACTGAGTAATTACTATGTACTGAATAGTGTGCTGGGGGATTTGCCTGCCTTTCCTCAAGTTAATCCTCATTAGGATTGACGAATTCATTCTGCACATATTCCAGACCCCCCTTTTTAGACATGAGGAATATACAAGTAAATAGATAACATGAATTCTCTGATCTCCTGCAGCATTGTAATTATTATCCCTACTTTACAGATGAGCAAACTAAGGTTTAGCAAGCTTGAATGACTTGCCTAAGATCATGCAACCAATAAACGACAAGAGACAGGAACAAACTCAATTCTCTCATACTCGTGCTTTTGACACTAGGCCATGAATGTACGTGCGTTATTAAAAAGCAAGGAATAGGCCGGGCGCGGTGGCTCAAGCCTGTAATCCCAGCACTTTGGGAGGCCGAGACGGGTAGATCACGAGGTCAGGAGATCGAGACCATCCTGGCTAACACGGTGAAACCCCATCTCTACTAAAAAATACAAAAAACTAGCCGGGCGAGGTGGTGGGCGCCTGTAGTCCCAGCTGCTCGGGAGGCTGAGGCAGGAGAACGGCGTGAACCCGGGAGGCGGAGCTTGCAGTGAGCTGAGATCCGGCCATTGTACTCCAGCCTGGGCGACAGAGCGAGACTCCGTTTAAAAAAAAAAAAAAAAAAAGCAAGGAACAAGATCTGGAAGTCCATAGAGGCATCTAGTTGCTCACAAGAGTTTCGAGCGCTCAATTTCTTTATCCTACAGAGAAATTGCCAAAATGTTTGTATACGGATTGTAGACGTTACTAGCTAGTATTAGTGATCAATATTTATAGCTGACTTTCCAATATAGGAGGCAGGGCTATTAGTATTTAGGGGAGGGAGAATTTGCTGGTGCTGTCTGCAGATTTCGTTCCTGGTCAGTCAGGTAGGACAGACAGTATGAGGACTCAGCACTTTGCATTTCAATCCGTGGCTGAGTACTAGGGAAAAACAGGAATTGCTTTATGAGTCAGGGCAATAATGTCTTAGAATTGCTGGAAGTAACCATTATTACGCTTGCTTGTTTCCCCAGAATAAGACATAGGAAGAAGACTGGGCCGGGCCTGGAGGCTCACGCCTGTAATTCCAGCACTTTGGGAGGCTAAGGTGAGCGGGTCACTTGAGGTCAGGAGTTCGAGACCAGCCTGGCCAACATGGTGAACCCCCATCTCTACTAAAAATACAAAAATTAGCTGGTTGTGGTGGTGTGCACCTGTAATCCCAGCTACTCAGGAGGCTGAGGCAGGAGAATCCCTTGAACCCAGGAGGTGGAGATTGTAGTAAGCTGAGATGATGCCATTACACTCCAGCCTGGGTGATAGAACAAGACTCCATCTCAAAAAAAAAAAAAAAAGAAAGAAAGAAAGAAAAAGAAAAAAGAAAGCAGACTGAATAGACATTACTCCTTTTTATTTTTTGGTAACAAGTTTACACTGGAAATAACAATAGTTACCTTTTATTTATTTATTTTTTTTGATAACCTTAATTTGTCCTCATTTGAAGCATTAAATTTTATGAACAGCGTTAATGGAAAGCCTTTTAGTCTAACAATGCAGTCACCATCTCTTTAACTTCTCACCCCCAACTCCACAAGGGAAAATTCATCTTGCAAAGCTTTTAGAGGAGGGTATATTTCATGTGAATATGCCTTTCCCATTTTGTATGCCTTCCCCCTGTCGTTTTACATTACTTCTTTTGGCCACTATTTCATTAATAGCATTAGGATTTTTATTTTCCCGGTCCGAGGGCACGAGAATTGGACCCATTCTATCTGGTAATTCATCAAACAATTTCTCTACCACAAAGAACATTTTTTCTTCCCTCTCTCTGGGTTTCTGGCAGCTCATCTCACCCTGCCAGGGGGAGATTGAACACTTTACTCTTTTGAAGAGTTCACATCAGAAGATCTCACCACATGCCTCTAAGATTTCACCTCATGAGAAATTCCCCTTCAAATCTGTGGTTTTGCCTCTTCCCAGGACCTTTTGAATTCCATAATGGCGTCATGTGCTGGCTGTGCAGTGTGCCCCCTTTGAAGCATTTACAGATGCTTTTAGGAGTCTCTTTAGAATGAAAAAGGTTGGTGGTCATGGTGGGGGAGGGGTTGGAAATCCCTCAGCAGCCAGAAGATGATCTCTGAATAATTCAGGACATACCGCGGGGCACTGCTAATACCATCTCTCCCAGGGCCGGGGTAAACATTACCACTCTTATTTCTGGTCTCTGGGGAAAATAATGGTAGTAGAAGGGGGTGTCTCTTGGCCACACGTGATTTCTAGCGGGTTAGGCTTTCTCGAAACTCTGGCTGCACATCAGCCTTTCCTGGGGGAATTTAAACCAAGCCCAATATCCAGGCCCCTCACCAGGCTTGTGGAATGAGAGCTCCTGGTGGTGGGACCAGGTGTGGTCGTCTTCAGAAGCTTTGCAGCCGGCTCCGATGCACACCCAGCATCAAGAAGCTGAGAACCGCTACTGTAGGCCTGGGCCCAGGCTGGGTCACCCTACTGAGGAGAAGCTTCTGGAAAGAAGTAGAAGCCCTCACAGGCACCTCTCTTCCATCCACACCAACTTCCTCTTCTTGTTCTCCCCTTCTCATCTTAAACTTTCAAGAGGAAGAAGGGTTGGTCATGGGTGAACATTCCTGGGCATGGTGAGAGGCTGCTGCTCTGTGGTGCCCATTCACACTGAGAGGGACCCGCCGGGGATGCCTGACGGTGCCACTGAGGCTTTGGGGTCCTGTTTCAGAGGGGGGCATCTTACACGCAAGTCTTAGTCTGTCCTGGATTCCCATGCTTGGTGGCAGCTCCTCCACAGGCCTGCCTTCCCTTTGTTCTGAAGAATGTTCTGCTTGGCCGGAGCATTCGGTGCAGTTATTATTTGGGTGCAGTTCTCCAGTGAGAGTGCTAACTAACTCCAGGGTAATGCCAACCTCCACCGCCAAATGCAGCTACCTGGCACTTGTGTTTACCTTGGGGCAGCTGCAGTGCCCAGACTCCTCTGCCTGAGATGCAAAGAAAGCATGTTCTGAAAAGAGGAGAAAAAGCCTAGAGAAATGGGGTAGAAAGTAACATTTTTGACTTTGCTGAGCTGGCACTTAACAAGTGAAAGAAAGGAAACATTGTAAAATAAAAAAATCAGGCAGTTTGTGTATTTGGTCTCCTCAATTTGACTGTTTAGCACATGCTTGTTGATTATTCCCTAGATGTCTGTGTCAGTTCTGCATGGATTAGTTAAAATCTTCACTAGAGAGCTTCACAAGGCCAGGGGAGAAGGCTGCTGGGGGCTGTCGCCCACTGGTGCCTCCTTGTCAGCCTCTCCTTCGGCAAAAAATTGTATCCTTGCCGATAAAACTATCCCACGGCAAAATGATGTAGTTAAGCACAGGCATTGATGAAAACTTAATCCTTAATGTTTTCTTATTATAAAAGTGACATATGTTGTAGAAAAGTTAGCAAATATTGAGATGCCAAATTGATCCCACCCTTTGGTTAAAAATCCCTGTGGCTTTTTTTTTTTCTCTCTCCCCACCCACTCACCCTTGCCACAAAAATGAAACTGTTGCATCATGACCCCACTGCTTTGTAACTTGCTTTTTTTGTGTGTGCTAAAAAGTACATATGTTTTTAGTTTTTATTTAATATTGTTTTGAAGATTGAATAACATCCCATAAAACTGATGTACTATAATTCATTTATGTGATCCTTAAATTTGGACATAAAGTTTAGATGTTTAGGTGGTTTTATTTTTATTTCTTTTTTACTCTTTTCCCCGACTTCATTTGTAATGTTCTGCAATTAACATACCTTAGCTAAATATCTGGGTTCATCCAGTGGTGTACTGGGGATGGTTCGTGAAGCTCCAGGGAAAAAGAAAACGAATCCCCCATTACTGCAGGTCCTGATTTTCTGTGGTGCACCTTCTCTTCCACCGTGGTCAGTGGAAGCACCAGTGTGAAGGCCCTGAAGGTGGAGCTGGGAAGGGGTGAACGTACCAGCTCTTGCAAGCCCAGATAAACTGGCGCCTATGTGCAACTGGGAACACCCATGCTAATGTTTTAGGATAAATTCCTAAAAGCGGAATTTCTGGGTCAAAGGGTATGAACATTGTCACGTATTTTGTTTTGTTTTGTTCTGTTTTTTGAGATGGAGTTTGGCTCAGGTGATTGGCCCGCCTTGGCCTCCCAAAGTGCTGGGATGACAGGTGTGAGTCACTGCACCCTGCCCATTGTCACATATTTCGTACGTGTTTTGTCTAGTTGCCTTTCAGAAACATCGAAATCTATATTCCTATCAGGGGCCTATAAGGATGTTCTAAAGTGTGTAATTTGTCCTGAGATGGAATAGACCGCCTCTCCAGGCCACGAGAGCTCCATCTGTGGGGTCTTCTCACTGAAGCCCAACGACCAACCACTTGGCCGTGCACTAAAATATGAAAGGGGTGGTTGGAATCTTCTAGGTGTCTCTTTCAGCTCTGAGATGTTAGGAGAAGTTAAACAAAAAAACAACAAACGAGATGCCAGAAGGCAACTCATGATAAATGCCAGACATCAGTGCTGTAGAGGTTCAGAGCAAGAAGAAATTTGTGCATGTGAGCCTGGCTAGGAATTCCTTCCAAAAGAGAAGAGAAGGTGTTAGCTGGCATTGGGGTTACTGTGCTTTATCCATTCCCTTCCCATCACAGAAGCCTGGATTCTTTACATCAGCAACAGACTAGATGGAGGCAGGAGGCAGTGCGGACCAGAGAGCGGAGTTGTTGCCCGCAGGGTGCCCTTTGAAGGCTGCCTTTGCCACCATCTGCAGCGCGCGGGCAAGGTAATTCTCCAGAATGAAATCCCTGCCTGTGTTTCTGGCCAGTTTTTCTCAGCCAACCCCCAGCCGACTACTTTCCCTGCTGCCTCTCTCTTTCATATTAAGACTTTAAAAATCCAGATTGTAATTCATCTTTCCACTGTTGCACACAGCACTGCTATGATGGACAGAAGTGTGTGGTACCAATTAGATCTGCAGCTCTGATTCCCTGCCTGGGATTAGACTTTTGTGTAATTTGCTTGAGTTTGGACAACTCCAATATCAGATAACATTAAGGTTTACATTCTCTGTAGAAACCTGTCCCAGGAATTCATTGAGGTTTGCAGCATCCGATTATACTCTATAGCTAGAGATCGCCAAGAGGAGAACCTTCTATTTTTCTTGTTGACCTTTGAAAAGTAGCATCCTGTGACTTCCTCCGTAAAGCCCATGACCTTCAAGCATCGAAATCTTCAACTTTTCCACAAATTATGCTGCTTTTTTCCCAATGTTTTCTTTAACAGATATTAGAATGGCATCAGTGTTTGCTTTCACTAAGAGGAAGCAGAGTCCTGGGAGAAAGAGCTGCTGCCTGTGATTGCACGGCCTTCCCTCGATGGTACCTTTACCCTGGCATGTGAGCTATCAGCCGACTGGGGATGCTTTCAAATGAGACAGGAAACAGTTTAGGGTAAGAAATGCTTTTAAAAAATCATTCTCACGCCAGATGAAATCTCAGATCTTGCAATTTTGTTTGTTTTCTCCCTTCTCAGCTGTTTCCCTTTGAAGTCAAAGACTGCTATTTCTTTGTGTGAGTGCAGCTGTGACTAGTCGATCATGGTTTATTTTAAGACAAGAAAAGAAGTGGAGCAAAGAAATACCAATTGTTATTTGTCATCCATTAGCAAAATTCAGATGCACCCAGTCTTGTTCAGATATGCAGATGCAGGTTCCCTATATGGAGACGTTCAGGCTGGGGGTGCCATGCCCAGATGAAAGGGGCAGCCTGGGAGGTTTCTTGTCAGCCCTTGCTCAGGTCTTCTGACAGCAATGCAGGGCTGGAGTTGGCCCTTGTCTTTTCTTATCCATGTTCATTGTCCCCGCCTGAGTTCAAGGCTTTATTCTTTTGGGTCTGAATGATTGCAGTTGCTTCCTGATAAGTTTTCTCTAGAACCATATCTCTGGTCAATCATTTCTGCATAACACACCCAGACAAATTCTGCAAAGTCGTGTAAATTGTACCATTTATGTGTCTCACATCTTCAGTGGCTCTCTATTTCCAAGGGGTGAATTCTAAGTCCATTACTTACCATTTAAAGTGTTTCTTAGTTAACCACTGTCTTTATTTCCAGCCTGATCTCCCACTTCTCTTTCTGGATCACCCGCTGCCACTAAAACAGTGTGCTCCCAGCCACACATCATGTTGCCAAGACCTAGAACGAAGCCCATGTCCACCATGAAGTCTGTGTTGGGTTGACACCTGTGGGAACACTTTTCCTGCCCTGAATTAGATCTTTTCTCATTTTTATCATGTATAGATTTTTAGAATCGATGGAGACTTTAGCTATTTTTGTCCAATCGTCCAGCTTTACAGATGAGAGAACTAATGTTGGGAGGAAGTGAAGTACTCAAAGCTACTAATAATGATGCTGTCATTTATTGGCTGCTTTTACATATGCCTGGCAAACTGCTCAAAACACCTCACTGAATTACTTCAACATCGTTATGCTATTAACAAGGAACTTCGGGCACAAAGAGGTTAAGTCACTAGCTGCCGTTTACCAGGATGGTAAGAACCAGAGCCAAGATTCACGCCTCAGCGGCCTGATGTCACTCACAGCCATTTCTCTGTACTCTACCTACCCATGACCCTTGTCATATGTTATTTTGTTATATTTGTGAATGTTTCTTATTTACCCAACTATATTTGTAAGCTTCTGGATGGCAGAGACTTTACCTATAAGCCTTTGAACAACAAAGCATGGATTTTTTTTTTTTTTTTTTTTAAAGATGGAGTCTTGCTCTGTTGCCCAGGCTAGAGTGCAATGGCGCCATCTTGGCTCACTGCAAGCTCTGCCTCCCAGGTTCAAGGGATTCTCCTGCCTCAGCCTCCCAAGTAGCTGGGATTACAGGCACCCGCCATCACACCTGGCTAATTTTTGTATTTTTAATAGAGACGGGGTTTCACCATGTTGGCCAGGCTGGTCTTAAACTCCTGGCCTCAGGCGATCTGCCCACCTCAGCCTCCCAAAGTGCTGGGATTACAGGCGTGAGCCACTGCACCTCACCAGATTTTTAATATATATATGTTTGTCCTGCCTCTAAAAGTCAGCATCCAGAGATGTTGAGGAACATGGTCGTGCTCTGAATGTGCCAGGCCTGTGCGCCATGCTCCTGTGTGGACAAACAGATTGGCAGTCACTCTTTCCCTCATGCACATGGTGTGAGCCTCATCACCTGTCTGTACCTGTATCTCAGCATTCCCCTACACACTATTCTTACACGTATCGCACACAGCGCTCTGCCAGAATTCTGCTTCCGTTACACGCATTTCAAACCTTGTCCCTTAACAAGCACGAGAGGTCAAAGACCTAAATACACTGCAGCTCTGCCTCTCCTCCCTGCCCCCAGTATTTCCCAATAATACCATCGGGAATTATACGTACCTATGTGTTCCTTCCACCAACCCTAGCTCCATCTCTAGCCATTCCCCGCTTAGTGCATTTTGAATAAATACGTGAGTTTAATAAGTTCATAATAAGACTATGAGATTGATAGGAACCAAACAGAGCTCTCTCTGCCCTATGGGGCTCTACAGTCTGTTAAGAGGTCCCGGGGTCTGGGGAAAAGTAGTATTTTTTTCAGAGTCTATTCCATGTTAGCACAATGTGAAGCAACACACACTGCATCCTGTAGTTCTTGTAAATATTTTTATCTTTGATTAAGGAATGAGGAAACGAATTCTTTAAAGATCCATCACTCACTCACTCACTCACTCACTCACTCACTCACTCACTCACTCACACAGCACCCAAGAGGTGTAACCAGTATTTAAACTCACCTTTGGCTCTAAAATCCATGTTTTGCCTCCTCTTGCCCTCTGCAAGGCTTTCTGACGCCTCCACAATAAAGAGGGCAATGTCCTAAACCGCCTGCTAGTATTGACTGGTGCACTGTTTGCCTTCAGCACTGATGGAGTTTGGAGTTCTGGGAACTCTGGGCTGGGCAAGTATGGGGGAGGCTGGTGATATTTACAATGAAGTGAGCCTCAAGCTTTCATTTGACCAGTAAAGGAAGTGGTGACCACCTCAATTAAGAACCGAATCAAGAAGAAGTCACGCCATTAACTTGTGATAGACATGGAGGCCATTCTGCAAAATGCCAGAGACACCATGTGACTAGGATGCTTCCAGGAATTTAGCAAAATTCCCATGATGACCTTGTAAATACATAAAGAAGTGGAGCTTGATGATAATCCTTCTGGCAGTTTTCACCATTGCACCCTCAGTGGTGTTGATGAGCAGATTGAAAAGGTATTGCTGAGCATATTGAAAGAACAGGAACAAGGTTTTATCCTGAGCCTTTTCTTGTTCAATGTTTTAATTGAGATCTTGGATGGAATACTGGAAGGTATGCCTAGCTCACTTAATAGGGGCGTAGGAGTTGGTACTATTGATCTCTCCTCCTTCTTCAAAGTCGCCCTTCTTGGGGGGCCCATGACACAGTTTTCTTATTTTTCTGAATCTGGTCTTTGTCCATATCTTTTATGGATTCCTTTCGTTTGCCTATTCTTTTTTTTTTTTTTTTTTTTTTTTTTTGAGATGGAGTCTCATTCTGTCACCCAGGCCGGAGTGCAGTGGCACGATCTTGACTCAATGCAAGCTCTGCCTCCCAGGTTCACGCCATTCTCCTGCCTCAGCCTCCCAAGTAGCTGGGACTACAGGTGCCCGCCTCCGCGCCAGGCTAATTTTTTGTATTTTAGTAGAGATGGGGTTTCACCATGTTAGCCAGGATGGTCTCGATCTCCTGACCTTGTGATCCACCCGCCTCAGCCTCCCAAAGTGCTGGGATTACAGGCGTGAGCCACCGTGCCTGGCCTCATTTGTCTATTCTTTAGAGGTAACCCGTTCCTCAAGGTTTCTTCTTGGGCCACCCTCACCTCCAACTCCATAGGTGACGTCCGTCTGATTCCATGGCTTCAGTCTGCCATTGTCCAAAAGGACAACTCTTGGCTTTCAGACCCAATTGACCACTGGTGTTTCTGCCTTCCTGTTCCATACGTATTTGATATTCAATCACACCCGAACTCAATACCTTCTCTTCCACTATAAACCTCATCCTACTGTAGTCAGTGAATGTGCCTCCTTTTTGCCATTTGTCCTTGCCAGGAATCCTCTGATTTCATTCTCTTTTCCACCCCCACATACCAAGTCTGTGGTTTCTAACCTCTAAATACTTCCCCAAACATGTCCATCCTTCTCCCTTTCCATCGCTATTATCTTTTTTTGTTTGTTTGTTTGTTTGAGACGGAGTCTCGCTCTGTCGCCCAGGCTGGAGTGCAGTGGCCGGATCTCAGCTCACTGCAAGCTCCGCCTCCCAGGTTTACGCCATTCTCCTGCCTCAGCCTCCGGAGTAGCTGGGACTACAGGTGCCCGCCACCTCGCCCGGGTAGTTTTTTGTATTTTTTAGTAGAGACGGGGTTTCACCATGTTAGCCGGGATGGTCTCGAACTTCTGACCTCGTGATCCGCCCGTCTTGGCCTCCCAAAGTGCTGGGATTACAGGCTTGAGCCACCGCGCCCGGCCGCCATCGCTATTATCTTAATTCTTTCCACCATTAGTGCTTCACTGAAATTATGGAAATAGCTTCCAAATGTATGTGTCCTCCCTGAGTGGAAGCTTGCCCCCTTTATTGCATACTCACTGATGCAGCCAGAGTGGTCGTTTACAAATATAAATGTGGTCAGGAGGGCATTGGCCTGATGGAGACAATTCACTTGTTCCTGCACCTCTTGACAGCAGGTTTCCAAGAGAGCCTGCTCTGCCCTTCACTCTTCAGCCTCTCCGCTCGGATCTCCATGTCCCTGGACACAATACTCCGGGCAAACTGAATTTTTTTACATCTCAAATAGGGCTTGATTTCTTTCATTTTCTTTCTATACATGTTTTTCCCTTTGCCTGAAATATTCTTTCCTCTACTGGTGTAGCTAATTCCTGCTCGTTTTCTTCTCATCTTAGATTTCCTTTTCTTCAAAACCTCTGATTCCTCAAGTCTAAATTAGCTAGCTGTTCCTTTTATCTGTTCACCCAGCTGTCACTCATGTAGAGGTAGAATGGCCAAAATACGGGGTATTTAAAGATTGATGGAAAAAAAAATAACACTCTGGAGTTGAATGTTCAAGCCATATGCTGAGGTTTAGCAATGCTTGATATATCTTATAAACAAATAAACCACATTAGCCTGTGTGGGAGATCCACCTGATTGCGGATCTCTCGTTGGTGAAGGTGAGTCCCACCAGGGACTTTCAGAATGCTCCTAGGAAACCTTCACACAGACTCTTTGGCAGATTACACATCTCTCTCCCTCTCTGAAGTTTTCCTTGCTTAATTGAACAGATTTTTATTAAAGCAAGCCAGAATCCAGCCGCAGCATTTAACTGCGCTGCTGCAGGGAGTAATGCATTCTTTTGTAACACGACTACAGCTTTGATTCCCCACTTTCTTCCTAAGATTTGTTGCTGTTGTTTAATTACATGAATTATAAGGGTGTGACCCTGAAATTTGGGAAGAAAATTTAAAATTAAAAAAAAAGATGGTAAATGCAGCTGACAGCTCGTTTGTCAATGCCCACTCCACTGCCTACTCCTGACTTGTGGGTGAAGAGCTTCATGAATCAAATTTGTAGCTTACGGCTACTGTTAGAAGCAGTGAAACTTCATGGTTTTCGTTTGTGAAAATATTACTAGGCTATTGCCTATTTTCTTCTTTAGATGTTGTTTTTAGTTGTGCCAGTGTTTTCATTTCTCTGCTTGAGTAACATCTAAAAAGACATGCATATAAAATCATATTGAAGAGCACACTGAGCTATATAAACCATCTTATGATAACTAAAACAACATAACACTGGCACACTGTAGGTTCTCAATAAATGTCTATTGAATTCCATTGAATAACGTTCGTTAATATATTTACTTATTTTAACTACAGAGAACTGCCTTTTTTTTGTTTACCAGTATTTCTAATTACTTTTGGTAGTTTAAAGGATTTCATTTCAATGTATATTGATAGTTTTCCTTTATATTATGACATTATGCATGATGCACATTGTCCTGAAGGATATAAAACTCTATACTAGGAAGAAATAAATGGAAGTTTTAAAGAAAATCATCATTTTACCCAGTTCAGCTAGTTAAATCCTGAGAGGAGAGTATTTAATTTTTTATTTCATTGTTCTTATGTCTCAGCTGAGTCTTAAATAATCATGGAGAAAACACACTGTACTGTTTTATTAAGAAATAAATAGCTATTCTGTAAGCAGGAGGATAACACAGTAAAGTGTGATATTCTATTGCTGAGATAAAGAAATGAGTAACGCTGCATAATGAAGCATAGAAGGTTACTTTATAGAACAGCAGTGAAGTGTGGCCGACCTCGGGCAGTCTTGATGGGTTGGGCCAGAGGAACGCACACCCGAATAAAGGTACTAGTGAAGAGCAAAATAACACTGCGAAGAAATAGTGCGTGCGTGCTCTCTGTCTTCTGTTCACTGATGGAAATAGATCCGTTTTTAAATCATGAGTGTAATGAATAACTGAGAAACATCCTAATTGAGAAACAAAAATAATTCTGACTTCACATTCAGAGGGAGAAAGAAATTTTGAGTTTAAGGCAAGGTTGCAAGTATGTTTGGGGGGCCATGACAAGTCTTAAATCTTCATATTTATGTGACTACAAGTGTTTTATTCCATCTGAGTGGGCTGTTTGGTTAAATCTTTTACCAAATTTGAGAAATTTTCAGTCATTGTTCTTCAGTTATTTTCTTCTGCCTCACTCTCTTTTCTCTCCTTCTGATACTCCAATTGTACATAAATGTGTATGTTATTGTCCAGCAGATATTTCAGGCTCTGATTATGTTCTTCAATTGATTTTCTCTTGGTTCTTTAAATTGAATAATTTCGTCTTTTTCTGCTGCTGTTTCTTCTTCCTCTTTGTCTTCTTCCTCTTCCTCCTCCTCCTCCCCTTCTTCTCCTTCTTCCTATTCTTTCTTCTTTCTTCCTCTTCTTCTTTCTTCATCTTCATCTTCGTCTCACTCTGCCATCCAGGCTGGAGTGCAATGGTGCAATCCTGGGTCACTGTATCCTTGAACTCCTGGGCTCAAGTGATCCTCCCAGTTCAGCCTCCTGAAAAGCTGGGACTACAGGCACCATGGTGGGCTAAATCTTCTTTAATTATTTGTAGAGATGGGGTCTTTCTGTGTTGCCCAAGATGGTCTTGAACTCCTGGGCTCAAGGATTGTCCTTCTTTGGCCTCCCAAAACGCTGGGATTACAGGCTTGAGCCACTGCACCTGCCCTAGGTTGAATAATTTCTATCTATCTTCAAGTGTAATGAATCTTCTACCATTTCTAATCTGCTATTAAACCAAGCCCATATTATTTTAATTTTATATTTTTCAGCTCTAGAATTTGCTTTAACAATTTTTATTTCTCTTCTGAGATTGCATCCATTTTCATGATGATAATATTTTCCTTTGAGTTCATGAATGTATATTTATTTGATAGCTGCTTTAAAATCTTGTCTGCTAATTGCAACATCTCGATTATAATGTGGAATGATTTTTTTGACTGCCCTTTCTCGTGACTTCTGGTCAATTTTCCTATTTTATGTCTAGTGATTTTTAATTGTAGTTGGGACATAATAATACAGAGAATATGGACACTGCCCTGTCCCTCTGAAGAGTATTGAATTTTGTTCTCGCAATCTGGGCTCAAGCTCCAAATTCCATCTCCCCTGCAGTGGGCACAAGCTGAAGTCTCTGCTCTATTGTTAATGCCTCCAGCTGCTGTTTTCTCCTGGGGATCACTGGGATCTGTGATCAATGAATGCACAAAGTGTGAATACAGAATTTAGGAGTCAAGGTTATCCCCTCTGCATCCCTCTCCCTTCCAGGATTCCCTCCCATACTTGCAGCTGCTCCCCCATCCATCTGCTCTGTTCTCTGCCCTTTTTAGTGAGTAAGGGTGTGGCTTCTGCTACTCAAAGTGTGTGGGTTGGGAGTACCCTCAGGCAAAAAGCAGCAAGCTCTGGAATCTCAACTGTTGATGTTTCCATCTTTCAAGGCTGGCCTCCAATCCAGTTTCTACCTGCCGTGTGGTCATTTTCAGTGCCTTAGTTTTTTTTGTTTGTTTGTTTTGTTGTTGTTTTTTAAAAAATATTATGTCTATCTTTTCTAATTCTTTTTGTGGGAGGGTAGTCTGACCATGCCATCCACTATTACTCCCCTTTCATTGAATTCAGTGACTCGAAATGGTATCATAATTTCCATAGACTGTTGGTAAGTGGTCAGTTTTAAAGATGTGTTTAATTTATACACAGAACTAACAAAGGTAAAGAAGGTTATAGCAGAGAAGAGACAGTGCGAAGCGACTCATCTAGTGTTTTTTAAAATAGACTTTTAAAACGGCAAAACCCAAGATATTTAAAGTATTTATGTAATCACTTAAAAAATGTATTAAAGAAATATTTGTAGAAAATATATGTAAAATTTACAGTATGGATAATTTAAGATGAGTCAGATGCGAAAGACTTCTCAAGGAACTCAAATTCAGAAGAAATGGAAAGAGATGCCCAAAGTGGTGAAGGTGAATAAAGCTGGAGAACAGATAGGATATCATTCTAATCCTTCCCGTAAGAACGTCCTTTGTCACTGAAATAGCGTGTGTCTTGAGACCTGGTCTAAATGAAAGTCACCAGGGAATAGTTAAACAACAAAATGCTAGGTAGCTATATTCTAGGGGAAAATGAAAAGGGAGGTAAAGATAACCGAAACAGGAAATATTGTAGAAGTTATGATTTCTACACAACGTGGAATTCTTTAGATTCAATTAAGAAGCCCTCTGCTGCTTTATAAAGCACCCAAAGTTTCAGCACTGGTGGGTGGAAGTAGGATAAATGCTCAGAATTGAGGAGAAAGCACTGTAGTCTTCAGAGGCAAATACTCCAGGAAACAAATCTCCTGAAATGCGTGGGTAAGATGTGACCTTTGAGCAGCCATGACCAGGAAGGCTGACAGTTCTCTTACTACAAAGAAGAAACCATCCAGGCAGATGAATATGGAGTGGGACTTAGCAGTGTGAGGCAGAGCTAGGCAGGAAGAAATGGAACACCCAGACCAGCCGGGGTCAGAAATCACTCTGAGGACACCCACACTGCAAGTTGCATCAAGCCTCTGGTGAATGAGGATTTGACATTTATGTAAGAGCTGTGAAAGCTAGATAGGTAGAGAGAGAGACACATATGCATATAGATAGCTACACATGCATGCATATAAAATGGGGCTTCACTGTTCAGAATGATGTACATAGTTATCATTTCATCTGTCAGTGCAATGTTTCCCAGTTATTTTGCTGTCTTTTACAAATAAGTCTTTCTAAATTTTGTTACTGAATTAGAATTCAAAGAAAAAGTTATTTCAAGATTTTGGCCCTAGAATGGACAAGCCAGTTTGACAGCATCCTGTACAGACTCCTGCCTCCATCAAACACATGCCACAGGTGTGCAACACGGTGTAATGGAAATAAATTATGATACAATGAAGAGTGGAGCAACTTTATCTGTAAACTCTTATGAATTGAGTTTAAATCACAAAACACTATAATTGAGTTTGGATAGGAACTTTGTTTCTGTCCTGTTCTGTATTGCAATAAGTTGGGTGGGCAATGAACCTGTCACAATACATTTAAAATGGCAATGAATATTTGATGTCTTTGTACAAAAGAGAGCAACTTCAAGAAATAAGATATTTCTCTATGGTTATACCTTGCAAATGAATAAACAGGCTTTCATCTCTGTGACCTTGTGCATTTAGTATGTGGGTGGGCATTCATGGGTTGAATGTTTGGGTGGCAATAATTTTACGTGGAATGAATGACTTCTTGGAAGCCATACTGTTTGTTTCCCACCATCTGTCAGTCAAGCATTAGTCTGCTCTGGACCAAGGTGTCCATCGTCATCCTCACAGCTTCTGCTGGGATGCCATGTCATTCCTAACACCAGCCTTTCCTTTGGTTCTGGAAGACACCGGTTTCTTCCAGAGCATTATGTGGTTTCCTCTCCTTTCGCAGAATTCACATGCAGTCAATCTGAATTTTAGAATTATTTAATATTGAGCTAAGTAAAAAATCAGCTGGATAAACTACAGGTTATAAGAACTTTTCAATCTAATACTCTATTTTAGCAAACTTTTATTGATGCATGATGTACAGAAAAGTGCACAGATCACAACTACACAGATCAGTGAATGCACAAAGTGAATCTGTCTTGTTCACCACAGCACAATCCCAGAAAGAAAACACTGCCAGTGCTACTGAAGTTCCCCTTGCTCCTCTCTTGATCATTGTTACCACCCTAAAGGTAATTACTATCCTGACTTCTAAAACTGAAGATTAATTTTGTCTGTGAGTGAACTTCATATAAATGGAATCATGCGGGGTGTACTATTTTTGTTCATGTTCTTTCTCTTCATATGGTGACACTCATTCATGCTATTGAATGTAGCTGTAGGCTGTTTTTGCTGTGAAGTATTTCATTTTATGGATATATCAAAATCTGTTTTTCTCTTGTATATGTTTGAGTTGTATTCTCATTTTTGGCTATCATAAATAGTGCTGCCGTGAACAACCTTGTACAGGTCTTTGGATGCACAAAAGTACAGGAGCGTCATTTCTGGGTGACAAGAGATGCATACGTTCAGACTTACTAGATACTGCCAGTTTTCCAAAGTGGTTGGACAAATATACACTCACACCAGCAATTTATGAGAATTACAGTTGTTCCACTTCCGTGTCAACTCTTGGCATAGTCAGTCTTTTTAATTTTAGCTTCTCTGCTGGTCATGTAGTAGTATCTTTTTGTGTTACTGTTTGTTTGCTTTCTTTTGGTATGAGACAGGGTCTTGCTTTATCTTCCAGGCTAGAGTTCAGTGGCGAAATCACAGCTCACTGCAGCCTCAACTTCCTGAGCTCAAGCAATCCCACCACATCAGCCCCTCAAATAGCTGGGACTACAGGTGCCCCACCACACTGTCTAATTTTTGTGTGTGTGTGTGGTTTTGTTTTTTGTTTTTTGTTTTTGTTTTTGTTTTTGTTTTTTTGTAGAGATGGAGTTTCACTATGTTGCCCAGGCTGTCCTTGAATTCTTGAGCTCAGGTGATCCACCTGCCTCAGCCTCCCAAGGTGCTGGGATTACAGGCATGAGGCACTGCGCCTGGCTTTATCTTGTAGTTTTAATCTGAATTTCTTTGATGACTAAGTGACTAAGGACATTTTGTATCCTTATGAGCCGTTTCAATGTCCTCTTTTGCAACGTGTTTAGCCTGCTTTTCTGTTCAGTTGTCTCTTTCTTGTTGACTTCTATGGGTTATCTATGTTTAGATGGAAGTGCATGATGACAAGGGGTTCAGTGCAGCCTTGGATTAGAACTTGCCCAAAGTCCTTGCTTGTTCTTGAGGACTCACCGGAGGTTTCTTATGATGTCAGTTGAAGCCTCTGTCTTCCACTTTCAGTGAGATTCCCTGGCAGGACCGGACCAAGAATGAGGTGACAGGGGAGACTGTCTATGGCATGTGCCCTTCTTGCCTTCCTACTTGCCTTGAACAGATGGGAAGAAGTTGGTGTTAACCTGTGTGCTAAGAATGTTGGGGCCAATAACCCCATGAAACTAGCTACTCACCAAATGTCCTGTGTTGGGGCAGAAATGGCAGGAAAATAAAAATCTACCATGTCCCACAAAGAGTTGGAGGATCCCAGAAGTTAAAGGACAAGTTCAATGTAAACTTGTCTAAATGAAAGTTAACCCTCAATAGCACCCCTGACAGATGGTGGCCCCAGCTCTGCCCATCAATTCCAGTGATAAGAAACCCAACTCTGTAATATTTGAGGCAAACTGACCCATTATTGGCCAGCTCTGATGATGAGAAAATTCTTGTCTACATTCATATATGTAATGTGCCTCTCTGTCACTTCCACTGCTGATCTTAGATCTTTTCTCTGGAGGCAGAAGGGGGTAAAGGCACTTGCTCCCTTGCTTATGAGAGTTCTTTAAATATTTGAAGATAACTACTACATCATGATGTCACCTCTTAATTTTTCCTTTAAATATAAAAAACTAACCTCCTTGAAATAGACATCAAAAAAGCACCCAAGTCACAGAATACGCTAAAATCAAAGATGAGTAATTTATTATTTATTTTCTTGTTCGATAACATATATCATTTTCCCTTTTGTTCCTTTTATTAAACAGTGATTACCAAGTGGATCCCAGTAGGCTCATTAAAATGTTTAACTTTCATTATTACAGGTAATACCCCTCATTTTGTAGGCCAATTTCTTCTTGCCTGCTAACACCTGCTGTTACCTTTTATTCTGATGATTGTTAATGGAATAATTTTGCGGTGGGGATCTTTTCAGTGTGTGACCCTGGTGAATAGCAAAGCCCTGTTCGAATTTTCCTTCTGTGTGTTGTGTTGTTCGTAATTCAAGGTAATCTTCAAAATGATTGTAATGTGTCTTTTCTCATTTACATGAGAAACTGTCCTTCGAAATTTTGTTTCCTGGAATTGGAGAAGTTTCACAGAGCTGTTCTGAACATACACTGCACTGTATGTTTGTACCTTTGAGTGCAGGGGAGAAAAAGGAAAAAGAGATTTGTTGATGCATAAAAATAAAGGACCACTCTGGCACATTTGGGCAGTTCTTTTTTAGTCTTAGAATTTACTGTGCATATGCATTTATTCATTCAGTAATCAATAAATATTTATGAAGGGCCTATACCAGTCAGGTGCTCTGCTGAAATATTGAGGATACATTAGTGAAAGCTGCCCTCCTTGAGTTTAGCTGCTGGCTGGGGAGACTGGTAAACACATAGGGGTTTTTGATCCCCTACAATGTACAGAATGGAAGGAGCTCAATAAATGGTAACCATTATCACTGCTACTGTTACTACTACTGCTGCCATTACTGCTACTGTGATGCTATTGTTACTACTGCTATTATTACTCCATTTCTATTTTAGCCCTGCTACCCAGCAACTATAAAAGACCCTGGGCTGGGCGCGGAAGCTCATGCCTGTAATCCCAGCACTCTGGGAGGCCGAGGTGGGTGGATCATGAGGTCAGGAGATTGAGACCATCCTGGCTAGCACGGTGAAACCCCGTCTCTACGAAAAATACAAAAAATTAGTTGGGCGTGGTGGCGGGCGCCTGTAGTCCCAGCTACTCAGGAGGCTGAGGCAGGAGAATTGCTTGAACCAGGGAGGTGGAGGTAGTGGTGAACCGAGATTGAGCCACTGCACTCCAGCCTGGGCGACAGAGCGAGACTCCGGCTCAACAACAACAACAACAACAACAGCAGCAACAACAACAAAAGACCCTGGAAAAATTACTGAATTTCCTTGGGCCTTTTCTAACACCATAAAACTAGAGAAAACTAACTAGGTACCTGTTTCTATCTGCAAGATGGCAGTAAGTGCGTTACCAAAACAAACAAACAAAAATGGTGGAGAAAATCAGTGTGCAGATATTTTGGGGAATGCCATTTTAAGCCAAGTTTGCTTATTGAAGATTTCCCTTTAGTGGGTTAACATGCATTATGGATCTCCAAGAACATGCACCAAATTTGTTTGGCTGCCAAATATATTTTTTTTTTCCTAGTATCTCTCAGTATTAACAAAAACCAGTTTCTCAGAAATAAATCTCTTGTTCTGGGGAACAGATCTTTTCCCCCTCAATACTGAACTACATAATTTCCTAAGTACTTTGCATCTTGAATGTTCCGTGACTCTACTATGTCTTAAGGTCTTCTGACATTAGGGTAACAATACCCTCCAGTGTGTGTGAGATAAATAATTAACAGTGCTCCCTTAAAAAATATTTCCCGCTTTGAATGATAAACTACATGGTCACCTTACCTAGTGTGGTGATCTTAACTCATTCTCATAGATATTTCTTGGCATATTGCTTCAGTTGCCCACAGAGTTTCTTGACGCAAAATACCCATTAAATATTGAATAATAGGAGCATCTTCCCTCTCCTAACACCATCTCCTCTCAACTGATTACCACCAATTTCCTTTGTATGATTCTCTGTTAAGTAGAGAACGACGAATAGACTTATTATCTGCTCCTTAGCTGTGAGCAGAGCAGAGTCTATGGCACATCTGCTGGGCACCTCGCCCGCCATAGAGCTGTGACATAATTACAAGTCTGGGGCATGATCTTTGCCTTCAAAGTATTACTTAAGATCTATTATTGCCTTCAATATATTTCTTAAAACCTATTAAATCTATTGGGTGTTGTCGTGTGTTTGGCAAGATATTTTATAATGTAGTAAATGTATAAATTAACCAACTATCCCCATAATTGTTTATTATATTTATCGTACATCTCTGCCTTAGGGGCAATAAATGTATTTTTTTTAGCCCATGGAGCAATAGTCTGAATAAAAGCACGTGAGTTGGATAAGGGCTGATTGACTCAATAAATGGTAACCATTATCCATTTATTTGAGTTTCCATATTTGTGACATCAATTTGATAGAACTTACTCCATTTTTTTTCACCCATTTCACCCCTCATCTTTCCCCTTGTTTCTAGTGACAATGATAGGCTCTGGTCTCAGTGGGATGGAAATACAGCCTGGAAGAAATAGGAAACTTTAATATCTGGATGGATTCCTTAAACAGGTAACGGAAACTATAGCCTGAAAACCAAACTGATTTTGATGGACAAGAACCAGAGTTTAAGGGGGAAATAATACAATACATTCTTAGGGACTAAAGAAGGTGGGGTTTGAATCTCAAGAACTAAGCTTAGAACACTATGCACAAGATTTGTACCAAACACGTTAAAGGAAAAAGAAAATCTAGATGACTTTATAAATTCCACCCCTCAGAGAAGAAATGTGAAAGTAGAATTCGGCTGATTTGAGAATGCTGGGGGAAGATGGAAATGCGCATGCCCCAGAAATCTTCACACCTTTTACTCCTTATCCACCAAATGCTAGGGAAGAAGCTGAAGGTGGAACAGCTATTTCGAGGGGACCCAGCAGCAGGAAGGTTGCACCTCACTCTCCGGGGAAAAGTCTGGGAAGGCTGATGGTCTTTCAGGGAAACTCTGTGTTCAGCATGGCCCTGGCACCATGGAGCTTCTAGTCTGGACAGGAAATTTGAGGAGCTTTCTCTGTGGGGTTGGTGGTAGCCACGTGTATTCTACCATCCCCAGCATGGTGCAAGAAATACATCCAGAAGTTCTGGAACATCCTCCTCTCTACAAGGGGACTAAAAATATATTGAGAAGCCCAGCGGATGGGGAGTTGCCTGGGGTCAGGACCAGAAGTGACAGATTTGATGAGGTGCCAGAGAAAAAGACCCAGCAGCCAGGCAGGTCAAATGAAACCTCTGCAGGTGCCACAGTTCAACTTCCAGGGTTCCGGAGGGCACGTGGCCGGGAGGGGAGGAGGGGCAGCAGGGGCCGGAGGGCACAGGGCTCAGAAGCCTCTGCTCTGATGCCAGGACAGTACGCGTCTCGTTGGACACAAGATGAGAGATTGGAGCAAATGACAAGAAAAAGAGAAGGGGAGATTTTTTGAGTCAAGACTATTTATTTAAGGGAGGCCTGTTTAAATTGCAAGCGATCGCAGTTGTGGAACTGACGATTTTAAACAAGTTTTCCCACCATCCCCTAAAGTTCACCTGGGTGGTGATTGTCAAAACAGGCCCTGCCCCTTGGGCACTGACTGAGGAGTTTGGTGTGTTCCACACAGGCCGGAGTTTCCAAGGTGGAAGCGCGTTTGAAGTCCGAAGAACAGGGACGGTCTCTGCTTGCCAATCAGGTAAATATTCATCTGAAAAAGCAAGATTTTGTTATAGATTGTAAACAGAAGTTTGACCTGCTCTAGCTTAATAAGAAGGAAGTGTTTTTACGTGCATATTTCTCTAGGGTTTGTAGCTTAATGAGGTCTTTCCTTGGAACCTGATGGACATATCACTCCCTTTGAACTCTGTGGGTAAATGGAATCCTCTGATAGTCCATCTGTTTCCCATTTCCGTTTTCTGCCTCTTGGTTTCGAAGCACACGTTCCCCATTACCTGTTGCCGACCCTTGTTCCATTGCACAGCGGCCTGTCTCGCATCCCCACCCACCCCTCGGGTTGGGAACTGGTCAAAACCATCATCCCTCCATTTAGCCATCATGGCATTGAAGGGTATTTAGGGTTTTGAGTTCATTGAATTTAAACGGATACACCTACAGCCACAACTGACTTTAAGAAATAATTCTTCTGTTGAAAGTGAAGCATAAATTGGATTTTTTATAAATTAAATCACTTAAGTTTATACTAAAGTGGCCTGAGGAAAGAATCTACTTGTCAGTTCTTTTGACAAGGTAACACATTACTTTACGGATTGTTAATTACCATTTATTCATTGATCCAGTCAAGCACCTTATTTTTGTGTGTAGGGCACTGTGCTAGGTGCTTAACTTATCTTGGCTCTAAATGCATTTTGCCAAGCATGGAGTTTGCATTAAGATATCCTTGTTGCTGTCCTCTGTATAGTGATAGAAGGCTCCCACCTAAAGGGTGACCGGAAAAAATGTACAAATATATATTTTAAAGAAGGTGATAGAGTTCCCTTTGAGTGCTTTAAAATCTCTACCTTGTTATTTTTGGTATTTCACCTTTACTCCAAAGACCCCCTGAATTGCTGGAAGCAGTACAAACTTGGCTAAGTCAGTTACATGACCAGGCAGTGAGCATGGATTTCTGTGCCAGCTTCCACAGGTGGGCCTGCTCTCAGAGGTGGGATCACTTCCTGCTGTCAGACGGGGGATCACTTCCTGCTCCCAGAGGGAGATCACTTCCTGCTCTCAGAAGGGGAATCACTTCTATCTCACGTTCATTCTTTGGCAAGAATTTGAAAGCTGAAAAGAATGATGGCATTTTGACCCGTCATCAATTTCAGCAGGGTTGGAATTTTGTTTTTTCATTCAGCGAACATTAGTACCTACACTGTGTCAAACACGCTTAGTTGTTGTAGATACCCCGATATACCTGAGAATAAGACTGTCTTCGAAGGGTTCATGGCCGATGGCAGGAAACAAACACATGAATAACTAGTTAAATGCACCATTTATTTATTTATCCAACAACTCTTTATTAATGCTTGTATGTTTGAAGATAAATATTTTATTAGAGATTATTTACAAAGTGCTTGGTGGAGAGAAATGAGAGAGACTTCACTTGGCGTGCAGAGGTGGGATGGGAACTGCAGGGAGCTATTAGGAGCAGCTTTTAGAGAAGAAGATAATTGAATTGAGCCTTGAAATCAGGTGGGGAAATGACTACAAGCATCAGCATCGAGGTTTGGCAGATGAACATGGATAATGAGGATAAATAATGTATAACCGTGTCTTAGGCTAAAATCAAATTCCTGCTCAGGAATTAGGGGCATAAGCAAGTAAGCACTGGGGATCTTTATTTCTGTAGGGGCTGCTTTGCAAGAAACCTCAAATACTACCTCTAGCAGTTTCAGATTCAGCTTTTATTAGTCACTCACTTACTATTTGGAATCAGCCACTTTTTTTTTTTTTTGGAGACGGAGTCTTGCTCTGTCTCCCAGGCTTGAGTGCAGTGGCATGATCTCGGCTCACTACAACCTCTGCCTCCCGTGATCAAACGATTCTCCTGCCTCAGCCTCCTGAGTAGCTGGGACTACAGGTGCCTGCCACCATGCCCAGCTTTAGAATAAGCCATCTCTAGTCATTAAAGAGGGGGAATTCATCAGCTTGAATTGGCAGTTTTGCCAAGTTCTGCTAGTTCCCTAATGCCCATCAGATACTCACAGTGCACTTAGAATAAAGACTCCACAGCTGTACTAGTCAGTTTTCACACTGCTGATAAAGACGTACCCGAGACTGGGTAATTTATAAAGAAACAGAGGTTTAATGGACTCACAGTACCACGTGGCTGGGGAGGCCTCACAATCATGGCAGAAGGTGAAAGGGGGGGTGTTCCCTTGAGTTCTCCATGTCCTCTTCACTGATTTCTTAGCCACTGGGCACAAGAAGCAGAGTGCCTGGAATCCACAAAAGATGTTTAGGGGCTCTGAAAAAGTTTTCATTCTTTCTAAAATCAGAAGGAAAAAAATGAATTTCTAACTTAAAGAAAATGTTTTACTATAATGTTAATATACCTGTCTATACCAATACAGCCATAAAATATCATTTTTAATACGTACTTGAGGAGTCATGAAGGCAGAAGTGCCCAGGGCTAGCAAAAGTCAGAATGCAGCTCTAGTTGGAGCAACCCCTTGAGGAGAACAGAGCGAGTAGGTGGGGCCGCCACACAGCACTCAGCAGCTCACCTGCGTATGTCAAGTGTGTGCTGCATACACCCCCATGTTTCAGGTGCTGTATGAGGGTTTCTGTTGTATGCAGCTATTTGAAATTTTGAACGAACACAGTCATTCCTCCCCAACTGGCCCATGCCCAGCTTGTAAGTGACTGAACGGAAATGGTAACAAGGGAGTTCCCCGACTGTGCACACACTGCAGCACCTCTCACGGGATTGGCTGAAGAGCTTTGCTATTTAAGGTTGGGTCAACAGGATATTGCACTCCCAGGATTTTTTATTTAAAATGTTTTTTTCAGTGCATCTCTTTAGTGTAGGGCTATGGCCCAAACGTGGGCTTAGTAGTATTGCACCTATGCACAAATCAATTCCAAGCAACATTTTGGAAGGTTTAGGTGTTTTCTCACTTCAAAATTACCCAGTAGAGGAAACTGCCTCTTTTCCTATAGATGATCTACTTAAGGAACAAGAAGTGTTTTTCTCCTCGATAGACCCTAGCGCCCTTTCCTCAGTCTTCTGCTTCATTTTTAAAGCCAACGCCGGGCTCTTATTCGGCCCTGCACCCTCACATCCTGTCGGCACCTGGCTCAAGTGGAAAAAGTCCCTAGTGTAAACGCAATCTCATTTAAAGAGAAGTAACAAAACTCATCTGAGCTGACTTCTTCGGAAATCAGTGATTTCCACCTCCTTTTAAGCTCCTTCCAATGCCTGCCATGGCTGGTGTTAATAAGAACGCCGGCCCCTCATTTCAGAACTTTCTCCGGTTTCCTGATTTGGATATGAATGAGATGACAGTAATAAGAGGCCACCGAGATCGCAGACTCATTGAAACACATTCTTTAGTTGAAGTGGAGAAAGGCTTGGAGAGTCTCCTTCTAAAAGAGCGTCGTCCTCCTCGGCATCTTGTAATTTATCTACATCATCTTAAAGGGTGTTTGAGTAAAGCTTGGTGGATCATAAAGAATCAGTAGAAACATTCAAAATAACAGAGCATTTCTCTCTCTGTCCTTCTGTCTCAGTTTCTGCCTCTCTCTTTCTCCTCTTTCTTCTAAGCTTAGCATCAACCAGAGTAGGCCAGATTGAGCCTGTCTGGTGTTCATTTACTGAAGCAGTTTCTGTACCACACTGGTTCTCAGCGTATCAGTGAAAGCTAAAATATCACCTTGCAACAGTTTGCTTCAAGCCTCGATCACGACAAATCTGAGAGCAAAGAAAGTCAGGTTACTTGGTAAAAGAACTATGCTTGAGCAAAGGGAGCCTGATTATTGCAGAGAAAATTAAAGAAAAACTAAAGTAGGTCTCAAATGGAGATGGAGTAAAGGAGAAATGAGCCTTCATTTGTGAAGGAAAACGAAGAGACAGAATTAGAGTTACCTCGAGGTGTAAACTGTGGACCAGATGAATCAGAAGCACAGAAATATTCAAGGGCATGTGCAAAGATGGGAGGGTGACGTGTCGCACGGTGCACACACACAGCAGAATGTGGGTCGAACGTGCCCCGCGGGCTGCAGGCCCAGGAAACCCCCGCGTTCCCGGCCTGAATTCAGTCCAGAGGAGGCTGGCTGGTGTTAGCTGTTGCATCATGCCTGCAGGAGAGCAAACGAGTTTTCTTTTTCTTTTTCTCTTTCCCCTCCTCTTTTCCCCTTTCCTCTCTGTTTCTTCCTCTTCTCCCTCCTCCTCTTCCTCTTCCTTCTCTACTTCTTCCTCCTCCTGTTACTCCTCCTCTCCACTCTTTTCTGCATCTCCTCGTTTCCTTTTGAGGCTGATTAGCGGCGTTGTGCTGAAGAAGGCCTGCTCTGGTGTTGCTCTGTCAGCTTTATTGATACATACTTAAATCTTACTTTTATTATATCCTAGGGTGGTAGAAGGTACTAAATTATATCCGTGATGTCTCTGCAGCTGTTACATAATTGTTACATGCCCCATCACGCTTTATTGCCAGACAATTGACTGCTTTGGGAGCTGTACCTGTAAAAAAATAAGAAATAATGTTATTAATGGTTTGTTGGTAAGAGGCTTAACATCATTTCAAAACAAACTTTGTGCCTCTTTTATTTTTTTCAACAGAACTGCAGCATCTCCGAGTCTTGTGCAGCTGGTTAATGTGATGGCATTTATAGCGAAGGGTCCATGAATGCTTCATGACGGTGCCTCTCTCCCACTGGTGAATTATGTACATTTATGTGGCGTTAAAGCCCTCAAATGGCCCCGTGGAGGCGTGGATCACAGAGAATTGAGGCTGCCTGAAAATGCCTTGCAGGTGGCCTCAGCCAGCCCATGGGGCAAGATGTTCCTTTCCCTTTCCAAAACACACAGCAAAGTAAAAACCAAACACCAATGCTGTTTCTGAATGTTTATGTCCCTCCAAAATTCCTGTGTTGAAATCCTCCCCTCAAGGGGATAGTATTAGGAGGTGGGGCCTTTGGGAGCCACTTAGGTCATGAGGATGAAGCGAAGCCACCTTAGAAAAGAGGCCCAGGACGCAGTGGCTCACGCCTGTAATCCCAGCACTTTGGGAAGCTGAGGTGGGTGGATCACGAGATCAGAAGTTCAAGACCATCCTGGCCAACATGGTGAAATCCTCTCTCTACTTAAAAATATACAAAAATTAGCTGGGCATGGTGGCGCGTGCCTGTAATCCTAGCTACTCAGGAGACTGAGGCAGGAGAATTGCTTGAACCAGGACCCAGCAGGTAGAGGTTGCAGTGAGCTGAGATCACGCCACTGTACTCCAGCCTGGGCTACGGAGCAAGACTCCATCTCAAAAAAGAAAGGAAGGAAAGGAAGGAAGAAAGGAAGAAAAGGAAGGAAGGAAGGAAGGAAGGAAGGAAGGAAGGAAGGAAGGAAGGAAGGAAGGAAGGAGAAAGAAGAGAAGAGAAGAGAAGAGAAGAGAAGAGAAGAGAAGAGAAGAGAAGAGAAGAGAAGAGAAGAGAAGAGAAAAGAGGCGAGGCCCAGGAAAGACCCTCACCCCTTCTGCCCTGTGAGGCTAGAGTGAAAAGTAGCTGTCTATGTGTGAACAGCAGGCAACTGCAGGTGCCTTGGACTTGGACTTCCCAGCCTCCAGAACTGTGAGAAATAAATGTCTGTAGTTATAAACCACCCAGAGTGTGCTGTTTTGTTATAGCAGCCTGAAGGGGCTAAGACAACCAATCATGACAATGGAGAGCAAAGCAACACCCGTCCTGGGAACATGATGGAGGGTTTCCAATTGTGATGACTAGATTGCAGTTTAAAAGTATATGAATTCAGCCCTCATTTGTGCTTTTATAGTTCTTTGTATAGATTTTGACCATTAAACTTACAATCACTTTGTTTACTTTAAAATAGTTTTGGGTTGCCCTTTCTTTATAGCCACTGTGAACTCTTGGGCTGAAGGGTAAGGCCTGAGAGCCACAGTGGTGAAAAGCATGAACAATACAGGCTCTGGGAGATCCAAGGCCAACTCCAGCTGGTCTGCAGAATGGCTGTGTGACCTTGGGCAAATGATAGACCTCTCTGAGCCGCTGTCTTTTTCTTTGCAAAATCAGGCCAGTGTCTACTGCATTTGTCTGTGGTGAAGATTCAATAATAGATCTAAACTGCCTACCTCAGAACCCGAAACCGAGTAGGTGCTCAAGAATGGTTAGCTGAGTTGAATTGAATTAAATGCATAATTTGCTTTATTTGGACACAGGCCATCACCAATTAAATGATTCTAACACCACCAACATAAAATATCAAAACTAAAAATCTTTTCCCTAGAAATAATGTTTCACTTCATCTTGCATTTGAAAATCCTTTATCCTG
The DNA here is from genome assembly GCF_043159975.1 of Macaca nemestrina. Lineage (NCBI taxonomy): Eukaryota > Metazoa > Chordata > Mammalia > Primates > Cercopithecidae > Macaca > Macaca nemestrina. The sequence continues at coordinate 7,741,915 of NC_092129.1, read as the reverse complement.
TAAGAAATTCTCCCAGAAACCTAATTTATCTACAATTTCAAGGGCCGAGCTTAGTTTCTGTAACCATATAGTTTCATTCTGCCATAATTATATGTCTTTTAAGAAACATTCCATGAGTTGTCCTTGTAGCCCAAATGTATTCGTTTTTGTTAACTCTGGAAAGTGCAAGTTGAGGGTATTTTGCTTTTGGAAACAGGACTTGATACAGTGAGCCATGACGATTTGACATGCTGGGGTTGTCTCCTAAGAGAAAATCAACTCTCTAATGTGGTTCCAGACCGAGACAGGAATCACAGCGTGTCTGCTTGGGCTGACAGCATTGTGAGGGGGTGTGTGGGGAGTCATGAAGGGTACACCATTAGGCTGGGAGGGGTGGGTTGGTCTCCTGAGAATGGGGCTGCAGTGTTTTCGGAACTAAGTGGGTCTTTTGGGCTTGTCTCCTTGGTTTTGTCCAGGCTCAGTGGGGCACTGTTGGCTGGGAGGAAACATGGCCTTCGATGTTGCCCACTTGGCAGTTTCCACCATTGTTGACTCACTTAGGCTGATGGCAGCTGCCTCTGCTGGGAAGGAAGCGTTTTTCCCACAACATATTAAATTCGGCACTGGAGGATGGCTGGCTGGTCCAGGGGCCGGATCTGGCTCTGTTGCTCACAATGATTCTGTTTGGCAAGCATTTTTAAAAAGCCTTGGTAAGTTCCAGATGGTGACCACTTGCCTCATTTATCCTCCATTTGAAAAAATTCAAAAACTATTCATTTGTTTGCATACCAAGGCAGTACAGAATCTTCTACAGTGGCACTTCAATGGTAAGAATTGGGGTTTTTTTTTTTTCCTGTGATTCTTTCCTCGATGTTGTTGTTTATTTAGCAGTGATTGGCTTTTTTGTCGGATTTTAGAATTGGGTATATATTTGGATCAGCTGTATGCATTATTAGGACCCACTGTATGCATTAGCATCAGCTGGATCCATTAGGGTCAGTCATGTATTAGGACCAGCTATATGCATTATGGTCAACGATATGCCTCAAGGTCTGCTGTATGCATTAGGGTCAGCTATATGTGCCAGTTATATGCATTAAAACAGTGATATGCATTACAGTCAGCTGTATGCATCAAGGTCTGCTATATGTATCAGGGTCCGCTCTACGCATCAGGGTCAGGTATATGCATCAGGGTCAGCTATATGCATCAAGTTCAGTTATATGCATCAGGTCAGACATATGCATCAGGGTTGGCTATATGCATCAAAGTCAACTATGTGCATCAGGTTCAGGTATATGCATCAGGGTTAGTATATGCATTAAGGTCAGTTATATGCATCAGGTCAGCTATATGCATCGGGATCAGCTATATGTATCAGGGCAGCTAAATGCATCAGGACCAGCTGTATATACGAGGGTCAGCTATATATATGCATCAGGTCATCTATATGCATCAGGTCAGCTGTACACCTTAGGGCCATTTATGCCCACGAAGGCCAGTGATCTGCATGTCCCTGCTCTTTCATCTGGCAGCTCTTCCCCAGCCAATGATCTACCAATGCCTACCTGAAAAGTGACACCTTCCATGGGGGAATTTAAATCGCTGCTACTTTGCTCGGTAGTTTGAAACAAAGCTACATATAGGACTTATCTGCATGAAACACATAATGTGGGCGGCCCAACTTTGGGTATTTCCCCCCCACCACCTCTGCTGAAAGGCCCTAAATCCACATTTATCACACACCCACCTGCTATGAGAATACAATTAAATACCAAATTCTATTCAAGTTTATCTTTTTAAAGCCTCAGAAAAGCTTTAAAACCAGACACTAACAAAGCCAATAAAAAGAAAAGAAAGTTTTGTAGTAAACCAGGGAAGAGTATAAAAGAAAAAATATAAAAGAAAAAAATAGGTAAGCAGCATGTTGAAAACACAGGAAGTCTTTTCAGAAAAGTAAATCAATGTAGAAAAAGGAGTCATTCAGAAAACGTTGACGTATCATAAGAGAAAAATAGTAGGTAAAGAATTAAATTGACAAAAAGTCAATAAGAAATGAAAAAGTGAAAAAAAAAAAAAAAAAAGGTAGAAAGCAGCTCACACACACAATGCAGAATTGGAAGTTTCCACTGCTAAAGAGGCATTGCTAGGACTGAAGACCAGCCCGAAATCAAGGCCTGGGTTCCTATGCTTCCAAGATGCCAAATGCTCCCCTAGGAATGTGATCATTCAAATTGGGTTCTAAAGCTGAAGGGCTTTACTGCTTTTCTAATTTACTAGAAATACACAAATACAACTAAGGAAAATGGGAGAGAGATCGCTTTTTGAAGGCGATTTCCTTTTCTGTCATCCCTAGCTCTGCTGGCCAGAGCACAGGTTGAATCTCAAGAGGACCCTGAACTCTAGCAGGAAAGCCTAGAGTATGTCTCTTGAGTTTCTTACAGAGCTATATGGAGCTGCTGCTGTTTCCAAAGGGGTTTCAGTTCTCTCCAAGCATCCTGACTATATGACCATGAGCTACTGCTTAACAAACAGCTGCGGTGGGCTTGGAAGGCATGGGTTCCTGATGCATGCCTCTAGAAGGTTCCAGTGAGGTCCTGATAGGCCCCCTACGGCATACTGATGGTCACACTGTGTTCCTGCCTCGAGCAAGGAACCACCGCCATTATGGCAGGGGGCACCGCTTGTGACTTTTGCGAACCCATTAGCATTGCTGTCGTTTATAAAAGCATGATGGCAGTGGGAAAAGAAAAGGTTACAGGGAAGCTATAAAGGAAAGAAGAAAATTAAGGAGAGCTTTCTCCTTTCACGTCTTGCTTTTGTGGCTTTTGCCCTTCCCTGCACTCTGGAATTACTATTGTTGGCAAAAGTGATTGGATGAGTTCTTGAATATAAACATGGCTAGACTTCTCTTTATGTTTGTGGAGGAATTCCCAATGCCTGGAATTTGTAATATGAGTTTTTTATTTATAATCAGAATTTGAGGGATGAGTCTAAGAAATGACTATAGGAATTGATTATGGATGAGTAGTATTGGTTTGTCGAGTTTACAGATTTAGTCAGCAAATGCTCATTAAGTTTCTATTCTACTGCAGGTTTAGGTATTGGGGATGGAGCAGAGAAAGAGGCAGACAAGCGCCCAGCACTAGTAGAGCTTCTGTTCCAGTGGGGAGAGGTCAACAGTCAAGATAGAAGTCAGTGTAATGCAAGTCTTAGGCCATCAGAATTGCAAGAGACACCAGCTGTCTGTAATGCAATAGAGTGCTGCGGTAGCCATGTGAGTCTGACCAAAATAAGGAGAAGGAGTCAACAGTGAGAACAGGAGAGCTGCTGAGAAGACTTCCGGTGGGAATGGGTTTATTCTGCTTGAGCAAAAGAAAGCAGGCCAAATAGGCTAGAATGTAGGCTAAGACAGAGGGACATATGACGTGCTCTAGAGGGAGGCGGAAGCCCATGTGGGGCTCTCCTATAAAAATAGATTTGCAGATGATCGATAACTAAAGCTGTCATGAAAACTTTGACATGGAGCTTACCAATACTGAGCAACGACTGCCGAGTACGATACCAGGCCCTTTATGTTCATAATTTCTAGTCTTCAGGACAGCCCTGGTAGGCTTTGTAGTCCTCATTGTGCAGATGAAGAAACTGATTCTAAGAGGCTTAGTTGCAGGTCATCCAGCTATTAAGTGACAGAGCTGGGATTCGAATATGGGCCTGCCCGACGTAGCACCTTGGCTCAAAACCCTACCCGGGGGCTCTCCAGTCACCTGCAGAGCTGGTTTGACACTGGTGCCTGGCTCCTCCAGGGATTCGGATTCTATAGGTCTGGGGTAGGGCCCAGAGACACATGTATTCTTCAGAATCTCCTCAGGGCATTCAAAAGTTGGCTGAGATTTATAGCAGGACTATAGTTGACTCTGTTATTTTCTAAAAAACTTTAAATAATCAAGCAATCAGTTAAGTAGACAGACAAAAATGAACAAAACCTCTAAGTGTGGTAGGAGCCAGGGGTGTACTCTTTAAATCCAGGGTCAGACACAGCAAGCATGAGCCTATCTTCCCCGTCTAACCCACCATGGCTCTTAGACACTCAGTGATAAAGTGGTCATTATCCTTTGTTTAAAATTCTCTTTCTCTTTACTGAGGATATCAGGCAATACCACAGACTCACAGGAGCAGATAAAGGAATGCCAGATTTTTTTTTCGTAAATTGGTTCTTTTTTTTATTATTATACTTTAAATTCTAGGGTACATGTGCGCAACGTGCAGGTTTGATGCATAGGTGTACATGTGCCTTGTTGGTTTGCTGCATCCATCAACTCATTTACATTAGGTATTTCTCCTAATGCTATCCCTCCCCCAGCCTCCCACTCCCCAGCAGGCCCCAGTGTGTGATGTTCCCCACCCTGTGTCCATGTGTTCTCATTGTTCAATTCCCACCTGTGAGTGAGAACATGCGGTGTTTGGTTTTCTGTCCTTGCAGTAGTTTGCTTAGAATGATGGTTTCCAGCTTCATCCATGTCCCTGCAAAGGACATGAACTTATCCTTTTTTATGGCTGCATAGTATTCCATGGTGTATATGTGCCACATTTTCTTAATCCAGTCTATCATTGATGGACATTTGGGTTGGTTCCAAGTCTTTGCTATTGTGAATAGTGCTGCAATAAACATACGTGTGCATGTGTCTTTATAGCAGCATGATTTATAATCCTTTGGGTATATACCCAGTATTGGGATGGCTGGGTCAAATGGTAATTCTAGTTCTAGATCCTTGAGGACTCGCCACACTGACTTCCAAAATGGTTGAACTAATTTACACTCCCACCAACAGTGTAAAAGTGTTCCTATTTCTCCGCAAGGAATGCTAGATTTTTTACTAAAAATAAATTTTTGTGCAGAAATATATAAGTGGTACAGCAATAGTGAAATTAAAGACAGAAGGGTTTCAGCATGGGCTGCCCATTTTTCCCTGGACCCCTCACATATGTTGCAAATCTTAGATATCTGCAGATATGTGTATGTGAAGCTTGAGCTACAACCTTTCCATATTGTATTTTATTTTTGTTTTTGCAATTCACTCTCATTTTTATTTGCTCAGTTAATATGTTGTCTCTATTACATAATTGAAGAGCAACCAGAGGTTCCTGTTAATGAATATTTAGCAATAAGGATCTGTAATCACAGATTCTTACAGGAGATGATGGAAAATGCCAAGCAACTTTAGAAGAGTTTCCTCCAAAAGAGCTGTTTCAGAGCCTGCCGTGTAAGGAGGCTATGTCTGTTGTTTGGATTAAAGTTTGTGAGAATGAATTTTCTCACTGGTTTGAGGTGCTTAATGATATTCATGATATTAAGTAAAATATGTACATGTTTACTTTCCTTCAAAAATATTTTTGAACTTTTACTGTGTGTAAAATAGTTTCTTAAATGTTGGGGAGGGGAAGAGAGATGAATCAGACCTGAATCCTCTTACAAGCAAGATTGTTGTCTGGGAGGAGAATAGAGACAGATAAACCAACTCTACTGTGAGGAAGAAGGTAGTGGCTGGAGAAAAGCAGAGATTGCACCATGGTAAAAGCAGGATGAAGGACAGTTACCCAGAGGAGCCAATGTTCAAGCTGGGTCTTAAAGGACGTGTTTCAACAGATGTCTCCACCTCCTATGTTCAAAACTGAACTCCTAATCTTGCCCCCTCTTCCCAGCCCTCCACAGCCCTCAGTGCTAACTGCATCCTTCCTGTAGCTCAGGCTATTCACCTGGAGTCTTCTTCCTCAATTCTTCAGCAGATTATATCTGCTACGTCTTGAAAACACGTCCTAATGAGGCTCAGATGGAATCATTGTCTTGTCCAAATCGTGTGTCAGCGATGAAGCCAGCATTTGAACCCAAACTGCCTTACTTCAGAACTCATTCTCTGTATTGCTCCCCAAGTGTAACATGGAGGGAGAACATTTATTTTGTGTGTAGAGGCTGATCCCATATGGAGAGGAACATTAGCCTCAGACAGTAGGTTGGGATCAGATCACAGAGGGGTTTAAACTCTAAGTAGAAGAGCTTGAATTCTATTTCACAAACCACAGAGATGTTTGATAATTTGTGGAGGCAAAGGGTGGAATCCAAATGCTACTTCCAGAGGAGTCATCTGGCCAGAGTGTGAGGTTGCTTGAAGAGAAGCCTCTGGAAGTGGAGACTCTTCCAAGGGTTGGGATGAGAAGCACTGGGACCCAATGAGCATTGGGGCTGGAAAGGAAGCAGTGGAATTGGACATTTCAGAGGTTTATTAAACCTAAGTTTGGAATTTATTGGCTTTGGAGGTAAGAAAGGGATGCTCAATGGTCTTTTCCCACTTTCTCTGACACATAATTTACATACAATAAATGCATTGAGATTGAAGTGAACCTGTATGGTTGGAGATAGTGATGTCATTAACAGAACTTTATTTTGGAAGGGAAATGAGGGAGAAGTTCAACTGATTTTGAGGTGCTTACGGGTCATTCTGCTGAAATTATCAAATCAGGCAGCTAGAGATATGAGGATGAAGAGGGGTGCCTGAAGATTAAGCGTAAGTCACTTAACTTTTATATCAGCAATATTTTGAATTAAATAATCTGAAACTCCTCCATCAGGAGTCCATCTCCAGACAATCTTGACAATATGTATTATATAAAAAATATTTTAATTGCAGAATTGAGCTCATCAAGCAGGAAGTTCCAGAAACTATGAATGAAGTAGAAGTAGGATCTAAGACCATGACCTTAAAGCTGGCATCCTCAAGTGGCTACAGCAAGAGTAGAAAGTTTCAATTAAAAATGTACCCACAAGGGAGGGGGGCCACTACGAGACTTATGTGTCTTAAGTTCTGCACATAAAAATCTCCTCTAAGGTTTTGTAAGCATAACAGTGCCCTCAAACTACTTATAGGGTTGAAATATATATTATCCATGTGGTCCAGGAGCCCATAAGGCAAAATAATTATTTAAAAAGTGATCCTAGGCTGGTAATACTCCTGGAGCATCTGATAAAATTCAACACAAAAGAGTTATAGTTTTATATCTTCATCCAAGGTTACAAAAGACTCCTTCTGATAAAGTCTAGCTGAAGATGTGCTTATGCAAGGAACAACTCCAGTATGAACAACAGGCATAGGACAGTGTGATGTTGGTAGAAATAATAGAAACATAGAAGGATGGAAGAGAATGGAGAGCCCAGCATTAGACCGCAAGACTTCAGAAAACAGCACACGAAATTGGTAGAGAAAAGGATATAAATTCACTAACCATCATGGAAATTGGTTACTATATTTTAGAAAGGTAGATTATGTCTGTACCTCCCTCTATACACCAAAATCAATTAAAACAGTAAAACTTTCAGAAGATAATGAGAACATATTTCTCATCTTATAGTAAAAAGTGATCTCTTAAATATGATATACTAAGGACAAACCTTAAAAGATTATGAAAATTAAAACTTATTTACAATGAGATGGCTAAAAGGGCTACGAAGACTGAAAGAAGATATTTGCAAAGGCATAGAATCCACACAGGATTAGCATCCAGAGTTTATGATGAGCTCCAACAATTCAACAAAACAAACCAATGAAAATTTAAACTATATAAACATAATTTTTTAAAAAGTAACCTAAATGGTCAATAACATATGAAAGGATGTTCAACCTTTTAATTGAATGCAGATTAAGGTAATAGTGTGATGTAATTTGAAACCTGGAACTCTGACATGACCAGCTTAGGGTATAGGCAGAGCAGTAGGGCACCTCAAGCACTGCTGCTAAGAACATTAATTGTTGCATCTCTTTGGGGAGCAATCCAGCAAAAGTAGTAATACTGAATATGGTCCTGTCTATGATACCACAGTGTCCCTCCTGGGGACATACCCTGGACTTCAGGACTTGGAGAGACTCTTGTACACATAGCAGATGAAACATGGAAGCCACAGGGTATACAGAGATACAAGAAGGCATCAAAGATGGATCTTTACAGAACCTCTGCCTGAAGGAGACAGAAGGGGCATCTGGAAAGAAAGAAGGAGACCTCAGAATATAGGTCAGGGTTGCCAAAGACACAGAATGCCAGGAAAGAGGATTGGTCTGTTGTATCCAGTACCGCTGAGTTTAGGGAAGAGGATGTCTTCAAAGGGGCTGTTGAATTTGTTTGTTGAAAACCATTGAGGAAAATCTTGAAAGAACACAGAATGATAAGGATGATATGACAGGGATTAGCCCATGTGTATTGAGAGGGCGTGGGAACCTGAGCAGTCGTTGGAATTAAGTGCTGGGCTTAAGCAAGTAGATGAGTTATTCAGTAAGATTGGTTGTGGGAAGAAGGAGGAAGATCAACTTATTCACTTGTGGATATGTCAGGATCAAGGGAAAGATGGTTTTGTTTTCTGGAGACCTGAGACGAGCTGTTTACAGAGAAGTGGAGAGAGTAAAGTTACAAGAGGAACACTGGCGAGTGATAGAGGGGGGCCTGTATCTGTAAGATTTGATTTCTGCTGCAGAAAAAAAAAAAAGAGGTATTTTCATATACTTTCAATTGGAATTTGCATACATTGGAAAGTAAGGAAACTTTACAGAATGAAACGCTAAAGGGTGTTGAAGTGCTTAGTAACTCTAATTCCAGGACCAGATGACATGTGAAAATTACATTGTTTTTAATTGCACTCATTTCAAGATTTTTGTCTTTTGTCTTCTTCTGGATTTTTATTTGTTTGTTTTTAGTCAGGCAAGGAAATAGTTTCATTATAAGATCTTGGGAACTGAGGGGTGGAATGCTTTCTGTCTTTCCTTCATGAACTTTTGGCAAGAGTTCAGATTTACCTTGTGGAATGTATTATACAAAACTATGGTATTCAGAACAGGGCTTTGTTTGTTTGTCTTAACAATCCTTTTTCTTTCTTTTACTAGTGGGAGAAAGTCAGTGACAAAATTCAAATTGCATTTCTTTCCATGACATTTTAAAAAAATATAAATGCACCCTGGTCTTTCTCCTGGCTTGGACAGAGCTGGTTTCCTCAGCCCCGGCCTGGCTTCCTGTGTCCCAGCTGCTTCCTGCCCCTGCGTGGCCTGTGCATCCCGGATGCTGCTGTGGGTCATTTTGCCCAGCCTTGGCTGCCCACATAGCAGAGCCTCTGACTCTCAGCTTTGCTCATAACACAAAGGCACTAATAGCCCCAGAGGGCTAGACTTCAAGACCTCTCTCTGAAATCATATTGCACCAGCAGGTCATCTAGTCCACAGAAGCCTCAAAGAGAAACTTTTCCTAGAGCCCCAAGGGAGACATCAGGTCATGGGGGTGGTGGCAAGAGTGGCCCTGGTTTCTGTGTTATCCTCACCCATCTGAAGTTCCCCCCTCTCTCAGGGTACAGCCTAGAGATTTCTACCTTTGACTCTCTACTCTTTTATTTTCTTCTTGATGTTCTCAGTATATCCTAGACCATAACTACGTAGCAGACTTCTTTTCCTTGTCTCATGTCATTTTTTACAAGTAGTAGAAGCAAAAATCTCATCCCAATTGAAAGGGGGACCGTCTCCGAACTCTAGGAGATAGGGGAATGGATGTGGGTCTTCTGGTCCTGGTTCTTGATGCGCTAAAGGAGGAGATAAAAGAAAACAGTAGCGCTTCCTCTCCAAACAGTCTTTGGTTCATGAGCTCAATATTCAAAATATTGAACAATTCCACAATATTTAGTTATTGTGCTACAAAATCTTATTTTACTGTAAAAAGCTGTAAAGCGACAAAGAAAAAATATTATACAGATTGTTGGTTCTACCCCCTAAATCCATTCTTCTATAAGCCAAAAATAAAAGTCAAAGCACGTCAACCAACTGATGGGCCCTCCCCTTGGCCAAGGGCATTCCAAAATTAATCTGAAAAATGAATTCAGGCCACAGTGGGAAGTGGGGGTAAGACATGCCTCATTATCTCTTCCTTTCTTTGGAATTCAGGCATAGCTGACCAGCATTAACATTAAAACAGAAACCTTAAGACTGACAGAAAGACTTTTTAAGTCTGATAAGAGACATTTAAAATCTATTGTGTCTGAAGCCTTCTGCAGGGAGGCTTCATTTGTGTGATAAAACCTAGATCTCCTCAACCCCGTATCTGAACTCAGATACTCCCTTCTATTGATTCCAGGTCTTTAGATGAACTCTTTCAACCAATTGCCAATCAGAAAATCTCTGAATCCACCTATGACTTGGATGCTCCCTGCTTCCAGTTTTCCCATCTTTCCTGACAAAACAAATATACATTTTACATGTATTTATTGAGGTCTTATGTATTGATTGAGGTCTTATGTGTCTCTGAAATGTATAAAACCAAGTTATAGCTTGACCCTTGGATACGTGTTTCAGTATCTCCTGAGGGCTGTGTCATAGGCCATTAGTCACTCATATTTGGCTCAGAGTAAATCTCTTCAAATATGTTATGGAGTCTAACTCGTTTTTCAACACTTCTTATCTTGCATTCGTGTTAGAATTTCTACCTAGACATGCTGCTGCCTAGCCAGGCCATGTTTCCAAGATTCCATTGCAGCTCATTTTGGCCATAAGGCTACGTCCTGGCCAATGGGGTGTATAGAGAAGGATGTGTGGAGCTTCCAGACGATACCTCCTCTTCCCTTCTGCTGTCCAGGATACCAATGTGGGATAAGCCAACTTTGGTGCAGAGCACAGCACCTTGTGAACCTCACATATGTGAGAGAGGTCTCAGTCTATTTAGGAAGTTTATTTCACCAAAGTTAAGGATATGTGCCTGTGACAGCCTCAGGAGGTTCTGGTGCCATGTGCCCAAGGTGGTCAGGGCAGAGTTTGGTTTTATACATTTTAGGGAGACCTGAATCATCAATATGTTAAGATGTATGTTGGTTGGGTCTGGAAAGGCAGGACAACTAGAAGTAGGGAGGGGGCTTCCAGGTTGTAGGTAGATAAGAGACAAACAGCTGCATTGTTTTGAGTTTCTGATGAGCCTCTCCAAAGGAAGCAATCAGATATGCATTTATCTCAGTGAGCAGAGGGATGATTTTGAATCGAACAGGTTTGCCCTAAGCAGTTCCCAGGTTGACTTTTCTCCTTAACTTAGTGATTTTGGGGTCCCAAGATTTATTTTCCTTTCACAACCTTATGGAAGACAGAGCAACAAGGAGAAGGGAGCTGCTCTTCCAGCCGGGTGTTCCTCTCACTATTTTATGAGAGAGAAATAAACCTGCATCTTTTTTAAGCTACTGTCATTCGTGGTTTCTGCGATAGTGGACAAACCTATATTCTAACAAATCTGCACATTGATAACTTTGAAAACGTCATCCTGATTAAATTAAGATGGCATAATAACACTGAACTTCACAAAACTTCTCAGGATACAGGCCACGCAGACAAGCTGAATGAATGATTAGTGAACCAGATAAATACATAGGAAACATTCTTAAAACATTAAAGTACTTGCAAATTTAAAGTAATGGTACACACTTATTTAACTTGGTAATCTGGAAGCTAGCCTTATCCCAAAGCCTTTTTTGTCACATTATTTTCAGTAAGCATGAATGTGAATGCCTACCCTTATGCTAATTCTTGTTGATTAAATGATGAAGAACCTATCTATGGGGCAATCAACCCAATCAACACACAGAGGGACATTAGAAGTAGAGGAAGCTTTTGCTGGTGTGACCATTTGGTGAAAGTTGCATTTGATATTTGAGTCATACAGGATTGCAGCAGCTGTGCATTTGATGCTGATAAAAACAAAATAATCTCAAATTATTTCAGTGAAAGGTCAAAGTAAAGTATTGCCATCTCCTGTTTATTAACTTATGGGTGGTAGGTGCAGGAGTTAGGTGTAAAGCAGGGCTATTCTATTTTTTTCTAAATTTGTAAGAGTGTACCTGTTTTTGAGGTCATGGTCACAAAATGTGGACGTGAAATGGTGCTGCCTTCCAAAGGGGTTCTCAGGTGCATCCCCAGAGAGCTAATGTATTGTCAGAAAACTCTGGGGGCCACCTTTTCAAGAAGTCTTGCTGGCATACTGCCTTACTGATTAGATGTTTTCCAAGCTTCAAGAAGCTGCTTCTTGAAAGGATTGTTTCCCCAAGGCCCAAGAGGAAATGATTCTCACAGGGCTGGGGCGGTCCTGTCCACGACATGCCTGACGCTGTCAGATCTGAACGTGTGCGCAGACAGACGGACTTGTCACCACGAACTCTGTGTGCACATCACCCGGGGCTCAGGTGCAAGGCTGTTCCCTTCTTGCCTGGCCTCTGTGATTGTCTTAGATAGCAATGTTAACTTGCCCTGTTACTGGTACGGGAAAGTAAAACATTTTCTTATTTCAAGCCTGTGTCAGTCCATTCTTACACTGCTTAAAGAACTACCTGAGACTGGATGATTTATGAAGAAAAGAGGTTGAATTGACTGGCAGTTCCACAGGCTGTACAGAAGCATGGCTAGGGAGGCCTCAGGAAACTTACAATCAGGGTGGGAGACAAAGGGGAAGCAGGCACCTTCTTTCCATGGTGACAGGAGAGAGAGAGAAAGAGTGTGAGGGGGAAAATGTCACACACTTTTAAACCATTGGGTCTAATGAGAACTTACTATCATGAGAAGAGCAAGGAGGAAGTCCACCCCCATGACCAATCACTTCCCACCAGGCCTCTCCCCTGATTACAATTCAAGATGAGATTTGGGTGGGGACACAGATCCAAACAATGTCAAAGCCTTTGCATTCCAACCAGTCATCCTTAAGTTTCGCTGTATTTATTGTGAAGATTTTAAGGTTGAGGCAACAAATATAGAGAAGTGGTGTGACCCACCCTAAATCCACAGGAACAAGCTTGGAAGGTACCATCACGCACTGTGTGTCATGGAATCCCTCTATTCTAGGTGAAGTCCGGCTTTCCCCAAAAGACCGAGGGCTCTCCCCTTGCACCACAGCCTTGGTTTATCATCATCCCTCAGCCTCACAGTGGGTTTTCCAAACCTCAATCCACCAGGTGCTTTCCAGCCCCCATCTACGAGGCTGCTCCCATAGCCCACCCAGCCCACTCACCCTTGGGAGTCTTCAGGTCCCACCCAGGCCCCTCAAAGGTGGCTTCTGTGCTTCCCACAGCTGTTACTCATTTCCCCTGCACCTTGTGCTTTTACTTTATATTTTATTATAATTAATTACTTTAATGATTATTGGTTTAATATCTTTGCTTCCACTCGACTGGGAGTTTCAAAAAATGCAGTCTCCATTTGATGTATTTTGCTACTGTGTCTCTATTGGTTAGTAGTGACATGATGAGTATTTTTGAATGAATGTGTGTATACCTTTTAGAGTCCACTAAACCTAGGATTTTCCTGGGTTTCTTGCGAATCTATGATGTGCTGGGCATGACTAAAAATTCAACTTGAGTAAGATAGTCCCTATTCTTAAAGACCATACATTCTTGCATTCTCTAGGTCAGCCTCCTGTTTAGAAGCCATTGAAATTTTGAATTTAGAATTCACCTGTTGGGAGGCCTTTTTAATAATCCAGGTATGGGTGAGGGATGTCTCACCTGGAGAAACTGCAATTGGCATGTATGGAAGGGAAGCTGAGGAGGTTTAAGGAAAGATGAGGTTTGTTAACTGATGTGGACTTGGAGTTGAAATTAAATGAGCAAAGTTGAGGCCAGAGGGCAAATACAAAAGAAAGAAGGAAGGAGATGAGGACTCAGGAAAAGAAATAGGATCAGGGAAAGAGGTAGGGGAAGCAACAGAAAATGTCAGCATCATGGAAACACAAAAGCAAAGTGCTTCTGATGGGTAATGGGGGAACAGAATGAAGACCTTCAGGAACATGGTTTTGCATACTGGTGGGAGTGGGAGTGAGGCCACAGAGGCTGAGGGAAAAAGAGAGGGAGCAAGCAGTGTGAGTTCAGGCCACGCGCTCAAGATTTTATCCTGAGGGGAAGGAAAGAAGAATGGCTCTGCTGACCTCCAGCTGCCTTCCAATGCCAGGACCTGAGAGTGTGAGGCTCCCTGGTAGCTACGATGTTTCTCAGGGATGATTTTTATGGTGTGTGACTAGAGAAGGTAAATAGAAGACGCAGTAAAGCCCAGTGAAAACCTTTTTGGGACTTCAAGGGACCTACCCATGTTTCAAGGCAGGGGTGTCAAAGGTTAAGTGAACCAGAGCGACTCCATCTTGAACGGGGGCTGGGTAAAATCAGGCTGACACCTACTGGGCTGCATTCCCAAGAGATTAAGGCATTCTTAGTCACAGGATGAGATAGGAGATCAGCATAGGGTACAAGTCACAAAGACCCTGCTGATGAAACAGCATGTGGTAAAGAAGCCGGCTAAAACCCACCAAAACCAAGATGGTGATGAAAGTGACAGCTGGTCGTCCTCACTGCTCATTATACACTAATTATAATGCATTAGCACACTAAAAGACACTCCCTCCACGCCATGACAGTTTACAAATGCCATAGCCATGTCGAGAAGTTACCCTATATGGCCAAAAAAGGGAAGGAACCCTCAGTTCTGGGACTTGCCCAGCCCTTTCCTGGAAAACTCATGAATAATTCCTCCCTTGTTTAGCATATAATCAAGAAGTATATAGTGAAGAAGTACCATCACTTGAGCCGCCCATGCTGCTGCTCTGCCTATGGAGTAGCCAGTCTTTAATTCCTTTACTTTCCTAATAAACTTGCTTTCACTTTCCTAATGGACTCATCCCACAATCTTTCTTGTGGGAGGTCCAAGAAACTGGATTGGGACCCCTTTACTAGTTACTGTCAATTATTGCTAGTTACTGATCTGCTCTGGTCTTCAGGGCATCCTGACTCAATGCCTCTTTCTGGGAAGGACGGGAAGGGAGGGGGGTTGGGGGAGAGGAGGAAAGGGAGGAGAGTATGTAAAAGTGATCCAGGAAGTAAAGGAGCAAGCTCAGGGTTCGCGTCTGCTTCACATTTTGAGAAATAATGTTTTAAGTGGATCCTGAACAATTCTGTGGGAGAGGACAGAATAGGTGAGTTGTGCGGATGTAAAAGAATCAATACCGATTGCCAGTGTCCTAACATCTTTGTGATAAAGAGGCATTATATTCATGAGGGAGGTGAATGAGGGAAAAGATGGATTTAAAAATGATTTCTGGCTTTTATGGACAAATCATATTTCTTATTCACCAAAGCTCTAAATGGCTCTCAATCTTTAATAACTCCTTTCATGCCGTATATTCGAAGAAACCTTTCAAAATGGTAAGATTGCAGCTCAGTTACACATAAATACGCTGAACTTTTTTTTTTTATAAGTTTGAATTTAAATGATGAAAATTGACATTTTCATCTTGCAAAAGAAAACGAATTGCAGATCTCCTAAATAAATACTTACAAACAAAATGCAAACGTCTTTGAATCTGAAAGCTTGCCTGAGAATGACAAGGGTTTTTTGCCTGGGTAGATTTTGAAGCATTCTGTAAACCTTTTAAAGAAAGGAGTGCCTTTGAAACCTCAAAAACTCGTAGCACTAAATATTTTAGTGGTGATTTATGAACAGTGTTTAAAAAAACACCCTTTCTTTCATTAAAAAAAAGTTCTGACACTTAGCAAAATGATGAGGATTTATGTGTTAAAATGTTTTGCATGACAGCTTCTGAGTAATAGATTCATAAATATTTCCCTTTTTAAATTTAAAAGTAAAAATAAATTAGAAAAAAAAACTCCACCAAATTAAAGGTATTTAGTTAAATAGAGAAGATGAACTTCGGGTTTTCACCTCACCTCCCAGTGTTTGAACACTGAACTACATCCCTTCATCAAAGGTAGGCAGGAATGACCTTCTAAAAGTTCCTCTCTGTCACCCTCCCTCTAGTGTATACACACGTGCACATGCACCCCAACAGAATACATCAACATTTTGATGATTTACTAAGTTTGCTTTAAAATCATGCTCCTCTCAGCACTATTTTCTATTTAGGTTATTACTATTAAAAAAAAATCTGGCCAGGCACAGTGGCTCACGCCTGTTAATCCCAGCACTTTGGGAGGCTGAGGGGGGTGGATCACCTGAGGTCAGGAGTTTGAGACCAGCCTGACCAATGTGGTGAAACCCCGTCTCTACTAAAAAAAAAAAAAAAAAAAAAAAAGATTAGCCGGGTGTCGTGGCGTGCACCTGTAGTTCTAGCTACTCTGGAGGCTGAGACAGAAGAATTGCTGGAACCCGGAAAGCGGAGGTTGCAGTGAGCCTAGATCGGGCCACTGCACTCCAGCCTGGGCGACAGAGGGGGACTCCGTCAAAAATAGAGTAAAACAAAATAAAAAAAATAAGAAAATCCAATATGCCTAGAGCATTTTATGCATGTAAAAATGTAATTTAAAACTGATGCACAATGATTGTGTGTTGTGCAGGAAAAGAGTTAAGAAATAGTCCTCATGAGCCGCTTGAAGAGGGGATGAAAAATGAGACGAGACGAAAGGATGGCAGGGTCCTTTGGGCAGCATGAGGGCTCCCCGTTGCCGGTCCTTTTGTGCTTTTTGATTGAATCCAGCCAGACCTCTGGGCACTCCTCTCCTTTTTGCTTGTGTGGCGATGGGGGTTGTTGCTGGGGATAGGCAGAGGCAGGGGGAGTGAATGAGAAAAAAGAAAAGTTGGCCACACAAACACAATGCCAGAGACTGTGGTCCCGGTTCTATGGGGGAGAGCGAGTGGGAAGTTGCCGGAGCTCCACAAAGCAGCTCTCGTTCCCATGGAAACCGATGTTTAGTGCTGAATGCCTCGCTTGACTCTGCATAGCCCCCTTCCTCTGTCTTTTTAAATCTCTGTTGGAGATGCATTGTCTTCTTGGGGTTTTTTGTTTGTTTGTTTTGTTTTAATAAAAATAAAGACGATGGAGAAGAAAACACTTTCCGCCCCAAGACATCCCGTGGATGGGTTGATGACACGTATCCTGGGTGGGTTTGAAATCTGGCTGGATCTCCCCAGATCTAAGATCTGTGTACCTTGTCTTCCAGCCATGTACTGACAGGCCACCAAGAGCTGTGCCAGGCAGAGATTGGCAGACTAATTTGAATACCAATGCTGCTCTGGGCTGCCTTCCAGTTAGCAGGCGGGGAGGCCCAGGAGGGCAGGCAGGGTGGGGACGGGGTGGGTTCAATAGAGGCTTCTGCGGGGACAGGGGGAGTTCTCCCACCATTATGTGCTTCCTTCCTTCTCTTACTCCCATGCCCCTTCTCTGCTGGGTTATTGGCAAGTCTACTTTCTATTCTTCAAGGATTAATGCCTCAGTGCAAGAGGAAAATTGGCAATTAAAAATATCTCAAAGCCTGGGATTTCTGTCGCGTTATCGTTTTCCAGTTAGATTTCATTAGGATGACGTTGCAGAGAGAAGTTGAGGGCTTTTGTTGTTGTGTTGTCAAAGAGTTTAAAACTATGAGCAGGATGTTTTTATCTTTAGAGAAAAAAGACAGGCCACCTTTTGTGCTAATGGAGCTTAGCTAACATCTCTAAGCAGGGAGAATTTCTAAGGGGAAAGTGAGTTATTATAATACTCTCTAACAAAGTAATCTGCTTATAAAAAATAAGATATTAGGTTCTTATCAGCACTGCTGAATACAAGTTATTTGGTACTTTTCCATATTTGAAATTTTTAAAAATCAGAGATTATATGTACTCATGGAAATTCCTTTCACACACCCCCAACAAAATATTTTCAATGTAAAAGATGATAAGTGTGCATCTTTGCATTGTGAACTGTCGTGTCGAAATAATTTCTCAGCTTCTGAAATTCTAATGAAATTCTCCAGGCAGGCTGAAGTGCCGGATCCCCTGGTGGAAGCTCCGGAGGAACCTTCCTTCCATCCCCGTTGGCGGCTGGCAGGCTGTGGTGGTTTCGGGCAGGGAAGGGTCCCGCCCCGCAGTGTCCCTCCTGTGGCCACACACACTCCTTTATTGCTCCACGCCCACCTGCTGCTTGCATTTGTGATTTGGGTGGCGTGATGCCAGTGACCTCAGACAGGCCAGAGTATTGTCCCAGTCTCAGGGCAGATAAAAGTTGTCATCATCAGTGAATATTTATTAGGTGTTTTTCAGCATAGGGCTTTGTGCCAGGAGTGATCAGCGAGAGACCAGGAAACACAGATGAAGCTGGATCATTTTTGGGGTGCAAGGCGCCTTGTGTCGGTGATCACTCGTATGCCAGTTTTATTTCTTTGTGAGTGTGAAAAACGTGGCCCCCAATTTCTGTATCATTATTCTGAAAAGGTTGGCAAAAGTGCTAGGCCTTTGTAACAGGCGACAGCTTTTCTTTATATGGTATTTTTGAGGTTTATTTATGGAAAGCCTTAAACATTCTTTTTTTTTTTCTTCTCATGATTATCCTTTAAACCTAGTGCATTATTACCTGGGAAAACTCAGGGAAGAGTTCTTGTTCAGAGCTAAGCAAAATAGTATTTCCTGTAAGATGTAATGAAGCGGCCCAAGTGGGTTTTTATTTCTAGGCTGGTCGTAATAGTGACTTTGCCGAGTTTTGAAAACATATCTGTAAAGAAGATTCAAGCTAGAAGAAAATACTAGTTATTGGAGGAAGTCTTTTATTGTGGGCAGCACGGAGGTCACCTTGTCTGTGTGCCTGGGACTTTTCTCCTTGCCCAGCCTATGAAATTAATGGTTTAATAGAGAGGGAAAGTTCAACCTCAAAATGTAAATCTTTAGCCCAGTTAATAGACACACTGGGGCACTGTGTTAACTTGCATTTACATTCAAGCAGCGCAGTCGCTCATCTGTGCTGGAAAGCAGCGTCTGCAGAAACTTGAAAGGGCCTAAGCATGTGGGTTACTGGGTGAACCCCAAATAGTCAAACCAGTCAAACCAGTCTTTCCCAGCTCTAATTTATCAGATGTACTGGAACACTAGGTAAGAAGTGAGAAGCACTGGAGTGAGGCGCTGGCTCCCTGAGGAGGAGCTGGGGAGGAAAGGGCTCGTGGAGGGCCAAAATTGCTTTGTCTGTCCATGGACTGTGGATGGGGAGTCTAGCCTTCATTGCCTCCATGTTACACATTCACCTTCCATGGGTTTTCCCGCGTGAGCCTTCTAGGGATGAGCTATTACCTACCGTCTCGCATGTTCCTTTTCTTCAGTTCAGGGGCTTACAGGGCCAGATGCAGTTTGACACAGTTTGGTAAATGAAAGAATAAAGACCGTTAACAAGTTCCACTTTCTGTTTTCTGGTAGAATAGTAAGAACGGGCTTTTCATCGATTTCCACTTTTTCTTATTTGGACTTCTAAGCCTTGCCAGGGTAGTCAGACTCTCTTTGTGTTTTGAGGTGGGGTTGTGCTGTTGGAGGAAGCTGAGGGGCAATTGTGGAGCAGGCAGTCACTTCAATTCTCTGTAAGTGCAGGAATCAGGGTCCCGAGCAGTTTCACTGCAAGGTGCACGGTTCTGCTGGACTCTTTGCTTAATATCTCAATTTTTTGAGGCCCTGAAATTGTGCAAACCTTTGGATGAATTTTCATCTCATTCTGCAGCATTATTTCCAACTGCCGCTCCAACACAGCAGTTCTCCCAGGGGCTTGGTTAATGAATATAATTTTACAGCAACAAAAGAAGCTACTAAAAGTTCTAGAGGGAAAACAGCACTTTCTTTTTTCCCCAAGTCAAATTTTTAAAGTTGCAACTGTTTTTTCCAGCAGACACACATTCACATGGGTCCCTATTTAGGGAATCCTAGTTTTTTCAGTGGGAGGTTTTGAATTACTCACCTATCAAAACACTTGCTTATATTTAAGGGCTCAAAATCCTCATTTTGGATTCTTTTCAGTAGTAATAACACACACCCTTTCCCTGTGCATTATCCAGTTCAGAAATACGTGTGGTACTTTGAAACTGTGTCAGGCCACAATAATGAAAAATGAAGAAATGTGAGCTTTGAAAAACAGGACTCCATACATGACGGTGGTGTTGGAAGTGTGAACTCCATAGACCCAGGCCTTTTTCTCTCTTACTTTCAGTCTTGCTCCCTCCCTCCATCTGATTCACAGCTGCCTGTCCACTAAGGCACTAAGACCTCGTGGCTGCAGCGTGGACAGTGGCTGGACCTTCCCCCGGTATTTCTGCTGCCTCTCAATGAATTTGAATAATGGGTTTGTTTGTTACGCACAAAAATGCATATTCATTCCTAGGAAGTTAGCTCCTTGAGAGGAAGTTTCCACTGGCAAACAGGACACAAAGGATAAGCAGCCTTAACTCACCAAAAATGTCCTCAATTCCAGTTGCCTTGGCTACCGCAGCAGCAGTTCCTTTCGATCATAGCCCTCTTACGCCAGTGTGGCATTGCTGACAACTTCACCACCTGCCCCCACACTTCTACACCAGTGGAGACACACCTTCCTCTCCCCCGTGGGCTTCCCTGCTCATGACAAGGCTTGGTCGGTGGATGGTGTGTGTACATTTCAGTGAGTGAGAGCAGTGCTTGAAGTACGAGTCATTGATTACGTACTGATGCCTTTGCTCATTGGTTTGTATACGAAACATTGATGAATCCTCTATAAAGGTAAGTAAGATAGGTTCAGCCATGCCAAGGGTTCGCAGTCCACCGGCGCTCACGAAAGGATAATTGATATTAATATAATGATTGCTGTAATGGATATTTATACTCAAGGTGTTATGGGAACACAGAAAAGTGAGCTCTTGAGTTCGTTGTTGGGAAAAACATGGAAAAAAATGATGAAGTGAATTTTACTGTAAAAGTAAAGCGGAGAAAAGTAAAAGTGTTGGTAAGCTTCAGCAGAGGGAGAAGGCAAGGATGCATGATGACTCTGTGGGCTCTGGAGACTACATGTGGGCCACTTCTTCCATAAAATCATTATATTCGCAATTACGTAATTATTTTATGACTCTGTTGGTATGAAGATTAATATATCAGTATTGTTTATTGAGACATTTCGTTTGACCCCAACGTTCATTTTTTTTCTTCTGATTTTAAAAGAAATAAAAATATTTTGAAGGCTCCTTAAAGTATTTTGGGCCCTTGGCAGTGGCCCTGTATCAGCCCTGGGAGAAGGTAAAGAGAGGGAGAAAGAAGAGAAAGAGAACAAAGTTTGTCCTTGGAGTAGAGTCGGAGAGAGAGGGAGGGCTTGGTCTTTCCCACAACTGCTTGGTAGTAAAGGTCATCCCTGGGGCAGGGGCAGGTAGGGAGAGAGGCGACCCTAGGACAGGAAGTTCTGAAATGGGCTGGGCCCGAGGGAGCTTGTCAGGTGAAGACGGTACCCAGTGATTTACCCTGCCTTAAGACGCAGATTTTGTGTGCAAACGGAAATGGTCTAGTCTTCCTTCTACAAATGGAGTCCTAACCCAAAACTCAGAAAAAGAAGGAATCATATTCACAAGCATCACACTTATGATGGATCATTTACAGCTTTACATTTACCTGAATATCATTAGCGTTTTACATTCTGGACTTTTTTGTTCTTTCTTGAGACAGAGTCTTGCACTGTTGCCCAGGCTGGAGTGCAGTGGCATGATCTCAGCTCACTGCAGCCCCTGCCCTCCAGATTCAAGCAATGTTCCTGCCTCGACCTCCCCATTAGCTGGGACTACAGGCACACCCAGCATGCCAGGCTGATTTTTGTATTTTGAGTAGAGACGGAGTTTTACCATGTTGGTCAGGCTGGTCTCGACCTCCTGGCCTCAAGTAATTCGCCTGCCTCAGCCTCCCAAAGTGCTGGGATTACAGGTGTGAGCCACTGCACCTGGCCCATTCTGGACTTTATGACATTTATTTTGCTCTTGTTTCTTATTTCCTATCACAGAACAAGCTTTTCATAGGTATAATATATTTTCATGTACTTATTTATTTTCATATTCACAGTAGTCCTGCGAAGAAGTTATTGCTATTCTCACTTTATAAATGAGAAGCCAGGCTTAGAGTTTGTGATTGGCCCTAAGTCACATAGTTATGGAATTTCATGAGGAGGGACTGACTTGACACTAGGGGTGTGTGTGTATTCACACCTGTGTATGTGTGTTTCATTGGCACTGCCTTTCTGTGTAATGTTAAAAGATAACTGATTCCACGTTGGCTAGGGTATTCTTCCACATGTTTTCCCATTTTTTTCTCATTTGGTTATTTATACATTTTAAAGTCTGCCTAACATTCCTTTCATTCTCTTTAATGAAAGCACCACTCTGATCATCCATCATTGGTTTGACCCAGCTGACATCTTAAATACAAAACCATGAGTAAGCTACTCTTCCTTTGATACTTAGGCATAAAAATGGGCATGCCAAATGTTTATGTTTATGAAGTATTTCTAACCTAGCTTGGAATTTTCATGTATCTCTTGATGACATGCAAATTGTTTCCCTTAGCATGCAAAAAATCCAAATGTAATTTAGAACACATTTCAGCCAGGCATGGTAGCTCTCACCTGTAATCCCAGCACTTTGGGAGGCTGAGGCGGGTGGATCGCCTGAGGTCAGGAGTTCAAGACCAGCCTGGCCAACATGGCAAAACCCTGTCTCTACTAAAAAATACAGAAATTAGCTGGGCATTGTGGCGGGCACCTGTAGTCCCAGCTACTCAGGAGGCTGAGGCAGGAGAATCACTTGCACCTGGGAGGCGGAGGTTGCAGTGAGCCAAGATCACACCACTGCACTCCAGCCTGAGTGAAAGAGAGAGACTCCATCTCAAAAAAAAAAAAAAAGAAAAAGAAAAGAAAAAGAAAAAACTGAAAGAAAACATTTCTTAGAACCATCCAAATGCACTGAAGGTTGTCACATTCAATACATAACTTGGCAAGTTTTATTTTTTCCCCATAACATATAATTTTAAAGGAATCTAGTGCTTAGGAAAGCTCCTTATGCATTGAGGCAAAGGTAGAGTTTTGCAAAAGAGGTTAGCCCTTGATAAGTTTAAAGCAACATCCACTGGCTTCAACGTTTCATCCCCAAAGATTGTGCATAGGTAGTTGCCATGCGATTGGTTCAAATCAGTGAGGAATTATACAGAGCAGGAAGAAGTTATGGTTAATTCATGACCTCTGTAGGAAAGTTGATTCAAACCATACCCTGTTCTCCGTGGCCAGTAAGAGAGGGAGTTCTACTTTAATCCTATTCTTCCTAAGTCTAGCTTGACTGGCCCACAGGATGGGTATGGACTAAGATTAACGTAGGAGTTCAGTAAATCTTGGCTCCTAGCTGTGGCTCTGTCATTAATTCACCAAGGAAGGCCGGTAAATTAGTCTAGCTTTTATGTGCTAATGTTTTCTCATGTAAAAAATGAGCACAATAACGATGGCTGAGCTATGAATTTTGCAAATAAAAGTTTTTCTAAAGCAAGTCTTGTTGATGTATTATCTTGCTTACAGAAAGGAAGTTGGGTGTTCAAGACTCCAAAAAAATATACATATCTGTCATTTAATGGCATGGCTACTAACTCACGAAGTGATTCTAAGGGTTACGTCTGTGTTTTTAAGTCAAGTCTGCAAACTGGAAAAACATTTGAGACACTTGTAAACCTGCAAAGCTCCATTTATTTAACTATAATAATAAGTACTGCCTGTGTCCTTACTGTGCGTAAGCTGCTAGGCACAGAGAGAAATAAGAACTTGTCCCTAACCTCCAAAGACCCCAGTCTAACTGGAAACAAACATGTAATAACTAGAATACAAATCTAATATATTGTAAACTTTAGTACAATAGGATGTCTTCTAAAGTCTGTAGAACATTTCTGTATAAGTAAAACATGTGAGAATTAATTCTACATGAGACAGCGGATCGAGGAGGTGGCATTTAGAAGGAACCTATGGAAGGTATAAGATATAAGATGGTCTGTAGGGAAGGTGGAGGAGTGCTTCCCAAGGAGACACAATGGGCCAGGCACAAGGCTGGGTGTGCATGGCCTGGCCGCAGAGCTTCCAAGATGCTGGGGTGGGTGGAGCACAGTGGGCCTGGGGGTGGTGAGCCTGGAATGGTGGATTGAGGCAGCTGGTAAGATACCTTTATGCTTATATTTACATCTGGAGCCCTCAGAGGTGTTGGCATGAGAAGGTAGCATGGTCAGAGTTGCTGTTTCAGGAATATCTGTGTTGGTAGAATGGGAAAGGATGGAAGGGAGCAGTGTTGAGTCAGAGAAGCTGGTTTGGAGGCTGTTGGGTTCATGACACTGTTAGCCGTGAGGAATCCACAGGGGTCTGTAGCAACCTCAATTCTTGCCTCCTCAGAAGAAGGAATTCCACAGAGGGTCACAGGGCAGAGTGAGAGACCAAGGCAAGTTTTAGAGCAGGAGTGAAAGTTTATTACAACATTTTAGAGCAGGAACTAAAGTAAAGGACATGCGGAAGGGGGTCCAGCGGGGGACTTGAGAGATCAAGTGCCCTGTTTGACCTCTGAATTGGGGTTTTCTATGTTGGCATGCTTCCGGGGTCTTGCGTCCCTGCTCTCCTGATTCCTCCCTTGGGGTGGTGTCCGCATGTGCAGTGACCGGCCAGCACCTGGGAGAGAAGCATGTGCAGCTGTGGTTCTTGGAGTTATGCGCATGCGCACTTGAGGCATTTTTTATTTATTTATTTATTTATTTTTCTCCCTTGCCGGTCAAGTGTTCCTAGAGAAAGGTCACATACCAGTTAAACTCTACCATTTTGCCTTTTAGTGCACATGCTTAAGCCCGCTCGGCCAACTTCTGAGATCTTATCAGGAAGCTGCTGATCACCATTTTCAGGTGTTTCTCTCTGTTGGAAGACTGCCTTTCCCTGGCGCTGGCTGTGACAAATTATTATTTTAGAGGGACAGTTAGCAACAGCCTGACCATCACCTGATGGCTGCCTGACATTCCTGGTGAGGGCGGGGGGCGCCCTCTCCTGCCCTGCTCATGTCTGACTAACCACCTGCTGTAACAATACATCATCACCGTGACAACATCAGAAAACACCGTGTACAGGACCACACCAACCAGGAGATCCAGATCCCTGTAGTCTGGCCACACACGCCACCGCATCTGTATACTCCATTCCAGCAGCAGCACAGAAAGCCGAAGCCACAGCCCTCTGCCATTTCTGTCACTCCCCGGAGCACTGGGTTGAAAGAATACTATGTAGGCATTATTCTGAGGTCACACATGTTTACCTTAACCCCAGAATGTGTGCAGACCTTTCCGCCTTTGCTGATTTGCCTGGTGTGACGTGGGGCATGCCCCACTGTCCTCTGAAGTCATACCAGGACTCTATGGTAGTCCCTGTGACTGTTGAAACTACCCCTTAAGGGCATCCACTTCCACACACACATCGGGTGTATGTTATTAGTGATTATATTTTAATTCTGTTTTCCATTTATTTGAATTTTTAAGATTTTGTGGTCATGTAGTGTTAAATAATTATAATAAAACCTCATCAACCACTAGTTGACAACCTGGTTTTTTTTTTTTTTTTCCTGCAGATTCATTTTTTAACAAATTGCATTTACATAAAACTGTCAGGCATTCAGAAATATTTAACAGAAAGGAAGTCACTTCGGCCAGCCTGCAGTTTGTTTTCCACACCTGTGGTCAGTGATATTCCCTTGAAGATCTGTTCATCTCATAATGAATCTTTAAAGATGTACTCTTTGCTTTATGTACTTAAAAAAGATGGAGAGAAGAGGCATGTGGGCAAAGCTCGTCGTGTTGGATTTATTTATTTCTGTGTAAATACTGAAAGGAATAGTGTCAGGAAAGTCCATTTCCAGCTCGATTTCATCTTGAGCATTTCTCGCTCCCCAAAGGTAGTGACCTTTCCATCGTGGGTTGCTCTGAAGTGAGGCGACGTGGCAACCATTTGTTTCTTGCTGTTTCCTTTGTATTGTTTTCCTTAATATTTTTTCAGTCTCTTGGCAGATGCTGTAGCTAAGTTGTGATAGTTTGATTCCCTTGGACCATGTTTCATTTGTGACAATTGGTCGCCCGGAATAATAACATTTGTATTTTTACTGTTGTCTCACATTTTAGTTAAAATAAATAATGGAAACAATGGTGTTTCCCAAATACACTCATCTAATTATCTAATTTTAATGTTCCTCTTTCCTCTTTAAGCGTGTCTAGGTTTTTAGTTCTTGATTTGTTTCATCTCCTTTGAAAATATCCCGGATTTATCATTATTTTCACTAATTCCTTCATGCTTAGATTGTTCTCTGCTTCATTTTGTGTTTCTATGGAGTTCATTTTTGCCCTTTTTGATGACTAATTTCTCATTTTCTTGCATTTATTGAGTATAGCACATTGATCATGCAAAATTCTTTTAGCTCTTATACCAATTATATTTTATTCTAAATGACAATGTTAATATTCACCAAATTGGACCATATCTTTACCGTACAAGTTGAAAAAGAAATGTATCACTTTGGCACCTTTGGAATATTTGCAACTCTTGAGATTTTTTTGAAGCACAAAATGTGTTTGAGAGAACAGGACAGCCTCAGAGGCACAGAGATAAAAATAACCGAATTATTTCCATTCACTCCTCTGTTTGAAGTCATAAAATAAACTGAGAAACAGCATGAATAGTAAAAAGATGAATTGGGAATTTGAAATTCTTTCAGCTTTGCTCATCTAAGATATTCATCGTTTGGAAGTGGTTTATTATAAATTTTCATGTCATTGGTGACCCTTGGTTAAAACTTAAAAAAAGAAACATATCAAGATCTTACTGGTCCAAACCGTGTGTTTGATATTGTATCTTAGAGGCATTATAAATGTCTTTCTCAACAGTACCATTTTCTTTACCCTCATATTCAATATTCAGGATGCCACACATTTAATCACATAAGATCCATAAGAAATTTAAATGCTTTGAAGTTCATATGGCCACATAAGAGATTTGTAACTTATGGGCATAAGAAGAAATTTCATTTTTACATGGCACTAAGAGACAAGAGGATAGAAGCCCATGGAAACAGATGGAGGTGGCTGAGACCCAAGCATAGGTTTTGGGAACACAGGCCAGGGGTTAAGGACAGTTTCTGGAGGCTCCTGCTGTTCTTCTGCCCTCCCCCCACCCCATCTAGTCCTCAGCACAGTGCCTCCCTGTCTTTTACTGTAGAAAGGTTCTGATTCAGAGATAATGATGCTGTGAGAATGAATTGGGGGGAAAAAAAGGTGAAGTTAAAATTAAGCAACTCTGGTAGAATGGGGTGAAAGAGGCAAAAAAAAAAAAATGACTTGAAGATTTACTGAATATACATCATCCAGATTCTGCCAAGAGAATGTACAGTGCTGAGTGTTGGTTGTGTTTTCAATATTCCTCTGGAGTGCTCTCAGAAAAATCTTTGTAGAAACGACTGAATGAGAGTGTGGTTTGCTGTAGAAAAGTGATATGTAAGGTAGCTGAAACTAATTTTTAAATGAAAGGCAGTTTTTGCTTGTGGAGTTTCACAAACATCAAAATGCCTGTTAGCTATCTGTCTGAAACGAATCCTAATGTGTAACAAAGAGAAGCCATGCCAGCGCGGGGCCAAGGCTTCCTAAACCAAATGATTTTTGTGTTTTAACGAAGTGCCCTGGACTTGGAACCTGGAAGCCTGCTTGGAAATTTAGATCTGCCTTAACTCACCTTCTCTGGGCCTCTGGAGCCTCTGTTTGTGCCCCGTGCTGTGCATAGACCTACTCCCAAGTGTCATTGGAACATGTTTCTTCCCAGCTCTGCATCCAGTGACCTCACATTGGTGGCTTGCAGTTGGCCATGTGGGGAGCATTTACACCATGGAAATTGGCAAATCCTACTTATCAGGGCTTTATTCTCTCAGAGTCAGTTGTGAGGTATTTGCTAACAAACTTCTGTTGCTGGCTGATATTTAGGACACTCTGAAAATTCCATGCTGGTCTGATGCTATGGAGCAATTGTTTGCTTTTAGCTCTTAGTTTCCACTAATTCTGTGACATAAACTCCAGAGAATTGCATTTTGTCTCAAAGCCCTCCAGGCGGGGCTTGGTCAGCTGTGGGGTGGGTGAGTGGCAAGTAGCTGTGAATGTGTCTTGGGGCTCTGCCTCTCCCCTTTAGTCAGGGCTCTGTTATTCCACCCCGATCCTCATCATTAGCTGCTAGAAATAGTCACCACATGGTCTGCAGAGCCTTGCTTGCATGAGGTATGCCCAGAGGAATGGACATTCTTCAGCTTCTCTTCCCTGAAGTCACATTTCCAATGAAAAGACTGAGACCCAAGCTAAGCACAAATGCTTGATATCATTTACTTACATCACACTGTATCCCCCCGCAATTCTGCCTCCTGCCAAAACTTTACAGTGTACATCATGTACTCGTGCCAATAGTAGCTTTCCCAGGGAAAATGAAAAGTACATGAAAGTACTGGCTATGTGGAAATAACACCTTTATATCACATCGATCCTTAGTAAGATCAAAACGTAGGATAAAAGTAATCATGTTCTCAGAACCAACACATGAGTACGTGAAAATCAGAGTGTGGTCCATTTGCTTTTCTCTTTTGGGTTATTTAGAGAGATACTTATGGCATTTCAACAAGAGAATGGCCAAAGTTTGATTGTCTTACTCATGAGGGGTGTGTGTGTGTGTAATTTATGTGTGTTATGTATACACTCTTCTAAGACTTGGGAGGGAATAAAGTGTTCTTCTCTCCTGCAAATGCCGTAATTTACTAGCCACTTGCACCTGTCACGCTGCACATTTCCCTCCCAGTGGGAATACTACGTATGCCTTCAAGAAGCCATCATCCCTGGCAACTAAAGGAAGGGCAGAAAGCTGTGTGTGTCCGTTAAATCTATTCTGCACCTTTGATCTTCTTGCTTGGCCTCTTTATTTGTCATCTTTCCAACTCTTCTGACTAAAGTGGTGGGGCTTTCACTTTAAATCAAGTATTTTCCATTCTTTGTCAATTTAATTTGCAAATCTTTTACAGCACATTGTTGTTTTGGTTTGATCCCTTCTGGAGAAGGCGGATGTGGGGTATATGGGAGAAAGCATTTGAGAAACAATAATCCAGATTGTAGGTGTGAACATCATCAAAATACAGCTTCCTGAAAACACTGTGCTTCTCTCATTTGCAGACATTATTTCTGAAGAGTTATATTTGTCCCTCGTTTCAATGGAAGTAGTTTATCTCCATTTATTTTCAACTTTACTCTCACATTTTTTATTTTCTGCATTATTTTTGATAGAAAGTGGGCATACTTGAGTTGTCAACCATGTAGGGAAACTTTTAAGTTCCTTTAATATTTTCAACATGAGCCCTATAATTGGATACTTATTTTTTAAAAATACTTTTTGGCTTGTTCTGCTTTTTCCCTTTTGGGCTGTCTTACTCTATTTGAAAATGCACACACGATAAAACCTAATAATAATAATTCCGTGCGCTGATTTTTCTCATGGCAACATTCTTGAACCATGATCACACTTTCATAATGCGGCATCCTAGTGGCCAGATGACATTTCTGGCTCGTCACTTGTTGAGCCATCTTAACCTTGAACCAGCCTGGAGTCCTTCACAGTCAGCACTAGTGGACAGAGCCCCCTGCTGGAAGTTCTGGGCACCCGGATTTCCCCTGGAAACGGAAGGTCACTCCCCAGGGCTGGGAGACCAGGAGGCTGGAATATACCCAATTCCTGAAAAAAAATGGACAGAAAACATTTGACTGACTGCATGAGTCAATAAAACCTCAAATTATTTTTTCAATAGCACTTCCTTTCCTTTTGAAAGTTTGGGCAAGAAAGGCAAGTACCAGATATCTTTAAACGATCTATTGTTTCTCAAATTAGAATTTCCTAAGAAATGATTCTTTTGGTTGATAAAAGGTATGCCAGCGGTGGGGTGGGTATTATATTTTCTCATTTCAAATTTTGGAAATGGTGGATTAAGTACAATTAAACGTGATTCTTTGTTGCAGAACTTCTCAGTGCCTTTAATATGAAAAGTGCATTTTGGACAACACAGAGGTTTTCCTAAACTTGTTTGACCATGGCGTTTATTTTGTGGCACATTTATTAATGTTTTTGGAAGAGTGCTTCGCAGAATATCAGTTTAGGAAATCCACTGATGTTCTTCACTCATTTTTCTAAGCCTTCTGTTTCAAAGAATACTTCAATTTTATTCTAATTATACCACTGTACATACAACTGTGGGAAGGCTATTTCTTAATATTCTAATGCTGAGAGACACAATGCTTTGCACTTGGATAGTCAGTGAAATTTTTATTCATTTGAGTCTTGGCTCATTTTTTTGTGCTATCTTTATGAATATCTTTGTTTAGACATAGGTTCATCCATATTTTATAAAGATAATTTTTCCTTAGTTTTAATGGACATGCTTTAACAGTTAGCAGTTTTCGAAAAGAAGACTTAAGAATTGTATGCATCTTAGATTTATAAACCAATGAAGTATTGATGCTATGTGGGAAAGACTGAACTGGTCTCATACAGGTATTTTGGGATCAAGCACTTCTCATAAAATCCGTGTTTGAAAAGGAAATTATCACATTACTATTCATATTATAGTAGTTTTGCTACTTTAAAAGTGCTCTTATGGGATCACACACGGGTACGTACTCACTTTATAGGTGTGACTGGGCAATGGGAGTGTTTACTGGAAAATATTTCATGAGAAAACTTAGATTTTGTAGGATTTCCAGTTTGAAACATTCACAAGGTTCTGATTACTTAAATTACATTTTAATAAACAAGTGTTCTTGTCTAATCCAGAGCTTGTGATTTCTCTGTAGCTGGTTACTTCTTACTGTATCAACTTCATGTAAGAAACAGTTCTCTGTCCAGAAGTCAAGTGTTGTCCTATTTTTTAGTAGCTGCTAGAAGAGAGTGCCCCAAGTTTTTCCCCCAGGGCACATGGTTTGATTGGCATACTTTAGCTTTGTTCTCAGGAGCACCATGTCACATGGATTCTCTCCTATTTAATTTAGGCCACTGTAAAACGTGGTACAAAATGGTCAGAATGATTAGGGTCACGCAGTGCTTACCAGACTGCTGCCGTTTCGTTTATTCATTCTGCAAAGATTCTCAGCTTTAGGAAGAGCTGCTTTACTCAGAAGGAAGAGAAAATTAATTCTCCAGTCCTAAGTCTTCCATCTCAATGCTGTATCCTGAAGTGGTATGTAAAATTCAACTCTAACCCTGAAGATTCTGGGTCAAAAAACACCCAGCTTCAGTTTCCCTGCAGAATGACAGAGCAGGAGAGGAACGTGCTATCCGTTTGTCCTTCTGGGCCCGGTCTCAACCAAAGCTTCCAGACAGGTGCTTTCAGGATTTCCCAGTTGCTTCAAGTAACCTCTTTCAGGGCTTTGCAGTCTTACTGTTCAAACCACTTTCTTTCCCCCCGAGTCCCTTTAAGAAAATGCAATACATAGATATTTGATTTAAATGAAATCCACAGACATTGTTAAGTGTATTTATTAGATAATTGTTTCTTCCCATTACAGAAGTACTCTCTACTCCAAAAATGTATTCAGTTCCTTCAAACAGAAAACTTCTGGTGACTTTGAATATGACACATTTCAAAAGAATGGGGAATTCGTGTTAGGCCCCCAGCAGCTGAGCCCCCAGCACTGTGGGCTTCCTCATGCCGCTCTCTTGTTCAACGCAATGCAAGTCCCACCAATCCTGGAATTCTTGCTGATGCCTAGCTCCTGCCTCCTGCTTGGAAGTAGGGTTTCCAGGGAAAGTACAAACACCCTGGCAATGTTTGGGACATCCTTCTACTAAAAAATTATTCCCTACTTATCTGAAGTTCAAATTTAACTGGGCATCCTCTGTTGTTATTTACTGAATTTGGCCAGCCTAATTCCAATTCACTTGGACCCTGACAAGAAAATATGTGGGATTTAAAAAAAAAACAAAACTTTTATTCTGAGTTGAGGAAATGTAATGTAAATGGCAATATTCTCTGTCTTTCTCTCTCTCTCTCTCTCTCTCTCTCTCTCTCTCTCTCTCTCTCTGTCTCTCTCTCTCTCTGTCTTTTGAGACAGGGTCTTGCTCTGTCTCCCAGGCTGGAGTATAGTATGCAATCATGCATGGCTCACTGCAGTCTCAACCTCCCTGGACTGAGTTGATCCTCCCACCTCAGCCTTTCAGGTAGCAGGGGCTGCAGGTACATCCCACCATGCCAGGCTAATTTTTGTATTATTATTTTTTTTTTGCATAGAGATGGAGTTTCGCTATGTTGCCCAGGTTGGCCTTGAACTCCTGGGCTCAAGCGATCCTCCCACCTCAGCCTCTCAAAGCGCTGGGATTACAGGTATGAACCACTGAGTCCTGCTGGCAATTATTTTTGCAGTCAACAAACCTCATTCTTTTTCCTTTAACAGTGAGATTGATTCCAACATCACCTTTGCAGATACCTGGGACTTTCTCTGGGAAATTCCACAGAAGTCTTCAGGGGCCCCAATGTGTCTCCCTTTAATCCCAGTGACCGAGCTGACACTCGAGGTTCCACTACTGGCACCTGGCCCACTGAGCAGGACAGCTCTGTCCTGGAATCTCCTGACCCTGAGACAGCCCCTCTGTTCCAGCGATCTCTAGGCCTGCCTCCTTCACGAGGCCCTCAGCTTGGGCTGGCAGGGACTGCCCCTTGGCTGTTCTCTTCAGTGCTCACATGTGGGCAGTCACCTCGTGTTGTGCCCCCTCCCTCCACGCGTGTCATCTGCCCGACATCAGGAAGCTCGCCGAGGGCTCACTCCTGAGCTTTCTCCTGTTTCCTTGGGATTGTGAGCTATTCTTAGCCAGTGTTTAATAAATGCTTCCTGAATGAATAAAAATGTCATTCCAACAGAAGCTCCAGTCACACGCCCAGGAGACTTAGCCCTACAATCTGAAGAACATGTTCAAAACCCATTTTTCTGTAAAATAACAGACCTTACCAATCGCTCTTATAGTAATCCTTATGGAGGAGGAGAACCTTATCAGCCTCCCTTAATTCCACAGAGGTAATCCCCGCAGCCCCAGCTTCATCGTGGCAATTATATCAGTTCTTTGTTCTGTTTTAGATTTGTTTCCTAAATTCTCAGCGAATGCCAGGGATTGAACTGGGTCATTTGTATTTAATCCAGATTCTCTGTCTCTGCAAGGATTGGAGCCTTTGCCCCGGCACGTGCTCCTCGGTGTGCTGCCTTTCTCCCAGCCCTGAATCAGGACACTGAGCTTCGTTTCCCTGGCTGGCATGGAGGAGTGGGAAGAATCCTGACGCTGGAGTCTGGAAGGCTGCGTTCCAACCCGGCTCCTCTCCACTCCTGGGCTCAGAGGGCCATAGCACCTTGTGGGGCCACCTGGGGTGTGCTGGGTGCACGGCGGGACCCCTCTGCCATGCCCTGGTTCCTTGTCCTCCCTCTCTTCTACGTTCCACTCCCTACACACTTGTGTGTAATTGAACTCTTATTGGCAGAATAAAGCAAGGAGGGCTTCCGGGAGATGGGAAGCGGTGGAGTGGGAAACTCCTCACGTGCCCAGGAGCTCCATGCGTAAGTGCAGAAATGAGCCACTAAACTGTGGTGCCTTTTTCAGAAAGCAACTTCCTCCTTTTCCTTGACTTTTGGAGACTAAATATGGCAAATGCCTTCTGGTGCCCCTTCCGTGGTGCTTGTTAATTAGCCCAGAGGCATTTTCTGTTGGTGATCCCTGTCACCTCCTTTCCCGCTCTGTGCAGGCTTTGTCTGAAGACCAGGAGGAAGAAGAAACTTTTAGTGTCTCCAACCTGTGCAGGGCTGGGAGCTGCTGAGGCCTCGTTCTTGGGGGTGGCATGGTGTGAGAAGGATATGTAAGCTTTTGGGGCGCCTGGCACCAGCCAGTAACCTGGCACTCTCACCTGTTTTCAGCTTTGGAGGCTATAAAACCTGCCCAAAAGATGTGCCGTGAGTGCTGCTCCATCATTTCACTGTCACTGGAGATGAAAGGATGGGAAAAATGATGCAAGAAGTTCTCACTGCCATTCTTTTATTTGCTCTGACATTTAAAAAAAAAAAAAAGGTAGAGCTTGCATTTCTTACATGCCCAACTGTTGTTTTTAAAACTTCCTAGAAATTTGGAAAAGTGTCTTTGACACCTGCATTTTTTTTTTTTTTTTTTTGAAAGATGGAGTTTCGCTCTTGTTGCCCAGGCTGGAGTGCAGTAGTATGATCTTGGCTCACTGCAACCTCTGCCTCCTGGGTTCAAGCGATTCTCCTGCCTCAGCCTCCAAAGTAGCTGGGATTAAAGGCATGTGCCACCACATCCAGCTTATTTTTGTATTTTTAGTAGAGACAGGGTTTCACCATGTTGGTCAGGCTGGTCTCAAACTCCTGACCTTGTGATCCACCCACTTTGGCCTCCCAAAATGCTGGGATTACAGGCATGAGCCACCGTGCCCAGCCCGACACCTGCATTTTTAAACTGTGCTGGAGACAGTGCACCTCTGTGATGGGGCTGGCAGGGGCTGGGGTTTGCCCAGGCTCAGGGCTGGGGTGCCACCTCCCTTGTCCTGGCCACTGCCCTTTAGGGGATGACATTCATCGTCCTCATTCTGGAAATGAGGAAATGGAGGCTTAGGACCTATGTCAGTCATCGATTGCTGTATAACCACCTTCCCAAAATTCAGTGGCTTCAAACAACCTCTGTTGATTTTGCCCTAGAGGCTGTGGCCCCCTGGGCAGCCCTCTGGGATGAGGCTGAGCTGATTCAGGCTTCAAGGTCAGGTCAGAATGGCCTCCTGCAGGGATGTAGATCTCGGTGGATGACAGGATCACTGGGCCTTTTCCTGCTTCCTCCAGCCTGGTGGCCCCAGCTCCTCCAAATGTGGTGAGAGGGTTACCAGGGGAGCACATGGCAGTGAGCAGGTGCTCCCCAGATCTCAGCCATGTCACTCCTTATCATCCCAGTGGCCAAAGTGATCCTCTAGCCAACACCAGGGGAAGTGGGAAGGGGAGGTAGTCAGGGAGGTAAAGAAAGGGAGGCAGGGCGGGTGGCCTACAACAGGGAGGTTGAGTAACTTAACCCAGTCCAGGTGAGGAGGAACTGGGATTCGAACCCACATGCTTCCTTTGACCACTGAGGCCTGATCACTCAAATCCTAGATGGGCAGAGCTCAAGACCCAGGTGTTGGACTTGGACAGCTTGGGTTAGACTTTCTGTTGCCAGACTCAGTTCCTTCTCTTCTTGCTCTTAGAAGTGGACGTTAAGAGCTAGTCGCCTGGTGTGAAGTGCCAATCCTCGAGTGGAAGATGCAGAAAGGTGCAGAGTTTTGCTTTGCCATAGTTCACCTTGTCCAATTCAGCTTCTAGAGCCCCTGTGCCACTTGTTGGATTGACTATTTAAGTGAGACCCCCGTGCCCCCATAAACTCCCTTATAGTTCCCCATCCTGAAGACGGGATTTTGTAGCCCAAACGCAGAGTCAAAAGTTTCTAAGTGCCCTGCCCGGCTTTCCCCTTAAGTTGTCCGGATATGCACCGTGAGTTGAAAACCTCACCGGATTGATTCTGGTGTGGAAAATAGGTGCCTTTAAAGAGGGGCTCTGTGGTGGTGGCTCTGGAGTGCCTGCAGTTCCTGTGCCTGGCGCCTCTGCCCTTGAAGGGCAGTGTGAAACCTGGGAGGGCGGGCGTTTCAGGCTCCTCTCTGAAGGATGCAGTCGGGCCTCTGATAGGTTACCTTAATTACACCATTTCCTCCTCCCTGTACACACTTCCAAAATCTAATTATAGTACATGTGATACCCTGTGACCAGCCAGAAGCCAGAGATTAATATAAAGTCACAGCAGGACAGTTTGCTCCCTGAAGCGGTTTACATGGCATTGCAAATATAGTCCTCAAGGATTTGGAGCTGATATTTGGATGCATTCATCATCACGTTAGCATGTGAAGCAGGCGGGCTCTATGGGATCTGATTCAACGTCCATGGGAGGAAGGGCTGGGGTTTATTCCCACTGGCCCGTGCTGCTGTCCTTCTGGAGTCTGACATTGGTATCCTTGGGGTTTGACATCTATTCTGAGGGGCCTTATCCCTTTGATAATATGTCCCAATTAATTCTATGTCTCCCTCCTCTGAAGGAGCGAGCCTGGTGCCTGTTAGGACCTGTGGGTCCGTCTACAGGGGTGCGCTTGGCCACTCTCCTGGGTGTGCTATCTCTGCCCAGATAAAGGATATTGTGTGCAGGCATTTGAGTTGGGAGCATTTGTTTATCTCTGTCCCTGCAGCTTTATTTAGCCTGGAGCTCCATACCGGGCGCTCACAGCCACTCAGCTGCCAGAAGAACTTGCCCCGGAGTGGGACTCTGAGGGGAGAGGTGGCCGGGGAACGGGTGGCTGGGGGCTGCAGAGTTATTTTCCTCCTCAAATCTGGGGTCTTGTGGTACCTGTGAGGATTTTTGAAGACCAGCCTCTAAACCTATTACAAATTCTTCACTGACTAAAATGTCAGTGTGTGAACCGTTTCCCACCCAGCTCGGGCTCTGCCTCCTCATCCAGGGGTGGCTTTAGTTTACCGGGAGATAAGGGTCGGGGCAATGTGAGAGGAATCCAGGAGGGAGGACAATTCCAGCTAAAAACAAACCTCAAGTGACAGTTGTGTAAACGCGCTTGCAAAGTAACATTCCACAGAACAAGCAGGGCGAGTGTCACAGGCCTCTTGTTGGAGAGAGACACAAACCTGGACTCTAAGTGCAAGGGTTTGACTTGGAAGAGTGGCAAGGCCTCCCTCAATGTTTAAGAAGCTCTAGGAAGCCTCCATAAAGCCAAGATGCTGTTCAGTGTAAGCCTCTCTCCTCAGGCCCTCCTCCCCCAGAGGTGGATTCTCAGGCTCAGATCTCTTGAGATCCATGGCCCGGCCTCCTGACCATCGTTAATAATGACATATTGTATGTTTCTAAATTGCTAAGGGAGTACATTTCAAATGTCCCACCACGGACAATAAGAGAGGTGGTAGATATGTTAATAAGTTTGATTTAATCACTCGACATTATATACTAGACCCAAACATCACATTGAACCCTGTGAATACATATAATTATTATTTGTCAATTAAAATAATAGTTTTCCAAAGCTGCTCTTGCAGGTGGATTTTTAGTGTGCTTTGAAGGCCAGTTGGGTGGAGCCTGGTTTGTGAACCCTGCAGGGGCACCCAGCTGGGGGCCAATGAGAACTTGCTGAAGGGTTTCAGAGCTGCCTGCACGGCAGACGGAACACAGACAGGGATGGACTAAGCCACCTGTGGGTGCCGGGGCTGTCACTGAGCTTCCCTGGGTGCCACAGTCTTCCTCATGTGCTGGGGACGCTCTTCCCTGCTGGGCTTGGCTGCAGGGACCTTGAGTCTCCCCATGGGTGAAGCCCCGTCTCACCAGGGCAGGGGTTAGGAGACTCCCAGGAAGCCCACACTTTCCTGTACCAATGTAGCACTGCAGGTCCCCCCAGTACAGACCTGCCGCATCTCATGGATACCCTACCTCGGACATCCGGACGGGCTGTGCGAGCTGGGGAGGGGACAAGCAGGTCAATTAAAATAAGTTGCAGGGATGTCCTCACAGTCCCCTCGACCTGGATTGTTGTTTTGTCCTAAGAGCATCTGGGGCCTAGATACCAGTGTGGCCCCTCCCTACCACTCCAGCTTTATTAGGGGACAAGGAGGCAAGAAAGGCACACAGGGTCTCAGTTGGTCTCTTAAGCGTGGAGGAACATCGCTGCTTATTTTGCAGAAAATCATTCTCCAGAATTAGTCCGAAAGAATTCACTACGGTTTGTAGCAGGCCATGTCAACGAATGCTATCATCGTAGTGAGGAGAAAAGAGAGTAACCAGGGCTCCTTCCTGCCCTGGGTTGAGATTTGGGAGTCAGCAGCGTCACGATCGTAGAACGTTTATTCCCGGTGACAGTGTCAGAACCAGAAAGAAAACAGCTGGATTTCCAGGTTCCAGGTTCCAGGTTGAGCCCGCCAGGCTGCCAGGCAACTCTATTGCTTTCTCAACGAAGCAAATTCGATCCCAAAGTCACTGAGAAACAATCGACTCCTTTTATGTCACTTTTAATATATGGTCCTCTAATAATTCTGACATCATCTGTTTCTCTCATTTCTAGATTTTCAGACTGTACTTCAATCTGGGGCCATTAAATATTTGGGACCTTTCTAAGAAACCTTTTTAAAATTAACTACAGTGTGGGGTGTGTGTTCCCCACAATGCACTGTACGACCTTAAGACTTGATGTTGCTGGAGGGGAAGCGTTTGTGTTTTGTGAAAACTGAAACAGCCGTGAGGATTAATGTTTTTCTTGATCCAAATCGAGGCTTCTCTTCAGAAGTCTCTATATCATCTCAGAAAACTTTTTACGACTGACCTCAAGGCATCCAAATTATTTTCAATGGAAAGGGCATCCAAGATTTAAAAATACGCTCTAGGCCTGGAAGGACCCTGGAGCCCAGACTGGAAGGGTGGGGTGGTTGAGTGCTGCTGCTGGAAGCTCTCGTAAAAGGGGTGAATGAAGTAAACATCATTAGAATTGCTGGGTGCCAGAGGCGCCTGTGTGACGTGTCTGGATGGCTTCACTGAGACACACAACTGATTAGATATTAAAGTCAGGTGCTAAGAAACCAAGGTCATGCCATACTGCCTTTTTTTTTTTCAAACAAATGTGCCCAGATAAGTTAAGTAGTGGGTGATACCCCTAGACAGATAAGGTGGCAATTTTTAACAATCTTAAAATATTGTGACAGCAAGGAAGGTCGTGATAAGATCAAAGCGTTTGGAATTATGTTAACGGGTGCTGGGATTTCTTTCGCCCTCCCCCTCCCTAAGCCTCCCCTTTCCTGCCACGTCTGCTTACAATCACACACGCACAAACACCACACACACGGGGCGTGGCGTGTTCCAGAACCTGCTGGGATACCGCTAGGCTTTGGAATATGAATGCAGGAAGTGCTCGTGATTTTTTTTTTTTTTTTCCTGTGTTCAGAGCAGGTTGATTTATGGCCTGGATTACTGGAAATAGTAATTCTTTGCTCTTTATGATGTTTTGGTGGGGGGTGCAGTAGCCTGCAGTCAGAACAGCATGATTTCAACTAGGTTTTTACAAAAAGGTCTCTGCAGAAAGGGTGGCCATGAATTGATCAGCTTCTGGAACAGAGCAGTTAATAAGACACCAGCACATTAATCATGTGACGGCTATTGGGCTTAGCAGGGACAGGCACTGGCTTTTAAAAACAGCAATTTAGGTGACTACTGTGTTGAAAGAGGTTGGCTGAACACACTGTTTTTAACCCACAGTTAACAGTTAAATCATGTTGGTGATTTTTACATACACCCTTTCGTGTGTCTGGAATTTTTAATAACCCGAATACAATAATCTCTTCTATTACCTTTTATCCTATGTCAATTTCCAGAGCTACAAATGTAATGAGGAGTAATCCAGTTATCTGCTAATTCTGGACAAACTGTCAAGAATTATTGTCAAATTATCTGGACAATGCATAAACTCTTCCACGTTATTGGGTAGCCCTGGCAACTCCATAACAAGTGTTTTGGGGTGGGGGGCAGCCACGAAACCAAATCCACCATTCACTAATGAAATAAATGACTCTCCTTGGCTGAGTTGAAGAAGTTTGTCCTATGTAGAAACTGAAATCTAGAAATAGATTAGATTTTCTGTTCTTTGGACCAATAAAAATTCATAGTATAAAACTTAAGACATAAAATAACAGTGATTTCATGTATCTGTCAGTAGAAAACCACAGTTATCATTTTGTAAGAAACAAAAACACTACATTTTCAAATCCAACAGTGATTCACTTTTGTTTCCACTCATTTGTTGCATTTTATCAGTGAAATGAAATATAAAGGAAGCTGCATTTATCGGGCAATTACAATCTACAAGAGGCTATGAAAATGCAGTGGGAATAAACCACATCTTTTGTTCTGAACGAGAGAAAAGTGTGATAATTAATTAGTGAAAAGAATCAGTGTTTTGAGGGTATTAAAATCATGGCTGCTAAAACCAGACCTGTCTAGATTCAAATTTTGTTTCCAAATCTCACTAGCTGTTTAATCTTAGGCGAGTTATTTTCCAATCTTTCTGTGCCTCAATTTCCTTGTTAAAATGCATATATTCAGAGACTGTAATTCATGGGATTTTCATGAGGATTAAGAGGGATTATGACACAATGAATTCACTAAAAAAAGCAATGTATTTTATAGAGTGACCTCTCGGGAAGTAAGTTTTGGCATATCCACAGTATAGATTATGATGCATTAATTTAAAATGATGGCATAGTTGTAGATTTAGAGACAAAGAAAATGGTAATATATTGTTAAGGAGAAAAGGCTATAAAAGTTTTATAAATGTTTTATGCATTTGTGCAAATTACTAACAAAATATGGTTCTAAGAGGAGTTATAAAACAATACATGTTTTAATTGTCTCTCTGATTGGCACAGGTGCAAAAATAAAGTTCATACTCACTGTAGGCCATGGGTGAGTATTAGACGCACTCCTGCATTGTTGCTGGAAGAGTAAATTAGTGCATCCTTTCGGGAGAGTAACTACATATATCTAGCAAATGTTTTTCTATTTGGCCTATCAATTCTCCTTCTTCAAATTAATCATTGATAGGTGAAAAGATTTATCTGTGCGATAGAATATATATTGCAATAAACGTATATTATAGGTACATGCAATAACATAGAAAATCTCAAAATCATAAAATTTGGTGAGAGAAGCCCAGCGAAAGAATGCATGTTCCATAATAAAAATGACTGAATAATTTCATAAAGTTCAAAAACAGTCAAAATTAAAGTATTGGAAATCAGGAGAGTAGTTCTCTTTGCAGGGGTGAGAGGAGATATTGATGGAGAAAGGGCCAAAGGAGTATCTGGAACCTGGTAACTTTCGATTTCCTGATCTAAGTACAGTAGTGCTTACACAGGGGTGCTAACTCAGTACTAATTCCTTGAGCTGTGATAAGATGTTCGCACAGTCCGTATTCTGTGTACATTGCTACGTTGTTTATATGAAAAGAGAACTGCTAATCACTGTGGTCTGCCTCAGTAAACTTTTATATCCATATTTTTATTAGCAAGCATTAAATTATTAAAGTTATCAACCTGAAAATTTCTAAGTTTACTACTTTTAAATTTATCCATATGGAAAATCCCAATGATACAGTCAGAAGAAAACAGGGTATGTGGTAATATATATGATCTCACTGTATTATAAAAATAACAAGCTACTTATATTTCTGTGTAGACATAGGCACCAACAAACTCTAGACATCTATAAAACAGAG
Organism: Macaca nemestrina; assembly: GCF_043159975.1. NCBI lineage: Eukaryota > Metazoa > Chordata > Mammalia > Primates > Cercopithecidae > Macaca > Macaca nemestrina. Next base: position 7,700,727 of record NC_092129.1, on the reverse strand, counting down.
ATTGTTGGCCAGGCGCAGTGGCTCATGCCTGTAATCCCAGCACTTTGGGAGGCCGAGGTGGGTGGATTGCCTGAGGTCAGGAGTTTGAGACCAGTCTGGCCAAGATGGTGAAATCCTGTCTATACTAAAAATACAAAAAAATTAGCGGGGCATGGTGGCATGCACCTGTAATCCCAGCTACTCGGGAGGCTGAGGCAGGGGAATTGCTTGAACCAAGGAGGTGAAGGTGGCAGTGAGCTGAGATTGTGCCAGTGTACTCCAGTGAGCGAGACTCCATCTCCAAAACAAAAATACAAAAAAAAAAAAAAAAAAACCCAGAGGTTTTCTTCAGATAATAGAAGTATAGATTTTTAAAAATTGTGTAATATTATCTGAATGTTTTGCAAAGATCACAACGCTGCCCTTCTGTAGATGACGGCAGCCACCTTTGTAATTCTTCCATGTGCTACCCTTGCCTTTGTAGAAATGGAAAAGCTTCATTCTCTTAGGGTCATGGCTGAGTCCAAGAATAAAGTTGACAGAAGGTGGTTTAACAGGAGAAAAGCCTAATGCAAGTTTGGGCACAGTGGTTCACACCTGTAATCCCAGCACTTTGAGAGGTGGAGGCAGGCAGATCATTTGAGGTCAGGCGTTTGAGACCAGCCCGGCCAACATGGTGAAACCCTGTCTCTACTAAAAATACAAAAAAATTATCAGGGCATGGTGATGTGTACCTATAGTCCCAGGTACTTGGGAAGCTGAGGTGGGAGGGTCTCTTGAGCCTGGGAGGTTGAGGCTGCAGTGAGCTGAGATCATGATGCCTCTGCATTCCAGCCTGGGTGAAAAATCCAGACTGTCTCAAAAAAAAAAAAGGAAATGAAGACCCAAAAAAGTAGTCAGAGTCATTACTTTTATACTGAATTGAACGAAGAGTGGTCACTTTTAAGAAAGCAACTATTGTGCAGGGAGGCTTAACAGATAAGAATGATGCTAACAAGGTCCTCTCAGTTATGACTTCTTGTCCTTGAGGACAAGGCTGTTGCCTCTTTCCACCACAGCGAGGGCATCTTTCACATGGGAATTTCATTTTCTGCTTTTAAGGAATAGCATGAAGGTCAAAGTAATCTTTTTTGCGTCTACTACATTTTGAGTGCCTTTAACTTCAACAGTCAAGGTGCCAGAAGAGCGTATTTTGGCTTCTTCACCCCCAAACCCAACATGGGCACCAAAGCGATGTTTCAAGCCCCGAGTCAGGTGGCCGCTCTCTCATGTGAAGCTGTTTGGGGCTTGCCCGCTGCACCCAGACCTAGCTGCACCCCCTGACTCCCATCTCTCCTGTGCTTCAGGACCCCTGGCCTTGGGCTCTTCTCTCCTTGCCATCCTCCTGCCTTCTAGTACCTGCTTCTGCACGGGCGTTCTGCCCTCCTCATTTGCTCCCTTGCTTTCTTGCGGCCTCAAGTCAAATATCATGATTCTCACCTAGTGCCTGCTCTTCTTTTCCTCTAAGACAACGGTGAACATTTATACTTTTATCCTTAGTTTGGGGTTAACTTTGTTTTTTTTTTTTTTTTTTTGAGACAGGGCCTCTCACTCTGTCCCTCAGGCTGGAGTGTAGCGGCGTGATCTCGGCTCACTGCAATCTCCGCTTCCCAGGCTCAAGTGATTCTCCTGCCTCAGCCTCCTGAGCAGCTGGAATGACAGGCACCCACCACCATGCCCAGCTAATTTTTGCATTTTTAGTAGAGACAGGGTTTCACCATGTTGGCCAGGCTGGTCTCGAACTTCTGACCTCAAGTGATCCACACGCCTTGGCCAAGGTGCTGGGATTACAGGCATGGGCCACCGTGCCTGGCCTGGGGTTAATTTTTTAAATGTTTGTCTCACCTGCGCCTCTTTCTTCAGACTGCATTGCATGAGGGTGGGCCGTGTCTGCCTTGTTCATCCTCATATCCCTAGAGCCTCACTCCTGCTAGTTACCCAGTAAATACACTGAACAAACAGAACCCTGAAAGACACTTATGAAAAATAACCAGCAGCTTATTGAAATTAAAAACTAAACTCAAGATTGTAATAGGAAAAGATTGAAATGAACTAATTGTCACTAAATAATAGCAAAATAAATTGTTAAAATGATATTCTTGAAGAATTTTTTATGACATGAAAATTGGTTTGGGATATATTATTAAATGAAGAGAATTACGAAAGTATGTGGCAATCTGAGTCAATTAAAAAAAATCGAAGAATTTATGTAGGCGCAGAGAGGGGTCTGGAAATAAAGGCACACAAAACATTCACAGTAGCTATCTCCATGCAGTGAGATAATAGAAGCCTTTTAATTTTTTTTTGAAAAAAATGCTTGTCTTTATTTTCTCAAACATGCATTGCTATAGTAATGAAAAAATAATGAATGTTATTTTTAATTAAAAAATCCTAAAGCAAACTAGTTTTCTCTGTGTTTAAACAGTATGGAGCTATAATCCATTTAGAAAGGATGTTTATTTCACAGCTTCTGTTGTGGGGAAGCATGTAAGGTAATTTGGAACTCAGCTTCTAGTGGGGCCTGTCGAGGTGAAATTCCTACACCTTGCAACAGCATCAGAGCACCTTCCAGACACCCTCCCCCTGGCCCCTACACGCCTGACTGGAAACATAATCCTGGCTCCATAAGGTGTGGGCTTATTTTATTTCTCAGGGCCTAGTTCAGCCCATTTCTGAGAAGATGCTGCACAAATTTCCATTGTTTGGATGCTCTAGTAATGTGCCTGTTACTGGCTCTCACTGAGGACTAAGCAATTGTGAGTACTTACCACCACCCAGCTGGTGAGGACACTGGAATACCTGGGGAACAGGAGTGCACAGGCACCCTGCCACATCCTCCCCTCCTGACGCCAGGTGTGCCCCAGCTGTCTTAGGTTCCGTGGGGCCCAAGGCATAGCTGGGCAGTAACGCCTCTGAGTTGTGCGGGTCTCATGTCAGGTCCTGAAGGAACACACCTGAGATGGGGCTGACCGGAGTGCTTTGCACATTTGCTTCTTTTTAGTCACCAGGAAGGAGTAAATTATGAGGGAGAGTAGGAGTTCTACAGAGCACCGAGGGCCACACGGGGAATGTTTCTAGAGGCCGCTTTAACCAGACCCACTTGGGGGTCCCATAGCAATTTAGTTCCATATATTGTGGCAGTCTTCACCTTCAAAGGAGTTTTATGATGTCAAAACAGCCAGTCTGACAAAATGGCATTGTCATCTGTGGACTACTTTTTGTCACTTTTAACCAATTAGAATTTTATGTAGTTAGATCTTCATCAGTAATTTTCTTAGAGTTTGAAAACAAAATGCCACATCCATTTACTGAGCCTTGTTTTATGCCGTGATTCTCTTGCTGTCTTTGAAGGCGTTGTCATAATTCTGTCTTCTAGATGATCTTAGAATTCATTTAATTGTGGGGGACTTCCCCAAACATAGTGGTTGGCAGTGAGTTGCCATAGCTCACACATTCCAGGAATCCTCATTAGCTGGGAAAGATGGGCGATGTTTGTCTTCCACATTCCAGTGCCAGGGAGAAAGCTCCTTTTCAGAGAGAGCGGGCCTGTCATGCTTGCACTACAGCCACATACCCTGGGCCGTTCAATAAAGCAAGCAGCCCATGCACCAGGGTCAAGGCTGATCACTGGCGGCCAGCGAACTGGAAGGGGGCGCTGGGCCAGGGTCTCTGTGGGCTTTGGTGTGGTCAACGTGTTCCCAACTCCTGGGTACAAAAGGTATTTTGGAATTTTGTTGACAGCTGAACTGCTTCTTACCAGCTGGGAGAGGGATCTGAGGGTGTGCTGAGGAAGGCCTGATGGAGAGCTCCATTCACAGCGATCCCCGATAGGTTCTTACCGCTGCCACCAGACACAATGGAACACAGTGAGCTTCCAGAACTTCAAACGTCTTTCTTTTCTCCTTTTAATCTCTAAAATGGGAAGCACTGCGATCACAGAGTCAGTATACGGATTTCTAGCACTCCCTGGAGTTTGTTTAGACAGCACATTCCATATTCACAGTATTTGTCCTTCTCTTCTGGATTGGGTTCTGTTTGGTTGTCCTTGGTGTGTATTTCAGCGACGTGGTTTTGAAGCCACTTGTCTTCCCAGCACATTCACAATCGTGATGCCATCGGAGCCCAAGGACTTGTCCCCGTGTATCAGCATAGCACGGCAGAGACTGCAGGGCTGAGGGCCGCGCAGCTGCGCAGGTGTCCGAAGGCGCAGGGGAAGGGCAGCGGCTCTGCAGCCACGCACGGGCCGCCCTGGGGCAGCAGGACCCTAACAGAAACCAAGAGGCCAACGCCAGCAGCTCAGGAACTCACCTAGAAGTGACTTAGATGCCAAGGGTTGATAAAGAGAGTGTCAACGCACAAACCATGGAACCATTCCTGTTTTAACTATAGATGTAAAAGTCTAAATTAAGAATTGCAGGCCGGGCGCGGTGGCTCAAGCCTGTAATCCCAGCACTTTGGGAGGCCGAGACGGGCGGATCATGAGGTCAGGAGATCGAGACCATCCTGGCTAACACGGTGAAACCCCGTCTCTACTAAAAATACAAAAAATTAGCCGGGCGTGGTGGCAGGCGCCTGTAGTCCCAGCTACTCGGGAGGCTGAGGCAGGAGAATGGCGTGAACCCGGGAGCTGGAGCTTGCAGTGAGCTGAGATCTGGCCACTGCACTCCAGCCTGGGCCACAGAGCCAGACTTGGTCTCAAAAAAAAAAAAAAAAAAAAGAATTGCAACTAATATCCAGCCATGAGTCCCCCAAATTACATATTTTTAAATACATAATTTTAGGACTGTAAAGTGATTCACTATTAGGATGTCTCCACTTAATTCAGTGTATCACCCCATTTAAGAAGAAAATATATGATAGTATCAATAAATTTTAAAGACATTTGATAAAATTTAGCAGATATTCCAAATAAGATATCTAAGCAAATCAGGATAAAGGGATATAATTTAAATTTGCAATAAATAACTTGTAAAAAAGACACCACAAATGTTATTCTAAATGGTGAAATGCTAAACTCATTTCTACTAAAACTAGGAACCAGACAGGGATATTTACTGTAATTACCATTATTTGATATTTTTAAAGGTAAGAAAAGAAAATAATCATTAAAATACTTGGAAAGAAGAGATAAAATTATCCTTTTTGCTAATGACATACCTATCTACAAAATCAAAAAATACTCTAATTAAAAAGAAATTATAATTAATAAAATAATTTGGTAAAGCAATTAGATATGGCACATGTAGAAATCAATAGTTTTCTCTTGCTAGTAATAACTAACTAGAAATGAGAATAAGAAAAAACATTATTCCATTAAAAAATAACAGCAATTAAATACTCAGAAATTCGTTTAATCAGAAAGATATAGGACCTTTCTGAGGAAATTCTAGAAATCTATAGAAGGACATTAAATAAGATCTCAACAAATGGAAAGATATATTCTTTTTAATATAAAATTAAGTATCATAAAAACGTCAGTTCTCTCAAAGGTAGCATATTCATTTATGCAATTCCAATTAAATTTTTTTCCCCTCAAAATAATGATCTCAAAGTAGAAGAATGAAATTATCAATAAGGAGTATGGTGAAAGGTGTTAGGCTTACCAGACATTGAAACATACTCTAAAGCCACTGAAATCAAAAAAATATGGTACTGATATAGGGAAAGATTGACGTTTAAGTGAAAAAAAGATTGAAATCCTAGAAGTAGAAGCTTGACAGAGGAGTACTTAAATTCAGTGAGAAAGGGATACACCTTGTAGTAAAGGTGCTGGTACAACTAGCTCTGTGCTAAAATAAAATTTGCTTGGATTTTATCTGACATGACATGAAAAGTACTAAATGGATTGATTATTTAAAGGCAAAAATTTATTGTAAAACAAAATTAGAGTGGTGATATGATAGATTTAAGGTAGCAGGGTCTTTATAAGCAAGGCAGTAAATCCAAGAGCTGTAAAAGAAGTGATAAACATTTCTAATTAAAAATACTATTCTTAATTTAACAAGAGTATTTTAAAATGAAATACACACATACTTAGCTGACAAAAGATTGAGGAAAAACATTGTACTCCAGGGGAGTTAAATGATTCAGTTAAAAGGGAGAGAAAGAGTTAAACTTTACAAACAGTGTATATTTGCACATTGATAACAATAGGGTAAGCAAACTAACAGAAAATATGCAAAAAATACCAATAAATACAGATCAGCAAGTCCACATAGCCTATGAACATATGGAAAAGATGTTCAACCTCTGTCTCAGAGAAATTCAAAGTAATGGATTTTACAACATACCGATCACTGTGGAAAATAAATTTAAAAAAAAGCTGGCCAAGATATGAGAAAACTGCACTCTCACAAATTTTTAGTGGAAATGTGAATTGTTTCATCCTTCTTGGAAAGCAATTTGGAACCTTCTATTAACATTTAAACTACTTGTATATGTCCCTGACATAGCAATGCCAATTTTAGGAACCTATTTTACAGAAATAAAATATCAAGACTCTAACACTAAGTTTATAAGAGTGTTTCTTGCAGTACTATTCATAGCTACTAAGATCAAACCCAAAGTAGGTACCCATTAATACATAAATGGTTAAATGAAATATGATACACTCAATATAATGGAATATTACACAGTTACCCAATAACTGGGAGGGAATCACACTGTGAACTGTTAAGTGAGAAAATTAAGACTGGGAGAAGCTTACTAACACACAATACAATTTTTCTGAAGGAAATTGTAGTGGGTTGAATTATGGTCCCCAGAAGATATGTTCAAGTCCTAAGCCCCAGTATCTGTGAATGTGACCTGATTTGGAAATGGGATCTTTGCCGATATACTTAAGGATCTCAAAATGAGACCAACCTGAATTTTGGGTGGGGCATACATCCAATTACTAGTGTCTTCTTAACTGAAAGGAGGAGTCGGCTTGGGACACAGATATACAGAGAGAGAAGGCCATGAGAAGATGAAGATGGAGGCAGAGGTTGGAGTCATGCATCTGCAAAGACCGCCCAGGGTAGCTGGCCAGTGTCAGAATCTAAAAGAGAGGCATGGGAACAAACTTTCCTCAGAGCTCCCGGAAGGAACCACCCTTACCAAAACCTTGATTTCAGACCTCTGGCCTTCTTAATTGTGAGAGAATACATTTCTGTTCTCTTAAGCTACGTAGTAGTTTGTTGAAATTTGTTGCATTTCAACAATAAATTTCCCTAAGGCACCCTTAGGGAAACTAAGCCCAACACCCTATTTGTATATGTGATCATCTACACAGATATACGGACGATATACATGTGGGGAAAATGGGTGGAAGAAGGCACCCACCAGGTTGTTAACCTCAGACATCTGTGCCAGTGGGGAGTTGGACAAGGGATGCTGCTGGAGGAGAGGGACGGAGGGAAGGGAACATCTGGCAAGGGCAAGCATCAAAGTACAAACTAAGAGCTGAGCCCCAGGTGTGAGATCCGTGCAAGATCTAGAACTGAGCCAGAACTACCTCCTTGAACATAATAGCCAAAAGGGATATGGCTACTTCTTAGGAGTAAAGGAAATAGAAGTTGATACAGTAACCTCTGTGCATTCTTTCTTTTGGTAGTAGATTGATAATGCAAAGTAAAAGGTATAAGATTCTCATTTAAAACATACAAGTTAACAAACATGGTAAAGTATTATATAATGGTGAGTCTAGTGGACCCTTTGTATTCATCAAGCCTGGCACTTGTGTCTCAGATACATTTCATGTCTATCTGTGTACCATACCTCCATCTATCTGTCTTCCTAACTTCCAGGCAATCCCTGAGATTATTTACCCATTTTCAGAGACAAATCAGGTGATCCAGCCCCTCCATTTCTTAACAGAGGAAGACAGAAAGTTGAGGACAACAGAAAAAGCCAGTTACAAAACAATCACAAACCTAGAAGAAATCTTCAAGAATCTTGTATCTGTGTTTTTTTTTTTCTGCTTCTAAAGATAACCTTGGCTGCAAAGTGTCAGGGGCTCTGCTCTGTTATTAACGTGCTCCTGGGAAGCTTCCTCTGCATACCCTCAGACTGGTAGTGCAGGCGGGCCTTAGGCGAGATGGTCGCACCGCACTTCCTGCCGTTTGGAGCTCCTCTCTTCCCTCTCAACCCAGGACCCCCTCATGAAACCCAGTGCTCCTTGCTTCTCGCCTGTTAAATAAATATGAGACTCTAAACCAGGGCTCTGAAATGCAGATGACCCGCAGGTGATGGGAACGGGGGGCAGATTGAAGGAACACATTACCGGACACATGAAGATACGTGTCGATTTCACCTGGCCTCGGAAGGACCCGGGAACTGGGACCAAGAGGAACACTTCTTGCTGGGTTTGTTGCCACAAGGGGATGGGATGCCACGTTGCCTGGGTTTTCAAGAAAAGGGGAAATTTGAATTTTTGTGTGATATCTCTCAATGTATAACCACGGACAACTATTTCAAAATTTTAAAAGTCCTGTGTGGGTTACAATCAAAAGGTGTCTGAGGACAGGAGTTTTTCTAAGGTCACCTGTTTGTCACCTCTGAAATATGAAGATATGTTTCTTCATTTCTTGCTAAATGACTTTTTAAGATCTTTTTTTTTTTTTTTTTTTTTTTTGAGACGGACTCTCGCTCTGCCGCCCAGGCTGGAGTGCAGTGGCCTGATCTCTGCTCACTGCAAGCTCCGCCTCCCGGGTTCACGCCATTCTCCTGCCTCAGCCTCCCGAGTAGCTGGGACTACAGGCGCCGCCACCTCGCCCGGCTAGTTTTTTATATTTTTTTAAAGTAGAGACGGGGTTTCACCGTGTCAGCCAGGATGGTCTCGATCTCCTGACCTCGTGATCCGCCCGTCTCGGCCTCCCAAAGTGCTGGGATTACAGGCTTGAGCCACCGCGCCCGGCCGACTTTTTAAGATCTTTTATAAACTAATTCACACCAAGCTATTACCTTCTTAGTGTCTCGCCACTTTCAGGGTTCCTTGCATCTTGGCAACCAATCATTTTTGTTCTGAAATTTCCCAGTCTTTTCAGGGTGAGGGAAATTCCTCATAGAAATAACATTCATTTTTATATTTTTGTCTTATAAAGTGAAAACCCCTTTTATTTTTTAACTCCAAAGACACATTTCAGAGTCCCACAAGGTAATAATTATTCTCCAAGTACCTTTTGAGTAAAAAAAAATACAGAATATCAAAACTCTACTAAAAATAGCAGTATGTTTAAATAAATTTATACCTTAGTAATCTCAATATTATGCTTTTTAAAGTTTATCAAGCTTTAGCTTCCAGTTAAGATGAGGTAACAGGGACTGGATTTACCCTCTTGTCTGAAACAACCAATAAAACCAGACAAAGTGTATGTACAGATGTATATGTAGGTTTCAAATCACTGAGCATCAGGCAGCAAAGGACAGAGATCCCTGAGAGGTAGAAACAATTTAGGTGAGCCCCATAATTGATTTTCAGAAGACACTACAAAGAGAATGAAGGCATGGGCCACAGATGGGGGGTGGGAAACCATATCAGATCCAAGCATAGCTTGTATCTGAAAAAAGGTTCATACCTACAATATATTAAGGACTCCCAAAACTCAATAATAAGAAGACAAATAATCCAATTTAAAAATGAAAACAATATCTGAATAGATACTTTGTCAAAGAAAATACAGAGATAGCAAGTAAGCACATAAAAGATACTCAGTGGCATTAGTGGTTAGAGAAAAATTAAATCCATAATAAGCTATACACTTTCACTCTACATCTAGTGAAAATGGCTAAAATGAAAAACTGATGTTATCAAGAGTTGGCAAGTATGTGGAGGAACTAGAGCTCTCCAGTCAGCTGGAGGGAACACGAAACAGTGCAACAACATTGGAAAAAATTTTGCAGTTTCTTAAAAAGTTAAACACACAGCCAGGTGTGGTGGTTCATGCCTATAATCCCAGCACTTTGGGAGGCTGAGATGGGCGGATCACGAGGTCAGGAGATCAAGACTACCTGGGTTAACATGGTGAAACTCTGTCTCTATTAAAACAATACCAAAAAAAAAAAAAAAAAAAATTAGCCAGGCGTGGTGGTGGGTGCCTGTAGTCCCAGGTACTGGAGAGGCTGAGGCAGGAGAACGGCATGAACCCAAGAGGCGAAGATTGCACCACTGCACTCCAGCCTGGGCGACAGAGCAAGACTGTCTCCAAAAAAAGAAAAAAAAAAAAACAAGTTAAACACACATTTATATGACCCACACCTTTGACTTGTGGGTATTTCTTTAAAAGAAATAAAATTTTATATTTGTATGAAGATGTATAAAAATGTTCATAGGTTTATTTATAATAATACAAAACCAGAAACCAAATTGTGGTACATCTCTACAACAGAATATCAGCAATAAGAAATGAACTAATGATACATGCTACAACATGGATTTCAAATAATTCTTCTTCTTTTTTTTTTGTTTTTGAGATACAATTTTACTTTGTCACCCAGGTTGTAGTGCAGTGGCGATCTTGGCTCACTGCAACCTCCACCTGCCTGGGTTTAAGCAATTCTCCTGCCTCAGCCTCCTGGAGTAGCTGGGATTAGAGGGCCCACCACCATGCCTAGGTAATTTTTGTGTTTTAGTGGAGATGAGGTTCCACCATGTTGGCCGGGCTGGTCTTGAACTCCTGACCTCAAGTGATCTGCCCAGCTTGGCCTCCCAAAGTGTTGGGATTATAGGCATCAGCCACCCCATGTAATCCTGGGGTCAAATAATTATTCTGAGCAGAAGTCAACCAAAGAAAAACATGATTCCATTTATATAACATTCTAGAAAATGCAAAGTAATCTGAAAGAAAGCAGTTTAGTTGCTTGGAGACAGGAGTGGGAATAGGAAGGGGAGAAGGAGGAGTAAGAGGAAGAGATTGTAAAAGGCGATGCCACATCCATGATGGATGGATACACAAGATGTGGTATATACAGACAATGGATGTTGCTCAGTCTTAAAAAGGAAGGACATTCTGACACACGGGACAACCTGGATGAATCTTGAAGACATTATGCTAAGTAAAAGAAGACAGATACAAAGAGACAAATATTGCATGTGCCTTCGTTGGTTTAGGCTGCTATAACAAAGTATCTTACACTGGGCAATGTGTAAACAATGGGAACTTATTGCACACAGTTCTGGAAGCTGGGAAGTCCAAGATCAAGGTGTGAGTAGATTCAGTGTCTGGTTCAGGCAGGCTCTGTCTCTGCTTCAAGGATGGTGACTTTTTTTTTTTTTTTTTGCAGCAGGCAAGACAGAGTCTCGCTCTGTCACCCAGGCTGGAGTGCAGTGGCATGAACACAGCTCACTTGCAGCCTTGACCTTCTAGGCTCAAGCAATCTCCCATCTGAGCATCCCAAGTAGCTGGGACCACAGGCAGGTGCCACAATGCCCGGCTAATTTTTGTAGAGATGGAGTCTCACCATATTGCTCAGGCTGGCCTCAAACTCCTGAGCTAGAGCCATCCACCCACCTCCGCCTCCCAGATTGCTGGGATTACAGGCATGAGGCACCACACCTGGCCCCAAAGATGGTGCCTTCTTGCTACATCCCCCCATGGTGAAAGAGGGGGACAACCTCCCTATTGCCTCTTTTATCAGGGCACTAAGTGCGTTCAAGAGGGTGGAGTCCTCATGACTTCAGTACTTCCCAAACACCCCGTCTTTAATACTTTCACACCGGGGATTGGGTTTCTACATATTAATTTTTGGGAGGACACAAGCATTCAGACCATAGCAGTGTGATTCCACTTCTGTGAGGTATCCAGAGGAGTCAAATTCATAGAGACAGAAAATAGAATGGTAGTTACCAGGGGCTGAGGGAGACGGTAATGAGGTTTCCTTTAATGGGGACGCACTTTCAGTTTGGGAAACTAAAGTCCTGTGGTGGATGGTGGCGATGGTTTCTCCACAATGTGAATGCACTTAATGCCGCTGGACTGCACACCCCCAGAATGGTGACAATGGTAAATTGTATGGTACATGTATTTTGCCATAATAAAAAAGGAGCACATGAAGCCCCATTTGGGGATAATGGCAGAGCTGGCTACATAATTTGTGGGAACCAGAGCAAAATGAGAATGCAAGTCCTGTTATTAAAAACTTATGGAGAATTTCAAGATGCCAGTGCAGAGCATTCACTCAAGCATGGTGCCTGTCTGAGTGTGGGCTCCCGGGCAAATGCTCAAGTCAGACATCTTCAAAGCCTGCCTAGCTGGCAGATCCATCCACTCTCTTGGTGACCGTGATGGCTTCCTGGGAGTATACATAAGTCAAAACTTCTCAGAGCAGAAACTTAACATGGGTATAGTTTATTGTTGATCAATAAACTCAATACCTCAATACCGCTGTTCAATAGGAGCAACAAAAAGCCCGTCTTTGAAAAAGAGAGGTGCCTCTATGAGTGAGGCAGGCTGTATTCACATTGCTGTTTTATGTGGATGTGAGTTCATCCCTCTTCTGCTAATTGTTCACTCATCAATAAATTAGGACTCTTTGTTTTGATTCAAAAGAAAAGAACTTGGGAAAGAATCACAGTTAAAACTATGGGCTTGGTGTGAGAAGGTTACTCCACCAATTTCGAACTCTGTGACCTTGAACAGGCTCAAGATTCTCAGGTCCTAAATCAGCTCGGCTTCACCGGGCAGCTGGGAAGATTTAATGAGGTAGGCATGCCTCATGTGCCCAACATAGTGCCTGCCATTTGTGCTTCATGAGTAATTCGTAAGAATGCACCAGTGGATCTTTCCCTGGTGCTGTGACAGGCTTTTGGATATATTCTTTAAATCTCAGATGTAGGTGCTGTCTTTAGCATAGCATAGTGTTTGTACCAGACCCTGGTTCCATCACTAACCAGCTGTGCAATCTTGCAAATCCTACTAATTTCCAGACTTTCAGTTTCCTCATCTGTGCAACAACTAGAATAATGGTACCTACTTGATGTGATTGTTGTGAGAATGAAATGAAATAATATATGTAAAACACTTAGAGACTGGCACAGAAGCCCTATCTATGGATTAACAATTATCCTATTGTCTGTGGATAAACTCTGCTTTGCGCCACACATAGTTTGCTTTTTAGCATTATGTCCCAAAGAAGCTACTACTGATTCAGAGAATTAGGCCTGTAGAGCTCCATTTTATCAACTTGTTTCACCTTTCAATGAAAAACTTAACTCTATAAAAAATATCAGACCAAGGTAGTTAAATAATAAAATGCCCAATTGTTTGAATTCCAGCATAAATAATGGAAGGCTTGAAAATAAATGGGTGAACGTTGCATGTTTGATGTTTAATAAATAATAAAGTGTTTATAGGGAGAGGACTGAACCTACAGTCACTTGAAAACACAGCTAACTAAAGGATTCGTAGAAGCAGAAACAGCTAGATATTTTATGCTTTTTATTTTTCCTATGCTTTGTTTAGTATAGTTTCTGTAATTCTGATAAAAGTTCCTTTAAAAACTCATTTAAATGTCTCTTTAACAGAGTGGGAGTTGCAAATGCTCTAATAATTTTTACTACTTTCATATTTAAAAATAATATGCCCTCTAAACATTTACATTCAAGATTTGTTTCTCCTCAGATGTGTAAATAACACACAGTAATTTGCATCTCATGCATAAATCTCTGCTGAATACAAATATTCTGGAAGGTTCCTTCTCTTCTCTATTTTCCTGCTGATGGTAGTTTAGTTGACTAATATTTCTAGGGAAGTGGGAAAGGGGAGGGGCATTGGTGGTTAGAAAACTAATCTCTTCTTACTGCTTTCTTGCAATCAGTGGTAGGGAATTCAGAACCGAATAACGAGACCAGTCTTTTACAAGACGAATACAAATATTTCAAACTGTAGTAGTTTCCCAGGTGAACACACTAAATACGTCTTTTGTTGGTGACATGTGTAGATGCTGCCTGTGTGGGGATTTATCCAGAATGAATTTACCCCTCAGGTTCCTTGCGGAATAATAGCAGCACAACTTAAATCAATTCCAATCCTCTGGTGCCCCAGAAATAAGGCAGTCATCCGGGGAGCCCTGGGAGACTGAGCGAGCCTCGCTGAGCCTGCTTCCTGGAATCCCAGGTCATCACTGCTTCACGTTGCTGGGACATTGAGCTACAAGAAGCTCTCCTCGGTTCCGCATTGATCATGTTGTCTGGTTAAGCTCTGAGGCTTGTTTTCTACTGTGAATTTCCCGCACCACTGGTTTCTTGTCTACTGATCATTTGCTGGGTCGTCTCAGCCGGGTAAAAAGACATCTCGGGAGAGTCTCACGTCCATCATCAAATGTGACTCAAATATTGCATTGAGTCATCTGCCCTTGGTACAACGGACTCTTCACAGCAAATGTCTGGTAACATTTTGAATAAAAGATGCTGCGCGAGAATAAACTGCAATGTTCTCTGCTTACATTGCTATTTATATGTCCTCTCCTTCTACCATTAGGAATTTCTCTTATTTACCATGTAGTGTTTTCTTCATATAAAAGATGCAAAATCTGGTTTCCTAAAAGCGTTTATTCAGTCTTGTTTTCTTCACTCATTCTCTAAATTAATAAGTGTCCTTTGACCACCTGCTCTGACTGGCACTGTGTCAGGAGGTGAGGGGCACGGTGTGGGATCCTGCTCTTCAGGAGAACACAGACTTGCTCAAGGTGCAACACGTAGGTGTCAAACAGCTCAGCAGCCGTGGCAGGCGGCACCCAGTGGAATACAAGCTGGTCCACACTCTGAGACTGACTTGGAAGTGGAGAAATGTGTAGGGAATGGAGCAGTGAGAGAATCATAATACATACTATGATTAGAGAATAAAAACAGAATGATGTCCACGGCAGTTAGCACTGAGCGATTACTAAGTGCCCCGTACTGTGCAAAATACCTTGTGGATCTGAAGCTGATGATCCCCACGGAATCTGTGAAGCAGGCATTGCTGTTACCACTCTCTAGATGAGAAGGGGGTTCACAGAGGAGGGTGGGATTAGGCAGAATTTTGGAGAAGTAGAATTTACAGGGGTGGTCAGAAGGCATTTCCTGGGGGGAGTTGTGAAGAGCATCGGCAACGAGTTGGCACTGAGATGTGTCTGGGACAATCAGACCAGCCTGGCTAGACAGAGGGACCCCGTTTGGGGAGGGATGGGAGAGGAGGTTAGGCAGGTGGTAGTTGAGTTGGATCATGGAGCTGGCTTAGGAACTTGGACTTTATCCTTTTGGCATAGAGATTCTTGGGAGGTATTTGGGTGAGTAATGACAAAATACAAGGTTACATGCAGCCATCAAATTGTTCAATGGTGTAATACCTGAACTGAAACATTATTTTCACCATTGAATTACTTTGTATTAGGTTCCTGTCAGGGTCTGGGTATTTTGTAGAGGCAGTAAGTACTCTAGAGTTTACCTTGGAGCTCCAGTCCAGTTTTCCCAGAGAACTGACCTGGTGGCCCCTCTACCTCTTCCATGCACCCACACCCACCCCCCACACATGGACACCTGTGCATTCACACACCCCCATATGCACCATATGCATGCCTGCACCGACAGATCCCCACACACACACACCCACACTCACCCACACACACACACACACACATCCACACTCACCCACACGCACCCACACACATCCACACTCATCCACACATACACACCCATATGCACCACATGCATGCATGCACCCCACATCCCCCCACAAACACACCCACACTCACCCACACACCCACACACATCCACACTCACCCACACGCAAACGTGCACCCCACATCCCCACACAAACACACCCACACACATCCACACTCACCTACACTCACCCACACACATCCACACTCACCCACACACACCCACACACATCCACACTCACCCACACGCAAACTTGCACCCCACATCCCCACACAAACACACCCACACACATCCACACTCATTCACACACACCCACACACATCCACACTCACCCACACACACCCACACACATCCACACTCACCCACATGCACCATATGTATGCATGCACCCCATATCCCCACACAATCACACCCACACTCACCTCCCACACACCCATAGACACTCTCACACATCCCCATTAATCCACACAAACACAACCACATTCATCCCCAACACCCACATACACCCCCATGAACCCACACAAATACACTCACATACACCCACACAGACCCACAGTCACCCCTCAGCGCACACTCACCCACACACCCACACTTAGCCACATACCCATAAATATATGCCTGTGGGTGCAGAGTTAGCATAGGTGCATACACACACACACACACACACACACACACACAGAAAGAGGTAGGGAGAGAAACAGAGACAGAAAAGTAGTAAGCTCTTAGATCCCAAGAAATAGTTCAGATCATTTCTAATAAATTCCTCTTCTATCTTAAGGGAATCTGAAATGAGTTTCTCTTGCCTTGCAAGCAGAAGATTCTTGACTGAGAGCAATAGAGTATCCGATGATGAAAAGTTTACTGTCAAAAGGAGAAAAGAAGGTGGTTGATTTTCTATCACTAGCTCCACTCTGCAGGCAAGTTGTGCAGGTCCCGTGCTGGTCGCCAGTGGGGCCACTAAGCAGCCGTGGCTATTTCTGGTCTGGGAGGCTCGGGGAGAACTGGCGGCTCCCTGACCCACAGGCACCTGCTGTGCCCTGTTGCTTACTGTCCTGCTCTGTCCGTGTTCCACAGTGTTAAGGGAGAATGAGCCTCACTCTTTAATTCAGGTGCCTTCTGCTGTCCTTCACCCTCTCAGGCCAACACTGAGGGCTTGCACAGTTGCCCCACCCCCAAGTCCCTGCTGAGGAGCGCCTGAGAGCGGACCTCCCTCCCAGCCACCTGCCCTGGATGAGCTGCCTTTCTTTCTCCAGCCTCACACACCCAGCCTCATGTCCACCCTCTTAGAGTCAGACTCTGTGGTTACTTAATAAGATAATTACCGTCTTCACAGATGATAGCATGTATGTGCCTGTTCCCATTCACACGTGCCTTTGAATGGTTGATGATGAGGACTTCAGGCCGGCCACCACCTGCACCATAGGTTAGCAGGAGAAAGATTTTTGGTGGCACAGATATCTTTGACATCATATCTCAAAAGTGAGTGTCTTCCTTTTCTTACCTTGAAAATCGATGAATATTTCATAATGATGGTGTGATGAGTATAAACCAATTCCCAGCTGTCTCTGCCTTTCCTTTCCTCCATGCCACTCTTGGCCCTTTGTTTTTACTGGTGACAGTTGTACCCAGGGTCTCCCGCACCACAGTAGACCAATAAAGTGCGGGGATATTTCATCACGTACAACATTTTGGCAACTAGTGCTTTTCTCTTTGAGGGGAGGATGGAAGTTCATACTGACTTAAAGAAGCATTGGAAGATCATTCCATTAAAGCAAGGATCATGCAGAGAAATGGTATAAATCATTTTAACTGGGGTTTTGTAACAAATAGTCATACTCTCTTGTAAAAAGAACCAAAGGGCTTGTGTGGTCAATAAGATAGGTGAGAATGACAGTTTTAGGAGGAGGTACAGGGTTGAGGAAGACGGGGGCAAGACGAGAAGTTCATAGCAGTTTGATTGTGGTATGAATAAATCTGGAGTTGCATTTGACTTAAGGGCTTAAGAATAATCTGGAGAAATCTATTATTAAGGCATATAGTGGTTGGGCACAGTGGCTTATGCCTGTAATCCCAGCACTTTGGGAGGCTGAGGTGAGTGGATCACCTGATGTCAGGAGTTTGAGACCAGCCTGGCCAATGTAGTGAAAACCTGTCTCTGCTAAAAATACAAAAATTAGCTGGGTATGGTGGCGGGCTCCTGTAATCCCAGCTACTTGGGAGGCTGACACAGGAGAACTCTGGGAGGCGGAAGTTGCAGTGAGCCGAGATCACGCCATTGCACTCCAGCCTGGATGACAAGAGCGAAACTCTGTCTCCAAAAAAAAAAAAAAGAAAAAAAAAAAAAAAAAAAAAGAAAGAAAGAAAGAAAAAAAAAAAAGGAAAGGGGGGCATATAGTGCTTTTCTCTGGACAATACAAACGACTGGGACTTGGGTAATGAAAGAGGGAAGTGGCCTTTTCCTGTAATTGTCTTTTTTTTGAAGTGGGGGCTATATGAATATATTACTAATTTATTTTTTGAAGCACAGACACAGGAAAAAGAGTCTAAAAGCAAATAAGACTAAATGTAATATTGATTAATTCTGGTGGGAACTTGGGTGGTTACCATCAAATTGTAATTTATCAAAAATGTATTTTTACCCAAGGGCTTTGGTGTCGTTAAGAAGTATCTGCGTTTGTTCCATCCAGGGTTAACTGTCGAAGGAGAAAGTCAGGAGGGAGTAAGCTTCAGTTTTTGTCTGTTTGAAAGAAGCCTATCTCGGAGTGCATTCAATCAGGAATCACTGTAAATATTGACTCAAGTATTTTAAAAGGAGTCATGTGTTTATGGAGAGAAAATGGCTGGCTGGTATGGATAAGTGCATGTTCTACTTTCTTGGGGCACTGCGCCCTGGGGGAGCATCACCCTGAGACAACGTGCCAATTAACAGAACCTCTGCTCATAGGTGGACGCCATCCAGTTTTCAGGCAAATGGCCAAGGATTAATTGGCTGGCCTGTACAGTGAGTCACACAAACCCAAACTTATCAGCTCTTGCTCCTGCTCTCGCTCCGTTCTCAGTGTGGGCAGGAACAATGTGCTGTTTGCAGACTTCGATGCTCCTCCGCCCCCGCTAATTAGAGGCAAGCAGGCCACCAGCACTCCAGGCCTCTGCTGCCCAGCAGATTTTACAGTGGATGGATTTGGCCTTGACCTGCTGTGGAAGCTTCAGAAGCCCAAGGCTCTCCTCTGGTCTGCATTTATTTTCTATCTCTCTGGATGGCCAAGCTACTGCCTGCTCCTTTTGGCCTGAGTTGGATGCCTGTCCCAGGTCTCTTCTACCCTGTGAGGGCCCTGAGCCCTACAGAGCAGGTCTGGCTGCCCCGAGGTTGATGGGGCCAGCTCTCTGCTGTGTTCCTGCCTGGCCCACTACCTGGGGCCTGGGCTTGCTCCTGCTCATGCTAGTCTTGTGTGGACCTCTCAGCTGATCTGGCTCAGGGCCAGGTGTCCTCTTATCTCTGCCTTATGGCCAGTGTTAGAGTGGGGCCCTGACCTTGGGTGATTCGCTCTCCTGGACTCCTGATGTGTGGCGTACATAGGGAGGAATCTACTCTGTCCCTGTTTGCCCTGTTCTGTCAGCCTATTTGTCCATTCTCTTGTGTGGTGCTCACGCCTCACATGTAACAGGCATGTTACACATTGGACCCTGACCTCCATCTTCTTAGGAGTGAATTGGACAAAGCCCGTTCATTGCTCACAATCATCACCCATGTTGTCTTTCTGACTTTTCAGAGAGAGAGTAGACGACGTCGGGAGCAGGAGGAAAAGTTACCTTTCCATTACCATGAGAATCTGGTCTTCAGCCTTGCAAATGGAATGTTGCAAAGGGCTGGTGGCTGTTACTGGGATTTAGGGTTATGCAGAATCATAAAATAGTAATAAGGCATTTACTTTTTTTGCTCAAACTGAAAAATAATGCCTGCTAAATGGGAAGACAAATACATATATACATATACATGTTTGTAGATGCTATTAAAACTGATTTTCTTAAAACAGAGCACAGTTAGTACTGTCAGAGTAAGAGAAGACTTTATATTTCAGAGAAAATATTTTTTTCAGGGAAATTTTAATGCATAATAATTTTTGGTGGAAAGTAACTTCTTGGGGAAGACATTCTAATTCTTAGAGTTAATCGTCATCATTAATGTTCCGACTTTTCCAAGGTTTCCAGAGTTACAGGAATAAACTCTTATGACTGTGTTGTTAGAATAGATTTTTCCAGTTGTAAACAAGATGTAGTTTGTATTTCTTTATTACGCATTTGGTAAATAATATTTTTAACTTTAAGAGGCTGCCCATCTTGAGAGCCTTGCCAACATTTCCGTATCATCACCAACAGGCTTGGTCTGTGTCTTCCCTTCCTAATGAAAAACTTAGTCTTTTGTTGATTCCTGTTTGATTTGCATGACAAATCCCAGTTGTGGTTCATAGATGATCCTTCTGAAGAACAAACTATGAAAGGCATTAATTTAAATAAATTTTAGTTTTGTTTTGTAAAGCATGCTATTTTTATTTTTATTTATTTATTTTTATTCATTTGATTTTTTAAGATGGGGTCTTGCTCTGTCACCCAGGCTGGAGTGCAGTGGTGCTATCTTGGCTCACTGCAGCCTCCATCTCTGAGGCTCAATTAGTCCTCCCACCTCAGCCTCCTGAGCAGCTGGGACTACAGGTGCACGCCACCACACCCAGCTAATTTTTGTATCTTTTGTAGAGACTGGGTTTTTCCATGTTGCCAAGGCTGGTTTCAAACTCCTGAGCTCAAGCCATCCTCCTGCCTCAACTTCCCAAGTACTGGGATTACAGGTGTGAGCCACTGCACCAGAACAAGCATGGTATTTTTAAATTGGAATACTTTGTGTGAGTTATGCACAAATGAGGGCTTTACAAAAACAATACTTGCAACACACCAGGTATTATCAATGATATGCTTAATACATTGTCTTATTAATTCAGTGTAAAGTTAAGGGTGCAGGTTTGATCTTTCTGCTGACAGAGGAACAATAACAGGGCGTGGATTTCCAAGCACGGACAAAAACATTGATGCTTGGCTAAGCAAACTCCATCAAGCATTAGTTCTCTATTTTCTAGAAAAGCAACTTTCTAGGGAACTGATACAACTTCCTTTTTTTCCGTCAACCACTGCAACTTATTCTGATGATATAGATAACACTATATATTTTCAATGAGTCTATCTTCTATTTTTGTAAGATTTAGCTGCAACTCATGTTTATGAATTTTTACTTGTTTTCTCTGAATTAGAACCCCAATTTTATTGTAAGTGGATTTGAATGGGATTTGAATGGGATTCCATAGTTCCACTGTAGACAGATTCAGAAAGTATGTGGCTGAAAGACAGAGAGGTACAAATAGGCTCTCCTTACTCTATTTGCTGTTGATTTCATTGTTTTATGCTCATTTAGCCTGTTTTCAATATGATTCATTAATGGGAGCTACCACTGAACTAAGTGCTCTGCTGTGCAAGTTGCTAGCCATGTTCATTCAACAGGGTTAGGTGTTTTATCCCCCAAAGGAAGCTAAATTCTGTCGTTGCCATGTCTAGCTCTTACTGAGGAAGTTTGCAGACATCCGTGAGCTCCATAATCAAACTCTCTTCTGCACTGACTGACGGGTAGTAATTACATTTTTGAGGAGTGGCAAGATGCAACCTGTGTGAACTCAGGTTAATTTTTTTTTTTCTGCTGTGTTCTCTAATAACACTAGTGTTTTAATCACCGCAACCTTTTTATGTGAGAGGTCCTTCGAGACTTGAAATTGGCAACAAGAAAATAACCTATCTTCTTTTCAATAATAATTGTGGAGATCATGTAGAATAAAGGAGTGGCCCAAAAAGGGCAGCCTGGGCCTTGCAGCGACCCTTCCCACAGTGGTCTTATTCTCAGAGAGTCTGCACTGTGGCATCGACGACATTGATAACATGACCTCATTTAGTTCTCCTTCTTTATGATAATCTGGAAATCATACATGCCTAAAACCAAGCCTAATGGATTGTCAAGAAGCTGCAATAATGACATTTTATTCCATTATTATAATTTGTTTTCAGGAGGCATGTTTTTAATTATTTGCATGAATAATGCCATTATGTATTCATGCCAATACAATTCTGATAATTAATTTACATGATGGAAATTTCTTAATGATTTTGATGTCAGTGTTAATAGCAACATCTGATAGTCAATCTACGGATGTTGACATAAATTTGACTTTTAATATATTGTTGCCAACACCAGCAGCAGTATAAAATTACTTTGCAAGGAAAGGAAAAAATCCAGTGGGGAAGAACTTGAATAAAAAAGAAAGCGAACCTTGCCCGGGGTTTATGGGCCCAGAACAAAATCCATGCACTCAGATGTGACAAATGACTTACTTGGATACAGACTGGTGCAAATGAGCCTGTCAAAAGCTCCTAGCTTCCTATGGAAAGAGATTGCTGTGAAAATATTGTATCTGCTGGAAGAAGTGACTCTTGCAGCGACTTGTTTTCGTTTTCACATTTTTTTTTAAGTCTCTTGAAAAGTTTTTGATGCCTTTTGTGTGCTACTTTTGTATTTTGTCTTTGATTGCTAATTTACATTTTCTAAAAAATTTAATGGAAAATGATGTGCCATTGTCATTTTAATTTACAGAACAAAAAACATTGCGTGTCCAAGAAAATGTCTACTTTCATCTGTTTCAGTCAGTTAAATGGCTGAGATGTTAAAGTCCATAATGAGAGAATAGACCCTGTTAATTATGTTATCTTCCCCTCAGGTAACCCTCACAGGAGGACTCTATATAAAAGACACTCTTTAACCGGGTGTGGCGGCTCATGCCTGTAAGTCAGTGGTTTGGGAGGCTGAGGCGGGCAGATCGCTTGAGTCCAGGAGTTTGAGACCAGCCTAGGCAATGTGGCAAAACCTCCTATCTACAAAAAGTACCCGGGTGTGGTGGTGTGCACCTGTGATCCCAGGTACTTGGGAGGCTGAGGTGGAAGGATCCCTTGAACCTGGGAGGGGCAGGTTGCAGTGAGCTAAGATTGCACCACTGCACTCCAGCCTGGGCGACAGAGCAAGACCTTGTCTCAAAAAAAAAAAAAAAAAAAAAGAAAAGAAAAAAAAAGAAAGACACTCTTCAATTTACACAGGTGAGGTAATTGTAGTCTCAGAATATTCTTCTTAACATTGAGAGCTGTAAACAGCGCATAGGAACCTCCCACTCAGATTCATATTTACATTCATATTCTTGTGTGCGTATATATCTCTATATATTTAGATGTGTATATGTGTTTGTATTTATATATATTACATATATATGTACATACATACACACACATATCTAGTTTCTTTTTTTTGAGATGGAGTCTCGCTCTGTTGCCAGGCCGGAGTGCAGTGGTGCAATCTTGGCTCACTGCAACCTCTGCCTCCCGGGTTCAAGCAATTCTCCTGCCCAAACCTCCCAAGTAGCTGGGACTACAGGTGCATGCCACCATGCCCAGATAATTTTTGTGTTTTTAGTAGAGACAGGGTTTCACCATGTTGGCCAAGATGGTCTCGATCTCTTGACCTCGTGATCTGCCTGCCTCAGCCTCCCAAAATGCTGGGATTACAGGCGTAAGCCACTGCGCCCAGCCCATGTCTAGTTTTAAATCATTGGATTTTATAGATCTGCCATCTTTTAAGTGGAGCACACTCTAAAATTCTGATTGACCATGGCCTCTGTCCTGTCTGATGCCACTGTTTCTAGGGGCTCACACTTCTCATACAAAGTAAGGCACCTTCTTCCCTAACCCCTAGTGTGGCATTTGCACCATGTGAAATGCTCAGGACTATGTAATAGATGAAGCCCCACTGCTTTTGATTAATTTAAAGTCACAAAAGTTTTTTTTTTTAATAGGAAAATCAATTTTCAAATACTCAGATCCTTGAATAAGAAGAGTGTTGGGAAGTAATGAAAAATATCAAGGTCAGTTATAATTTTAATTTTCTTTTGGCATTTGGAATGTTGTATTATGGTGGCTCAGCAACTGGAATAAGCCATCATGCAGCATTCTGTACAGGAGTTTGGCTATTTAAGGTCATCTTCAATCAAAGAAGGAGGAAGGGAAGCAGTGTAGGCACAGATCAAATATTTCCCTCTGACCAAGTTTGCTGGCATCCCTGCCACTGACAACAGTGGCCGTGTTATCCAGTAGCTGGGAGCTAACTGATCTCAGCTATTTGTGGTTTCAAAAGTGGTTTTCCTAGAGCAGTAATTAGCATGAGGCAGAAACAAAGTGTAGTTTATTCTGTTTCTCTCCTTGTTGGGTAAAGCCTGACTGCTTATCAAAAGCAGAAAGCACTCACTCTGACTATCTTCGCCTCTTTATGCTCCCATCTTCACTTCTAGAAAAAAGACTAGAGAAAAAGGAAGGATGGAACAAAGTTGAAATATACAGAAAGATGAACTAATTCCGTTTAAGCTGCACCACTGAGCTGGTTGTGCAAACTTGATTTTAATAAGTATTTTGAGAGTACACATTTTTATTGGTTGGTTAAAGACACGTCACCACTATGGAGAATTGAAATAAGATTTGGGCGCGGGCGCGGTGGCTCAAGCCTGTAATCCCAGCACTTTGGGAGGCCGAGGCGGGCGGATCACGAGGTCAGGAGATCGAGACCATCCTGGCTAACGCGGTGAAACCCCGTCTCTACTAAAAAATACAAAAAAACTATCTGGGCGAGGTGGCGGGCGCCTGTAGTCCCAGATACTCGGGAGGCTGAGGCAGGAGAATGGCGTGAACCCGGGAGGCGGAGCTTGCAGTGAGCTGAGATCCGGCCACTGCACTCCAGCCTGGGCGACAGAGTGAGACTCTGTCTCAAAAAAAAAAAAAAAAAAAAAAAAAGAAATAAAAAAAAGAAAAAGAAATATGATTTGGACACTTTCCGAACAAAAAGTATGCATTACCTGATTTGTCAGAATTTGCTTAAAAAGTGTAAAATCACTTCCTATTGGCTTTGTTATAAAAGAATTGCTCTTGATAATTTTAAAATATATTCCTCTGGGTGTTATGTACTATAATTCAAGAAAAAAATTTTATAATTGATGCAATAACTTTTCAACACTGTCATACTACATTTTTACTCCTTCACGTTACTGATTTCTAATTGCTCTGAAAAATGTATTATGCTTATGAGTATAGTATATAGTTATTTACTGCATAAAAGCTTAGAAATATGCTTTGGCGAAATCATGAATTGCATATTACAAGTAACAGTGGACATTGTTGCTTTGGATTTCCACACATATGCTATTTGCAATTGTTTACATATGTTAGAATCCCTTGCATTTAAATAGCTCATTATGTAAATATGTAGAAAATACTTGGATATTTATTTTCATGGAAACTTCTACTTAATCACTGAATTAAGATGATATCTTAATGTTCACTGCTATATTTTATATTCAGTAAATAACACATAAATATTAAAGTCCAAAAAAATCACATTTAACTTTCGAATGTTAAAAAATAATGCTCCTATTTGGAATAGATATGATTAGTTCATTCTACTGGACCCTAATATTGATGATGACAGATTTTTGGGTAAGCAGCCTTTGTTTTGCTTACCTTCTGGCTGGGACAGCTCCCATTTTCCACTGGGCAGTGGAGCCTTTGGCAGTAGAGAAGTTAATCGTCGTGACTTTATGGGCTGTGCACTGTGTTTTGTGCCATTTCAGTGTTGGGTCTAGGTTTGGTTTGGCCTCACTGACTTCCCCAAAGCCAGCAACAGTCCCAGGAAGCTAAGCCCAGTGCCTTGGTTTGCAGCTCATTTCCAATCCTGTATTTAGGTAAGTAGGGTTTATATCGCTCGTTCTTTGAGAATTGCCCACTTTTGTTTTGGATCTATTGACATGCTTAGCCCTGCCACAGAATGACATCAGCTTTGGGAAGTCCATCCCTGAGTCAGAATCAGATGGGGCCTGGACACGTGGTGATCTGGGGGCCACTAGAATCACTGTGGCCAGAGGAAAAGCTCATGTGTCCGGTGCTAGACCCAGACCCCAGGAAACTGGGGTTCTCATCCACAGTTTGCACAACTCACTCCGCCTCTGTTAACCTTGTTCTCTTACTAACACAACAAGAGCTCCTGAGTTCTTTTAAGTTCTAACATTCTAATATTCTCTAAGTCTTTTGGCTAAACTATGACAATAACAAAAATTAAAAAGTAGAAACCACAGAAAGTAGTGAAAATGGCAGCTCCTATTCTAAGCCAACTCTAGAAAAGATATGTGGAAAAGAAAGGCGTGAAGAGGCAGTGAGGGAAAGTATAAATGTACCGGTGGCCAAGAAATATCCCTCTTTCTTGAGGGATATTTTGCTCAGGGGAGTCATAAACATCATTAGTAGTTTATTAGAAAAGCTAGTTATGTGAGTGAGATGATATATGTAAAACATCTACCTAGCAAATGTCCCCAAAATGGTGGTTCTAGTTATGCTCTATTGTGGGAGAAGAGGAGGTAAGTGTCCTACTTTAAAAATGGTAAATCTTCCCCTCCTTCCTGTGCTTTTTCTTTTTGTCATAGTCTGTCTTCTAGGGTAGACTTACCTGTTCATAGTTGATATTTTCTATGAGAAAATTTCATGCATTATTAAGCATATTTGACATTATAGTTATAATAACAAACTAACATTTAACTTTAACTCTCCTGTGTTCTTGATTTGAATATTCCAGTTGTGCTGAAACTCAAACACAATGAACAGCAATAAACTTGAGTCACGTTGATGACCTCTGGCACCTCATCTAGGTCTCTGTATTGTTTAAGAATTAGGAGAGGCCGGGCACAGTGGCTCACACCTGTAATCCCAGCACTTTGGGAGGCCGAAGCATGCGGATCACAAGGTCAGGAGATCGAGACTATCCTGACTAACACAGTGAAACCCCGTCTCTACTGAAAATACAAAAAATTAGCTGGGCGCGGTAGCGAGTGCCTATAATCCCAGCTACTCGGTAGGCTGAGGCAGGAGAATGGCATGAACCCGGGAGATGGATCTTGCAGTGAGCCGAGATAGTGCCACTGCACTCCAGCCTGGGCGACAGAGCAATACTCTGCCTCAAAAAAAAAAAAGGAGAAATATGTCGCCAGAAGAAAAGCACACCAGGGCTAACCCACTGATCCTAGGAGAGTGATGTAAGCCACATGGAAGCCTGGATCAGGCAAACCCCAGCCAGCCAGCAGATCTGAAGGTGATGTTGTTGGCTGCTGGAATGCTGTGGCTGTTTGCTCGCTAGCACTACTGTGGCCATAGTGAACGGGCATAGCCGTGTTTCTGTTCTGATGGTCCATGCTTGTAATTCTGTCTTCCCTCTGTCTCAACTCCAACCCATCCTTCACAATTTGTAGACTACTGACTACTATTCTTTTTATTTTTTTGTTTTATTTATTTATTTTTTTTTCTTTTTGAGACAGTCTCACTCTGTCATCCAGGCTGGAATGTAATGGCCTGATCTTGCCTCACTGCAACCTCTGCTTCCTGGGTTCATGCAATTCTTCCGCCTCAGCCTCCTGAGTACCTGGGATTACAGGCACCCGCCACAACGCCCAGCTGATTTTTGTATTTTTCATAGAGATGGAATTTCACCATGTTGGCCAGGCTGATCTTGAACTCCTGACCTCAGGAGATCCTCCCATCTCAATCCCCCAAAGTGCTGGGATTATAGACCACTATTCTTAAAGCACTTTTGTTGTCATAGCCTTCTGTTGCCCAACAACTGTTAGGGGCTCCCTGTCTCTTATTGGGTTAGTCCCCTCAGCCCCTCTTCGGTGAGGTCGCTGCCCCATGGCCCTTCCTCCATTTCAAGATGTGCTCACTCTCTCTTCCTATGTGTATGCTGCAGTCAAACTAGCAGCTTGGCGCACTCAAAATGCACCTGCCCTTTGTTCCCTTGTCTGTTTTCTTGTTGTTTTAGAGCCTGGAGGGTCTGGCCTATACTGTTTATCAATTTTAAAACCCTAAATATTTTTCAGGATAAATCCTTGATATCATCTCTTCATGAATTCTGTACCATCCTTTCAACACCAGGCATGTTGTGGTCTCCTTCTTTCAACATCATTAGTACTTTTTAAATAAAAAACATTATACATGCTTTTTTTTGGGGTATACTTGTCTTCCTGTTTCTTCATCACTTCTACCTCACCCTCTCTCCCAGACACTCTTGTATGCTTGACTGTAAGCTCTCTTTCTTTTTTTTCTATTTTAATTTTTTTTTTTTTTTTTTTTGAGACTGAGTCTCACTCTGCCGCCCAGGCTGGAGTGCAGTGGCCAGTTCTCAGCTCACTGCAAGCTCCCCCTCCTGGGTTCACGCCATTCTCCTGCCTCAGCCTCCTGAGTAGCTGGAACTACAGGTGCCTGCCACCACGCCCGGCTAATTTTTTGTATTTTTTAGTAGAGACGGGGTTTCACCGTGTTAGTCAGGATGGTCTCGATCTCCTGACCTCGTGATCCGCCCGTCTCGGCCTCCCAAAGTGCTGGGATTACAGGCTTGAGCCACCGCGCCCGGCTTGTAAGCTCTCTTTCTTTTTATTTTCAGGCAGCAAAGGGTCTTCTAATTTTTGCCTTTTCTGTTGTTTGAAAGTCAGGCATTATGAAGTAGAATATGACTTTTAATTAAATTGAGTGGAAAAAAAATAGATTGTATTTGCCCCATTACCTAAAACATCACCTACTGTAATGGAAAGGAATATTTGTTTTACGTTATAGGGATGGAACACAGTATACTGTGAGTCATTCTGTGTCCAGGATCCTTCACTCTGGGAGGGATGAACAGCTCTATATAGTCACAGGTCTGCTTGACATCCCAGGGATCCTCAGAGTTGAGGAGAGAGAATGCTTGGCCTGGTGGGGCTGAGAAAGACAAGGCTTCGTCTATGCTGCTGTGGCTCTCAGGACCTGGGCTATCAAGGGTGGTCTAGACGAATGCATACCCAAGGGATTGGAGTAGCAGTTCCTAAAAAATTAGACACCATCTCAGATCTAATTAGAGTCCTAAGAAAATTGTGCCCATTCATTTGATTAATCATTGTTCGTTCAGTTTAGAAGTAATGATACATGGTAATTTTAGTCCAGCTATTCTGAGATACCAGAAATCCCATGAACACGCTACACTCGTGATGTATTTAACACGGGAGTCTGTCGTGCCTTACCACATTCCTTGGGGCCTCTAAGAGGGAAAGTTTCACCTAGAATTAGGGGCCATGAGTGCATAAGCCGCTACTAAAGGTGGTGAGTGGTTAGAATAACGAAGTTTCACCCACAAATCCCTGCAGTATCTAAACCATAGAAACCATTCTTTCCGTCTTCCGTGAGCTGGGAAGTAGGAGCTGTGTGCTCTGGGTGAAAGCCATTTGGGCTGTTAGCAATGATGTCTGGGAAACTTTTCCTGCATTAGTTGTCTCAGGAAGTCAGTAGCTTTTTCCTTACCAATGACTCACCGAGCATATTTTATCAGATATATGACTTAGCTACAGGGGGACTTAAAATTTTCCCCATGCTTTAGGGAATTGTCTGAGTCTTAGAACATTGGAGCAAATGATCCACTTTCTATGAGAGGACATGGGGGTCCTGTCGGCACTATTAATACAAAACCCTTGGCTGTATGGGAGGCGTCCTCTGGCCCCAGCCTCCCCTCCTTCTGCTTGCTGCAGGGGACAGGATACCATCCTGACCTGGAGCCAGGTCTTTCCCTGGAGCTTCATTACATACGACACCTGATTCTGATACAGACATTCTGAAACCAAGGAGGGCTCACCAAATCACTGTGGCGTATTCTTATAAGCTATGGAAAAAGACAGGTTTCTAAATGAACAGTTTCATAACTCTTCACTGAGTATTCGGCCCATCATGTCAGTTTTGATTATTGTGCAAAAAATAAAAATGCCTGCTTCTATTTTGTAGATTCACCAGCCATGCTCCATAGCAGAAAACTGTCAAGTGGTTGGATGCGTGTGTTTCTATATAGAAATGTTTGGCATGGCTTATTAAATTGTGTCTTTTCTGTAATATGCAGTGACTTTAAGTGACTCTCTCTCTATATATAAACACACACACAGATAAACACCCATATAAACACACGCACATAAATACACATATAAACACATACATACATGTACACACAAGAATGTATAAATATGTCACTTTATATTTTTATTATTATTTATAAATAGGAAACGAAGTTACAATCCTTGAAATTATAATGGCAAGCACACAAAAGACACAGTTGCTGGCACAGAATTCAATTAACAGATAGCAATCACCCTTGGGTGACTGTGTGAGGTGGAAATATACAGGCATGCTAATAAGTAATATCTTAAAGCCACCCCGTTTATCAGCCCGCAGCCAGACATGGGCACAAATGTGGGCAGACAGTGTTGCTCTAGGATATTTAATAAAAACCAGCTCTCTCCATTTAAGGATTTATGTTTAATCATTCCGCAGCATTTTACACATCCCGGCTGGCAAGCTTTTCAGATGGAACAGGTTTCGGCAGAAAATGCAAGGCGTTATTTTGCTCTACCTGGTTGAGAAGGGTGGGAGGGGCAGAAATAAGGAGAAGTTTGGGATGTTTTTTCCTTGTTGTTTTCTGACCTTCACACCACTTCAGTGTGCATCTGCTGGGTGAATCATAGCTTTATCTCAGGAAACATACAGAAGGCATTCATTAATACAGAGCAGCCAGATGACTGACTCTCTGCAAAATAACATTTGCCTCAGTACAGGCTTCGTATTGCTTATAGCTACATTTTTCTAAGCTCGAATTTTAGTTAAAGATGAACATGGGGCGTTTCAAAATGGGGGTATTTTTTTCTTTTTTATATATTATGGGGAGATATTTCTGTACTAGGTCAAAGAAATTCCTTAAGTGCCTTTGAAGATATTTTGTAGTGAGTACCAGCAAAGGGCAAAGAAAGGTTACCATACAATGGGGAGTGGTATAGCTTTCTAGAAGGAGAATGTGAATTTGTCGAAAGAATGCAAGCCTTCATATCAGACCAAAAGGAAAATTGTTTTACATTGAAATAAATCAGAAACCATGTTTATGGTTGCCAAGATTAAAATCCTCACCGCACAGAATGGTTCAAGAACAGCGTCTACTGGCATCTAGGTCATGCAATTTGCCTGGAGGTGTTATGTTGTGTTTGCTACAAGCAGATGCCTGGGGGAATCTGACTGCTTAGCAGATGGCTTTGCAGGGAGAGTATCTTCTGTATTTGGTTCCTTGAATCAATCAAATCTTCTGTAAAGCTTAGTTCTTCAAAGCATAGAAAGAAGGGAGGGAAGAAAAGATGAGGATAAAAAAATTGCCTCACTGTAGGTATAGCTAAGGGAAGTAGGAATAGATTATACTTCAAGTGTATTTTTCAAGTACCTAGGTCTTTTGGAATATTTCTCCTTTCAGGTTCAAGTTTTATTTTTTCAAAGTAAGAAAAAATCAAATACCAAAACTGAGGCTGGTATAGACTCCAGATGTATAATGAGCAATTGGAATTTTAAATATAAATGTGGAGATAAAAAATGGTGCTGTTGGTTTAAGACTGAGAATTATTTGTTGTTTCCAGCCTTGGCTGACCAGAACCAAATTGAAGTCAAGATTCGGCTACCTGCCTTGTGCTGTTCAGTAGCCACTTCCTCGCTCCATGGCCTAACGTGTGGTCTTGAGAGATTTTCCTGTCTACAAAGTAACCTCAACATAATCTCAGAAAAAGAATCCTCTCTGAAGGAAGTGGGACATGTCCCTAGGGAGACTGTCAATGCAGAGCCAACGCTTGTTCCCAACTTCTGTGGTTTCTCTTCTGTCAAGTAAATACGGGTGTGTGAGTCCAGGATTCGCTTTGCTGATGTCTAAAAGGATCAATCATTGTCCAATTTGGAGACAATGGTTTGTGGCTGAGCCAAAATTTTTACAATCTCTTAAACCTGCCATTTATGATTGAATGCAAACTAATGTGGGCATTAGGGAAACAACAGTGAAGATTCAGCTGGTGAACCTGGGTGCTTATGTTTGAGATGAGTAGTTGGAAATTTTCTGGAAGATGGGCAAGAGTTCCTCCAGACTTTTTTGATTTTTCTTAATGTTCCTAAGTTTTAGCTATGTCATGGAATGTGTGTTTCTTATGAGTCTTGTTGCAACACACCATCTACAAAACTCCTGTGACCCTAGAAAGAAATAACAGCTCCCATGGGCTTCTAAGTACTTACAAATAATGAGTTAGGCTGTAGGAAACGTGTAATACAGAACAAGTAAGTGAATGACCATTCTTACTAAAGAATTAGGCTCAATTTTAGGGGAAATAATATTTTCAAATTTAATTTTGCACATAGTCCTGCAATCTTAATATTAAAAAATCATTATCACAGGCTTCTCTTGGTTGCGATAGGAAATTTTTAGCATTATTTTATGCGTTTCTGTATGTGCTTGGCTTGCACTGCTAATACACCATTCTAAATGGATCAGGTCTTGGAGAATTAGAGTTTAAAACACACACACACTCCACCCCACACATGCACACACACACACACACACCACACACACCACACACACACACCCCATCCCACACATGCACACACACACACACACACACACACACACACCACACACACCACACACACACACCCCATCCCACACATGCACACACACACACACCACACATACCACACACACACACCCACACACACACCCCACACACACCCCACACACACATACACACCCCATCCCACACATGCACACACACACACACACACACACCACACACACATACACACCCCATCCCACACATGCACACACACACACACACACCACACACACCACACACACACACCCCATCCCACACATGCACACACACACCCCATCCCACACATGCACACACACACACACACCACACACACACACACACACACACTGAGAAATACTGTAGTTGGTCAAATCAATAATCCATGTCTCCAAGTTTTCTGCAGTAGAAGAAGTACCAAGAGATTTTGAAATGTAAAAGAATATGGTTGCTTAAGATGACATCAGTATCAATCTTTTGAGATTAACTACAGTTACTTATTTAAAAATGCTTGGATGGATAGTACGATTTGTAGGAAATACAGGAAAATAAAACAGATGTGGTCCTGAACTCCGGGAATCTATAATCTAGCTGAGGTCATAGAATGAACATCATGATGTGAACATCCATGATATCCAAAATGCATGGAGATCATATCCGTGATATCCATCATATCCATGATATCCAAGCATTTTGAGACAAGTGTGTCATTAAGCGGTGACCTGTGTGTACTGGACTCTTAGTCCTGTGACCACTTAGAACAAGGATCTGGAAGAAGGGTAGGGCGTGGCCAGGCCAAGTGGGCAGCATGGATATTAGGGGTTCATCAGACTCACTCCTTCATGAGGAAGTTATATCATGGATTTGTGCAAATTTTACATGACTCTTTTACAAAAATACAACATTTCTCTCTCTTAGACCATCAGGTTTGCAAATGAAGTGTTTAATTTGACCTATTTTGCTCCTTTCTAAATTTCAAGGGGCATTTCTTCATTTTGTTATGTTTGAATAGAGATTGTTGGATGAATGAATGGCTCACCCCACTCATATATTTCAAGATGTTTTTAGACTTGAGATGTCTTGTCATGCTCTTAATGAGTGTGGCTGGAATAAACAGCGTTGCACAAACAACCTATTGAGGAAGGGTGTAAACTGGGACTTTGGGCAGTGAGACTTCCAGATGGGCTTTGTCTGTGGTGTTCTCTCTTGCCTGAGCTCTGGGGTTGGGGTGGAGAAGAAGGGAGGATGCTCTAAATTTTAGCTTAGGATGTGGAGCTTTATGAAGGTGAGGCAGTTGGGCATCAAGAAGGAAAGGGGAGATTCTGGAGACATGAGCAGGGAAGGAATGCTGTCAGTGCTGGGACTCATGGAGGACATGGATGGAGCTGTAGAGACACAAAGGAAAATTGTTGAGATAATCCTGGTAAAAAGGTGATGAGTGCCTATAATAGAGACAGTGGAATTATGGGAAAGAAACCTGGAGCTCAATGCAGTAAACGCCAGGAACAGGAACTTGACACAGCTTGGTAACTGATTTTGGGGGTGAGGGAGCCGAGGAGTCTGGAACAGGGAAGCCACAGTGTCATGCGCTGCAGAGAAGAGGAAGAGGATGAAGCTGAGCAAGCGAGGCAGGATTTGGTCATTCCAAGGTCAGTAGTGAATTTTGAGACAGTCATTTTGGTAAAAGGCTGAGAAGGAGCAAACAGGTGGTAAGAATGTGGGCGCAGGAGTTTTCTGCTACTTTTCAAAGAAGTTGAAAAAAAAAAAAGGGAGCTGTAAGATCCAAAGAATTTCCTCCCCTACCTTGCGCTGTTCAGTAACCACTTCCTCACTCTAAAGCCTAACTTGTGGTCTTGAGAGATTTTCCTGTCTACAAAGTAACCTCAACATTATGTCTGGAAAGAATCCTCTCTGAAGGAAGCAGGACACATCCCTGAGGAGACTGTCAATGCAGAGCCAACACTTGATCCCAACTTCTGTGGTTTTTCTTCTGTCAAGGAAATACGGGTGTGTGAGTCCAGGATTCACTTCACTGATGTCTAGAAGGATCAATTGTTGCCAAATTTGGAGACAATGGTTTGTGCTTAATCGTAAAGATCCACTCCTCTGTAGCGCATGGTACTGTTGCTTCCCTGTTCCGGACTCCTCTGCTCCCTAATCCTTGACATCAGTTACTAACTTCTTTCAAGTTTACATTCAACAGGAGAATGAAGTGGATTTGTGGCCAGAGAGGAACGAGGCATAGGGAGGGAAAATGCTGAGGAAGAAAGAGCACACGCCATCAATTGGGTGAGGTCTTGGGGACGATGGTTGGGGTTGGGATTTGAGCTGTGGCCAGGAGGAAAAGTCCTTGTCCCTCAAAGTCTACCCTTGCTGGACTGGTAAGTAGGTGGGCTCGTCCCTTTCCTCTTGAGCATCCTCTTGCCTGTTCTGTAAATTGGGAGTAATAATGCCTGCTAGCAAAACCATAGTTAAAATGAAATACAAGTGCGTATGCAATGTGCTTAGCTCAGCGTCTGAATAGCAGGCACATAGCGAGTGATGAGAAGTAGGATGAAGACAACAATGGTGACAATCTTGTAGCAGGCCTAGCAGCATGCCTAGGACACTGAGTGTACTCAAACCATGCATGGATTCCCATGGAACCAGACAGTGGGGACCCTGGGGGGCACAGAGAGCAGCTCGGACAGGATGTTATCCCATGTCATACTTGCCATCCTTTTACACGTAGCGTTAACACAGAGTTTTAGCATCCTGGGCTCTGGCCTCCTTTCAAGGAGCAAGGACTGGAGTTTATGAAATCAGGGCCTGGCCCTTGAGGAGAAAACATGGCCACAACTGAGGGTGAGTGCAGGTGCACCCTGATGTGTGGTGTCCATTAATGGAAGAAGAGCTGGGAGCCTTCTTGAATGTGGTCTGAATAAAATTAAAATTTAAGTGGAGATGGGCTGAGAGAAGAAGAGCAAGACAAAGGGGCCGCAATGCAAAGGACCCTCGGGAAGTAAGGTCAGGTGGAGTCACCCTATTACAGGGCACCTGGGGCTTGATCCAGAGAGGCGGGGACTATTCCAGGTGCTCAATCTGGAATGCCCCCGCATTGAGGGAGTGAGGGAGTGCCCCCACCCTCACTGCCACTATCATTGCCCAACTTTTGCCATCTGTGGTTGGCATCAGTGCTCGGAGATGCTGAAACTTGCATCGGGGTAAAAGGTTTGCAGAATGACTCTTGCTTCAGGACCAGTTACATATAACAGAAATGAAGGGAAAGGAAGGGGAGGGGAGGGGAGGGGGAGGGGGAAAGAGGAGGGAGAGGGGACAGGGATGGGGGAAGGGATGGGGAGGGAGGAGGGGAGGGACAGGGGACAGGGAGGGGATGGGGAGCAGGGAGGGAAGGGAAGAGGAGAAGGGGAGGGGGAGGAAGGAGGGGAGGGGGAAGGGATGGAAGGAAAAGGAAGAGAAAGAAAATTAAAAAAGAAAAGAAAAAGAAGAGGGAGGGAGGAAGGGGCCCAATTAGTAGAGAAACATTTCACCAGCACCTGGGCCATGTGTGGTCATTCCTGCAGATTCTTACTGTCATTGGGAATGGGGGCTTTCCTCAGTCCCCAACAGGCATGTGTGAGGAAAGTGACCTGCAGCCTGCTTGGCTGCCCTCCATGAGCACCCACTCTATGTGTTTGAAAATATGGTGGCCCTCGTCCTCTGAGGCGGTAATGCGCGTGGTGCCTCGTGGATTGCTGTATTTTCTGAAAATGCTGAAACTTTTCCTTGAAGAAAATTCCCGTGTCTTTCATGTGTCATTGTTAGTCCATTTCTAATAAAAAAGGAGCCTTTGCTTGGGTCGAATCCTGCATTCTACCACGAAGGCTCCTTTGCCTTTCTCCTTTCCTTTGAATGTGCATGTCATGCTTGGAAAATTTCCTCTTCATATTTCTGCTAAAAAAAAAAAAATCCAAAACACCTTAATTGCATGGTGGAGAAAGTGTTTTTCAGGAACACTCTTGTTTCCTGCCTACTTCTAGGAGTGAAAACCAGGGATAATTTACACCCTTCTCTCAGATTAATATTTACCTCCTTGAATTTTGGCAGGAAGTGCAAATGTCAATCTCTCTCTGACTATTACATAGTTTGAAGTCAATCAGGAACAAGGTAGCAAAAAACTGTTGCAGGAACCCAGGTTTCCCCCCAAGAAATGATGAGTGACTAAGATAGCACCGGTACAAAAATGTCACAGCTCTTGGAGTTGGAAGGTGGCCTTTTGAAGAACCATGTTGCCTGGTCCTGGCCCGAGGCATGTCAGATAATTTCCACCACTGGCCAAGTTCATAGCCATCCTTTCCAATCCACCTCAGAGTTTGTGTCTTATGTTACCATGTTACCCTTTTCAGGTTTCCCCAGCAGTTCCTTTCTCCATCTCCTGTGTCCTGACAGCTCCTTACTTATATCTCTGAAAGCATTTATCCTATGGAATTGGCTGCCAGCTTCTCTGTCTCCAAGAGGACAAGGGTTGGCATTTATCAATGTGTTTCTCATTCCCACTATAAAGAGTTAATCTGGCACAGTCATATATTAGTATAGTAAACATGCTTTATGCTTATATACTGTTGGTGGGAATGTAAATTAGTTCCACCTCTATGGAGAACAGTATGGGGATTTCTCAAAGAACCAAAAATAGAACTACCATTCAACCCAGAAATCCCACTACTGGGTATCTACCCAAAGGAAAATAAAGCATTATATTTAAAAAGGCACCTGCGTTTGTGTATTTATTGCAGCTCTAAGCACAAAGCAAAGTCATCAAACTAACCTAAGTGTCCACCAATGATGGACTAGAAGAAAATGTGAGGTATACACACCATGGAATACTATGCATCCGTAAAAAAGAATGAAATCATGGCCTTTGCAGCTACATGTTTGGAGCTGGAGGCCACTATCCTATCAGAAGCCTATCAAATATTGCATGGTCTCATCTGTAAGAGGCAGAGAAAAAATGGATAAATGTGGACATAAATGGAGATAATAGACACTGGGAACTCCAAAAGCGGGGAGGATGGGAGAGGAGTGAGTGTGGAAAAATTACCTATTGGGTACAGTGTTCAACATTTGGGTGACGGGTACACTGGAAGCCCAGTCCTCCTCATTTCACGAGCAGTTCCCATCTAACAAACAACCACATGTACCCCCGGAATCGAAAATAAAAAATTGAAAGAAAGAAATTATCTGACCTACTCTGATTCACTGTAGGTGGTAAGACTGTAATTCCAGAGAGGATCCTGCCACATATGCAGAAGGAAGGAACGCCGCTCGGAGAGGCCAAGAAGAATCCAGACAGACGGGCCCTGCGGAGTCCCCTCTCGGCCTATCAGCATTAGATCACATCCTCCTTGTCCAAACGTGTCTCCACACAGCTGTCCGCCCTGTGTTGAACCTAAGCATAAACACTTGCAGCTTCTCTTGTGTTTTTGGTTCTTCATTCTGAAGGCTCCTATGTCTCATCAAACTATGACCAAATACATCTGTACGCTTTTTCTCCTAAAAGAATAAAAACAAAAACATGTTTTAGTCCTCACTTTATTACCAGATTACACAATTGAATTCTAGCAGTTTAAAACTCCTATCTTCAGGAGTAAGTGGTGAAGTTAGATGTGTACGTTCAGCAGTAATGCAGTTATCCTAAAGCAGATATTTTTCACTTTCATACAGAAGTTTAATTGGCCCATTAGGAATTCCTAGAATTATTCTTTCATATTGCCTTCAAAATCTTCATTAAACACTGGCTAATCAGAGAACTAACGGATATTTACTGCCATCAAGCCAAGGTCCAGCCAAGAAGGTTGCAGTTATGGTGCCCCCATTTCTGGTGGATACCTGGGTCCCCATCACTCATGAGCCAGGTATGGCCCTCAACCTTCTGCCGTGATGGTTGAGGGTTGAGGGCTGTACCTGGCTCATGAGTCCAGGAAGGGAGTGAACATTCTGCTGCTGCCTAAAGTGTAGTAACTTCCAGCAGCCAGCATGCCCTCCTTTGGTTCTGCCATCTACCCAGGCCAGAGGATGTAGACCCCAGAGTGGGAATTGGCCTTGGGAGATTTGTGCAAACATCAGTGGGGTCTCCTGACCCAGAGCTTCTGGGGATGCAGACATGCCCAGACCATCTGCAGCATCTGGAGACAGAGTCCAAAACATCCTGCTCACACTGACCCACTAAAACTAGCCACAAATAGCCCACTCTTAGATATGAGTTCCAAATCAGAGCATTTTAATGGAAAGTTTAATGGATAGTTTAGGTGATGGTGTCATTCATTGTGCTTGAAGTCCCAAGGCAAATTTCATTTCCTACTCATTTCTGTAGAGTCCTTTGAAATGGCCCAGCTTGCCCTGGTGAATTTTTTTTTTTTTTAATCACTCCTGGGCCCCAGCATAGTGGAGAGGGCAGGGTTGGTGGCACCCGTGCAGCCCATCACCACCCAATCTTATTCTCAGTTCCTTTGACAGTTGGGGCTTCTACAGTTCCTCAGAAGTGATGGAGGATTGTTCTACCTCGACCTATGCCTTCTCCTTTACTGGACACTCTCAATGTTGAGAATCATACCCAATTTGCAGGGTCCTCTTGGGTTCACAGCAAATGCCAGAGTACGCTCTTTCTCCCACTTTCACCCAGTCTGAACATCCAACCCTTTGGCCGTGCATTCAGTCATAAACTCACCCTTAACCTAAAATACCCTGACACTGAGTCTTCTCACCCTGCACATTCCTGGCCAGCCTCCTGGTGACTCAATGCCGCATGTCTGTCATTAGCTGTCCGTCTCAGCCACTGCCGTCCTCCTTGAATTGCAAGTATCTAGAGGACAGGGGCTGAATCCCTGCAGTGCTGTCTGCAATTCTCAGACCTGCCTTCATCACCTCTGGTAACTAACCTGACCTCTGGTTTGGGCTGCCTGTCTTTTTCGTGCTGATGAAAATGCATGCAAAGCACACCTAGCAGGGGGTGCAGACCTGTAAGTGGCCTTACTTTCCAGATTGTTCATGTGCCTTCTCAGCACCTAGCATTTCATTATTTCACCTCCACCTTGTTCCAGATGGGTTTAAGGCATCATCTTGGAACATGAATCACCACAATAATGAGTGAGGACAAACTTTCATAGCTTTTGCAGAGCAGAGTGACTGGTCTATGACAAGCCTTTTTGCAATTGTGCATTTTCATCTACATTCATCTTTCAGCTCAATCATCATTTTCCTTTTTTTTTTTTTTCAAGTCTCATGAGTCCCCAAATCATAGCAACTGCAACCATTTTTCTGTGGAAAGGGCTCTGCGAAGTTCCTAAGCATGGTCTTCTTTAAGCCTCGACATGACCCTGTGATACAGGTAGTGGATTCTGTTACATCCGTTGCAAAGATGAGAAGCTGAGAATTAGAGAGATTACAGAGGTCACAGAGAGCAAGTGGAGGGGAGCAGGACTCTTTCTGCTGCATCTTTTGGCCCATCGCATCCTGCGCTGTCCAGGTGAGAGCACTCCACAGGTGAGGGGCATTTGAATGGAGGTGGCAGGGTTACCCTGCAGAGGTCAGAAAAGCTGAAAACCATCTCAGTCAGAAGTTCCAGGACTTGATGGAGTCAGGGAGCCAGAACAAATGCTCAGTCATCTCTAGGAGGAACGATGAGCTGGAATGCCAGTGAGGTCTGAGAGATGGTCTTCGGGGGAAGTTGCCTAGTCTTTGTATGGGACCTCCAGCTTTCACACAGCCTCAGGGAAGGATCTTATAAAAACTGCAAGCTAAGCACAGGCTTAGAAAGACATGTGGGCACTGGTAGTTGAGTGAGGAGAAATTCTCCACTTTGCTTCTCTGGGACTTGTTTTGAATGAGTAAATGGAAATTTGGCAATTTTAAGGCTAGTTTTCTAGGCTTCGTTAATATTTCTCATAAGTCAAATTCTCTGCCATGGTTATTGGGTTTAAGTGAAATTCTAAATTTCTTTTTTTCTTTCTTTCTTTCTTTTTTTTTTTTGAGTTGGAGTTCACTCTTGTTTCCCAGGCTGGAGTACAGTGGCACTATCTCGGTTCACTGCAACCTCCGCCTTTCAGGTTCAAGTGATTCTCCTGCCTCAGCCTCCCAAGTAGCTGGGATTGCAGGCCTGCCCCACTGCACCCAGCTAGTTTTTGTATTTTTAGTAGAGACGGGGTTTCATCATGTTGGCCAGGCTGGTCTTGAACTCCTGACCTCAGGCGATCCACCCACCTCGGTCCCCCAAAGTGCTGGGATTATAGGTGTGAACCACTGTGACCAGCTGAAATTCTAAAATTCTAATGCCCACTGCTTTTCAAAGACCCGGATTAAATGGGACTCTTAAAAGAAATGGCTTTTTGTTGAGTATGCCCCCTGGAGAACCCGGGTTTCTGCAGTTTCCTTTTATCCTGTGAGAAAGATGCTAGTGATTCTTTACTTGTGAACAGGCGTGATGGAATCGCCTGTTTTAG
Source organism: Macaca nemestrina (assembly GCF_043159975.1). Classification (NCBI taxonomy): domain Eukaryota; kingdom Metazoa; phylum Chordata; class Mammalia; order Primates; family Cercopithecidae; genus Macaca; species Macaca nemestrina. The sequence goes on along the minus strand of NC_092129.1, from coordinate 7,659,997 downwards.
TTACTGTAACAATGCTGTGTAGCAATTGTATTATTTGGAAATAATATACCATATAGAGTAACAATAATGTAATATCAAAGGACTCCTGTCTTGGTTTTAGACAACGGGAAAGCAGATTTTGTTTTCTTCTCTTAGTGGATGGTTTAAATTGCCATCAGCGAATCAGTGGTTAGTTGATCATTGCGGACTTTTGGGTCCACTTACTGATAATTACATGAAGTCAATTATTTTTAAAACTTCTTGATTTTTAAATCATGGCCTCTCATTTAGCCTTCCTAACTTTTTGTGTGCGGGGAGGGAAGGGGTAGGCCAGCCAATGTGATATTACTGTCACAATATTACTGCCATTGAATGACAGAACTTTCGGGGTCTCAAAGGTATGTCATCCAAAAGTTAAACTCGGCTTTTCCTTTGATAAAACACGTATTTCTATCATAGGTTACTTTGCCAATAAAAGTAGCAAATGCGGTGGATAACCCGCCAAGGTACATACCAGGTTCCCTGACAAAGTTGCATTTCTGTGTTTTACAGAATTTCTACAGTGTACGATGCTGTGGCTTATTCAGAAATGTTGACGGGAAGATAAGAGAAAGGAGGAATGAACAAGAACAGGACTAGGTGCTTTTGTGGATGATAGCTTTCTATCCCCAGTGAAGATGGGTCCAGCCTCCTCCGGCCCTTTGTTTCCGATGTATTCATGTTGACTTCTATTCTCAGAGCCCGGCTGCCCCCTGCCAACTGTCTGTGACGGTGGAGGCCTGCCTTGGGAACACTCCGAAGCTTCCCAGTTCCTGTGTTTGTAATACCACAGTGCTCTGCCCGCAAAGCCCTGAATAGTGTCTTTGTAACAGCATGCAAGATATTTAAGATGTTAAGGGGCCACATTACCAAAGAATGCCTTTAAAAAGAGGAAAATTAAATGACCAATAAAGAAGGAATCCTCACAAGTTCCTATTGTATCTTATAAAAGGGAGCACTGATGTATTTAGGTCTAACTCCTCCAGGTCTTCAGGAAGTTGCCAAGCTCTCGCTCCACTCCTCCCCTTCAATGGGAGCCAAGGCTGAAATCTAAGTCCAAATTAATGAATCTGTTTCTAAGTTTGGGAAGGAGCAGCTAAACCACAGCTGTGAGTCTCGGGTCACTGGGGATTTCTATTTCAAATGCAGCCAGGATAGAATCTCTGAATTTATTTGATTTGGGAACAGGATAAGAAATTGATAATATCTGATTTGTAGATTAGCCCTGGAGGAGGAAATACTAATTTCAAATATCATTCATCTTCCTTTTTATCTAGTCTCTTCAAGCTGTAATGAAATTAACCGAGGACTGAGTCCAGCTTGTGGAAACCTCAGAGGAGTTTGCACATTGAACTGGCAAATTAATCTGTGAACAGCCCACAGTTCAGCATTTATTTAGTCAATATTCAGTGAATAATAAAGGTGGAAAGCACATTTTTTATTTGTCCATTTACTCATGGAAATATTTTCATTCAAGACTACACCTTGAGATTTATTTCTCATTTCAAAAATCATACATTTTCCACCTAATTGCAGTTTCTTTTTGCTCCGATGAAAACCTGAACTATTCAAGTAAATGTATTTACAAGTTAAACTTAGCAGACTTATTTGGAAGGAGAATTAGAGCAGGACTCAGGAGATAAGAAATATGTTTATTTCAATGGAGAAGTTTATCATGGAATGGTCCCAAAGAGTTATGTAATTAATGTAATATGAGATACAATAAACAGATATAAACTATTAAAATTCTGCATAAAACAGAATTTCAGAATCTGGAGATCATTAGGAAATTTCTGCCCTTTGAGTATATTATAAATGGGATGAAATTATTACATATCATGCCTCCCCACATTCCTGTGAGGCCAATGGGTATTACCAATACATTTATTCGATAAATGGTGAGAATGTATAGTGTCATTTATTGGATGGAATTTGGACCCAGTCAACTGGGCTAGAATTCTGGCTCTATCACTTATTATCTGTGTGAACTTGAGCAGACCACGTGAATTCTCTGAGCATCGGTGTGTTATCTGTGTAGTAGGGAAAATAATAAATCAATGATAGGTAATTGCCCAGGTTTAAATGACATAATTGACTAGCACAGTGCTGGGATATAGAAAGCACTATATGAGGAATTCTTCCTGTTAAAATGATACACCATATTCTGTACTACACATTTGAAATAGTAAGACCAAGACGTCATTTTCAAGGAACTCATAGCAAGGAAGGAAACGTGTAAGCAATTAAAAATAAAAGCAGCATTAAAAATTTTGGCATACAAGTCCAAAAAAAAAAAAAAAAAAAAACCCTACAAAGTCAGGGAGAACGGTCTTAGAGAAGGTATATGGAGATGACGGAATTGAAGAGAAAGCCAGCCATGTGTGCACAGGAAGCAGTGCTTGCTTTTGGATTCACACATGTTGAGAAAACAGATCATTAATCAGTGAATATTTGACTCATAAAAATGACTGACTGAGTGAACAAACAAATGAATAAAAAACAAAAACAAAAATAAATGAATGGATTTGCAACCAGACAAGTGCTCAAGCAAAGGGGGCATTATTTTTAATTGCTTACATATTTCCTTACTTGCTATAATATGAGTTCCTTGAAAATGGTGTCTTGGTCTTACTATTTCAAATGCATAGTACAGAATATGGTGAATCATTTTAACAAGAAGAATTCCTTATGTAGTGCTTTCTGTATCCCAGCGCTGTGCTAGTCAATTATGTCATTTAAACCTCGGCAATCAGCCATCATTGATTTATTATTTTCCTTACTACACAGATAAGAAACTGAGGCTCAGAGAGTTCAAGTGATTTGCTCAAGCTCACACAGATAATAAGTGATAGTGTAGCAGGACAAGCCGCAGACAAAACCCCTCAGACACCGAGTTAAAGAAGGAAGGGCTTTATTTGGCCAGGAGCTTCGGCAAGACTCACGTCTCCAACAACCAAGCTCCCCGAGTGAGCAATTCTTGTCCCTTTTAAGGGCTTACAATGCTAAGGGGGTCCACGTGAGAGGGTTGTGATCGATTGAGCAAGCAGGGGGTACGTGACTGGGGGCCGCGTGCACCAGTAATCAGACCGGAACAGAACAGGACAGGGATTTTTACAATGCTTTTCCATACAATGTCTGGAATCTATAGATAACATAACTGGTTAGGTCAGGGGTCGATCTTTAACCAGGTCCAGAGTGTGGCGCTGGGCTGTCTGCCTGTGGATTTCATTTCTGCCTTTTAGTTTTTACTTCTTCTTTCTTTGGAGATAGAAATTGGCCATAAGACAACATGAGGGGTGATCTCCTCCCTTAATAGAGCCAGAATTCAAGCCCAGTTGACTGGGTCCAAATTTCATTCAATAAACACGACACTACACATTCTCACCACTTATCAAACAAATTAATGAATTGATAATCCATTAATTTAACCACTGAGGTTAATTTAACATTGAAGGTTAATTTAACAACCTTCAATCCATCCTAGATCCGATGTTTAGAGCTGGAAGAGACATTAGAGATCATCAGGCATAGCCAAAATTAAAAACTCCAAACAGTCTAAGATCAAAGAGTTTGTGGTTAGAACTAGAATCCTGGTCTGCTCAATCTGTCAGTTCTCATATCATGTGGTCTCTCTGTAAGTTTCTCTACAATGAATGATCCCAATTGGAGAAGGAAGTTGCCATGGGTCAGGAGGGTTAAAAAATAACAGGAAAAAAAAAAATAGCTCCAATGGGTGAAGGGCAAGATGTTCTGAAAGACAGAAGAGAAAGGACGCCTACAAAGAGACTCCCAGAGAGAGGGAGTCTCTAGGAACCCATTTTCTGAGATAACATGCATCGTGAATCACTCATAATGCCCTGCTTCAGGGAATAGTAATCAGTGTTTCTCCCATGTTCTGTTCTTGGAAATGCATCTTGGAATAACTTACATTCAAGGACGGATAAAGAGGTTAAACCTTTAGGTTTTCATTCAAAAGAGGGACCCAGGTTCCCTACTCTGATGGCAAAGCTTGTTGTATACCCTGCAGCATGTTTCAAGAAGCCCTTTGAGTTCTTCTGGTTTATGAGTTATCTCCAAGATGGGAGGTAGAGCAGGGGCCCCAGGGCACAGGCTCACCCACACAGCAGAGCCAGAGCTCATCACAGCTGCCCTCCAGGCTGTTGGGTTTTGTTTGGATGCTGCAGTAATTTCTGGTGATGAACGAGAGTAAAGACTGCCCTCTGGAGCAGCTGTTTTACTGCCCTTCTAGGAGAATGGGCTCTGGACTTTTCGGTTTCCCAGACTAGTATAATCTTCCAAAGACAGTGAAGTCTGACCGGGTTGCCAAACCTGTATTTTGCCAACAAGGACATTATAAAGAAAACCAAATAGATACAACTATTACCTCATATATGTCATTAGAATTTCATAAGACATTTAACATTTCACGTGAAAAAAGAGGGAAGAAAGTTAAATTTGGAAAAATAAGACAATGCTCATGACTGTATTTAGCTTTATAGAAAACTCTCTACATTGTCATTATTTTTCTCACCTCAACATGAACCAATAAAGATTTTGGCAAGGATCAGTCATGATTCCCCAAACAGTTTTTGCATCTGATCTCAGGACCCAAAATTTAGATGTAAGAAGGATCTTGTATTTTCTCAGCCTGACTGTCAATAGTACCAAGTCGCAGCCAGCAACAACTGTTCACAATGGAAGGACGCCATCATTCCTTCAGACAGAGGAGTCTCTCTTCTTTCTTTTCCTGCTTCCCTAAAAACACTCTGTGTGTTCACAGTATTGCCAAACTTTGGACCCACGTCATCCTGCTCTCCTACTGAGATGTTCTGTTGGCCTCCAGCTGAGGCAGGACAAGTCAGGAAGGCGGTCTTGGGCTGTAACAGCTCCCAGGACCCCCACTTGTAAGTGCTAAGCCAACGCTGAATCTTAGCTGTTCTGCACACTCTTCCCACATTAGTTCCCAAATGTGCAGTTGGCACAAGAATCCCAACAGCCAGTGCAACTGGCTTTCATCAGCAGGTTCACAGCTGTGGGGTTCCTGTTGCCGTCTCCATGTGGTTTTGGAGCGTGACGTGAGCCTGCATAGAGACACATCCGTGCTTTCTGTTGTTTCCTTGTGAAGGCAAAGGGAGACCTATGAAATGAAACTCTCTCTACTGTCTTATTAACCTGTAATTATTTTTTCTTAATTCTTTGTGACTTACCTAAATTGCGTCCTTCACTTTTTACTGGGTTTCTTGATTGGAGGGATATTGATGTTGGGAGAAAAGTGCCTTTTGACAATCTACTGAGCTGCAGCCTTCAGAGACCAAGATCCCAGGATGCTCGCCTCCTGTGGAGGAATTGCTCAGCTCTGTATGTGTGGCCTTTGTTTGCTTTCAGCTCACAGAACACTCGTGTTTGCGTAGGTACAGTAGAAGGTGACAGTGATTAGAAATGCATTTTTGAGAGGCAATTACACATGAACAGGGCTTGGATCAGTGACACTATGTCTGTGCTCTTTAGCTTGAATGACACAATTAGGTGCTTTTTTGTTTGGTTTTGAAGAACCCATTCAAGAACATACTGGAAACGTGTGAGCAAGTGGATTTGTTGAAATATACGTATTTTTCAGTCTTTGATTCTTTGAGGCAGGCATAGGGTGGAGGCCATAAACCACTCAACGTATCAACAAATGTCTACCCTTGTCTTGCACTGTGTCAGGGCATTGTCAGGAGATGGGTAGGTAGTCGCATGGTCACTCCTGACTTGGGAAGGGCCGGACCAGGAATGAGCCTCTGTCACAACCACAAACCCACTGCAGCTGTGTCCACGGCTTCTCCCAGACAGCCCTGCTGCATGGCCAAGAAGGCAAACGCAGTGGGCCCTTCTTAGAATGAGAGAAAACTACACTTCTAGGCTGTGCCTGGGTTCATGAAAACAAAATAGTGTCTCTGACTTCTGTGATATGTCTCAGGGCATTCAGTTAGTCCTTCTTTTTTTTACTCAAAATGTATTTATCCAGCACCTACTATTTACCGAGTGTTGGGGACACAAAGATCAAAGGCAGCCGCTGTCTTTAAGTCAAGTCGGAAGATGAGAACAAATGACATAATCTTGTAATACTCAACAGAAATAGCATGTAGGGTACCAAGAAGTCATCAACTGGGACTTGGTGAGGTTTGAATGAAGAAAATACACCAGAAAGGGGAAGAATGTGTGTGTGCGCATCTATGTGTATGTGGGTGAGCCTGCATGTGTGTGTATGCATGTGCATGTGTGTGCATGTATGTGTTTGTGGGTGAGCATGCCTGCATGTGTGTGTATGCATGTGCATGTGTGTGCATGTATGTGTTTGTGGGTGAGCATGCCTGCATGTGTGTGTATGCATGTGCATGTGTGTGCATGTATGTGTTTGTGGGTGAGCATGCCTGCATGTGTGTGGACAGGCATGTGTGTACATATATGTGTGAGTGTACATGCACATGCATGTCTGCATATGTGTGCATGTGTGCAGACATGTGAGCATGCATGTGTGTGTTTATGCATGTATTAGTGTGTTTGCACTTGTGTATTTTTGCACAAATGTATTCTTAGTTTGCCTTTCTTCCTTTTTAACTGCATTTATACCAATCGTGGTTTGCTTTGTGAGGAGTTTTGTTGTCAGGCTGCATCACCCTCTGCCCTGACAAAGATCTGAGCACCTCCCAAAGACACGGTTTTCTGCCAACCTCTCAACTGAGAGTTACTTCCCACATAACACACTGTACATTCCACAGGAACTGGAGGTGGCGTGGCGCCATCCTTGCTCTTTCTGGACCCTTATGTGTCTTTCATTCATAAAATAAACAAGCAAAGCAAAAGATAAGCCCCCCAGCATCTTGGAAGCACATGCCCCCCGATTGTTCCCAGTGTGGCCTCTCTGTGTTGAAGTTATCTGTTGTTCTCCAGGCAGTGCCAGAGTTCCGCTACCATATCCCTGTCTTTCTCTGCACCAATACTCTGACCCCCATTCCTGGTGAGTTTGCCATCCAGGTAAAGGGTCAGTGAGCCCCTATATCTGTTCCTTAATTCTCTCATCTCCTGTAGAAGCTCTTCTCCTCCCACTTCGGCTGTCCACTTTCACGACCATTTCCTTGAACTTTGTATGAGCAATAACCACACTGCCTACAACATTTAATTAAAGCATCCCATTCTCGAACTCAACCTTTTATCTTTCCAGCTCCCTTTGCTGATACTTCAGCACCAATAAGACTTCGTCTAAACCCAGGCCTCCAATTCATTTTTTCTCCCCAGCTTTCAGTGTCCCTCCCTCCCTGTATCTCCTGTTCCCCTCCTCACCCAGCTTCGATTTCATGGACCATTACTATTGCGACTCCCTTGAATACCTCCTCAGTGCCCTCGTCCCTCTATTTCTCCATTACACTCTCTAAATAAACCCAGTTTTAATTAAATCCAACTCTATTAGCTGTGTGTCCATACCAGGCCAGTTGAACGTGGCCTGGGAAAAATGATCTAATTGTGCTGTTGGTGGTGGGAGGAGTGTCTCACTTTAAATTTCTTATCATGAATGCCAAGTGAATCTTCAGCACTGCCTGGCAATACTAGCACACCTCTCAGCTCAACTCACCTTGTCTTCCAAATGTCCATTCCATACTGCTTCCTCTCCTTAAGTGCCCAATAGTGCTGTCTGTCGTTCTCAGTCTCAGCGGAGGACTTCACATCTTTTCTCTGAAAAAATAGAAATAACATATAGGAAAATTCCTCATGTTTTCATCATAAATCTGCCTATCTATAATAATGCACTGAGAGCTGGTTTTAAAACCCACACTTAAAATCCAAGCAGTCACTCCGGCCCAAATCTTGGTAGCTGTCCTTAATCCCTCTCTTCCTCTCATAATTCCCGTTCCCCCAGCAGACTGAGATCAGAAAATACTCACACTCCCAAAATCCGCTTTGAAGCCCGCTAAGTCCCACCTTCCATACCACACCCAAACCCAGTATCTTTGTGTCTCGTCTGAGCCATTGCTATAAACTCTTGACTTAGGTGGCATTAAATTTACCTACTATCAACTCCAATAAGCCAGTGGCTTAAATTATTCTGTGTGAAGTTGATCCTTCACACAGAATAATTCCAGAGGTGGCACATTCCACACTGGTGTAGAGAGTCTGATGGTTATCAGAGACCCAGGCTTCTGTCACCTTCCTGCTCTGCCATCCTACAGTCAGCTAATTGCCCCTGATCCCTGTGTCTCTCTGGTCATCACTGGACTCTCCTGACCAAGCCAGGACGCACAAGGAAGGCAAATAGGATTCATGCCACATGCTTGTCTTCCTTGCCAGCGAAGTTCTCAGAAATCCAGAGCAACTTGTGATTTCATCCCTTCTGCAACTCTTATCTGAAGAAGGGCAAGTAAATAGTTTCTAAGATAGCTATCTGGCCTTCCAGGAAAGTCATTATAAACTTCCTTGCTGAGATGCGTTGGCTGGGCAGGTCATCTGCAGTGCTTGCTGAGCCCATGCCTGGTCTCACTGTTTCTGTGATCTCCACCCCAGTCCATCTCCACACAGCAGGCGGCGCGATTTTAAACTGTAAATCAGAACACATTACTCTCATGTTTAAATTGTTAAGTAGCTTCCCATCACCCTTAAAATCAAAGGTTTTTACCATGTCCTTCACGGTTCTTCATGATCAGGTTCCCAAATCAGCTCTGCTCATCCTCTCTCAGGCTCCTTCATGCTGCTCCTCCCCAGCCACATTATTTTCTAAACATATCAAGCTCATGGCCACGTCTGATATCTTTGCACTTGCTGATTTTTCTTTTTTTATTTTTTGGAGACAGAGTCTTGCTCTGTCACCCAGGCTGGAGTACAGTGGCACAATCTCGGCTCACTGCAACCTCCGCCTCCTGGGTTCAAGCAATTCTCTGCCTCAGCCTCCCAAGTAGCTGGGACTACAGTCGCCTGCCACCAGGACTGGCTAATTTTTGTATTTTTAGTAGAGACGGGGTTTCACCATCTTGGCCAGGTTGGTCTTGAACTCCTGACCTCGTGATCTACCCGCCTTGGCCTCCCGAAGTGCTAGGATTACAGGCGTGAGCCACTGCACCCGGCCTTAATGTTTTTTTTTTTAAATCAATTTTGACCAGGTTGGTCTCGAACATGTAGCCTCGCCTCCCCGAGTGTCAGGGCAACCGGCCTGAGCCACCACAACTCCAACTTGCTGATTTTTCTACCAAGAACCCCGGCCGCCGGATGTTGCCATTTTCTTCCTCCTCTCTTCAGTCATATTCCTGCTAATCTCTTACCTGCTCTAATCTCCCTTACCGTGACCACCCCGTAATTCACATCCTCTTCTCCATCGTTCCATAGCCCAGCCTCACGGAGGTCCTCCATCTTACCTAAATTCTGTCAGCATTTTTATTTGCTTAATAATTATTGTCGCCATCTGCACTACTTTGTAGCTCCATGAAGGCAGGGAGTCTACCTCCTTCACCAATTCCTAGAAGGGTGCCAGAGTCTAGTAGGGTCTAGAAGATTGTTGAATGAGAGAATTAATGGATTCTAATTTTGAGGCATTGGTTTTGCTTTGTTTGTAAAACCTAAAAAGGCTTGTTAAAGGAACATCTCTATAATTTAGAAAAAAACTTCGAAGATGCTGCTAAAACTTTGCAAACTTCAGCTTAATACATTTTCTTGCAAACGTGAGGTTTAAGATACTAACAGGAGGTTGTCCATGAGCATACTTGAGTATGTTGGCTTTCTAGAGGTCACCAGAAACAATGAAACTAGGATTTTGAAGTGTACTGTTGAATGCATATCAACTGAACACATACTGTACGTGTTAATTATGAACTGTACATTCCATTTTATTTAGATGGACATGTGGCTAGTTCACCTAGGTGATGCTATTTAACTATTTTACATTTGCATGAAAGACTTCTTACAATTTAGAAACGGTTGTAATACATTTCTGCTGTTAATGCAGTTTTTAAAAAGTGATTCATTTGAGTATGTAGCCATGGAGATTAAGCAAAATATAACACAGGCAAAAAGTTAAAAACAACAACAACAAAAACAACTCAATTCATCAGCAAGAGGCATGCTCCGAAGTTCCTTAGTTTACTGAAATCTAACAAATTGGATAGCTTACAAAAATCTCGGAGTCGCTAGCAAGTTTATGTAAAGTTGTTGACCCGGACCCAAGGGTAGACCTCTTTAACACAATCAATACAGGTGCAATCAGATAAGAACATTCTACTGTTTTATTAAAGTGCATCTAATTCAAAACTCAATAACCCTCACACATCCTTAATCAGAGACGACATCCTGGGAGGCATTTCCATGAGTGATTTTAAAACTCTGACTTTCGGTTTGTTAGCAAGACTTTCTGCAAATAAGGATCTCAGAATCCTGTTTCTTTTCTCCTCCACAGAACGCCTGTCCCCCTCCTCTCCTTGCCTCCATATTTTTGACTTGTAGTAAACATGCTGATGCCGTCCGCCCCTTTCCCTTTACAATGGAAAGGAATTCTCTGGGGTGGGCTTGGAAAAGTGGACTCATCCTCCTTGGAAGGTAGACACCTGAGAGGCGCGGTGTCCCTGGGCTTGGCGCTGCGCACAGCACTCTCCTCCCTCTAGGCCTCTGAACAGCAGCACCTGCGAGAATCCAGAGAAGGACGAAGCCAGGAGGCAGGGATCTTGTTTTCAGAAGGAATGTGAACCAAAATATGTTCAGAACAAGAGAATGGCTGGCGCGCAGTCCTGGCACCAGGGATCTTCTTGGCGGTGGCTACAGGCTTTCTGGGGCTGCCTGGCGCGTTCCGCTGTCACGCGTGAGAAGTTGTCATTTGGAAGCATTGAGGGGAACCTGGATTTATCTTCATGTGGTTAACCTGAAGTGTACTGCGAATATGAGGGCTGATATTCAAGGGTACCCTGTGTCTCAGTTGGGCGGGGCACTCGCTAACCCCCAGCCGGGGCGGAGAGCAGGGGCACCTGCTGCACCAGGGGCACCTGGGGCCCGGCTCCCGCTGCGGGCAGCTTCTCCTTTGCAAACAAAAGTCCAGCGCGTTCATTCTTAACACGACGTCTTTGACCTTTTCCAGGGTAAAGGGCAGCAACGCCAGCACCTTCTCCCAAAGCACAGCAAGTCTCCTCTTTGGCAGGCGGTTGATCTGCCTGCTCTACCTTGGACACTGCGCTGCGTCCACGCAGGGGGCTAAGCCCCACGGGAACCGAGCGTTTCATCAGGGTCACGCACCATGGTTAGGAGACTTTCTTTCTTTCTTTTTTTCTTTTTATTGCATACCTTATTTTCATCTGCATCCAGTTAGCAATATGGTTGAGAAGCAAGTGGAGAATTAACATCCACTGGAATTAAAACACTCAGCTCGCCCATTTCTACAGCATTTACCAGGAGCCTCTTCTGCTTGGAACCTGGCTAGGTGTTGGCCTGGACCCGTGGAAGGCATGCCCCCTGCTCCTCAGAGGCACCAAGTTCAGCAAGGGCGAGGCGAGCAGGAAAGAAGTTAACAGAAAAACAGGAGTGCGCTTTGCTGAGGAGGGACAAAAGAAAGAGCATCAGGCCACAGAGGCTGATGCTGATGAATAGCCACACCCAGAGCGTTTTGTACACGTAGATTCCAATGTGAATGGCTATGGTAATGACACCGGTCAGAATTGCGCAGTGAACAACCTGGGCAGCAGTATGTTGTGGTCCAGAGAGCAGCAGAGTTTTCTCTAGAGAAGCTCTGGAATAGCCTCACAACCAAAGGAGGCAAGATGGTAGAACAAATAGAAATTGACCAGGATATGAGGAGGGAAAGAGGTATTGCAGACAGAGCCAACAACAAATGCGGCAGTTCAGAGCCTTGGGGAGAGCTCTGTATCAGTTGGTAACTTTGTGCCACGTGAGCCAGTCCTGTCACAACGTAGCTATGTTATGCTGGTATCTAGGAGGGGAAAATTGTAACTAGCCCCAGAGTGCTAGGAGATACACTGTTTCACAAAATGAAGAATTTTTTTTTTTTTTTTTTTTTTTTACCATAATGCCAGAATTCTACATAAGGAGCTCATGATGTTAGGAAGAGTCATGGTATTAAGGGGACTTGGGACTCCTGGGACAGCTCAAGGACCAGGAGGAACTCAAAGAATTTGCTTTGCTGCTTGGCGAGGAGAGGGAGAACACAGAGTACATGCACACACACACACACACACACACACACACACAAACACACATGCACACAAACCCAAACGCACACGCACAAACACATGCATGCACACACACATAAATACACATGCACACAAAAATGCACACATAAACATACATGCACACACACAAACACACACGCATACAAACGCACATACACATGCACACACACAAATACACGTGCACCCCCTGCTCCCCCCCACACATATGCACACACACATAAATACACAAATGCACAAATACATAAACACACATGCACACACACAAATGCACACACACATGCACACACAGAAACACACATGCACACACACAAACACACATGCACTCTCCCCCTGCCCCGCCTGAGGAGAGGAGACATCAGCCCTGGGAAGGGGTTAAGAAACAAAGTGTTTATGCTGATTTCTGTGGGGGCGTGGTTTCTGGTTCCTGCCTCTGCCAGGAGGGGCGGGGATGAGCAGCTTATTTTCATGGAATGTAGAAAACTGCTGATTTCTACAGTACATGGATGTGTGGGAGGAACTTGGGGAGCAGAGAAGGGCGTCAGAGTAGGTCACATTGGACTGCTCTTCAGGGCTATGGCAGGAACAGAAGTGTGGGATTTATAGATGCGAATTTATAGATAAGAAGGTGGGATTTATAGATGAGAATTTGAGACTCATCTGCTCTCAGAAACAACAACAGTCGTGATTTTTAAATGTCCAATACTAATGCAGGCAATATTCTTAGCACCATGTGTGTACCGATTCCTTTATACTTGCAACAATCTCGCGTAAGGAGGTACTATTATTACTCCTATTTTCAAGGTGAGGAAATGGAGGTAGAGATTTCAGATTACTTGCCTATGGTGACACAGGTGAGAGCCGCAGAGCAGTCTGACACTAGGACTTGTGTTGTTCATTGTGACATTAGGTTGGAAGTTGACTATGTAGGAGTAGAAGGGATTTCTGGGAGAATGGAGGAGGAAAAGAAGGAGGAGGAGGAGAAGGGAATTTTGGGGAATAGCTACATTTGTGCTGCGTTATGAGGCCATGAAGCAAACAGTCCACGGGAGGGAAGAGGGTGCCTTTCTGGTCTCGAAGGTTCAGCCTTTCTCCTCTATTCCCGCATGCAGCCTGCAATCTAGGGCCACATGACTGGACCCTCGTGCCTCATCTGCTTCCCTCCAGCTCCCCAGACTCGCCCTTCAGGGCGCCTGCCATTCAGAGCCTGCATGGGAATCCGCCTGAGGTCATATTTTGCCTGGAGAGCAGTGGACGCCACAGTGCACCATGGCCGAGACCCATCTCCCAATCCTGACTGCCAGTTTCTCAGCGCCGGAGCACAAATGTGCCACATGTTCTTTGGTTCTTTCATTTATTACTGTATATTCATTCGCAGGTGATATACGTAAGTCTATGGAGTGGAAGGCTGAAAATGACTTGATTTCCTCTTAGGGCATTTGGAATCTAGTCTGAGAGTCTGGAATATTTGGTTCCTAATGAACCATAGAAATATCGTCGAACTATTTCCCCACTCCACTAATCATTAGGTGGAGGCTGACAAAATCATTACATGTTAAGAGTTTTTAAATGGTCTCTGTAAATTAAGAAAACACACCCAGAATTCACAGGAGAGAGATATAAGCACAGGACATAAAATGCCCAGAAGTGCCAAGGACATTCTAGTTTTAGAATAAAGAGCCCAACATCCAAGGATGAGGTGGGGCTGCAATGCCCATTGGGGTGAGCCGGTGCTCCCCATGCCCCCCAGCTCCCCAAGGAGTTTCCACTGGGCAAAGCTTTGATACCAGGCAGGCTCTCTTCTGGTTCTTTGGAGACTTTTTATAGTTTTAATTGCAACTGATTTCTTAGAACTAATAAAGTAGGTTTATGACAATTGTAGTAAAAGTTAATTCATAACTCCTGTCTAATGAGCAAGGCTCTCTCCTCCAGGGGGAATGATTCCTGAGTTCCTTTCATCTTTGCAGACACTGTGAGCCTAGGTAGCAACTAGAACTTGTTCGATGAGCATATTGTCAGGAAGCTGACAGGGTTTACCTAGAGGAACGGGAAGCACAGGGGCACAGATTTCATTTTGTCCTGTGGGGAATTAAAGTCTATTTTTAATCGGTGCTGCAGCAGAGAAGAACCCTGTGTGCGCTTACTATGAACAGTGGCAGCTGACGGAAGCCTGGCAGTTGTCATTCCAGTACCGGGTCTTAAAAAATATCAAATCCTCAGCTGAAACATCTAGACAGAAGAGTAGTAGCTAACATTTACCGAGCACTTACATGCCTGGTACTGTGTGCTTCATTTGCATTATTTTGTGCCTTTTCACGTCAATGCTGTGAAGGTGCTATTATTATCCACCAGGCAACAAAGGATCTGAAGGATTTCAGCTACTTTCACAAGTGCTGGAGGCTGTGATAAAAACCTCCATGTGAACACATAGGCTGACACATCCTCTACAACTCCACGCCATCTATCCTCCCCGTGTGGGGCTGCCACACTTACCTAGAAGCTCATGGAATCCCCCTGTCTACAACACCGTGCACCCTTCCAGAAACGCAGCTTTCACCTCTGTGTGGGTCAGACCCAGTCCCCACCAGGGAGCCTGTCCTGTGAATCGGCATTCAATCGATATTGCTCAAATGAATGCACGGATGGATGGGCGGAAGAGAGGAGCGCATCTCACTAAATTTTCTACCACGTTAGTCTGTGACCAAAAACCGTCTGGGATAAATGGGCAGGAATTTGGTCAGTAGAGATTTGGGAGAAGCATCTCTACTTACAACAGACGTTAACCTTTCGAGAAAGGGTGTGGTTGATTGCCTGCATATTTGATGAAGCAAATATCGGTGAAGTAGCTAAATCCAACTTCATTGTGGAGAAACACTCAATTCATAAAAACCTCTTAATTGTGACTGTGAAAGAAGGCAAATTAAGAAGAGTTCAATAGTGTGAACACTTAACATATAAGGCAAGAGAAGTATTAAATCAGGGAATCCATTAGTAATAAACAGGTTGAATAGAAACATATAGTAGATGCTCAATAATGCTGTGTCTAATAAATGTCTATTGAATTGGATTTAATATGCCCTAATGAAATGGACTTGTATTTTAGTTTTAGCTCTATGTTCTGGGGTTTTTATTACATGAAAATACTGCATATGATATTCATAAGTACAGGGAAAAGCAGAGTCGATCTGAATTATTTCATTATCTTGTCATTCCTGTCCATAAATTGTTCTCTCCTATTTTGAAGACCCCGCTTCTCACACTGCAGTTTCTAACGCATTACTGTGGTGGTGATGTGTCGTTTACTGAGACAAGCAGCTTTCTTTCCTCATGAAAGGACACCCCCATTTTTGGAGAGATCAAACACCTGAGCTCAAGAGGTTGCACCTGGACAGCAAATGGCTCGTTAAAGTCCTGCACAGCTGCAAAGCAAACATTGTGCTCCATCCTGGGGAGGAGGGGAGAGGAGACCACAATGGCCGCCTTTAGACTTTCACGTAAGCACGATGGACCCCAGCTTCCACCCGGGGTGAGCTTGGCTTAGAAACTTCACCCCTCTACTTCTCTTCCCTCCAGGGACACAGTAGGGGAAGGCATGGTGTTGAAGGGGGAATGAAGCTACTGACTGCTGCAAAAAGCAAGAGTCCTGCATGGCTCCCAGGAGTTGGGGGATAATCTGTGTTTCTCATATTAGGGTGGTGTGAATCCTGAACATAAAACTCCTCTCGTCGAACGTCATTATGTTCTAGTGCTTTATGATAGGTTAATAGTATCAGACTGTAAGAATCTCCTGTACCAAACTGCAGGGGGAACTCACCCTGAGGAACTAAATGAACTAACATTTGTTTAGTGTCTTGTGGGCACCACGCGTTATGCTAGGCCCTTTCCATGTTTTATTTAATTCTCAAAGGTATCTCATCAATTAGAAAAGTTTTGTCTATGTTTCATATGTGGGAAGGAGAGGTGAAGTGATCTCTCCAAGGTCATATTTACTAAATGAATTCTAAAGCCCGTGCCCTTTCTCTGTACCTTATTGTCAAATACATCAATAATTATTCCAGAAATAAGGACAGAGATTTGGGACACATTAAGCAAGTGGTCTTTTTGTGAACTGAGCTTTCATTCCTCTTACATCTCCTCTTAAATTTTTGATTACGTATTTAACTCAAGAAATCAGCTTTATATAGTTACCTTTTGCATACCGCTCAAACTGTCTTGCTTCTCTAATATTGCATTTTTGGAGACTTTTCCGGACTTAGCTACCCCGACTTTGCCTACCAAATCCTATCTCTTTTCTTCTTCAAAATTTGATTGGAAATTTACCACCTTTATACAGCTTTCTCCGATTAATTATACTGTTGAATTTACATATATTACATAAGATAAAAATCAGATCTATTGAATATTTATGATTGTTGGCTAGGGTTTCATTAGGGTTATTCTTTGTGTTGTGTTTAGTGGTTTATTTCACTTCAATATGAGCTCTGCAAGAGTAAGACTGTGTCTTCTCAATCATCCACCTCTACATTAAAATTTGGCCTCTGTTTATCTTTTACAATACCTTGTTTTTCTTTCGGTTATTTCACATCCCTATAGACATTTCTGTTTAGTATAGTGAATGAATGAATGAGAAGAAATGCTAATATTCTTGAAATACATGAGAATGTATGAGAATAAATGCTTATGTGATACCGAAGTAAAAGCATTCCAAATTGCTCCCTTGTTTCACATGCATAATTACTGGTTTCTTTTAATAAACTGGTGATCATATCGTATTCTACAGCCAAATAGGAGCTTCTAAAAGATTTTCACACTCATTGGTTATTAAAGTTTCCAAAGATCTAAATACTCGTAACATCCTGAGCCTGTGATTTTCAACAACAAGGCTTTAAATTCTTCTGACATTTAACGGAATTTTCTGTGGTGTTAGAACAGTGTTCTACACAAAATGCATTATAGAACATTTGATTTTTCTCTGGAAAAAAAAGGTAGCAATAATGAACTCTTGAGAAAGGAAATCCAGTTCAATTGGATTTCAAATATGCATGTTAAAAATAGATTGTATATCCATGAGCTGTTGGATGATACTTAATCAACAGTAATTGTTGTTCAAGCGAAGCGTGCCCTTTCCATCCTGGGCTCAGCACTCCCTTGCATTAGTGGGATGTGTCATGCGCGGGGATTGTGGGGGCCTCGGAATTGCGGTACTTCAACCTCTTTTAAGCCATTGGGAGGTAAAGGTCATGCCAAGTGCCACTGGAAAGATAATGTCCTACAGGTTGTCAATAAAATCTGTGGATGATTCATTACTTGGAATCAAGTGTTAATTGGATGGCAGCTGCCTTTGAACGGATAATCTTTCTCTTTTCTTAATGCTGACAGATCAAGATGGAGATATTAGTTGAAATGAAGGAAGCTTCTTAGTCCTCCATGGATGTCTGAGGTTCGCTAATTGTTCCACCTTTATTCATTCATTCATTCATTCATTCATTCATTCATTCATTCTATTTAAGCAATTGGTCACTGAGCTGTCAAAAAGGGAAAACAATCCCATGCTGAATGGAAAGCAGCCTGCCTTCCTGTCAATCAGGTTCAGTTTGGAAGCCCTTGCTGGAGCACTGTGTAGCTGCTACTGCGTCCAGCCTTTCCGATCTGCAATCTTTTCCCATTTGTTGTCTCCCAGTGGCCTATCCACAGATGCCTACTCTTTCTTTTGTCACTTTAAAAAGGCCTGCTTTTTTAACTGATAGTCTAAATGCATGAAGTTATGGTGTGTATGGATTATTATTTTCCCATTTGTCAGGGCTTCCAGCACGTCTGTGCTGTATCACATACACTAGAGGTGAGTTTGAGTCCAGACTCCCCCACTGGTGAACTTAGCTTATTCATCTGCATGAGGGGATAAACAATATGTTCCCATTGGGTGTTTATGGAGATGAAGTGAGGTTATAAATAATTTGCAAGTTTATAAATCACAAAGTGCTAATTACAGAAAAATGATGATTGCTAGAGGAATATAGACCTCATGGTATAGATTGAGGTATCAGTCATCAGCCTGAGGGGTGGATAGAGTATTCCACTGAGCAGAGAGAAATTCTTGGAGATACCAAAATGGAACCTTGTAGGGCATCGTTGCTAAAATTCCTGGCTCTGTGTCAAAACCTACTGGATTGTTTTTATTACAGATTTTTAGGTGCTTACTTTTAGAGAAGATATACCTTACCCTGTGTGTTTACGGTCTGGTATGAATTTGTCCCACAAAATTTATATGCTGAAACTTAATCACCAATGTGGTAGTATTAAGAATCAGGGCCTTTAGGAGGTGATTAAATCATGAGAGTAAAGCCCTCATGAATGGTATTAGGGCCCTTATTAAAGGGTTTGAAGGAGTGAGTTTGCCCCTTCTTGCTCCTTCACCTTCTACCATATAAAAACATAGGATTTGCCTCTCCACCATGTGAGGATGCAGCAATGAGGTGTCGTCTGGAAAGCGAAGAGCAGCCCTCAGCAGACAATGGACCTCCCAGGACCCTAACCTTGGACCTACCAGCCTCCAGAACTGTGAGAAATAAATTTATACTGAAACAGACTAAGACAATGGAAATAATTCAGCTTCCTCTAACATTCAAATTAAATGATTTCTAGAGTCCATCTCACTTACTGTGAGGTTGACTTTCTTTCCTTTAGTGTTCTCCCTCCCTTCTCTCTTCCTCCATCCATCCATCCATCCATCTCTCTCTCTCTGGGGTACTTGGTTAACCCAAGGAATCGGAACTGGGTACTTAGCACCTAGAGCAGAGAAAACTCAAAGTCTTGCTCACACCACCAGGAAGTTCAGTTTTCTTCAGTTGGAGTTTCTGCTGCTGTTGAAATAGGAATGACCTGGTCACTCTAGTTGTTGCACTGTCCACTGCAGGGACACATCTGGTGACAAGACACATAGTACATCCCAGGTTGAACAGTAGCTTCTCTGTGTGCCAGGTTTGAAAGGAAGAAGTGGAGTAGGTCGTGTTATGTCTAGTGGGTTCACTCTACATCTCCATTGGCCTGGGCCTCCAATATTTCTGACTTTTATTAGATTTGCAATGGTCTCCTGAAGGCATGGCCAAGATTTCAGGATGTCCACATCAGGGAGGTGTCTCAGCCTCAGCCCCACAGTGAACAGTGGCGGCTTCCTGCAGAATCTGACCCCTATGCGTAGGGTCTGACCCCTATGCCAGACCCCAGCGCAAGTCAGCGTTCTCCATCTCTTCCCCAAGGGCCGCTTCTTTCCTCGGGGATCTCCAGTATTCTTTCTGCAAGGTTACATCAGCAGAGGTATTCTGACAAGGCTGAACCTCACAGGAGGAGGTAGGGGCTCCCAGTGAGTTCACTGGGCCTTTATGCAAACAGACCTATATTTTCCAACAATCCTTGAAGTTATGGTTTTTTTTCTTTGAAATTATGATCTTTTTCCAAGCCTTTAAATATCTTCTTACATCTTCCTCCAAGAAAAATCAAGAAAAGTGATTTCCTAACCTGAAAGCTATGTTCTTCCCCTGCCCCCTTCAAGAATAAAGAGTATATTTTCATGGCCTTGCCAGAAGAATTAGAAGAGACTTGTAGATTTTCTTGCTAAGTAATTTGTAAAATTTGACTTCTCTGGGCACTCAGTGATAGTTTTACTAAAAACAAAAACAAAAACAAAAAAAAAAGCGTTTTCCAAATGTTTTGCAGTTTATAAACATTTTATCTGAAGTCTTTGGCCAATGTGTAAGAATATGAACAAATATGTCATGTTTGGTTTTCAGAAGTTATAAGTAGCAAAATCATAAAAATTAAATGAAAGTTTAGAATTCTCAGATGCAATAAAACTGTTAAATACAATTAGTAAAGTGTTAAACACTATGGAAAATGAGGGAGTTATACAACTAAATGTGAAACTTGTCAATGTATTTTTCACTTGTGTTGATAACATTGTAAATAAAGGATGTGTCTGGCTTTGCATGCTAACCAAGAATGGGTTGCCATCACGGGGGTGCGGTTGTTACAGCTTCGCAGAGGAAATCTTCATCATGACTTATGGCTTTGCCCTTATCTTTATTGTTGTTTAGTAAGAACAGCAAGATACCTGGCCCAGTGTACATCGAGTGATTTTAAATGTATGTCTTCCACTATTAAGATACTGCAAAAAATTCTAGGCAAGACCAAATGTACCAAGTAGTTCAATTTAAAATTTTGTTAGTTTTACTTCAAATAAAATAGGAAATAAGAAAGTAAACATCTTTATGTTAATATAAATATGACTTTATATTATTTATTATCTGAAATCAAAATATACCCAGGCTATTTAATCTCAGAGGCTATTCCTGTATTTTTTTTAAAACAATGTATTACATATGTACGTAATATCTACTTTTAGTATGTATTAAGTGTGTAGTGTAACAAGTAGTGCTCAGTAGTACAGGTGGGAAAAGGTGAATATGGCACAGTCCTACCCTCAAGGAGCTTACACTCTAACAGGGGAATAGACACAGAAACCTAACTGTAATACGAAGATATGCATATGTGCATTTCAGGTCATTGATGATGCACAAAGGCCGCCATGGCCAATGTGGAACAGGGGTGTGTTCCAATAACGTTTTATTTACAAACTGGATTTGGCCTGTGGGCTGCCGCTTGCTGATCCTTTTTCTAGCTTGTTACCACATCAATTGGTACAAGTTTCAATCTAAGTAACCTTCAGGCGGGGAGGCAGCATCATTGTCAGTTAAAAAGAAATTGGGTTTGGATTCATACATGTTTGGATCTAATTTTAGTTCTTATTCTAGCTCCTATCTCATGGGAAAATAAATATGATAATGTGTGTCAAAGCAGCATACACGTAGCAGGTATTCAGATAATGTACGACGTTTTCCCTTCATTCGGTGCCATAAAGTTCACTTCTTTTTTGAAAAACAAGGTAAAAACAGTATTTACTTCTTTCTCAGGAATATATAATGAGTCTTTGCTTACAGAATCAATTTTGTGTATTCAAAATCATGTTCAAGTGCCTTCACATTCAGGTTACCTCACTGGTTTTATTTCCTTCTGTGGTCCATTTGCAACTTTAAACCATCAGGGTGGTCGTGTTCATTGTCTAAATGACACTACACCTGTTAATAAAAACAATAGCAGTGGTAACGATCATAATGACTACTGATGTATTATTAGGATCAGACATTGTGCTAAATTGTCCCTAAATCATCTGTGATATGGTTTGGGTCTGTGTCCCCACCAAATCTCAGGTGGAACTGTAATCCCTAATGTTGGAGGTGGGGCCTGGTGGGAGGTGATTGGACCAGGGACCTGGTTTCAGTTTCTGATGGATTAACACCCTCAGTCTTGGTAGAATGACTGAATTCTCATGAGATCTCATTGTTTAAAAGCATTTAGCTCCTCTCCCTCCCTCTTGGTTCTGCTTTTGCCATGTAAGACACTGTCATGCGCGTCCGTGTGAAGAGACCACCAAACAGGCTTTAGTGTGAGCAATAAAGCTTTTTAATCACCTGGGTGCAGGTGGGCTGAGTCCGAAAAGAGAGTCAGCGAAGGGAGAAAAGGATGGAGCTGTTTTATAGGGTTTGGGTAGTTAAAGGAAAATTACAGTCAAAGGGGGGTTGTTCTCTGGCAGGCAGGAGTGGGGGTCACAAGGTGCTCAGTGGGGGAGCTTTTTGAGCCAGGATGAGCCAGGAAAAGGAATTTCACAAGATAATATGATCGCTTAAGGCAAGGACTGGCCATTTTCACTTCTTTTGTGTTGGAATGTCATCAGTTAAGGCGAGGCAGGGCATTTGCACTTCTTTTGTGATTCTTCAGTTACTTCAGGCCATCTGGGCATATATATATATACACACACACACACACACACACACACGCGTGCAAGTCACAGGGGATGCGATGGCTTGGCTTGGTCTCAGGGCCTGACAGACGCCTACTCCCACTTTACATTTCGCCATGAGGAAAAACTCCCAGAGGCCCCTGGGAGTAGAAGCTGCCATGCTTCCCATACAGCCTGAGGAGCCATGAGCCAATGAAACCCCTTGTCTTTATAAATTACGCAGTCTCAGGTGTTTCTTCATAGCAATATGAGACTAGACCAATATAATCTTATTAACTACTTGAAACTCCCCATAATAGAAGCATTACTGTTTTTATTCAAGAGACAATGGAAACAAGGATAACAGAAGTTAGGTTTCCAAAGGTAGATACCAAGTGAGCTGCGGAACTAGTTTTCAAACTCTTTTTGCTTCTCTGTAGTTTTTTAATTTCTCTTCCCTTGGTTTCCCTTATCTGCTTTTCACTTATCCAAATATGATCTAATTCTCTTAAATCTATACTTTAATAAAACCATTCTAGAATTCTTCAGCTCCCTTCGATTTTCCCGTTCTCTGACAGCTTACATCATTTGGAGTCATCACTCTATCAGTCTCTGTTTCTGGCATGAAAATGAGCATTTTTATCCTCATGGTAGATGGGTCACATAACCCCTCTTTGTGTGTCCTGCTAGTTGATGGACATTATGGCCTCGCTCATTCCAAAGTTATTACTGTGCACATGCCAGATGCCATGTGATATCAGCAAGCAGAAGCCACAAGAGATCAGTTTAAAATGAGAGTGAGAGTAGATTTCTTGGGCATCTAAAGGAGCGTAAATCAAACTAGGAAAGAGTGAACTTAATCCTTTTTGGGAGCCAAGAAAAATGATTCCAGACTAAGAGAAATAACCCAGGTCCTTCAGAGATCCATACTAAAGGCACGAAGGAACCAATAGGAATTGTCCTCAAAGTCTAGACTCTTTATTTTTCTTCTCCTTCCTTCCTTCCTTCCTTCCTCCCTCCCTCCCTCCCTCCCTTCCTTCCTTCCTTATCTGTCTCTCTCTCTCTCTCCTTCTTTCTTTTGCTTTTTGAGACAGGGTCTCACTGTGTTGCTCAGGCCAGAGGTCGATGGTGCAACAACAGCTCACTGCAGCCTTGATCTCCTGGGCTCAGGAGATCCTCCCACCTCAGCGTCCCAGTATAGGGACTGTAGATGTGCACCACCATGTCCAGCTAATAGCTAATTTCTAATTTTTTTTGCAGAGATGGGGGAGGGGGGTCTTACTATATTGCCCAGGTTGGTCTTGAACTTCTGGCCTCAAGCTATCCTCCTGCTGAGCTCAGCCTCCCAAAGTGCTGTGATGCTAAGTGTGAGCCACTAGACCAGCTGGATGTTCTTTACATAGGTCTAGTTCATGTAGGTCTAGTTACTTGACGTAGGTCTAGTTTTTGAAATTATAGCATGCTTACTCCTCCCTGATCACAGCAACATAGTGGCAAAAAATAAGAATGCTCATGGCCTGGAGCTCTGTTGTGATGATTTACCACACTTATGAGAATGGTCAGAAGAATTAAGGGCCAGGCCTAGAAAGGTGAGCTGGACTCCCAAAGCCACAGTGATCAGGGTCAGCCATCTTCATCCCTCCACTTGCCCTGTGATGAGCATTCTGTAATTACTTAGAATGCTGTGTGAGAACATGTAAGATACAAGTTCTTTACATGTCATCAAAGGTGCCACTGTTTTAGAGGTTACCGGGTGTCCAAAAATATAGGATGCACTTAATGCAATCTTTCCGTATAATGTAATCAGGGAGTCTGAGGAGTGTCTTGCTCTATTAAAGAACAATCAAGGGTGGTTCAAGACAGTCAAACTGTTTTACTGCGTCTAACTGTTCAGACTTCAGGAGGCCTTGGGAAACTGTGGTTGGATTTCATGAGTCACAGGTTTTATTACCTGTTCAACAGGTCTTTTAAATAGCACTTGTTTTTCCTTTCATGTCGAATGGAAAAAGAAATAAGCAGCTTTGAAAATGGTTACTTGGAGAGACAAAGGGAAGAGTCATGATGTCATCCTTTCAATTGGTTCAAAGAGATGCTGAGGGCAAACACAGCCACTTCTGGGAGTCACAGGGGAGCGATAGAGATGAGGCTGTCGCAGGAATGCTGTCCCTTGTAGGACAGAATTCAGATTACAGGCCAAGTACTAGATAGGCTAAGTAGACTGCCACTCGATATCAGGCAGCTGAGCTCCGTGCTTTAGCACACTGCCTCTTTTAATGGGGTCCCTGGAGAGTGTCTTCATGGCTGACCAAAAGCTAGAGGTAGCACACACTCTCTGGAGGCCTTATTTAATCTCCCTGTGTGATGTAGAGAAATCCATAGGCATTGCCAAGGAAACTAAGATATTTGCGAGTTTCTCCCAGACAGCAGGATTTCAGAGGAAACTATTATAATTGGCATTTCTGAATAATGCTGGGGAAGGGAACAATCACCAGGAATGTGGTGAATTTGTCAACGACTCCTGTGATATCAAGGCCTGCAGAAAGCTGAGGTTTCAGTTTTAGTATTGATTAAAAGCTCTACCCAGACATTATTAAAAGGAAAGGGAATTCTGAGGGAAAAGCTCCGTTTCTCATTGAGAAATGTTTTAGGATACAGGATTAACATGAAAATGATGATGAGGACAGTAGTAATAATGACAGCTAGAGAATTTATATATATTCTTTCTTTCTTCAAAATTTG
This sequence comes from Macaca nemestrina, assembly GCF_043159975.1. Lineage (NCBI taxonomy): Eukaryota > Metazoa > Chordata > Mammalia > Primates > Cercopithecidae > Macaca > Macaca nemestrina. Next base: position 7,635,217 of record NC_092129.1, on the reverse strand, counting down.
ATTATGGAAACCACATGACAAGAAGTTGAATTCCTTTCTGGTAAGAATATATCAAATCTATGTCAAATAGATTTGATGCAGATTATAACACAAAAGGAAGGGAATGCATATTAATTAAGCACTTACTGTGTGCTCAGTGCAGACAAATATTTGACCTGTGTTAATGTACTTGATCTCTTTCCTGAATTTGGGATTGTAAAGGGGTTGTCAGAGAGACAGTTATTAGTTAAGATGGACCTCAACATTGAAATATGCTTTTGCCTTTGTGGCTACCCATGAACCAGTGAAAACAATGCATGTGTCTTCCCTAGCATTGGGTCAAGTTCAGCTACTGCTTCTCATGCACTGGGCAGGATGCCGTGTAGCCTTCTGGTCTACCTCCTTTGAGACCACTGAGCATGAGACAAGACTCAAAGTCAAGGAGAGGCCCGATCTGCAGGAAGGAAACTGCTGGTATTACAATCATCCCCTTCTGACCATGAGCTGCTTTTGCAGTGTCATTAGCCTTTGCTCAGAAGGAAAAAAAAAAAAGAGTTTTTTTCTTTTCTTTTTTTTTTTTTTAAAAACCATGGACAGACAGAAACATTACAGAAGTTCACTTTTGGTAAATGATCTCCTGAATCAGCAAGTAATCTTGACATCTTTCATATCATTTTTATATAAGATAAAGCTGTTTGAAGAGTTTAAGATGAAAATTGGGTGAAGTTCTGTGTTAAGCTTAGAAATGACATATCCAGAGCCGCTGCAATCCCTACATAATGAGGAAATAATAGGAGTGTGGAGGCAGTAAAGGATCCCAAGATTTGTTTCTTGTGTTCTGGAAAAGACTGTGAGCCTTTTAGGGAGATGGATCAGAGCTCACTGTGGGCTTATGGGCTGGCAGGAGCTGAGCCCTCGGAGGTAAGCAGCCTGGACTACCTCCATGTGTGAATACAGAGGCAGGCTTATTAGCACCAGGGCAGGTGGGTGCCACAGGAAGTTTATTTTTTAAATGAAACAAATTAAAATGTTTTCCCAGAAGAACAGACTTCTGAGCTAGGTTTATGGAGAGTGGCTCTGGGTACAGCCAAAGGGGTTACAAATCCCCTTCCCCCGCCCACCACCACGTGCGCCAGGCTGGTTTCGGGACTCTGGATCCTGGGGTAGAGGAGCTTCTATCGGTGGCAGCAGGCCTGGGAGAGGTGGGCTGGGATGGGCCTAAAGGTCTAAAGCGGGGGTGTAGAGAAACCCCTGGAAGGGGGGTCTGAAGTGTTCTACTGGTGACCATGGGCAGGCAGAGATCAGTGGAGAAGTGGGAGGACAGAGATGGGGACCAGACTCACCTCCCTTTCTGGAGAGGCATTCCAAGCATCAAAACTCCTTCCTAATGAAACTGTACACCATTACTAATGAGATACTTTATTTTTGGGGGGATAAATTGGGGTCAGAAGAGCTCAACTAATATTAAGAAATTCAAAAAGCAAATTTCTTTGTCAACATGGTGAGACCGCATCTCTACTAAAAATACAAAAATTAGCCAGGCGTGGTGACAGGTGCCTGTAATCCCAGCTACTCCGGAGGCTGAGGTAGGAGAATTGCTTGAACCCAGGAGGCGGAGGTTGCACTGAGCTGAGATCACACCATCACACTCCAGCCTGGGTGACAGAGTGAGACTCCATCTAAAAAAAAAAAAGCAAATTTCTCTGGTAGGTCCAGCTATGTAAACTGTGGGGTCCAATAAAAAAATGAAAATACAAGGCCTGCCTGTTGTTCAAAAAGCGGAAGGAAAGTACTATTATAGGTACTAAAATATACATTTTTTGATTTAAAATATTTTATTACTTATAAACAAAAATAACAGTGATACATGAGTAACAGCATGAACTTACAAATTGTGAAAAAAAATACTTTCGTTTAATAGTTTTACATAGCATGATAAGTAACAATACTTCATTAATGTGCTGTTTTGATTGATCATATGATTTTTCCTGCTCTATTTTCTGGAACCTTATTTATTAGATCATTGAAATTTATACTTTTAGTAACCTCATTTTCATTACATATGATTGAGAATGTTATCATTTGCTCTTGGAAAATGCAAGATCACAGATAATTTTTTATTTTAATTTTGAGAAGGATCTTTCTGCTGATGCAATTATTACCGTAGCTGTTAAGAATATTTAGTAAGCTTTGACTCCATTGAGATACATTTTTTGATAAATCATCCCAAAATACAAATTTTAGCAGAGAGTTGATGATTATCTTTAAACAATTTTTCTAAAAAGATTTAACTCTTCATACAGATCAGGTTTTTGCAAATCTGAATTTAAGTGTAAATTTATAAAATAACCATTTTAATGTTATTCTTCTGACATTTTTTGTAATTGGTGGCAGTTGTTTGAGAAACTGATAGTGCCTTCATGACTTGGATGTAATTTAAAATGCCTGTTTCTGCATGGTTTTGCTGTAGCTTCGATTATAAAGAAGAAAACATTTGTCTTCCTTATTCATAACTGGTTTATCTGAAGCTCTATAGGAAAGCAGGGTTCTTTTCCATCAAATGTAAACATATTCAAATTTAATTTCTAAGGAAGATTATTCGTGTTGCGTTATCTGTAGATATTTGTTTTGCAATGTTGTGCTAACTTTCAAAACCAGAGATTCAAAATTCTTTAGAGTTTTCAAGCTTCATAGTGATGCCCACGCATGCACTTTTACTCTGCAGTAATCTACAGGTCTCGCTGGCTGCGCGCTGGCACTTCCCGTCGCGGAGCTCAGGCTGGAAAGCCAGTGGCAGAGGCTTTGCAAGGATGGGCTCCAGGGAGTGACGGCAACCAGCCCTGCTCCACATGTCCTGGCTCTGCCCTCGCGCACATCACCTCTCCTCTCCTGTGGCTGTGGCTGCCGCTATGGCTACCATCTCTGCCACCAGCCCAGGTGCAGGTCACAGCTCCTCCGCCCCATCGAGGGCCGGCAATACCCAGGCAGCTCTAAGGGTTGGGGTGGAGAGGTTCTGCTGTCTGCGCATGCGCATTCACATGGCCGTGTGCTTGACCCTGCGCATGCGCAGGCCTCTGCTAGGCCATGGCCACCTGCGTGCTACCCACCACGTGGAGCAGACGCCCAGCTCAGTTCTGCTTCACTTGCAAAATTCAAGTTAAAAGATAAGACTAACTCAAGACAAGGCAGCAGAGCATTCAGTCAAGTATAGGGGCCTGTGCCACTGCATTGATTCCACACTCAAGAAGCCAGCCGTATCAGGCAGGAAGATTACCTGGGTGTCTGGAATAATTCCCCTTTTTGGAGAAACATATTCTTTAAGATGCAGGTGGAAAGCATGGAGAAGGACATCTATGGAGGGCTTTCGAGTGGGGAATTATAAAAAGAGCGTCGGAGAGCAACTCAAATGAAGAGACTATGTTCAGATACATGGCCTAGGAGCCACTGATGTAGAGTTACACTTTTTTTTTTTCTTTCTGTAAACCAGAATCACAATGCATTATCAACACTTTCCACTTTGAGTTTCTTAAAAGAGGAGTTAGAAGTTAAAGATATTTCTAATGCCTTAAAGAAATTGAGTTTTTCCTCCCCTGATATTTCATACTTGCCTTTTCCTTACCTTATTTTAAAGCAACTATTTTTAGTGACTCAGCTTTGTAGTAATTTCTAGAGTATTCAATTTGGTTTCTGGTGAGTTGGTTAAATGGAAATTGGTTAAGAAAGATTCCACTGTAGCAGCCTCCTCCATTGTCTGTAATGGGGGAACACATACTTATCTCCCAATGTCTTTCTGTGAAGGTCTGTGCCCAATAACATTCACAGATGATTAATTTTAATAAACTTAAAAGATGAACGATTGAGTTAAATAGTCCTCTTGTTCTGTCTTTGATGATTCAGACATCTTTCCTCTTTCGTTCTTTCTCATTCTACTTCGTTAACTTCCCGAATGCTTAGAAGTTCATCTATGGGAGAGTGAGCCCCATGTGAAACTGCTTTTCTGTTGGAAGAGTGCTCCACTAAGCCTGTGACATCATCCTGTGTGTGTTCCTGCTCTGAGGACTTTATGTTAAAAGGATTTAATTTGGTGATGGTATTACCTGGTATTTGTTCGAGCTGAGTGGATTACAGGCTCTTATTCTTCTAGCTAGTCTAAATTTTATTCTTGAGCCAAACCAGCAGATGAGTATTTAGACTGCATTGTTTTAGTTCATAGTTGACTTGTTCCCATCAAATGGTGCTTTGGTGTCATGTCCTTTGTATAAATTGATTGATGTCAAAAGAAATACTAGCAAACTATTTTTGCATTTATTATAGAGATTTTTTGGGACATGGTTCAATAAATTCTAAGTGTCTTTTTAATGAGGGTCCAAAATTTAAATCTCTTTATCATCCTAGTATGAGAAAAAAAGCTGTATTTATTTCAAGCAACTATTTCTTTGTTATCTTGTCTGCTAGGATACTCAGAGTCACATCTTCTACCATCTTCTTTGTTTTTGAGATGGAATCTCACTCTGTTGCCCAGGCTGGAGTGCAGGGGCATGATCTCGGCTCACTCCAACATTTGCCTCCCAGGTTCAAGCAATTCTCCTGCCTCAGCCTCTGAGTAGCTGGGATTACAGGCATGTGCCACCATGCCCAGTGAAATCTACCATCTTATAATGACTGCCTAGAAACACAAGGAATGAATACATTGGCTTCACTTGGTTTTGTCCCTACTTGTGTTTTTTCTTTATTCTGGTTTATGTTTATTTTTAAAAACCTTGCTATTATTTGTGTAATGGTATAAATCATGTCAAACCATTGTTGTAATAGAGTGGAATTGAAACACATAAGCACAAACCCTCTGAAGAACTCATAAACCTTTTCATCTAGTCACTTCATCTTCATGTGCTTAGTTGGATGATCAAGCATTCCTAAGGAGAGAGGCCTGTTTCCCTGATGTTGGCAACTACAGTTTCTCACAGCCAGATGGTACACATCTCAAAACATGGCCTTTCAAACACTCTTCGCATGAAGCTGAGGGAGAGGAAAGGAAAATTTATTGAGAGAGTCATAGCTTCAATCCACAGAGACAAATGTATTGGTGTCATCAAATGCTGCACAGCCTACAACTCTCTGAGGGCCCACGCGTCTGGCCTGGTGCCACAATAAGCCAACCGTTATCGCAGGGGAAATTAAGTGTGTCTGACAACACTTCCCACTCTAGTTCATATGCTCATGGTGTTATTGGGATGGCCATCCAGGCCTCAAGCCAAAATGAGGTTACTCCACTCCGCCACATCTCTTGATAGAATTCAGAGGTTCTGATAAAGTGCATATCTTCAGTCTGCAGATGCCCTCCCTGTGTCACCTGTGGTCATGCAAAGTGCTGTCAATGTATTACGGTTAACATTTTGTGAAGAAAACCTTTTTGGATCATCTGCTCTTACAGGCCCAGCTGAGGCCTGGGCCCAAAGGCTTTGTATTCCAGCATAGCCAGCTTGCTTTAATGCTCTACTTCCCAGCAGTTTCAAACTCACAAAGATGGCCAACAGTGGCAGATAGGACCTGACACTTGAACTTGGGGAGCTTTCCTCCAACAGGAGGAATCCATGGAAGATACCAGGCACATTCTCAAAAGAACAGAAGTTTAGCCAGTGGAAATGAGAGTAGGGTGGATATAAGTTAAAATTGTTGATAGGTAAATACCCTGATTGGGTATTCCTATCAGGTGCTGCCATAAAAAATCTCTTAAAACACTGAATGAAGTGGATAAATGGATTCCATTTAACAGAGCATTTACTGGGGTCCGTTTACCACCACTCTGTTACCCAGACTATAGTACATTTGCCCAATCATAGCTCACTGCAGCCTCAACCTCCTAGGCTCAAGCAATACTCCCACCTTAGCCACCAAGTAGCTAGGACTACAGGTACAGACCACCACACCTGGCTAATTATTTTATTTTTTAAATGTTTGTAGATGGGAGGCTCACTATGTTACCCAGGCTGGCCTTGAATTCCTGAGTTCAAGTGGTCTTCCCACCTTGGCCTCCCAAACTGCTGAGATTACAGGGTGAGTCACTGCTCCCAGCCCTAAATTAATTTTTTGTATGGTGTAAAGTAGGGGCATCGCCATTTTATTTTACATTGAATTAATGGATTTCTACTTATTGAAAAGATCATCTCTTCTGTAATGAATTGCAGTAGAGCCTGTTTCATAAATCTTGTGATGTATAAATTTGAGACTGTTTTTGACTCTGTTTTGTCTATTACATTGGTCTATTTATCCAGCTTCGCCCTAACATAGCACTGTATTGTTATAAGGGCTATATGTCTCCAGCTTTATTCTTTGTAAGCATTGGCATGGCTATCCTCGTTCCTTCCAATTAAAATATAAATTTTAAAATCAACTTGTCGATTTCTATAAAATAAATATTGTGGAATTCTGATTACGATTGCATTGAATCTTTGGGTTCAAATATCCAAAGATTTATATTTATTTTTTATTACTTCCTTTGCACTACAATTATTTATTTACCATAGTTTGTATGTCGTGTGTCTGATATAACTGATCACATATGTGGGTGTATTAACCCGGCCATCCACTTGGACATGTTTAATTTTTTTTTTTTTAGCAGCTGTATCGAGGTAGACTTGACAAATATTACATATATTTAAGGCGTGCAACATAGTGTTTTGATATAGGTGTACATTGTGAAATTGTTATCATAATTAAGCTAATTATATATTTGTATATAGCTATATCTATATAACCTTATATAGTTACAACTTTTCAATTGTGTGGTAAGAACACTTAAGATCAACTCTGTTAGCAAATTTCAAGTATGTAGTACAGTATTATTGACTATAGTCACCATGCTGTATATTAGGTCTCCAGATTTTATTCTTCCCTCCTAACTGAATCTTTGTATTCTTTAAACAACATTGATTTATTCAATCCATGAATGTGTTATGTCTTTGTCTCTTATTTAGATAATCTTTCCTTTCTCTTAGCTGTGTTTTTGAGGATTTAGTGTAGATGTCATGGACATTTTTATTCAAATTATTTGATTTTTGATGCTATTATAAATGGTATTTAAAATTTTACATTCCACATGTTTATGGTTACTATATAGAAATATATATATTTTTGTATAATTGACCTTTTATTTAACCATATTCTATTCATATCATTTCTATTAAATTGTTCATAGATTCTTTTGACTTTCTACATGTATAAGTTTGCTGTAGGGACAGGGCCCTCATGGAGAACCTCTATTAGGGTAGGATGGAAGGGAAATGTGGGGTTGGAGCCCCCACCCAGAATCCCGATTGGGGCACTGCCTAGTGGAGCTGTGAGAAGAGGGCCACCATCCTACAGACCCCAGAATGGTAGATCCACCAATAGCTTGCACCATGCTCTTGGAAAAGCTACAGACACTCAACACCAGCCTGTGAAAGTAGCCAGGAGCGGGACTATACCCTGCAAAGCCACAGGGGTAGAGCTTCTCAAGGCTGTGGGAGCACACCTCTTGCATCAGTGTGACCTGGATGTTTTACATGGAGTCAAAGGAGATCATTTTGGAGCTTTATGATTTGATTGTCCTGCTGGATTTTGGACTTGCACAGGGCTTGTAGCCCCTTTGTTTTGGGCAATTTCTCCCATTTGGAATGGCTGTATTTACCCAGTGCCTGTACCCCCATTGTATTTAGGAAGTAGTTAACTTGTTTTACAGGCTCATAGGCAGAAGGGACTTGCTTTGTCTCAGATGAGACTTTGGACTTTTGAGTTAATGCTGAAATGAGTTAAGACTTTTGGGGACTGTTGGGAAGGCATGATTGGTTTTGAAATATGAGGATATGGTATTTGGGAGGGGCCAGGGGTGGAATGAGATGGTTTGGCTGTGTCCCCGCCCAAATCTCATCTTGAATTTTATGTGTTGTGGAAGGGACCTGGTGGGAGATAATTGAATCATGGAGGTGGGTCTTTCCTGTGCTGTTCTCATGAGAGTGAATCAGTCTCATGACATCTGATGGCTTTAAGAATGGGAGTTTGCCTGCACAAGCTGTCTCTTTGCCTGCCGCCATCCACGTAAGATGTGACTTGCTTCTCCTTGCTTTCTGCCATGATTATGAGGCTTCCTCAGCCACGTGGAACTGTGAGTTCACCATTAAACCTCTTTCCTTTGTAAATTACGTGGACCTGGGCATGTCTCTATCAGCAGTGTGCAAACTGACTAATACAAGTGTTATGAAAGCTGTTGGGTTTTTTGTAGATAACCTTTATTAGATTACAGAAGTTTCCTTCTGTTCCTAGTTTGCTGACTCAAAAATAAAAAAACTTAAGTAGTTGTTGAATTTTATCAAGTACTTTGATAAGTTGGGCTTAATTTGAAATCAAGAACTTTTGTTGACCAAATGCATCATTAAGATTGTAAAAAGACAAGCCATTGGCAGGGATCATGTATTTACAAGGCATGTAGCTGACAAAGACTTGGAAGAAAGGACATATCACCCAAACAAAATGGGAAAAAAACACTTTCAAAGAGCTTCCACTGGGCAAAACAGATAGAATTTGTGCAGCAAAAGTTTTTACAAAGAACTGGTTTTACCCAAAGAACAAAATAAGTATCTATGAGCCCATACTGATATCAATAAATGATTAAATAAAAATTAGTGAGAAGGAACAAATATTTCTCATAGAAGAATTACAAATACTATTCTCCCCTCCCGGAGGTTGAGCTTGATTTCGCTTTCCTTGAGTGTCGATTGCACTTAGTGACTCACTCCAAAGAGCAGGTCATGCAAAAGGAAATTAGCAGTGTGGAATCATCTTAACCAAGTGATGAAAGTTTACTCACTAGTGATAAGTCATGTCAATATTAGTTATTCACTGAAATGATGCAATGAGATGGGCATTTCACCTCTATGGTACTCTACTGAGAGAGTTACCTTAGAGATCAAGGTAGAGTTAGATCATGCAGGGGCTTTGAGATACAATAATGATTGCTGGTTTTGTTTGAAAATCAACAGAAAGGCATTCAGGAGAAACCAACTGAGATGTTTGCAGGAGCACACGAAGCAAACAGAGAGGGCAGGAAGCTTGGCGTTCAGGGCAGGGACCAGCAGCAGGCAAGGACCGAGCAGAGGCAGAAGGGATGGTGTCACAGAATCTTCCTCATGCAGGAAAAGTCTCCTGCACCCCTACAGATGCCAAGCTTTGTAATCACAGAGACTAGAAACAAATGCATACTGAAGTAAAAAAGATCTAACTATGTTGTACAAAATTATTATTTTTTAAATGCCAATTACATATCAATGGAGGCAATATTACTTTAAGATCACGTTTTTCATATGACTGTAATATCCATTACTTCCTAAGTAAGCAATGCTAATATAGAAAGTCATTTTCTCAGTACATACTCTATAATGAAGTGACTCTTAGATGGGATTGGCTAGTTGATTTATTACTGCAACTAGGTGATGGGAAGACCTTCCACTGGAAGGCTTTTACAATTTATCAAGTTTTCTTGGCCTAAGGAAGGGTAATTACTTTTCTGGGGTTGATGTGATGTGTGAACCAATACAAGCACTGGGAATATGAGCAATAACCAATCTTTTACTCAGGCAAAATTAAACTGTAATGCATTTACTATATGTAGAATAGATATATACAGTAACAGTTTCAAGGGCTAGTTCCTGAAACATCATAATCTTCAAATTCACAAATGCAACATGATGTATACATTTGTTCTTCCATGCATGTGACGGCCAGGGGCTACTGGCACTCATTAGTCAGAGGATATGCTTTCACAACTAGGCTCACATAAAATCGTCCTCTAGAAATTATAAATCAGTGCATGTCATGACTTTCAAAATGACTCATGAATAATAAAAATCACAAATGCTAACCTTTTAAGTCCTAATGTATTTTTAAAATTTGTGTGGTGGATCAGACTTCTTTTCTAATCATCAGTCATAAGTTTTTTATATCATTTCGTACTAATAAGACATGGGAATATTTAGCCTAAAAGACAGAGGACGATGAGGGCACAAGGTAACTGCCTTCAAATACTCAAAATGTCACCACGTGGGAGCTGAAATGGATTTATTGTATAATACTGCAGAAAGCAAAATACACAGCAATAGATAGTGACAATAAGAAAGCAAATTTAGGTCTATCATAAGAAGGATATCTCTAATAATTATAGTTCAACAATGGAATGGTTTTGTTTTAGGTTTAGATTTTCTGCAAAGCAATGAGCTTCCCATCACTGAGAGAATTCAAATAGAGGCTCAGTTCAACGTCAGAGAGAAGATGGGAGTGATTCCTACATTAGGTGCAGGTTGGACTAGATTACCTAGGAAATGACTTTAGACTCTAAGCATGTGTGTTGGGTGATGTATAATACTGATACATCAAAAGTTCTAGGTAAGATTTCTGTTTCTGGCACATATAAAATTTATTAAGTGAATGAATGTCTTTATACATTTGTAGTGATACATTTTGAAAAGTCTTATGTCAGAGAGCATTTCTTAGGAAAAATGAAAGATGTTTCTAAACCTCCTGAGCCCCATAAGCATGAAAGAACTTGTTTCAATACCATGTGTTTTCAAATCCCTCTTTATCCCATCAACATTAAAAATCATAAGGCTGTTAAGAATTGAGTTGGGGTTTAAGGCGATGAAGCCAATTGTAGTGAACAGTTACTGGTTGGTCTATTTGTGATCCTCTCCTCTTTTTCTTTTCTGGTAAGAGCCTCCTCCTTTCGTTTGTGGAAACTATTTTTTCTCTTATTATATCTATGTGTTTCTATTCCAATCCTAATTGTCATACACAGAATTGAATTGAGAAATGCAATAAAATAGATTGCATTATGTTCCACTGAATGCAATCTATTTTACCAAAGCCCTATTATGTGCCAGAAACTGTGAGTGGGAAGAACTAACAATATAAGAGAACCACGAGAGTCCCTTGTTTTAGTGAACTTATGGTTTGAGACGAAAAAGGCCAAGTAATGGCAATTGAGAGCATGAAAAAGGAAGTCGGGGGTAGGTACTAGATGCTGAGGGAGCACACAGGGAGGCCCTTGGCCCCTCTTGGAGATCGGGGATTCATACAGTTTTGTGGCACAGTTCAGAAAGGCTTATATTCACACGTGTGTCTTGAAATCAAATGTGCCCTGAGTAATCATGAAGAGCTAGCCAGATAGACGAGAAGAAAGGATATACAAGTTGCTTAGGGGCAACATGGCTAAAGCTAAGAGAACATATTTGGGAGGCTTCAGATATTTGCATTTTCATCTCTCCTGTTGTCTTTGGGTTTCCCTGAGAACTCTTCCTGATTCACTGTTGCTGCCAGAGCTCTGTTGGAATGGGGGTGGAGTGGGTGGGAGGGGAAGTGTGCCGTCATCTCATAATTCCATCTAGGTCTCTAGCAGACGTGTCCCCACCTCCAGGTAATACAGGGAGACTCGCGGGTCGGGAGGAGTGTCTGGGAGATGCTCTTTCCCAAGGTTGATGAAGCTCAGGTAGACTTTTACCCTGGAGACCAGGCCTTTGTTGTAGAGAATGCTCTGCATGTATTTCGCAGTGGTTACATTTCCCCTCCCAGTGCCAGAGCCAGGAGGGAAACTTCAGGACTCACGGTGAGACGTGGTGAGGCTCTGGAAGGCTAAATGTGAAAGTGTGGCCCTCCCCTAGGACCACACTCTCCTGACTTTCTCTTTCTCAGGCCCCTCCATACACAGTCTCGAGGAGCTCATCAAAATTACAATTTTTTTTTTTTTTTTTTGAGACAAGAGTCTCGCTCTGTTGCCCAGCCTGGAGTGCAGTGGCACAGTCTTAGCTCACTTGGCTCACAGTCCTGGCTCCGCCTCCCAGATTCAAACAATTATCCTGCCTCAGCCTCCCAAGTAGCTGGGATTACAGGCACATGCCACCATGCCCAGCTAATTTTTATATTTTTAGTAGAGACGGAGTTTCACCATGTTGGCCAGGCTGATCTTGAACTTCTGACCTCAGATGATCCACCCACCTTGGCCTCCCAACAAAATTACAATTGAGATGTTCCTACCAGTTTAGGACAAAAGTAGCTTTTGTTCCATGTCAGCAGATCCTGGCTGGAACTCTCTGGATCTGTCTGTTCCTTCAAGTTCTGGGACAGTATAGTTTGCCCTGTGAACTCAGTTTTCTGACGTGTTCAAGAAAATGCACTGATTTTCAGTTTTTTTGTTTTTTGTTTTTTTGTAGATAGCAGTGATGAATTGCAATCTCTTTCCATGTCAGATCTGAAACTGAAAAGTATCACAGTGGAATCAAACTAGAAATTGTATCAGGAAAAATAACAATAACCTTTGCAAACACTTGGAACCTGAGTAACACATTTCTAAAAAATCTACAGGTCAAAGAGAGAATCTTGAGGAAAAATTTAAAAATATATCAAACTTAATAAAATAAAAATGGAACATTTTTCTTCTCTCAGCCAAAGCATTGTTGACAGAAAAATTCACAGCAATTCAGTCATCTAATATCTTACCCCAACAATTGAAAACAAAAAGAAGAAAGCCCCAATGCAATCAATAGAAAATAAATACTAATGTTAACAGCATAAATCAATGATATTGAAAACAGAACTAACAGAGAAAATCAATGAAAAAAAGCTGGTCTTCATAAATATCAATATAATTGACAGACATCTAGTAAATCTAACAAAGGGAAAAAGAGAAAAGACACAAATTGCTTATATCTGAAATAAAACTGGGGATATCACTACCAACCCTGCAGAAATCAACAGGATAATAAAAGAACACTATGAACAGCTTTACACACAAATTTTAAAACTTAGATGAGACAAACCAAATCCTTGAAATAACACACACACTGTCACAACTCACCCAATATGAAATGGATACTCTGAATAGCACTGTAATTATTAATACAATTGAATACATGATTGAAAAACTCCCCCCAAAATGAGGTCTGCAAGCTCAGTTGGTTCCACTGGAGAAGGTTCTACACAGACTCTTCTAGAAAACGATGAAGAAGGAATATTTTCTAACTAATTTTATAAACCTAGTATTACTCTGTGTGATGGTTAATATTGAGTGTCAACTTGATTGGATTGAAGGATGCAAAGAATTGTTCCTGGGTGTGTCTGTGAGGGTGTTGCCAAAGGAGCTTAACATTTGAGTCAGTGGACTGGGAAAGGCAGACTCACCCTCAATCTGGGTAGGCACCATCTAATCAGCTGCCAGCGTGGCCAGGATACAAAGCAGGGAGAAGAACGTGGAAGGACTAGGCTGACTTAATCTTCTAGCCTCTATCTTTCTCCTGTGCTGGATGCTTTCTGCCCTGGAACATTGGACTCCAAGTTCTTCAGCTTTGGGACTCTTGGACCTTTGACCACAGACTGAAGGTTGCACTGTTGGCTTCCCTACTTTTGAGGTTTTGGGACTTGGGCTGGCTTCCTTGCTCCTCAGCTTGCAGGCATGGCCTATTGTGGGACCTCACCTCATAATTGTATGAGTCAATACTTATTAATAAACTTCCCTTTGTGTATATATCTATCCTATTATTTCAGTCCCTCCAGAGAACCCTGACTAATACACTCTGCACATTTGTTGAAAATCAATTGACCATACATGTGTGTATCTCATTCCATTTCTGTCTTGTTCCATAATCTATTTGCTGTCTTGTTCCCAATGCCACACTGTCCTGAAATCCAGTAGTTTTATTTCATCAATTAGACCCTGCAACCCAATGTTGAACAAAAATGGTGAGAAGCAAATATCCGTGACTTGCTCCAGATCTTCAACCTCTCATCCCTAGGTATGATGCTGTTTATAGTTGTGGTTTTTTGTTTTTTTTTTTTGTAGATGCTGCTTATCCAGTTGAAGATGTTTCCTTCAATTTCTAGTTTGCTGACATTTACTTCATCAGTAATGGCTGCTGGATTTTGTCAAGTGCTTGCTTTTTCTGCACTGATTGGGACGATTATATACTTTTTTCAGTTTATTAATGTATAAATTACATTCATTGATTTTTTTAAATGTTACACCAATCTCATATTCCTCAGCTAAATCCAAAGTGGTCATAATGCATTATGCTTTTGATACTTTGTTGGATTCAATTTTCTAAAATTAACAATTATTTTTTCATGTATGTCTGTGTGTTATGTTGGTCTGTAGTTTTCATTTCTTGTGATGCCTTTTTTTTTTTTTTTAATTATTTTTTTTGAGATGGAGTCTCGCTCTGTCACCCAGGCTGGAGTGCAGTGGCCGGATCTCGGCTCACAGCAAGCTCCGCCTCCCGGGTTTATGCCATTCTCCTGCCTCAGCCTCCCGAGTAGCTGGGACTACAGGTGCCCACCACCTCGCCCGGCTAGTCTTTTGTATTTTTTAGTAGAGACGGGGTTTCACCGTGTTAGCCAGGATGGTCTCGATTTCTTGACCTCGTGATCCGCCCATCTCGGCCTCCCAAAGTGCTGGGATTACGGGCTTGAGCCACTGCTCCCAGCCGTGATGCCTTTTTTTAAACAGCTTTGTATTGATCTATATTTGATATATACAAAATTGTACATATTTAATGTATACGATTTGATGAGTTTGGATATATGTATACAATTGTGAAACCATCACCACAATCAAGGTAAGAGATATATCCAGCACCTCCAGAAACTTCCTCCTCTGCCTTTGTTTTGTTGTTTTTTTGTGGTAAAAACACTTGAAAACTTAAGTGCACAATACAGTGCTGTTAACTTACAGGCACTCTGTTGTAGAGCAGATCTCTAGAACTTATTCATCTCATGCAACTGAAACTTTATGTCCATTGAACAACACTCCCCTGTCTGGTTTTAATGTGAGAGTAATGGCTTCATTGAATGGGTTGGGAAGTATTCGTTCCTCTGGAATTTTTCTGGAAGAGCTTAAATAAAATTGGTATTATTTCTTCTTTAAAAATTGGGAGAATTTCACAGTGAGACAATATGGGCCTGGGGATTTCTTTGTTGAAAGGCTTTCAATTATGAATTCAATCGTTTAGTAGATAGAGTGCTGCTTAGGTTTTCTATTCCTCCTTGTGTGAAGTTTTGATAGTCGCATCTCAAAGAATTTGTCCATTTCATCTAAATTGTCAACTTACTGGAGTGTTTGGATATCCACAGGACAAAAAAAAAAAAAAAAATGCATCTTGACCCAAACCTTACACTATATATAAAAATTAACTCAAAATAGATCACAGACTTAAATATAAAATGAAAAATTACAAAGTATTTAGGAAAAAACAGAGAATCTCCATGATCTAGGGCTAGGTAAAGTATTCTTAGACTTGACACCAAACGGAGTATCCATAAAGGGCAAAACTGGTAAATTTGACTCCATTAAACTAAAGAACTTTTGCTTTTCCAAAGACCTTATTAAGAGGATGAAACATTACAGAAAATATTTTCACACTGAGAATCTGACAAAGGACTGATCTCAAGAATATATAAAGAACTACTAAAACTCCATAGCAAAATAAGACAATACAATTAGGACCTATGCAAAGGACAGGAATAGACATGTCACTGAAGAGGAAATGCAGATAGCAAACACACATGTAAAAATATGTTTAGCATCACTAGTTATTAGGGAAATGTAAATTAAAACCAAAATCAGATATCTCTAAGTGCCTATCAGAGTAGCTGAAATTAAAAATAATGACACCACCAAATACTTGCAAGGATGCTGACAAATGGATCACTGCTACATTTCTGATGGTAATGTAAAATGTTACAGCCACTTTGGAAAGAGTTTGGCAATTTCCTAGATAACTAATACAAGCACCATGTGACCCAACAGTTATCCAAAAAGAATGAAGGTTGATGTTCACATAAAATTTGTACACAAATATTCATTGTAGCTTTATTCATAACAGCCTCAAATGGGAAACAAATAAGATATTTTTAAATTAGTGAATGTTTAAACAAGCCTTGCTATGTCCAAAACATGGAATACTACGCAGCAATGAAAAGGACTGAGCTGTTGATACATGCATGTTATGTATTGATACATGCAACAACCTTGATGACTCTTTAGAAAATTATGTTGAGAAAATGAAATCAATCTCAAAAAGATGTGTATTGTCTACTACCACTTATAAAACATTCTTGAAATAACAAAATTATAGAAACAGAGAGACACAATTGTGGTTGCCAGGAGCTAAGGACAGAGGAGAGAGGGAGGGAAGTTAGTGTGGCTTTAAAAGTTCAACATAAGGGATGTTTGTGGTGGTGGAAATGTTCTATATCTTGACTGTATCACTGTCAACATCTGCAAGGTGTTACCACTGGGGGAATTGGGCAAAGGGTATATTGGATCTGTTTCTTACAATTGCATGCATATCTACAATTATATGAAACTTTAATTAGTAGAAACCAAATCTTGACACATTTGGTGAGAAATAAAAATAGAGTGTGTGAAAATATGCTTACTATATCACGAGGAACAATGAGGCATAGCCAGGTAAAATAACCTGTCAAGTCTGGGCCAGAACACATCACTGGCTCTGGGGTACTACTTTAGTTTGAAACTGTTATGAAATTGCCTTCTCCCCTGCCCCTCCATAAGACATGCATTCTGGTGGAAATGGGCTTTCCATTTCTTCCTTAAGTTGCACTGAGATAAGTTTGAGGGAGGAGGTTGAAAGATGACTGACCTGATCCATGGCATGAATAGTTTGAGACCCATATGGTTTATTTTAAGGGCATCTCTATTCTTTCTCTTCCCTTGCTGAAAAACTGCCCAACATTAGCCACCCTGCAAATTCTATTCAACCAATGTCTCACTTTTTACAAGACAACTTCCCTCTGAGATGTGGTCTTTTGCTAATGTATAATACTTCATTTGAATTCATGGAAAATATTGCTTCTTGTATGCCATTCAAAGTGTTAACATGATTGGCATATAAGTATTCCTATAGACAACTAATAAAATGATGAATGCAAGTAAGTCCTGATGGTATTAGAAGACAATATTTTAGCTTCTTCTCAAGGTGTTTTAAGTATCCTTGAGTTTTAGAGAGCATTTTACCAGGTAGCTTACTGAGGCCTTAATCAAAGTATCCTTTAGAATAAAACAGGAATACTTAGTTCCTCCTTAGTTCCTCCTTTCCTGAAAATTATGAAAATGTATAATTTCAGAAAGGGAGAAATGGGTGAGGATTGAAATTGGCAACCTATCTTTGAAAGCCTAGGAGACACCCGATGCCTTCAACATGTCTTATATGACCCTTGCCTCCAGCCTGTAAGGTGAGTTTTTTTTCCCCACGTAGCCTAAACACACCTACGATAAATCAAAAGTAGAGTTTACATTCCCCCCTTTTATTAGACCAAGCTTACTAACGTATAAAGTCCCACTGATTGCTTTTTTAGAAGCTAGTTTATAGGCACTCCACTACAAAGTGTACTTTACGTGTTCCTGAGAGTTCCAGGGAATAAGCAGTACTCCCTCCCAATCACATTTTCAACAGTTTTACTCAGCCCACCTTCAGCCACCTTGTCTTGATGTCAAGCTGTGGTGCTGTTGATGATGGTCACTTTCTTGCAGGTGGAAACATGGCTGGCAAGCCTTGCTGATACTTACACATGAGCCATAGGCTTGCCACTGATGGTCTATTTTCCAGAGCTCATCCTGCCTTTTTCATACTCCTCCTGAGTTTACCAGGCACCTTTGCCTGGGATGCTGGTGGCACCAGAAACGGGACCCTTCTTATGCAATACCATTGTTGCTTTCCTGGACAGACGATGATGCTTTGTTCTGCTGCCAGCTCGTGGCTTGTCATGCAATAGCCAAGGAAGTCCTCCCGCACGACAGAACCATCCCATGACCTGCTGGCCTCCGGTGCAACTTAAATACCCCTCCCTCCCTGTCTGTGTTATGGTAGGAGGGTGACTTTCTCCTGGCATGCCTGCTAATTTCCTGCCCCACATTGGATTGCTTCTGGGGTGCCTGACATTCAGAATACCTGTTACCTTCATCAGTCAGGTGATGCTGACCCATGGTTCTTTGAGATAATATCAAAATAATCTAGATTTGGTATGTTCCAGAAATTTGGATTAGTTTGTTTGGTTTGTGGCTGCATAACATACTTACTGGCCCATTTACCTTGGCACAGGCATGGAGAAGAGATACCAGAAGCACCACCTCCTGAGATGACAAAGACTTTGCTTTGATTTCACAGTTTAGAAAATCACACCATTTCCCTCTGCCTCTTGAGTCATTTCAGTCTGAGCAAGGATAACAAAGTTTAGTGAACCCGAAAGCATATTTAGGAAGCACTAGAGTGCTAGGCTGAAGCTGAAAATAAGATTGTTTTATTCAGGGTCAGATCCTATTTACTACAGACCTCATGAATTCTTTGCTTTGGAATAATAAAGAGCCTTGAGCAATGGCCCCAGACACATGGGTGTGATCACAGTTGAGGGTTAACAAGACTTCTGGGCTTATTTATTTACTTGTTGAGTAATAGCTTTTGTTTCCCCTTATCTAGTTCACCAATATTAAAAGATAACGGTGACGAATTTATATTTCACTGGATTTAATTTGCTGGATTGCTGGTCCCTCAGGAAATGTTATAATTGTTATAATTATTATTTTCCAAATAATCGAATGCAAACATCTCAAGATTATTTAGTTGGGGGCATGGAATTGAAAGTGATCATTTGGAGACAATCTATTTGTAATACAATTTGCAACTGCATTATGCCACTTGCTCTAGGAGAACATGGGTAAGTTGATTTGCAAGTAAAATATTTGGTAGAATTAATATTAGTGCCATTTTATGTGACTTGTAAAATTCCAGAGTTCCTTTAGAAACTGCTTGTGAATGCTAAAATTACTTGTAACTTTTATTAATTAATGGTGAAGCAGAATTGTTGTAGTTGGTTAAAAATGTAGACTTGTTCATTGTGGCCTGTATTTTTTTTTTTTTTCTTTTTTTTTTCTTTTTTTTTGAGATGGACTCCTACTCTGTCGCCCAGGCTGGAGTGCAGTGGTGCAATCTCGGCTCACTGAAACCTCCACCTCCCGGGTTCAAGCAATTCTCCTGCCTCAGCCTCCCGAGTAGCTGGGATTACAGGCACCCTCCATCATGCCCAGGTGATTTAATTACTTTATAGAGCACGTATAGGAGCAGCATTCTTACATAAAGTAAACATCAATATACATCTTCATTTTATATATTTTATACATGCTTGCCCACGTTGTGTGTTCATGTTTTTATCTTTTTAACTTTTTTATATTGGCATTTGAGAATTAATGTCCTGAATTTGCAAAACTGGAATTTTAACGGAAGTCCAGTTTACATAAATCAGATTTACACCGTAGCACCAGCTTCTTGTAATTAGAACGATAAGACTGACATTTTCCTTGGAAAACTGCTCGTGCACCATGTTCATCTCTACTCGCCTATTTTGCTTCTGATTGGGTTTTTACAATTGGAATCCAACATTTATTCTCGTGTCACGTAAAGCTTTGCTTTAGTAAATGCTACACAAAAATGACAAAAAGCCATCTTTGTATTTAATTTGTGGATGTGTGCAGAGATATGTTATCTCGGGTTTCTAAGGAAAGGCATGAATCAAACAGAAACCCCTGGGAGAATAAACTGGTTCCACACTGCTGTGAGAAACAAAATGTGACCATAAGTAAATTATGTAGAGTTAAAAAACTCCTTGTGCGAAGTTAGCATTCAACATATAAAATAGACCGTTATTATTTTACTGATCCCTTTACATCCCTCTCTGACTGCATTCTCTATAGAGTTATCCAATTCCCCTGAGTTTTACATGAATCATTCCTTTGTTTTTTAGTGGTATAATAATCTACATATACAGAATGAACCACAGTGCTCTAGTTAATTTATTAGTTAATTTATTGTCACTGCTCTTTAGCATTCCACTGAAAAGATAGTTTGCAATTGATTTGCCAGTGCTACTATGGATAGGTAGGATAGGTATTCCAAATCATTACTTCTTTTTGTTATTATGAACGGTGCTACTTTAAACATCCTCATACACATCCTGGTATACATGAGCAATATTTTCTCTGGGGGTTTGCTTAGTTATAGATGTGCTGATATTCAGCTTTGTAAGGGAATACCAGTGCATTTGCACCAGTTTCCTCTGCCACTGGCATGCATTTGTTCTCATTGCTCTACTTCCTTACCAACATTGGATATCACCAGACTTACATTTTTTGCTAATTTGGTAGTAGTAAAGTAGATTTTAAATTGTGGATCTAGTTTTCATTTTTCTGATAAATACTGTTCTCACGTCATACAGAGCTTTGTTTTAGTAAAGGCTACAAAAAATACAAAAAGGTAACAGTGGACTCAACAGATTATTTCCATTTGTATTTAATTTGTGGATATGTGGAGAGATCAGTGCGTTATCTTGGATTTCTAAGGAAAGGCATGGAATCAAACAGAAACCCATGGAATATAAGTTTATTCCATGCCGTTGAGCCTCATTTCAGAAATTTGTGGGCCTCTCATGTGTCTATTTCTGTCTCTTTTTTTTGGTTTTCCGTCATTTAAGCCCTTTTTGGGGGCCAATTTTTCCATTGAGTTGTCTTTTTCTCGTGATTAGAAAACTAAATCTGTATATATACACACACACACGCACACATACTTTCTGTACTAATCCTTCATCCATTTTAAGTGGTGAAAAGTATCATCTCTCTGTGTGGCTTGCCATTTCACTTTATGGTATCTTTTGAGAAATAGAAACTTTTTCATTTTAGTGTAGTTATACTTCTCCATCTTGTATAATTATCCATTCTTTTTTTTGGGCTCTTAGTTAAGAAATCATTTCACTTACAGGTCATAGGATTTTCTGACTTTTTTTTCTGAAGAGGTTAATAGAAATGCCGTTATTTTCCATATGAATACCACTTACTGTAGACTTCATTCTTTCCCCACTCATCTGCCACACACGCGGTGTCATACATCATCTGCGCATATGTGGATCTCTTTCTCGACTCCCTGTATGTTCACCTTGGTCTTAATGTCACACTGTTTTAATTACTACCACTTTACAATACACTTTGATTACTATTACTTGATTAAATATTTATAGCCTTATTACCATTACTTTATAACAAGCTTTGATATCTAGTAGGGCAGTTACTTCTACCTTGTTCTTCAAGAGAGCTTGGCAATCCTTGGTCATTTATTTTTTCTTCTAAATTTTAGACATAGCTAAATGTTTCTAAACATTTTTACGTTTAGATGTTTGTGAAAAACAGCTGAGAAATGTATTGGAAATAGATTGAACTTATAGAACAATTTCTGTAGAATTGATATATGTTCAAATTTTAAAATTTGATGTAATCTCATTTTATTTAGATCTTCTTTAATATCTGCTTTTAAAAGTCTTACACATTTTTGGTGAGATATTATTTTAATAGAATGCTTAAAATATTCTAGGTTCATTCTAAGGTCATGTATGTTTCTTTTCTATTTAAATGGTGTCTTCTCTTTAATTATTTAAAGAACTCTTGTTGTAGAATAGAAATGCAATTATACCTCTGTATATTGATTTTGTATTCATAATTTTGCCAAATTATCTTATTACTGTAATTGTAATATTTTATCTGTTGACTGCTTAAGATTTCTTTATAGATGATCATATTTTCTAAAAATAATGACAATTTGGTTTATTTTATTCCGGTTTTACATTGTAACATTTTGTTGATGTACTTTACTACATTTGTTTATTTTGGTCCTGATCTTATGAAAAATATTTATAACTTTTCATTCATTCAACATATAGTCAGACATGGCTCAGCTTATGCCAGTAAACAACTAGCAAAACAAAAGCCAGCACAAATCTCGTGCTTCATAAAACTTACATTTCACAGAGGTAGTTGTGAAGAGAGAAAATAACCAATTAGTATGACAAATAACTATATTATATAGCGCTCTAGAAGGTGGTGGTTGTCACGGGAAATAGCGCAGAGAAAGGTGCCTCAGGTCTGGGGAGATGTTGCAAATGTTAAATTAGGTGATCAGGTAGAAAAAGGACACCAAACACAGATACAGAGAAGCCATCCAGGAAGCTCCAGCCTTCTAAGTGAGACGTGGTCATGGCTCTGAACGTGGTTGTCTGGAGGGGCCCAGATCTTGATATTTTCTGAATACACAGTTAATGAGATTTCCTGACAGAATGTCAGATGCAAGAGGCAGAGAGGAGTTAAGAATTACTGAACAAAGGAAGGCTGAAGTTGCCAACTGGCCCACTGAGATTGGGAAGGTTTCAGGTTTGAATAGGAATAACAGGAATTTGGCTATTGATTCAGTGCTTTTGGTTTTGTAGGGGGGTTTTGTCAGGTTTAAGGAGTTCCTTTGTCTTCCTCATACTAACACACACACACACACACACAGACACACATATATATGACACTTCACCTCTTCACGTTTAATGTTCAGAACAACTCTATGACTGCTAGTGTTTTAGATTCTGGTTCTGACCATTCTGTTTTGCTTCTCAGACATCCCAACTGAAGTCACTTTCCTTTTGCCTCACATAAATCCTTGAGAATTTTCTCAGTGGGAGACTTCTGGAACAAACTCAGTTTTGACTTGTCTGAATATATCTTTATTTTGCCATCATTCTTGAAAGATGCGGAAGTCTGGATTGACTATTATTTTTCATCAGCACTTTGAAGATATTAATTACATTGCCTTATGGATTCTTTTTTACTGTTGAGAAGTCATCATGCTGTTTCTTCCTGGTGATCTGTCTTTCCTCCTTGGTTCTTTACTATTCTGCAGTTTCACAACTGTGGTTTTTATTTATGTTGATTGACATAAATATTGATTGACATTGGGCTCCTTGGCTGTAAGAATCAGCAGTTCTGGAAAATGTCCAGCCATTATCACTGTCTTTTGAACATTGATTCTTATCCTTTATATTTATTTATTTTATATTTATATTTATTTTATCCTTCTGGAACTCCAGTTAGACAAATGTTAAAATGTTCCACTTTCTTTCAGTGGCACAATCTCTCCATCGTACTTCTCTCTTTTTCATCTGAGCTGCATTCTGGATGACTTCTTCAGCTCTGTTTGCCAATTCGCTAATTTTTTCCTTAACTTTCTCCAACCTGATGTTTAATTCATTAGCTTATTTTCATATCATTTGTAGAAGAGATCATTTGATGTCATTCTTTTTCAAATGTTCATGTTTCTAAGTAAACTCGTTCTGCTTTCTACTATTTCTAGGCTTTTCTTTGCTTAAACATATGAAATGTAATACATGTGTATCCTGATCATTGCTGTTTTGTAACCCTTATGGACTTCCTTCTGCTGTCTGCTGTTATGGCTGGCTTTCATGCACGCTATGTTTGTTTCCTTCTGTGTTTTATGCTTGTTTAATTGTCAACTACTCATTTTCTTTGGGATTCTGTGTAGGAATATTTTTATTCCTGGGTACCCTTAGCTGGGGACGATTCTGATCTGCTTCTGCTAGTTGCCTGGTGCACTACCAGACTTTGGGCTACACATATTCCCCGCATACAAACAGTGCCAAACCTGAGGCCATCAATTCCCTTTTGGACAGAGGCTTTATTCATTCTGGATCCCAGCTTTATATGGGAATGCATCCTGTGAGATTCCTCACATTGGGCAGGCCTAGGTTTCATCTCTGGTTTCACTTCAAAGCAGAAGCTCAAGGCCTCCAAGGTTTGGATGAAATCCCCAGACAAAAGGCAGCTTTTGTTCCGGCAGTTCTCGCTTATTTCCCAGGTTCCCACTTTCATTTTCATTTGGACCTCTGAGATTCCTTCTTCTGTGCCAACTCAAAAATATGGTGCAGTATTACCATCTATCTCTCATCTGTCTCTCTTCCAGCATTTTAGTTGTCTCAATAAAGAAGCAGGGTCACCCACAGTATCTTGTCTGCTAGAAATGCAGGTCCAACTTAACATTTTAATAAAAAAATTGTGGAATATCATGGCCATTTAGATATAAAATAGTCATAAGTGATATATTTTGAATATTGGCTTGAAAATGTTCATTGAGATATTTATTTTTATTCTTATACTCACTGTAATATTTTATTACTTAAGGACTAAAAACTATAGCCTATAAAGTTCCCAGTTATCATATTTTGTATTTCTAATATATATTTTGTTTCTTTTAAAATTATTGAAGAGCCTTAAACTGTAGATTCCAAGAAAAGTTGTTCTATGCTAGTATTCCCTAAGGGGTTGTGTTTATGTGTGGGAGAAGGTAAAAACAACTGTTATTTACATTATTTCTTTTTGGATTTTGTTCTATAAATGTACATAAATTATGCTTTTTAAACATCCACATATACATTGTAATTTTCGTAATTGAAAGATTTTTTCTAATAGTATCCACTAAGCACTTAATGATGCTGCTTGATGAAAAGGGATATTCTAAGCAAATAGGCTTCACAAAAATAGAAAAAACACTCCTAAAATTTGTATGAAACTACAAAAGACCCTGAATAGTCAAAGCCATCCTGAACAATAAGAACAAAGCTGTAGGTACCACACCACCGTCTTGAAAAATATACTACAAAGCTATATTATCTAAAAGCATGATATTGGTAAAGAAACAAACAAACAAAAAACAGAGCAATGAAACAAAATAGAGAACTAAGAAATGAACACACATTTATTAGCAACTGGTTTTCAACAAAGGAGCCAAGAACATGCAATGAGAAAAGGACAATCTCTTCAATAAATGGTGTTGAGAAAAATGGATATCCGTAACAGAAGAATGAAATGAGACCCTTATCACATACCACATGCAATAAGCAACCCAAAATGTATGAAAACCTTAAATGTAAGACGTAAAACTATGATGCTACCAGAAGAAAACATGGGGGAGACACTCCCTGACATTAGTCTGGGCAATACTCTTTTGGATATGACCCCCAAAACACAGGCAACAAAAGCTAAAATAGACAAGTGGAATTACATCAAACCAAAAAGTCTTCTGCATAGCAAGGGAAACAATTAACAGACCAAAGAGACAGCCCATGGGATGGGAGAAAATATTTTTAAACTCTACATCTGACAAAGCGTTAAGATCCAAAACATATAAGGAACTCAACTCAAAAGACAGAAAAAAATAGCCCAACAAAAACATAAGCAAAGGACCTCAACAGACATTTCTCCAAAAAGGACATGCAAATGGCTAACAGGTATATGAAAAAGTGCTCAACATCACTAATCATCAGGGAATCACAAATTTTAAAAACTCAATGAGATATCACTTTATACCTGTTAGGATGGCTATTATCAAGAAGACAAAAGATAACAAGTGTTGGTGAGAATATGGAGAAAAGGGAACCCTTGTACATTGTACATTGTTGGTGGGAATGCAAATTAGCACAACCATTATGGAAAACAGAACCACCTGTGATCCAGCAATGGTACTACTGGGTGCAGAGCCAAAGGAAAGGAAATGAAATCAGTATGTGGAAGAGATGTCTGCATTCCCATGTTCGTTGCAGCACTAGTCACAATAGCCAAGATATGGAATCAACCTAAGTCTCCATCAATAGAGAAATGGATGAAGAAAATGTGCTACATTTTCTTACATGTATTCATATATTCTTACATATATTTTTGCTTAAATATAGGAAAACATATTTTCTTATATATGCACAAGGAAATACTATTCAGCCTTGAAAGAGAAGGAAATTCTGTCATTTGTGACAACGTAAATGAACCTGATGGATATTATGTTAAGTGAAATAAGCCAAGCATAGAAAGGTAAATGCCATATGATCTCATTCATATGTGAAATCTGAAAAAGTTGAATTTATAGAAGCAGCGAATATAATGCTGGTTACCAGAGGCTGGGGTGATTTGTAGGGGATGTCACGGAGATGTTGGTCAAAGGGTACAAAAGCTTAGTTACACAGAAGGAATCAGTTCAGGAGCTCTATACAACATGGTGACTATAGATAATAGTAATATATTGTGTTCTTGAATAATGCTGAGAGAGTAGATGTAAAATGTTCTTATCACAAAAGTCATAATTATGTGAGGTAATGGCTGTTAATTAAGTAGATTTAGTCACTCCACGATGTATATATTTCAAAACATCATGTTTTATATGACATATATGATATGTATGTACACGATACATATGATCAAAAATATAAAACCAATAGGTATAATGGAAAAAGTACTAGGAAGTTTATTTGTTTTATAGGAGAAAAAGTTTTCTTGGTGGAAAACCAAGTGAAGAGAGAGTTTTTAATCCTTCTTTTTGAAAGTGAGAAAGATTTAGAAGACAAAAGGAAACTGTTCTTTTAGCTTGGTTAGGGCCAGGGGTACCTCCATGACCCTCTCTGTTTTCTCCTGACGCACTTTCTTAGGAGATTCAATAGCATGTCCCATATCCAAGGTTAAAGTTAGAATAAGAGAGAACTGAGAAGTCCAGAAAGGTGAAAGCCCACATCCCTGTATATTTACCACAGACTGGGATAATACGTCTTTTTATCACTTCCCTTTCCTTTAAAGAAAACAAATTGAAGGAGGGTGGCTTCCCTAAAAAATGGTTTATATTGAAGGAAATACTATAGATTTGTGGTGCTTGCTGCTGCTTCACTGTTAAAAGGGTAAACACCTACAAACTCCAAATTCCTGCTTTAAGTCAAGGCAGAGACGTTCAGCGCTTCTTCTTTCCCCAAACAAAATTCCAAGTCGTTAAAAGTTTGGAATAAGGAGGATGTCAGGTTTGAGGGAGAGAGGGTAGGCCAAGGAGAGGGTTGTGAGAAGTGAAAAATTTCCCAGCGGAGGCATCGTGCAAATATTAAAGGTAAAGGTGATCCTCTAAGGCTGCAGGACTTGGAGGATACCCCAAATCGAGTGTTATGAGGCATCTCCGGAATGTCTCGCTTTATCTTAAGTATGTTAAAAAGTGAGAGAAATAGGAAGTTTATATGACAGCTTTTCTGTTTTTTATTTTGTTTGTTTTACTGAAAATAGGTAGTACGGAAAGAAATTATTATTAAGTGGTTCTTAGTATTACTTAAGCGGTTCTGTTCCTTATATTAAAGTATATAGGGTAAAAGCTAAAGGTTACTAAAGTTTTGGGATGATGTTCTGAATGAAATTCCCAAAGCTTGATTAAGTATGCATGCTTTTCAAATTATATAGAAAAGGCAGACTTGAGCTAGTCACACAAAGCAAGTTTTGATATAGGGAGGGGCCAAGGGCTATTGGTAGTGCTTCAGAGACAGGCTCGGGAAGGTTCGCACATTCACCTAAGTTAACTCAGTCATTGGTGTGCTTCCAGTTCCTGATTTTCAGCTCACCACTCCATCCCTGTTCATTAGCATTGAGCGCAGGGGAAAGCAGAGGTTTGGCCTCTCTGCAGCTGGATGCATAAATCAACAGTGTTTGTTAACTCAACCTGCCCTCAGGGGCACAGGAGCAGGGCAAGGGGTTCGGTTGGGCAGTTTTAAACCTCTGAGGGTTACTTTGTAACACAGATTACCTTTCTCACTAGGCTGTGTTGGTAAATTTCTTTTTAATTTATGCTATTTCAATAATCATGTTAAAGAGTAATTTATAAAAAGAGTAATTTATATAATTCATCTATAGCCTCCTAAATGTATCATGAAAGCAACATATCCTTTCAAGAAGAAATTTCTCCCTAGGGCGCAGGACTGCCCAATTAGGTGTATGAATGCCATCTTTCAAGGCTCTCAGCTCCCCAGGGCAGGCACTGTTACTGACTGGGCAGAGCTTTATTTATCACACTTCTCTATATACCTTTATGGTGCCGAATACATGTTAAATAATAATTATGGAGATTTTAATGTCTTTCCCAGAAGCATCCTCCATGGGCCACAGTGGAAAGATGGACTAGTTGCCATTTCATTGTACCACAGTTCTTTGTATTTTGTGCAGACTAGAGATTGTCTAGGGTGGTAATAATCTCAATGTGTTTTGCTTATGCCAACATCCATTTTCAAAATTGGTAGAATGCCATTTATAAGACCCAGTGATTTATTCATAATTTTTAAAGGCATGTTGGTCACATGATATGAATTTCTTTTTGTGTTGCTTTGTGGCCCTTAGGTGGATGCACACACACTTTATGTGGATATGTATATATGCGCACACATGTAATTTAATTATTTTTAGAAATCAAAAGCACAAAGATACTATAAATTTATTTCAGCACCTTATGCGAATTTGAGCACCGAGATCACAAGAGCAATCCAGTAATAGATAAATAAGTGGGTAAACAAATAAACAAATAAGGGAGGAGGGCTAGGTCTTCCTTACAGCAGCGTGCCATGTGGGAAATGTGGAGACAGTGCTGGAGTTTTGCATGTGTCAGAATAAAAATGGGGTCAGACAAGAATCATCAATGGATGGCAAATTTAAGAGGAAATTTTGAAGAGGAGCATCAAAATAACTCCTTGCAATCTGCTTGTTCAATTCAAAAATAATGAGGTGGAGAAATTGGACAACACCTTGGTTGAGCGATCAAAATTAACACCACAGATGAGGAAGACAGGAGCACTGAGTGCTTCCAGATGTGACTCCCTGGACGCACCCTCGCCTCTGCAGTGTTTCAGCTGAGAATGCACTTCCTGAGTCCAATCATGATGATGAAGCAACAGACAAGCCCAACGTGAGGACCCGCCTGTGAACAAAAGGGGAGGGGCACGATGTTCTTCAACAGTGTCAACGTTGTAGAAGGAAAAGGCTGAGGAAATGTTCTAGATAAAAAGAGACTGAAGATGCATGACAGCTAACTGCAATATCTGACTCTAGGCTGGATCCTGTCCTGGAGGGAACAGAAGTTATAAAGGACGTTATTGGGCAACAGCAAAATTGGAATACAGATGTGGATTAGATGCTGTGTTCTATCAACGTGAAAGTGACTCAAGTGGGGAACCCCACTGCGGTTATGGAAAAAGATTTTCCTGACTGGGCGTGGTGGCTCACGCCTGTAATCCCAGCACTTTGGGAGGCCGAGGTGGGTGGATCATGAGGTCAGGAGATCGAGACCATCCTGTCTAACACGGTGAAACCCCGTCTCTACTAAAAATACAAAAAATTAGCCGGGCATGGTGGCGGTGCCTGTAGTCCCAGCTACTCGGGAGGCTGAGGCAGGAGAATGGCGTGAACCCGGGAGGTGCAGCTTGCAGTGAGCTGAGATCCGGCCACTGCACTCCAGCCTGGGGCGACAGAGCCAGACTCCATCTCAAAAAAAAAAAAAAAAAGATTTTCCTATTGTTGAATAATACACACTGGAATGTTAAGGGTAAAAGTATACTCTTTGCAAAATTAATCTACTTTTTGTTTCCATATATATATGTATGTGTATACATCCTTATTTTCTTCATTATTAATCCACTTTTGGTCTTCTTCCGTATAGATATGAATATTCCATATGTATTTCATATTCATATGTTTGCATATTCTTATTTTCTTCATTATTAGGCAATCTATTTCCAGTTTATAAAACCTGAGTTAAGTAAATATTTGCCTTTTGAGGAGTATAGAACATATTTCCAGAGTATAATAAGGATTGTGAGAAAAATAACATTTCTTTTTTTTTAAAGTGCTGCTGCTAAAACTGTAAACATTTTTTGACAAAATAAGAGTTTTAAAATATATGTGTATCATGCTCCCTTCTTCCATTCTCTCTTTTTTGTATCCTGACATGGAGAAAAATGAGCTGTAACTGGCAAATATCCCAGCGATGGCGCCTACGGGTTCCTGCTCAGTCGAGGATCCTGGGTCCCAGAGCTGGTGGGTAGGTGAAGGGAAGGCAGCGAGTGAAGCAGATGTTATTTTCAAATCCAGAATGCCAGACCACTGACAATAAATACAGACTCTTCTCTGCCCTTCTTTTCAGTCTTCCTGTCTCCCATGCCTTTGCCAAAGGTTTCTTTATTCTTACCCCCGGCTTTCTCTATTCCCTAGTATTCTGGTGACTTCATCCGGTGTGTGTAACACAGGTCTTCAATGATCATGCGAACACAATGAAATGATGTCATTCCCCAGCATCCCTGGCCCAGCACTCATGGTTCCCGATGATGTCTCCGCCATTCCTGACTGCACAGGATGGGGCAAGGCTTGGCCTCTCGCTGAATGGTTTAATTGAAAGACAGTGGATGCCAACACATCAGAAGCTTCTTTCCTTTTTGTTCATCCGAATAAAATCTCCCAATTATCTGTAAGAGGAATGTTGAGAGGTTTTGTTGGGGTATGGCCCTGAAGAGGGAACAAGATGACTAGTAGGTTAAAAAGGAGACAGATGAAACTTTTGTGTCTAGAATGAAAAAATTCTGAGCACATTCACAGATGGCTTGTGTACCAAGGAAGTCCCAGTGGCTAGTTACAGCAATTCATGCATTAATGTGAACAGAGCTTTTGATTTCATGGTTTAAAATAAAATGACCCAAATATAATTACTAAAGCTTATTAATGTATTTGTTCTGGGTCAGTAACCCTTTACTGGCTGCGGCAGCTTTTTACATAAGGGGCATGAGAATTAGAGCTTGCTATTTGGAATACTTTGATTCTTCCTGGAAGCAGGAAGAAATAATCAACAAACTGCTTGTTTTAATAATTGTACCCTATTATGAACCACTTGATATTTAATTTTTAAAGAATTAGCTTAATTTTGCAGAAGAAGTAGTGTCAAAGCAATACTGCACAACTTATCAGCACTCAACACCAGTCAGTTGATATTTTAAAAAGTGACACCGTGGGGCTAACCTAGTTGTAGTAGAAAAGCAAGCAGTTTCAGAAAGAACTTCTCCTTTGTTGGCAAAAATACAAAAGACAAAAATAAAAAGCAAGAGTGAAAAGTTGAAAAGAAACATGCCTACAATTTTATTCTTGTACAGAGAAAACAGTTTTTCTTTAGCACCTTTCTTTAGAAATTTGTATGAATTTTTAAAATATTTTGAGAACTCAGGCACTAAAAATAAGGTATCTTTTCATAGAATAAAATTTTAATGTAAGAAGTTTAGAGAATTTGAAGTATTGAGGAAATGTGCTTTTTTAACGTAAGATCCTGAAAACCCATATCCTACATTAAAAACCTATGCATTAGCAATTAATAGACTTTAATTTCTTTTTCTTGCTGCCTTTTTCAGATGTAGGTACACCCATTACAATGTACAAATGGAGAGGGACTCGGTGTTGAATTTAGACCCATAATTGTTGCAGATGAGGTTCTAAAATGCCACATCCATTGTCATTTGCCTCTTCAAATTCCTATCATACAATTTGAAATCAATCTTTGAGACCATGTTTTACTTAAAGGCCTATTTAAGATTGCTTGAAAACATATGTGAAAAATGAAATAATCAACATTTAAGCATATGTGTATGACTGTTTTCATGTTACTATAATGAACAGAATATTATTGACCCAAAATATGATTTTTTTTGAGACGGAAACCTGAATATGTCTTGTTGTGGGAGAGTCTTAGGAGTATTTCTGCTGTAGGGACAGTAAATGAGGTCACACTGACGAATATGCTTCTGCTCATTGCATGGATAAAGAGTAAGTCACTTTTCCCCTTATGAGTGGCTCTCTGAGCATATACTCAGAATCGCTATTCCACACGTACTCCAACTGGTGTATTCGTTTGTCCTCATTCAAAAGCAACATTGAGCATCTACCTGGGATCCTGAGTACTGGGATGGAGAGAGGAACCCCAGCAGTCCCTGCCTTCAAGGGGCTCCCATCCCGGGGAAGAGGAGAGACAGCACACAAATGGTTAAGCTACAAGGCTGCTCTTGAGCCATGTGGGCTGGGTCAGGAGTCCAGGCTATGCTGTGCTGCTGAGAAAAGCTCTTTCAGCCCTGT
The DNA here is from genome assembly GCF_043159975.1 of Macaca nemestrina. Lineage (NCBI taxonomy): Eukaryota > Metazoa > Chordata > Mammalia > Primates > Cercopithecidae > Macaca > Macaca nemestrina. The sequence continues at coordinate 7,603,386 of NC_092129.1, read as the reverse complement.
GGGGAATCTGTCCATGACCTTGCCTCATTAGCTTGTGCTTCCACCAAAAGACTTAACCTGTTCTGCAAGGGTGCTGAATCTAATGACCTATAGTGTGCAGATGTCTTGAATATCCTAACAGTTTCTACATAGTATGGATTTTAGTGGATGAGTGAAAGCATAGTTCCTGAAGTATAAATCTCATGCAGTGTTTCCAAAGACAGACTTTCCTCCGAAAGTCCAGGGTACCAGTAGATGAGGGGTGATTGGTAACTATCAGCCTGGAATAGAACTCAAGAAAATATACTGAAACTTTTTGCCATATATCATAATATACCACAGCGATAAGTCTGTGCAATAGTGTTGTTTCTAAGGTTCTAATGTGAAAAAGCCTTTCAGTTAAATAAAAGACTGCTTTTCTCCTTTACTGGGTCTGGGCTATTCGACATAGTGCCAACCCTTTCCTTTTATTTGAATGAAGTTGATATGCTTGTTTATGAGGTAAAAATGACCTTGTGAATAATTCTTATGTCATAACCCATAGATTCAGCATCCTGGTCAAGTTTAACAGCCCTGCCAGAAAGTCTAAAGTGAAGAATTAGGAGAGCCTCCAGCAATGCTCTGGGGACTTGCCTTGCCATCAGAATCCCCCAGAGTGCTTGTTAACTATACAGAGTACTGGGCTCCCTCCCCCCAACCTATTAAATTTGACTTCCAGGGAAGGGGCCAGTGAATTTGTATTTATTACACTTTTATCTTGGAGATAATTGTAAATTCACATTCAGTTGCAAGAAAGTATAGAGTGATCTTTTATTCCCTTTACCTGTTTCTCCAGTGGTAACATCTTATATAACTACAGTACAGTATCACAACCAGGAAACTGACCTTGGTGCAACCCACTGCCCTTTTCCAGATTTCACCAGTTTCATATGCACACCATATGTGTGTGTGTGCATTTAGTTGTATGCAATTTTATCACATTTTGAGATCTGTGTATCCAACACCATAGCCAAGATACAGAACTGTTCTATTACCGCAAGGCTCTCTCCTGGGACTTTTTTATAGTCACTTTCACCTTTCTCTCCCTCCTCTGTCCCTAATCTTGCCAGTTGCTAACCCGTTTCCTATCTCTGTTATTTCATCATTTCAAGAATGTGCTATGATGTAATAATACCCTATGTAACTTTTTGGGCTTGGCTTATTTCACTTAGCATAATTCTCTGGAGGTTCACCCAAGTCATTGCATGTATTAATAGCTCATTCCTGCATTAGTTTGTTCTTACTTTGCTATGAAGACATACCCAAGACTGGGCAATTTATAAAGGAGAGCAATTTAATCGATTCACAGTTCCACATGGCTTGGGAGGCCTCAGAAAGCTTACAGTCATGGTATAAAGGGTAGCAAACATGTCCTTCTTCACATGGCAGGAGGAGAGAGAAGAATGAGAGCCAAGGGAAGAGGGAAGCCTCTTATGAAACCATCAGATCTTGTGAGAACTTACTATCAGGGAAAAACTGTCCCTATGATTCAATTACCTCACCAGATCCATCCCACCACATGTGGGGATTATGGGAACTACAATTCAAGATGAGCTTTCGGTGGGGACACAGCCAAACCCTATTAATTCCTTTTTATTACTAAGCGATATTCCATGGTGTAGATGTACCATAGTCTGTTTAATTATTCACCTTGAGAAGGATATCTCCAGTGTTTCCAAGTTAGGGCTATGGATGAACATAAGTTGCCGTTTATCCAAGATAATTGCACAACGCTGTTGCTAGGTCATATGTTAGTTGCATGTTTACCCTTTTAAGAAACTGTCAATCTGATTTCTGGAATGGCTGTGGCATTTTACATTCCCACCAGCAATGTATATATGAGTTATCTAGTTTCTCTGCCTCCTTGCCAACATTTGGTATTTTTTCTATTTCTTAATTTTTAGCCATTCTGATAGGTGTCTAGTGATACCTCATTTTGGTTTTAATTTGCACTTCCTGAATGGCTAGTAATATTGACCATCTTTTCAAGTGCATATTTGCCGTCTGTATTTTCTCTTCTGTAAAATATCTGTTTAGTGAAGTATCGTTTTCCAATGGTCTAATTGCATTGTTTATTTCTTTTTACTGTTAAGGCTTGAGAGATCTTCATGTTCTAGATAGTAGTTCTTTGTCAGATATGCAGTTTATAAATATTTTTACCAGTCTGTAGCATGTCTTGTAATCCTCTTAATGAAGTCTTTCACATAGCAAGAGTTTTGGTAATCAGGTTCAGTTTATTAAAATTTTCTTTTAGAATGCATGCTTTTGGTGTTAGGCGAGTAACTCTTTTTTTTAGTCCTAGGTTCTGGAGATTTTCTCATATTTTTTCAAAGTTTTATAGTTTTTTATTTTATATTTAAAGCTCATCATTGATTTTAAGTTACATTTTGTATAAGGTATGAAGTTTAGGTTTAAATTTTTTTTTTTTTTTTTGCCTATAATATTTAATTGTTATAGTATCCATTACTGAAAAGACTATCCTTCTTCTACTGGTTTTTATCCTTCTTCTATTGATTTACTATGTTTTCTGTTGCTCTAACAGAATGCCGCAGACTGGGGAATTTATAAAGAAAAGAAGTTTATTTGGCTAGCAAATAAACTTTTAGGGGGCTGGGAAGTCCAAGAGCATGTTGCCAGCATCTGGCAAGGGCCTTCTTGCTGCATTATCTTAAGCAGAAGAACAGGAGAGTATGGAGACAGAGAAGAAGGTGGGCCGAGTTCATCCTTTTTATTAGGAACCCCTCCCGTGATAATGAACTCATTCCTGAGGTAAATGTAGTAATTCCTTCTTGAGGGCAAAGCTCTCATGACCTAATCACCTTTTAAAGGCCATGCCTCTTAATACTGTTAAAATGGCAATTGAATTTCAACATGAGTCTTCGTGGGGATGTGCAAATCATCATAGAAATTTGATTACTTTCTCTTCTTTTGTCAAAATCAGTTGTTTGTCAAAATCAGTTGGACGTATTTGTGTGTATCTATTTCTGGGGTCTCTATTCTGTTTAATGGATCCATGTGTCTGGCCCCTGCCATCTCCCACACTGTCTTGATTACTGCAACTATACAGCAAGCCCTGAAATCTGGCAGAATGATTCCTCCTACTTCATTTTTGTTTGCAAAGTTTGCCTTTGCATTTCCATATAAATTTTAGGATTAGCTTGTCTAGTGTCTGCAAAAAATCTTTTAAGGGAAATTGACAAAAATGGCATTAAAACTATAGGTCAATTTGGAGAGAACTGACATGTTTACTATTTGTCTTTCAATCTACATCATAATTTGTGCTTTTATTTATTTATGCCTTCTTTGATTTCTTTTATTAGCATAATTTCAGCATACAGATCCTGTATATTTTTTAAAGTTTACACCTAAGAATTTAATTTTGTTTGGAGAAAATAGCATTGTATTTTTAATATGGTTCCTACATATTTGTTGTTAGTATATAGAGATGCAACTGATTTTTGTGGGTTTTGCAACCCTGCTGAACTCATTGATAATTTCTCTCTAATTTCTAACAATTGGTAGATTCATTTGAATTTTCTATATAAACAATTTTTATCTGCAAATAGGGACAACTTAGGTTTTTTTCCCTTTAAATGTGTATGTTTTTTATTTCTTTTCCTTTAATTATTATATTGGCTAGAACTTCCAATCCTATGTTGAATAAGTGTGGTGAGAGCAAAGGTCTTGCCCTTCTCTTGATCAAAGGGGGGAATTGTTCAGTCATTTGCTATTAAGTATGATCTCAGCTATAGATTTTTTTGTAAATGCTCTTTATCCAATTAAGAAAGTTTCCCTCTATTAGTTTTCTGATTTTTTTTTCATGTGAATGGATGTTAGATTTTGTCAGATGCTTTTTTCTGTGTCCATATAATTATCAGAGTTTTCTTCTTTATCCTTTTGATATGATTACATATATTTCTTGATTTTTGAATGTTGAACCAGCCTTGTATACCTGGAATTACACTTGGTCATGGTATGTAATTCTTTTTCTATATTGCTGAATTTGATTTGCTGAATCTGTACTTTTCACACACTTTTTTTTTTTTTTTTGGTAATTTTTATAATCAGGCCAGATTGGGAAACATTAGGTAAGAAGTACCAATCTTGTTGTGGGAAGTCAGGTACCCCAAACGGAAGGACCAGCTGGAGCCGCGGCACAAGAACATAAATTGTGAAGATTTCCTGGACATTTATCACTTCCCTAATAATATTTTCATACTTTCTTATGCCTGTCTTTATTTTAACCTCTTAATCCTGTTACCTTTGTAAGCTGAGGATGTACATCACCTCAGGACCACTGTGATGATTGTGTTAACTGTACAAATTGATTGTAAAACATGTGTGTTTGAATAATATGAAGTCAGTGCACCTTGCAAATGAACAGAATAGCAGCAATTTTTAGGGAACAAGGGAAGACAACCATAAGGTCTGACTGCCTATGGATTGTGCAAAAAGAGCCACAGTTTTCTTCTTGCAGAGAGCCTATAAATGGACATGCAAGTAGGAGAGATATCGCTAAATTATTTCCCTAGCAAGGAATATTAATATCAAGATGCTAGGAAAAGAATTGCATTCCTGGGGGGAGGTCCATAAATGGCCGCTCTGGGAGTGTCTGTCTTATGCGGTTGAGATAAGGACTGAAATACGCCCTGGTCTCCTGCAGTACCCTCAGGCTTATTGGGGTGGGAAAAAAACACTCCCTGATATATTTGAGGCCAGACCAGTTCTCTGCTCTTGAACCCTGTTTTCTGTTGTTTAAGATGTTTATCAAGACAATACGTGCACAGTTGAACATAGACCCTTATCACGAGTTTTTTATTTTGCCCTTTGCCTTGTGATCTTGCTTTGCCCTTTGCCTTGTGATCTTTATTGGCCTCAGAAGCATGTGATCTTTGTTCTCCTTTTTGCCCTTTGAAGCATGTGATATTTATGACCTACTCCCTGTTCATACCCTCCTCCCCTTTTGAAGTTCTTAATAAAAACCTGTTGGTTTTATGGCTCAGGTGGGCATCACAGTCCTACTGATATGTGATGTCGCCCCTGGCTGCCCAGCTGTAAAATTCCTCTCTTTGTACTCTTTCTCTTTATTTCTCAGACTGGCCGACACTTAGGGAAAATAGAAAGAACCTATGTTGAAATATTGGGGGTGGGTTCCCCCGATACAGTCTACCTTTTATGTTAGAATAAGCTTATATGTTAGAAAAAGGAGGTTTTCTAGTTTTCAAAATAGAAGATTTTGCTAAATCAGGTCTTCCTTTTTTAACAATATTTCTCACAACTATTAGGCATCAGACTTATTCAGGTGGTTTATCAATGGACTTCCACTTGTGTCTAACAAATTCACGGAATAGTCTGTTGCCAATGGATTAGAGAGAATATTTTCCATTCTGAGGTATTCAGGACTTTTTTTTATTATTAACCAAACCTACCATCCAAAGGTCACAACAGAAAAGCAATAAATTAATTGGAAAATTCGAAATTAAACTTTTGGCTTTAATTTTGCGTAAGTATATTTCTATTAAAGAATTTATGCATTCAAAAATTATTGATTTATTAATCACTCTATTGTTTCCTGGGAGGACTGTAAAGCTGAATTAAATGTATATCAATCCTCTTTTATTCTTTCATTAAATTGTTTATTCACACAATCAAAAACATGTCTGAGCCCCTAGTGTGCCAAGGACTATCATGGACAATGAGATACAGCAGTAAAGGTAATTGACAAGGCCCAAGCTCTCATGGGACTTTCCTGGCAGAATAGCGTGTATGTCAGGGTGCATGGTGGCACTGGGAGCTTTTAGTATGTAGCTATGAAATGGTGTAGATGTGACCATTTATAACACAAGGCACAACTTTAAGCATGATCAGAGGGGTGGTGTTTAGTGATTCGGGAGTTTGGGGGAGGACACAATTACTTTCAGTTTAGAGTTGAGTTTCATGGGGAAGTTGCCTTTTGAGTTAATCCTTAAAAGATGAGGCACATTTAGATATGCAAAGAGGGAGTCAGTGATGGGAGGACACAAGTACAGCATTCCTGCCTGAAGGGCAGCATCAAAGCAAGGTGGAGAATGCAAAAGGTGGGAAAGTATAACTAGTTTCACTAAACTTAATTCACTTAAGTTTAACTAGTTACGCTAGTTATACTTTCCCAGGCTTTCAGCAGTTATGACACCATAACTTATGACACCATAGCTAGTGAAAGTATTGGCAGGCTTTGTGTGTACCAAAGAAGAAGAGGCTCAGAAGGAGACAGTTAATGCATTTGATTTTGAATATGCACATATGAAAATGCTCATAGATGTAACACATATGTACACACATATCCACATAACAAAACCAATACAATGAATGTGAATTGAGATTGTAAATAAATAAAAATTTTGGTTTGGGAAGGAATGAAAGTGTAGGTCTCATAAAACAAGAACATCTAGTGCAACACTGAACATGTTTACAGTGTCCTTTTCTAAACATATGGGGAAAAAATGATCCTGGTTTCTTCCTGGTCTCAAGGTTTTCGTGGGTTTAGGTGGACAGGGCAGCTGCACCTGATGGAGCTTCCTTGGGAGCTGATCAGGCAAGCCTGCCTAATATCTGAGCACACCTCCACAAAAATAAAACAGACACATACAAAAATAAGTAAACAAGCAAATAAATAAATGTATATTTTAAAATGTGACCATCCTGAAATGTCACATTCTACTTTGATCCCATTATTTCCTACAAAATGAAGTCCAAAGCTTGAGGGGACTCCTGGTTCCCTTCCACTTCTTTTTCTGGTTTGACACTCCAGTGTCCTCACACAGGAACCTCACTCCTCTGAAACTGATGGGCTTTGTGTCCTAAAGCATGCTTTCTTTTCTTCTGCTGGCCTTAGCTCAGTCTCTGCCTGGATTCAGGAATGGAGTCCTTTCTTATTTCTCTATCAAATTTCTACTGTTTTGCGAAGGCTCAACTCAAATCCTCTGTTTGGCATATCTTCAGGTCCAGGTGGGAGACGCCGTCCTCTTTGGGATTCTGATTTTAAGCTGCTGTCTTGTACATTTGTAGCATCTTGAATCTGCTTGTGTCATGCATTCCTGACAAGGTAATAAGCTGGGGAGGCCAGGCTCATGCCCCGCTCACTTCCTGGAATCTTCTAGATCTGTGTCTTTGCACATTAACATTTGTTTCTCATAACAGCGATCACGATGACAATAATAAGGCCTTCGTCCTTCTCTGCATTATCATTTATGATTGTGGTTTCCTGGCCTTCCCTTGAGTCCCCAGAGAGTTTTCGTGGGTTTGTAAGTGGTGTTTTTACCATTGTCATTTCCAAGCTGGAAGTGAGAAAATAGCATGTTCTTCTTAAACACACAAGAGTCTTCCTCTGTGAGATTTAGAAGATCAGAGAGGGGAAAGGAAATCTCGTTTTACTACAATTTCTATCAAGTAGAGTAACATCTCACCTGAGAATAATACTAGAAAGTTGACTGTGGACATTTCTGTGTCAATTAAGTTCACCTGTCTTAGGGGAAGGCTGCTGGCTGCCACTCCACAAGTTTTGACCATTTTTAAAATGCAAACTGAGTGCTAGCACTCACTTTTTGTTTTCTTTAACTTTCCCAAACTAATACACACTATGCTGAGATAATCAGACCCTAGAAGGCTGTGCCCACAGTTGCTGAGGACTCTCTTGGTTCAGTCCCAGTTGGAAGTTGTCTGATTACATCGTGGCGTCTGGCTAATAGTCTGAACTAATCAAGACAACTCAGAAGGAGGGAGAAGCTCATTAATCTGGTTGTGCTCATTTCTTAATGTCCTGAGCCCTGGAGTGTTTGCTATTTTTGTGTATTCTTGAGTGAGTAAATGAAGACAGAAGAGAAGAGCTGTGTCTATGATGCTTAAGAGGTATTTGATGGGAGGCCGACAGCAGGGTGCTTCTGTGACGTATGTAAGGACAGCGACGTTCCCCGTATCGGTTCTGGTCTTCAGGCAGCATTGCATCAGCGGCAGAGTTCTGGGGTTGGGGGAGTCTGTGAAGGATGAAGGGGAAGCAGGTGGGCAAAGCTGGCATCTGTCAGAGGAGAGAGACAGGGTACTGGGTGAAAGAGCTCAGGTGGCAGCACCACCGAAGAAAGTCTTAGCCGGGCATGGGCACACCCCCGAGCCAAGGTCCAGCAGTAGAGGATGCCTGTGCTTGGCAGAAGTGACCTGGTCTGAGTGCCCAGCTGTGCTCGTTCAGTGCCTGGGGACAACCCAGGGGATGCGTGGTCTTGGCAAGATGGCTGCAGTGGGAGCCATCTGTCAGCTGGGTCCCCATGACAGGTGCCCTCCATGGTCACACAGAACCCCTCCTGCATGTGTGTGTGAGGACACCACTCCCAGTGCTCGAGAGCCTCTTTCAGAAGGGAAACGCAGAAGAGAGAGGATAATGGGACAACCACTGCCCACCACACATTGACCTTGGGGACCACCTGAGCCCACCATCCCCCATGGAGCTGCCACTTCCGCAGGTCTTAGTGGCTGCACCAGTTTGCTGTGACGGCCATAACAAAGCCCCACAATCCCGGCCTGATGCATTTTATTAGGATGAGAACATCCCCTTTCAGGACTACTTTGCTGAGAGATTTTACCAGAAATGGATATTGAATTTTGTCATATGCTTTTTCTGCATGTATTGTTATGACCATATGACTTTTTTTTCTAGCATGTTAAAAAAATCACATGGATTGGCTTTGCAAAAGTCATGATGTATTATTAAAAAACAACAACAACAACAACAAAGCCCCATAAGCTGGGTGGCTTAAAGCAGCAGTGACTCCCTCACAGTCCTGGAGGCCAGGAGCCTGCAACCAAGGTGTGAGCAGGGCCGGGCACCCTGGGATGCCTCTGTGGGAGGATCCTCCTTTGGTGGCAGCATCACTCCAGCCTCTTCTGTCTTCTATCTATGGCTTTGTCTCTCCTCCTCTTATGAGGACACCAGTCATCTTAGATCAGGGCTCATCCTTGAGGCCTCATCTCAACTTCATTCTATCTGTAAAGACTCTGTTCCGAGTCAGATCACATCCTCAGGTGTCAGGGGTTAGGACACGAATACATCTTGTTGGGGGACACACTTCAACCCATCACAGGGGCACAACTGGTGGTGTGGGCCGTGTGGGCCCTCAGCTATCGTCTCTTCTCAGGCCAGGGCTGCTGCATATTTCTAGCTGCAGTTGTTCGAGACAGCAGAGGGGCTGCCTGACTTCCGTGTGTATTCTTCCCCGTTCCATTGTGCAACAGCAGCTCTTCTCCTGCTGGCAGGGCCATGCCCTCACCAAGACGGTGGCTCCAATTCTCACAGCTGGTCCCTGGACACAAGCAGTCCACAGCATCAAGACAGGAGCCACCGCTGTGGCAGAGGGGCTTGGCCCTCCCATCCTGCGGATCCCAGAGCTGCGGGGGCAGGAGGGAGGATCTCCTTCAGTTGGCCACAATGAGTGATGTGAGTGGGTCCATGCCCGCTTCCACCCCTTGCTTACTCCCCAACCCGGGTATTCCGCCTACCCCGGACACACCAGTGTAAGGAGGGCTCTGATTGAATGCACACACTGTGTCCTTGCAGGCTGTTGTCTCCAAGCTGCTCTGTGACAGTGCCTGAAGCAGGCTGTTCCAGAGCTCTGGGGGGCCGCTGTCATTGGGTAATGTGGGATGTAACGTAGCCAATGGATTCCATGGTCATGGGGCTGCCTTATACCTCGGTAGCTGTGAGGAGAGCCCTCCGGTCAGGTGTAAGTCAGTGTCTCTTGGCGCTGGGTGATGCTGTGCTCACAAGAAAGGCAAACCGGTGCCCACAGATCCTCATCAGCCAGCTCCTGCCTGAGGGTCCTGTGTGGCTCATCCGGGCTGCATCATTTCAAGACAAGTTTTGCTGTTATCAACTCAGCAGTCAGAGCAGGTGGGGCAGCTCCTCCGGGACCAGCACTCTTTGCTTTGCAGGGAGAGACCTCTGCAGTGAGTTCCCACGGGCAGCATGCCAGCTCTTACTAGGGAGGGCAGCAAAGACTGCGAGCTTTGAGACTGCGGGGGTTCTGCAGAGCTCAGCTGCTCAGGGCCATCCACCCAGACATCCCAATCCTATGTTTTAAGATTCTCTGGCTTTTCCCAACCAAGACATCCAACCACCTTAGCATAACCCTGACTTGACTGAGCACGTAAACATCTCCTAAACATCTCCGGAGCTCTGCACCTCTAGCCATCGAGCCCCGGAGCTCTGCACCTCTAGCCATGGAGCCCCGGAGCTCTGCACCTCTAGCCATCAAGCCCTAAGGTGTGTCTTCTGTTCCACTGCAGAAGCTCTTAGCAATCTACCCAAGATGCCTCCTGGCTCTCACACCCATTCTCTAATTGCCCCTGATGATCTGTAGGTCATCGTTACAGCTGAATAAAAGCCAGCCAACTCCACTGGCCCCTGCCCGTCTTTCAAACGCTGGTGTCATCACAAAGGCAAAGATCTTCCCTTACCCAAGACAGTTCCTCAGGTCCCTGTCAGTCAGACACTCAGTGGGGGTGCCACCAGGTGCCAGGCACTACGCATGCCCTCCACCTTCCCCTCAGCATGTGGTCTTCCTTGTCAGGCATGGACTGAGCTGGTTTCCAGACCTCAGCTTCCCACCTGCCTTGTTAGGTCACTCTTGGCACCATCTGTGTCAATCCAGGTCCTCCAAGCAGCAGATTTCCAGAGAAGAAGGCACGTGCATTAGGTCTCCGCAGCTGCCATAACAGAGCACTCGGTCCAGGAAATGCATTGTCTCACAGCTCCGAAGACTGGATGCCCGGGATCAAGGCGTCAGTGCGGCCGCTTCCTGCTGGGGGAGGTGAGGCCCTGTTGCAGGCTGCCCTCCCTGGCTTGCAGATGGCCCTCTCTTCCCTGTGTCTTTTCTCCTCATCTTCTCTCTGTGAATATGTCTCCAAGTTTCTCCTTTGTCTTAGGTTGGTGCAAAAGTAATTGTGGATTTTGCAATTACTTTTAAAGCCTAAAATTGGCTTTATGACCAAAAACAAAAACAAAAAAAACCTGTGGGGATTTGAATGTGTTGGTTCATGTTTCTGAAAAGCCCGAGGGTGGATCAGGCACAGGTTGATTCAGGGACTGAAAGGCTCCTCCAGGCCCGCCCCTTTCCTCTCTGTTTGTGTCCTCGTGGGCCTTCTTCTCACCCCAGGTGGAGGGTGCGATGCTGCCAGTACGCTCCACACTGATGTCCACCCAGTGATGACAACAACACAACAGGGCCTGTCCCCAGGGACTCTCATGCAAGCCCAGAGAGCCACTAGGTCTGGACCAAGTGGGTCCACATGACGGCTGCTCCTGAGCCCGTTATGAATTCAGGGAGCTTTCGGGAGCCCATTACTTTTAATGGCAAAAACTGCAATGACTTTTGCACCAACCAATATAAAGCCATCAGTCATATTGGATTAGGGCCCACCCTAATAACTCATTTCTACTTGATTACCGCTATAAAGATTTTGTCTCCAAACAAGGTCACATGTTGAGGTACTGGGGGCTACAGCTTTGATGTAAATTTTGGGAGAAAACAATTCAACCCACAGCAATGTGTGAGAACTCACTGGGGGGATCTCCATGGAGGAAAAGGAGAAAGGTTGAGGGTGGCCAGGGAGCACCTTCAGATGGCCGGGAGGGCGTGAGACCTGCGGGAGGAAAGAGGGAAGGAGACGGGGAGGAGAGCTTCAGGCTGCAGTCGTGAGAGAACCTGGGGCAGGCCAGTGGGATGATGGTTCCTGAGCAGAGGTCACGTCTTCCAGGAGTCCCATGTGGGGAAGAGAAGTCCTGGCTTTAGTCGGCCATCATCGGCTGGGAACCAAGGGGCAGCCCGGCCTTGAGGTGAGCAGCTGGCAGTTAGGAAACCCTGGCTGAGACTGGTTTGAGCCACAGTACTGATATCAGGGAGGGAGAGGCCAGAGCCGAATGGCCACGTGAACAGTCAACAGCCAGAGAGAGGAGAGTCTGAGGGATCACAATGAGAAGCCAGCAAAGGTGGCCGGGCGTAGTGGCTCACGCCTGTAATCCCAGCACTTTGGGAGGCAGAGGCAGGCAGATCAGGAGGTCAGGAGTTCGAGACCAGCCTGCCCAACTTGGTGAAACCTCATCTCTACTAAAAAAAAAAAAAATACAAAAATTTAGCCAGGCATGGTAGCAAGTACCTGTAATCTTAGCTACTCGGGAGGCTGAGGCAGGAGAATCTCTTGAACCCGGGAGGCAGAGGTTGTGGTAAGCCAAGATCACACCACTGCACTCCAGCCTGGGTAACCAGAGCAAAACTCTGTCTCAAAAAAAAGAAAAAAAAAAAGCCAGCGAAGGATCTGGAGTATGTGAAGTAAATATCTCAGAAGAGACAATCTTCCCACAGTGAGGTGGACGGATTCCAGTCAGGCGGGCAGTTTAGCGGTGGTTATAGCCACCGGCGAGGGTCCTGCTCACCGGTGGCTGTAATGAGAGGAGTGTGATGGCGGAAATAGAGAAGAGGAAATAGAGAACAGCGAGAAAGGAACAGCTGTCCCGGATATTCCGAAGGAAAAAAAATGACAGAATTCAGTCATAAGGGTAAAGGTGAAGGGCGAGTTAAAAATGACTGAGAATTTGCATATGGGATAGTTGGAAAATAGATTCCATTAATACAGAGGTGGCCTAAAATTGACTTCATGAGAAAAAACTGTGGGGGCTTGAATTTGTTGGTTCATGTTTCTGAAAAACCCGAGGGTAGGTCACACACAGGTTGATTCAGGGACTGAAAAGCTCCTCTGGGCCCGTCCCTTTCCTCTCTGTTTGTGTCCTTGTGGGCTTTCTTCTGGCCCTAGGTGGAGGGTGACATGCTGCCAGTACGACCACCAGCCCCAGTGCTGACAGCGACATAATAGGGTCTGTCCTCAGGAGCTGTCATGCAAGCCCAGAGAGCCACTCGGACTGGACCAAGTGGGTCCACATGACGGCTGCTTCTGGACCGGTTATGTATTTAGGGAGTCCGTTGAGCACCTTTGAATCACATGGACAAGCCTGGAGGCTGGAACCCCCAACTGAACACCATGGATTGAGGCGGAGGGAGGCACAGTTCCCCCAAGGAAAATCCGGATACTCTCTCAAGAAGGAAAGGTAATGGGTAGACAAATGCAAAGAAACAAACAAACAAACAAACAAAAAATCCCCAGCCACCTGAGGCAGAAGAATCACTTGAACCCAGGAGGTGGAGGTTGTGGTGAGCTGAGATCGTGCCATTACACTCCAGCCTGGGCAATAAGAACAAAACTCTATCTCAAAAAAATAGAAACAGCCACCATAGGGAGGGAGAAAGTTGAGCTGATTATTAGGAAAAGAAAATGATTCACAAGGACTGAACTGGGGTGTGGGTTAAGACATCGTCTGTGTGTGATTAACAACTGATGTAATCCTAGAGAAAACACACTTTGAGTGGAAGTCTTGCGTTTCAGAATTTCAGCTGAAGCCCTAGAGCTGAAAACAACAGACAATAAAAACTCCCACATTCTACAGAGGGGAGCCCGTCACAAATGGAGCAGAAAAAGGAAGGTTCCATGAACATCATCCTGAATACCCTCCCCAAGGAAAATTGGTTGTGTGGAGGGGGAATCAGCCAGGGAATCTGAAGGTGTGAGTGTGAGCTGAGCGTTTTCTCTCTTTTTTCCTATAAGATGTGGAGTCAGGATGTTCTTTCTTTCCAATTCTGTTCAAGCTGAATGCAAGAGGGGAGGGTGGGAAGAGACAGCAAGAGAACATAACCATACAGTGTGGGAACGGCATCAAGAAGAGACTGGTCTTTCACGATACACTGGAGAGCTTGCTCAACTACAGAATCCTTAGGCTCCTCTAGGGTCCTCCAGAGCAGGGGCACTGTGGCAGAGTGCATGTGCGAGTCTAACGCAGTGCCCCAGAGAGAGGGATGCATGGAATTAGGCATTGGTTCCTCAGTCTCACCTCAAGAATGCTTAAGAGGGAGGATGGCTCATGCAGCAGGGGATGTATTGGGGGTGCAGCGGGTGGCCTATTCTGATACCTTGTGGGGGTGAGGTTGTGAGGCATCTCTTGGTCAAGTGCAGACTGCAGAAGATGGCCAGTGGGGAGGCCTCTTGAGAGACCCTGTCCGAGAGGACCGCCTGCTAGAAGGAGGGTCCCAGGCTGCAGCGCCCTGCTGGGTAGAGGAGTCTGCTGAGAGTGCATTTCCTGGACGGGGGATCAGGTGGGATAGACACTCTTGAAGAGGTCTCCAAAAATCCCAGAGGGATCTCTGAAAGAGCCCCTGTGTGTGGCCACCTGACTGCCAAATCAGCGTGCCCCAACCACCAATGACACGGCCACCTCTGGGCAAAACTCCCAGATGATGTGAAACCACTCATGAGACTGAAATTTAGGTCTAAACTGGAGTGGAAATTTTACCATATGAAAACTAAAGGCACCTGTATTCCCAGCATTTTGGGAGGCCGAGGCCGAGGTTGGTGGATCACCTGAGGTCAGGAGTTCGAGACCAGCCTGGTCAACACGGTGAAACCCTGTCTCTACTAAAAATACAAAATTAGCTGGGTATGGTGATGTATGCCTGTAATCCCAGCCACTTGGGAGGCTGAGGCAGGAGAATCACTTGTACCCAGGAGGCAGAGGTTGCAGTGAGCTGAGATCGTGCCATTGCACTCCAACCTGGGCAACAAGAGTGAAACTCCATATCAAAAAAAAAAAAAAAAAAAGGAAAGAAAAGAAAAGAAAAGAAAACTAAAGAGTCCTAATATTTAATGACTGGAAAGTAATGGCGTGTGCCCCATCCAAGGACCAGGAGTGGGGATCCCACAGCTCATGTATGAGAGAAGCACAAAGCCTTTTCTGGATAGTGTGTCAGTCAGTGAGTTCAGCCCGCTCAACCCCCAGTCACCCTGCACCTGAGCGTGGGACATTCCCTTTCCTCTGTGCTCATGAACAATCTCCAGACCCACCTCAGAGCCCACGTCCTCTCGGGAGCCTGCCTTCGCCTTCCTCTTTGTCTCTTCTTTCCAACTCCTTGGCCTCAGCCATGGCTGCTGGTAGAAATAACATTGCCATTCCCTTCTTGAGAACTGTGTCTTCTGTGATTAGTGTCTAAGTTTTTCAAGGACTCTTGGCCTGGTACATTCGTGTGTAACCACATGGAGAACATGGAGCTTGGACCATGGCTGATACCTTATTTGGGAAGGAGGTCAAGGACAGGATTAGAAGGCAGTGACCCAGGGCCCAGAAACTAGACAGGGCTCACATCCATCAGATGCTGATGCTAATGAGAAGGGGCCCTGGGCAGCAGGAGACCATGATCTATGCCTGCACGCCCAAGTCACCTCACCTGCCGGCCCCAGCTTTCATGGAAGTAGTTGTCTGGATTTTTCAGGAGCTGCTTTCTCAGACTGTTTGCAATCTACTTTTTGATAGAATGGACACAAAACATATCAGAGACTTGACATTCATTTTCTTTCAGGAGTTCAAGGTAATGTTATATTCTCTAGGGAAAGAAAGTACAGTAATGAATGTCTCTTTCTGTTTGTCATCGATTATTTTGAGTTGATTTGACACAGCTGACACCTTCGAGTTTACACTGCGGCCATTTGACAATAGGGAGCTCAAGGACCTTGGGCATTCCAGGAAATGTGTCAGCGTGTTTTCTGCTCTCTTTCGACACAGGTCAAAAGTCCTTTGGAGACTTTTCACTCCTTTTTTCTTCTTCTTTTTGTCTTTCTTTTTGAGAAGGCTAGACAGATTTTTGAAAGCTTCCTCTAAACTATGCAATTGGGTACATGTTCAAAAGCGAGACCTTATTTCTTGTGAGAACTTTGTTGCCCTTCCTCTCTTGTCATCCGTCAGAAGCGCAGAGCTTTTTCGGAAGCTTTGACTGTGAAGGATCACAAATTTGTTTCTCAAAGGCCCCTCCGCTGGCTCCTCCGGCCTCACGGGTCCCGTTCCCCGTGTGCTTCTGTCCTCACCCAGCAGACACCATCTTCGCGCGGGCCAAACTGGCTCCGTTCCCCCTTTCATTCTTGTCCCTCCTTTCAATCTTTCTCTACTTTTTATGCAGAAAAATAAAGTGTACCAGGCCTGGTGTTGCCATGGCAGTCACGGGGCTGCGTGCGGGCCTTTAGTGGATTTGAGCTCTAAACTTGGGAAAAAGTCATAATGCCCTCAAAGAAGCTGGAAGGAGAGAAAGAAAGAAGAGAAAAATAAAACAGGGCAACAGCCTGCGAAGGAGAGATCAGGGGAAAGCAGGGCAAAGCCCCGAAAATACATTCGCGGTGACATCACTGCCTTTCCCACAGAGGCCATTGACTTGGGAGGCCGCCCGGCCAGTGGCTGCCCTAAAGCCGGCTCTCCAGGGCCGGGGAGCCTTCACTCCCTTCCTGAATGCCTTTTTTGTTGGGAAACAGTGGACTGTTTCTGAAGGCCTGCATAAATGACTGAGTAATTCACTGCAGTTGCCAGGAAGTCGGAGCCACTTGTGAGCTAACAATAGTGAACTTTATCTCCCGCCCCATGCTGGAAGTTCCAGCTGTAGGTCCCGAATTCTAATAAGGGCTTTGCTCATGCCTCTGAGGTTATGGTAATATTTTATCCATCTTTTTTTCAGGAAGACACAGTCATTGCTGCTATTGACAACCGGAGGCCAGCACTGGGGATTGAGGTGGGCGGGGGGCCGGGGGTGAGGGGGCGTGTGTCGGGGAAGACGGCGAATAAAATTCACAGGAAGGAGGAAAGAAAGCGGTTTTCCTGTGTGCTCGACATGTTTTCTGTTTCAAAGGAGACTCTAAACTGACGGAGAGGAGAGAAGAGAAAGATTTCACTCTGACTCATAAGTGCCTGAGGCGGAAAGATGGCTTCGGACATTTCCCGTGTTTCAGACGCGGCTCCTCCTGGCTCCTCCTCAGCAGACGAATCGGCAGCCGAGGCTGATCGTGTGCTCAGAATTAGTGTCAGGCTATGAGGTTCCTCTTCGCTGCCCCGTTTGTGGGCAAAGCCGATGTGTATTATTAAGTGATTCTGTACCCAGGTATCAGAGACCCCAATACCTTCTTCACAGGATAGTTCTCCGCTAAGGGAAAATGAAGAATGTGCTCACTTCCGGCCTTGTGGGTTCTGAGGACACATCTCAGCAACTTCCTGTGAAGAGGGGCCGGGTCACTGACCCCCTGAGCAAACCCGGAAGGACAATTTCTAGGGCCTGGTTACAGAGAGAACAGACGGCTTAAGAACTCACTGTATGCCACGTGCTTTCATGATTATTGTTTCAGTTTATCTTCATGACCACCCCATGAGATAGTCCTATTGTCTCATTTTGGATGTGCCCGGCTAATGTTTATGCGTGCCCTGTTGCCTCTGCAGCAGAGCACCGCACCCTCAGTTACTCAAGTCCACGTTCAGGTTTCTCATGACCTTGGCTTCTTGTTGAGGGAGAAGTAGAGAAAAATGAGTAAAAAGAGAGTGGGGAATCTCCAGGGTGTGGGGGAAGATGGCATGGACCTGACTTCTCATCTCCTTCCCATGAAAATGAACCAGTGAAACCACCTGTGAGCCACACGTGCAGCTCATTGGATGACAGAGGACACCACGATCTGCAAGGTCACTTCAACACAGAGAAAGGGACCAAATTTCAGCTGAGTCCCTATCACCACCACTGGGAGCTTCTGGGCAAGGGGTCGGCAAGGTTCATGTGACTGTGGGGGGGGGAAAAAAAAAAAGACAGGATAAGGGTGGCTTAGATGAGGCACAGATGATCTGGCCTCAAAAAGAAAAATCCACTCCTGGATGCTGAAGGACTGGTGATGGATGGCTCAGGGCTTGGTAGTTCAGAGCAACAGCCACGGGGAGGGAACTTTGAACATGAGTCAGGCAGGAAGAGGCAGCCCCAGAGGTGGGTTCCTCCTGGAGAAGATGCGCAAAGAAGGAATGGAAACCACCAGGGACATGTCACGAAGGAGAAGGGAAGAACTGAGGGGTACTTACAGAGATGACAGATGACAGCATAGCAGACACGGCAAACCATCTCTTTCCCTCCATCATCACTACCACCATCCACTAAGGAAACCAAACAAAAGAAGACAGATGTACCAAAAAGTGCACTTGCACGTTAGAAATCACACCCATAAAATGAACAGGAATAGAAAATGTGGACTACATTCACAGGAAACTGTAATAAGAAAATAGAAAATGTGAATCTACAGATAGAAGCTGTGAAAAAAAAAACCAACCATGAAACAAGAAAATTGTCACAGAAGTATCAACACTGAATTAAATAGACACAAAAAAGAATTTGAAGATAAGGAAGTACTTTAGATCAAAAATTTAAAAATTGAAAATAGAGGCAGGAAACAGAACAACAACAAAAAAAATAAAACAAGAGTTAAGAAAAATGCAAGGACAGAAAAGAGTAAAATGTTAGAATCATGAAGGAAATGAAGGCTAAATTACTAAAGATGACCAAAGAAGAATAGACTCAACTAAAAACTTGATAAGGGTCATGGAAAAATTAAGAAACACAATCAAGAGGATAACAGAAAGATATAAAGAAGATAAATAAAAAGAGTTAAAGAGAAAATTGTTGAAATGTTGGAGAAGAAAGATGCAGCATGGGTGATGGTTACTTTTATGTTTCAACTTTGTGAGGCTGTAGGAACCAGTCAACCCAGGTTTTGCTGTGAAGGTGTTTTGTAGATGTAGGTTAGCATCTATAATCAATTGATTTAAAGAAAATAACTCTGGATAAGGTGGTGAGCCTCACCTAATCAGTTGAGGAAGTAAGAGGAAAACCTGAGGTTTCCCAGAAAAGAACAAATTGTGCCTCAAGTTTGCAACATCAACTCTTGGTGAGTTCCCACCTCTTGGTCTACTTTACACATTTTTCTCATTCCAGCTTCACAATCGTGCAATCTATTTCCTTCAAACAAATTTCCATGTATCTTATTGTTTTTCTTTTCTCTGAAGAACCCTAATACCATATGTGTATAAGTGTGTGTGTGTGTGTGTGTGTGATTGAAATCCCTGAAGAAAAATATTAAAACAATATGGTAGAGCTAATATTTAAAATTATAATTCAAGAAATAAAAAAGAATAAAAAAACACTATATTAAAAAATCTATGAGTTACATTTAAAATAGCAATAATAGAAAATTTATGGCCCTGGCATCCATGTCAATAAAAATAAAAGAATGGAAAAAAATGAGTTGCAATCCCAATTAAAAAAAGAAAACAGCAAAGAAAAACAAAATATTTAACAATAATAACAGAGAAATAAATGTGATAAGAACAGAAAAAGAGTAGACTGCATTAATAAAAATAACTTTTGAAATAATGAACAAAAACTAGGTAATTTAATCAAGAAAAAAAGGGCAAAACTTTACAAAATAAAATATAACAAGGAGTAAATGACTATCCACACAGGAAAAGAAAAAACCTTCTCGAATGTTAGACTACTTTTATGCCGATACATTTATAAAGGCTGATGAAGTGGGTAATTTCTGCAGTCACATGTTTTACCTCTGAGCTATACTGCAAGCTGTGAAGTGAGTAATTTATTAATAAAGTATAGTTTACCAAAATTCTCCTTAGGAAGCTGAAAGCTTGATCAATTTCCATGGAAGACATAGAAAAATATATTAAGCATTGCTCTTTAATAAAACACCATACCAAACAGTTTCAAAGGGGAATGCTGTGACACCTTTGGAGACTCGCTGGCCCCAAATGCTACATACCTGGTTTTAAAATATAGAAAATGAAGAGGAATTTTCCAGTTCCTTTTATGAAGAATGGATGACATTGAGAGCTGAGCTTAATACAAACAGCACAACAAAGGAAAGTAGAGATCAATTTCACATGTTAATACTGATTTAAAACTCCAAAATAATTCACCATGACAATGTATAATTTTATATCAGAATTCAAAAACAGTTCAATATTAGGAAATCTTGTTAGTATGTTTTACCACACAATTAAATCTAAGGAGAAAAATGATATAACTATCTCCAGATATGCAAAAAATAGCCTTTGACAAAATTTAACTTCATTTTTAAAAGAATCTCTAGAAAAAAGTCAAAATGCAAATCCCTAATATGACAAAATATATTATTTTGGTAAAAGATTAAGAAAGAAATTAAAGTAAGAAATTATGAAGATTCTGAAATTAGGATTGAGATATGCACATATATATAAAATATATATATACATATATTTTATATAAATATGTGTAAATATTTATCCCAATCCTAATTCCAGAATCATTCAAATTAGGAAACACTAGAAATATTCCAGTTAAGGTTAGAAACAAGGCAAGGATTCCTACTATCATCACTACTATTTATTCTGGAAGTATTGGCAAATGTAATTAGATTACAGAATCAAAGGAAAAATAATTGGTAAAAATAAATAAACTATCTTTTGCAGGTGACATGATAGCATACCTGGAGAATCCCAGAGAATTAATGATAAAACGAATTTAAGTGAAAGCATTAATCAATGAACAGAATATAAAATTAACATGCAATAATCAATAGACTTTATATACATAACCAACTAAAAGATATAATAAATAATAAAGTCACAATTGCGATAATAATAAAGGATAAACTACATAGAAGTATAAAAGTATTACTTAAAACCTATCTCAAGAAAACCATAAAACAATAGGAGATGATGATGTTTCAGTATGTATAAACATAACAATTCTTCCCGTGTTAATTTCCAAATATTTTGCATTCTCAGTTAGACATGCACACACACACACACACACACACTCTCACCAAGCTAAACAAGTTGATACTCAAGTTCACGAAAAAAACCTTGAAAAGGAAGAGGTAGCATGTATTAAGATTATAGGGTGGAAGGAGTGTGAGAATTGAAAAACTACCTGAGCCGGGCGCGGTGGCTCAAGCCTGTAATCCCAGCACTTAGGGAGGCCGAGACGGGCGGATCACGAGGTCAGGAGATCGAGACCGTCCTGGATAACACGGTGAAACCCCGTCTCTACTAAAAAATACAAAAAACTAGCCGGGCGAGGTGGCGGGCTCCTGTAGTCCCAGCTACTCGGGAGGCTGAGGCAGGAGAATGGCGGGAACCCGGGAGGCGGAGCTTGCAGTGAGCTGAGATCCGGCCACTGCACTCCAGCCTGGCTGACAGAGCGAGACTCCGTCTCAAAAAAAAAAAAAAAAAAAGAAAAACTACCTATCAGGTACCGCGCTCATTCCCTGGGTGCTGAAATAATCTGTACACTAAACATGCAATTTAACTCTATAGCACGCTTGTGCACGTGGCCCCTGAACCTAAAATAAAAGTTGGAAATAAAAAAAGGAGATACTCTAAACCTTCTATAATTAAAGCAGCATGGACATATTTCCAAAAGGACAAGCAAATGGCGTAGAACAAATGGTGCGTATGAGTATAATATGAAGGCTCACGTCAAATCACTGGGGCAAAAATGGACTTTCTGACAGATAAAAGAAGTGATGTCAGAGTAACTGGACAGTCATTGAGAAAAGATAAAATTAAATTCATTTCTACCCTTCATGTAAGAAGGATTTCTAACAATTCAAAATCCAGGTTTCATAAATGAAAAGATTGATGTTTGCTTATATTTAAAAAAAAAAAAAACTATTTGCTTGGAAAAAAGCACCATATACTAGGTCAAAAGGCAAATGACAAACTGTGAAAGAGCACAGATGAAAGGCTATGTACCTATTATACAAAGAACTCAGATATATTGGGGAAAAAGGACAAAAAAATCTCATAGAAAAGTGGAACAAGTCATTCATGAATAGAAAATGCACAAAATAGATATTCAAATGGCACCTACATGTTAAACATGTTTAACTTCATAATAGAAGAAATGTCGATTAAACCTGTACAGAAGGGCCGTTTCTCACCCATCCGTTGGGAGAAAATACAAAAGCTTGACAATTCACACTGCTGGTGAAGCTGTCTGGTAACATGCACTGCTGGTGGGAATTTAAAATGGTTGGTGCAAAAGTAATTGCGGTTTTTGCCTTTACTTTTAACGTGAAACAGTAATTACAGTGTTGCTATTACTTTTAATGGCAAAAGTACTGACGTTACTTTTAATTAGAAGTAATGGCAAAAACCACAATTACTTTTGCATCAATCTAATACAATTCCTCTGGAGGGGAATTTGGCAATTCTAAAAACAACTACATATACATTTGTTCTTCAACCCAGAAATCACACTTCCAGAAATTTACTCTGAAAATATATTTCAAATAATACAAAAAGAAGGCGTGTGATTATTCACTGCAGCCATATTCACATTGTAAAATTCAGCAACTACCTAAATGTCTACATAGTACTCCCTTCTTATGGATGGTTTCGTTGTCTGCATTTTCAGTTACCCATGGTCAATAGTGATCCAAATATATTAAATGGAAAATTCCAGAAATAATCCTTACATTTTATTTGTGCTCTATTTTGAGTAGCTGATGAAATCATGCACTCTCCTGCTCCGTCCTACCCGGCAGGTGAATCATCCCTTTGTCCACCATCAGCACACTGTTTATGCTACCTTCTAGCCACTTAGTAGCCATCTCTGTTATCAGACCGACTGTCATGGGGTCACAGTGCTTGTGTTCAAGTAACCCTTATTTTACTTAAAACCATGGTCCTAAAGCGCCAGAGTAGTGATGCTTGCCTATTCAGACTAGAACAAATCTTCTATCCGGGAAACTGTGAATTGTTGTCATTGTTCTGTTTTATAATTATTGTTGTTAATCTCTTCTTGTGCTTAATTTATAAATTAAAGTTTGTCACAGGTATGCATGTACAGGAAAAAACATAGTGTATATATAACTAACTGGGTACTATCCACGGTTTCAGGCATCCACTGGGGGGTCTTGAAATGAATCCCCTGAAGACAAGGGATAGGTACCATTCATAAGCGACGGATTTTATAAACTATGCTATATTTACACAATGGAGTGATGTGAACTGGGAAAAAATAAGACACACCTCTAAGAATGGAGAAGGGATGATTTCCTTGTGTTGTGTTAGTGAAAACACAAAGTGTTAAGAAAGGAGAGGAGATCATAAATGACACTAATCTGATAATCTGTTCGAACATTAAAATGTCACGGATAGGCCAGAGAACAATGAAGTTTGTTACCTATATTGAGAGGCACAAGTAGGGCTGCAGAGATACAGGAAGAGACTACCTTTTTGTATAGTTGAAATTTGAAGGTATGTTAATATTCTATGTATTCAAAAATCAAAATGGAAAGAATAATAATCAGGAAATAGAATTGAAATGGGAGCAAATTAATGCGACTGCTTTTGAGACGAATAACACAATGGTTGGGGAGGAGACAGTGAAGTAACTTATGAACAGAATGTTGACTATATACCTAAACTCTTTTCAATAGTTTACTTTTTATGGTGGTATAGGCAAATCAATTCTAAAACTGTTTTGGATCCATTATAGGATTGACCAAATAAGTAACCGGATTGATGTTAAACCATGGTTGTTACAGTGAAAAAATCCATACTATATATATATTCTATAATATTATGTATGATATGAAGAATATATATATAATATCTATCTATATCTATCTATTGATCTATCACCTACTGTATGATGGTGTTGCTGCCAAAGGAATCCAGCAGAATTGTTAATTCATTACAGTCTACATCCTAGGAGCAGAGCAGCTCTCCAGAACTCTCTACCTGCTACCTTGAGAAGTACATTGATTTCTCAATTTTACTGTTGCTGATTCACTTTTGAATTGAAAGACCTGATTTGTTGATATGTTTTTAGAATCTTAGACTTATAGAGATGAAATTTCTTGTTCACTCTTTTCTAAAATGTTGGGAAGGATTATCTGTTCCTGAAAATTTAATAGTAACCAAAGCTTTATGTCTCCATCTACCTGGAATGTCATTGGGGTGTAAAAAAAAAAAAAAAAGACAACCAGTGTCTCTTTTCAGGATCACTTATAATCCTGAACAGTGGAGAAGTTTCAACCAAGACAAACACCTTATTTACTTTTGGTGCAGGGCTACAACTCTATGGCAGGAAAAAGACAGTCAGAATTAACATCACCATGCCTTAAGAGAAGTACTTTCAGGATAACTGCAAACTAATCAAGAAGTGATTCTTTAACAGTTAAATCAACTTCAGAAATCCAGATAAATGAGAAACTATGAATACACAGCTCTCCAAACTCCCTGTTGAATTTCCGTGAAGACTGCCAATGTGTGAAACTAAAGAAGGGTTAAACTTTGAAATCCCTTAAGATTGAAGTAGTAACTGATTCATTTCCCTCTCATAAAAATAGGAAGACTAATGAATAATGACCACACCAAGGGGGAATCCTTTTTCTTTTTCCTTCATCAATTATCTTTCAATGCCCACTCTAGCTCATCACATTTTAAGGCTTTTATTGGTGTGTGTGTGTGTGTGTGTGTGTGTGTGTGTGTGTGTGTGTGTGAGAAATGGCACATGGGTGTTCATGGCATGTGGTCAACAGTGCAGAGTGGACAGGTGGTTGACACTCCAGCCACAGTATCGTCAGACCCAAGGTCAAATTCCACTCCATCCTTAGCGTTTTCTGCAGAATTTCTTTTTCTAAATTGGAGCACTTACCTAACAGAGAGATCCAAATAATATTTAATTTGGAAATCCTAGCTATGCGTATACATTAACATATATGATGCTTCATACAATGTATGCCCATAACCACAGTAGTACATATACCAAAATTTCTCAGAATATGCTGACCTTTTTGTTACTGCTAATTTTTCTTTTAAATTTGATGCAGATCATCACATTTGTCTTAGAGACTCCTTACACCAAGATAAATGAACATATTTATGTTCACTTATTTAACAGCAAGGGATAAAGTTCTTCAGAGGAGAATGGGAAAAAAAAACATTAAAATTTACAAACTCTATTAAGAAGCACATCTTGCTTTGTGTCTCTTGTGGGAGGGATTATTAACAAAAAAAATGGTATTAAAATTAATTGGTTTTACCCACAAGGTGATATTATACTAGCTTTTGTTGTTTTGCTGCTTTACTCATGTTTTTTTCTTCTTGGATAGTCTAGAATTTTGCCTCCTATTATCAGTTTTTCTTTTGTTTTTACTTCCTTTCTCCATCTGCTTTCAAGATTTCATATCTTTTTAGTCTTCTTGTTTTTAAAGAGCTTGGCTGATTTTCCCTTTTGTTTATCTTTCTGCCTTTGAATTCAGTCATAGAAACTGACTGAGCTATGCATTCTTAATAATAGCTATGCTAATCATAAAAAAGTTTAGCATTTTCAATTATGCTTTCTTCCTCAGGAAAATCTTGCTCTAGAATTACTGATACTATGAAGTTGCAAAAATAGCAGCCTTGGAATATATATGTGTGTGTGTGTGTGTGTGTGTGTGTGTGTGTGTGTGTGTGTGCATACACACACAATTTACATACATTTAATCTCTTGGTCTTGGCCTATTTCAGATGATAATAGACTTAGTAATAAAATGGCCAACAGATAGTCCTTGAAGAAGAAAGAACAGAATGGGGGAAGAGACTCGGAGTGTCATAAACTGGAAATTTGGTTGTTGGCAGTTGATGGAGGCAAGCTCTAGGAAGTGGGTTTATCAAATGGAAAAAGGATGAAATGAAGAATAAAGAAAACCATACATTATTCTGACAGAAATTTACATTCAAAATATTTGTAATTTTGTGATCATCCAGAAGTTAGGATGTATTCAGAGCCTCAGCAGAGTTTTAGCACATGAGAAATATGTTCTCATCTATTCTGAAAGTGGTTTTGTCTGTGCCCAAGACCATGTGGAGATCGGAACTGAATCACTTGGCCATGGCCTCAGGGTGCAGGACCGTGTGACCCCATTGTGCATTGAGCTGGAGTTCATGACCTGTTGGGATCTGATCTTAGTCATATGTTCATCCATTTATAAAATAAGATTACTCAGCAGACATCAATTCCATGCCTTTTATGTACCACACACTTCCTGATTGCAGGTTTGGCAAAGGTGGTGGCAGATCTTAGAGTAATTCAAAAAGTAGAAAAGACAGTGCTTGATAGTTTATTGGAGGTGGGAGTGAAGGAGGGGGAAGGCTTGAGGATGACTGGCTCACCACGGAGATATATAGGCGGGTGATGATGCTATGCAGGGAGATGGACACAGCAGAGCGGAGGACATCATGAGTTTGGTTTTCAGCCTGCCAAGTGTGAGATGCTGGTGGGATTTCTAATGGGAAATTCTAGTAGGCGTTTAGATATACTGAGCTGAAGCTCTGCGTAGAAAAATAGCAGCCATGAGCAAATAAAGAGTAATTAAAGCCAAAAGTGTGTATACATCTCCAAAAGCAAGAAAAGAAAAGGTTTAGATGAAACCCTCCAGGAAAGCAAAAAAAAAAAAAAAAATGTTCTCCCTCCTCCCCAGAAAGAAATAAATAGATGGTGAAAGCAAATCCTGTGGATGAAGGTGAGAAAAATGTAGGAGGACAACCAGGAGATCATGGTGTTCAGGAAAACCAGGGAAGAAGGCATCCAAAGAATAAAAGAGTGGGCAACAGTGCAAAATGTTCTAGGGGGACCAAATAAGTGGAGGCCTGGGAAGGATCACTTGAAGGCTTTGGCTGTCATTGGTGATCTTGTCACAAAGTCAGAGCCTGAGGGTCAGGTTTGGAGAAGCAGGAAGTTGATAAACTGTAATAACTGGACCCAGAAAGCATAAATGACTCTTTTGAGAAATGTTCCTTCTCAAAAGCAACACATTTGAGAAGGGTAGCTGTATTAGTCTGTTCCCACACTGCTAATAAAGACATACCCAAGACTGGGTAATTTATAAAGAAAAGAGGTTTAACTGACTCACAGTTCAGCATGGTTGAGGAAGCCTCAGGAAACTTACGATCATGGTGGAAGGGGAAGCAAACACAACCTTCTTCACATGGCGGCAGGGAGGAGAAGAGTGAGTGCCCAGCGAAGGGGGAAGGCCCCTAAAACCATCCGCTCTTGTGAGAGCTGACTCACTATCGTAAGAACAGGATGGGGGAACTGCCCCCATCCTTCAATTATCTCCACCTGGTCCCTCCCACGATATATGGGAATTATGGGAAATACAATTCAAGATGAGATTTTTGTGGGAACACAGCCAGACCATATCAGTAGCCAAGCAGTATCATATTAATGAGAGGGGAGTGTGGAATCCAGGGAGGCTGGAGTTTCTGTTGTTGCTGCTGTTTTGTTTTTTGTTTTAGATTTTAGAAAGTGGGCTTAAATCCTTCTGCAGGATGATCAGTTCCAGAAGCCACGTGTTTTATTCACCAACACATCCTCATCAACCTTAGTGCCTGGCACAGAGCTGGTGGTCAATGAATATTTGTTGCCTGTGTGGATATGCAAATGAGCACAAGCAAAGCAGGGCAGATGCATAGGAGAAAAGGGTCACTGATGAACATGCTCTAGTGTGGCGGGTTCTGGTCTGCTCTACTCTGAGTTAGTCCATGCTGGTCAATATGGAAACATCCAGTTACGTTCTAGTCAAGGAGGCCCTGAGGGAATGTCTTCCAGCCCAGTATTCACTAGGCAGGCATTCACGAGGCTGATCTTCAAATAACTCACTTCAAAACACTCACCGTTCACTCACTAACACACATTCCTGCAAGTTGGATTTTAGCTTCCTTTATAGATCTTCTGCTGTTTCACATCCTGCATAAACTTTTATTTTCTACTTTACTTGCATAATGTCCTATATCATTCTGCCCTACCTCTCTTTCTCGAATCAAACTGACATCTGGTCCCTTATTCTCAGTGACTTTACTGTAAAGAGAAAAGTCTCCATGGGCAGTACTCCGGGAGTCTAGAAACAGCGATGAGTTCCTTTGACTCACTCTTACCCCCTTCTGCTGGTTTCTCTGTACCTGCTATGGGCTGGCCTTGCGCTGTTGCATGGTATGGTTAGGCTCTGCGGCTTTTATAAGCACAGGTTGTTCTAGAGTTCGGCCTGTCACATATTTGTAGAGTCTCTGTCGATAGAATTGTAGGAAGGGAAACTTGGAAGTTTAGGCATCTATTTCCTATGGGCTTCTAAGCTCAGCTGTGGACTCCACGCTGGGCCCGATGGTTCCCCACTTTCAACTCTAGGAATCTCTTACTGGCAGACTTCCTCACAACTCCTGCACACTTCCTGCTCCCTCAACAGGAAGCACTGCAAATGAGCTGTCCTCGCATTCTTTCCGAGCTTCTGCTTCCCTCTAGAATAAGGAAATGCTATTACGCATAGCAGTTGGAAATTGAACAGAAGGAAATGAACCTAACCAAACAATAGCTATCCATCACATACTCTCACACACCACACACGGGGAGTTGGGACTGGGGGTTGCAAACGCACACAGCTTTAATGACCATAAAATAGAACCAGGACTGCTTGGACTAAAGTGAGTCCAACTTTTCCAGAAGACAGTATGATGTAAGAATATAGGCTGTGTGTGAGTCATGCTTTGATAATTCAGCTGAGTGACTTTGGACAAGTTATTTGAACTTTCTGAGTCTCAGATGCCTCATATATTTAATGGAGATACCATAATGCTCATTGAAAGGATTAAGTGAGATAACTCCTTAGAAGCTTAGCTCAGTGGCTGGCACACCAGCAAAATGCTTATCATTCAGAATAGTAATTATTAATTACCCTACTTTGTCTATAGGAAATAGTGATGCTTTAAGTGTATAGAACATTTATCCTGAGAATATAAAAGGTCATGCTATCTGAAGCAACACTATAGAGAAGATCATATAAGAACAGAATCTGTGTTGAGTTATTGATCTACACACTCTACTGGGGAGTGCAATGGATGGTATCAATAACCGTTTGATTCAACTCAGCATATTTTCAGCATCTTCAGGTATACCATTCTGATAGAATTGAGGGCAAAGGTTTTTTCTCTCTCTAATTTATCCAAATATAAAGAACTCTGGGCTTTTTCCTTGCAACACAAACATTGGGGTTTTAAATTACATTTTTCAACTCTGGTCTAGATATTTGGCACTGTATAGACAGAGCCTGGAAACTCCTCAAAGGAGTGCAAACCTAGGCAAACAGCTTAGCACAAGGAGGGATGTTGGGTTTGTCTAGCGCCCGTGACAATGACTAATTGTCATTTGGACTAATCCAAAGTCCACACCCAAGGGAATGTGCATCAACACACTTGAAAATGTAGCTGTGAGCTTTGCTGAGCCAGGGGACGTACTGTAAGTGAGCTCAGCGTGACAGGAACGGCAGTCACAAACCCTTATCTTCAGCTGAGTTCACACCCTTGAGAACACCGTGAGCAAGGACAGCTGATGTGAAGCAAGAACGCTGACGTCACTGTTGAGTGTGGAGCACAAGATGTACATATAGAATAAAAATAACTACTTGCCCGCCTTTTATTCATGCACCCAAAAGCCCTTCGGACTTGGTTGACATTTAATGCTAAATAACGGTGATAATGAATGGAAGTTCTGCCATTTTCCTGTCATGTTTGTTTTGTTCTCCCTCTTTCCCTCTCATTCCCCCTTCCCAATGTTTAAAGCTCTGAACAACGGCCAGACATAAAAAGCCAACTTCAGGCTCATCGGGGTGATCTGCGTGAGTCATCCCCCACACCGGCATTGGGCACTGTGTGAAAGCAGAGGCCGACTCTCTGACTGAGGCTTCCAGGTGCTGCAACACGCTCCATTCACAGGGACACTCAGTGTGAAAAGAAAGCTGCCCATGGGTAAAAGGAACACAAAACAGAATGAGAGAGTGATCGTTCTGAGAGCCACATTGGGGCCTCTGCAGGAAAGCTAGGCAACACAGCGCAGATGAAAGAAAGGCAGAAAAAACATTTTGGCCAGAGCAGATGCAAAACCATTAGAGTGAAAAGAACAGGCCCGCTCCTGACTTGCTGGGGCAGATCCGGCCGCAGGGCAGCAGGCCATGCTTGTCAAGATACTCTGGGGAGTCTGCGCAGTGTGCTCAGAGCCCCTGGGCCAACACGGGGCACGTGGCTGAGAAGCAGTACTTTGGGTCTCTCATTCATTCCCAGTTAATCTCTTAGGTTTCCTTCAGCAACAGAACTTATTTGTAATGCCACGTGCTATATTGTCTCTCGGGGATAAATAATTAATTTCTACTAGACTATACTGTGGCTTTAAAACATGAAAATCTCAAGGGAAGTCATCAATTTAGAGAGGAAATCAAAATTGGGCAACTTGATTAACCGTATTTCAGGGAGTGTGGGATCATATGAACAAAGGGCATAAGTTTTTTGTAACTTTTGAAACTTTCTTTTTCTATATTCCTTCATTGCTATCTAAGCATGCTATGTACATATTTTTATCTCTAATATACTTACATTTCTATGTGTGTATTAATTTCACAGATTTGATTCATAGGTTGATGTCTATTATTTACACATGTATACATTCATACTCTCAAACTCAGTTTCCTAGACCTAAAAAATAAGCCCAGTATGCGCTAACTAGAATAGGAGATGGTCAACAACCAAGTCCTATATTTATTCCAATTCCTTCCTTCTCCTGTGGTCCTAGACCCCCTTCACCCCCAGCCTGGACCACTGCAATGGCCTCCTATGGGCTCCTGCTCAGTTCACGTGCCCCCTGCTCCCTGGTATCTACACAGAGCTATAGTGGTGTTTTTAAAAAATGTCACAAATCATGATATTCCCTTACTTTAAACCTCCAATGAAAGGAAACCTATGGATCAAAACAGACTTATGCCAAATACCCACTAGTTGTAATATATGAACTTTATTGAGATCCTGATTCAAACAAACCGAAACAAAAATTATACACACATCAACCTTTAAACACTGACACAATATTGGATCATATTAATTTGTTGTTCTTAAAATATTCTTCAATGTTCCCGCGTGACACATGCAGAATTATTTATGGGTGAAATGAAACCATATTTGGAATTTGCATTAAAATCTGAGTGGGCTGGGGAGGGCTGGGTGGGATGTGGATGAAAGAGGAGGTTCAGGAGTGGTTGACTGTGGGAGCTTGGCAATGCCTCTTGGCTACTTGTGGTACCATTCTCTATACCTTTGAGTATGTTTAACATCAATTGTGTTTTTAAAACCAGAAATATATGAATAAATAGAGCCCTCTGCGGACTTACAACTGAGCTTTGGCTCATGCCAGGCCTTCGGACTCTCTCCTCCACCTGCAGGCCCCTCTCCTCCACCTACAGGACTCCTCCTCCACCTGCAGCCCCTCTCCTCCACCTACAGGACTCCTCCTCCACCTGCAGCCCCCCTCCTCCACCTGCAGCCCCCCTCCTCCACCTGCAGGTCCCCCTCCTCCACCTGCAGGTCCCCCTCCTCCACCTGCAGCCCCCCTCCTCCACCTGCAGCCCCCCTCCTCCACCTGCAGTCCCTCCTCTACCTGCAGTCCCTCCTCCACCTGCAGCCCCCCCTCCTCCACCTGCAGCCCCCCCTCCTCCACCTGCAGGACCCCTCCTCCACCTGCAGTCCCCCTCCTCCACCTGTAGCCCCCCTCCTCCACCTGCAGGACCCCTCCTCCACCTGCAGTCCCTCCTGTGCCCCAGGTCACTACCTTGGTTTCCTTGGGTTCCTCC
This sequence comes from Macaca nemestrina, assembly GCF_043159975.1. NCBI lineage: Eukaryota > Metazoa > Chordata > Mammalia > Primates > Cercopithecidae > Macaca > Macaca nemestrina. The sequence goes on along the minus strand of NC_092129.1, from coordinate 7,571,745 downwards.
AGCACTTGCTGCACATCCTGGCTGGGAGTCTCAGCATCTGCTCTTCCCTCAGCCTTCACATCACTGGGGCCTCAAGTCAAAGGCCACCTCCCGAGACGCTTTCCCTGGGCAGTCACCAGGTCATGCTTGTGGTTTTGTTTCTAGCTGCCCTGCTTTGTCCCCTTCCTAGGCATTGTTTTTGTTTTGTGGTTTATGACAGCCTTCCTGCAGAGGACAGTGGCTCCTGGGCAGCTGCGACCTGCCCTGAATTTCCACGACTTTAGCCCAGAATCTATTATAAAATAGAGCCTGGTGCATTCAATAAATATTTGCTGAATGAATACATAAATGTTATAATCCCCAGTGACAAAGCAAAATCCATTATTATGTGTGTTAAACCTTTCCTTTTCTATGTGTTCAGAATTAGACTGATAGGAACAGAAAGAAAGGGTTGATTGTTTTCTTATTCTCTTTCTCTCTCTCTCTCTCTCTCTCTGAAAATTACAATGGGAGAAAAAAATAAGAGGAAACTAAATGTACACTGTTTCTTCTAAGAACAGACTCCAGTTAGTGGCAATACTGTGAACAGTAGGCAAATGGAGAAAAATTCTTTCCTTCCTCTAAACCATCTTCCACTTTTCCCACTTTTCTTTCTCCTTGACTCCCTGTATAAGGAGCTGGTATAACCATGATTCAGAAAACTCCAACCCAGCTGCAAACGAACTAATCATTTGTTAGGAAATAGACCTTAAATAATGCAAATAGACTTTTTCCCTTCCAACTTCAAAAGTATTTCACTGTTTTTCTCTTGTTCTTCCAACTCCATAATCCTCTGCTCCAGCCATGGCCCCTCCTCCTCCTCCCCAGGTGGTCTCTTTGTATTAATGCAGGGTCATAGTGAAGCAGTTGCTTCTGATGTTCTACCAAATTCCATTAAAAATGAAACATATATGTTACTCCGATTTTATGTCTTGTCAGTCAGAAGCATGGGACACATTTTGCCTAAGGGGAAAGAGCCGTGGAAGCCAGGGGGTTAAACTCATTTTTAATTTGCCTACAGATGGATGCACCCAGCTTTTTCCTTTATCTGAGAAGCCTACATCCATAGGACTGCAATAACAAATATCCAGGAAGCTGCATTCACTGTGAAATTTAACAAAGGGAATTAGCCACAGTATGTGAACAATAACTTTAAATAGCAGAAGCGACAAAGACAACTGTGGCTGATAAATGGAAACTAGTAATTACAATATTAGTACCCTTTCCACATTAAGTTTCTAAGCCACATTAAAAGGTTGCTCACAATTCCACTTTTCCTTTCTCTCATCAAACTAGAGCAAAATAAAATATAATAGAGACAAATTGCCAGCGTAAATATTCTTACGCATAATGCAATTTCTAACTGTAACAATTAATTTTAAAATATTTTTTAAAAACTTAAAAATATTTTTATAAAGATTATTTCACCAGGCCAGCCCCAACGGAAGAAGCGGAACAAACCTCATTTTTCTCAGCCTTCATCCAGGAGGAATGGGCTATAGCCTTTCTCTTTAATATTTAATCTAAACTTTATTAATTTTTTTTAAATAAAAAGATTCTGTGTCTAATTTATGCTCACCTCCAGGACTGCTCTAAAAGCATGGCTCATGTGATGTAAGGCCTACATAAAAGGCCATATTATCTGGAGCTTTCTTTATTATTATTTTAGTTTAGCCATATTTTTCTTCCTTAGCTTTAAAAAGCATTGATCTGAAGCAAGCCCTCGCACTGAAACTGTCTACACTGCAAGAATGCTATGGAAAGGAAGGCAGAAAAATAGCAGGGCTTCTATTCTCTGAAGACCCATCACCAGGAGCCCCGGGCTACCATCATTCCACTTCCCACCACCATTCTGCTGATGAGAAAGTAAAAAGGGTTCCCCAAGAATGGTTTTCCATGTCAGCAACCTTCAGAATGAGATGCACTGGACCTCTCTCATCTCGTCCCTCTGTAGTTGATTCTTCTCACCTGATGAACTGTTTTCATTCTTGGCTAAACATTTTAAGAAGGCCAAGAATAGTCGCATGGGTATCCTAGTATAATAAGTGAAATGAAAATCAATAGGAAGCTGCAGATGCTTAGAAAATTGATCATTTAAGGGACACATGGTGGATATTTAATCCTTTGAAGGCCTGTCAAGGAGATGAAGTAGACTTATTCTGTATGATTCTAGAAGGGTAGAACTAAGATCAACAGGTGGAAGTTGCATGATGAAATATTATAACCCAACATAAGAACTTTCTCACAATTAGACTTGTTTAAAAAATAAATCGATTTTCTTGCAAAGTAGGCAACTCCTGATCCCTGGCAGGGCCCCAGAGTCATGGACTGATGCCACTGTCAGGTGTACTGCTGATAGTTTTGTGCCCTACCACGTGGCAGAGATTGCTATTTGTCCACGAAAGTTCAGCCTTTCCCAACCACAGAAAACACCTGTCCCTAAGAAATGGCTGCTGAGCTGGGGACCCCACTTCTCAGCCTCGTTTCCACACAGTTGGGGTCTTGTGAGAAGTTCTCACCATTAGAATATGAGCAGAAGCCACATCGTCATTTCTGAGCCATAGTTGTTAGGGAGTCAGTGGCCATCTTCACCCTCTCCTCCTCCATCTGTGGTTTGGATGCCAAGGACTTGGAGTCAAGGAAGGAAGGAAGGAGGCTCAGGCTTTGAAAGCTGCCCACAGACCAAGGACACGTGCACTAGATGGATATACAAGCCAGAGCTAAGCCAGTGTAATCTGGGGATTTATTTATTTTCTACAGCAGCCACCATTATCCTACTAATAATGTCTTCTTCCAAATGTAAACAGAGTGTTGATTCTCAGTAAATATGTGTTTCTGAAATTTATGAATTACATAGGAATTCTAGAAATTTCTCTTTTCAGGCATTGATTTCCAGTAGGTCAAATGGTCAGGAATCTGACTTGTTTCACTCCGAGTTAAGCGCCTCTGTCGCAGACAGTTTAAGCCAAACCTTCCCAAACAGCTAAAATGGAAGCTGTAATTCAGCAGGCGCATTGCTCCTTACTTCACGGGCCCTCTGAGTCATTTTTAGACCTTGGGCACCATATAGACCTTGGGCAACTTGGGGGACATTGGATCTTGAATTGTTTCCTAATTACTTTAATTTTTGTTGAAAAAAAAAATGGGGCCACAGGCAACAAAAGGGATCCTAATTGGGACTAGGATGGTAATTTCGCTATTGGGTGGCAGACAGGTCTATTAACCAGAAACCAAGACTTTTCCTGAAGGACAACTGAAAACATTTGCCTCCTCAGACTTGCCAAGGCACGACAGGTGTGTTCTGTGAAACAGGGTTTCTTCCATGCACACATTATTCTTTTTTTCCTTTTAAGGGACACTTAATTTCCGTGTAACTGTGAAGGCTGGAGGCACACTTAGCAACAAAACAGTATGGGTAGTGAAAGTGCCACCTCAGTTAAACATTCACATCTTAATACCATGCTCTGTGGCCATTAGGAATTACGTACTGAAATTGTTTGGGTTGAAAATATGGGTCATCTTTTGTAGAGCAGGGGCCTGAGGCAACAAGAGGTTAATCCTTTGTCAGGGGCTGTGTCAACCCACGGCAAAACCTGGTTCAGAAGCCGACGTGTTTATTTCCCTTTGCCGCGCTCAGTTGGACTCAGAGAATGTTATTGCTAAAAGATCAAACCTTTATCTCAAGCCAAATTCCTGCAGAGGGAGGGGAGGGGATGAACAATCAGCTTGTTTTTCTGTTGTGTGCTTAGTCTAATCTATACATTCACACAGATCCGTATTTAGAACATGTCTGGTAATAGATTTTTGCGTCCAGAATAGCATATGCAGTTCTTTATGAAGATACCGAGAAGAAGGGATATTTTTCCTCCGAGTTATTATCAGGGGCTCTAGTTCTCGCTGCTCCTCTGGATCAGGTGGGGAAGAACCTGCCTGGTCTGGAAATTGATGCTGTCTGTCAGGGATGCAAAGTGTTGGAGACTTTCTCGTGGTTGTGGGGGGCTCTGTCATCGGCAGGCAGAAGTAGAGCTCATTTGGGGCTGTGGTGAGTCGATGCTGTCGATTTGGTTTTGAGTTGAGCCTTAGCTTTTCTTTGACTACATAGATGGTTATCCTGGATCATGAAGCCTTCAGAAGTGGAGTCCGCACTTTTCCCTTACGGGAAGCGTGAGTCAGGCAGGGGCTGAGGAGCTGAACTCTGTGACCCTTGGGGTCCTTCTTATGCTAACATTCCTCGGGTAGGATTCCAAACTGCACTCATACTGCCCCAGCCAGAGGCACTGCTAATTTCAATGAGTATAGTTAAAAGTTTTCCTCCATTGAGAGCCGCCTGCTTCTTGAAGAAACCCAGCAACTGGGACTTTGTGATTCTCCAGTGGCTGGCCCAGTTGTGGCAAAATCATTAAGCCAATGTCACCAACTACCCTGCTGCCACCACGTTGGTCCCTCACCTAAATACCTACCTCCACTTCTTTGAGAAGGGCCCTGGTGGGTCTGGCAGCCCGTGGGGCCCCTCCCTGGGTGCTCAGCCACGTGTGGCTCTGTGTGGCTGCCCTGCGCCGCCCAGGCTGCAGGTTCCGGGAGGAGCCAGTGCCTCCGGACATGTCCCTCTCCGCTGTGTCTGGGGATGCTGCAGGGGTGGCTGTGCTGTGTGTGAACGTGCAAACGTGCGACTACAGCTGTTGTGGGGGTTCCTCAGTCCTTCCTCCGATCTGGGGGCCCTAAGACATGCGGACACCCATGCCCCTGGCTCCCTCTAGTGGTGCGTGGACCCCATTCTGAATTTTGCTTCCTAAACCCTGATGTGGCTGAGGTCCGGAGTCTCTCTAAGTTTCAGGGGCCCTGGGAGCGTCCTGACAGGTACCAGTGTCTTATCCCAAAGGCTCCGTGCGCCAGGGAGTCCTGCAAGCCCTGGAGAAAGGGTTTTGTTCTTCTCAGCCTTCAGGTTCAATTTCCTGCCAGCGCCCTGACCCCAGGATTTTGCCTTGAAGACTGCATTTGGGGTTTCTTGGCTTTGCTGGCCTGCCTGGCAGCCCAAGATAAAGGGGCTGGAGCCGCACCGGAGCACCCCCACCCCCAGCTCTGGCCTTGACATTTTGAGTTGAATCTTACCATCATGTCCCAGCAATTGTTCGGCAAATTTTAATCCCTATAATTCTCAAACAACCCTGAGAAACACCACAACCGCCAATGAAATAAACCAAAACAGCAACCACAGTCTCAAAACTGAAGAAGGCATAGCAGGGCATTTGACAGACCTGACTTTTGTTGAGAATTAGGAATTCCTTCATTTTACGTTTTCTCTTAAATTCGAGTTTTGTAATCAAAGAAATAGGGATTTTCTGATGTTTCTAAGACAGCGTTTACCGGCTCTTTGTTAGGTTAAGTGGACTCACACCTGGGAAAGAGCACAGTGGGGTGGCTAAAAGCATGAGCTGTTGATCTAGTCTACCTGCGCTCAGGGGCTGGCCCTGCTGTTGACTTGCCATGTGGTTTTCAGCAAGTTATTAAACGTGTGCTCCTCAGTGTCTTCATCTGAAAAATGTACCTGCCTGAGATCTCCTGGGAGGGTTAACTGAGCTATTACCTGGAACTGCCATTACCTGACATTCAATAAATGTTAGCTATTATTATTAGAATGAAGAGAACACCCAAAAACGTACACTTCCGTGAACTGTTGCTTCAACACGTTTGTGCTTCAAGATCTTGCCAAAGTCAAACTAATTTGGTTTTGGAGATTTAGCAAAAGGTGGTGCGGTCTTGCTGGGACCTGATGCCTGTGTTTGCGGCTGATGCAATGGCTGGAAATAAGAGGCTGTAGAGAACCGAATGCCTGCAGAGTGGAGTCATGGGATGGACTTTATTTGTAGACGGCTGATTAAATTCTGACCCAAGTTATCTTGGGATGGCTTTTAAGTGGCCCGTGTGAGATGCATTTTGGGCTCGAGCCCAGCTCTTAGAGAACAGGTGTCCACCGAGAATGTTGGCACTGGTCTTGGAAGCTTTTGTGGGAGACAAAGCCTGGGATTAATCCAGGGGTCCTTAGATCCCCCACCTCGGGCCCACTGGGCAGTGGTCTCAGACCTAAAAGTAAGGACACTAGCTATAAACGGTGGGGTGGAAAAAAATACACAGTGATGGTTTCTAAAGCTTGTCAGTTGCCAATGTTTTAGAAAAGTAAAATATAATGGTGAGGAGCTGGGGAATCAATGCTTCCAACAGAAGTGGTGACATTGAATTTGGTGCTTGTGATGACATGTTGAATATTCAGCTCATCCGTCAAACCGAGTCTCTCGAAGACTGAAGTCCCAGGGATCAGAGCTGGTAAGTCTGAGCAGCTTTCCTGAGTCACCTCAGTCCTGAGACCCAGCAGTGACCACGTGTTTCCCATTGCCTGTCCTGACCCCCACTTCTGTTGGGGTCTATACCTGCTTTATCGCGGAATGCTGAGATGACATATTTTTCCCACGTTGTAAACACACCAACATGTATTTTTCCAAGAGCCTAATTGAAAAGCGTAGTCAGACTTGGAGGAAATGGTTACTACATTTGTCTGAATCGGAAATGCATCTCCTTTGGTGGATATGAGATGGAATGTCATAGTTGTTTCCCAAAGGCCTCCTTTTTATCATCCTCCTGACCTTCTATGAAAGAAAGAAGCAAAGGGAAGAATGAAAAACGTGCCAGTCACTGTTTTACTTCTTTCAACTCCCATCACTGATGTTGACATGGACCAACAGAGATTTAAAATAAAGCCAGTGTAGGGGGAGGAGTGGTGAACTCCAGAATTTAGGGACTAATCCCCACCATCAAGGGCTGGGCTGTGCGGGGCAAGAAAAGCAAGATGTCAGTGAGAATCCAGCATTGATCTCCGCCCTCTACAAACACGAATCAAGATGAAGCTTGCCCCTGCAAGCCACCTCAGGCTCCTTCTCAACTTGCTTCTCCTTCCAGAGGAGGGGCGTCCCTCGTGCTGCTGGAAGAGGCACTTGGAACACTTTCTCTTTTGCTTCTGTTTTTTTGGGAGGTTGTTGTTATTGTGGTTGCCATTGGCTTCGAGTACGGCTGGGGGTGAGTTGCCCAATAGTTGTGCTACGTCTCAGGCACTCTGTCACCCAAATATGGAACTGTGGCAGCAGAAACACCTTATGAAAATAGCATGAAAACGTGTAATGTGCCATAAATAAACAGAAAGAGACCGCCAGGAAGCTGTGCTGATCACTGCTTTGATGTTGCCTGAATTACTGTATTTTTTAAGGGCCTTGTGTTTCTGCTTGTTTGTTGTGACTCAGCCGCCACTGCTCTATGAAAGGTTGGATCCAGTTTTCCAGCTCTTCTCCCCTTCGCAGTGACAGCTGTTGTCCCTTGACTCATAGGAGAGTGATTTCTCCACCCTTCCCCGGCTCCCAGCCCTTTCCTGGCAGGACTCCTGCAAACCTTACTCTTCGTCCCTGCCCTCAGGTGGCCGAGGGTGAGGACGGCGCTTGGCCCAAGTCCAGGCACTCCCAAAGTTCCTGTGTCATTTGCCAGCCAGTCCCAGGACTCTGCAGCAACGTCCTATTTTTAATCTCTGGTAACCTGGCGTTCTCTTACTTGGCCATGTCATGTTGGGAAATGGAAGTCTGGCTTGACTTGTGTAGCAAAGAGCTTGTAGGAGCACAAGCTTCTCGCCGAACGGAGCTTGCAAGAAGAAAGTCCCAGACCCTTCAGTTGTGGGTTGCCAGGGCTTTCTGGCTTTGCTTACACCTGGCAGTCACTCAAAAAAAGTCCCAATCCTGAATTGCTTCTCATAAGTCTACACGTTCTTAGGTTTGATAAGACCTCAAGGCTGCCCTCCTTGATTTTAAGATTCTATGATGTCACAAAGCACAGGTGAATGCCAGACGCTGTCTCCTTTCTGTAACTACCCAGGTAACCACTTGCACAGGTGACCTCTGGGCAGCCCTGGTGCCAATTCCGTCCGTTCCTGGGGCAATCCTGGTTCCACAGCTGGGTCCAGGAACGCCCTCTTGTGGTTGGAAGAGCTTTGACCGACTTTATTTTTTTTAAAAAAGAATTACATTATTAAACATTTTCTCAATTTTTGTGTTTTATCTAATCTTGGGAGTGAAAAATGCTAGTTTTTAGTTGAGGATAAGTAGGGGAGAGGGAGAGAAATTAGTGGTAGTTGTCTCATCATCATCGTCGCTGTATTCAAGCCCCAGTCAGCTGAACTTGTCCCTTCCAGCCTGGACATTGAAGACGTCCCTTTGATGGTCTCTTTGCCTTCTGGATTCTCTTCCCTCACCGTTGCTGATAGTGATACGTGTGGCTCTTTTACTACTCACCAGGCACTGGTGAAGCTCTGTGTGAGCCTCAGTTTACCTAACCTCACAGAACACTGTGGTGTCCACATTATTAGTTCCATGAGACAGCTGGAGCAGCAGAGGTGTAGACAAGTCATGGAGGTTGTCCTGGTTGCGAGTGAGTAGGAGAGAAGGCCAGCACGACGTCCTGGACTGCGCTCCTGACAGGGTTGTCTGTCTTACAAAAGACCCTGTGATACGAGTTTGTTTCAACAGTCATAATCGCAAGCGTAATGATGAAAGGTTAAAGTTCTCTGCTTTCAGACATGAATAAAGAAAAGGATTTGGAAAAATAAAGCATATTTAAAGTATTATACATTATTGAATATACAAGAAAATATATGACAAATGCAAATTAAGATCTATCTCTCTGATGCAGTCTTGTTGGTAGATAAATGATCATTACATCTTAGGAAGCTGCTGCCTCTGAGTAGTAGAGAGCCCAACCAAAGGGGCTCCAACAGCAAGGAAACTGGCCACCTTCACTTGGTGAGCTTTGGGGTTTACTCAACTGATGGCTCCAGCTCCAACAGCATGCAGCGCTCGGGCCCATCTTCTTTCCACTGGTGGCTTCTGGCGAACTAAGATGTAGGCTTATGAGACCCACGTTTGGGCAGACAATGTTGAGAGAAGGAGCAGAGAGTGTCTCGCAGAAGCTCTTCCAGAGCAGCTGGAAAGGACCTTCTCAGGATTCTCCAGTGGAGCTCATCCTCGTCCCAACCTATCCTCGAGCACCCCGCACAGTCAGGCTTACATAAGGATGCTTAAGGAGGGCTCCCTCCATGGCAGCAACAACTGGGACTCGCTAAAAAGGAGGGAGGATTGCGGTCCAGGGATGATGCTCCTGGCATGGCATGTTAGAACTCAGGGTGTGCTTTTGTTTCTTTACTTGTGTTTCTCACTTGGCTTCTTCACTTGGGATGAATGTACTGTGGGATGGCAAGTTCACGTTTCTGTCTCTGTAAAGAGAAAGAGTTGGTATCTCACTTCAGAGGGACTACCAGTGTGTAAAAAGTGAGCTGGAAGCCACGCACAGGACCCAGCCAGCATCAGCTCCTTTCTGCACCCCTCTCCTTTGTCATGGAGCCGGCCCATGCTTGCTGAGCACTTGCCCTGTGTCTCTGTTCTAGGTGTGGGGACACAGTGGCAAGTCAGGCTGGCCAGGTGCTCACTCTCAGGTCAACTGTGGAGCTGGGGAGCTCACAGATCAGAGAGGGAAAAGGGCGGTGGACTAAAGAACAAAAGGGTCACTATGAATGGTGGTGTTCAGACTTACGAATTTCAAGATGGCCCCAGGAGAGCATTAAACCAAGCTCAGGGCCCTTCTGAGTGTGGGCCCCAGGCAGCTGTGTTGCCTTTGCACCCGTGGCAATGGCTCTGGTCAAGGCGCCTGTCCAAGGAGGTGACATTTGGATTAGATCATAGTGAGAGCTGGGATAGAACATTCCAGCAAAGTCCTAATGGGGTAAGCATCCTGGCTTGTGAAGGACCCAGTGAGAGGGGGCAGCTAGGGCAGGTGGTGGAAGGAAGAGCAGAAGAGGAGGCAGGTGCCTGGGATGGTGGGGGCTTTGGGGTGCTTCCCCAGGTTCAACACCACATGGTTCAGGATGACAGCTGCATGGATTGTATTCTCTGCTGATGGGGGCGCTGATATGGTTTGCTGTGTCCCCACCCAAATCTCATCTTGAATTGTAGTTCCCATAATCCCCATGTGTCATGGGAGGGACCCTGTGGAAGATCATTGAATCATGGGGGCTGTTACCCCCATGCTGCTGTTCTCATGATAGTAAGTCAGTTCTCACGAGATCTGATGGTTTTATAAGGGACTTTCCTCCCCTTTGCTCGGCACTTCTCCTTCCTGCCACCATGCGAAGAAAGTTGTGTTTGCTTCCTCTTCAGCCATGATTGTGAGGCCTCCCAGCCATGTGGAACCTGAATCCTTTAAAACTCTTTTTCTTTATAAATTACCCAGTCTGGGGTATGTCTTTATTAGCAGCATGAGAACTGACTAATACAGGGGCTTAAGCAGAGTTGTGTCCTGATCCAACTTATGCCCTAAGAAGATCCCTTAGAGCAAAAATGCTTTCTGAGTAGAATGATGGCAACTGGTCTGGTCCAGTTGCTCTGAAAAAGAATTATCCAGCATAAAACTGAACAAGAGTTTTTATATATACTGATGAATGTTTCTACACATGGGCTGATATTTATCATATTTATTAAAATATAAATTATACCATGGCACTTGCATGGACTTTGCACACCTACATAAGGTTGTTGTGGTTTGACAGTGTCCCCACCCAAATCTCATCTTGTACTTCCCATAGTTTCCATGTGTTGTGGGAGGGACCCAGTGGGAGATGATTGAATCATGGGGGTGGGTCTTTCCTATGCTGTTCTCATGATACTGAAGGGGTCTCATGATATCTGATGGTTTTAAAAATGGGAGTTTCTCTGCAGAAGATCTCTCCTTTTGCCTGATGCCATCCACCTAAGATGTGACTTGCTCCTCCTTGCCTTCCACCATGATTGTGAGGCCTCCCCAGCCATTTGGAACTGTAAGTCCAATTAAACCTCTTTCTTTCGTAAATTACCCAGTCTTGGGTATGTCTTTTTCAGCAGCATGAAAATAGACTAACACAAAAGTTCTATACTGACGAGTGTGTGAAACATGATATTACACAGCTCATGCTTATTTAAAATCTGAAAACCAATGGAAATATTCTATCTCAGGATAACTCAGCTTCATCGAGGTATATCCACCCTGCCTCTTCCAGTCTGATCCTGCAGGGACTTGGTTGAATGACACTTCTGGGTCTGCTTCTCACTAACTCAGATGCTACACCCCAACTGGTGGATCCTCCCCAGTCCCCATCAATGCCTCCCTCCAGGCACTGCTGTGTTGGTCCTTGTTTCCGGGAAGACCTCTCACCACAAAAGCACTGAAGCTCCACTGAAAACTGGAGCTATTTTTGTGTGTTTTTCTTCCCCCAAGCGGTGTGCCTCTGGGGTGCCGGGACTGTGCATGCATGCTTAGGTGTCTGGGGAGGGTGCTTGCCATTCCCTGGGCCCTCCCCTCTGCACATTTTGGCCAATGAAAGAACAAAGGAGCAGCAGCAAGTTACAGGAAGGAATGTGGACTTTGACACCCTGATCCTAGGGTCAGGTCTCCCTTCTGCAGACTTCTTGCTGTTTGATCTTAATCGCTGCACATCTCAGACTCACCATTTATAATTGGGGAGATAACAGTGGCTCATCCACATATTAATCTGCCAAGGCTGCCATGACAAGGTTCCACAGCCTAGGTGGCTTAAACCACAGAGATTAATTTTCTCACAGTCCTGGAGGCTGGAAGTCCAAGATCCAAGTGTCAGCAGGGCTGGTTTCTTCGGAGGCCTCTCTGTTTGCCTGCAGATGGCTTCACGTGGTCCTTCCTCTGTACATGTCTGTGTCCTGATTTCCTCTTCCTGGGTTTCATTCCCACTGCCCCCTCCACTGGGCAACTTTGTGCCATGAATGAGCAAAATTTTTGCCTACTTATTGTTTTTGCCAAATATAGAAATGAGAAACTGGAAGAGTCCTTGGAGTCCTGGGGAAAAACAGAGGGTTTTTCCATTCTGACAACATTGCTTCCTCCCATGGTGGAGGATATGTTGGGATGGTTTAGGTGATAAAAGAACTAGTAATGGAAGAACCGGTCATGTCTTCAAGTAGAATCGAAATTTAACCTTTATACAGAGTATTTGTGAGGCAGGAGGATTACTTGAGCTTGGGAGTTTGAGGCTGCAGTGAGCCATGATCATGACACCATACTCCATTGTGGGTAATAGAGTGAGACTCTGTCTGTAAGACATAAAAAATAAAATGAAAAAGATGAGTATTTGAAATTAATCACCTTCTTTAGAAATGAAGAATGATTCTTTAGTTGACAGAGATTTATTAAGCCCTAATATTCCAGGCACTGGAGAGTCCAAAACAGAACAGAAAATAAAATCCCTGCCTTCATGGAGCTTTGACTGGAGGAAGAGAGATCGTCAATAAATAAAAAATGCAGTGTGCCAAATGGTGGTGAGTGCTAGGCAGGAGGATGAGGTGGAAGGATGGGGATGGGGTGGTAGCTTTCTTGAATAGGACAGTCCTGGGGGCCTTTCCAGGGTCTCCATGGAGACTGGGGGTTGGGGCAAGCTACGTGGATATTTCCAGTGAGAGATTCCAGGCAGCCCAAAGGGGCAGCGGTGGCCACAGACACAGCTTAGTCAGATATAAATTGCTTCTGCTTCTGGATTAAACCTTACATGTTTATTTATATCTGTGACAAGTAACAAAGAAGTAAATTTCTTTTATAGATTTAGTATCCCTTGCTGGGGACAAGAAGTGTTTCAGGTTTTGATTTATTTTTTAATCTTGGAATATCTGTGTTATTCTTACCAGTTGAGCATTCCTAATCTGAAAATATGAAATCCAAAATTCTCTGTTGAGTATGACCTTTGGGTGTCACGTTGGTGCTCAAAAAGTTTGGGATTTTGGAGCATTTCAGATTTCAGATTTTTTGATTAGGGACGCTCAACCTGTATCTGCAGGTCAGCAAGTTTTCAGGCCACACTGTGAATTGTTCTCTGAACCTTTTTCATCTAAGCTTCTAACTTTGAAATGTGACTTCTGTTTATCAGTATTGTGCCTGATCAGGAGAATTTCTATCTTCTAGGGTTTTTGCCTGTTTGATTAAACTACTTGTTACTGGGGCTAAATATCTTCTTGTGATGAGAATATGTGAATTCAGAATCTGTTACTAGAGCTATGGGTATGAGAAGTATAAAATGTGCCAGTCTTGCAGAAAAATATCAAGATACAGAATTTCCTTAATTTTGATTGCCTCTTTCCACATCAGGCAATAACAACTGTATTTGCAAAATGCAAAAGGAAGATCAGGAGTTTTTTTCTGTCTTTTTCTTCTGTCTCTGTGCTTCCCCTCTTTCCCTATTATTTTCTAGAACCAATTTTTCAAGTGCAAAAAACTCAAGTGAACATTTTTTTTCTGAAAGGAATTCTAAAATGTCTATTGGCATCCTTATATCCTCCTAAAATATGTAGCGTGTATTTATTAGTTTTATTGAGGTATAATTGATATTAAAAAGTTACGTATCTTTAATGTATATATGATGAGTTTGGACATAAGCACATTCCTGTGAGACCATCACCACAATCAAGACACTAAACATACCCATCACCTCCAAAAATTTCCTTGTGCTCTTTTGCGTGTGTGGTTTTTTTTACATTTTTGTGTGCGATAAGAACAGTTAAGATTTATCCTTTTAAAGCTCACAATACTATATTGTTAATTACAGTGTTGTTCTGTAGAACAGATCTTTAGAAATTATTCATTTTGCATAACATAAACCTTGTATGCATTGAGCAAAAAGTCCTTGTTTCCCCCTAGTCCCAGCCTTTGACAGCCACAATTCTATTCTCTGCTTCTATGAGTTTGACTACTTTAGATACCTCATATAAAATATAATACTGTGTGAGTGAAATTATACAGTATTTGACTTTGGTAGAGTTTGTTTTTTGAAAAGGTTATAGCAATTAGACATCTTGCTAAATTTCACCACTCCACTTCAATTATCATGCGATTCTCTGGCTTACATCTGCTCATAGATGCATCCAGGCCCTCAAGATGAGAGCTATTCTTTGCTCTTTTTCTTATCTACTAAAGATCCTTGCCTCACACATTGTATATGGTAAACCCTCAGTAGGTATTTGTGAATTGTATTTGAACTTAACTCTCAAATCCAGGTACTAGAAAACAGCGCTCAAGTGACTGTGAGGGCAGAACCTCAACTTCCCCAGTACTTACGATAGGGCTTTGCTTACAGCAGGTAATCTTAGCCACAAGTAAAATTGCATTATCTCAGCTTAGAGTTAAATCTCTATTTAAGATGTCTCAAGGCTACTTGAGGGTCTGTAATTACCTGGAAGTGCTGAAGGGCTCAAGAGCTCAATTTTCTTTTCAACCTTCGTTTTGAAATTTTGAGACCCTTTTGAGTCTTGGTATTTTGTGAGCTATCACTGAGGGACCTGTCTTGATAACATGGTGAGGTCTGCCATGGCTGATCCGGTGGTGGTATTTTCCTAGGCGCTGATCAAAAGCCCCCATTATGGATGAACTTAAAGTTACAATGTTTTGTGGGCCAGAGAAAGATAAATTGTTAGACAGAATTTGTTGAAGAAGAAGAAGAAAAAAAAAAACATCAAATTGTAGGGATGAATACAATTTAGAAAAAAAGGACTCAGTGACAAGATATTTTGTATCTGGTCGGAAGTTGAAAGGAGAATTTAAAATCTGATGAAGTCCCCAAGGTACCCATTAATAGTCAATTTCATGTGTTTGATTCTTGCGAAGTATAGATATTATGCTACAGAGTCTCCTAAAATTAAGGAGATATGGCTGAAAAATATCACATTTGATTTATGCATTCTTCAGTTTTTCTGGATTTTAAGCCTTGAAGCTTTTCTGCTATTTATTTATTTATTTGCTTGCATTGGTATCAGGAGAGAGATTTGCCTACATTTTAACTTGTAAGAATGTTATTTTTTTCCCTAGGCCAGGAAACAAACAAAATAGTAGGATATTCTTATTTTTCTACATCCGAAAATCCTTGGTTGAATTCTCTTTCTCTCCTTATTCACAATTCATTTTACCAAAGAAAGACAAACCTGGAGAAAATGCTCCCAGGAGACCTCTCTTACCTACGTCTGCATAAAGAATCTGAGCTCAGGACCTGAAAAAGCTTCTCATGAGGCCCGATGGCCATTTTCCTTTTGTTCTCTCTTGAATCTCCTCTCTTTTAAGTCCTCTCTCTTTTTCTCTTGGGTTCCTGTTTCTGTATTTAGAATTATCCCTCTTCCCCAGTGCTTTCTCCCCTCAGGCACCTGCTCCATTTCCCTTCTCAGGGGAAAATATCAAATGGAAGACGGGCCCCAAGTCAATTTGATAATCTCACTCTTTCATGTATCTCAGCAGATCAACTTTTCTCAGAAATTCCACATCTTTTCCATCCTGGAAACTGGAATACGTATGTGTTCATTTTGTTTGAATATAGGGAATAATAATTTCCAAAACCCTTATCCACGTTGGGACCAAACATTTTTTATTGATTCCTTAAGTTTTTGTCAAAGTTTTCTTTTCTGTTCAGGACATCCCTCCTTCTACGACTGATTCAAAATGCTCAGAATAGATGACCTCAGAAGCAAGCATCACAGAAGCTGAAGCTGTCAGACTAAACGATGGAGAAAACATACTCTTAAAAAAAATTCAAATTGGAAATTGAGGAGGCTCTGGTAGTGGCTATTCTATTTTGTTTATGTTTTTAGTATGTAAAGATGCAAATTCAAGTGTAGGCTCTGCCACTGAAAAGCCACAAGGCCACGAAGAGCTGGTTATTCACGCTGAGCCCCTGCGCCTCCGCTGTGCCCCTGTGCCTCCGCTGTGCATCAGAATAATAATGCCTGCTCACCTGGATATGATCTGGGTCAAGGAACGGATGCATGTGAGAGCAGCTGTGAAGTGCAATGGGTATTCTGTGTGCGAACGCTATTATTGGCATTGCTATTACCATTGAATTGTAAAAATGTTTATTCCACCAATATGCTAAACATACAGATTTCTTTGTTAAAAATTACTTTTCCCCTGGTCATCATTATTCCTTTATGTTTTTAAACAAATTTTGTTTGCGTATGTATGGACCTATTTTATGCCAGATACTGTGATGGGTGTTAGAGCCAAAAAAAAAAAAAAAAAAAAAAAAAACCCACAAAAAATACAAACACAAACAAATCTACAAACATTTGACCTGCCTGGGTGAGCATCATGACCTAGTGCAAGAGACAGATGTGTAAACAGATGGTTATTACAAAGTATGATAAGCTTAAGAGCAAAAAGTGGAAGACTCTATATTTACTCTGGTGTCTCAGCATCACCTGGAAGAGACGGGATTTCCTTCCACAAATGTAAAGGCACATAGTCATTATAGGATGCATAATTTTAGGTGTCATATTTGTGACATGGGGATGTCTTTGAGTATGTGGATACCTTTGGGGTTCTAAAATATTCTTCTACTTTAACTTGAATTTTTCATTTTTAAGAAACATTTATTGAGCACTATATGTGTGCTCAACACTGCAGCAGCTGCTTGGAAAACAAGTACAGAACTTTCTTCCTTTAATCAATTACACTCTTCTAGAGGAAGTGAACTCAAGAAACAACTAACAGGTTTGGGACAATATTAGGTAAAATAGTAGTTCTAGCTTATTTTCTAGACAAGGAAAACTTGTTTTCTACTGGACGGGAAAAGAGCTGGAAAAACCACGGGGGTAAAGAGTGTGTAGAAAGCTCAGAACTAAACAACGAACATGGGCTGATCCTTTGGAATATTACTGTTTAATAAAATAACAACAACTATTCCTCCTCCTCCTACCACCACCATTACCATTGATATTTAATGGCAACCTCTGCATTGGCCTCTTTAGACAAACATTCTCCAGTCCTCACGATGATCCTCCAGGCTTTATCCTCATTTTACATGGGAGGAAACAGACTCAGAGGGTTAGGTGTGTACACAGCTCACCCAGCTAACATGTTGCACAGCTGGAATTTGAACCAAGATATTTCCAGCTTCAGAGCTTCCTGCATTCCAGTGCACATGAGTGCAGTTGAAGTCTACGGAGAGCAGATGAACACTCGTAGCTGAGTGTGTTGGGACAGGGGATGTGGGGGTGGGGGAGGCCGTGGGGAGAAAGTGAAGGGAGTGAAGCTGGGCCACAGATGAGAACTCCGAAGCCAGCAGAGGAGGAGGCGATGTCTTTAAACATCACTCTCCTGGACTTTAGAGGCATTGACGGGGATTTCCCATGTGACTTCATAGCTGATTTAAAGTGTCCAGTCACTTGGACGAAGACTTAGAAGATGTGTTTATCAAAAGTACAGAGATACTGCAATTTCAGCGTAAGAGTAAGGATTTCCAAACAGCTCAAAAATGTGGAAAATGTGCTGACCCTAACGAGATGAATTTAATAGAATGAATGTAAAAGCATGTGCTTGTGTTAAATTCAACTGCAAAAACACAGGAGAGACATAGCTAAATAGCAAGACGTGTGAAAGAGTTTGAAAGATCTTCCCAGCTCCAACTCTGATATAAACTGTGAGTGTGACGGGGTAGCACACAGCAACGCTGCATTCACTCGCATTGATAGATGGAGGCGGCGCGGGACAAGGTTGCATGGGATATTCCAAGGTCAAGTATATGCAGAAGTAAATTCCTGGGATGGGAGAGTATGGCACATAGGAAAGGTAATAGCTGGGGCCTTGAGTTTGAACAAGCGAAGACTAAGTGGGGAGATGACAGCTGCCCTGAAATACTTACAGGACCACCACAGGGGAGAGGGAGGGAAATCGTTCAGAGAGCTCTAGAGGGCAGGACTGCTTTCAGTGGGGGGAAATGATAGAGAATTGATTTCAGTTCATTCCAGGGGAGAAGAATGTTCTCACAATTACAGCTGTCCAGTGACTGAATGGGCTGCCTCGCAGTGTAGTAGTGAGAACCATGGCCTACCTGAGAAAATTTAATTACCAGGAAGTGCTCAAGTGCTCAGTTTTAGTTCTAATCCCCTTTTAAGAACTTAAAAATAGTATTGAGCCATGTTGTCTGCTATATTATTAGATTACAGTGCCTTTCTTACATTATATGACTGGTTTTCATATTACTTTTTAAGTTATTTTCTCTCTTAAAGGCAGAAACAATGTTCTTTCTCTTGATTTATGCATAATTGTATTGAATATTTCCCCTGGAGGGACATGAGCATTTATGTGTGTTTACATCTTGAAAAAAGTAGGGTCATTGCTAAATGCTTCTTTCTGGCGATGAAAGTTGACATTGAGATTGGAGATGGCGAGATTCTCTAACATGTATCTTTGCTGCTGCACTGTGGTTGTCTGTTGACTTGTATGTCTCCATCACCTGACGGTAATTTTTGTGTGGATGGACAGTAGGTTTGTCTTAGTATTCTTTATAGTCCCAAACATTGGGCCGTAGTAGTTATTCAATTAACTTTAAAAAAAAATGAATAAATGATTTACTAGAGACATTCAGGTAGAACATAAATAAATAAGTAAATAAACAAATAAACCTGGGATGTTGTAAATTGATTTATATCCCAGGTGAAAGTTTAGTCTCAGACCATAAGGCATCCCCACCTCTAAGATTGTGCGGTTATGTCCTCAGCTCCATTTTAGATGCTTGCATGTGGCGGGGATGCCAAGGAAAATAGAGATGTTTGTGGAAGCGCCAACAGAGCAAACAAAGAGCGGGGCAGCCCTGGAGAGGAATCTGTGGAAGATGTGAGCAGTAAGCTGGGCAAAACAAGTGTAGAATCTGGGCTGGCAGAGAGTACTGGGGAAGCCAAAATAGCTTAAGTGGATTGCATGGAATTAGAAAGGAGCGGGTTACACGTCCATAAAGAGCTGTGGTTTCTAGAGCAATCCACTTAGGACCAGCGCTGAAAGATCTGGATTATGGTGGGGCCAGGCAGGGAGTGGGATTGAAGCTGGAAGGAGAAAATCCAGTGGATGTTGCCAGGGCTCCCAAGAGTACTAGAAACTGACATACCCATTTTGAAAAACGAGAAACTGGTTTTCGTGCACACGGCACTATCCATATGGAGAAAGTAGCGTGGTTTGCAGAGTGAAGAAATACATAATTAAAATAGGTAAATATGTGAGGCTGTCTGTTCTGCTTTAGAATTGTGTGTTGAGCACTAAATCACAAACAAACCTGCCTTCCTACCTGACCCTCACTCCACGTTGGCTGTACCTGAGGACAAGAATGGGTCCAAGCTTTCTAAATATTTAGCATCCGAGCATGCTAATGATGGCAGACGATTTGAGAATGTCCACTCCACTTCCCTCAGGAAGCAAAGGCTGAGTGTCTGTGGTTAGTTTGAAGTGGAAGGAGGACTCAAATCGAAGCCTCTCTATGCTCTGTCAGGTCCTTCTCCACATCCATCGATAAAACTGCTGCCCCGAAGCCCTGAAGCTGGCTGAGTCAAATGGTAAGTGATCCCCAGCTGCATTAGTACATTCTCACACTGCTGATAAAGACATACTCGAGACTGGGTAATTTATAAAGAAAAGGAAGTTTAATGGGCTCACAGTTCCACGGGGCTGGGAGGCCTCACCATCATGGCAGAAGACAAAAGGCACGTCTCACATGGCAGCAGGCAAGAGAGAATGAGAGCCAGGTGAAAGGAGAAACCGCTTATAAAACCGTCAGATCTGGTGAGACTCATTCACTACCATGAGAACAGTATGGGGGAAACCGCCCCCATGATTCAATTATCCCCCACCAGGTGCCTCCCACAACACTTGAGAATTATGGGAGCTATAATTCAACATGAGATTTGGGTGGGGACACAGCCAAACCATGTCACCAGCCTTCCAGTAATCTGTGTAATGTACACGTAGGAGACAGAACTGCAAAAAGACAGACTCATGGCTGTATAGCACGTGCAGCACAGGGTGACAGAAAAGGGCCTGGTGAGAAAGGCAGGAGGCTGCTGGAGGGAGCTCGGGGGACTGCTGACTGGCCAGGACTGTGCTTGGCACCACATAGGCCTTAGCTCACTTCAGCCTCAGACCAGCCTCTGAGGTTCAGCTGACCCTGCTTAAAAGTATAGAAATGCAGGTCAAAGAAGTGGAGTCACTTGGCCAGGACCACACAGCTACGAAGTGGCAGAGCTGCATCCCCAGCCAGGAGCAGTGGTGAGGGCCACGCCATGTGCCCTGTTCCCGTGAGCTTCTCGGTAGTGATGTGGGGTGTGGGTGTGGACGTTTGTGTGCTGTGGTGGTTATTCGGGTCTGAACGGTGTCCCCTCCAATCTGCATGCTAATCCCGTAACTCTCAGTACCTCAGAACGGGTCCTTATTTGGAGAAGGGATCTCTGCAGAGGAAAGCATGTTCAGATGAAGTCAACCGGGCGGGCCCTAATCCGATAGGACTGGGGTTCTCATAACAAGGAGAAAGTTGGCTGAGCGCAGTGGCTCATACCTGTAATCCCAGCACTTTGAGAGGCTGAGGCGGGCGGATCACGAGGTCAGGAGATCGAGACCATCCTGGCTAACATGGTGAAACCCTGTCTCTACTAAAAATACAAAAAAAAAAAAAAAAAAAATTAGCGGGCATAGTAGCGGGCGCCTGTAGTCCCAGCTACTCGGGAGGCTGAGGCAGGAGAGTGGTGTGAACCTGGGAGGCGGAGCTTACAGTGAGCCGAGATGGCGCCACTGCACTCCAGCCTGGGTGACAGAGCGAGACTCCGTCTCAAATTCTCCACGTGAGCCTGAAGACAGTCATCTGCAAGCCAAAGAGAGGGGCGCCTGGAGCTGGCCTTTCTTCACAACCCCGCTGACACCTTGATTTCTTCGGTTCTAGCCTCCATGACTGTGAGACAATTAGTTTCTGTCATTTAAGTCACCCAGCCTGTGGTAATTTGTAACGGCAACCTAATACCGTGGTGTTATGGTGTTATTAGTTTTTATTGGCTTTCTTTATTGAAAAACGTTTTTCTAAGTTTCACATAAAGCTAAGTAATGTGAAGTTTTCTTTTTCTTATGGTGCTAAAGTATATATGTAACATAAAATGTGGCATTTTAACCATTTTTAAGTGTTCATTCTGTGGCATTAAGTGCATTTGCAATGGTGTTCAACCATCGCCACTATACATCACCCAAACTTTTTATCACCCCGAGCAGAAACTCCAGGGTAGAGCTTTCTAAACCCATCTGCAAAGTTTGTTTATGCTTAAGGTATCTATTTCTGCATATCTCTGACAGTGCCTGTAAGAAATAGGTTTGTGCTCATCCCAAGTACCACTATTGTTAGCTGGCAACCAAATCAACGGCACATAAAGAAAGATGCTAGCTATTAATTCCCTGAACTGGTTCCTGTACGGTCTCATCCACTACCCTCTCCCTGCCCCTGAGCTCAAGCCCTCGCACCCCCTCCAGGCAGCTCCTCCGCTCCAGGCAGGCTCCCACAGCAGGGCCTCTGCTGTGGCTGGAGCGGTCTCCTCAGATCACACACAGTGTGCCCTCAGTTCATTGCGGTTTCAGTTCACACGTCACTCCTCAGAGACACCTTTCCTGATGACCCACCTCAAATGCCATGTGCCCACTCATACTCTGCTTCTTTTTTTTTGGGGGGGTGGGCAGAGTCTTACTCCATTGCCCAGGCTGTAATGCAGTGATGTGATCTTGACTCACTGCAGCCTCGACCTCCCCAGGCTCAGGTGATCCTCCCACCTCAGCCTCGCAAGTAGCTGGGACCACAGGTGTGTGCCATCAAGCCTGGCCAATTTTTTTTTTTTTTTTTGTAGCAAAGGGGTTTTGCTATGTTGCCCAGGCTGGTCTCGAACTCCTGAGCTCAAGTGATCCACCTACCTTGGCCTCCCCGAAGTGCTGGGAGTATAAGCATGAGCCACCGTGTCTGCTTTTTAAAAATAACAGTGACCACCACCGGACACCATAGTCTGTCCCCATTTGTCACGTCTTCCTCACTAGAATAAGACAGGGACTTTGCTGGCTGCTATCTGTTCTCCTTCAGAAGAGCACTTGGTCCCTCACAGGCATTCCATAGATACTTGTTGAATGAACGTGCTTTTTGCACATTGATTCCAACATTTGATACATTCTCAGGAGGGACACTTGGCCTATGCTTGGGAGAGGGGAGCCTCAGCTGACTTTTCATAATCACGGTTCCAGCTCCCTTCCAGACCCGGCCTTTCAGCATCCACACTACATGGACTTTGTCCTTTGGGAGCCACTCATCCTATGGCTGGCCCTCTGGTTGGTGTTTGTCAAGACAACTCAAGCCTTGGGCAGCCCATCCTTGCTCTGGGCGAAGGGCACCCTCCCCTCTCCCCACATGCTGTTTCTCACTCAGTGGCTCCAGAATGCTCCTCACCCCAGATGTGGTCAATCCCAGGGTGCCCAAGTGTGAAGTTCGCTCAGGGCTTCCCAAGGGCCCTTCACTGTAAGGGTGCAGTTCTCTCTAAAGAAGTTCTCACTTTCCCATCTGCCTTGACCAAACTTTGAGCCTTGGGCTGAAGGGTGGTTGTCAGGTCTTTGGAGTAGTTTATGTTGGGAGAGAGGATCACTCCTTAAAACATTCTTGATACATGGTCTATCCCTTTCTTTAGAATATGTTGACACTTGACACTCTTGTTCTAAACCTTGGGACCTCAGAGGACACTAAGACCCCAGGACAATTTCCTTTTACCACCTCAATATACTTTCTGTATCTTCACTCAGCCTTTTTTTCTTCACTGTTTACGTCTATCCCTCTGTATCTACACCACAGCTGCAGACTGATCCACTTGGTGCAGCATCCTCAGTGAGTCACTTCCTTGTCATACTCACCTTGCAAATATAGATGAGGCTCGAATCAATCTAGCTGTCCACCTTATCCAGTCTTCCATGGTGCTGGGCACAGCTGGAGAGAATTGCATCGTTTCAGAGGCTAGTACCGCTACACCTTATGTGGAATCCATAACCTAGTCAACTTTGTATATAATTTCCTATGGTGACTTTTTAATGTTGTACTATTTTATTATTTTCAGAAGCTTTTTTATTTTTATTGATACACAATAGTTGTACATATTTATGGGGTACAAGTGATATTTTGATATATACCTTCAATGTGTACTGATCAAATCAGAGTAATTGGGATATCCATCACTTCAAACCTTTATCTTTTCTTTATGTTGGAAACATTCTAATTTTTCTCTTCTACCTATTTTGAACTGTTATTGTTTACTGCAGTCACCCTATTATACTATCTAACTCTGTTTTTCTTCCCACTAATCAATCTCTTTTCATTGCCCCCCCCCCCCCCCCCGCACTGTCGGCTCCTCTCTTCCCTTTTCAGTCTCTGGTAACCACCAATCAACTCTCTACCTCCATGACAATGACCTTTTTAGCTCCCACATATGAGTGAATACATGCAGTATATGTCTTTCTGTGCCTGGCTTATTTCACTTAAGGTAATGACAAATGACAAGATTTCGTTATTTTTATGGTTGAATAATATTCCATTGTGTATATTTACTGCATCTTTTTTATCCATTCATCTGTCGATGGACACTTAAGTTAATCTATCTTTTGGCTATCGTGAATAGTGCTGCAAAAATCATAGGAGTGTAGATGTATTTTTGATGGATTGATATCCAAATAGACTTTTGCTCTCTCTCCCAGGCACAGTGGTTCAATCATAGCTCACTGTAGCCTTGAACTCCTGGGCTCAAGTGATCCTCCTCCTTTAGCCTCCTGAACACATAGCACTACAGGTGAGTGCCACCACACTGGGATATTTTATCTTATTATTTGTAGAGACAGTGTCTTGCTATGTTGCCCAGCTTTGTTGCCTTGCTCTGATCTAATTGCCTATCAAAGCTCCACCTCCTAATATCATCTTTGTTGCAATATGCATCTTGGTTGCAACATACGAATTTTAGGGGGACACAAACATTCAGTCTATGGTCTTCAGCTTCTTGCATCAAATGATCCTCCCCCTCAGCTTTTTGCTGCTTTTATGCCACTGCCATGTTATTTTGGTGATGATGGCTTTGGCTGTTGAAGGTCTTTTGTGATTCCATACACATATTAGGATGGCTTTCTCTATTTCTATAAAGAATGTCATTGGAATTTTTATAGGAATTGTACTGAATCTAGATATTACTTTGGGTAGTATTGACATTTTAACAATATTAAATCTTCCAATCCATGAACATGGGATATTTTCCCATTTTTGATGTCTTCTTACATTTATTTCATCAATGTTTCACAGTTTCTCCTATAGAGATTTTTAACTTCTTTCTTAAATGTATTTATAGGCATTTTATATATTTTCATAGCTATTATTAAGGAGATTACCTTATTTCTTTTTCAGTTTGTTTGCTATTGGTGTATATAAATGTTACTGGTTTTTGTATGCTGACTTTTTATCTGCACTTTACTAATTTTATTAGTTCTAATAGTTTTTTGTGTAGTCCTTAGGTTTCTCTAAATATAAGATTATGCCATCTGTGAACAAGAATAATTTGGCAGTTTACTTTCCAATTTGAATGCCCTTTATTTCTTTCTCTTGCCTAATTCCTCTGGCAAGGACTTCCAGTACTATTTTAAATAAAAGTGGTGAAAGTGGGCACTCTTATCTTGTTCTAGATCTTAAAAGAAGGTCATTCAGTTTTTCCCCACGTTAGCTGTGGGTTTGTCATATATGGCTTCTGTTGTTTTGAAGTAAGTTCCTTCTATACCCAGTTTGTTGAGTTTCTATCATAAAGGGATGTTAAATTTTGTTGGTGTTTTTTCCATATCTATTGAAATGATTATATAGTGTTTGTCTTGATTCTGTTAATGTATCACTTTTATTGAATTGGATATGTCGAATTACTCTAACATCCCTGGATGAATTCCACTTAATTATGGTGAATGATTTTTAAAAATGTGCTGTATTCATTTTGCCAGCAGCTCTTTTAAATCTTCAGTGCCTTCTTTAAAGCATCATCACACACTGACACCCCACCCCTGCCTCTGCCTCTGCAGCTGATCAGTGCTCTGACCAGGACCATTCAGATCATTTGTGGAGCCCACTGCAAGATGAAAACTGATTCCCTCATTTAAAAATCAGAAAAAAGTGCCAGGGAAAGTAATAAAACATAAAGCCTCTTTCTTTTCTTTTTGTAGTCTCTCAACTTGTTATGATTTTTAAAAATTTAATGATATTCTAAGTAAACTAAATAAAATTTTTAATTATTTGTGTGAATTTTCCTGTTCATCTTTATATTGTGCAACCACAATGTTAAATATAAGAGGATTTAACCTGTATGCAGAATCACATAAATTACATGTCTTATTCTGCTTATGGCTTTTACAACAAAATGCCAAAAACGGAGTGGCTTATAAACAACAGAAATTTATTTCTCATGGTTCTGGAGGCTGGAAGTCTAAGACCAAGGTGCTGGTGTAATTGGTGTCAAGTGAGAGTTGTTTCCTGGTTCATAAACGGTGCCTTCTCCATCTAACCTCACATGGTGGAAGTGGTGACAGGTCTCTGTCGGGCCTCTTTAGTAAGATGCCAATCCCATTCATAAGCCCTCTGCCTCTGTGATCTAATTGCCCATCAAAGCCCCCACCTCCTAATATCATCTTTGTTGCAATATGCATCTTGATTGCAACATATGAATTTTAGTGGGACACAAACATTCAGTCTATAGCACCACATATTTGTATTTCATAGCTCACACATACATATTTCATAGTGTATCATACACATGTATTTCATAGCTCACACATACATATGCATTTCATAGCACACTCATACCTATGCATTTCAGAGCTCACACATATATTTGTATTTGAGAGCTCACACATACATATTTTGTAGCTCACACATACATACATATTTCATAGCTCACTCATACATATGTATTTCATAGCTCACCTATACATATATATCCCATAGCTCACACATATCTATGTGTCTCATAGCTCACACATACATATGTATCTCATAGCTCACACATACATGTGAATCTCATAGCTTACACGTACATTTGTGTTTCATAGCTCATACATACATATGTATCTCATAGCTTACACATACATATGTATCTCATAGCTCACACATACATATGTGTTTCATAGCTCACACATACATATGTGTCTCAGCTCACACATACATTTGTGTTTCATAGCTCGCACATACATACGTATCTCATAGCTCACACATACATACGTATCTCATAGCTCGCACATACATACGTATCTCATAGCTCACACATACATACGTATCTCATAGTTCACACATACCTATGTATCTCATAGCTCACACATACCTATGTGTTTCATAGCTCACACATACATATGTATCTCATAGCTCACATATACATATGTATTTCATAGCTCACACATACATTTGTGTTTCATAGCTCACACATACATATGTAACTCATAGCTCACACATACGCATGTATTTCATTCTTAGCAGAGCAGGGGAAACACTGCACCAACTACTCAGTTGATTTGACCTCACTTCTTGACACCCATTTATTCTACCAACACTCTCTACCTTTGGTTTACTGATGAGAAAGAAGGACCTGAAAGGAAAATGGACAGCGGATTCCTCTGTCTTTCCTGTCCGTCTTTGTCATCATTTTCGGCACATGTAGTCGTGTAATATAGGGAAGTAATGCAAGTCAGTAGAGCTCTTATAGGGCTCTTGGTTGTCCTTTTTCTCATAATGACATTATCTTCTTTCTGTGTTTGAAGCATGTTCTGGAAGGAAAGAAAAGCGTGGCCTCTGGGGGCTGTCCGTGTGTGGACGTTGTAACCTTAACTCACACATGGTGGGTGCACTGGAATTCTCTGCTCATGGGGCATCAAGAACGCCCTGTATTGATAAAGCAGCGGGGAGCCACTGTGGTGGGACACGCGTATTGCACATATCTCCTCTGTTCACCGACACGCTTCCTCATTTCATTATACTCCATGTACAGACCACAAGGTTGTAGATAAAACTATGAAGGATTTCAAGACGGTGAAAGCAGAGCATTAAACAACATGCGGGTTCCTTCTGGGCTCCTGGACTCATGTGGCTACGAAGGTGGTGGACCCGTGATGCTCTCCTGGCCCCCAACAAACACTATTGTATATGGGCTTCCATGTTCTTGCATGGATTTCATCTGGGTTTTTAACTGGCATTATCCCCACACTCTATAAGCTTGCTCAAATCTTCTCCAGGCAATGGCAGTAACAATCACCACAAATAGATCTGTGGCTTCTTATCTCTGCTTCACCCCATAGCCAGGCACCTCACAAGATGCTCCTCAGTCACTCTGTTCAATCCTGTAATTCTTACATGCTCTCTTGAAAATAACTGAAATACTTCAAGGATAGAGAAAAAACAGGTGAAGCCCCTGCTCTTTTTTGGGTCACCGTCTCCTTCCTGCAAAGTCACACCAGCCGGTTCTAGCGCTCATCATGATGTTCACAGTATGCAGATGCACCGGGGAGCCGGTGTGGAAATGTTCTCAACGAGAGGTGAGATTTTTTTTTATTCTGAGGGTGTCACTCAGGTTCTCAAACTTGAAATGTCTGCAGTGCATCGAGGACAGCCACTGCAGTGCCTGCAGTAAAACAATGACAACATGTGGGTATCTGGATTTTAGAATATAATAAAAATCATAAGCCTACTTGGTGTCTGAAAGGGATAATTAGTTACTCTCTTATCTGTCTATTTTTCAATGGTTAAACTGGTATTTTGAATCCCCTGCCCCTGCGCTGGAGCCCCTTGGAGTCACGCGCCTCCAAATCGGAGAGTCCCTCAAACTTCGTGCCCTAGGGAAGTGGAGCTTTACCCCTCAGGGATCCCAGTTTCACAGCTCAGCCTCCACAGACTCCCAGGTAAATGAGAAGGTGTCCTTTGGTGGGAAGGCGAAGGTGCCTGTGGGTCTGCAGGAGCTTCCGGTCCCGTTTTCTCGGTGCTGTGCCAGCCCAGCTGAAAGGAATTGGAGCCAAATCTCAGGTGAGTGTCTGTAGGGCCCCTGGGTCCTGACAGAGCCTCGAGGCAAACAGGCTCTGAGTCCAGCAGCTTTGATCTCACCTGCCCACACCCCCAGAGAGCAGCCACAGGCAGATCAAGAAGCTCCTGGAGGGCCAGAGGGGCCAGAGGCAGTACTGGGCCTCCTGTGGGCCTGAGCGTCATCTTCCCTGTCAGGCCCGTAAGACCCTTCTTCCCGAGGCTTCTCTCTTCTTCTTGGGAAGGAGGTGGGGGTAGGGTCTGACTTTGGAGGAGATGCAGTGGCACCTTAATCGGGGCACTGGATAAATTCATTGGAGAGGTTGCTGTGCGGGGGTGCTAAGAACGTTCATGACAAAGAACATCAGTGGGCACCAAGCCAAGCCCTGCAGACTCTGACCTGCCAGTCACATAGGCATATCATGCCACCCACACCGAGCAGCTGAGCCAGCTGGCCCTCTGTTGCCATGGCAGGGGCTTCCTACCACCACTGCTCACACTTTCCCCAGGGCTCCTCATCTCTTCACCTGAGGACACTCTCCACACTGCCAGCGCAGCACACGCATCCGCCCTTGACAAGCCGATCTCTCGGTGACTCCAAAGGGGAAGGGAAATCTGTAGCACCGACCTTGGTTGGGACCAGACAGCTGGACAATCTACACCTCTCATCAGAAAAACAAACTGAGCTCACGTAGATTTTCTATTTCAAAAATTTCTTATGTCCCGAGAGCGTATTATAGGATAGGTTTTCTGTTTGATTCTTCACAATCCCAGTCCTAGGTCCGAACAGCACTCCATTTTCTCCTCTGCCAGGCTCTTCCCACTCAAGTTAGCATTCACTTTGTTTGAGAATACTTGATCCAATTGCATTGCACAATAATTGAAGAGAATATAAACTTTTTCTAACATTTTCTCATGAGCTCATTTCTTTGGCAATGCTAAGGGTTGAGATAACCGAATTTCCATCTTGCTCATGTTCAGATTTTAATCCACATCTTTTGTTTAATTCTATGGATTCATGGGTGTCTAACATGGGTATTCTATAGGCCTCAAATTCTTGGTATTTAGAAAATTTGCTTATTTGGTTCTGTGTGTGTTCTGTCCAACCAGTCTATGATTCTTAATCATATCGGAATTCTTCTGCCTCCAACTCAAAGGATTATATTAGCGAAAAACAAAAAATTCTTCCTTTCTGTAGCCACTGGCAAACTAGTTTCTGTAAAAATCATAGCATGTCAGCCCTCTCCACTTGCTTTTAAAATGTAAAATAATGTTAATACTGAAGATTGTCGTAGGAGATAGAGCATTAAAGGAATATAAAACTAAATGCTACAGCCACAGGCAGCTTACATATTTCTGTTAAGATAGCCACATTGTTTTGTGTTCATTGAGTGGCTGATTCTAAGGTAATTAATGTATTTCCAAATTCGATGATTGCGATGGGGGGAGAGGCAGATCCACCCTTAACTGGGGTGGGAACAATCTAATCAGCTGCCAGTGAGGCTAGAATATAAGCAGGCAGAAAAATGTGGACACAGAGACTGGCCTAGCCTCCCAGCCTACATCTTTCTCCCATGCTGGATGCTTCCTACCCTTGAATGTCAGTTTTGGAACTCGGACTGACTCCTCAGCCGGCAGATGGCCTATTGTGGGACCTTGTGATCATGTGAGTTAATACTTAATAAACTCCTTTTTTATATGTATGTCTATTCCATTAGTTCTGTCCCTCTAGAGAACCCTGACTGATACGATGTTTTACATATATTTCTGTTTAATTTTCACAGTACCAAAGGCAAAAGATGATTTCTTAATCATACCTTAAGTCTTTTCCTCTTGAACCTCTGTGACCCTTCGTCTAATAAACAGAGGAATCCTTGCCTAAGATGGGAAGTGAGGTGTGGACAATGAGTTGAAAGAGGTCTAACCAGGAGTCTCTGCTCTTCCTTCATTCATGGCTCACAGATCTGTGACTTTGGGCAATGCTTTTGATCACCTTAGCTTTCCCTAATCTGCCAGAACAATGGGCTTTGATCTTTAGGGTCTCTTCCCATTAGAAGTGACTCGGAGACTCTTAGCCTGGGAGTGTAGATCATTACACTTTAACGTTTGATGTTATGGGAAATATTAGGCCTCTATGCATCTCTGCCGGGGAATGCTTGGTGTCTATATGTTGATTCCACAGGGCATAGACATAATGAGCTTAATTCTCCATTGAAGACAAGCATTTCTCAGCTGTGTTTAGAACTTCAGACACAGCTTTACTGAACATTCTGGAGGTAGATTGGGGCGGTTTCATGAGTGTCCAATATGTGTGATGACATAAATTCCCTACTTCCCCCCACTTCTCAGAAGGGGGCCACACTTGGTTTAACGCTCAGTTGTTGCTGAAATTCTTAATAATTTTAGCTTTGAACTTGCACTTTGCGCATGGGCAGAGGAGGTGCAGGCAATGTGTGGTCCTCCATGCCTGACTGCCTATGTGCATACAGCATTTGTGATGTGTCACAAGAATTCCCTTGGACCCATGATGTGTGAAGTTTAAGGTAAGCCTGTTGAGTCTATGAATGTGTCAAGGGCACTGGCAGCTCCAGAGGCCATGCCTTCCTTTTTAACTAGAACTTGCTTTGAACACAGAGGTGGCAGTGGCATCCTAATAAACACAACAGCCATGGGACCCCCGTCATACCCTTTCTTACTCCTGTCCCCATCATATCCCTTCTTACTCATGTTTATTCCTGTATTAACCAACCCGTTAAGCTCCAATTGATAGGAGCTTAACTACTATCATTTGATAGGACTGGGTGATCCATGATTCCTTTTTCTTTCTGCCCTTCCTTATGCGCCAGTGAGACACTGTTGGTAGAACGTGCACTTATCAAGACCTGAAATGAAAGCAGTTAGTTAGTTTTGTGTAGTGTTTCCACAGCTCCAGTAAGAAAAAAAGTTCATGATATGGAATGCCAGTGTGTAATTTCAGTGATTCTGCCTACAAACTAGATGCTTTTAGAGTTTCATTTAAAACTGGCATGGTGTGATATAGAGGTGAATGGTGAAATTGATAATTAAAACATAAATGCATATTTACTTACCATGTTGTTGAAAGCAAGTATAGTAAACACCATGCCTATTCAAGAGAGAGACCAGAGAAGAAAGGAAAAAGGTTTATGTCTTGGTACCTTTCACAGTTCTTTTGTTCTTTTCACCTTGCATTGGGTCTTATGAGTTGTGTAGCCAGTTCCCTTGGAAATACTGGCTGCTGTCTGGGAAGTCAAGTTATGACTCATCAAAGTTGACCACGGTTAAGTCCACACTTGCTCCATCTTTAACTCTCAGTGTATAACACAGAGAGAGGGCAGATGTTAGACAGATGGTCTGTATAAACACCAGCAGGACCACTGGAGAGGCCCCTAAGATAGAGCAGGAAACCTGGAGTTGAGACCCAGGTCTGCTAGTCTAGTTGGCTAAATGGTTGGGACCTTGGCCTTTTCCTTGGTGAATTTTCCCACCTGTAGTTTGAGATTGGATCATGAAGGTCATTGTCAATTCTCAGAGAGCCAACATTAGAACTCAGTGGGTGGAAAGACCATGAAACAGTGGGAAGTATCTCCCCACCCCCAAGTCACCCTAATCAAACAGAGGACCTTGGTAAACATGACGGACTCATCATGCAAACGTGTGACAAGGAGGGTTCCCTTTTGTATCCTTAAGACTAGACTGCTCCTCTAGATTCCCTCCTGTGTAGAATTTCTCAAGTCTCCACGTGTCCATCGCTGTCTTTCTGTTGGACACAGGAGGGTGGAGACTGCACACAAATATTTTATTTTATACACTGATTATCTAATTACTGGGTCCAGAAGTCTCTAACTTGAAACTCACACGCATATGCCATGCCTTGGACGTTAGCCAGGTTCAGTCTTCTTGTCCTGGGACAGAGGCATGCCACACACAGCTCTGCTATTATTTTTCTCTTTCAAGAGATCTACCCTTGGGGGAGAAAGATGGGCTTTTGATATAACCCCACGCTTCTGAAAGAAGAGTATTCTGCCCCATGGAGGACCATGAGCATCTGTGCCCCTGCACTACTTTTCTCCTCAAGCTCAACCGTGTTTGCTGCCTTCGAAACACAGAGATCAATATTTATGCTTTACCCAAGTGTCCATTTAGCGCTTTCTAGCATACCCATGAATTAATAGATAAACTTGTGAAGAAATCAAGAAAAAAGTAATTAGTTTGTTGACGTAAATTGTTACCCAACTGGAAGTCCAGACAAAATAATCACACAGTTTTACTTGTTGACAGTTGCATTTCCTTAAATCAATCATTTCCATTATTTTTCTACGGTTGACTGTGATGGTTGGTTTGTTACAGCCTCAGCTAATTCTGTTCTATCTCTTATTACTGATATTACTGGTTTCCTTTTTTACAAAAATGGTATAATCTTCTGAAATAGGAACATTAACTGACCTCCAATCAAAAAGAAACCCTCCTCCACGGTAGCATCTTCTTAATTGAAAAGTGCTTTTTTAATGCAATGAAAGAAACACTGCCTTCTATTCATTTAGCCTCACATAAAGACCTAACATAAATGAGGTGTTTTCCTTAAGTCTGAGATTCTCAAGGTAAGTGCTCAGAAAACACGGAGGAGGAAGCTCACTGATACAAAAATTGACCCGGGCAAGTAAGGATCTTGCAGCTATTGGATAGGAAAGGTATCTAAGTGTGGCTTCACCTGGGTCCTGTCTGCAGAGTCACTGAAGCGGGAGCCAGGGGAACCAGTCCCTCACCAACTCCCATGGTGGCATGGTTTGGAATCCTTGAGACCTCAGGTCCACGGAGGGAAGAGTACCCTCATTTATTTCCCGGGAAAACTACATCCCAATCAACTCTGTCATATCATCTTTTATGGTTTGTTTTTTTCTTTCTTTTCTTTTTTTTTTTTTTTTTTGATTGAGTCTTGCTCTGTCACCAGGCTGGAGAGCAGTGGCATGATCTCGTCTCACAGCAACCTCCGCCTCCAGGGTTCAGGTGATTCTCCTGCCTCAGCCTCCCTAGCAGCAGGGACTACAGGCGCCTGCCACCACATCTGGCTAATTTTTGCATTTTTAGCAGAGATGGGGTTTCACCATGTGGGCCAGGCTGGTCTTGATCTCTTGACTTTGTGATCCGCCTGCCTCGGTGTCCCAAAGTGCTGGGATTACAGGTGTGAGCCACCGCACCTGGCCGTTTTCTTAAGATTAATCTGAGATCTTCTCTCCTCTATGTCCTCAGGGGCTTCTCCTCCTTGTTTTGAGCTCCGATCACCATTCTCCCTCTGGGCGCTGTGCAGTGCTCCCGCCTGGCCTGGCTTTTGCTCCCCTTCTGGTACATGCACACTTCCCTTCTCCTGTGTGTGCCAGAAGCATCGGTGGGTACACAGTTGCTTTGTCTCTTTCTCCTTCTTTGGCATGAGTTTAGGATGAATATTTGTTTTATTTGAGCAACTCAGGGCTTCTGTTGGAGAGATGAGCCCCACCCTACCCCTTGCTTGGCGTGGTGAACGTAGGCATATTTACTCATGCCACAAGGAAATATGACCACATTTATGATTTTGAGGAGAGGTTGCACGTGGTAATGTGACTTTGCTGCTATGGAACAAATGGTAACCTTTCCGGGGAGAAGAGGGGAGGAGGCTCATATAACAGGGTCCTTGGCCCACAGCTCACTGCCTTTCACCCTCCGTCTCCCACGTGCGTCTTCTATAGGCTCTGCCACTATTTATTCTTGTCTGATGCTCAGCCTATCTCCCTCTGATGAGTGTTCATAATGAGGAGAGTTCACACAGGAATAATTTATTTAATAAGTTGTTACCGGAAAACGTTGTTTGTGATGCTGAAAGACCTAAAATGTGGGAAATTATCTGCTTGATTTATGAAAACTATGAATACTCAGATTTAATCACGTTGGCAGAGTAACTGTCCATTGTATTTGAATACCAGTAGATAAATGCCCAAAGAACTCATGGCTTAGTCTTAATATCCCACAAACATAAGAGCGACATCCTCTTCTCATCTCTTCCTTGACTTTCAAAAATATTTTTGTAGATTTT
Organism: Macaca nemestrina; assembly: GCF_043159975.1. NCBI lineage: Eukaryota > Metazoa > Chordata > Mammalia > Primates > Cercopithecidae > Macaca > Macaca nemestrina. The sequence continues at coordinate 7,537,681 of NC_092129.1, read as the reverse complement.
TTTTTCAGGATAGAAGATATTGAAGAATATACTCTGTCTAAGGTGAGGTGAGTGAAAATAACTGGAACATGTATTGCTAACTTTTAAAAAGCACACATGACCTGAGTAGGTCTCCCTGAAGACATTGAAAAGATGCTTTGCCAACCGAACAATTTTCGAAGGTAATTTATATCCATGCAACTCTATTCCTGTGCATATGAGTGAAGGCCAAATGGATATTAACACTTCCCTTTTCACACTTTTCTCTTTTTTTTCCTTTCCTGTAATTTTTCAACCACCTAACAAAAAACCGATAACAGGTGCTCTTATTGACAAGTACCACTGCTTTACTAGAATGTATTTTAGCCAGGAAATACATTTTAAATAAGGGCAAAATGCCAACAAATTTAGAAAGTAAGACTAGCTAAAATTAATTGAGACTACCAAGAGCTTCCAGGACATCACGATTGTGTTAGGGCTCTAGTGAAGAAAGTGCTTCAAGATCTGTAACAGCAAGAGACCAGGTGAGGTCTAGGCCTCAACCAGACCGCTGTAATTGGTATAGTATTATGATGCTGTGATTGTATAGTATTACTTGGGCAAATTTGCTTCACTTCTTCAGTCAGCACTTTTGTATTCTCCATACTTTGTGCTGTGAGAATTCACGTAGTCAGTTTTCAGAATGAATAAAATATATGAATTCTTTCTTTTGAAGCTTTTCTAATGTTCATATTTTAAGGTATTAATCCAAATTAAAATGTTGTGGTGTTTTACTTTATGCCTTAATAAGAGGTATATTTTCATGAAGAGAAAACACACACTAAACGTTATTGCTTGGAATCCAGTAAAAGATTTGTAACATTTAAAAATGTGTAATTCAAAATAGTTCATTGGAAACAAGATCTTGGAAAAATTTTATAGTTGTAAGTAAATACTAATTCATGCCCCTCCCTTTCTACAACTGTTATTTAAACATTTATGTGCATTATTTACATTCATATTTCTATGCTTTTATTAAATATCCATTTATCAGCAAGTATAGTATTATATTTAAATATGTGCATAGCTTAATGTATTAAACATAACACTCAGAAAATGAACATGCTTGTTGAAACTATAACAAATTGAATAATTTATTAATTTGTCAATTGTATCCCCTGGCTATAAACATTAGCTATTGTTTCAAAGGCTGCCATCAATAGACATCTACAAATCTTAAGAGAAAAGTTTGTGGCTTTACGTATGTGCTGCCCAATATAGTAGATATAGATTAACTATCTCAAATCCAAACATTTGAAACCAAAAATGCTTCCAAATCCAAAAGTTATTTTAGTGCTGACAGGATGCTCAAAACAAAACATGCTACTTGGAGGATTTTGAATTTCAGATTTTTGAGTTTGGGATGCTCGATCAGTAAGTACAGAATGCAAATATTTCCAAATCTGAAAAAATCCAAAATCTGAAACACTTCTGTTGCCAAGCATTTTGGGTAAGGGATACTCAACCCAGATCAGCCAGATGTGGCTATGGAACCCTTGAGATGTGACTCGTCCAAATTGGGATGTTTTGTAAGTGTGAAATACACACTGATTTTAAAAACTTGGTATAAATAAATCATGTAAAAGACATGAACAATTTTTATATTGATTATGTGCTGAAATGATAACTTTGGATCTATTGGGTTAAATAAGATAAATTATTACTGTTAATTTGATTTTTTACGAACTTTTTAATGTGGCTACTAAAGATTTAAAATTACGTTTGTTCCCCATATTGCATCTCAGTGGGACAGTGCTTCTTCACCTCCTGCTAGGACCTTGAGCCCACCTGCTTCTCCGTATTCCTCCCCAATGAGCTTCTCCATATCATTCCTTCCAGGGGAGTTTCTGACACCTGCATGATTGGCTGCTACTGTGTTGTGAATTCCGAGATTTCACAATGCTGATGGCATTCCAGAGGCTGGAAGATCTCCAGAGATCAATCATCTCAGAAAATGGACCATCCGTGATTGGTAGCCATGGCCAGGTTGAATAATCCTGATTGTGAAGCCACCCTGTGCAACTTTATATTGGGTTTGTGATTAGCGAGTGTTTGCATTTATTGAAAGTGGGCACGCTTAGGGAATTCATGGGGTTTAATTCCAATAATATTTCAACTCACAATTATTACGAACAGTAGTTTTAATTAAAAGTCTCCGGCACTTGTGTGTAGGCCTTCTTGACATGAGAGATTGCCTGTGCAGGAACAAAACAAAGTTCCGCTATTGTTTACTAATGGAATGTGCCTCGTGGAGCAAGAGCTTCTAACTACAGCATTCTGGAAATTAGTCACATATTGCTGTGTATTATGTTTATTACTTAGGATCTTTATGGGTGTTCTTAAAGTTTCTAAGAGTCTGGGTAGTAGCTTGGGGAAAAAACTGAATTTTATGTATAACGATATCTTCCTCAAAATTGCTGTCACTCAGTCTTTATTCTAAAAAGTGTTTAGTTTTGACTAATTGATATGCTGGTGAAGGCTAAGTGTGGTGGCTCATGCCTGCAATCCTAGCACTTTGGGAGGCCAAGGTGGGCAGATCACTTGGGGTCAAGAGTTTGAGACCAGCCCAGACAACAGAGTGAAACCCCATCTCTACTAAAAATACAAAACTTAGCTGGGTGTGGTGGGTGCCTGTAATCCAGCTACTCAGGAGGCTGAGGCAGGAGAATCACTTGAACCCAGGAAGCAGAGGTTGCAATGAGTCAAGATCACACCATTGCACTCCAGCCTGGGTGACAAAGTGAGACTCTATCAAAAAAAAAAAAAAAAAAAAAAAGACTGATGAATGATACAAAGATATCTTGGCTGTTATTTAAAGAGATTGAAAACAATACAACTTTTAGGAAATTTCTAATTGAATCTACATACAATTTGAAATTTTCATGCTTTTACATTTGTTTTTTCCATGGGCTAGAGAAGAGCAAGGGTGGCAGCCCTGGGTCTGACAGAGGCACCAACAGAAGGAGGACAGAAGTTGACACTTTACTATGTTAGTGTTAAAGACAGCCTACAAAGTTGATCTTTGCCTAAATTCCATTTTACTCCATGTCATTATGAGATTAAGAGAGAATCCTCCCATCTCTTGGCATGGGATTATATAATATGTGTAGTAGCAGTAGCACTAAAAATGATATAGGTAACAGTGAAGTTTTAAGGGCTTGCTATATCCAGGTTAAGAGTTTTATATGTATTGCTCACATAATTTTTCCCAAAACTTGAGAGGGTGAATAGCATTATGTTGCTCATTGTACACATAGGAATCTTGAAGTGGCCAGAGGCTAAGATACAAGTAGCAGGGCTGGTAAGTTGTTTATTGGGGTTAACGTCGGAAGCAGAGGGTTTAGCTTGGATCAGCGACTGCCGCAGATAGGAGTCGCTCCCTTTAGATGCCTTATATATATCTGATGATCAGTGATGAGAAAGTCAAGAGGTTTTGATATGCGGGAGGTTTGGAGGCAAACTGCAGAAGTCGTCATCACAGGGAGGAGCACACATTGCCGTACTAGGTTCAGGCTTCCTAGAGGTTTCAGATCAGAAAAAAGCAACTTTACTGAAATCAAAACTATTTTCTGACAGATGCTCAGAAAGCATATGAAGTGTTATAAAACCAGCTGCTTTTATTGAGATTGGTATTTAAGGATATTTTGAAAAATGCCTTTTGAATCATATATTTTACGTCTTGGTATGATTGGAAATGAGTCATAAGAGTCAAATTTAAACAATAAAGAATTAATTTTCTTTATAGACACAGATGCAGATGAGAAGGCTGGCACTGGGTTCATGCCACCAAGGATAAAAGTGTGTCACCTGGTGGTGACTTAGAGCCAGCGGAGGCACATGACCACCAGCGCAAAGAATAATGGCCCCGTTTGTTTAGAGTAAGGGGTGCGAAACCGCAGATGGAATCACAGTGGACAAAACTTACTTAATGGGAGAAAGTTGGAAAACATTGTCACTAATAATAGGGCTGCCTGATAGTGATGTTACGAGGATAAACGAGAATGTCTTTAAGAAGTTTGCACAGTGCCTGGTCTATTTTTTTGTGCTTGCACATTGTAAGAAGGTGTTTGTTTTCAGTCTACATGGGTTTGAAAGAAAAATTAAAAAACCTGGGAAAGAAAGTAATTTGTATTAGGATTAGGGTTACGGTTAGACCCTGCAGATTGAGTGCTCCACAGACGGAGCAGTTTCTGTAGCTTTTCCCAAGGATGCCTAGGATGCTTAGAGCATGAGGTTGGAGGGTAGGAGCCAGCTAGCCCCAGATTAGTGCAGGATCTCTACCATGCCAGCTGAGGGTCTGGGGGAAGGAAAGGACTTTTCTCTTGCTAGACTTTTCATCTCAGCAAAGGCCTTTAAACCTAGTCATGTGTCTTTCCTTTTATACAAATCAGTTAATTAAACTTTCTTTTTAAAAGAAAGCCTAGAACTTGCTTTCATTTAAAAACATTTCAAAATTAACTTTATATCCTATCTCAGTGGTCCCCATATTTTTATTCTTGCTATTTCACAGCCTGCCCAAATTTGTGCCTATTTCCCAGCTTTTTCTAACACAATACTTTGAAAAGATACATTAACATATAATAATGTTGAACTTAAGAAAAACTGGAAAAATAAAATCAGGTAAATAAATATTTCTTCATTTCCAAATGTAAAATGTCAATATAGATGCTCAAAAAAGCTATTTACCTTTACACTGATAGTCCTAATTCAGAAGAATTTCACAAAGGAGCTTTTATTTGGAAAACTCTTAACTCTGTGACCTTGAACAGTGCAGAATTATCCATAGTGCCCTTGAATTCAGCAACCTTGCCTGGGTCATTCTTAATTAGTAAGTCCTTTAGCGGGCATGCTAGGAAATGAAAATGAAACTTATATTCTGTACCCACATTCTAAGAATAATTTTTAAACAATATACTTAAACACTCAAACCTAGTTTAATTATACATTTTTCCAATATAACAGTTCTTAAAAATCATGAATGAATAATTTCATTCAATTATGAGTTGAGTAACACTTCTAACGGCTCACAATTATTAAAAAGACACACTTTAAAATAACCTGTTCCAAGGACATACGATACTAATTATTGTGAAATTAATGTTTTGAGGAAAATTATATCACATGAAATCTGATGTTAAAATACCAGATTTCATAAAGGTCACAAATGTTATAACATCATTGAATAGCATTTCATGTGTATTTACATGACTTATTTTTTATTTCAAAGCAAAAGTAGTCCAAATTTATAATACACTTAATTAGGGAGAATTCTAACATGAATGATAGATTTAGGAGGTTTTAGAATATCTAAAATTCACTTCTTTGCAGTTGATCCACATGATTCTATTTAAATTGGCCCATCCTTTTCTGATGTTAATTTATTTTTCTGACTTATTTTTTGTAATGTCTTTTAACTTCAAATATTGTGCTGTTTGGCATTTGCTTATGAAAAGTGAGATTCCATTTTGCTCCGCTGATGTTTTACAAAATGTCATCAAGATAATATTCTCAAGGATTCCATGTTGAATAGTAATATTTTGATTTTCCTTGCATTATTACTTGAAGGCAATTTTGACAATTGGTGGGTTCCTGCCTTAGTAGTCTGTGTTTCCATATATTTGCTTTTCCTCATGATTCTACCTTGTTTCTGGCTATTTTGTTTCGAGATTTCCGTTTTGAATGGTTTAAAACGGTGTTAGGTGACCAGAAACTGACGCAACCCTTGACATATCTGTGAAAATATCCATGGAAACACGGGGGAAATTCACAATAGTGTTGAAACTGAGGCACACAGTCCGTCTGCGGCCAGGATCTGGGCGCATGCCACCAGCTGCAGGGCTGGGGGCGCTCGGCTGCCGTCTGTTATCCGGGATTGACTTGTATATGCCTTTTGGAGAGGACTGGGGGGCATCTTTCCTCCCAGCATGCATCCTGCCAAAATGGCGGGTCAGCTCCAACCAGCAGGTAGATGAATGGCAGCTACTCTATACAAAGCCAGCGAGGCATTTTAAATATACTAGCTTAGGTAATGCTTCTAACTGCCATATAGGCGTTAAGCTTATTCCTATTTTGTGGATGAAACTGAGGCTTGGAACGGTGAAGTAATTTTTCCAAGGTCCCGGAAGTTGGAGGGGCAGGGCTGGCCTTTAAGCTGCGCATGTCAAGGTCATTTCAACCCTCTGCCTGTTACCCTCTTCTCCCAGCCCGCTCAGGAGGGTAGCTTTGGGAGGCAGCCAGAGTCCTCTTCTCATTCTCCATCCGACATCTCCTCCTCCTTCTGTCAAGAAGCTCTACCTCCAGGAAACTACTGGACACACCGTAGGGATGGACACGCAAGGATGGCCCTTACCCCCGGAGTTAGAGAATCCACAAGTGCAGTTTGCAGGTAGAAACGGAGCCGGTGAGATTCTCAGTAGCCACATGTGCGAGAATGCTACTTAAATTGAAAAGAGAAATAGGAGAGATAAGAAAACAAAAAAGTGTGAAATTATGGCCCCAAAGTCAGTAAAAAGTAAAATAGACTTTGGAAAACCCAGGCAATGTCAAACGGGGGCTTGTAAAGATCTCTCACAGCTTAGGGAAAAAGAGAAAAGAGATGAAGAGGTGTTCCCAAGGATTCGGGGCAACTTGAACAAAAGCAACGATCACGTGAAGTGCTGAAGAAAACGCTTCAGAGATGAAAAAGATGCCTGAGAAATGAGATAGAGTTCAGCCTTTATCTGAATTGAAAAGACAGCTGTACTTCCTTCCCTTCCGGCATGTTTTATGATTTACAATGATGAAGAAGAAGTATTACAAATACCCAAGGAAAAACAATAAGCTTTTCTCGAAATGGGGGAGGTGGTGGAAAGACTGGAATCATACTTCCTTACAACATGAAATACAAGAGATTTTAAGGCATGCCATACAGATATTTGTGAAGAAAAGTTCATGAAGTAGGAATTGCTTTTACCTTCCTAAGAGAAGGTGACAGAAACTTCTTCTTATACACATGGCATCAGAAACATTCAATAAACATGCAATTTCCAAACAATCTGTTTGGAAGATAAACTCCAGGTAACCAAGGGAAAATATAAAAATTGAAGACACACAAAAAAGGAAAGACAATGGGTTTAAAAAGTGATGGACATATTTTTAGAAGTATTAATGCACAGGACTGGGCGTGGTGGCTCATGCCTGTAATCCCAGCACTTTGGGAGGCCGAGGCAGGCAGATCATGAGGTCAGGAGTTTGAGACCAGCCTGACCAACATGGTGAAACCCCGTCTCTACTAAAAATACAAAAATTAGCTGGGTGTGGTGGTGTGTGCCTGTACTCCCAGCTACTCAGGAGGCTGAGGCAGGAGAATCTCTTGAACCCAGGAGGTGGAGGTTGCAGTGAGCCAGGATCACACCACTGCACTCCAGCCTAGGTGACAGATTGAGACTCCATCTTAAAAAAAAAAAAGTATTAATGCACAATGAGCAAATGATTATGAATATCCAGGGTAGAATTCCCCTCAACAAATCAGGAAATACTGCAAGAAATTTTTATTGTTTTAACATATGGTAGACGTAGAGTGCAAATAAATTGATTTTTATCCTTGAATTACATTGTATTAATTTGAGTCCAATGAATACAATTAAACACGTTTATAATTGTGGTAAAAACTCTGGAAAACATAAGATTCATTACTAATGTTGTGATTCAGTTACTTTTTTCTTTTTACTTTACTGTGTTTCCTAACGGCATATGTCACTTTTAAAAAGCATCATATATACAAAGGGCACAGACCAGCAAATTTCCATGAATTAAACACACCTGTGTAACTAGCACCCAGTTAAGTAAATGGACCATTAACTGCATTTGAGAGACTTCTGTCCTCCAAACCAGGCTTTACCCACCCTCTCATCAAGGGCCCTAATCCTTGTTTTCTTACTTCTATCAACATAGATTAGTCATCTTGATTTATTATTTTATATAGTATATATTCTTTTGTGTTTAGCTTCTTTCTCTAACATTCTGTTTTATTCAATAGTTGCTATGGTTTCACATTTATTTTCAGTCTTGCATAATGTTCCAAAAGTGCATAAACCACAATTTATTTGCCTATTCTATGCTTGATGACTATTTGGATAGTTGAAAGTTTTTGGCTGTTATGAGCAATGTTGCTATGAACATTCTAGTTCATGACTTTTGGTGGATGAATGTGTGCATTTCTGTTGGGAGTAGACACCTGGGAGTAGAAGTGCTGGATTATGGTGTAGTCCCATGTCTCTTTCACATGAAAGTGCTAGATGATTTTCCAAAATCGTTGTGACAGTTTACTCTCTTACAAGGAGTACATGAGAGATCCCTTCTCTCCACATCCTTTTGACACTAGTATTTACATCTTTTTCATTTTAGTCATTCTTGGGGTATGCAGTCTTGTGGCACTGTGACTTTAATTTGCACCTTCATGCTGACTGATAAAGTTGAGTAACTTTTCATTTGCTCATTGGTTTTTCAGGTGATCTCTTTTTGAGAAGAGTGTTCATCGCTTTTATTTGGTTCTTCATTGGGTTGCTGGTATAGTAGGCCCTCTTTATCTGTGGGTTCAAACAAGCACAGATCAAAAATATTTGGAAAAAGTAACAATACAAAGTAATACTCACATGATTTGGCTCTGTCCCCGCCCAAATCTCATATTGAATTATAGCTCCCATTATCCCCACGTGTGGTGGGAGGGACCCCGTGAGAGGTAATGGAATCATGGTGGCGAGTTTTCCTGTGCTGTTCTCATGACAGTGAATAAGTCTCACAAAATCTGATGGTTTTATACATGGCAAGTCCCCTGCATATGCTCTCTTGCCTGCCACCATGTAAGACAAGCCTTTGCTCCTCCTTCCCCTTCTGCCATGACTGTGAGGCCTCCCCAGCCATGTGGGACTGTGAGTTCATTAAATCTCTTTTTCTTTAGAAATCTCCCAGCCTCCGGTATTTCTTCGTAGCAGTATGAAAATGGACTAATACAAATACAAAAAATACAGTATGACAATTGCACAGCATTTACATTGTATTAGGTAGTATAAGTAATCTGGAGATGATTTAATGTATAAGGGAGAATAATCTAGAGATGATTTAAAGTATATGGGAGGATTGTATAGTTATATGTAAATACCACTCCATTTTATATCAGGGACTTGAGCACCTGCAAATTTTGGTATCTACTGGAAGTCCTGGAACCAATTCCTTTCTGTTACCAAGTGACAACTGTATGTTTTTTTCCATTCATTGGTAGGAGTTCCTTACATATTGTGGATATGAAGTCTTTTGTCAAATATATGTATTTTCGAATCTCTTCTCGCACTCTCTGCCTGACCTTTTCACTATCTGAATGGTGTCTTTTGACCTTAACTTTAACATAGAACGATTTTTCAGTTTTCTTTTATTGTTAGTATCTACCTACTTACCGTTTAAGAAATCTTTTCCTACTCCAAGGTCACAAAAAACTTCCTCTATATTTTCCTCTAAAAGCTTTATTGTTTGCTTTTCCCAGTTGGATCTGAAATCTATCAGAAATTGATTTTTCTGTATGGTGTTCAAATACATTTTGTTTCCCACTGGGACAGCCTATCGACCCAGCCTTTAGAGGCCAATCCTTTCCTTGCCACACCACAAAGGAGGCCTTACTTTAAAATAAGACACCTGCATGTGGGGTCTGTTTTTAGACTCTGTTCCATTCCAGTGGTCACTTTGTCTATCCTGACGTCTCCAAATTAAAAATGACTTTCTCTTTCTTGTCCTTCCATTCATTGCACATGTATTAGGTGGTGGAGAGAGAGGGATTTTCTTTGTAATTGAGAAGAAATGGAATTGAATTTCAGCTTAGTGGGTGGTGCTTTGTATATTCCAAGAAAATGCAGATATTTTGGGTTTGAGGGATGCTGCTAATTTTAACTCCTACGTATCTGGTGACAAGGTCAGAACTGACTAAAAGGAAGAGGGTAGAGGGCTGTATCTGTCTGCCTGCATATTTATGCACAGATGCATGTGCGTAAGTCTATTTCGGGAAGATGACTTGTATCAGCATGGGAGGGATTTATGACTAGACCTCCAATGACATCAGTTTCTTTTATAGCCTCAGGCAATTTGATGTTGTTGTTATTCATCTAACTAATGGAGAGCAATGACCAAAAGGACATGTGTTATAGTTAAATTTTAGCAAATGTGTACTAATGTTGATTACAGCAGGAGGGTCAAAAAAAAAAACAACAAAAAAACACACAGACCAGCCCAGGCCTATGCTTGTCACAAGGAAAACAAACAAAAGTCTGTAAATCAAAAGGCTTGGTTTGATTTCCTAACCTTATATCATTTGGGGCACTCTAAGAGTCCATAAAAGATTTTTACAGACTGCTAAAAATGTCCTCCAAATGTTCATCTTAAGTTAGTAATATAGGTGAGAGTATTGCTTGTCACCTACTTTGAATAAATCAATGCAGACCTTACCCAGGAAAAGTTTAGAACTTTCTCCTCAAGGTTAAAAACAGTACTGATTGCCAGGCAAGGTGGCTCAAGCCTGTAATCCCAGCACTTTGGGAGGCCGAGGTGGGCGAATCACCTGAGGTCAGGAGTTTGAGAGCAGCCTGACCAACATGGTGAAACCCCGTCTCTACTAAAAATACAAAAATTAGCCAGGCGTGGAGGTGTGCAATCCCAGCTACTCGGAAGGCTGAGGCAGGAGAATCGCTTGAACACGGGAGGCAGAGGTTGCAGTGAGCCGAGATCGCGCCACTGCACTCCAGCCTGGGTGACAGACTGACTCTGTCTCAAAAAAATGAAAACAAAAACAAGAGAAACACAGTACTCATGAAAGGTAAATAAAACTCTGTTGCATACACTTTACATGGCTTTACAATGGCATTTTAGTACTTTGATATATGTAATTTTAAAAGCTTAAAATCATAGAATTCTTATTCTACAGTCTGTTGGTCTGTTGTTTAGATTTAATTTATATTTGATTAGATATAGTGTCTATGATCGTTTGGTAAAAACAATGATCATTTGGTAAAATAGAAAGGTTAAGCTATTAGACTATGACCATGATATTAATAGAAATATGTGCCAAGCCAGTGGGTTCTCTCTGCCTCTCAGTCTCTCTACCTCTCTTTTTGTCTTTCCCTGTCTTCATAGCTGGGTGTATTGCATTTTTTCCCCCCCAATAGAGTTACAAAAATGGAAGAAGATTGAAGGAAGGAGAATCTTAGTGTTCCTGGTTCAGACTCAGACACCGATGCAAGGGCAGCTGAATGAGGATCACAGGAATCTGGGGAAGGGGAAGGCTTGAAATCCTATTTTTGAATGCGGCAGAGTGCAGAATGGAGAGCTTGTTTTCTTTAAGAAAGTACCGCCGGGGGATGACAGCAGTGGCAGACGAGGGCTTGCCACAATCAGCAGCTTCACAGGAACTGGTAAATGGGGAGAGGTCTTAACTGGGGTCTCTTAGCAGCGTTTGACAATCAGCAGTGTCCGGCTTCCCAGGATAAGGAAGATCTGGTGGCGAAAAGGACTTCGGAAGAGCGCGCCTCCGGTGCTAATCAGCAGTGAGTGCATTTGTGGAATACGCTTTGTGCAATGGAAATGCCTACAGGTTCCTTTTGTTAAGACATTTTATCGACCTTTCGCTTTCTTTCCCTTTCGCCTAGGAGCGGGGAGATCAAGAAACCCAGACCTGCACTCTTCCAGGCCCTCTTTCTAGGGCGGCAGAGCCTGGCTGGTGGGGTGGCTGTCAGCTGTCTCCGTGGGAAGACCTTCCAGCCTGGCCATCAGGGTATGGAGGACTTTCCAGACTTCTTTTAACACAGAAGGAAGGAATTGAGTACGATTCACATGTAAAGACAGAGATAACAAACCAGAGATGATCTGGAAAGTTTGAGGTCATCCAATCATCTCACCAGTTGTTTCATTTTATATTTTAGGGAATATGTAAAAACTGCAGAGATTTCATATAACCGTGATATTTGCAATGGCTTTGTGTGAGGTTACATCCAATTCATACTAGTTCTACTCAGTATTAGTTCCTTTCACCCTCGGGCACCTTCTCTATACACACCCCCCCAGTTATGAGCCATCCATGCTGGTGTCTGACCTTTTGCTCTGTGAGGGCAGAGCATGGAGATGGTCTTGCCATGGCTCGGTATTCCTCCGTGTGGTGGACAGGGAAGGCTGTTTCACTAGAGCAGTCAGATAATATGATCAGGAAAGCACTATGTTGAAAAAGAAGGCTTTGATGGAGGGGAAGGTGGGGGCTGAAAGAGCACTTCCTGCCTGGGGTGCCCAGGCAAGCCCAGGGGCTGTGGACAAAGGGATTGTTTGCTATCTCTTTACAAGGCAGGATGGCTGCTGGAGCCAAATTCCCCGCCGCAGTTTGCAGATGGCTGCCAAAGTCCTGTCCCCTTCTTAATAGGGATGTTTGTCTTCGGGAAACACTTGAAGTTCTACTTCTGGGGTTTCTAGGGCATGAGAATTTTCAGTCCTGGAAAAAGAATTTTTAAAAAGTCCTTTTCTTTGCTAGCAAATACAGAGGCTGACTGCCCCCAGCCTAGGGCTAGCTTTGTTTTTAGCTCAGAGGTTGTCTTTAATCCAAGCCAATGGAACAAAAGCTGATTATCTCACCTTTAAATAGAGGGATTTCAGTAGAAACAGTGAAGCGTTCTGGGGAGGAGAAGTGGGAGGCAGCCAGGATGTCCCTCCACGGTCCCCGGGCACCCTGCCACCAAGGAAGTGCATGAGAAAGAACACACGCGCACACAGAAGCCACCACGGCAGACACTGGACACATTCTTCAGAGCTGCTTGTATTTATAGAACAAGGAGACGAATTAGACAGCTATATTAATTCATTTGTGAGGACCGACTCTGGTTTCTTAACTAACAGTTTATCTGTTTGTGCATGCAGAATGTCATCCAGATAGTTAGGTTTGCTAAAGGTAATTTTCCTCCTCTGTCTTCACAATCTGGCACCAAATGCTGCGACTGTTTTTCAGGAAGGTGCTATCCTTGACTGTTTCTGAATCTTTGCAAATCCGAAGCAATACCTGTCTTCAAAAGAGGAGGTCGACCCTTTCAGCGAAGCAGGGACTGAACTAGTGGCAGGTCGAAACCTGTATGTCTGCTTTGGTCATGATACAACTCAACATGTTCTTTAACTTCAACCTTGGACCTCATTTTATTATTAAAAACACTAACAGAAAACTTTCTTTTGTGATACCGGGAAATTCACTTTTTGTGCTTCAGGTTCTCCATCTGTAAAACAGAATGGACAAGCACCTCCTACTTGAAAGATTGGTAATATCTATCAAAATTTATTATTATCTCTGAATTATGAAAGATTTCTTGTTAAAATATATTTGATACGTAAGCACACACTTGGCTTCCAAGTTATGATTGAAAATATGCAAATTTATCTTGTGTGCATTTTAATAATAAAAATTGATCATCATGTATTGAGAATCATACAATAATCACAGTAGTAGTTACTTTAAATACATCATTTTCTTTCATCTATATAGCCCTCCTATATGTAGGTATATAATCCTCATTTTGTAGGTAAGAAAATTAAAATCTCAAAAGGTGATAGACTAAGTGGTGGCCCTGAGATTCAAATCCAAAGATTCCAAAGCCTGCCCACTTAATTGTGACCGTGTACTCACAGTGAAAAATCCCCTGTACCTCCATGACACCCAGTGTTTGCATGGCTTGCCTCTGTGAGACATAGATAGAGCTCATTAATGGCAGGCACCATTTTTTACGTCCACCGGCTTTATTTCCTGTTGACATTGCAACAAAAAGCAAAATGCACCTATAGCTTGGCCCAAGAGCACAATTCCTGCACAGTAATTAAGTGAAACCACAAGGCAGGTGGCTCACCCCACCCACAGAAGGATGATGAGTTTTTCTGTTCAAATGATGGTACTAGACCTGTTCTTCAGGAATCTCTGCCTTGGATAATAAAGTTGCTTCTTTTGAAATACCAAGCTTTGTGCCAAGAGAAGATAGATCCCTCTTAAACATGGAAATATTGGCTTTGAAGCATGGATACTTGGTAAAATGATTTAAAAACTGACGAGAAAGAGCAATCAGGACAACCTCAGCAAGTTGAGAGAAAGCCCGTGTTGTGATCACACACGGAAATATGATGAGCTCAGCTCTTCTGACAACATGTCACAGTAAATAGAGAGATGCTCTTGTTGGGATTAAACTTTTTTGGGTACTTTCTGCATTTTCTTGATTCACTGTGTACCATTAAACTTTTTACGATGCTTTGTTTATTTTAGGCACAAGACATTACATTCAAATTACATCTTGAATTTGCATTACATTCTAATTACATCTTGATTTACTCAGTTCACATGTCATTGAGGGAATATCTCATTATCCAAGTTTATATTTCTAATGGAGATGAATGAACCAGGCCTTAGTGGCAGGTTAGAAAATGTTAGGTTGGTTCTGTTGTCCAGGAATATCCTTGTGTCAAAGTTATTTTTTGATCTTATATATTTCTCATCGCTGGACATTTTTCTGGAAAAGGGCCTGAGAAATATTAATGTGTGTGTATGTACATTTCCCAAAGTAATAAAATTGATAAAGAGTCCCTGTTCAGCCCCAAGCCATATTTCACTGTTGATTACTGACACTACATTTTCAGTGAAACTTGTACTTGTGTCACACTGAATATAAAAGGTGTTTCAAGCTCTGCCAGAAAATCTTGCAAACCCTGACTTGCACCGAATCTCAAATTGGGCTGTCTATAACTCCCCGCCTCCTTGTCTCCCTGCTATTGGCTACATATTTTCAAGGAGAAGTCAAATCTGTATAGAAACAGAAAGCCTTTACTTGCCATTAATTTGAAAGAAAATCATATCACTCGATTTTCTTCCTTCATCTGCAGATAAGCATTTTGCAGCATTTTTTTAAAGTGCAAAGGGTATCTTCTCAATGGAAGGTCTTGTGCGGTTCTTCCAGGCTTCCCACACAGGAGCAGAGGGTTTTATTATTAGTTTTTAAATTGTCATCCCCTGTGCTCCTTTCTACTTGAGGTTAGCGTTCACTGTTTTCTAAGAGTATAGTATACCACTAAAGACAACGGAAAGGTGGTATTTTTTAAAGTGATAAATACGATTTTCAATCTCAATGAATTAAATGATTTGGTTTTAAAAAGAAAGTTAAAAAATCATAACTTAAGATTGATATTTTCATATTGGTAGAGTATTAGGGAATCTATACATTTGTTTACTATGTATGTTCTTTAGAGAAGAAGACACAATTAAATTCCTTAAGTCGTATAATTTGAAGTCAGGAAATAAAATACCTCATGCTTTTATTCTTTTTGCTTAGAATTGCTCTGTCTATTCAGGCTCTGGTTGGTTTTTTTTTTTTTTTTTTTTTGGTTCCATATGAATTTTAGGATCGTTTGTTCTAATTCTGCAAAGAATGATGTTGGTAATTTGATAGGACTTGCACAGAATCTGTAGATTACTTTTGTCAGTATGGCCATTTTAACGATGTTGATTCTTCTGATCCATGAGCAGTGGGTATTTTTCCATTTGTTTGTGTTATCTATTATGTCTTTCATCAGTGTTTTGTGGTTTTCTTTGTAGAGATCTTTAGCCTCCTTTCTTTAGCTTCCTTGGTTAAATGTATTCCTAGGTATTTTATTGTATTTTTGTAGCCATTATAAATAGGATTGAGTTCTTGATTTGGTTCTCAGCTTGAACATTATTGTTGTGTAGAAATGCTGCTGATTTTTACATATTGATTTTGAATCCTGAAACTTTACTAAAGTCTTTATTCAAATAGAGGAGTCTTCTGGAGGAGTATATAGGGTTTCCTAAAGTATAAGATCAGGTAATCAGTGAACAAAGGCAAAAATAGCATGGCATGGTATAAAAACAGACACATAGACCAATGGAACAGAATGGAGAGCCCAGAAATAAAGCCATGTGCCTACAACCAACTGATTTTTGACAAAGTCAACAAAAATGTACACTAGGGAAAGGATACTCTGTTCCATAAATGGTGCTGGGAAAATCGGAAAGCCATATGCAGAAGAATGAAATTGGACCCCTCTCTCTCAACATACATAAAAATTAACTCTAAGTGGATTAATCAAAGACTTAAGTGTAAAGCCCAAAACTATAAAAACACTACAAGAAAACCTATGAGAAACTTTTTCAGATATTAGTCTAGGCAAAGAATTTATGCCCAAGTCCTCAAAAGAAAAGTAACAAAACCAAAAACAAGTGGAACTTAATTATACTAAAAAGCTTCTGCATAGCCAAAGAAATAAGAGAAAAACTAAACAGACAACCTACAGAATGGGAGAAAATATTTGCAAACAATGCATCTGACAGAAGGCTAATATCCAGACTCACAGGGAACTCAAACAACTCAAAAACCCTTCCCCCAAAAATACCTCCATTAAAAAGTGGACAGAGGACATGAAGAAAAATTTTTCAAAAGAAGACATACAAGCAACCATTAAACAGATGAAAAAAGTTCAACATCACTGATCATCAGAGAAATGTGAATTAAAACCACAATGAGGTACCATCTCATACCAGCCAGAACAGCTATTATTACAAAGTCAAAAAGCGACAGATGTTGGTGAAGGTGCAGAGAAAAGGGAACACTTAGATGCTGTTGGTGGGAATGTAAACAAGTATAACCTCTATGGAAAACAGGATGGAGATTTTTTAAAGATCTAAAAATAGAACTGCCTTTTGACCCAGCAGTCTCATTACTGGATATTTCAAAGGAAAATAATTATATCAAAAAGATACCTGCAGTCCTGTGTTTATTGCAGCACTATTCACAATAGTAAACTTGTGAAGTCAATCAAAGTGCCCATCAGTGGATGAATGGATAAAACAGTCCAATTATCCATTTATGATTGGATGTAATATATATTTACCATGGAATACCACTCAGCCATAAAAAAA
Organism: Macaca nemestrina; assembly: GCF_043159975.1. NCBI lineage: Eukaryota > Metazoa > Chordata > Mammalia > Primates > Cercopithecidae > Macaca > Macaca nemestrina. Next base: position 7,520,703 of record NC_092129.1, on the reverse strand, counting down.
GAATGAAATCATGACCTTTACAGAAACATGGGTGGAACTGGAGGCCATTATCCTTAATGAAATGACTCAGAAAGAGGAAGTAGAAAACCACATGTTCTTACTTTTAGGTGGGAGCTAATCATTGGGTACACAGAGACATACAGAGTGGAATAATAGACATTGGAGATTCCAAAAGCTGGAAGGGATGGGTACAGGATGAAATACTACCTATTGGATACAGTGTACACTGTCTGGGTGATGGGTACACTAAAAGCCCAGACATCATCCCTATGAAATACATCCAGATAACATGACTACACCTGTGCCCCCAAATATATACAAATAAAAAAAATTTTGTAAACTTGTTGGGTCTATTCTATTCCACATTTAGCACATGGCAATAATTTTATACCTGAAATTGCTCTCTCCAAAAGTTATTCATAACAACATGGCGTCTTAAAGAATGCAATTTTTAGTTTCACATATCAAATTTTCACAGAGGACTATATTCTGGAATAGATCACACATGGGTTAATGTTGGTTTTTGTTTTATACTTCCTGCAAGTCCATTAGAAGTAAGAAGCAATGAAACCAGGGAGAAAATGTGCTGAATGGAGGCTGAACTTAACAGTCGTTATCTTGAGTGTTTCCCAATGTAAACTTGAGTTATAGTTTTGTATTCAGCCATTCATTTTTTCATCTAACATCTATTTATGTATGCCAAGTACAGGTCTTAGCGCTGTACCCAGAGTTAGTAAAAATGTGAAGTTAGGAGCACAGTCCCCAGATGGCCAGGTGAACCTAAGACTTCTCACCCCAACTGCAAGGAGTTAGATGGAAGAGCACACAGAAGGCCATCCTCACTCCTGACACCAACTGCAAGATTGGGGGTTTCCTGCAAACACTCATGGTTTGGATAAGCACTAGGATGACTCCCAGAACTCATGGGAACCTATTATACCCATGGTTGTATTTGTTACAGAAAACAGGTACATTAAAATCAGCCAAGGATAGAGATTTATAGGACAGAGTCTGGGAAGATTCCAATAGTGAAGAAAGTTTCTGTTGTTCTCAAGACTTGTGACCCTCCCAGATCAATGTGTGATGATATGCATGGAGTATTACCTACTGGGAAGGTCACCCAATCTTTGGTCTCCAGAGTCTTTAATGTGCTTCATTATGTAGGCATGATTGATTGATTAATTTTCCACATGGTTGAACTCTTGGAGGTGAAGCAGATATCACATGCCTGAGAGGCCCACCTCTCAGGTAACAAGAGTCACCTTGTTAGCTTGAACTATTAGATGTGATCCACGGGGCCTATCATGAATACTAAAAACACTGCCATCACTTGAGAAATTCGAAGGGTTCAGAGGTTACTCTCAAAGAGCTGGGGCTTAAGGCCAGACCTCTCTTTGGGCCAAATTCCTTTACTACACAGATGGGGAAACAGCTGTAAACAAATTGAAGTTCTGGCCTATGTGTGGTTCACATTCTAGGGTGGAGATGCACAGTGACTAAGTGAAATAGATGAAAATGGATTGCACACCTGGATACATTAGCGAGTAGGGGAAAAATAAGGAGAGGAGACAGAGAGTATTGAGGTGATGAATGGTAACATTTTAGATCTGGTGACCAAGACAGGCTTCAGTGAGAAGAAGGGATTTGGCAAACATCTGAAGGAGGTGAGGAAGAGAGGCAGGTGGACATCAGGCATCAGGGAAGAACTTTTAGGAGACAGAAATGTGCCTGCGATGTTCCAGGAGCAGCATGGTACAAGGACAATGGAGAAGGAAAACAAGGCTGGGGAAGCAGCACTGTGCATGAGGAAAGCAGACCCCGTGGGGCCCCATGTGTCACTGTCATTTGGCTTTTGGTCTCATAGATATGAGAAGCCATGAGAGGACATCCTCCAAATGACAGTGGATCATAAGCCCCTTGGAACTCTGCTGGAAACAGACCTAGAGGGAGCCTGGATAGGCACAGGACCCTTGGGGACACTGCAGTCTGCAGCAATGGATGCTGAGGGCTTGGACTAAAGAGGAGGACGTAGAGGGGGTAAGAATCAGCTAGGTTCCAAATGTAATTTGAAAGTAAACCTGGGAGAAGTTTTTGATGGATAAGACGTGGTACCCAAGACAAAGAGAAGAGTCAGATGTAATATTTTCAGCCTGCGAACCTGAAAGAAAAGAATGACCATTTGTAGGGATGCTGAGGACTGTCGGAGAAGTAGCCTTGGAGGGGACAGTGAAGAGTTTCATTCAGGAGTGTTGAATTTGATGGAGATGGAGGATAGAGGATGGAGGCAGCAGGATTTCAGAAGGTTGGAAAGAGGTTTAGACTGAAGATATCAGCTGAGGAGGCATACTGGGTCGATGATATTTAAAGCCATGAGATTGGGAGAGATCACGTGGGGAGTGAGGGTTGACAGAAGACAGCCCAGGAATGGAGTCCAGGGGCTCCCTCATTTTGAGTTTAAGAAAATGAGGATGAATTATAAAATATGTTCGAGAAAGAGTAACTGAAATGGGAGGAGAAGATGCAAGAGTTTGGGGTGTCCTAAAATCCAAGTGAGGAAAATATTTTAAAGAACATGGTGCCCTCGACAAGGCAGTTTGGGTGGTGTGGTATATTAGTTCATTCTGATACTGCTAATAAAGACATATCTGAGCCTGGGTGATTTATAAAGGAAAGAAGTTTAGCTGACTTACAGTTCTGCAGGGCTGGGGAGACCTCAGGAAACTTACAATCGTGGCAGGAGGGGAAGTAAACACGTCCTTCTTGACATGGTGGCAGCAAGGAGAACAGCAGAGCCAAAGGGGGAAAAGCCCCCTATAAAACCATCAGATCTCATGAGAACTCACTCACTATCATGAGAACAGCATGAGGAAACTGCCCACATGATTCAATTACCTCCCACTGGTTTTCTCCCATGACATGTAAGCATTATGGGAACTATAATGCAAGATGAGATTTGAGAGGGGACACAAAGGCAAGTCATATCATTCCACCCCTGGCCCCTCCCAAATCTCATGTTCTCACATTTCAAAATACAATCATGCCCTTCCAACAGTCCCACAAAGTCTTAACTAATTCCAGCATTAACTCAAAAGTCCGAGTCCAAAGTCTCATCTGAGACAAGGCAAGTCCTTCTGCCTATGAGCCTGTAAAATCAAAAGCAAGTTAGTTACTTCCTAGATACAATAGGGATACAGACATTGCATAAATACACCCATTCCAAATGAGAGAAATTGGCGAAAACAAAGAGTCCACGCAAGTTCAAAATCCAATAGGGCAGTTATTCAACTTTAAAGTTCCAAATGATCTCCCTTGACTCCATGTCTCCCATCCAGGTCACAGTGATGCGAGATGTGGGTTCCCATGGCCTTGGGCAGCTTTAGCCCTATGGCTTTGCAGGGTACAGCTCCTCTCCTGGCTGCTTTTCACAGGCTGGCATTGAGTGTCTGCAGCTTTTCTAGGTGCACGGTGTAAGCTGTCTGTGGATCTACCATTCTGGGGTCTGGAGGATGGTGGCCCTCTCCTCAGAGCTTCACTAGGCAGTGCCCCAGTGGGGCACATTTCCCTTCTCCACTGCCCTAGCAGAGGTTCTCCATGAGGGTTCTGCCCATGCAACCCACCTCTGCCTGGACATCCAGGCATTTCCATACATCCTCTGACATCTAGGAGAAGGTTCCCAAAACTCATTTCTTGTCTTCTGTGCACCCGCAGGACCAACACCATGTGGAAGCTGCCAAGGTTTGGGGGTTGAAGCCACACCTCTGAAGCCATGGCCTGAGCTGTACCTTAGCCCCCTTTAGCTATGGCTAGAACGGCTGGGATGCAGGACGCCAAGTCCTGAGGCTGCACACAGGAGGGGGACCCTGAACCCGGCCCATGAAGCCATTCTACCCTCTTAGGACTCAGGGCCTGTGAGGGGAGGGCCTGCTGTGAAGGTCTCTGACGCGCCCTGGAGACATTTTCCCCATTGTCTTGGTGATTAACATTAGACTGCTTGTTGTTAATGAAAATTTCTGCAGCAGGCTTGAATTTCTCCCCAGAAAATGGGTTTTTCTTCTCTATTGCATCATCAGGCTGCAAATTTTCTAAACTTTCATGCTCTGCTTTCTCTTGAACACTTTGCCGCTTAGAAACTTCTTCCGTCAGATATCCCAAATCATCTCTCTCAAGTTCAAAGTTCCACAGATCTCTAGGGCAGGGGCAAATTGCTGCCAGTCTCTTTGCTAAAGCATAGCAAGAGTCACCTTTGCTCCAGTTTCCGATGAGTTCCTCATCTCCATCTGAGACCACCTCAGCCTGGACTTTATTGTCCATATCACTATTCAGCGTTTTGGTCAAAGCCATTCAACAAGTCTCTAGGAAGTTCCAAACTTTCCCACATTTTCCTGTCTTCTTCTGAGCCCTCCAAACTGTTCCAGCCTCTGCCTGTTACCCAGTTCCAAAGTTGCTTCCACATTTTCGGGTATCTTTACAGCAATGCCCCACTCTACTGGTACCAATTTACTGTATTAGTCCATTCTCACACTGCTAATGAAGACATACCCAAGACTGGGTAATTTATAAACAAAAGAGGTTTAATTAACTCACAGTTCTGCAGGGCTGGGGAGGCCTCAGGAGACTTACAATCATAGCAGAAAGGGAAGCAAACATATCTTTCTTCACACGGTGGCAGCAAGGAGAGATGCAGAGTGAAAGGGGGAAAAGCCCTTTATAAAGCCATCAGATCTCACCTGAGAACTCACTCACTATCATGAGAACAACATGAGGGTAACTGCCCCCATGATTCAGTTACCTCCAAACTGGTTCTCTCCTATGACGTGGGGATCATAGGAACTACAATTCAAGATGAGATTTGGGTGGGGAAACAGCCAAACCGTATCATGTGGCAAGGGCCAAAGTCTCCTTGGAGAGGGGATATTGGAGAAGATAAATTGAAGATAGGAGGTGGGCAGCTCTTTTAGGTAGTCTGACCATAAACAGAAGAAAAAATAGTGCAAGCTGGATATGTGGGCATCAAGAGAGTTTTTCCAAGATTAAAAAAAATAACAGCGTATTGTATACTTTTGGGAAAAATCCAGCAGAAAGGAGCGATGTCCTTGCTTAGGCAAGAAGGGATAAGAGCCAGTGCTTGGGTGGCAAGGTTTCCCTTTGCTAGCAGTGAGGCACTGGATCTATAGGAACAGGAGAGGAGACAGAGTCTGCAGCACAGAAGGCATAACTGCAGGAAATACATATGGGGTACATTGTGCGCCAGGCTATTTATACACTTTGCATGTATTACTCCTTTTTCATTCTCAACAACTACTCAACAAGGTAGACAATATCATCGTCTATCCCTGTTTTACAAATGACAAATTAAGCACAGGATGACCTGCAAATGGAGTAAGACTCTCCGTCTAGCAGAAGCAAGATTTACATAGGTAGTTTAGCTGAAGTCTGGACCCTAAGCCACGGTAGCATGGTGCCTGTGAAGGAGGCTGGGGTGACACAGAGTGTGAGTGGGGCCACTTGGAGGGACTCCTCTAGTAAGTTCTATTTTTCACTGAAATAAGAATTAAGGTTATTGAATAAGAGAGCTAATGGTAGAGGAGGTCAATGAGATTTGAGGAGAGAGAGAGGAAGCTATGAGATATTAATCTGGAAGAGTGGGAGGTGGGATGGACTCTAGTAACTTCTATTTTTCACTGAAATAAGAATTAAGGTTATTGAATAAGAGAGATAATGGAACAGGAGGTAAATGAAGTTTGAGGAGAAAGAGGAAGCTATGAGATATTAATCTGGAAGAGTTGGAGGTGGAATGGATAAGATCATATAATGTTATCATCAGTCATTACTAAGGGCCTATGAGGTTACTGGTGTATTTTTTTTTAATCCACGTTCAACTGCAGATGTGCAGGTTCAGTGTAGGTGTCCAATTGGGCTTGGCCATGGTTTTGATTTAGTCTAGAAAGAAAGGAAATTGAGGAACTGATTCAAGGGAGTAATTATAACAATTGTCTATAAAATTAAATCTGTGTAAGAAAAAAAGTTAGGACACTAGGGAAGTGAAAGACAGAACGAAGATAGGCCTGAAAATCCTTGTTAGTAAAAACTAACAGACCTGTCAGTGTGCCCTCCAGTGTAGAGACTGATTTGGAAAAATTGGAGGTGGGGAGGGGAGAGTAGAATCCTTGAAATTTAGATTGAAGAAGGGTTGTTCTTACTGTCATGAAAATATCTGGGGTTTGTCAATTGAAGTGAATTGGCTGAAGTGTAGTAAAGATCATTGGAGAAGGGGTCAAAAAACAAAGAGACTGGGCTATAGGAAGGACTGTCTAGGTGGATACCAACGTCACCAGAAATCACAATGGGAACAGTGCTGGAGGGTGTGAATGAGTCAGGAGCCAACTCTTCAAGGAAGGAGGAGTGCCCCTGGGTGTGACAGATGATGGCCCCAAAGAGAAGTGATGGGCAGTGTTGTCTCATGGCTCAAGACCCAAAGGCTAAAACATGGGGCTCAGGTGTCACCTTTTGGTCTACTTGTTACAGCTCCTCTGTAGCATTTATCTGGTAAAGCACAACTTGGCTGGGAAAGAAACAACTATTTACCTGGGTTTGTGGACCTCTTGGGACATTACAGTTTGTCAGGACTCTGCTAAATACAATTTGACCCTATTTTACAAATTGATCAGAAATGGAGCCATATCTGATTGATCTTCCTAATTCTACCACTGCTTTTGTCATCAGACCCAGATAGAGCTCTTCTTTTTCAAAATTCTTTTATGACGTTGTTCTAGAATACTTTCTAGGAATGCGGATTCCAAACTTGGGTTGCCAGATCCTTGAGGAATTATGAAAACATTACTAGAAGAATTTTTTGAGTCATTATCAATTTTCAAAAACCTTGATGGAAATTATACATTTACCCCAAATAACATCGCATAAGCTAATTAAAAGTCTCTTTTGCCGTAACTCCTAGGATTATACCAACTCAAAAGGGTTTTCTTATGTCCGAATAAATGAATCCCGTATGAAAACACAACTACTTGGGGAATTTGAGGCATGTTTCATTACCTTGTTAATCCAGTCACCGGCCATCAGTGCAAAGGTAGTCCTCGAAGGAAACTATGATTACAGACAGATAACAAACTATAAAAAACCAGCAGAAGTTAATTCTCTAATATTAATCATAGGAATAAATTAAATTATTTGAGAATTTGAACTCATTTAATCAAGGTGTCAGAGGCATTTGAACCAGAGTGACTCCATCTTGAATAGGAGCTGGGTAAAATAAGGCTGAGACCTACTGGGCTGCATTCCCAGGAGGTTAGGCATTCTTAATCACAGGTTGAGATAGGAGGTGGCACAGGATACAGTTCATGAAGACCTTGCTGATAGAACAGGATGCAGTTAAGAAGCCAGCCAAAACCTGCCAAAACCAAGATGACAATGAAAGTGAGCTCTGGTTATTCTCATCGCTCATTATATGCTAACTGTAACGCACTAGCGTGCTAAAGGACACTCCCACCAGCACCATGACAGTTTGCAAATATCATGGCAACATCAGGAAGTTACTCTGCATGGTCTAAAAGGAAGAGGAACCCTCAGTTTCAGGAATTGCCCACCCCTTTCCCAGAAAACTCATGAATAATCCACTCCTTGTTTGCATATAGCCAAGAAATAACTATAAGTATTCTCAGTTGAGCAGCCCATGCAGCTGCTTTGCATATGGAGTAGTCATACTTTTATTCCTTTACTTTCTCAAGAAAGTTGCTTCCACTTTATGGAATCGTCCTGAATTCTTTCTTGTGTGAGGTCCAAGAACCCTTTCTTGGGGCCTGGATGGGAACCCTTTTCTGGTAACAAAGGGATAGCAAATAGGTTTTATTTTGCATGATAGCTTATTGATAGGCTCTGTCGACATCTGTGTTAAGAAAGCTTCTGGGTTCAAGCCTGATCTCAACAGGATGGTGCTGTGATGGATTAGCAATGTGTGTCAAGGGCAGACCATACCTAAACTAATCTAAGGCTTCATTTGTTTATTCATCTGATTAATTTAAAGGACTTGGTGATATAAATAGGAAGTTGATGAGAAAAGCTTGTCCAGAGACATTAAGAAAATTGCCAAAGTCACACCATAAGTTAGTGGTAGAGGAAAAACATCAGATCTGTTCAGGACTTCATGAGAATCACAGAATCATGTTCTCAAAGCCATGTCCTAGGGGAGTTAGTGAGCATAAAAAGCTAGAGTAGAAATAACATTACATGAGAATCAGAAAATCCCGGACTTCATTTCATGTTTTGCCACTATCTGAGATGTGTGAAAACTTAAGTTTTCAGATGGTAAAATGAGACATTCGTTCTAGATCACATCTATGACAGTTCCAGCTTCTAAAAGTCAAAACGAACAACCAAGAAAACGAACCAAAGAAAAATAAGCAAACAAAGAAACATGAAGCTCTCCAAAACAGTCTTATACGGCTTTTGTCTCTTTCTTCATCGTTTACATCATATGACAAAGATAACTTTTTTTCTCATTTTTTTTTTATCTCTAGACTAATTTGATTGCTTCTTCATTATTCTGCCTCACCTTCCTGTTCTTCAGAGTTAACAATGATTATGGAGAGGTTCACAAGTTAAGAGCAAAGGGAACTTCTCTGAGACTACACGATTTAACATATTTTTACATCTCATTTAATCCTCTCAGCAAAATAGATATTATAAATACTATTATGACCATTGTACACTTGAAGTTACAGAGGCTCAGCGATGTCGAATGACTTTCTGATAAAATGCTGGAAAATGACTGAGCATAGAATAACTTTAAACTCTGATCTCTGATTGCCAAACAAATGCTCTTTTATCACACTGCGCTGCTCTTTTCACCAAAACATAATGAGCTGTTAGCCTGTAAAACCTGAGTTCTAGACTTGGCATGGTTAATTTAGGAAGCTGTTTTATTTCCTCCTTAAACTCCAGCTAGGCCTTGGGTTAGGAAGCTAAGTGTTTTCCCATGACTACCTTGTACTTTGCATAATAAAATCCAAGAATTTGGAACACCAGTCACTGAGATGCATGCACCTCCTCTTCACAGGAAAATGCCTATTGCTCTAACTATCACATTTGAGACTTTTCCAAGAGGTAGGCTGTGAGCTTTTGCAAGTCATTGTAGGAAAAACATTTTTGAGCAAAGACTCCTGAGGAGAGCAGTCATTAGCTCCTGCACCATGCAAGCATCTTTTGAAGCTCTCCAGCAGGAAGCTTGATAGTGACTCAGTGAGCAAATGCAAATGGTATTTGCTACGAAAGTACAGAATTCCTCTAAGGGAATCTTGGGCTAGCGCAAAACAACGTTGAATTTAAGCAATGTATATTATGGAAGAAAAGCTGTTTATCACCCCCGCACTTTGGTTTGCTACAGCAAGAGGAAGCTTTTTCCTCCCTATTAAGAAAATAATTGAGGCTAATTTCATTCTTGCATATAAACTATATGGCTGTTTATTTCTCTTGTTGAGTTCTTGGACACAGGTTGTGCTGGGAGCCTGTGGGACAGTAAACAAGTTGTTCTCTGACACTTCTTGGTGGCATATGAATCAGTAAAAGTCTCTTACAATAGGGTAGCAGAGCCAAGGAGGACAATTGTAAAGTTGCAGCTTCAGGGTGAACTAATTTTGGTTCTTATTTCTGGATTTCATTTTTAAGAGTTGGCTTCTGGTTTAAGAGATTTAACACACATGCTGGACCATACATGCATTTTTAAAAAATTTTTGGAGAGGAAGGTCACCATAACCTCTCAAGCTACCCAGACCTGTTAGAAATGTAAGTTATGCACAATTTTGTCTTTTCCCGGACAGTAGAATTTCTTCAAATGCCGGAAACACCACTGTTCTTTATGCCCTTGGCTTCTAAGAAGATGTGATGTTCATATACCCAAACAAACATCTAAAGGACAACTTCTAAACAGCAACTGAGGCAAATCCTCTTGTAAGGATGCCCAGGAAGCAACAGCTATGTTTGGAAATATCTTTCATTCCTATCCACAAAGCCCATGCCATCCTCCACATTCTCTTCTAGCTGAACAAAATCTTTGCAGGAGATTTCATAATGAGCCCTGAGTACTCAGTTAAAAATCCCTAGGAAGGATGGTTGTTGCCTCTATATTCATCTTTGTCTTTTCCCTTGGAAATTGCATATGAAGCATTTCAGTACAGCACCTGGCACAGAGTACACAATGTTCACCGCTCTTTTTTCCATTTGGTAAACACGTTTTGATCCCATTGTGTTCCAGAGCGTATACTACACACTGGGGAAACAGAGTGAAGCTATGAGGTCATCTTTGAGGAGCTCACATCTTTCTTTCTTTCTCAGCATTTAGCACAACGTCCAATGTCTCACACTTGGAAGATGCTAAATAATATGGAAATTAAAAAAGGAGTTAATTGCCATCTCCCACTTCACTAAGCTCTGTCTACGGAGTCTGCAGATTTTTGATGCATCTCTTGAGATCCCCTCCCAATGGCTTGAATAACTTGATTGTAGCTGAAATGGCTCATTCGGGACTTGAACATCACATTCTTTCACCAGCATAGGCCATAGTCATGCAATCGTGCACGGCGAATAACCTGGGAAGCCAGAGGCCCTCCACCTGGTGTTGGGGCTTCTTAGCGTTTCCCATTTGCTCCCGCTTCTGTTTCTTCCATTTTCTGTTCTTTCAGTACAAAACAGGCTTGGTTGCTCCTGCAGAAGCTGTCCCGGGAAAGCCCTGGCTGAGGCTCTCACCATGCAGTGTGCTCTCCTTTCTCAGATGGAGTCCTGGTAGCCGCCACTGCCCAAGTCCCTCTCCTCTCCTCATGGGCCTGTGAACACCTTCACCTCCTCTGCACTTGCTGGGGTCTCCCTGGCTCCAGAATGCTGCTCAGTTGCCTGTGGGCTCTCTGAATCATGCTGCTGTCCCTGAAGCTGACTCCAGCACCACTGCACCCCCGGCTTCCTTTGCTTTTGCTTCTCGATTGTCTCTAAAGTCAGGAGACTTGACTTTCAGGCTTAAGAGCAAATTCTAACTTTGCCTTCCGTTTGGAGTGAGACGAAATGACCAATGCAGCATACAGGAGTGTGGAGCCCTTTGTTTCTGGACAACTGGGTGCCTTTGTTTCTCATGAGTTCACTTCTCTGGTGGCAGCCTCTTGCTGTGCCGCCAAGCGGCAAGCTGTCCCGGAGAAGTTCTGCTCTAATTACACCTGATCATGAACTGTCAGGAATTCTGGCCAGCACCATATCCATGCAGCACGCTGGCTGGGAAAAATCCCTCAGACTTGGGACTTGAAGGGCACAGGTAACCTTCAAGCATTAGCCACTGCAAGCATAGTGCCCTGACCTACAGGACAGGTGGCGCTTGTTAGAAATGCAGAGCGAGAGAGAGACAGACTGAGAAGGAGCCTGTGCATTAGCCAGAGCCTATGTCTGCTGTCTTTGACAAGCATTGCATTCTCTTTCACTAGTTCCTGGGTAGGAACCCGGCTACCTTCGAAGCTGTCAGAATATTTTCTAAAATATTGTGTACTTTGTGTGTGTGTCACAAACCATTGCTGTCATTGTAGACATGTTTTGAAAAACTATGAGGTTTGCTACAAAATTCACCCAGTTCTGTGGAGGAAAGGCCCACGCCTCCGTAGAGTAAATATCAAGTACAATTCCCATTTAAAAATCAGCGTTGCTCGTAACTGCCCTGAGGGAATTCACTTCTAATAGACTCGAACTATATAAAGTACATAATTCTCTGCCTTCACAACAAAGCAAGATGGACAGGGATGGCCAATACTTCTCTAGCACTGCATGGGCCATTGGTGGAACTCGCAGTGAACAGTTAGGCTCAGTAGAGCATCGCCTGAATGGGCAACTTTAAGAATAGCAAACACTTTCCAAGTTGCAGCTGAAGGGCACCCGAGTGAGGCAGCTGTGGGCCAATGTGCTTTACGAGGGTTCACGCAAAAACCAACTGGCTCCTGTTGTTTGGTTCTGTAGGAAAGTGCCGGTGTTGACTTTGCAGAGCAGGACTCTGGAAAGCAGACCGCCTGGGTCCTGATGGACGTGTGAGCATCAGAAGGCCAGTGGCTTGTGTCATCCAGGCTCAGGGTCAGAGGCCGGCGCTGCGTTGCTGGTGAGACTCAGGGACACAGTGAAGCCCTGGCTGTAGCTTGGTGGGTTTCCCTTCAGAAGTCGAAGAGGCTGCCCATTGGTCCCTCCGGCAGCACTGCCATCTGGATGCCAGGTTCATTAACCTCAGACTTCCACTGACCAGACAGCACTGAGCTTGTCACCAGGGGCAGGAAAATGTCCTTTGCTTACCTAATATTCTCCATGGCTTTGCAAACAAGCCATGCTTCACGGTTGGTCTTGAACCTTAGCATAATGTTATCCTGATTTATACCCAAGTCCCCACGTTTCCCCTTGAGGAGACTGTACACTTTGGTGCTGTGTGAAGTGATCCCTATCTGTGCTGTTTCTAATCCATTTGTAAAACCATTTACAAGCTGATTGGGGAGGCAAGGTGGTCCATAAATGCCTGGTAATGATGATTGGGATGTTCCTGAGTGATGAAAGATAACTCGCCTGGCAGCAGGGCAGAGGCTGCCTCCTCTCAGATGCCTTTCCCTTTCCTCAAATGCTCTCTGACTAATTGGTATGAAAGAAAGGAAACCTCCCTCTGGAAAGCTTGATGTCTGATTTGCTGGGACTAATCAGCACAGAAAAACCCCGAACCACTCTGAGAGGGATTACGGTTATGAACGGTGAGCTCTGCTGGTTTTCAGTTCGTAGTGCTTTCATGTCTGTGGGAGTGAGCCTGGCAGTGCGCTGACTCCTTCGTGGACGCCACACGCAGTTCTGAGCAGATGCCCAGGAATGAAGGCCATTGTGCACTTGGCTCTTACAGAGAACAGCTACGGGAACATAGGACTTCAAAGTTTTTGCTTTATTTTATTTTATTTTATTTTATTTTATTTTATTTTATTTATTTATTTGAGATGGAGTTTCATTCTGTTGACTGGAGTGCAGTGGTGCGATCCTGGCTCACTGCAACCTCCGCCTCCCGGGTTCAAGCAATTCTCCTGCCTCAGCCTCCTGAGGAGCTGGGATTACAGGCCCCGCATCCCTGCACCCGGCTAATTTTATATTTTTAGTAGAGACGGGGTTTCACTGTGTTGGCCAGGCTGGTCTCGAACTCCTGACCTCAGGTGATCCTCCTGCCTCGGCCTCCCAAAGTGCTGGGATTACAGGCATGAGCCACTGTGCCTGGCAGCTTCATTTAAAAAATATGACTCTTCTCTTTTATTCACATTGCTTCCCTTGACAGCTACGGTCGAGGACAGGCTGAGGCGGAGGGCACTGTGGGAGCAGACGGAGTGCCCTGCGGGGGGTCCTCGTGATCTCTAGTGATGCTGCTCACTGTGAATTCACATCTGTGGCAAAGCTCTTCTCCTTCTCAGATGTATCCTTCCTTCTTTCTAGTGCAGTCTTTGGAGTTCATCTGCCCTATTCTTTCCCTTCGAATGTAATTCTACGCTGGTTGTAAGAGGTGGGAGCGCCACAGGAAAAGGCGGAGGAGGACTGGTACTTGTGCACGAAGGTCCTGTTGCTGAAATCCCACTGGAGTAACTCGGAGGAAGTGACTTGAAACGGTGGATGTGTTTCCCGTGCTGTAAGTGTGTAGGAGGGCAGAGCTGAGCTTTCGCTGCCTACAGGCTGTAATATATGACTTTTATTCCTACAACCGGCTAACCAAAAATACGCCTTCTTCAAAGCAATGAGCTTTTTTGAGTTTCATTTTTTTTTTACCAGAATATCTTATATTGGTGTGTGAATATTTTACAAAATTTATAATCTGCCATAAATATATTTTGCCGGAATACATTAAACCAGATTGCATATCTTCCTCACGGTGACTTCAGGGGAAACTCTTTTTATTCTTATAAATTAAACAAAAAGGTATTCCTAAGGCTCTAGTGTACAGACATACACTCGTATTACATATACACACCTACTATCTTAAACTTTATAGTTATAAATAAAGCAGAATTCAGCTTTTGAGTTATTTATTTATTTATTTACTTACTTATTTACTTACTTACTTGAGATGGAGTCTCACTGTGTTGCCCAGGTTGGAGTGCAGTGGCGTGATCTCGGCTCACTGCAACCCCTGCCTTCCAGGTTCAAGCAATTCTCCTGCCTCAACCTCCCAAGTAGCTGGGACTACAGGCATGTGCCACCATACCTAGCTAATTTTTGTATTTTTAATAGAAACGGGGTTTCACCATGTTGACCAGGCTGGTCTTGAGCTCCTAACCTCAGGTGATACACCTACCTCGCCTCCCAAAGTGCTGGGATTACAGGGGTGAGCCACCGTGCCCGGCCAAGCTTTTGAGATTTTTATGCCATTACGAGTATTTCAAATTTTCCACTGTTGTGAGTACATACTCCCCCTTTTCCAGTAACTTATGTTTCTTTAACATAAGGAAAATATAGAAGGCCAACAGCCATAGGAAATATTTCCTTTTCCCCTACACCCTTTGTATACTTTTGAGATTCTCCTTTTTTTTTCTTCAAGAACAAACTATTGAATATCTCTCTCTTTACTTTCGACTCCAACAATTAAACTCATGTCCAACAATGCTCTTCCTTTAGATGCGTCACTGGCTCTCAGACTGACGGCCGCAGATGAGCACCTCCTCATTGCCTGGCCTGTGCTATTTATCGCGCCCATAGCATGGCTCACAGCATCATATTGTCCCGTGGAGGCATGAAGCATGGGATGACCCTGCACAGGCGGCGAGGTGGGGACAGAAAGGAAGCTGAGGCGTCCTGAGCACCACTGACGCTCAGGAGATTATGCCCAGAGATTTCAGTGTTATTTCACTTTAAAAATGTCACTATCATTATTTTAAAAATTAATACAAGTGCATGAAAAAAATCAAACAGTACAAAAGATAGACAAGGCAGTACCATCCTCCCCATCTTTCCCAGGTCTCGTCCCCCGAGGAGAGGGAACAGGTTTTACATCCTTCCAGCGATAGCCTGTAATGAGTGGGCACACGACAGATGCCTGTTCAGTGTATGTGTGTGCATTTTCTCACTTCTTTATTGCCCAGAAAGTAGCGCACCAGGTACGTTTTTCTGAACCTCATTTGTTTTCACTTTATATAACCTTGTGCATTGCTTTATGTCCATGTATAAATCTACCTCATTATTTTTGATGACTATATAATCCTTATGATTTATTTAACTAATTTTATCTATTGGGGTTTGTTCAGGCAAACGGGCCCACTCTGAGCGATCTGGAAGAATGAGACCTCACACAGTCGAATTCTCTGGGTGTTGGAGCCAGCAACCTGTGTAAGTCTTGACTTGGCACCTGCTGTTCTGCCTGAAGTCAGCGGGGTGGGCTGTTGGCCATAAAGCAGGGACGGGGGTGGGGCAAGGAAAAACTAGAACCTGCGAGGATAAGCGAAAACCGTGGCTTTCTCTCACCACATTTATTTTTGACCACTCAGGGCACCTGCCAGGTAAGCTGGTGCCCTTTTCCATGGAGCCAGATGCACACCTAACTGAGATTCAGAGACGAATGCAGTAGGAGCTGCACAACTGGCTGCTGCCCTGCCTGCAAGTCAGTGAGCAGCATGCTGGGAGGGGCAATAACACCTGCCGTGCACCAGCTTTCAAGCTCCACAAATGCTGCAGTACTGTCTTCCAGCTCTTGCACATGTCTCTTGTGATGAGCTGCAATCCAGAAACTTATAAGGAAGGGAATTCTGGGAAACCAGCCTTAATACTGAGTGTCAACTTGATTGGACTGAAGAATGCAAAGTATTGTTCCTGAGTGTGTCTGTGAGGGTGTTGCCAAAAGAGATTCACTTTTGAGTCAGGGGACTGGGAGAGGCAGAACCACACTCAATCTGGGTGAGCACCATCTAATCAGCTGCCAGCATGGCTAGAATAAAAGCAGGCAGAAGAATGGGGAAGTACTAGACTGGCTGAGTCTTCCAGCCTTCATCTTTCTCCTGTGCTGGGTGCTTTCTGCCCTTGGACTCCAAGTTCTTTAGTTTTGGACTCTTGGGCTTACACCAGCAGTTTGTCAGGGCTCTCGGGCTTTTGGTCACAGATTGAAGGCTGCACTGTCAGCTTCCCTACTTTTGAGGTTTTGGGACTCAGATTGGCTTCCTTCTCCTCAGCTTGCAGATGGCCTATTGTGGGACCTCACCTTGTGATTGTGGAAATCAATACTCCTTAATAAATTCCCTTTCATATATATATCTATCCTATTAGTCCTGCCCCTCTAGAGAACCCTGACTAATACAGCTGGTTCCAGCTGAGCCTAGCTGGAGGAGACAAAGCCCCTATATGCGTTCAACACTGGTGGAGACAGACTGGCCCCATCTTTGGCGTCTGCAAACAGTGCTGTGATGAATAGCTTGGTATGTGTGTCTTTTTCACTTGTGTATGTATACCTAGAAAATTAATTTCTGGAAGTAGAATTGCTGGGCCAGAGGATATGTGCATTTTTTTATTTATTAGATATTGTTAAGTTTCGCTCCAAAGAGGTTGTACCAATTCATATTCCTGTCAATGATGCATGAGAGTTCAGATTGCCTCACATACTCATCAACAGGATATATTACCCTACTTTTCAATCTTTTTGGATTCAACAGGTAAAAACAACAAAAACTAACATATTTCAATGCGGTTTTAATTTGTATTTCTTTTTACAAAGTATGTGGCTGAGCATCTTTTAAAAATGTTGAATCTGCTTGTTTGTTTCTCTCTTACTACCTTTAGCTATTTTCCTATTGCATTCATTTTCTAGTTCTTTATATTGATTAATAAGAGTGTATTATGTATTATAAGGTTTATTTATTGTGTATATGGCAAGAATGTTTCCCAGTGTGTATTTCGTCTTTTGGGCTGGTCTAATGGTAGTGGGTTATCAGAACTTATTAACATTCGTGTATTTTGTCTTTCCCATTTTGTCTATGCAGAAATTTAGTTTAATGATATTACACTTACCCTATTTTTATTATAGAGAGTTGAGTTTCCTGCTTGTAGAAGGGATTCTTTGTTTTATTTTTCACAAAACTCTCAAAGATAAGTAATATAATTCCCATTTTACCAACGAGAAATATCTTTCTAGAAGTTAACTAAGGGACATAAAGTCACACACTGTATTAGTCCATTTTCAGGCTGCTGATAAAGATATACCCAAGACTGGGTAATTTACAAAGGAAAAGAGGTTTAATGGACTCATAGCTCCACGTGGCTAGGGAGGCCTCACGATCATGGCGGAAGGCGAAAGACACTTCTTACACGCTGGTGGCAAGACGGAATGAGAGCCAAGAGAAAGGGATTTCCCCTTGTAAAACTGGGGGATCTTATGAGACTTACTCGCTACCATGAGAACAGTATGGGGGAAACTGCCACCGTGGTTCAATTATCTCCCACCGGGTTGCTCCCACAACACATGGGAATTATGAGAGCTACAATTCAAGATGAGATTTGGGTGGGGACACAGCCAAACGGTATCACACACTAAAGAGTTATATCTGCCAGGGTCCCAACAGGAAACATGGGGCATAGTCAAATTTGGTATTTGAGGAAAGTTTAATAAAGGGCCCATTTTCCAAAGGTGTGGACACAGTGTTGACAAATCACAAGGAACAGTGTAGTTTCCCAGGACTATTAACAGGGGGCAGAGGCATGAAGGGTTGGAGTGATGACTGAAATCTGAGGGTTACACTTGAGGGGCAGGAGGTCACCAGAGAGGAGCTGTCCACTTTCATGGAAGGACATAGCCACTCCACAGGCAGTGCTGCACCTGTGAGAAGCTGGAGGAATAAACACCTTTCCTCCATCTTTTTTCCAACAGATCTCTATTGATAAAGCCTAATGGCTGAGGCTTTGTGGAAGCCAAAGTCTGGGAGGCCTCTGATGGTTGGATACAAATCTGCCTCCCAGAACCTAGAGCAGGTGGAGATTGGGCCTGGAGGAGCAAAGAGAAGACACAAAACAGTAAAGTGACCTCAATCCTGGCACTCTCCAAAGGCCCAGCTCCTGACAGAAACCATGCCTCCTCGCAGAATCACACATAACCCTAGAGAAATGGGGAATTTGTCTAAACTGGAAGTGGGTTATGATCAAGGTAACATTTTAGTACTGATGGAAGGTTTAAAGATGATTTGGGATGCAGCTGGCTAATCATAGTTTAATGTATACTTATGACCTTTAAGACCATAAAAAATCACCTGGCCCTTCAGGGTTATGATGGAAGGAGAGGAGATCAATGAAATTCACTGGGCATAGGTAAAAATCTCTGGTCAGTGTGATGATATGTGAAGGGAAAACACGGATATACAGGGGAGATGAAATTAATGTACAGCCTGGTCACTAGAGTCAAAGGATTTTGTGCATTTGAGTCAGGGGATGTATCATTTCTAATGGCAGTGGACGTGTCCACTAGAATTGTGATATCTTCCTCCCACACTGGTCAATTTTTTGAGAGGAAGTAACCTAGCACCAACTTCTGCTACACAGGAGAGCCATAGAAAACTGGGGATTCAAAGGCAGATCTTGGAGCTTATTCTTAGTTTGAAAAAAATAAGGATAGGAGGAAACGGGTCCTGAGATACAGTTATGATCTAGAAGGAAAGAAGGCTGAATGCTCTACTGAAACACTTTCTAGAAATGCCACTTCTCTTTAGCAATGAGACTTGTGTTCAGGGGTGAATTTGTGCAAGGAGAACCATGAATAGGATGGCGTTTTAGGAGCTGTCGAATTACTCCAATGAGAGATGAAAGCCTAAGCCAGGAGCAACGGGGAAACAGAGGGTGCAGTTGGGGATCATTAGGAAGAAACTATGTCCAAGACTTAAAAATCAAGGGAAAAGCCTGGGCGCGGTGGCTCATGTCTGTAATCCCAGCACTTTGGGAAGCCGAGGTGGGCGGATCACGAGATCAGGAGATCGAGACCATCCTGGCTAACACGGTGAGATACCGTCTGTACTAAAAATACAAAAAAAATTAGACAGGTATGGTGGTGGGTGCCTGTAGTCCCAGCTACTCGGGAGGCTGAGGCAGGAGAATGGTGTGAACCTGGGAGGCGGAGCTTGCAGTGAGCCGATATCGTGCCACTGCACTCCAGCCTGGGCAACAGAGAGAGACTCCATCTCAAAAAAAAAAAAAAAAAAAAAATCAAGGGAAAAGGAAACATGGCATCATGCAAACTTAAGGTGTTAGTGATGGAGAACATTGGTTTACTACAGAGAACTGCAGCATCAGGAGTAAAGCCAGCAGAGGTCATGAGTCCAGCAGACTGTTTGTTCGGAGTAGATGCAGATCATTCTGGTGGACGTATCCTTCAGACAGCTGGAAATATGAACCTGGAGCTTGATGGAAATTGGATGCTAAATTATTATCTCCCTAGAACTGAGAGTTAAATTTTTGATAGTGAGATAAGTAAGACATGGAGGAAAGGAGAGGAATGAGGATGGAAATGAGGAGCAACTCATTCATTTGAGAAACACGTAAATGCATACCTCTCTAAGTGTTAGGTACTGAGCTAAACATGAGAGAAATTTATATTAGTAAGGTGAGGAAGAAGACTCAGCACTAAGGTTAGGGAAAAATCAGAGAGGAAAAGATGCTACTGTGTTATCGCTGCAACAGACGAGGTATAGTATCTTTCAAGATATTGGTTGTTTCATCTGTTATCAAATATGTGGGCATGGGATTGTCCTTAATATTTATTCCTTTATTATCCTCTTAACATAATGAAATCTGCAGTGATGGCCCCTCTTTCATGTCTAATATTAGTAATATGTCTTTATTCTTTTTTTTCTTTGTTGGACTGACTAGAGGTTTATCAATTGTATTGATCTTGCCAAAGAAACAGCTTTTGATTTCATTGATTTCCTTTATTGTTTTCCTGTTTCAATTTGATTATTTTTCTAATATATGTATTCGGTGCTACAAACATTCCTTTAAGCAGTGTTTTTTTGCTGCATACTGCATGTTTTGACAAGATATATTGTTATTTTTATTTAGTTCAACATAGTCTTAATATCTCTTGAGTGCCACTGGAGATACGAAGCTGGAGTCGTGATGTGAGTATAAAGGTTGCTCTGTAATTTGCTAACTAACCCTATAGCTTCTCCCACAACCACAAGCACCACAGCCACAGCCACATCACTAACCACTGACCTGCCAGTCCCATGGCAACCTTCTATATGTTTATCATGTGCCAGGCACTGTGCAATTGGCATTCATGCGTACATCTCTCACCCTGCCTCTTTGCAATAGATATAACTATCTCTACTCCAGATGCAGAGACTTGCTCAAGTGCATAACTAGAGGGAGGTGGAATTAGGAATTAAATGTGGGCTTGACTCTCTCTGGATCCCATCTCCTTGTGTCTTTTCAAAGAACCTCACTCTGATTGTCCCATGCCCCTCTGTCTATAGACTCCTTTATAACAAGTAGCATCAGACTTCCCTCGGCCACCACATTCCCTCAAAAACACCTGCCTTATCTCTTCCTCTTCATAGTCAAACGTCTCAAAAGAGCAATTTATGCTTCTAGTTTCCACATCCTTTCTTGCCAGTCACTACCTCAGCCAGAGAATCTGGCTTTACTTTCACCAAACCATTTGCCATGGATGAACTTTTCTTAATTTCAACAACCACTCTTCGATTCCATCTTGTTTGACTTCCCGGAAGCTTCAGACACAGTGGGATACTCTTTCCTATTAGAGGCCCCTTTCCTTGACCTCACGGTGCTGCCACTTCCTCCTCAGTCTCCTTTTTGGACCTCTCTCCTCTGCCCATTCAACTGTGGCACCATCGCTTGTACCCTTATGTCTTCCCTGTTGATGCCTGTTTGCTGGGGACTCTCGCCATTCTCAGGCTTTCAGCCATCATAAGTGCCCAGGACTCCCAAGTTCATGTCCAGAACCTGCTCTGGTCCTCCAGGCTTCAGACTGGACCAATCTATCACCAGGTGTGGATGTCTCCTTGAATGACTCAGAGACACCTCAAACTCTGCCTGTCAAAAAGAACTCATTACCTCTTCCGAAAGTTGTCTGTCCTTTCAGGTTTTATGTTCTCATAGGCTGAGCAAGGGGGACAGTATCTTAAATCTCTACTTTCTTCTCCTGAGAGTAAATTAAAGAAAATGTCAACCTTGAAGTTACATGCAGCAATCAATCATAATTTATAAAGCATTGAGTTGATGAAACAACAGAAATAAATATTTATTGAGCCTGAACTTCATGCTTCAGGGTGCTATTTCATGGTTAACAAGAATTGTCATTATAGTATTTTAATATAACTTATTATGTGCAGTCTTAAAAGTTTTTCATTATAATATTTGAACTCTCCTTATAATTACACAAATCAGAAAATTCAGGGCAAACAAGTCATGAAAATACCTTTACGTCTAATCCTTAGATTTGGAAGACACAAACTGACCTCTGTTTTTGGCAATCATTTTCTAGAATATTCACAAAGAAATTTGATTTAATATTAAAACTCTTACAAATGCATTCTGTAGTTTCAGGAGTTGAGTGTGAGAGGAAACATTAATGAGAAGGGTTAAATGTTGACATGACTCTCTCAGGATTTCATCCTTCTTTTCTATATAAGGGTGGATTTTTAATACAATTGTTCTTGTTTGGAGAGGGATTAACCGATCATTTCTAAATTTCTATTTTTTCAAAACTTTGAGACTCTGATATCCTGTTGCAACTATGTGGGTAATATACGGATAATTTATCAACTTTCATTTAGAGTTAAGAAGGTTTTTTATGTGGGAATAACTCCAGATAAAATTGGAAAAGGAAAATTCTCTAGGTTAAGTACACTTAGAAATATTGCCTGTTAGAAAACATATAAAAAATGTGTTCATTGAAGGCTTTTTTTTTCCATTTAAAAAATAAATACTCTAGAGCCAAGTACATTCTCTCAGTGTATCCATTTACTAGAAAGGTTGATTATATTGATTTTTTCCTCCACAAATTTCAATCAAAATAATACGTATTTTAAAAGTAGTGCTTCATAGTCCTGGCACTGTTCTTAGAATCCAAAGTATTCCTTTTATCTCTTTGACAGGTGTCAGCTACAGCTATATTAAAACTCTACATTTTAATCTTTCTGAGTTCAATTCTCTTGACGAATTTCTTCTTCCTCCATGCCCGGAGTTCTGACTTCAAAAGAAGCTTTTCATACACAAGAGAGATAAATGCCAGGAGAATTGAAGCAAGGATTGGGTCAAATAACATTGGAAACCCTTTCTTCCTGCATTTTGAGATGTGAAATGTGAACTCAAACGAATTAGTAAAAGAAGTACTGCACCGCTCTTATTATCTGTTCTACCTGGGAGAAATTGTGTCTCAAAAAGACAAGTTCATAAACCGACTTTGCTGGGATATCCAATTCCTTCCAATACCCATCCTATAAATGAAAACAATCTGCAGATTAAACATTGCAGAATACCATGGACAGGTGGTTCCATTGCCAGATGCTGCATGAAGAATAAAATCTGGGATACTCAGTGTTTAGGAAGGGTGGGTATTTTTAGTGTCTGGAGCTGCTGGCCATTAGGAGGAAAAATGGTAAAGGAGGAACTTAGTGCAAACAGATTGGAGCATTTTCTGGGTCAGTCCCCGTTTTCCTCTCAAGGTGTGTGGCCTTTTCATGCTAGGCTCCTGCCGGGTCCAGCTTCCCTTTCAGATCTGTGGTGTGTGGGAGGTGCACACACTCAGGCACGTACCTGGAAGGAGATGGACGTGCACTCACAAGGGCAGAGGAGCACCTGCAGATATTTTTCTGCAGACATCTCTTAGTGCTTGAAACCTGAGGCTGCAGCTTCAGACGGAGACTTCACACACCTCTGAAGCAGAGATTTTCTGCTTTAAGGAATAGGAATTTCACCCTCTTTTATGGGTTTACTACGGTGGAAACTCTTTGTCAGAATCTTGTAATTATGGAAGACTGCTGAGCAGCTGTTATCTAACCACAAGAAGAGGAAAATACAAAAAGGCTAGAGGACAGCTGAGGCCGGGTAGAAGCAAATGAGCTAAGTAGAAGGATTTTCGGACTGGATGAGCTCTGCAGTGGACGTTCAGGCCTCTGCGATGGTCCCTGAAGTTTTGGTCTTGTGCTTCTTGAGTCCACCAATGAGAAGATTGTATGGCCAAAAATATATATGGTGCAGCCTTCCTGAAGAATTAAGCAAAGGGAGTGTTACCTGGTTGGCCAGACCAGCTGAACCAGGTCCTGGCCAATGCTCCCTCTGGGTGTCCTGATGGGCTAGGGGGTCAGGCCAGCACGCTCCAGTTAAGGGCAATTGTCACTGAAGCAGAATGAGATCCAATATATAAATTCAAACTTTTCAAGTCTAATTCCACTAGAATTACATTAAGCTATTGGGTCATTATAAAGAGTCATGACAAAAATAAAGTATGACTGGAGCTTCCAGATACACTTGAATTACCTCTTTTTGTCAAGTCCAATACTCACATTAAACATGCATCTTTCTAGTTCACCTCTACTGCTCCTAAAATCTACAGGAAGTTGCCCAGCTTGTCCGCTTGATGCCTGTTTCCACGGAAGGTGTAAGCAGGCAGGCTTTGTAGGCTGATAGGCCTGGCTCCAATCGTGCTCTTGAAAGTAAGCATCAGTTTTAGCTGCGCTGTGCTACAGTTCACTCACACAGGTAAAGGATCAACTGCTGCTGAGCTGTGTGCCCCCGAAACCTTTATGTTGAAGTGGTAACCCCCAATGTGAAACACTGAGAGGTGGAGGCTTTGGGAGGTGATGAGGTCTTGAGTGTGGATGAGTGCCCTTAGACAAGAAGCCCACCAAGGAGGAGCTTGTTCCACCCTTCCACGTTGTGAGGACGCAGAGAGAAGGCACCGTCTGTGGACCAGGAAGCAGCCCTCGCCAGGCACCGACTACGCCAGCACCTTGATCTGCGACTTCCCAGCTCCGTAACTGTGGGAAATGAATTTCTGTTCTTTCTAAGTTACCCAGCATATATTTTTGTTCCAGTCACCTGAAGGGACTAAGACAACGACCAACCTCACCTTCTCATCTTTTTCACCCTTTTTTGTTTGTTTTGGTAAGGATGACAAGTACCTAGCAAATGGCTTGGAAAATACTAAATGACAAATAAATAAAAGCTTTATTTATTTATTTAATGTCATTAGCATTTTTTTTTCTTTTTCTTTCTTTTTTATTTTTTTGTGAGGGAGACTCGCTTTGTTGCCAGGCTGGCATGCAGTGGTGTGAACTTGGTTCACTGCAAACTCTGCCTCCCAGGTTCAAACAATTCTCCTGCCTCAGCCTCCCAAGTAGCTGGGACTACAGGCATGCTCCACCATGCCAAGCTGACTTTTGTATTTTTAGTAGAGATGGCATTTTACCATGTTGGCCAGGGTGGTCTCGATCTCTTGACCTCGTGATCTGCCTGCCTCGGCCTCCCAAAGTGCTGGGATTACAGGTGTGAACCACTGTGCCCGGCCAGTATTGTTGTTTTCACTGTGGTTTGAATAATGTGGCTTTTTGCTATTGAAAAAAATGTGAATGTCCTTAATGTTACCTTAGCAAATATAAGCTCCAGCTAATATTCAGTAGGATGAGACGCAATTTTGGATAAAGGTCAGGTTTGGAGTGAGGCCTTGAGAGGTGAGGTGAGAGAGGTTGAGAGCTTGTCCTCCTCTACCCAACAAACCCTTAGGTCCACTTGTGTCAGGGGGTTGGAGGTATTCTTTTGCTGTTTCTGTTTGTTTGTTTCACATTTCTTCCTGTAAAAATTCAGTCGAACTGGCACCCCTGAGAATCAAGCTTATCCCTCCACTTTATTTGCTTTGAGACAGTTGCACTAAAGAACTGAGGCGTGATCACAGGGTCCCCAGCGGGATAGGAAGGATGCCATGGGGCCCACATCCCTTCCATCTTCCTGCCACTGTGACTCAAGAAACAGGGTTGTTTTCTGCAGAAAGATCCTTTCAAAATTGTTACTCCTAAAGCCAACAAATTCTGGTGGCAAGTACAAAGCTAAAATAAAATTCTAAGGTCCCCCAACCTTCTGAATAGACCGTTTGTCTTGGCCAAAGGCGTTCCAGAGTTAACCTGAAAATCTAGCTGAGGCCATGGTGGAAGAGGAGGTTGGACAGGCTTCATTATACCCTGCAGCAGTAACATCAGCACAGACCTTCAGTTTGATAAGAAACATTTACGGTCTATTCTCTCTGAAGGCTGCTCCTTGGAAACTTCATCTGCATGACAAAAGCTTGGTCCCCACAAGCCCTTTGTAATCCAGACATTCCTTTCCACTGATAATAACTCTTCTAAACAACTGCCAATCAAACATTTAAAATCTACCTATGACCTGGAAGCCCTGGCCTCAAGTTGCCCCACGCTTCCAGATCAAACCAATATAAATCTTACATGCATTGATTGAGGTCTTATGTCTTTTTAAAATGTGTAAAAGTAGGCTGGACCCCACCACTTTGGGCACATGTCGTCAGAACCTCCTGAGGCTGTATCATGGGTGCATCCTTAACACTGGCAAAACAAACTTTCTAAATTGGTTAAGAACTGTTTCAGATACTTTTGAGTTCACACAAGTCTATGGAAGTCCTATTTTTTGTTGTCTATTAAGATAAGGACAACTTAATGTGAAGAGAAAAAAAAAAAAAACGCAACGAAGTGGGTGGGGTTCTTTCTGAAGGACACCAACATTAATGCTGGCTGGAAGAGGTTAGCTTCCAGGTTGCCACTTTGAAACCAAGCCAAGGAGGGCCCAGCTCAAGACAGAGATGGGGGCATTTGCTTGGGATGGAAGGGACAGAAAAGTCTGAAGTCCAAGTGACTGCCTATGCGTTCTGTGTGTGTCAACCAGAGAGTCTCTGGGATTTTTGAAGATAGGATAGTATATTTTCCTATGACTCACAATTTAAGTCAAAATTTCTCCAAGACATTCCAGAGTGAAGAGTGATCCAAGGACTGTTATCTCTGAAGCCTGCTACTTGGAGGCTTCAAACTTTGGTCTTCACAACCCCTTTGTAATGGGTTGTCTGTCTTTGGAATGTTTGTTAAAATGTATATTCCAAGTCTAACAAATGGGTATGTGCAGGGAAAGTTCCCGTGAACAAGCACATAGATGAGCCCCCAGGTCGATGCCTCAGCCATGTGAGAGTGTGAGGGCATCTGCCCGCCCCGAGCC
The DNA here is from genome assembly GCF_043159975.1 of Macaca nemestrina. Classification (NCBI taxonomy): domain Eukaryota; kingdom Metazoa; phylum Chordata; class Mammalia; order Primates; family Cercopithecidae; genus Macaca; species Macaca nemestrina. The sequence continues at coordinate 7,494,462 of NC_092129.1, read as the reverse complement.
TGCCTGCCCTGCCCATAGACTTGAGACTTCTGTTCAGGCTTCACTCCTCACTCTTCCAGCTGTGACAGGTTCTTTGGTTCTTTCTTCTTAAAGTCTGTCTTTTTTTATTTTTATTTTTAATTTAATTTAATTTATTATTATTTTTTGAGATGGAGTTTCCCTCCTGTTGCCCAGGCTGGAGTACAATAGCGTGATCTTGGCTCACCACAACCTCTGCCTCCCGGGTTCAAGCGATTTTCCTGCCTCAGACTCCTGAGTAGCTGGAATTACAGGCAGGCACCACCATGACTGGCTAATTTTGTATTTTTTAGTAGAGACAAGTTTTCTCCATGTTGGTCAGGCTGGTCTTGAACCCCCAACTCAGATGATCCACTCTCCTCGGCCTTCCAAAGTGTTGGGATTACAGGCGTGAGCCAGCGAGCTCATCCTCTCAAGATCTCTTACTTCATCATTTCCTCTCAACCCCATAGCATGAACTTTTTTCTTGCTTCGGTTGACGCACATTGGGTTACTGCAATGGCTTCCTGACCATCTTCCAATGCCCATCCTTCTCCCCCTGCTTCGTTTTGCACACTTAGGCTGATTCCCATCCTATCACTCCATTGCTCATGTATACAGCAAAGCCCCTTCACCTGGCATCAGAGGCTGTCTACAGTCTGACCTCAATTTACCCTTCTTTACATTGTCTCTGATCCTTTACTCTGCACTAAAGGAGACTGCTCTTATTTTTCCTTCTCCTTCTGTCTTCCCCTAATGTGACATTCACATTCTGTTTGTTATTTATATTGCTTCTCACCCCAATTAGAATTCTACCTCCTCTTCTTAATGTCCCAGAATCCTTCAGCATTCAGCTCCTAACACCATGAACGTCTCCTCAGATCATTTCAGTTAAAAAAAGCAATGGGCCGGGCGCGGTGGCTCAAGCCTGTAATCCCAGCACTTTGGGAGGCCGAGGCGGGTGGATCACGAGGTCAGGAGATCGAGACTATCCTGGCTAACATGGTGAAACCCCGTCTCTACTAAAAATACAGAAAACTAGCCGGGCGTGGTGGCGGGCACCTGTAGTCTCAGCTACTTGGGAGGCTGAGGCGGGAGAATGGCGTGAACCTGGGAGGCGGAGCTTGCAGTGAGCCGAGATCACGCCACTGCACTCCAGCCTGGGAGACACAGCGAGACTCCATCTCAAAAAAAAAAAAAAAAAAAAAAAAAAAAAAAAAAAAAAAAGCAATGGCCCCACTCCTCACCCTTCCAGCCTGTGTTTTACAATGATTCTTTGGGTTGTTATGTGTTGACTAAAGAATAACAAATCAAGCTTTTAAAGAATTAAAGTTAGTTTTATTCAGAAGCCTTACCGAAGACTGTAGATGGAGACCTACAGCCCGGGAGCAGTTCCGTCAGAGGCTCCAACATGGTGTTTCAGCTCACAGTTTATGGACGAGCGGTGAAGGTTCAGTACGTGCAAAATCACGTCAAAGTCTGGGTGCAAGAGTATATTTGGTTATAGATGACTAAAATACATTTAGTTATGAATTACAGAGGCATAGTCACTAACCCTGTCAAACGTTATCTTCTGTGTAGGAAAAGACAAGGTTAGGGTCATTCATCTTTTAAGGAGTATAGTGACTCAGGCAAGTGATGTAGGGGCCATGTGCTCCATCCTGTTTTGTCTTCAGAGCATCTTCCCGAAGAGGTGCATGGCCTCACAGAGTCAGGGGCTGTGGGAAATTATCTTGACAAGCAGGAATGAGTAGACATGGCTTCTCGCACTTGTGATTTTGTCTCACACATGTATTATATAAGTCTCTCCTCCTCTGAACCCTAAGCCCCTTGAGAGCAGAAGTGTGTGCTGTGGTTGCATTTTCAGCCAGGACTAGTTCAGTTCCTGGCTCATGATGGGGCTTCATTCACTGGCCTGAACTCTTCCCCTGGACACCAGTGCCTTTTCCCAAGTTCCTGCCCTGTTGAGTAATAAATACGGTCTCTGGGGCCTCCATCATGCTTCTTCCTTTACGTATCAGGTGTCTCAAATTAGAACCAAGGATTCTCAGTTACATTATGTTAGGTGAACCTGGAATATTGGTTTTGGTGGCTCTGTGAAAATCCCCTTCCACTGTCCATGTGGCCAGCGATCTACTGAGTGTCACCATATTCACAGCACACTAACCGTCCATTCCATTCCTACTTCCTTCTTTTATGCAGCCTGCGCTTGAATGTGATGACAGTGAAGACTCTGCAAGGCTCTGGAGGGGGTGCAGAGATGAAGGGATGTGTGGTTTGTTTTCAAGGAACTTAAGTCTAGTGGGGGACAGAAAAGATGAATGTAAGAAACTCTAATGCGAGGTTGGTCATATCAGGCCAGCTTTACCCACTCCTGATAGTTACCTCTCTGAGGACAGGTGGCTCATCTGATTGGACAGAATCTCAGATGCAGACTATGCCCAGGCAAGGCTGGTGAGAGTCCCAGAAGCTCAGTTCACTTGCCTCTGCATTTCCTGCCCTTGCCCTGTTTGGGGAACAAGCCCCTGAGGCCTGCATGGCTGACTGTCCTCTCTTCCCTTCATCTCTTTCATCCGGAACACCAGTGTGAGTAGTCTTTGCACCTCCCACTTTTCTCTGCCAACTCTATCTGGACTCTGGACTAGAAACTGTGAGATCTGGGCTCTAGGGACAGAGCAGAAGGCAACAGAAGGCAACGATCTTCCTTGGGAGGAAGTCAAATCCCCTAACAAAAGCTTTCAGTGAATTTGTTCTCGAGTTTTGTAGTGACGAACACGGCGGTGCTTCTCCCCTATCCTACTGGCTCTTGTTAATAGCTTCCTGGAAAATTTTGGAATAGAGGTGAATGTTGGAGGAATTTGAGAACCTTGGTTCTAGGTTCTAGAAGGTTAACTTGATTCACCGATGCTGTAACCTACCCATTAGCAATAGAGCTTCATGGGAAAATTACAATAAAAAACCAATCCTTTCCATTTGGTGTGTATTTTGCAGTTTACAAAGCCCTTCTATGGGCAGCAAAATAGAAGGGAACTTAGTGCTTGACGCAGTGAGAGAACTACTTTTCGAATGGTGTAAACATAATACACACTAGTTCCTGTCTTCAATAGCTTGAAGGCATTTGCTGAAACTTTTTTTTAAGTTAGAAAACAGCCTACGGTTTTGGAAGAGTCTATAATTGGACCCCAAATCACTTTTTAAAATAACAGACTTCTACATTCTCATAAAAGCACTGTATTATTGTTGTCCAAATTTGTGTACCCAAAACACACCCGTGTCTCAGACAATTAAATGTGACAGTTGAGGGTCACAGTTAAGGGCCTGAACGATTTTCCCTTTTGTTTATTCCCAGCTCAGATTATTTGTAAACTTGCATATGACATAACTTTAGGGGCCAAGTGTGGCAGAAATGTCATCTTCCCATGACACGCGCCTTGTGTCCCTGGGGAGGGAGCTCCGATGAACTGATGGAGATGTCAGACTGTGTTACAGGAGTGTCAACAGCTGCACATTTATCACTGCGCCATAGGCCCTCTCAGACTGAAAGATTTCACTGTTTATTCACAGCAAAGACACTTAATTAATGGGTAGGCCTAATCGGGCTGTCTTATTATTTACAGGGATACCAGTGTGGCTTAGCTCAACTGATGTGCAAACAAGCCATCCTTGAGGAAGCTTTAATTAATAATTCTGAGCCAGGCATTCCGAGAGGCCCTGTCTCCCAGCTCTGGGGTGATTTACAGCGTCTCCTTTGCCATGTTCCCATGTCCCCTGCATGCAAATGAGTGACCACCCTAGCAGATCTTTCTTTTTCAACTGCACTGGGCCATGTTTATTACAGAGACACTCTTATCTTTGCACAGGACTTAATGGAGATAGATAAATGGAAAAATTCCTGGTGTCTTTCTTAGATATGTTGCCATGTAAAAATATTTACGTACACGTACAGAGCACCGACTGAGCTAAATTACGGAGAGACTTCATTCACTTTAGTGAATCCAAAAGTGAGTTAAGCTTCGTGCTCATTTGAAGCTCTCAATCTAGTCGGGAGTCATATATTTAAACAAATAATTATAATACAAGGTCAATTACACTCCACGTTAACCCAGAATCAGAAAGCCTACAGGGAGAATAAGAAAGGGAGAAAAAAAGTACAGCTGGCTGTGCCAGGGAAGCCCCTTAGGGTGTGTGCATGTTGGGGGAGCGGGTAATTCCTATGTTGGAGGATAATAAGAATGGTTTGAAAGAAAGACAATTTTGAGAGCAACTTAGAGGGCATGAGGCTGGGTGCAAGGGAATGAACTAGGAGACTCTTGCAACTGATTGTTTGAAGGAGTTGTTATCTGGGAATAAAACAGAGTCTGAGCACTGGAAATACAACAGGGAGAATCATATTCGAGAGTCTTCCCAGAGAGAATCAAGAGATTTGACAAGGGATTGAATGTAGGGGTGAGGACAGCAGTGCTGTGACTGATTGGGAAGAGGTTTTCTTACTGTTACTCGAAACAGAGCTTCAGGGTTTGGTGGGGTAATTGTTTTTCTCCTGTAATTTTTTGCTAATACCACTGTATTACCTTCTCGCATGAAGTGGAGCTGCTGGCAGACTCATGTCAAGCAGTTTTCTGTTCTTCCTAAGTACAGATGCTTGTTAACTTAAGATGGACTTATCTCCCTGTAAGCTCATAGTGAGTTGAAAATATTCTAAGTTGAAAATATTGTAAGCCAAAAGTGCATTTAATACGCCTTACCTACCGAACATCATAGCTTAGCCTAATTTGCCTTAAACATGCTCGGAACACCTACATTAGCCTACTGGTGGGCAAAATTATCTGGCAACACAGTAAACTGTAGAGTAGCAGGTGTTTACCCGCATGATCCTGTGGCTGCCTGGGAGCTGGGGCCTGCGGCAGTCACCCAGCATCTAGAGAGTTTTGTACCGCATGTGGCTAGCTTGGGAAAAGATCAAACTCAAAATTTGAAGGACAGCTTTACTTAATGCCTATGGCTTTTGCACCATCATAAGTTGAAAAATCTTAAGTTGAACAATCATAAGTCAGGGACTGTCTGTATATGTATGTATACTTATCTGTGTATCTGCTGTCTGTCTTTATATCTATCTATCTATCTGTCTGTCTGTCTGTCTATCTATCTATCTATCTATCTATCTATCTATCTATCTATCTATCTATCATATCTATCTATCTATCTATCTATCTATCTATCTATCTATCTATCATATCTATCTATCTATCTATCTATCTATCTATCATCTCTATCTATCATCTCTATCTATCTATCTATCTATCTATCATCTCTATCTATCTATCTATCTATCTATCTATCTATCTCTATCTATCTATCTATCTATCATCTCTATCTATCTATCTATCTATCTATCTATCTATCTATCTATCATCTATCATCTCTATCTATCTATCTCTTTCTCTCTCTCTCTCTCTCTCTCTCTCTATCCTATCTATGTATCTGTCTACCCATCCATCTAATATTTCTCTGGATGACTTCAGATCTTTAAAATCCTTGTTCTTAAGTTTCACTCTGATATCACAAGGAAGGGTATGAACTTTCCTTGTCCTACTTAGAATTCAAGAAATCTTGAAATCTGAAATTTCATTTTTAATTCCGGGGAAAGCTATTCCTATTATTCCTTCCTTGATTTTTTTTCTCTATGCTTCAAGTTTTTATTATCTCCGTGCAGCAAGTCTATTTCTACATGCCATATGTTTGAGCTTTGTTCTCTGGTATCTACTAGATTCTGTCCTACTGAATCCTGGGACAGTTTTTCCATCAATTTTCCAGCTCTCTATTTCATCCTGGTGCTATCTGTTACTTTCCCCATCAATGCATTCTGTAAATTATTACATGTTTTCATAGCAATTATTTTCCCAAATGGTCTTTGACTTCTGCTTACTACTGTCTTCTTGTCTGCCTCTGAGGATAAGGATTATCCTATTTTAAATTCTTGATATGTCTGTTCCATGAATTCTACCTAAGGTGGTGTTTGGTGTTTGGATTGTGCTCCTTCTTTATAGTGGTTGCAAGAGCTCAAATATTGGCTTGCATGCTCTGTTCCTCTGGATGTAATTCTAAACTCACCAAGGCAAGGAAAGCTTCACCTTGGAATTGGAGCATGATTTTTGCCTCAGACTCTGCCCTTCATTTCTCACAGGTCCTATAAGCCCTCCTTAGATGGGAGACAATTTTCTTTACAGTGAAATTTTTGGGACTGGTATCAGAAGCTACTGACACTGTTCAATTAAAACAGAAAGAGAGGAGCACGTGGGGGAATTGGGTCTTTTCATGGCAGTCCATCTCTGCTCTGACATTTGTTGACTCTGAACTAACAGTTTCTCTGGGATTCTCATGGGAAGACCCATAAGAAGACTTCGGTTTTCTCTGTTACTTTCTCAGTGTGAGCCTGTCCATTTTATAATGAGGAGGTGTTACTCACATTTCTGGTCCGCTATTGGAATTTGTACTGTTTGACTGTTTTCCTTGTGTGTGCGTGTGTGTGTCTGTTTTAATCTGTAATGTATTCTGTCAGGAAGACATACGAATTGATGAGAAAAATAAGTACCATCTTCTGAAGTCCTAGAATTTACATTTGAAATGAGTTCCTAGGGGATTTTGATGGTATTTTGGATTTGAGGCCTATGGGTCTATCTGATTTCATTACCAAAAGATATAATCTCTTTTAAAATATGTTATATGAAAAACTTGGCCAGGTGCAGTGGCTCAGGCCTATAATCCAAGCACTTGAGAGGCCGAGGAGGGCCGATTCCTTGAGGTCAGGAGTTCAAGACCAGCCTGGCCAACATGGCGAAACGCTGTCTCTACCAGAAATATAAAATTTAGCTGGGCATGGTGGCACATGCCTGTAATCTCAGCTATAGCATGGTGGCTGAGGCATGAGAATTGCTTGAACCTGGGAGGCAGAGGTTGCAGTGAACTGAGATTGTGCCACTGTACTCCAGCCTGGGCAACACAGCAAGACTCTGTCTCAGAAAAGAAAGAAAGAAAGAAAGAAAGAAAGAAAGAAAGAAAGAAAGAAAGAAAGAAAGAAAGAAAGAAAGAAGGAAGGAAGGAAGGAAGGAAGGAAGGAAGGAAGGAAGGAAGGAAGGAAGGAAAGATTCAATAAAACAATTTGTGGTTCTGTTGAATATTTGCTAAGCTGATTTCTACCTTGTTGAAGACCTGCAAATACACTTTTGCTAGCTAAAGTTTGAAATTGCCAGTTGTCAATATTGGTTGCTAATGATGTTATTAATCAGCTTCTCAAAATTTGCTGACTCCTTTCACACTTGTTATTATTAGCTGAAAGCAGCTCATTTAGAGTGACTGTGGTTTAGATTTGTTATGATTTTATCACCTAATTGTATTATCATTCTGGAAAAGTAATCATTAAATATTTAATATATCAATATCTGTAAAAGAAAGTATGCAAAGTTCACACTTTCTGTTAGCTCACAATTGTAAAGCAATTTTCATAGTCACACTTTTTACTTTTTAAGTGATGCTAACTAGGATTGGGGACAGTCACATATTAATATGCAAAAGGTATGCACTTTTAAGATGTGGTTAACTCACAACTCTCTAAGGGGTAATTCGGAATAAGTGGCAGTTGCCAATTGTATTAATCAGCTTTCAAACTTCTAGTTCCACTACACTGTTACTATATCTTATTTGAAAAAACTTCCTAGAATTATTGCATCCAACAGTTTCTGAAATTTAAGATAATTAGGACTAAGATAGGCAGAACTGTGTTGTTTCAGTGTGGCATACCTTTGATTGAGAGTTACTAAAAAAGTCTATCATCAACTTAAGATTTGGAAATGATCTGCTTTCATTCTTTGTAGATTATAAGGAACTTTAAAACTCACTTCTTTATTCATCTTTGAGCAATTCCCTAGAGAGATACATTTTTCTCCTTTTAAAATTTGCTTCACAAACTTTTTTCTTTGAAATCTGAAACTCTGGGAGAGTTTTAAAAAGTCTAGCGTCAGTGCACCTAAGTCATTTGCATCTAAACCAGATTTCTCTCTTGACAGCTGAGCCACTTAACAACCATCCATGTCTTCCTCATACTGTGGGTTCTCGCAACCCAGTTCCAAAAAGGACCATACTCTTTTTTCTTTTCTTTTTTAACTAGTCAAGTCTATGTCCACTTCTCTTTGATAGAAATCTTCCTTCTATCTCCCTTTAGCACCAAGCATTCTTCCTGCGGGTCTCTGTGTGATAGTGGCTTTCCTAGGACGTGCCCCTGGCATCCACTCCCTGCAGGCGAGGCTCCTGCTCTTGTTCCTCCAGCACAGTGCTTATCATAGCACACATGTGACTTCTAACCACCCATCTTTCCTCATGCACTCTCTGCTCTGTGAGAAAACCAATGGCCTCCATATCTCACTGTTATATTCCTATAACCCAACCTAGTGCCTGGCACATAGTAGAAACTTAAAAAAATATATTTGTTGAATCTAAAACTGCTTTTTTTCCCCAGCCAAGAAAATAGCATGACATGCTATCAGTGTTTCCTTTCCCTCTACAAAGCTGAGGCTATTTCAATCTCTGTCTCTCTTCTTTCTACTTCTCCCTCCTTCCCGGACAGTCGTAGTTGTCTTTTTTTTTTTTTTTTTGAGACGGAGTCTCGCTCTGTCGCCCAGGCTGGAGTGCAGTGGCCGGATCTCAGCTCACTGCAAGCTCCGCCTCCCGGGTTCACGCCATTCTCCTGCCTCAGCCTCCCGAGTAGCTGGGACTACAGGCGCCCGCCACCTCGCCCGGGTAGTTTTTTGTATTTTTTTGTTTTAGTAGAGACGGGGTTTCACCGTGTTAGCCAGGAGGGCCTCGATCTCCTGACCTCGTGATCCGCCCGTCTCGGCCTCCCAAAGTGCTGGGATTACAGGCTTGAGCCACCGCGTTCGGCCCGTAGTTGTCTTATTATTACCCTTAACAAAGCAGTAGAAGCAGTTCTGAAACTGACTAATTGTCCAACGGGTTAAATGCAGAAGCTTTGTAGAGGCTGAATTCTAGGATTGGGTGATATGTGACATCATTTTCAAAGCCAGCCGGAGGCCCCCCGGGCTCACCTCTGCCTGTGCAGTGCTGGCCACTGAGCGGATGAAGCCTGGGCTGTGGAAGCCTAAATCTAAGCTCCCATCTGAAGCTGTGGATACGGCCGCTCCACATATCCCACTGGACAAAGTTGGTCTCCGAGCAACCCCTGACATCAGAGAGGTGGTTATGTTGACTTGTTCTATACGTCCAGGGAAGAGAGAATAACCAGGGACACTGGTGAGCTCCGTGGGTGCCTATGCATAAGCCGGCAGCCGAGGGAGGGCACCATCAGCTGTGAGATGAATCCTGGTGACAGGGATCTTCAAATGTGAAAACGAAAAGTGTCTCTTAGAGCAGGGGAGTATGGTATCCAAAACCTCTGCATTTCTCATCTGGAAAATGTTCAAATTGGAGAAAGTCAGTAACTATTTTCTTTAACCAGTTAATACATTCATATTACTTGGCAGAAAATAGGCTTCAAAGTATTTTCCGACGTTTTGAGATGTTTAGGAATCTTATTTTTTAAATCACAGATTCCTTAGTCAATATCTGTTGAAAATTTAAACCATTCGCTTCTATTTGATTTGTTATGCAACTTAAGTTTTAGTTCCATTGCTAACACTTCAGCTTAAGTTCCTAATATGGTAACAATTTAATCAACTCAATGTATGTGATTTACATTTAATGTATGTGTTTACTGAGACTCATCTTTAAAGTTTCCTTGTTGATTTTAAGTTCTGAAATTCTGAACAGGGCCCATGTGCTGTATTTTCTGTTATGAAAAGTTGCCATTGTGCCATGGTGTGACCTGAGCCCAGCATCCAGCAGTGCTTGGCACCCGTGGGGTAGATAGTGCACTTTTGTGCATTTTGACATAGGTGTAATAACAAAGAGAAAGAAAGGACTCGTACAGGGCTACAAGCTTTCTGACAATGATAGGTTTACAAGGACTTTGAATATATCACAGGAAAACATTTGGAAAAACAATTCCTGAATCCTATAAAAAATGAGTTAATTGACCAGTGCAAGTTTATGTGTCAATGGCCTTTAGTTTGCTAAATTGTAACAAACGACACTTTCCTGTGATACTGTTTTTATTATTTTCATTTCTAAAACTAGTCAAACTTGGTTTAAACGGAAAGGTTTGTAAAATTCCTTAAGCACTTCCATGAAACAGCTTGGTATGAAAATCATTGATTTTGTTCCCGCCTGCAAATTTACAGATAAGGAAGTTTTGGCCCTTGAGAGTTAAGAAACACACCTGAGAAGTAAGGGTGTACAGTTCTATGGTCCTCACTTTTGAATCAGTGTTTTCATACATGTTTGTATGTAGGCGTGTGTGCATGTGTGCATTTGACTGTTGATTTTACTGAATACCATGTACATGTTCAAACCTATACCATCTTATCTACCTTTGCTTTTGTTATAATGACTGACTTTCTCCAAATGACCAAAATAACCAGATATTAAATTTATGCTTTAGGTACTTTTCATGAGAACTCCCTGTGCTATAATAAAAGTTTGGAGACGTCTGCATATTTGGACTAAAATGCAGATATTTTTGGCTATTGGATGATTTTCTATTTTTACATATTTGATTATGTATTACACTTATAAAGATGCCCAAGCAACAGAATTTTGCTAAAAGAGAATATTTATTATGTTATTTTTGTCACAGTGAAATAATCGTTTGTTTTAATATATAATGCAGCTGATTTAAAAAAATACAGAAAAATATCAAAAGAAAGAAACAGTGCCTAAATATGTACCACCTTAAGATAACTACAGTGACTATTTTGGCAAATATGTCTGCACACATCTATGTGTATGTGCACACATGCGCAATTTTACACAAGTGGTACTGGGTCATGAAAGTTTTCCTGTTTTAGTGGCTTTATTCTTTCTGTGTTGCTTATCTTTGTTCCTTCCTCCCTTCACTCAGCTTTTGGCCAGCTCAAACCTGAAACATTTGTCCTTGACTGCTGCTCCACACGCCCATGCTGACATCCAAATGTATGAAGGCAGGTCGGGGTGAGGACCAACGTTTTACTAGAATGCAGTGTATTACATCCATGTTGCTTTTCTTGCTAAATAAAAATTTCTTTAAAATTCTTCAGGTTCGCTGGGCACAGTGGCTTAGACCTGTAACCCCAGCACTTTGGGAGGCCAAGGCGGGAGGATTGCTTGAGCCCAGATTTTTGAGATCAGCCAGGAAAACATGCTGAGTCTCCCATCTCTACAAAAAAATACAAAAAATTAGCTAGGTGTGGTGGCATGCACCTGTAGTCACAGCTACTTGGGAGGCTGAGGTGGGAGAATCACCTGAGCCTGGGAAGCTGAGGTTGCAGTGAGCTTAGACTAAGCCACTGCTGTTCAGTCTCAGTGATAGCAGTGAGACTCTGTCAAAAAAAAAAAAAAAAAAAAAAAGACAAAAAAATTCCAGTTAACAGGTAGAGATTTAATTTATATATTCATTTTAATAGCTCCATAGTATTTATGTATACTTACCACCGAACACTTGCTTTGTTTCAATTTATTTATTTTTGCCAGTTACTTATATAGGTCTTGACGAGGGAACATCACCTCCTTTGATGTCCACTTGAAGAGTCCTCCTCCCTCATCCTGTAAACTGACTCTTCATCTGTAGGAATATTTATTTTATCAAAGTCTAAGTACTTGTGAATTTAGAACATCAGATTACTAAGGGAAGAAAAGGTAGAAAGCCTTAAGAGCAGACTCCCCAAACCTACCTAATTACAGACACAGCTAACATGGAAAACAATATTAATGCTTCAGCTGTTTAATTGGCGACAGCTCACCAGCATTTTATGCATACTTCATATTTATTCTAACTGTTTCGGCTATATTACCATGTAGTGAGATTAATACATTTTTAAATGAGAAGTTATATTTCTGGGTGATGCATTAAAAGATGAACAAAGTACACTTGTGACAGGTCATAAATGCTAAATTAGAGCAAGAGAGTTCTCTAAATTTAGCTACTAGTTGAGTTTACCCCTGTATAATAAATCCGGCAATAACCCGGAATCTCATCACGGCACTGAATCAATGGCAGTAAAATAGTAACTTCTCTTTTTAGTGCCTTTGCAAATTCAAGGCTGGAGGCGAACACTTTAGTGAGCTCACAGCTCTGCTTCTTGTATTTTAACTATAGCGAAGGACATGCTACCTGGGATCTTTGGGTTCTCCCAAATTAGCTAGTCTTCTCTCTTCAATCCATTCTGCCTCTCCGTCTCTTGCGAGTGAAAGAAAGAAACAGCAGAGCTCTTTTTTGGGAAAAATGTGAAGCTGATTTCTCCTTAGTTTTGGAGGATTGTTTCTGCAGTGCCTTCATTTCCAGGTGCCACGGAGACTTAACGTTTGGGCACAAGGACTGCAATTGTAACTCATTATACTGTTCCTTAAAAAACGCTCAAGACTCGAAAATCTTCTGGCAGGGATGAAAAGGAATTGTTTTTCTTCTTTTTGTTACTGAATCTGTGACAGCAACAGCAGCTATATTTACAGACACAGGTGATTTCCTTTTGTTGTTGCCGGCTGCTTTAAAAATGTATGAGTGCTTCCCAAAATACACAACTTTTGCAAATACTTGAAATTAACATTTGTGAAAAAGACAAATTGCAGATTGAGTGTCAAGCCTACCGACCTATAAAGTACTTGAAAGTAAATTGCACTTAGGAAGGAAGAAAGCTTTTTCCCCCACCCTTGGGAGTGGTTTCTCAAGAACTGTAGAAATTGATAGTAATTTTCCTAGGAAGAGGAAAGCTTAAATTAAAGTGAACGTAGAATGAAATAACTCAAAACAGTAAAAGAGCAAGAGAGACCTTTTAACCTGCCCCGCTTACAGCACATTCTCTTACTAGTAAGGCAAGTGTGTTCCTGATGAAACTCACTGTGTCCCGCCCTGGCAGAGCAGGCGTTAATCAGGTGGCAGATGTAGGCTCTGAAACACATCCATAGAAGGTATTTCAAATTTCCCTGTAGAAACTCAGGATAGTCTCCAAAGAAATGGAATGACAGGGACCTGACCATAGTACTCATGTATACAGAATGGGTGTTAGAAACAGAAGGGAGGTAGAGATTCCAGAGTTACTTTTCATAGAGAATTAGCTTGAAATGCTTTCTTCCAGTCTAGAAATCTACTAGTCAGACGGTTTTAGGGGCCAGGAAACCTTTAGGTCTAAATCGAGAGGAAAAACAAAAAGGATATTGGGAGAGAATAATGGTGTGTGAGTCAGTTTTGCATTGCTCTAAAGGCATACCCGAGACTGGGTCATTTATAAAGAAAAGAGGTTCATTTGCTCACAGCTCTGCAGGCTATACAACCACGGCATCGCCATCTGCTCAGCTTCTATGAGGGCTTGGGAAGTTTACAATCATGGCAGAGGGCGAAGGGAGAGCCAGTGCATCACATGGCAAGAGAGGGAGCAAGAGAGGGAGAGGCGCCAGGCCCTTTAAACAACCAGCTCTCTCATGAACCCATAATCACGGGGAGGGGACCAAACCATCCATAAGAGATCCTTCCCCACGACACAAACACCTCCCACTGGGTCCCACCTTCAACCCTGGGGATCGTGTTCAACATGAGACTTGGAGGGGACAAGAATCCAAACCATATAAAACGGCGAGGTTAAATTTCAATTATATATACTTCCTGCTGCTGTATGGCTTCCAGCTGTCATGGGGCTGGAGCCCCATGTCTACATAACTGAGGTACTTACAGTTGTTCTGGGTACCTATTTTTTATTTTTTGAGATGGAGTCTGGCTCTGCCGCCCAGGCTGGAGTGCAGTGGCGCGATCTCGGCTCACTGCAAGTTCCGCTTCCTGGGTTCAAGCCATTCTCCTGCCTCGGCCTCCCGAGTAGCTGGGACTACAGGCGCCCGCCACCACGCCCGGCTAATTTTTTGTATTTTTAGTAGAGACGGGGTTTCACCGTGTTAGCCAGGAGGGCCTCGATCTCCTGAGCTCGTGATCCGCCCGCCTCTGCCTCGCAAAGTGCTGGGATTACAGGCGTGAGCCACTGGGTGCCTATTTTAAGTCCACATTTCGTTAATTCCTTTCTGTATACAATATTGTCTGAAAACAGTGAGTTTACCCAGAATTATTTCCTCATCGACAATAAATCAGAATGCCAGCATGAAAACATTTCCTATCTTCCACTTTCATTCTGCCTTAGAAAAAAATTTTCTGTTTGCATGACTCATTAATTTTTGGGAAATGTTAAATGCAAGCATGTAAGAGAGATGACGTCCATTCTCACTCCACTTTCAAGGCTGAGAATGACTGCAAAACACCTAGATTTATGCATATATATCCAACAGTGTGATACCTGTTGATTTCTTTATGCTGTCTTTATCGCAGAGGTATCAGAGGAAACAGTGTCCACACTTCCTCCTGAAATGCCGGAGAAGTCATTTTGCTGAAAGGACTCTGGTAAGGACAGTATCCCCAAGGCATTATTTATTCAGTAAAAATCCATGGGAGAGGAGAAGTGAATGTGGCACTCAGCATGAACGCAGATGGCCTCACCCAAGGTTGGGTGTGTAACTCACTCAGCCAATCCAGTCGTTCTTCTGTCCTGGAAAAGCCCTGGGAATTCTAACATGTTAATAAAAAACAATGATAAGAAAAACTATTAAAATGTGTTCATTGCGTTTCACTTTAAGTTTAGCCTTAACTAGGCAGGAGATTTTTTTTTTCTGTGTAATTATTAGTTTTTATTATGTATTTGTACTGCATCAATCATTCTGAAAGTATAATGGACAAAGCAAACGGATTTTATAGCCAAAGAGTGTAAGTCATGTAAGCATATCCGCTTGGCTTAAATGAAATGGTAAAAATAACTCTGGGGTTTGGGGGCTGGGGAAGATAAATGATGAAATTTTAATCCATTGCAATCCCTCATGTAATGCAGTGCAAGAAGCAATTCATCTACTTACCCATTTCCACATGGTTTATCTGCTAATACCTTGGTATTTAAAGGAGAGTATTAGATGAGATCAAAAGAGAGAGGGTATAGATTACATTTTCTCCTCTTAGACCTGAGAAGCCCTCTGGAAAGCTTTTATAGATGTGGGTGTTCAAACCAGGGAAGACCATGAAGTTTGATGGAATGAGGCAGGAACTTGCAGTCAGGGGACCTCTGCGGTCCCTCCTTCCAACTGCCCATTTTCTCAGACTGAGGTTTTGGCTTCAGTTCCTTCATCTGTGTGTTGGAGTCAGAACACCAACCCCGTCCAGCTCAAATTGTGTTCATAGGACATTATATACATACATAGATATGGGACAAGACTATACCTATGTTAAAAAGCTTTGCAAACTATGAAACGCTCTGTTAACATCGGCGGAAACTAGGTTATGCCAAGAATACTCTTCAGAGGAGATATGTTTACAGTTTTGTTTTTGAAATCTTGATTTTCCTCTTGTTGCGTCCACTTAGGAAACTAGAAAAGAGAGGGCTGAGTCACACAGACACAAGCAGAAAGTAACCTGACCTCTCTGTGCTCATCCCTATCCTCCATGCATGCGAAATCCACAGATTCCAAAACCCAAAGGAGGGCTCAGAAGAGAAAGAATAAATATTTATATGAAGTTTCATTCATTATATTGCTTGGGTTTCAATTCATTATATTGCTTGTATCTTACCTAGTACAGACCTGAACACATGAACACTTAAGTGTAATATAATAACTTCTGAACAGAATTTCTCTTTATTTCTCTCTCTCTTTCTCTCTTTCTTTCAAGACCGAGGAGTCTCGCTCTGTCACCCAGGCTGGAGTGCAGCGGTGTGATCTCAGCTCACTGCAACCTCCGCCTCCTGGGTTCAATCAGTTCTCCTGTCTCAGCCCCCTGAGTAGCTGGGACTCCAGGCACACGCCACCATGCAAGGCTAATGTTTGTATTTTTAGTAGAGACGGGGTTTCACCATATTGGTCAGGCTGGTCTCAAACTCCTGACCTTAGGTGATCCACCCACCTCGGCCTCCCAAAGTGCTGGGATTACAAGCGTGAGCCACTACACCCGGCCTAAACAGAATTTCTTAAACATAACTTCTGGTTTCATCTGATATACCTATAAAACCAGTTTCAAAACACCGTTTAACTAAATTCCTGGTTTTGCTTTAATCAAGACCTTAAACATTTTTTCCGTGGTTCATACAATGTATAGTTGTGTATTTACTAGCAGGGAAGTATTACCTCCTCCACATTTGGGAAACTGAGAGGCAGGGCCATAGACCAATTTGTCTGCCCTCTGAATTCCACAACAGGATGAACAGTATCTCTTAGTTTCTTTTTATTTTTTTTGAGGCAGAGTTTTTCTCTTGTCGCCCAGGCTGGAGTACAATGGCAGGATCTCGGCTCACTGCAACCTGTGCCTCCTGCACACCCAGCTAGTTTTTTGTAATTTTTTTTTTTTTTTTTTTTAAATAGACGGGTTTTCGCCATGTTGGTTAGGCTGGTCTTGAACTCCTGACCTCAGGTGATCCACCCGCCTCAGCCTCCCAAAGTGCTGGGATTACAGGCATGAGCCACTGCGCCTGGCCGTAGTTTCTTTTTTCTAAGGAAGTAATAGCCAGCCACTTTTCTTGAATGTCTTTCTCACCTGGGTGATTCTACTCATAACACTCTTTAACCTAATTGCTGTGGTCCTTGAGAAGTAGGGCTCACTTACATTAATCTCCCAGAGCACACCAAATTAATGCTGCTATTTAAGTCAGTCTATTTCAATCTCAACATTTACAGATAGAAAAAAGGCATTAACTTGCTCGTTTTGTTGAATTTGTCATACATGGCAGGGAGGGGCACTTGAAGGGAGCTTTAGGAGAAATGATTTAGAAGAGTGATCTGGTCCTTGGGAAAGCACTTGTTTAACAATTTACCAAAAGTCAGGCAAATATATCTTTTTGATACCTTGTACAGTTAGGTATTTACATTGCATTTTTGAAGCACAGGTATACATCAAAATAATAATTAGAAAGGATCTCAGAAAACATAAACTACTCTACCGCCTGTCAAATCGGTAACTCTGCCTTGAAGTGAACAGAGTAAAAATTCATGTGCTAATCTTCTAGCCTTTGTTCTGCATCTTTCTGCACAGGTAGGAAGTGATAAGATCCTCTGTTGTTAGCAGTAATAAGGGCCATATAAATATATGTAGATAATTAAGGCTAAATCTTGTATTAAGAAAAATTCCAATTATCCTCACAAGGACATGTTTCAAATCTTCTACCCATGTGCTGGAAGTAAGTCCAATTATCTGAATATAATTGTTAGACATTATTTGATAAACATGAGGCTAGTGCCTATGACTGCATGATTTAAAAACCAGTAACCTCTGCTTTTACTTATTTAAGTGTTTAGATTTTCAGTCAAATGAATTCTTTCTCCAGTTCTTCCCAAAATGACTTCAGAGAAGGTGTCATATATTTATACTAAAGGACCCCTGGAGATAAGTGATTACTATGGTCATGCATATATTCAAATTGCTTGTTATGGAGTCAAATCTGCTTACATGGAGTTAATTTAAACGATTATGACAAGAACTTCTGGGAAATATGTCAGCTAAATTACATGTTTGCAAACTCCTCTGGCTCTTCTCTTCAACCCACAAAAATAATGTCCTCAGACATGAATGCAAGGAACTAAGAATAAAGCAAAATTCCTTACTCTCAAACTGAAAACTTGAAACCATACAGTTTGGATGAGTGGCGAGCATTCCGGACACACCATGGTGCAGTGTTGAGGTCAGGCAGGGGTTCAATGCAGGAGGTTATGAAGACTCTATGGACCCCTTAACTAGGAGGGAGAGACACACAGACCACGGGATGGGAAGGCGTACCCTGTGCTGTTGAGTTTCCCTGTGTAGGGTGACAGCAGAGACAGTGGAAGAAAAAGAAAACAAATATAGCCAAATATAGCATAGATTTTTTTCTCTGACTTGGCTTCCGAAGGAAGAGAGCTAAGATTTGCCATAATTCTTTGCAGTCTCAGATCAAAGGTGACCAGAGAAAGAATACACACTGACTCACAAAACCAAATGTCCACAGGTTTGGGGGCATTACTAATTTCTTTTGTCATCACCAACTTCACAGCTCAAAAGCAGGGAAACACATTCAAATGTGGGGGTTGGTTTTCCATGGGAAAGGCCAGTCCCTCACCTGGGAGCTGACCTATGGAGCAGAATCTCAGTAAATCCTGAGGAAAAACACAGAAACAAAGCCTCTTGGGCCCCAGCTGTCTCCTGGCCTAGATCCCCTCAGGTAATTACACAGCTGGACAGAAAATAAGCAGCATCAATACCCAGTCCTCCAAATCAAGAGCTCGGGGGAAGACCTCAATGGGGCTTCATGAGAAGCCGCAGAGGATTCATGGGGGTTTTACTTACACTAAGTTCAGGCAAATAGTAGAAGCAGGTAGACCCCCCGCCCCCAACGAAAGTGAGTAAACCAAACCAAATCAAACCAAACATTAGGGCTGGGCCTGGTGGCTCACTCCTGTAATCCTAGCATTTTAGGAGGCTGAGGCAAGAAGATCACTTGAGATCAGAAGTTCAAGATCAGCCTGAGCAACGTAGCAAGATCCCATGTCTACAATTAAAAAAAAAAAAAAAATTAAATTAGCCAGGCATGGTGGCATGGCTACTCAGGAGGCTGAGGTGGGAGGATTGCTTGAGCCCAGATGTTTGAGGCAGCAGCGAGTTATGATGGCAACAATGTACTCCAGCCTGGGTGACAGGACAAGACCCTGCCTCTTAAAATAAAAAAAAATAAAATAATAAAATAATTCAGAAGGGATAGGTTAAAAAATTCCACATTAAATAAACAAACAAACAAATGAAAATACCCTGCAAATGATGAGGAAACACTTTTCCCAGGGAACAGGAAGACCATTAATCTACAACAGATTCTTAAAGAAATTAGATGACAACAAAATAATAGTTTTAAAAAGCCTGATATAATTGAGTTAAGTAACTATGGAGAAAAACCACAATGGTATGGAGTTTAAAAATGAACTGGAAATGACTAACAGTGAAACCAGCAGAACACTGCATTGGTGGATGGGTTCTCTTGACAAAGTCACACAAGATGCAGAGAAATGAGGAATGATAATTAGAAGAATATCGACAATAGAGATTTAAATACGGAAACTTCTGATGATTGACAATCAACAAACAAATCCAGTGATTAAACAAAAACTATTTAAATATGTTAGAAAAAATAATGTCTTTTGAAACAAAGGTACGTGAACTGTTGTAGGTTAAAGGAATTCATCATATTCCAGAATAATGTGATAAAGTTTTCCAATACCAAGACATGTTCTGGTGAAGCTTTGGCAGACTACAGAAAGAATCCCACAAGCTACCAAAGGAAGCAGGTGACTTACTAATGTAAATATCATCATCATCATCATCATCATCATCATCATCTAACTACAAAGTTCTTACCAAATGTAAATTTTAGAAAAGGATGAGAAATGTCTACAAATTTAAGAGGAGAATAGGTGTAGTCTCTTTCCTCCAACCCCTACTCCAATAATTTGACTCAGGTATTTTGGAAATTTACAGAAAGTACAGGTAAAGTTATAAAGGCACACCAGTGCAGAACAACAAATAAGTAATTTGGGAGGAGTGTTGGGTACAGCTGCCCAATTGGAGTGAAGGAGGCACTATGGAGGAATGAGAAAGAGGAAACAGCATGAGAAGATGCCTCAGGCTGGGGAGAGGCTAGAAAGCCCAGGCGCTCTAGTCAGAGCTGGGTGCTGAGGGGGCCTGCAGGTGGGCTCTCCATGGTCCTGCCCTCATGGGTGAAAGCAATTCCTACCTCTTTCCTTCCTTGACCTGCGGCACTCCTAATTCCAAGTCCTGACCCAGAGCATCAGCTTATCTGACTCGAATGTGTCTCTTCCTTGGCTAGTGACTCCTGGGCAGGCACATTGATTGACCCTTGGTCCTGGAGAAAACTAGAATGCTGTTTCTAGAAGAGGAGGAAATGTAGGTTTTCTTGTTGCCTGAACCAGATGTGTTGTCCAGACCACAGTGCGATACATCTGTGAATGCATACCAGAAGAAGAAACAATTAAGATGTCCTCAACTCTGAGCAGGTTAAAATTCTCTCCTAAGAAAAAGCAAAACAAAATTAGAAAACAAACAGGGTAGAAAAAGGAATACAACTGTAAAATAGATTGTGTAGAAGATAATTATAATGAGAAAGATAAATATATAAGGTATAAAATATACTCACAGCTGTACTCAGGGCACCTTAGCAGAAAATAAGTTATTTATAATAATAGAAAGAGAAACCAATTAGTTAAAAGGTATAAAGATAGCAAAATGGGTACACACATACACAATCTGGTTCTTTAGGAGAAACAACGAACAAAACAAGATACAATAAATGATAAAGGAACAGAAAGAACCACTAATTGAGAAAAAATCTCTGTACAATTCTAAACTAAAATCTGGATGATACATAAAAAAATAAGAAAATATAAATTGTCAAAATTGACTTCAGAAGAAATAGACAGCTCAAGCCAAATAGCATCAAAAAAATTTAAAACATTGTCAAGGAGCCAACATTCCAGAAATGTGCCAAGCCTAGATGGTTTCATAGGTGAATTGTTTCAAGTCTTTAAGTAAGAAATATCTCCTCTATATATTTTTCAGAGAGAAGATATCTCATTTATTTTTTATAAATTCAACAGAAAATCAAATCCCACACCTTTTAGAAACTAGCATCTGGTGGGGCGCGGTGGCTCACGCCTGTAATTCCAGCCCTTTGGGAGGCCGAGGCGGGTGGATCATGAGGTCAGGAGATCGAGACCATCCTGCCTAACACGGTGAAACCCCGTCTCTACTGAAAATACAAAAAATTAGCGGGGCTTGGTGAAGGGCGCCTGTAGTCCCAGCTACTTGGGAAGCTGAGGCAGGAGAATGGCGTGTACCGGGGAGGTGGAGCTTGTAGTGAGCCGAGATCGCGCCACTGCACTCCAGCCTGGGCGACAAAGCAGAAAAACAAAAACAAAAACAAAAAACAAAAAACAAAAAACAAAAAAAAAGAAAGAAAGAAACCAGCATCCAGAAGAAAACTATGGACAGTTTTATATGTGAATATTGAAGTTAAAATTCCTAATTAAATATTTTAAAAATAAGTTGACAGTAAATGGATGATCACTGAGTTATTCCAAGAAAGAAAGGGTATTTTGCCACTAAAGATTCAACTAATAAAATTAACCTTAAAAGCCTTGTGCTTCTTCTAATAAGTGCTAACATTGCATTTGATAAAATTCTGTATCTAGCCTACGTTTTAATATATATATATATTACTTTTCAAAATTATAAAAGAAGAAATCAATGATAGCATGCGATAAAATCGCAAGCTGAATTGAAAGCCACCATAAGCATAATGGTCAGCTCTAGTAGCATCCCCTTAAAGCCAGGAACGAAGAGATACAAGGTGAAATTAAGTATAGATAAAGAATGATGTGGGATTCTTTTTTCTGTGGTAGTAGATTATATGATTGTACAGCTGGAAAATAAGAAATTAACTCACAAACTGCCAGAAAAAGTAAGAGATTTCAGGAAGATGAGGAGTTAGAAAGTTAATATTAAAGTCAACATCTTTCCTGTACACATATACATAACCAGCTATAGAACATTATGGAAGAAAATTTCCCATTTATAATTCAATTAAAAATAACCTTGAGAATCTGGGAATATTTTGAAACAAAATTACATAAGGTCTTTCTGATAACGACAACTACATTCTACTGCAGAACAGTCAATATAATCCAAATCCATATCCCCATTGACATTTCTTTTAATTTGATGAAGCAATTCTCAACTTTGCCTGAAAAAAAAAAATACAAAAATAACCAGGCTGTTTCAAAAAAGAAGAGTAATGATTACTGAGTGGGAAGCTGGGTATATACAAAATATAATCTGTAGCTATATAAAACATATGTGGTATTTAAAATATATCTAGTACTTTAAATAGTGTGATTCCCACATGAACTGATTGGCTAATTTCTAGCCATGATTCCACTAATCTATCAATGTAGATAAAGAGGCTGGGAATAAACATACTATTTCAACTGATGAAAAAAGATAGATTATGTATTAAATGATATTGGTGCAGCTGGTCACATTTTATTTTTTAAAGCTAGAAACCTATCATACTCACTATGACAAAATTAAATCACAAGTGACCAAAGATTTTCTTTCAAAAAATAACAGAAGTCTGAAAGCATAAAGTAAAAATAACATTGATATGTAAAATGTATAAATACTTTATTTTTTAGAATAGAAAATATCCCATAAACAAACTCAACTGAAAAACAACTAATATAATAATATTATGAATATGTATTACAAAGAATCATAGCCCTAATAAAGAATTTTTGCAAGTTGATAACTAAGTAAATGAATGTCTGAACACAAGGGGAAACTAGAAATGTCCCACAAACGGTTGAAAAAAGATGCCCTTGCTAGAAGTCATTTTAAGAATGGATTATTTTGCTCATTCAATTGGCAAAAATTCAGAACATTGTCAGAGCCCAGTGAAACGGAGGTTTCAGAGAAACATGCATGCTCTTGCACTATTGGAGGGAGCAGATGCAGGTACCATCTTTCTGAAGAGTGGTTTGGAAATATGTATCAAAATGTTAAAGTATCATGTCATTTGGCCTACAAGTCCAATTTCTAGTGTCATTTCCCAAGAATGGTGCATAGGTATGCCAAAGTCCCTGGGCATAGTTGTACAGCATTGTTTACGATAGCGAAACAAAACTTATTACATAAATCATTGCATGTATGCCATATATACCAGTGAAACACTGTGTAACAATTAAAAATGATGATGCACATATACAGTTATTAAATGATGTCTTTGGCATGTATTGAAAAGAAAAACCAAGCTAAAGAACAGCACGTATAGAATGATTAATTTTGTCCACTTGTTGTGTTACTCATGCACCCCTAATCTATTTATCTAGCTGATATGGTTTGACTATGTCCCCACCCAAATCTCACCTTGAATTGTAACTCCTACAATTCCCATGTGTTGTGGGAGGAGCCCAGTGGGAGGTGATTGAATTATGTGGGCGGGTCTTTCCTGCAATATTCTCATGATAGTGAATAAGTTTCATGAGATCTGATGGTTTTTAAAAGGGGAATTTCCTTGCACAAACTCTGTTCCCCTCTCTGCCACCACGTGAGACGTGCCTTTCACCTTCCACCTTGATTGTGAGGCCTCTCCAGCCATGTGAAACTGTATGTCCAATAAACGTTTCTTTTGTAAATTGCCCAGTCTCAGGTATGTCCATATCAGCAGTGTGAAAATGGACTAATACAGTAAATTGGTACCAGGAGAGTGGGTTATTGCTGAAAAGATACCTGAAAATGTGGAAGTGACTTTGGAGCTGGGTAACAGGCAGAGGCTGGAACAGTTTGGAGGAATCAGAAGAAGACAGGAAGATATGGGAAAATTTGGAACTTCTTAGAGACTTGCTGAATGGCTTTGACAAAAATGCTGATAGTGATATGAACAATAAGGTCCAGGCTGAGGTGGTCTCAGATGGAGATGGGGAACTTGTTGGGAACTGGAGCGAAGGTGACTCTTGTTATGTTTAAGCAAAGAGACAGGTGGCATTTTGCTGTTACCCTAGAGATTTGTGGAACTTTGAACTTGAGAGAGATTATTTGATTTAGGGTATCTGGCGGAAGAAATTTCTAAGCAGCAAAGCATTCAAGATGTGACTTGGGTGTTGTTAAAAGCACTCTGTTTTATAAAGGAAGCAGAGCATAAAATTTTGGAAAATTTGCAGCCAGACAATGTGATAGAAAAGAAAAATCCATTTTCTCAGTAGAAATTCAAGCCAGCTGCAGAAATTTGCATAAGTAACAAGAAGCTGCATGTTAATCCCCAAGACAATGGGGCAAATGTCTCCTGGACATGTCAGAGGTCTTCATGGCAGCCCCTCCCATCACAGGCCCCAAAGCCTGGGAGGAAAAAATGGTTTCATGGGTCAGGCCCAGGGTTCCTGTGCTGTGTGCAGTCTATGGATTTCTTGCCCTGTGTCCCAGCTGCTCTAGCCATGGCTGAAAGTGGCCAACAAAGAGCTCAGACTGTGGGTTCAGAGGGGGTAAGCCTCAAGCCTTAGAGACTATCATGTGGTGTTGAGCCTGTGAGTGCACAGAAGTCAAGAATTGAAGTTTAGGAACCTCCACCTGGATTTCAGAGGATGTATTGAAATGCCTGGATATCCTTGTAGAAGTTTGCTGCAGGGGTAGGGCTGTTATGGAGAACCTCCACTAGGGCAGTGTGGAAGGAAAATGTGGGGTTGGAGTAGAACTCCCTTCTGGGGCACTGCCTAGTGGAGCTGTGAGAAGAGGACTACTGTCCTCCAGACCCCAGAACGGTAGATCCACTGACAGCTTGCACCATGTGCCTAGAAAAGCTGCAGATACTCAATGCCAGCCCGTGAAAGCAGCCAAGAGGGGGGCTATACCCTGCAAAGCCACAGGGGTGGAGCTGCCCAAGGCTATGGGAACCCACTTCTTGCATCAGCATAACCTGAATGTGAGACATGGAGTCAAAGGAGATCATTTTGGAGCTTTAAGATTTGACTGCCCTGCTGAATTTCAGACTTGCATGGGGCCTGTAGACCCTTTGTTTTGGCCAATTTCTCCCATTTGGAATGGCTGTATCTACCCAATGCCTGTACCCTCATTGTATCTAGGAAGTAACTAATTTGCTTCAGGGTGTCTGGCGGAAGAAATTTCTAAGCAGCAAAGTATTCGAGATGTGACTTGGGTGTTATTAAAAGCATTCAGTTTTATAAAGGAAGCAGAGCATAAAAGTTTGGAAAATTTGCAGCCAGACGATGTGAAGCAATGCAGAAGGGATTTGCCTTGTTTCAGGTGAGACATTGGATTGTGGACTTATGAGTTAATGCTGAAATGAGTTAAGACCTTCGGGGGACTGTTGGGAAGGCATGATTGGTTCTGAAACATGAGGACATGAGATTTTGGAGGGGCCGGGAGTGGAATAATATGGTTTGGCTCTGTCCCTACCCAAATCTCATCTTGAATTGTAACTTCCACAATTCCCACATGTCGTGGGAGGAACCCAGTGGGAAGTGATTGGATTATGGGGGCGGGTCTTTCCTGCACAGTTCTTGTGTTAGTGAGTAAGTCTCTTGAGATCTGATGGTTTTAAAAAGGCATGTTTCCCTGCACAAGTTCTCTTCTCTTGTCTGCTGTCATGTGAGATGTGCCTTTCACCCTCCACTGTGAATGTGAGGCCTCCCCAGCCATATGGAACTGTAAGTCCAATAAACCTAATTCTTCTGTAAATTACCCAGTCTTGGGTATGTCTTTATCAGCAGTGTGCAAAACGACTCATACACTAGCTCTCTCTCTGGAAGATATGAATGACAAGAAATAATGCTTTTCTCTGAATTATGGAAACTCAGGTGAATTTTACCTTCCTTGTACTCTTTTATGTTTCTAGACTGCTTCTTTCTTTTCTTTCCTCTTCTGCCTCCTCCTCCTTCTCTTCCTCCTTCTCCTCCTCCTCCTAATAGTATGTGTCAAAATTAGTAAAAAAAAAAAAAAAAAGATCTTCATTTTGAAAGATAAAATATTCAAGATTTTTCGATACTTTCAAAACTCTTTAGAAAGTATGTGTGGAGACGCAGGTGCCTATGTATCTGAAATGGTAGTTAGGAAACTCAGCTATTAGCCATGAGTTTTAAATTGATAGGAGACACACATTTAGAAGCCACATGATGTTTGGGAGTTTAATCTCCTAAGATAATCACACTTCTGCCGTGCTCTATTGTACAACTTGTCTCTTTAATGATATTTTCAAATTGCCCCATCAAGCCTAGATGAAATATTGCCACTGAGGGCAGTTAACTACATCCTATTATTCCCACGGCAGCAAGCTTTGTTATCATAAAAAATTAAGACTCAGAATTTAAATTTAAAGTTTGGCAATTTGCAGTGAGGTTTCCAACTTTTAATTCCAGCCTCCTCCTTTGGGAAATCCTGTGCTTCTGTGAGTTGTGTAACTCCTGTCTTTTGGGGAAAGAGCAGTCTAGACTCCACTTGAAAAGGCTTTTTGCAATTTCCCTGTGGCCCAGAGCAGTGGTTCTCCGGCTTGCGGGAACATCAGAATCTCCTGGAGTGCAGCCCAAACACAAATTGCTGGGCTCTACCCTGTAAGTGCTGAGGTAGGAGGTCTAGGGGCCTTCTGATGGTCTGCAATTCTCACGAGGTCACAGGTGGCCTGAAGCTGCTGGCCCAGGGATCACATGGTGAGTACCGGCTTATAGTAATCCAGCTTATTCACAGGTCTGTATTTCCCACCTTTTAAACTGTAAGCCTACAGATGATGCTTTTTAAGATGCATTAAGAGGGCTGAGTCATTAAGCATGGGGTGTTCTTCAAAGGAGGCAAGAGGAGTTCATCTCTGTCCTGCCCTCCTGAGTTCTGCAAGGGAGCACATACATGGCATATATCCAGTGGCTTATGTTCTGCCAAACAGAACAAGACTTGACCGTCATGGCCAGACTCATGAAAACCAGGCACCTGGAATAAAATAAATCCACTGGGTTTCACTTCTTGTCTTTCTTCTCTTCTCGTTTTGTTTGGTCGGGGGGTGGGAATTTGTATTTGTGGTGGGACCTTTGAGTATGCATTTTTTGAAACTTTTTTTTACCCCTCTGAAGTGGGAGCCATTGAAGGAAGGGTTGGTAGCCAAGATGAGGGAGAAAAGATGACATTTTAAAAACAAGTTGGGTTGAAAACCAATTTTTCGGGTTAACTTCAAGGTTTGAAACAATGTTAGTCTAACAAGGAAGCCAAGGAAAGTTAATTCTGGCAGGGGCTTGCTAATGAACTCTGTATAGGAGAGAGCCAGAATCACCTCACCTTCTATTTCTAAATTTGTGGGTACAGCTAGGGAGCTTGCACACTTAAATCTCCCATAAACCATACTTAGGTGAGATGCTTCCCCCTGCTCCATTTCTGCAATGATCTGTTGAAAAAAGCTCTAGATCTTTATGAGGTGATGTCCATGTCCATCATTAATGAGATTCCCAGTTTAAAAAATCCTTTTGAGTTCTGTGTACTTTAGTTATCCATTTTTCTTTTCTTATCACCAAAGTTTATTTTTTTCAGGAATATTTCAAATTTTTATTAAGAATTCCTATTTTATGGAGAAATGAAAGTTGGAAAGGGGAAGATTTTGTTTCAACAAAATAAAAATGTTTTGAGAAGGCAGAGTGGTGTCTTAAGTGGGGATGAAGTGACCCCCGCACATTCCTTATTTTTGAAGATTTTCCAGCACAGGAGGAACAACAATAACAACTGCAGAAGATACTGAGTACTGTGAAAAGAATTTCAGCCTTGATCATTTCTAGCGATGACTTCATAACTCACTGATCTTGCGGGTTCTGTCTTTGGGCAGTGGTTTCTGTTCCTTGGTTGTTAGAGTGATTTATCCCCGACATGAAAGCATGACAAACATTTAATGTAAAAATACCATTGTTTCCTATGTGTGAACTCACTGGCTACCGTCTCCTCCCCATCATCCTCACTCCCTTCATTTGTCATCCTGGAAATAGCAGCAGTGGCATATGGCCTGAAATAACTGCAGAGTCAAGAGAACAAAATTGAACTTTCAGTGCCCAAGATTTATGCATCAAAAATGTCTAGGTCCCAAAACATGCTTTATGAGAGTTAAAAAGGAGATCTAGTCCCTCTGCCTCAGGTGACAAATGGGCCATATGTCTGTGAGATTTACCTGCTCACCGGCACCTGATATTCAGCAAGCCTCTGAAAGCATAAGGGATCGTTCCAGGGTGCAGCATGGCCTCAGCCCAGTCATAGTAACAATCATCACTCATCATTGCAGTGGGAATTCCAGCCTAGCAGACTGTTTAAGAAAGATACAGGGAACATGTAGCCAAGTGATATATATATTCATTGTATAATTATTCAACAATCACACATCTTCTCGAATTACAAACGTGAGAAACTACCTCAATATTCCTGACTGCTGAGCACAATGTCTACATTGAGTAAGGTGTTATTGACATCGATCCTTGGACCCCCAAACCTATCCATTTCATCCAATATTCAAGAAGTCCACTGGTGTAGAAACAGAAGCAGGGTTTGGAAATCTCGGTGGCTTTCATTTGATGACCACCTCCCTCCATTCCTATTTCCCTATTCTCTTGGAAAAGCTTTGTTGTTAGTCATTTTCACTTTCTGATTCTCTGTTTCTTATTATTCATCCATGTAAACTATAAACTAGTTTATAGTTTAAATAGTTGTAAACTGTAAACAAGGTTTAGTTTATAGTGGACTATTATTATGTTGACCACATAATACAACTTATTTTGTTCAATTAACCAAACCATATATATCTGTGGGGAGGAAAAAACAAATATGTACAAAAGTTGTAATGCACATTCTTGTCTGTTTTTCAAAGACCTACTTTCCTCTCAGACAGAAACGGGAGCTGTAGCCTACTACAGTTAATTTCCATCTAAGGTCTTTCAAAGGTACTATATCTTTGTTGTAAGTTGATTAACATTTTTGTTTGTTTGTTCCTGGACATCGGCTGCCCTAACACACAAAGACATTACTACTTGTCCAGGAAGATAACTTTATATTTTATTTTTAAATAAAAATTACAGTTTTTGAAGGGGGCTTTCTACGAAATTGTGTTCTACTCCAGAAGTAAAGTTAAACCAGTATCTTTGTCACTTGCTGCCAAGGAACAGTCCTTATGGCAGTGCCATCAACGGAGATTCTGAGCTAGTTCTAGACGTTCTTATCTGTTATGATGATAAAGAAGTCCATGATTTCAGCACACTCATTTAACTAGTGGGTTCAAATAGCCACAAATGATAGCTTTTCCATTTCACTTTTTTTGCTTGCCACTATTACTCACTTAGTTTAATGGAATATTTTCACTCCAGTTATGATGGCACCTCAATTACTAGGTCTGGTGGTTGATGAAATTAATCCAAGTAGCCACTGCTGAAATGGAATATCTTCTGGGTGAATCTGTATTACTTTACTGACCAGTAGATCTATACCCTCTCAGGAGTATTGGAAAACTTTCATTAAACCTTTTGAGAGTTATGATCTCACTGGGAAGACAAAATACAAACAGGCTAAAGCTAAGTAAGATCACTAGATCTAAATAGAAATTCTCAATAAAACATATGAGGTGCCACATGGTGGTCTAATTCAATGGTGAAGCTAATTCTAAGGCAGGATGTCTGATCTTCCAGAGATACTTATCACCTAATAGTTGCTACAATTGATTGGGTCATCCTGGCTGGCCCATGTTTACTTTCCTTCCAACTCCCTTACTTAACATACCTCACCTCCTGTACTCTCTGAAAATGTCGTGTTCAGTCATCGAATTCTACTTCCTGAGGTGTAGTAGGGCCAATATTCATATGAGTAGCTGATGCATTCTGGTGTACAAGAGGAGGAAAAAGCATATCATGAACCAGAAAGGAGTTAGGAACTGTGACCTGGATCTTCAGCATGATTTCTAAGGGTAGTAAGATTTGGAAGGCTTGAGTAGAGGCTTAAAACTGTGTGAATGAAAAAGTAGAGAGCAAAAACCCCATCAGGTTGGAAAAGATAGGTTTACTTGGGTAAGTACATTGGAAAGAGTGGTAGCACCTTATTAAGATTTGGGAGTCATTGGCCAAAAAGTGACTGCTAGCATTGTAGAAATAAATAGGATTGCCAAACAAGGGAATGTAATGAGAAAATAACTGAGGCCTGAAGCTTGAAAGGAGGAGGGGAGTGAGAAGCTAGTGAAGGAGAAAGAGAAGGACCTCTGTATATTCAAGGAAGAAAGGCTCATTGCTAAGAGGGATATCACATAAATTGAAAATTGGCAATGGTTTGGACCAAATGCTATATAGATCGATACTTTTCATTAACAAAGTGCCTTGTAATTTGATTTGATCTTATTTGAAGACAGCATTACTTTTAAAGGGATATTTATGCTCCTAAGTTCAGACATAGAAACTAGCATTAATCAAAGATATTAGCTCATGTTAATTTTTCTTTGCTCCATTTATGCTTGAGCCAGTAATAGCATTTTGGGCTATATCTACATAGAAATCTACATATTGAGAGAATGAGAGAGAGCAATGTTGTAGGGTAAAAAAGAAAAAAAGTCCTTTTGGCAATTAAGTGGATGGTTGATTCCCTTAATATTCTAAGAGCAAACACAGCTATCATTATGAATCACTATAGTTGATGAATCTAATTCCTTTTAGTGCCATTACAGCAGATGCTCACATTTCAGTCCTCCATGGACAGATCAATCTTCGTCATCTCCTCATACATATTCCAACATCTATACTGGAGTTTTAGCATACTGCATGGGCATGAGATAACAGCAGCACTTTTTGGTAAACTAGCAAAACAGCTACTTGGGAAACCAGAATAAGACAGTACAAAAATTCCTGTTATTTCCCAAAATAACAGTGGCCACCAGTTACCTGTGCACGTGAAGCTGTGAGTGTGAATGCACCCACTTGGCCGATCCTGGCTCTCTGGAGGAGTTTTCTCTAAAGGAGAGGTAGTTGAGGCCTTAGCACTTGTCACACGCAGCAGCGTTAAATCAGAACCAGCAGTAGTGTCAGTGAAAAAGCCTTTCTAATGTAGGAGATTGAGAATGGCTACACTTTGTGGTCTTTTAAAAACTACCACACACACACACATACACACACACAGAGTCACACACGTGTGCCAGATTCCTGATTATTCCTGATGAGAATACCACATATGATTTTGGAATAAAAGGTGGCAGAAACTGCCTCAGAAAAGAAAATATTTGAGTGTTTTTTTGGGTGAAAATTCTAGCCACTTTGATTAACCGGAATCCTTGAAGAATTCCAAAGACTCTGGCTAATTTTTTTTTTTTTTTCTATTCTACCTGGATAGAGGTTCAAAACAAGGCCTATAGCTGACTGTATCAGTTTCCTGAGGCTGCTGTGAAAAACTGGGAGGTGGAAACGACAGAAAGCTATTCTCTCACTGTTCTGAAGTCTGAGGTCAGATGTCCGCTGGGCTGGCTCCTCCCCGGGCTGTGTGGGAGAATCTGTCCCAGGCCTCTTCACAGCTCCCTGAGGCTTGCTGGTGATCTTTGAAGTATCTGGGCTTCTACTGCCTCACCCTGATCTATGCCTCCATCATCACATCATGTTCTCCCTGCGTCCAGAGACTTGTGTCCACATTTCCCTTTTCCATAAGGACAACAGTATTAGATTAGAGACTGATCCTACACCAGTAGGACCTCATCTTAATTAATTATATCTTCAATGACCTTGTTTCCAAATAAGGTCACATTCTGAAGTATGAGGAGTTAAAACTTCAACACGTGAATTTGGGGCAGATGCAATTCAACCCATAATACTGTGGCTGCTGATCCCCCCAGATTCACGTTCTTCTCACATACAGAATCCATTCACCTCATCCCATAATAATACATAGCATTATAATACATATAATACTATGTTATAATACTATGTATTATAACATCTGCGTTTCAATCACCTCATCCCTAGCTCTTTCCAAAGATGATTACACCACATCTTCCATCCAACATACATTTTTGCAATGTCACTTGGTCTTTTCCACAGTAAGAGGGAAACTATTTCATCTCCCTTTGCTTTCGGTTACTCTTGACCTGTTCTAATCAACAGAATGTGATGGGAATGACTCTGTGTGGCTTCTGAGGACGAGCCTCACAAGAGCTGTAGCTTCTGCATTCACCTCAAGGAATGTCCATTATTGGGACCCAACCTCCACGTCAGGACAAAGCTCAAACTGCCACCTGGAGAAGCCCTAGTCCACAGCAGTCTGAACCCAAGCCAGGGATCAGTATAAATTGCCAGCCATGACAGTGAGAATATTCTGAACCCTCCAGTCATCCCAGCACTTCCTATAACACCACATAAAGTGGGAGAACTTCCTGGCCACATGAAGAACTATCATGAATAATTTAAGCCACGATGTTCTGAGGTGCTTTGTTAGTAGCAATAGAAAAAGTGAAACAGAATTTGGTATCAGAAGTGGGAGGCAGTGAGCAAAAACCGCACCATTGTACTCCAGCCTGGGTGACAGGGCAAGACTTTGTCTCAAAATATTTTTTAAAAAATAAAAAAAGAAGTGGGATGCTTCAATAACAAACCCAAAGCAGATGGTGTTGGCTTTGCTGGACAGAAACTTAAAAAATAGCAAGAAAATTTATTGCAGACCGGGAAGGTGGTAAGAAAATTGCCATTCAAGCCTGGGAAAATGGTGACCTGCATTCTGTAGTTGAAGAACATTTGGCAAAACTAATACTAGCAGAAACATAGAAGATACAACATGGACCTAATGAACTTGTGAATTTGGCTAAGGAAATTCCCAGGCAGAATGTTCTAAGTGCCAGCAGGCTTCTTAGAGTTCTTGATAATAAAGTGTGGAGAAAGACTGATTTAAAAAGAAATGGATTTTTAAGTAGGATTTAAAGAAAGTATTCCAACTTAGATTTTGTTGGGTTAGAAAATACAACTATTTCTCATTTCTAGCCTGTCCAGTGGGCAGAAGGTTCTGAAAGTAAGAGGTGGCTCAGACAAAAATCAAAGACGCATGCCGCCAGGACCACATGGCTTCAGGTTTCAGGTCGAGTCAAGGACATGGATACAAAACCCTTTGTTAAGATCAGAGAATGTGTTAAAAGGTGCTTGTTCCTCCTGAGCTAGACAAGTTTCTCCTAAGATTCCTAAGAGCATTTGCCCATGGAACTCTGATTTATAGCTAAAGCAGAGAGAAGGCTCGTAGCACAGAGATACGTAGGCAGAACTTTTGTCTGGTGGGTTGGATGATAATTTTATATCCTGAAATCCCACAGAGTTGTTTAAGAAGCTGAATCAGTTTAGCCTGAAAAAGATCAAGACAGTGCAACACGGAAAGAAGTCTCCTTTCCCCCAATGTCCTGAGGGCTGTCAGAAAACTACCTAGTTGAAAGCATAGACTATTTCTCATAGAAAAGGAAAGGTGATTCAGAGGGTAGAACCAAAAGCTTGAAGGGAGAAGCCACGTGTGGAGGAGAGCTGCTCCCAGCGGGGAGATCTAGGGTTTCTTCAGTGAGCAGGAGGAATTGCAGGGCAGGCATGGCTGCGTTCCAATCGCTACATGCTTCCCCTTTCCCCCTGAGGGTTTGTAGTGTCTGCTGCAGATACTGTGTGTGTGGAAGGCAGTTGGCTTGTCTTTTTAATTCATGGGTCTACCTGTGTCCAACTTAGATCGTGAGATCCTAGTCTTTGCATTAGACCCTGACACCATAATGAGATGCGAGTTATGGAATCTTGGGAGAAAGTAAGTGTAGTTTGCACGTCAGAGAATATAATATTTTATGGTCAAAGGATAGATTCTGGTAGATTATAGATGACTACAAATTCTTGCTGCTTCTCCTATGGAGAGGTGGGGTTTATTTTCCTTCCCTTGCATCTGGCCTGGCCCTTTGCCTGGATTTGACCAGGAGAATGCAGCAAGAATGCTGATGGCACCTCTGTGGCTAGGCCTCTATCTGCAGCTTCCACCTGTGCTCCTCTTGGGAGAGCTCTCATGGAATCCAGTCACGTGTCAAGAACCCAAGTTTGGCCAAGTGGGAAACAGAGATAGGTTTTGCAGCTCTTCCTCCAAGGTCACAGACTTGCAAATGAAGCCATCTAACTATAACTTAATGACCGTGGCCTATGTCTCAAAGAGCAAAAGAAATGTCCTCCCCCTCCCTGCCTAAACTTATGATGCAAAAAATTGTGAACAAATAAAAGCCACAGACTTTTGGGGGCAGTTCGTTACTTAACAATCTTAACAATGGGTAAACCAAACAACTTCTCAGACGAGACCGCCTCCAGTAGGCTTGGCTCATGCCTTGGCCGTGGACCTCTCCAGAGATTAAATTTCCTGAAACTTCAGGTACATTGAGCACTATCCCAGTGTACTGTATATATGTGTTTAATTAAAACAGAAGGAGTGTGTTTTCGTGTGATTAAACTTGAATTATATGGCATACATCTTATTGAATTCTCAAAAATGGATCAAGTTCCCTAATATTTTATCTTGGTTATGTTGAATCTGTATTATAACTGAAACTGTTAGTCTGACTATACCATTTAGACCTGGTCATATTTGATGAAAATACACAGATGATCAATCAGAAACCATCTTAGGACAGTGAGTGCAGAGTGAAGAAACACGATTCATGTCTCAGTGGGCATGGTAGCCCTGCTAGATTTTTGGCATCGAACCCTTCCATTTCTCCCTCATTTTCATTTACAGAACACAGTGTTTACTACGTGCTATGGATGGAAGTTCTGAAAAGAACTATGATGTACAAAGAGAGAAAAGGAACATTTTAAATAAAGACAAATTCAAAACCCCAAACTCTTTGAAATTTCAAATAGTTTTCCCTCATTCACATCCATAAGCTGTAAATGAGGAACCACCTGAGACATCAGGGTCTTGTTTGAGTGTTTGGCTGATCACAGACCTTCTTTCTCTTTTCATGTCCCCTGATTTCCATCTGGGGAGCTGTGAGCTATACCCACAGTCATTACCAAAATTGATTTTGAGTCTACATCTAAAGCATTATCCACTACTTCCCTGAGGAAGATGAAATATGTATTTATCAAAATGTCTTGGCTGAAAAAAAGGTAAATAAAAGCTGATGTAATAATACCAGCATATTTGTATTTTTTTTTTTTTTTTTTTTTGAGACGGAGTCTCGCTCTGCCGCCCAGGCTGGAGTGCAGTGGCCGGATCTCAGCTCACTGCAAGCTCCGCCTCCCGGGTTCACGCAATTCTCCTGCCTCAGCCTCCCCAGTAGCTGGGACTACAGGCGCCCGCCACCTCGCCCGGCTAGTTTTTTGTATTTTTTAGTAGAGACGGGGTTTCACCGTGTCAGCCAGGATGGTCTCGATCTCCTGACCTCGTGATCCGCCTGCCTCGGCCTCCCAAAGTGCTGGGAATACAGGCGTGAGCCACCGCGCCCGGCCGCATATTTGTATTTTTAAGCAAGAACATCGTCTGCCTTCCTTCCTTCCTTCCTTCCTTCCTTCCTTCCTTCCTTCCTTCCTTCCTTCCTTCCTTCCTTCCTTCCTTCCTTCCTTCCTTCCTTCCTTCCTTCCTTCCTTCCTTCCTTCCTTCCTTCCTTCCTTCCTTCCTTCCTTCCTTCCTTCCTTCCTTCCTTCCTTCCTTCCTTCCTTCCTTCCTTCCTTCCTTCCTTTTTCTTTTTCCTTTTTTTTGACGGAGTGTCTCCCTGTCTGTTGCCCAGGCTGGAGTGCAGTGGTGAGATCTCTGTTTACTGCAATCTGCACCTCCCGGGTTCAAATCATTTCCCTGTCTCAGCCTCCGGAGTAGGTAGTGCCCGCCACCATGCCCAACTGATTTTTGTATTTTTAGTACAGACAGGGTTTCTCCATATTGGCCAGGCTGGTATCGAGCTCCTGACCTCAGGTGATCCACCCGCCTCGGCCTCCTAAAGTGCTGGGATTACAGGTGTGAGCCCATCATGCTTTCATTTCAAATTTTCCTCCTTCCATTCCCATCTGTGAGGCTGGCTTCCCTGCAAGTGTAGTGAGCCGACAAGGGAAGCAGGTGCTGTAAGTAATGGATGCCTAAAAAGGTTGTCCGCAAAGACAGGTACACCTGTAAAGGACAACTGGCATGCTGTTGGAGTTTCCACAGATAATTACCTTACCCAGACTTGTAAAATGTCAGACATAAAATAATAAACAGGACTCTGGATTTGGTGGTTCTTTCTAATCAAATAGAGCCATCTATGGAGCAAATCTTTATTTCACTGGTTTCTGTCAGAATGATGCCCTTTCGTCAGCAGCTCTTTATTCACGAAATACTGCACAGGCAAGCATTTTTCCCCTCTCCACAGTATTAATTAAATTACATAAAACTGGCAGTGTTTAAATTCTGGCATCTGTATTGTCTCACTTAATTACACCCCTGGACTCCTTTCAAAATCCTTTCATTTGCTACAGGGACATCTATTGGTGAAAGGGGAAGAAATCAGATGTAAGTGATCAAATGTAATTTGGGGTTTGCACCTGGCCCCATCCCCAGCCTTGCTGAACCCATTCCTGCAGTCTGTCTGTCTGGAGCACTTCCACCCATGCACAGTGGCTGTCACTAGATAGCAGAGGGAAACTAACACAGCGACAGAGATTCATTTTGAATTAAGGAAATTCTATTGTTGGGCCTCACAAATAAAATGCTTTTCTATATTCTTTCCATTTTTTTCAAACCCACTCAAGAATACCCTAAAGTGAGATACATTTTTTCCCTCCCCAATCTCAGCAACCTACTTACGTCATTTAAGGAGCTTCCTTATAGCTCGAGCTCACAAGAACTGCCCAGAAGCTCACAATGAACGCCATGCCTCAGAGGAGGTGTCTGAAAGCTAAGCTCAGCAGAGGCCAGTCCTGCCTTCCCAGGGCTTGGGCAGGGTGGACAGGACATTCGCAAGGCAGAAGAGCAAAGCACCCAGCTCCAGCTGTCAGGTTAAAAACTGTTGCCAGAATAAAGATTAAGGAGGCCCACAAGATTTTTTTTTCTGTGTTTCTTTTTTTTCTCGTCAGTTCTTTCTCCTTCTTTTTTCTTTTGAACTTAATGTGTCCAAAATCAAATTAGTTTATTCTCCAGATATACTTATCTCATCTATGTTTATTACTTTTTTTTTTTTTTGTCTTAGTGAATGACTGTCATCCAAGCCAGAACCTGGGGTCATCTTTGATTTTTCTTGCCCGCTACATGCAGCCCCCAAATTTCAGCCTCCACCTGCTTCTCACCCCCATTGCCACTGCCTCAGTGTGGACAATCGCTAACCTGCAGCTGGGCTCTCATGCATTCTCTAGATCCTCGGAACTCTTGGCCCTTTTCCACATCCTGAACCTGCCACTGGTGAGCCTTCTAAAATGTGAATCTTGCATGGTCACTGCCCAGTGGCTCCAAATTGCCTACACAATAAAATCCAAACTGCTTAGCATAGAAATTGGGACCCTCCATGATCCGGACCTTGATTCCTTCATCAACCTCATTTCTCTCTCTATTAAATTGTTCATTGTTGTTGAACCGCTAAATAGGATCTATAGACTGAAGTGTTAAAACAGATAGTTAGACTCTACTAAGAAAATATGGGGCAAAATTCATCAAGTTTTTACTTTCTGTGGAAGCACTTTGAAAAGAGAGAAAAATCTTAGGTTTGATTCAGAAACAGTTGTGCTGGTTATAATGGAACATGGATTTATTTTTTGAACTAAAATTAACATATTTAGCAATTCAGAAAATACTGTTATTAATCAAACAGCTAA
This sequence comes from Macaca nemestrina, assembly GCF_043159975.1. Taxonomy (NCBI): domain Eukaryota; kingdom Metazoa; phylum Chordata; class Mammalia; order Primates; family Cercopithecidae; genus Macaca; species Macaca nemestrina. Next base: position 7,456,959 of record NC_092129.1, on the reverse strand, counting down.
AAGTTTATCTGTCTTTCTTTTGTTGCTCATCAAATAGTTAATGAATGCTAGCAATATGCCATCCAATGCAGTGAGCACTGACCATGGGAAGATAAATGGGCCTTTTCCAGCCTTCCATGAGCTCACAGTCCAGGGCAGAAAAAGACAGTCACAGCCACATGATAGAGTATGGCTAATCAGAGAAACACAAATACATTTTTAGCTGTTTGGTTAATAATGCCATTTTACAAATTGTTAAATGTATTAATTTTAGTTCAAAAAACATTGAAGTTCCATCATAAGCATCAATTGTGTTTCTTTTTTTTTTACTGGTATGATCTTTATTATAACCTCCATAATAACCTGTATTTACAAAAAGAAAAAATAAAAATGTAAGTTGTAGGAACAGTATTCTCCAAATTATTTGACATTTAAGACCACTGACAAAAAGAATCACTAGAGATGTTTCTTAATCAAACCAAAGCACCCAGGTTAACCTAGCTTGTGTTAATTACATCTCTATATCACATGTATATCACAGGTAGTAAAAACCTCAGGTAAATCTCACTTGAGGAAAAAAAGGGTTATTGTTTTACAAAAAAGCAAATTTCTGGGTGGGGGTTGACATTTACATTTAGTTACAGTTTGATCCAGGTACCCCACTATGTTCTCAATTTCACTCTCCTTCTCTCAACTATAGTTACTTTGCCGTTGTTTTTCACATATCAACCATCCCCGTGTAGTGAAAAGTACTGACACTAGAAACTCCAGGTTTCATTAAATCAGTTAGTCAACTTTATAGACTCAAACAAGCCTTTATAGTAATTCTATAAAAAGGTCCCAGATGATTGAACATTCCTGGCCTTGCTTGGGTCACATGTCCACTCTTGATCCAAACATGTAGCTAAAAGAATACAAAGTACTGATTGATCAACATTATCCTCTTAAGCTTGGGGTCAAGGCATGGGGTAAGCTTCCTCCAAACAATGCAGGCTGAAAGTACAGAAACAGCAGTTCTCCAGGGGAAATTTACCAAAATAAAGAGGAAAATATGTTGGACAGGGAAGAAACAAAATACAGTTATTACTGTGCTTGAGCTGAATCTTGAAAGATGAGTAGAAGTTATCCAAGTAGAAGAGATGATGAAAGTCATTCTAGGCAGAGGGAGCAGATATGGAAAGACAGAGCATAAGAACACACGGGACCTTCAGGTACCTTTTACAATTATTTCAATTTGATAGAATAGGTGTGGATATATGGCAAGTTAGAGATCCGGAGATGTTGATTGAAATTGTAATGAGTCGTACTGGAGAGGCAATGTGAAGTACTTGTAAGTTTCAATAATCTTTTGGGGAAGACTTCACGTACCAGAAACACAAACACTTTAACATTTCAGTAATATCATTACTGAAGATTAGGTAAAGCTGTCTTCTGAAGGATTACAACCCTTGTATCTTCGTCCTTTGCACCTAGTTGTGGTCAAATAGCTGAAGATGGGTTTCTGACTTAAAAGCAAGCTGGGATAAAATCTCTCCCTTTAGAGAACCCCCATATAGGTGGGTCATTTGCCAGGTCCATCAGATCAGCACTCTAGGGAGAATTAACTAGTAAGAAGTAGACATAGAGTGGTAGCAGAAGAGGCAGAGAGTGGTTGCATAAGCTTAATGGCAAGAACTAGAGATGGCGTGACAAGAACACAGCTACTAAAACTGTGGTGTGTCTTAAACCAACATTCCAGTTCCTGTAACAATATTCCAGCTTCTGTGAGACTGTGCTGTGTGACTTTCCTGTATGGTTCTGCTGTGCAGATGGAGTCGTTGCTATTGCTGTCCTTTGTGTATCTCTACAATGAACTCCTAATCTTATGGTCACTCCAGAGGGCCTCTGTTTCTTGCTACCCAAAGGAACTCAAACAATTTAAGACCCTGACATATATCAATCCACAGTCTTCATGATAAACTGAAGGCACTGGAGAAACTGAAGCATGTTATTGTAAAAATTCATGATAAGTTTGTTTCCCAATTAATTAAACAAAAGAGTACGCCCTAAAATGGAGGAAGGAGGAGTGAACCAATTACTCCATTTCTTCTATGTACATGGGAAAGTTTTTCTACTCTCATTAAAACAGAAACTCTTATCTTCACCCTCTTCATCTGGTAACAATAAAATATTTTTATAACCAAACAGTGCTTTAGAGATCATGGCAGCAAACCCAGGATTTCAGTCTTCTTGATACAGGTGTTACTGCTGTAATGTCAACAATAGAGTTCAGACATGTCTAAGAAGAAAAACAAATCCAGCACCCAGTCTGAGAGAATGCCTATAAATAAAACATGAGTGAGTCACACCTCCAAGGGTCTCAAGATCCTTATTTGTATTACGAAACGATCTATTTCGGTATATATTTTAAATCTGAAGCTTGCAATATTCTATTTGTCTTTAACTATAGAAAGGTTAATAATTCTGCCATGAAATAAGTGAGTGAAAAAAAGTTCCTGAAAATAAATTTACATATTTATGTTTGCAAATGCATTTTACTAAGAACCACAATAGTGATGAGTTAAAAAAAAAATCATTGTCCTTGCTCTTCTAAAAATGTAATTTCAACACACACACGAATCTAATACATTTTTCTCTTCTTGTTCTATGAAAGAGGCACCTGGAAACAGCACACTAGAGACACAATGGGTGAATTTCATAGACAGTTCAACTTTGGGCATACTCTGGGTTTGCGGTTGTGCAGCTTCTCTTCCCACAGGTTATTATGATGAGGTTGAAACATTTACATTTATATTTGTTATCTGGAAGAGATAATTAGATATTTTCACTGCAAAATAATTTACATTAATGGGCTGTAACTTTCAATATGTAGTTTTAAACTGCGCATTTAAATAATAGATATCTGTCTCCCTTAGTTTTACCGTAATTGTCTCCATGCAGTAGCTTTATTTTTCTGTTCAAAAACACAATCGGCTTAAAAAGCATCCTAAATGTCTGTAGTTTATGAGTTTGAAATTTTGGGACAGGTGAAACAACAAGCTTGTTCTGAATTTTACTAAATTTGTAGTATGCAAAATGAAAGTGGCTGTGAAGTAAAAATGACAACAGAACGGCAGCTCTCGCTGAAGATCTGAGGACTCCATGCGGGATAAACTTGTCCTCCTGGGGGCATGTGGCGTGAGGGAGAAATGCTGGGATTTATTGCTTTAGTCATTTCTGTGTATAATCCAAAATACTTGTCAGATATTAATTAGAAACAAATTTGCCTTACTTAATTATATAACCTGAATTTATTCTCAGCCTATGTCAATAACGACCAGTTATTGGTTAGCAACCCGTTATTACAAATCGTGCACTGAATACTTTGTTCACTCCCCACTCCCCGAGCTGTTACATCAGGCATGATCTATGGGCTGAGATAGGTTCACAAGATAGAGAGAGGAATAGCCCTCAAGGAATTCAGTTTAGAATACTTCATATCTACCATCTATAGATGGGCTTTGCCCTAGCAGATTCTTAGCACCAAGATTTACAATTACAAAATTGATCGTCTGTAATGAGGGCTTCTGAAATATAAATGGGATGCTTTCGCTGAAGAAACGTAGGCTGAGCCTGAACAATTCTTTAATTAGAAATCAGAAGTGAGTGTCCCTATGCTCAACTGATATTGATGAAGTTGGGTATGATTTAAACTATTTATTTTATGCCCTCTTTTTACAGTAATTTAGGAAGTATTGAAAGATTCCAATTTCTTGTGAGTTGAGATAGACAATAAAATATGCAAATAGGCAAAGTTCTCTAGTATCCTGTGTCGAAATATTTCAGGCTTTTGAGTCAGAAGTGACAACTTCTAGGTAAGCTAATATGGAAAAAATGACCTTTGTAAGTTACTTAACTTTGTAGAGGTTCAGTTTCCTTGTTAATAGCACCAACGTGCTCTTAACGGTGACATTAAACAAATATTATATGTCACTATTGTGTGTGGTTGCATATAAGCACCATGGAAATGCATATATATAAACACTAAGACTGCAATAATAATAATAATAGTAATAATAGATTATCCCCACATAAGGTCTTGAGGGAATGATCGAGATAAAATGCTAATCATTCAATCTTCAACTGCTCCCAGGGCTATATTCTTTGTAGCTTCTTTCCTAATTATGCTTTTTCCTAAGTAATATAAACATTCCCCAGCAAACCTGCTTATACTACTAATTAGTCACATCTGGAATAAAGTATTTGCAAAGATAAGAGTCAACAAATAGCTCTCTAAATTATGAAGGCCTTTTTGAAATTAGTAGACTCTGAAAAGCGTGGTTTGATTCTACAGAGTACTACATTCATTCTATTAATGCTTAATGTGTACCATTTAAAGCAAGAGGCCACTTCTTCATATCCTAAAAAGCCTCTAAGTAAAGAATCCACATCTCTAATGGTACTACTATGGTCTGAATGTTTGCATCCCTCCAAAATTTATATGTTGAAACGTAATCTCCAAGGTGATGGTAATGGAAAATGGGGCCTCTGGGAGGTGATTAGGCAGAGCTCTCATAAATAGGATTAATGCCCTTATAAAAGATACTTCAGAGAGCTAGCTTAGCCCCTTGCGCCGTGTAAGGATGCATGAGAAAGTGCCATCTATGAAACAGGCAGTAGGCCCTCCCCAGACACCAAATCTGTTGGTGCCTTGATTTTGGTCTTCCCAGCCTCTAGAACTATAGGAAATAAATTTCTGTTGTTCATAAGCCAGCCAATGATAATTTGTTATAGCATCCTGAACAGACCAAGAAAGGTACTTTTAGTTTTATTTGTTGTTAGCACTCAAACATATCGACAAAAATCCAACTCACTGACCAGTCTCTAGATCTCTGTGTTGCAAGGTTTCTTTTACAGTATGAATAAAGTTGCCTTGAAGGTGATTTTGTTCCCAGACCTTCTGTGGCATTTACATTCTAGATTGAGCTATCATAATTAATTGAATATTATTCATTAGATGATTGTGACTTTGGGCTATTTTTCCTGCAGGTAGCACCTGAGCAGCTCTTACTAGATCATTGTGATTGGGTAAGAGTACCACTGAAATTCCTACTCTGCTGAAACTCTGTTCTGGCAACCTAATTTTTACACACATGTTTCTTGTCTATATAAAACCCGTAACCACACTTTTGTAATTCAAACTCTCTTCAATTAGTCTGATATCATAGAATTACCTTCAGCCTAAAAACCAATATCTGGCATTCCAAATGTAGGAAGCAAATTGAATTGAATTGCACTAGTCATAAAAGTTTAGTGTGGTCATCACTCGTATGGGTTCCTAGATTGGTAAGGATTTTAATATATTTAATGTGAAAAGTGTGTGCTGTCTAATCCAGCCTTTGCCTAGCCTTCAAATCATACTTACGGCACACTAGCACCCCAGGTGCTGTTTGAGGCACTAGGGATATACAGGGGCCCTGTTCTTCAGCACTGTGTTTTTGTATGGAGAAATAGACAATAAAAAGGTTGAAAAATAAAAATAAACAAGATAATATTAGATAACGAAAAAAATGTAATGAGAATCTGAAGAGAATGTATATGTGTGAGAGAGATTAGTCAGTTTGGAGTTTGGGGTTCATGTGATTGAGAAATCAGGCCTGGAGATCATAATCCAAGCAGAGGATTTCAGGAAGAGGGAAGCGTCAGAGGAACATCTTGGGAGGGAAGCTGAGCTGGCTGCGTTCTAGGGACAGGGAGATGCCAGAGAGTTCTTCACATGAGAAAGGGGAGCTTCCAAGGAAACGAGGTTAGAAAAGTGAGGTCCGCAGACAAGGATAAGAAGTTTGGATTTCATAGAACACAGATCTGCAATGAGCGTGTTCTTTTTCCCTTTTCTCCATATATTCTTCTGTACATTTAATTGTTTCAATTTATTTAGAATTATTTTTTGTGTTTTGATATGAAAAAGTTATATTAAATCCAATAGTAAGTATCTATGTGAAGAGTTGTGAAATGACCAACTTTGGGTAATTAACATATAATTAAATTAAATGAATTATTCATATCTTCATGTGTTACTGGACATTGGTAAGCAGAATGGTCATGAATTTAAAAATATCAATTTGTATAATTATAATCTGAGAATATAATTGTTAAAGGATGTGGAGAAACAGTGAGATTTACAGAATAAGGGCTTTAGAAACTGAATTCACGAAGGAATACATGAAAAGATGCTCAATATCACTAGGAATCAGGGAAACGAAAATCAAACCACAGTGATGGAACATTTTGCATTCTTATTTGCAAAAATTAAATATCTGACTGCAACAACTATTGTTGAGGTTTGCAGCGGAAACTGTCATTCACTGCTTGTAAGAATATAAATTTGAACAAGTACTTTGAAGTTCAATATGGCATATTTAGTAGATTTTTAAAAATACACATCCTCTGATTGAGTCGTTCTGCTTGTAGGTATAGGGGCATAAACCTAGGGAGGCATATGCAAGGGTGTTCATTGCCCCTGAAATGACTCAGAAACAATCTAAATAATCACTTCCAGGAGGATGCACACAAAAGATGTATTTATGCCATGGAACATGAGAGAGAAGTGAAAATAAATGAACTAGCACTACATGTATCAACATAGATACTCTCACAAACATCATATTAAATTAATAAACATAGCTTTGGAAAAGTACATATGGTATTGTATCAGTCTGTTCTCACACTGCTATAAAGAAATACCTGAGATTAGGTAATTTATAAAGAAAAGAGGTTTCATTGGCTCATGATTCTGCAGGTTGTGCAGGAAGCATGGCAGCTTCTGCTTCTGGGAGGCTCAGGAATGTTCCAATCATGGCAGAAGGTGAAGGCGGAGAGAGGCACTTCCCATGGTGGGAGCAGGAGCAAGAGAGAGCAGGGATGTGCCACATACTTCTAAACTATCAGATCTTGTGAGAACTCACTCATGATCACAAGAACAGGGCCAAGGGGATGGTGTTAAACCAGGAGAAACTGCCCCCATGATTCAATCACCTCCCACCAGGCCCCACCTCCAACATTGGGGATTACAATTTAACATGAGATTTGGGTGAGGACACAGATCCAAACCATATTTGGTATGATACAAATTCTGCAAAGCTTTAAAAATACAAAACATAATATACTTTTCTCAGAGGTATACATGAGTGGCATAATGCAGGGAAATGATAACAATTTCTGTTTGTCACAGGAAAGAATAATCAAATTACAATTTCTGTTAGAGCATTAACTTTTGCCAATTTGTCAACAACTCTGTCAAATTAATCTTGTTTGCATATTCACGTTCAGCAGAGAGTAGGCCCAGATCTGTTCATTTATCATTATTAATAGTTAATTGAATAATGCTTTTTATTAATTTTAAAATTTCTTTCACTTGAAGTAAAAGATATAGCAAAAGTCTTCAAAAATAATGATATGTTTGGCAGAGTTTACACAATAAATTCCAGAAATTAAAATACTATCCATGTCTTTATTTTTTTTCCAAGTTTATTTCTTGCAGCTTTAAAATGCCTCTATAGAAATAAATAAATTAAATAAATACATAGTATAAATTCCCTATTACATAGTAAATTCCAGAAATTAAAATAATACTATCCATGTCTTTCTTTTTTACAGGTCTGTTTCTTGCAGTTTTTCATAGAAAAAAAAATCTCACTGTCTATTCCATTTTATGCTGCTGTAAGAGAAGACTATAGTCCAGGTAATTTATACTGAACAGAAATGTATTGGCTCATGGTTCTGGAGGGTGGGAAGTCCAAGATCAAGGGGCTGGCATCTGGTGAGGACCTTCTTGCAGTATCATTACATGGTGGAAGGCACCACATGGGCACAATGAGGAGGCAAAAGGGGGAACTCATCCTTTTATGAGGAACCTACTCCCATGAAAGCAGCATTAATCCATCTATGGGGGTGGAGCCCTCCCAGCCTAATCACCTATTAATACTGCTATTAATCACCTATTAATACTTCTATCTCTTAATACTGCTACAAGGGCAGTGAAACTTCAACATGAGTTTTGAAGGGGACATTCAAACCATAGTACCCAGTAAAAACTTTTAGAGATATTTTAATTTACTTTTTTTTGTTAAAAATTGCAAATATTTCCTTTTTCTTCAAAAATCAGAGAAAATGACTGATTCTTTGAATTGACATTATTTTATTTACTACTTTATAATGAGAGTCTACTTCTTGCTGAAAATAATCAAAGTATCCAAGCACTGACTATTTAATTTTTTCCGGCCATGGAAGACTAGCAACTTTGGTCATTTCTTCTGGTATTCCTCTTCCAATTTTGACTTCTTTACTGTGTAATATCCATTTCATTATATTTTGTTGCAGCCACAATTAATTGCATTCCAGAAATTTCAGTGCACTGATATTTAAGAAACATTTTTAAAACTTTGTGTTTCATTGTACTTTGTTCAAGACTGGTACTATTCAAATTCATTAAAATATTTCATCCATAAACTAAAATTTGGCTGGGGATGGTGGCTCATGCTTGTAATCCCAGAACTTTGGGAGGCCAAGGTGGCTGGATCATGAGGTCAGGAGATTGAGACCAACCTGACCAACATGGTGAAACCCTGTCTCTACTAAAAGTACAAAAATTAGCTGGGCATGGTGGTGCATGCCTGTAATCCCAGCTACTCGGGAAGCTGAGGCAAGAGAATGGCTTGAACTAGGGAGTTGAAGGTTGCAGTGAGCCAAGATCACGCGACTGCACTCCAGCCTGTTGACAGAGCAAGACTCCATCTCAAAACAAGCAAGCAAACAAACAAACAACAAAAAAAATCCCTGAAATTTGCACTTACCAAACCGAAATATTACCCCCCAGAGTTTGCATTGTCCCACTGCTTTACATTTTATTTTATTTATTTATTTTTGAGACAGGGTCTCTCTTTGTCACCCAGGCTGGCGTGCAGTGGTGTACATGGCTCACTGCAGCCTCAACCTCCTGGGCCCAAATGATCCTTCTGCCTCAGCCCCCTGAGCAGCTGGGACTACAGGTGTGCACCACCATGCCTGGCTAGTTTTTGTATTTTTTGTGGAGATGGGGTTTTGTCATGTTGTTCAGGCTACTCTTGAACTCCTGGGCTCAAGCAATCCTCCTGCTTTGGCCTCACAAAGTGCTGGGATTACAGGTGCGAGCCACTGGCCTGCTTCACATTTTAAATGCTATGAAAACTGAAAGTGATCCCAGAATAACAGAATTGGAGCAACTCAATTAAATTGCTTCATTTTTTTCCCCACTATGCTTTCATTTTTTATCATAAATCTACTGTTTTTACTACAGGGTTTGAAGACTTTAACTGAGTCCAAAGTAAGCTTGTATTATCCCAAAACTTTGCAAACTCACTCTCCAAACTGACACATGTAGCTGAGCGCTCTGAAATAACCATCATGTTGAATACAACTTACATTAAGGATAAATAGTAAAAATATGCTTCTTTGGAGTTCACAGATTATTAAAGCTTAATACTAACAGAACTTGGACCAACAGATGATTGTTTTAAGAGAGTATTTTAGCACTGAAGTAGTTTACAATTATACACTCCTGGTGATACTAAAAAGCAGTCTGGCTTTGTGTGAGTTTGTTATTGTTTGGAAATTTGATACAGACAACGTTCACTCTCTTTGTCTGCACTCAGGAGAGGCCCCGTCTGTAGTACACCACGGATTGATCTGTGAACTTGCCTTGTTCTTTTCCATTTTTGCATAAGTCCTCCTCTTTCCTGATCTCCGTATCCTGACTAACCATCCTCTCGAAGTCTACTTTTAATCCCTTTCTTCTGCTAAACCTTCCTAAACCGAAAAATGACAGCAAGCTTTCCGGCACTGGACCTCTGAAGACACTATCCTCTACCATACACAGTATGGCTGATGCCTTCCTAGAATTGCCTTCCATTTTTAATACACTTTTAATCTTAAGTAGTCATAGTAGAAAGTTGCAGAGACTATCACTGTATTTTCACAGGCCTTTTGAAAACCTTATTGACTGATGGAAAGGACAGGAGTGAAGAGAGAAAGGACTTCAATTACATAGCCATTATATTTGTGCAGAATGAATAAGGCACGTTTCAGTAAGCCAAAAATCACTCAGGAAAAGACTCAGAATGCAGACTTCCTGCCCCCACCTGAAGCGGGATACTGATGCCCCCAGTATCCTGCTGCTGCGGGAATTTCACATTTTAATCAGTGACGTCACCCCCCAACTCACCAGCTGATACTGATGCAGGTGATCCTTGGACCCAAACAGGAAAAACGCTTTCTCAGGGGAACTGATATTTTGTATTGGACATAAGAGACTAAGGGCCTTAGGGTATTCCCATCTTGATCAAACTGACCCTGGAATGATAAAGTGAAGCTATTGTCCAATTCCATTTATGTTAGTGAACAAACATTAGAATAAAATAATGTTTGAGAAAATGTTTGTAAACCATTTAATGCAATGCAAATATAGCTACTAGTTTTACATTGAGGATGGTGGTTGACAAGATACTATTGTGTATGTTTTGGATTAAAAAATAGGGGGATGGGGTAGGATCATTGGTTCTGTAGTGTGACTCTTGATGAGATGATTCCAATAAATGTGTTTATACCAATTCAGTAATGGTGTGAAATCAATGTGGGCCAAATCCCAGCCTCAGAGGCAATGCTGAATGCTTTCTCAGTGTCCTCAAACAAGTTTTCAAAACCTGCAAAAATGTCTGCAGAAAGTGGAAAGGGGAAATTAAATTTAGTTTTGTTTGTAAATAAGAAATATTCTGAATCCTAACACATATGCTCTAGGCTAAACTCTTACCAGATTAGCATAATCAGAAAGTTGAATTTGTTAATTCCAGATCAAAGAAGGGGTTCTAATCCATGTGTTTCTTTGCATAATTTGAGGACGTGTGACAGACTCAGACAGAACATGCTTGTTTGCCATTTTAATCACGGCATTCTTTTTATTTATTTATTTATTTTGGAGACGGAGTCTTGTTCTGTCACCCTGGCTGGACTGCAGTGGCGCAATCTCAGCTCACTGCAAGCTCTGCCTCCCGGGTTCACGCCATTCTCCTGCCTCAGCCTCCCGAGTAGCTGGGACTACAGGCGCCCGCCACCACACCCAGCTAATTTTTTTGTATTTTTAGTAGAGACGGGGTTTCACTGTGTTAGCCAGGATGGTCTTGATCTCCTGACCTCATGATCCGCCCGCCTCAGCCTCCCAAAGTGCTGAGATTACAGGCATGAGCCACCGCGCCTGGCCCATGGCATTCTTTATGGAGCACAACTCATCCAAAGTTGTCCTCGCTTCCCTGAAAGCAGTGGGGGTCTCCATAGCCCACTTTGAGGGAGATGGGGGAGACACCGGGGCTGTTTCATGTGCAACATTAAACAGCAGTTCGTGATACAAGGTGGAGAAGAATATTGCACTCTCGTGTGGAGAGGAAATAAATAACACAAGCTTCTTGAAAGAAACAGGACTAAACCAATGCCATGCTTGGGTGAGGGGAGCCAGGGGACGTGACTGTCTCCAGTGGGACAGGCTTTCCTCCAGTAGCCGTTGCCAGCTGCCTCGCTGATGGCCATTCAGCAGTGACCCTGAGCACGGGCACCTGCCCTGATTCCCAGTCGTGTCAGTGGAGCTTACTTCAAGGTCTTTCCTCCCAGGAGTGAACCAGCTTAATCTGGGTTTAGCTCGGAACCGGAAGGTGGGAGGTGGATGAAAGTAATTGGCAGGTGAAAGAAAAAGCAGCCTCAGGGTAAGGCCAAGGCTGGGAGCCTGAGTTTCTGTCCTGCGGTGACTTTAATGAGTCTCCTCTGGTTGACTTGCAGCCCTGATTAAATACCATTCCTGATGAATGAGCCGGCACAGTCCACACTGGGACATCATGCAGTGCAGGTGGTAGTCAGAAGGGCATGTTTAAGGATATTATGCGGGTCACACAATGACGAAGCCCAGGGAAGAGCACAAATGTCAGGAAGCTGTTTGCCTTCCCACTAGGAAACTGCACTCCTCTCTCTTCCTCCAGGAAGGTGACGTTCCTCCCACTGTCCTGTTTTCCTCCCAGGCTTAGCGGCTCACCGCATACTGCGCACTTTAGGGTTCTGAGTTATCAGGACCTGATATCCTCTGGCCCACACTTGATCTACTTAGGCTTGTTAGGAAATGACTTGTTTTAGACATGCATATTTTCTAAGTAGACATCAAAGCTTCCTTTTCAGCATGGTAAAACGTATTAAATTACAATACTTCTTTTTTGCTCTTTACTTGCTTCACTTTTTAAAAATATTAAAATATTATACTTCTTTTTAGCCTACAACACATGACTTGAGTAATTCCTTCATGACTCAGGCTCCTTCCTACCTTTGGCTGTGAGTTATTTTGTGGTGCCAGCAGATAGCAATGCAATGTTTGCCCTGACTTGAAATCGTCCTGCGCCCTGGGCCTTTGAACACTTCTACTTGATTTTTATGCTTCCTTGGCTCTTTCCATCACTTTCTCTCCCTGCTCAAAGTGATGCTGCACAGCTTCCATTCTTCTCCCTCTCCTAATGTGAGTTCTAAATATGTCACATGACCAGACTGTTTTTTCAGAGTGTATGTAAAGTAAGGATAAATGAGGATCCAGGTGACAACTGATGAACTAATTCATCATGAAACACATGACTTTTCAAGTCATCCATAATGAGAGACCAGACAACTATTTAACTTCCCAATTAGATTCATTTTTAATGCAAATAGTTGAGGCTGCTGGTTAAGTGACCTTCAAACAAGCAAGATGGGGCTGGGTGATGTCGCCTTCTAGTTTTTTGGTTATTTATAGAATCCCTTCAGAACAGGAACTGAATAACATGTATATAGTTTGTATTAATTTTAGTAGTGCCTAGGCCTTATTTGACATACATATTTAAAGGAAATATTAAAATAAGATGTTACATTTCAACATGAAATATTTCTCTGGAAGATACTCACCCACGAAATGATCTATGTATACTTCTAGCCACAGCAGCATCGTTTCGAGCGACAAAAAGCTGGAAGCCACTTCAATATCCTAGAGACAGGCAGTCTGAAGCAACCGTGAGCCACCTTTCCAATGGACTAGTGAACAGCTGCAAAAATAGAAGCAAAAAGAAGGATGTTCTGTGTGACCACTGGGGTGCGATTTCTAACGTGGTGACGAGACTGCTGTAAACAACTGGCCCGCAGTGCATCCATGCAATGGAGGCTGATCCCTAGTTCTTCTGGTTGGTGGGCAGCTCTCCTGTGGGGACTGCATCCTTTTTCTCTTCTGATCCCATTGTCCTCTAAGGCCTCATTGTCTGCATCGAGCTGATGGAATGGAACAGAGGCACGGTAGAGGCAGCGCTGTTTCCGAAAGCCTTTGATCTGAAAGTGCGCATGCCTTCTACTCCCATTCTACATGAAAGAACTGGTCATATGTCCTTATTCAGATTCAAGGAAGGCTGGGAAATGTGATTCTGGCTGAGCAGCTGCTTTTGAGCCGCGACTGTTTCCTAGGAAAGGAGAGAATATGTTTGCTGAACACCTAGCTGCCTCTGCTACCATCTCATGTACTTATCATTACATGAGAAAGCAAGATGCCTAATATTGTTACTGTGCCGGCTATTTGTCTACAGAGGAGTGGCACATATATCTGTATCTGTATATGCATTAAAAATCTAGTGCCCATGCTGACCTATGGGAGAGGACTTTTGGGAATTAGTAAATGGGAGAGGAAGCAGAAGAGAAACTTCGCGACATTGTGTACTCTGGTATTGTTTGAGATGCTACCAATGTAAATTACATTACCTACTTGGAGAACAAAATAAATTTAAGAAGTTAAAAAAAAGAGAGAGAGAGAATGCCACCAATCTGGACAGAAGGTAAGGAACATGACTCCCAGATACACTGTAGACCCATCTGGCTCAGGGCCATCCCATCCCACAAGCAGCGTGGGAGTGGATGAAGCCATCTGGGAGCCCCGTCAGGAGCTGCAGTCTTGAAGACTGTGAGCAAAGCGTAGGCGAAAATATACCAGAACTGATGTCATTAGAGGAAAGCTGCTTTTCTTTGCTCAGAGAAAAGAGGCAGAAGTTTATAGAAAGAAGATCTCACTTCGTGTGATCTGTGAAATATACATAAGCAAAGCAGGTATATTTTCATAGCTTTTATGTAAATATATGTTTCTTATTGACCCCAGTGGAAAGGAGGTCTCTTCACCACAGAAAATGAAACATCGATGTCGCTTCGCATGGTAAATGTCTCCCACAGTGTCCGCCTCTGGATTTAGAAAAAGTAGGGTATCAACAGACAGCTAAAGAAGGAGTTGCTGGCCGGCTACTGCCTACAAGCAGAAATGTGTCAAGGATATTTCATCCCCATTTTCGAGAATTTTTGCCTATAGGACTCCCAGGAGCACAGGAGCCCACTCCAAGGAAAGTTATACAAGGAAGGCAGCCTGTGATAAGAGCAACAGCTGCAGAGATGGCGGCACGCGACCTCCACAGTGCGGTGGGTTCATGCAACCCCAACTGCTACCCGACAGTGAGTTTCCTATGAAAAGGATGTGAAGAGGGTCCCAGGAGGCACGCCCTCGACATTTCTGGGAGTCAGGCTTTCAGAGGGAACTGGAAGAACGTTTTTCACAGTTTGGCAAAAGATTGTCTTAAGTACAGTTGATTGATTGTTTCCACTCCCACCAACGTTGTGATTATCCAAGAGATATAATAAAGGACTCTCTTTATTACAGTTACTTATAACGTGCCCTTTTCCTAACTGCCCAGCATTCTCCACTAGATGTGCCAGACTTCCTCCAGTGGGCCCACCGGGAGCACGCATGTGATGTCAGTTCTGTGGAAAGGGCCTGACTTTGCATTTCTGGTGTGCCAGCATCCACTCAGATCTTGTAGGAGTCATCACAATTTGCATCCTCAAGGGGTACCATAACTCACGGGGGAGACAAATATTGAAATTAATAGGATCAGTTGTGATACGTGCTATGATAAAAGCAGAGACTTCTGCTCCCAGATTCTGTTTCAGGCATCCATAAAATTACGAATGTATGACAGCACAAACTGGCCATTATTTACCTTGTCAAGAAAGTTATTAAACAAAATCTATCACTTACAGTCACCACCATTTCATAAAATAAAGGTTATTGTAACACAAAAGACTAAAAGCTTATGGTACCAAAGAAGAAAGATAGTTCCTTACTTTCCTAAGTCCAGATGGAGAAAATTTTTACCTTAAAAATTTCTGACACTTTATAATATGCAACTTTTAAAATACAAGTTTGTCATTTTGTTTTCAGTTTGGGAACCTATATTCAACAGTGTAATACCAAATGGAGATAGAATGTTCAACTTTTTCCGGTAACGTATTTATCACCGTCATTTCAGAAAATTGTTTTGCATAGATTTAGTGCTGAAAATTGAAGCAATATTCCTAACGATATTCAGGGTGATCAGCACCCATATTCCAGGTAAACTGGCATGAATTAAGGCTCTCATTCCTGTGGCTACTTTTTCCTTAAAGATCTGGCATTCCTTCATCAATAAATGTATAGGAGAGTGGCTTCAGGTGTCTCTTGTTAGACAGTCACCACACCTGGAGCTGTGTCACTCGAGGACTGTAATCACCAACAGGGAGAATTGAGGAACTTTTCCTCAAAGAGATGCCACATATTAGTAAAAGTATCTTGGACCTACAGAGCCCTACTCCCTGGATGTCGGGAATATCTAGTATAATCTTGAATTTACTCTCAGGAGTAAAGGCTGATTTCAACAAATATTTTTTAAGCCTGCGCCTCTTCTCAGGGCCTACAGACCAGACCGGCCACCGGTTGTTGATGTCAACATTCCTGCAACACTGAGTCAGGTACCTGACTGTGATGGATGCGTCCTCAGTCTGAACTCTTTTGGGAAACTTGAGGCAATTCCATTTTTCATGCATTATTTTCTTGTCATTCTCTAAAGTCAAAACACTGGGACAATCATCCCTTCCCAGAGCCTCATTCCCACAGTGTCCAGACCCTCCCGTCTTTGACCAAGCTCTCATTATCTTACTTCTTCCATCGTCTTTCAACTTGGAAGATTTGTTCCTTTATATCTGGTTAAGATGCCTAATTATTCCCAGGAAACTCTCTCTTCCTCTGGTTTTTCTCCTTTATTCTTGCAATGAAGAGATTTACATTAGCATGTTTCCCTGACGAACCAATCTTTCATTGTGGAATAAACCAAATATGGCCAGGGTATGTTAGATTATACATCCCCAAATTTGGTTAACTATTTTCTTTAAGATTAATGCTTCCAGGCACGGTAGCTCACGCCTATAAATCCAGTGTGTTGGAGGCTGAAGCAGGATGATCACTTAAGGACAGGAGTTGGAGACCAGCCTGGGCAATGTAGCAAAACCCTTGTCCCTAAATTAAAAAAAAAAAAAAAAAAATTAGCCAGGCATGGTGGCACATACCTGTAGTCCCAGCCATTTGAGAGGCTGAGATGGGAGAATCAATTGAGCCCAGGAGTTTGAGGCTGCCATGAGTATGATCATTCCCCTGCACTCCAACCTAAGCAACAGAGCAAGATTCAGTCCCTTAAAAAATTCATGTATATATGCTTACAAGTGACTATAACCTGTAA
The DNA here is from genome assembly GCF_043159975.1 of Macaca nemestrina. Classification (NCBI taxonomy): domain Eukaryota; kingdom Metazoa; phylum Chordata; class Mammalia; order Primates; family Cercopithecidae; genus Macaca; species Macaca nemestrina. The sequence goes on along the minus strand of NC_092129.1, from coordinate 7,440,334 downwards.
TTCCTTTTATTGCCATTCCCCTGTTGTTTGTTTGTTTGTTTTTTACCGAAACAACTGGGGTTACAATGGCTTTTAAAAGTGAACTGGAAATATGATATATGTATATCCTATTTTCTAAAAGAACTTTGCATAAGTTTGGAAATAATTGTTCCTTGAATGTTTGTTGGAATTTCCTCATAAAACCTTTGTGGGTCTTTTTGTTTGTTTGTTTGTTTGGGGAAAGATTTTTAAGAACTTATTTAATTTCTGTAATGATCACATTTTCTTTATCCTATTAAATCAATTTTGGTAATTTGATTTTTTCCTAGAAATCTTAAAACTAAATTTTCTAATATACCAACCTACAGTGTTCATAGGTTTGCTTATAACTATTTTAATCTTAGCTATATCTAGAGATATGCCCCTCAAAAATTCCCAATATGGCTTATTTTGTGCATTCTGTTTCATTCTTTTTTTTTTAATAGACAAATTCTCCCTCTGTCACCCTGCCTGGAGTGCCATCATGCAAACGTAGCACCTCAGACTCTGACTCCTGGGCTAAAGCAATTCTCTTGCCTCAGCTTCCAGAGCAGCTGGGACTACAGTCATGCAACCACACCCAGCTAACTTTTAGTTTTTGTAGAGATGGGGTCTTGCTATGTTGCCCAGGCTGGTCTCAAACTCCTAGGGTCAAGCAATCCTCCAGCCTGTGCTTGCTAAAGTGCTGGGATTACAGGTGTAAGCCACTGTTCCCTGCCTTGTCTTATTCTTGATTAATATTTTCAAGGATTTGTCAATTCTAGCAGTCTTTTTGGAAACTAGATTTTGGATTCTGCTGATTCTTCTGATGCTTCTTTTCCATTACATGAAGTTCTGTTCTCATATTTATGATCACCTTTTTCTGTCTTCTATGGATTAATTTTTTTTAAAACTGCATGATAAGGTGGATACTTAGGTCATTTGTTACAGCCTGTCTTCTCTCTTAGTAAAACATTTAAGGATAGCAGTGTTTAACTATCTGCTTAGCCAAATCCCACAAGTCTTCATTAGCGTTACTATTAGAATTCAGTTCTAGTTATTTTTAATTTTTAATTATGCCTTTTAGTCTCCTTTAATTAGAAAGTATTCTTGATCTTTCTTTGTCTTTTATGACCTTCACATGTTTGAAGGGTAAAACTCAGTGATTTTGCAGCCTTTCCTCAATTTGGGATTTGTTGTGACCTTTTCTTTAGGTGTTCTGCACTTTAACCATGATGCATTTAGGTGCTGATGTCATTCAGTTTTTTTTTTCTCCTTAGAATTCACTGGACTTCCTAAATTGATGCTTCATTAAGGATCAGTGTTATTCAATAATTCTGGAAAATTGTCAGCCATTATATCTCCAAATATTTTCTTGTCCCTACGTTCTCTATTGTCTCATTCTGGAACTCTCATTAGACATATGTTGGACTTCCTCACTCTATCCTGCATGGATTATTCTCTCATTTTTTCACCTCTTTGTTTCTTTATGGTGCATTCTGAATACTTTCTTCTGATCTTCTATATCACTAACCTTCTCTTCAACTGTGTCTGATCTGATTGTCTCATATGTTGGTTGTTGTATCCATTAGTGTCTAGTGTGTTATGCAAAAACAGTGGCTTAAAACAACACATGTTTAGCATTCATCACAGTCTTCTGGATTGGCTGAGTTGTTCCCCTGGTATGAGATAGGTTGTTTGGTTTCTGTAGTCAGCCAGTAGCTCCCTTGGGTCTCATGTGCCTAATAACACCTCACTCAGATGTCTGGAGGTTGGCTTTATATTAGTCGGAGTATTGGGGATCACTCAGCTGTGTCTTTTTCATAATCAAGCAGGTTAGCCTGGGCTCATTGACACAATTGTAGGTGCAGGATTCCCACTAACATCAAGAGAATTACCCTAATGTGTAAGTTGTTTTTTAGTCTCTGCTTAAATCATGTTGACTCTTGTTCTATTGGCTAAAGTGTGTCAGATAGCCATGCTCAGAGTCAATGTGAAAAGGGACTACCTAAGAACATAGATATGGTAAGGGGATTATTTGGTCACTTTTACACATACTATGCCATACCTCTGCCCAGAATTTTTTTCTAAATTTAGCTACTATATCTTTCATTTATAGAACTTGTATTTGGCTCTTTTTCAAATGACTCTTATTATTTAAATAGTATTTTCGGTTCCCTTATCATTACCTTTAACATTTACTTTTATTTCTTTAAAAATATTAAATAGTATTTTATCTGCATCAAAAAATTCCAATATCTGATTAGAATAATTAAGTGAATTTTCATTTCACATAAATCACACTCATGGCAATCTGGGTCTTCATGAGGCCAGTGCTTTTTGAATTTGACTTTGAGTTCCCCGGAACTTCAACTGTATGAGTTCTAAGATACCTGGGCTTAAAGAATATATTTCCAGAGAGATTTGTATTTGATCCACAAGATCCCTTAGAATGTCTTCACATAGAAGAACTTTAAACTTCCTTGGGATTTTGTGGGGCCCTCAGGACATGTGAATGCAGCCCCTGTACTCTCATGAGGATGGCATGGGGTTAGCAACCCTCAGAGGAGAGTCCCCTTTCCCCACCTGTCCACAGTCAAGATGTGACAGGCTCATTTGCCCCTCTTCAGTCTTTCATAACAGATTTTCCTGATTCAGCCAATGAATTCCTTCTTTTGGAAGTCTTTGCATTAAGTAAGTGTTTCTAACTTGACTTTATTTCCTGTTCAAATCTCAACTTTTATTCCCCATCCTTGTTTTTGGAGACATGTTAAAAAGTCATACTGTAAACCACTAGGAAGGGGAAAAACCTGTAGGACAAATTCTGGCTCCTACATTCTTTTACCTCCAGGATTTCAGTTTTGATTGAATGTCTGCCACCTGAAGAAGTTCCTACTTGCACACTTCTCAGTCATGTATGTGAATGCATCATATACAGGAAGTGTTCTCTGAACCTTTGTTCATCAACTAAAAACAGAATTTTGTATATGCTCTTCATTCTGGTGTTGTGTAGTCATTGATATTGTTATGGACAGAATTGTGTTCTCCCAAAATTCGTATGTTGAAGCACTAACCTTCAATGTGACTACACTTAGAGATAGAGCCTTGAAAGAGGTAATTAGAGTTAAAGGAGGTCACAAAGGTGGGAACTTATCCAATAGAACTAAATTCCTTTTAAAAAGAGGAAGGGACACCAGGAGTGAATCCACACTGAGGAAGAGCCATGTGAGAACACAGCAAGAAGGTGGCCGTCTACAAGCCAAGGAGAGGCCTCAGGAGAAGTCATAGCTGCTGACACCCTGATCTTGGACTTCCAGTCTCAAGAACTATAAGAAAATCAATCTCAGTTGCTTAATAATGCAGCCTTCAGTATTTTTTATGGCAACCCTAGGCAAACCAAGTAATACAGATTTTGGTACCATGGGTGCTACTGTAACTAATACTGAAAAATATGGAAGTGGCTTTGGTAGAGCATAGGTGAGTTTTGAGGAGTGTGTTTAAAAAGCCTGGATTGCCTTGTAGAGACTGTTGGTAGAAATATGGATGTTAAAGGTTATTCTGGTGCAGTCTCAGATAGAAATGAGGAACATATTATTGGAAACTAGAATAAAGATAATCCTCGGTTGCCAATTTATAAATTGGCAAATAACTTGTCTGAATTGTGTTCTAGTGTTCTGTGGAAAGTAGAGCTTGTTTGTGCTGAACTTGAGTATTTAGCTGAGATTTCCAAGCAAAGTGTTCAGTTATGGCCTGGATTTTCCTTACTGTTTATAGTACAATCTAGAGGAGAGAAAATGAAGAAGGAGAATTGTTAAGCAAAAATGAACCAGAACTTGAAAATTTGAGAAATCCTCAGCCTATCCATATTGTGAAAAATGAGAAAGCATGTTCTGGACAGAACACCAAGAGGGTGGCTGGAAAATCACTTGATAAAGAGATTATAGGTGTAATTCAAGAAGCTATGCAGTCATCTCAGTGGAATCCAGGGATAGAGGTGGGGTAATAGCAGCAGAAATATAGCCAGTTTGCACTGAAGGAGGCAGAGGTTGGATAAAATGAAGGAAGGCTGTCCGAGTTCCGGAATTCTGCAGGATGGCACAATGGAGCTCTCTGGCTGTGGACATGTGATATGGTTTGGCGCTGTGTCCCCACCCAAATCCCACCTTGAAATGTAGTAATCCCCACGTGTTTTGAAAGGAACCTGGTGGGAGATAATTTAATCATGAGGGCGGGTTTGTTCCTTGCTATTCTCGTGATAGTGAATAAATCTCTGACGTTTTTTTACAGGGCAGTTCCCCTGCGCATGCTTTCTCTTGCCTGCTGCCATATAAGATGTGTCTTTTTCCTTATTTGCCTTCCACTGTGATTGTGAGGCCTCCCCAGCCACGTGAAACTGTGAGCCCATTAAGTCTCTTTCCTTTATAAATTACCCAGTCTTGGATATGTCTTTATTAGCTGCACGAGAACAGACTAATACAACATGTGTTATTCCTCAAAAAGAAGGCAACACGGACCTCAAAGTGATTCCGAGATTCTCAGGGATGTTTCTCCCACCACAGGCCCAGAGCACACAGGCCTGGTGGACAAGCCCGTCTTCCAACTCCTCAGGGTCAGTAGGCCAGGCTGCCACCACCTGGGGCCTCAGGATAACGTTGCTCCTCACTCCACAGATGGGGCTGTCACCCAAACCTGTTGGGGATGCTGCTGCCACTGCAGTCGCAGAAGATGGAGCTTCCACCGTAAGGGGCCCATGGAGCAGAGCATCAAGCCAAAAAGGGTTATTCTTCAACCTTAAAATCTAATGAGCTTGGCTTGCTAGGTTTTGAACTTGTTTGGGACATGTCACCCACTTGTTTTTTCCAATTTCTCTTTTTTGGGGTGAGAATGTCTATCCTATGCCTGTGCCACCACTATATTTTGGAACACATAATGTGTCTGGTTTCATGTGTTACCAGCGGGAAAGGAACTTTGCCTCAGGGTGAATCACACCTCATTTCCCACCCATACCTGATTTAGGTGATATTTAGATGGGACTTTGGGGTTAGAGTTGATACTAAAATGGGTTAAGACTTTGGGGAGCTGTTGGGCTGGGAGTGTTTGTATTGGCATATGAGAAAGGCATAAATTTGGGGGTTTAGAGCACAGAGTGCTATGGACTGAGTTGGGTCACCCTAAATTTCATACATTGAAGCCACAATTCTTACTGTGACTGTATTTAGAGATAAGTCCTTGAAAGAGGTACTTAAGGTTAAATGAGATCATAAGGGCAGAACCCTAATCCAGACTGGTGTCCTTGTAAGAAGAGAAAGAGACACCAAGGCGTTGCATACACAGAGGAAAAACCATAAGAGACACAGCAAGAAAGAGCTTCCAGTGAGCCAAGGAGAAGGGTGCTTGGATTTTCCAAACCTGCTGGCACACTAATCTTGAAATTCTGGTTCCCAGAACTGTAAAACAAAAATTAATTTCTGGTGTTTAAGCAACCTAACCTGCAGTATTTTGTTATGGCAGCCATAGTAAACTAATATAGATGTCTCCAGCACTGCCTGAAAATCTTTCTACAAAAACATAATAATTCATTTTCCCATTGCCTGCAGTATAGACTTTGAGTTTTGCTGTTGTCTTCCAGATCCCTATGCCAAAGGCATGAGGGTCCATAACTCCCCACACTCCCCATTTTTCTCTCCATATGAACTTCCTTTCATACCTGGCCTAGAGACTTACAATCCTTTACCTCAACCACTGTCTTGCCTTTGTCCTCAACCATCACACCCAACTCTCGTGAATCTCCAACCCTGTATCAATGCAGCATCCGTGATTTCTAACCCCTCGGCAACATAACGATCTTAGTCAGTGGATACTGCTTGAAAAAATCCAACTTGGTAGCTGGCCTTCCCACTTCCAGTCTCCCTCCCTCCCATCCATTCTTGACTTGCTACCTCCAAAGTGTGGCTTCTAGAAGACACCAGCCACATCATTCCCCTGTGTAAAATCCTTCAGGGACTTTGCAAGACCAAGCTTCTCTCTTCACCTCTATAGTTCCATCTTTATTCAGTTCCCTGATTACATTCTATGTTCTGTTCATTCCAAATGACTTCCAGTTTCCAGAACTGTCCCAAGCCCTCTTCTCTCTGTGTTTACCTATTTCACTCCCTCAGCCTGGTCAGTCCCTCCTGTCTGTCCCTTCACGCTTGCTCTTGTCCCCTGGTGGGCTCCACCAAGTGCCCTGTAGCTCAGCCCATGCCTCACCCAGGGGGAAGCATTTCATGGATTCCCTAGTCTGTGCTGGGCGCCTTGAGTTCCAAATGCCTCAGCACACAAGCATTCTTCTCTGTGACCTCATCATGCTGCTTTGTAGTCATAGGTTTATTTGACTCTTCCTTTAGGAAAGGGCATCTTATTTGCCTGTATTCCCAGTGCCAGGTAAAAGACTTGGCATAGAGTAAGCACTGAATAAATGATTGCTAATTAATGGGGGAGTGAGTGGAACCATTGGAACACATGACAATGGAGCCACATTCATTCGGAAAGAAAATAGCAACCACAAGGTGCACCGTCAGCCATACCCCATCACCTGAAGAAGATGGGCAGAGACGTGGCTTTGTCATTTACAGTGCATCACCGCCATGATCCTGTTGAAGGGGCTGCTACAGCCGTCCACATAGAGTCTTCCACTCTGGGCTCTTTGTTTAATTACATATGCCTCCCAGCCTGGCAATCCTGATAACCTTTATTCCATCTTTTTCTCCTAAAACACATCTATAATTCTGTCATATATGCAATGCATGTATTTATTGTGGTTATTGTTTATTTTCTGGGTCCTCCCACCCAACAGTGAGTCTCATCAAGGCAGGGTCTTTGTCTCATCCCCTGTTGTATCCCAAACACTTAGTGCCTGCCACACGGGGAGTTTTCAACATACATTTGTTGAATAAGTGAATTATCAGAATTTTTTTTTAAAGCCTGAGATTCATGGATGTGATTCACTTACGGTTACCCATATGGCTTCGAGTGAAACTGTGCATGGAAGGTGTCAGAACTGAATCTATAGCTGATGGCAAAAAGTATTTTCATCAAATAACCCAGATTTTAGGTGGCCAACTTTCTTGTGCAAATGTACAAATTAACAGTTACTTAAAAAAAAATCAAGAAGGTGTGCACATTCTCAAGGGAACAAATTATTTTATCACTCCTACAGCCTCCTTACTAGCTCTCTCTGTTCAGCTTTCATTCAGGTAGCTGGGTTCTTTATGTCAAGAGATCAAATTCGACGAGATTCTCATGACCTCACTTAGAATTATGAGCAGCATAAGGAAGGAGCAGGTGCGAGAAAGAAACATGATGTTAATGATGTGTGCCCGGACATCTCAAGTAGCGCGGATGACTGAAACCCCTCTGAGTTCCTGAATTTTAAAAGCTTCCCCCACCATTATCACCATTAATCTGGGTTCCATGCACTTTAGGTTTGAAGTGTGCAGTCCATGATACCTCAAAAACGAAGTGATTAACAGCAACACCCTGAGGTAGCTCCCTAACCTCTGCTTCCTGGTGAATGTTTAATTAATGGTTTTGTACAGAAATAACCATAATGCGTATCCACCTATTATTTATCCATACATATGTATGAGCATATGCACACACACAGAGGCATACACACACACAGGCATACGTGCATATACACTTGCACAGGGGCACACACACACATGCATACATGCATGTGCATACATGAATTTATGGTCCTGCTATTTCCAGCTTGATTTTGAAGCAAGCTGTTATCAGTCCGTTTTCATTCTGCTGATGAATATATATCCATGACTGGGTAGTTTATAAAGAAAAAGAGGTTTAATGGACTCACAGTTCCACATGGCTGGGAACTGTGAGATTGTGGGAACATGGCCTTACAATCACAGCGGAAGGTAAAAGGCACGTCTTAATTGGCGGCAGGCAGGAGAGAATGACAGCCAAGTGAAGGGAAATCCCTTATAAAATCATCAGATCTCATGAGACGTATTCACTACCACAAAAACAGTATGGGGGAAATTGCTCCCATGATTCAGTTCTCTCTCACTGAGTCCCTCCCACAACACATGGGAATTATGGGAGCTACAATTCAAGATGAGATTTGGGTGGGGATACAGCCAAACAATATCACAAGAAGTGACTTTTTTTTCTCCCAAAAGGGACTTAAAATTGTCTTCCAGAGGCCGGGTGCAGTGACTCATGCCTGTAATCCCAGCACTTTGGGAGGCTGAGGTGGGCGGATCATGAGGTCAAGAGATTGAGACCATCCTGGCCAACATGGTGAAACCTCATCCCCCATCTCTACTAAAAATACAAAAATTAGCCAGGCGTGGTGATGAGTGACTGTAGTCCCAGCTACTCGGGAGGCTGAGGCAGGAGAATCGCTTGAACCCTGGAGGTGGAGGTTGCAGTGAGCCAAGATAGCACCACTGCACTCCAGCCTGGCCGACAGAGTGAGATTCTATCTCAAAAAATAAATAAATAAATAAATAAATAAATAAATAAAAATAAAAGTTTCTTCCAGAAGTCAAAGCACCTGTGTGACATGACAAGGAGAACAAAGAACACAGCTGAGAATCAACCTCAGAGGTGACTGCTCAGCACACAAGGAGCTGCAGCATTGCGTAGGCGTCTGTCAACCACTAACACCAGGACAGCAGGTTGAAGAGTGGTCCCCCCAGAGGTACCTCCACCTGGAACCTCAGAATGTGGCCTTTTTTGGAATAAGGGTCTTTGTAGATATTTTTGCAGATTAAGGTGAGGATCTTGAGACAGGATCATCCTAGATTAAGGGTGGACCCTAAATCCACTGACAGGTGACTTATATGAGGCAGAAAAGGAGATGCAGAGGCAGCCACAGGGGAGCAGGCCATGTGAGGATGGAAGCAGAGATGGGAGTGATGCAGCCACAAGCCCCAATGCCAAGGCTTGCCAGCAACACCAGAAACTGTAAAGGGTAGGTGGAATCCTCCCGTGGAGACTTTGGAGGGAGTGCGATCCTGTCCACACCTCGCTTTTTGACCTTTGGTCTCCAGAACCCTGAGAAAATCAATTAGTCTTGTTTTATGACACCAGAATTATGGCGATATGTGTGGCATCCCTAGGAAACAAACACAACAGATGACCAGAATTTGCAACATGTTTTGAGGGGAAGTCGACCTTCCATAAAACAAATGCACTGCTAGTAACTCAACTCTTAATGTGTGAAACATCACTGAATCTGAGATCACAGAGGTACAAAAAGTAGGTCCTCAGAATGGGACAGGAACAGAATCCAGAACATGACTCAGTGATCAACATGAATTGTGTTTCTTGTGGAGTGAGATGTATTGATGGGGATGAATTATAACTGAAAAGGGGGAGGAGGATCAAGGTTATCAGGGAGAAGTAAATGGATTTAAATTGTTAAATTCAGGAGCACAGTAGAGGTCAACTGTCTTTGAGAGAGGGAAAATGAACACCACAGTGGAATGCTTTGTTTCCTTTTAAGCACAAAAGTAAAGCAATTGCCCCCAAGTAAAAGCGCAGCTCTCTCTCCCTCCTGTGCTGGGTAAACTCCTCTCCCATTTCTCCTGGCAACAAGACTCCTACTTCCTTATAGTAACATTACAAAGAGAACAGCGTCGGACACACATGTAACTAATTTGTTCCACCTAGTCTCTTCAGGAAAGCCCAGGAAAGATTTTGGAGGTTTGTGCCACAAAGAATGATATCACCAAGGGAAAGACGCGCCTTGTATGCAAAAGGTTTAAAATGAGCCCCAGCTGTCTTGAGAGTCCTTCCAGGGCCGGGGTACCCAGTGTGTCTGTTGCAGAATTGCTGCTGAGTTATAAGCTAGGTGACTGTGTGTCCCCTTCTTGTTTCTATTTACTGGGACACTACAGCTTGGAAGAAGAAATCAGAAGTCTGCAGTTTTCGAAGGGAGCAGTGGCTGAGATGCTCCTGGTACCTACATCAGGGCTCATGTTGCTGGATGCAGCCACGCATCGGCTGCTCTGCTCTCCTTGCTGTGGGGAGGTGTTCAATCACCACGATCACTGCTCTGCTCTCATAAGGAGCTGGAGAAGGGAGTGAGTACCTGTGATGGTTCATACTGAGTGTCAACTTGATTGGATTGAAGGATGCAAAGCATTGTTCCTGGGTGTATCTGTGAGGGTGTTGCCAAAGGAGCTTAACATGTGAGCCAGTGGACTGGGAGAGGCCAGACCCACCCTCAATCTGGGTGGGCACCATCTAATCAGCTGCCAGCAAGGCCAGAATGAAAACAGACAGAAGAACGTGGAAAGACTAGATTGGTTTAGTTTTTTGGCTTCCATCTTTCTCCCATGCTGGATGCTTCCTGCCTTTGAACATCGGATGCCAAGTTCTTTAGCTTTGGGACTCGGTCTGGCTTCCTTGCTCCTCAGCTTGCAGACAGCCGATGGTGGGACCTCACGCTGTGACCGTGTGAGTCAATACTCCTTAATCAACTCCCCTTTATATGTACATCTATCCTATTAGTTCTGTTCCTCTAGAGAACCCTGACTAATACGGTACCCACTACAAGGCCTTTGTAGGTGGTTCAAAAATACGTACAATAAAAGCCTCGCTATTCCTATGCAGTCATCCCTAATGAATCATTTTGTCTTCTTCCTGCAGTCTGGATAGAGAGCAATGAACTATGGCATGCTGTCTACTAATGTCGGACCTGATGGACACCAGCTGACTCTTAAGATGTTTGTTGACGTTCAGTGTGGGCAAAGCTCGTGAGCAGCCGCCCCTTAGAGCTCCGTCTAGGGCTGTGCTGCGAGTTGGTGTGCGAGACCTTTCAGACCCACGAGGTGGCGTGGGAAGAAGAGCATGGGCTGTGTGGTCAGCCCGCTGTGCATTCTAATTTTGCCTCTGCCACGGGCTAAGACAGAATCTTAGAAAATAAAAGTGCTGTGTCTCGGTCTCCTTATCACTAAAATTATAATGATTCTTAGTGCATATGGCTTTTCTGAAAATATAATAATGACTATCAAGGACTTAGTGGGCACTCAAAATAAAAAATACCCTAAGAGCAAGGGAGAATGAACACAAGCTGTTGTCAGCCTGGAGGGAATCTACCAAATTCCCTATTTATAAATGACAATTTCTCTGATGGCTCCTACATTTATCTTGAAATTGCATGTGCATTTCACAGTCTGCAGCATGATTCCTCCTCGAGGACAGGACTTCCCCTGTAGTTGCCCCGGTGTCTGCTCTCTCTCCACACCTCTCACCCTACGTTAGGGCAGAGGAAGATTTCTAGCTTCATCCTCTTTGCAAACTCCAACTCACATTCCCTCCTATGCTGGCGGATCCACAGTGTCCTACCCGTCCCTGGCATAGTTAGCCACAGAGCCCAAATCACCTGCCATCCTTCCACGGAGATGGCGACTTCTAACTCTTGGCTGCTTTTCCAGCACAACACCCCCCTTATTATGGGCTTCCCTCTTATTTTCTCCAGATCCAATCAGCTCAACGTTGTTTCTCCCGATTGCCACAGCGATATGGCTGAGGGTTCAGTTCCCAGTCCCCATCTTACTTGGTACCTTCGGTCAAAGTAAAGGCTGATTAGAAACACATGTATCTAATTTGCTCCACCTTGTCACTTCAGGCAAGCCCAGGAAGGATTTTGGAGGTTGGTGCCACAAAGAATGACATCATGAAGGGGAAGACATGCCTTGCATGTAAAAGGCCTCACTCCCCCTAGGTTCTGGGGCATTACTCTCTGGATTCCCTTCTTGCTCCAGGGCTACCCCATTTGACTCCACCTTCAACTTCTCAATGTTGGAGGGCCCTGGATCTCCAGCTTCTCATCTCTCCTGGATCTGTATTTACTTCCTCAGTGATGTCATTCAGCCCAATGGCTTTGAGACAATAAATACTAGGTATTTATATTCTGATGACACTCAGATTTATTTCTCTTACCTGGATTTCTTTCCTGAAATTCAGACGCTTGTATCTCATTCTGAATCCAACATATCCACTTGAAGCTTTAATAAGCATCTTAAACTAAATATGCTGTATCATTTCATTTTCACACTGCTGTAAAGAACTGCCCAAGACTGGGTCAATAATAAAGGAATGAAGTTTAATTGACTCAGAGTTCAGCATGGCTGAGGAGGCCTCAGGAAATGTACAATCTTCGTGGAAGGACCTCTTCACAAGGTGGCAGGAAGGAGGATGAATGCAGGAGGAACTACCGAACACTGATAAAACCATGAGATCCAGTGAGAACTCACTCACTCTCATAAGAACAGCATGGGAGAAGCCACCTGCATGTGTCAGTTACTTCCACCTGGTCTCTCCCTTGACATGTGGGGATTATGGCGATTACAATTCAAGATAAGATTTTGGGTGGGGACACAGCCAAACCATACCATATGTCACTTCCTGATTCTGCTCCTGTTCTTTTGCCCTCCCTGCAAACCCCTGGACATCTCCATTTCTGTTAATTGGCAAGTCCATCCTAACATTGGCCAAGGCCAAATCCCTAGAGTCACCTTTGATGCCTCCATGTTCCCACACCTAGGATGACCAGCTCCTTCCGGTTTTCCCAGGACTTCCACAGTGTTGCACTGAAACTCCATGTCACAGGAAACTCTTCAGTTGTAGGTCAGTCGGATGGTTGGTCAACAGATTCAATTTTAACAATAAAAGCTCTTCAGTTTGACTTTCAAAAATATTTAGAATCCAAATATTTTTCATCACTTCCACTGATGCCATCATTATCTGAACTACTGTCATCTTTTTGCCAAAGTGTCCTACTTTTCAAACTTTCCTTCTTCCTCTCTTTTCACCTACAGTCTATTCTGAGCAACCAGTCACACTGCACTTCTTAATGCTGCCTGTACACTCCAGGCAGGCTCCAGCTCAGAGCCTTGGTGCCTGCTGTGACCTCTACTTGGAGCATTCTTCCTCCAGTTCCTGGCATGGTTTGCTCTCTCCCTTCCCAGCTATAATTAAATAGCATTTATTAGAGAGACCTTCTCTGATCAAGCTGTAGAATATAGCAAACATTCCCTGGACTCTAGCTAAGACTGCGTCCTGCTTCACAGTGTTATATGGCACACACTGTCTGGAGTCCTTTACATTTTCTTACTTACTTGTTTGTGGTCCATTCTCCTCCACTCTTCTCTCCCTGTGAATGACATTTCATATCAGCAGGGTCTTTGCTGACTTAGCCCAGTGCTGTATCCCCAGTGCTTAGAACAGGACCTGGAACGTAGTGTCGAGTGAATACATATGTTTGTCCCTCTACAATGCTGTTTGGACTTTCCATCAGGGTAAGTGAATGTTCTGGGCACCTTACCTGTCCTCTGGCCTGCTTACATCTTGGCTCCTGGCTATGCTTTCAGCAGAGTGTGAGTTTGAAAAGCAAGTCTTTATGTGGATGTAAACAGAAGCTTACGTGAGAGGAGCAGAAAAGGAAGCTCTGCCTGAAGTTTCCCATTGCCCTGGGTCCTCTGTAAGACCCTGGAAAGGGAAGGAGGCCCTTACCTTAACCCCTGGATTTGAGTCTGGAGGTGAAGGCTTAGACTGTTCTGCACGTGCCTCTCTTGTCTCTTATCCTCTGCTGGAAACTCTTTCTAATTGTGTGTTTCAATGTTTGTCTCTTCCCTGTTAGAAGACAAATCTGCAGGGTAAATGCTCTTTCCTGTTTACCTCAGGAGTTATCATGGGGCCCACAAATAGTGCTTGTTGCAAAAAATGCTATGAAATGATATTTTGGAAGAGGAAAGCACAGCGAAAGAGCAGCAGAACTTAGCAGGAAATGGCCGAGGGAATGAAGGGGGCACGGTTACCTTGCCTGGTGTCGCGGCTGGCATGTGGACCCTGGCAGTGCTGGGGAGGCCAGGGGAGCCATGGTTGCCTGGGTTTGCCGGTTAGAGCTTAATTGACTGCATCTCCTGCCTGCGGGCTTTAGCAAAGGAATGTTTTCAGCCCAATTAGCCTCCAGGTTCCTTGGATTTGGTTTTTTGATATTCAGCCTCATCATCTGTGGTAGGGCTGATGCATAATTAGTGAATCACTCTCCACAGAGGTGGATCTCTGCCTCCTACGGAGGGTTCTAAGAATAGTTGCTACAGACATGTTGTTCTCAAAGAGCAAAAACTAAACACTTTCCCTGTAAAGATTCCCGTTGGTGCCTAACAAGAAAGCATGATGAGAATCAGAAAATAGTTCTCCAGCATTTGACCTACGCCCTGGAGATCCTGCGGAGACAGAAGAGGTCATTCCCACAGTCACGCAATGCGTATTTTTTTTTATAATAAAAGAGCATCGTAGTGTGTTGTAGATTTTGTAGGCAAAAACGTTGTACTCTTTTACTTTTTGTACAACTATCAAAAGATTTTTGTAAAAGATAAGTGAGCCAAAAGCATGCTGCTATTGCTTTCCTGTCAGCTACTCACCTAATTACAGACAAATACTCTGTTTTTCTAACTTACCTAACTCTTCACTTATCCTTTTTCAGTCAGTTAACAAGTTCTTCACCAAATATTTAACTGAGAATTGCCATGTACCAGATGCTGTGGGAGACACAGAGTTGCATAAAAACTTCCCAGAGTTATCCTCTGGGAATTGCAAGCTAGTAAGAAAAGAAGAAGTTAATGCAATTAACTCCAAAAAAAAAAAAAAAAAAAAAAAAAAGGCAGAAAATTGAGCAATTAAAACATTTACTCTAGTTCCTGGGAATGTGGTATCTTTGCTGAGCCTTTACCCTAACAAGGTAGTACAATGAGGAAACATCTGAGGAGAAGGTGTGAAGTTTTAAAAATATACTTAAAACACTTAAAAATGTTAGAAAATTGTGACGTTTTCTACTCATGTGGACATGTACATCTATGCTTATTTTTCTGAATCCTGTGTGTTTATTTACTAACTCAGCAAGCGTTGAACATGTAATATGTGTCAAGGTCTGTGCAACATTCTGGCAAAAGTACATCTGTGCATTTATGATCTCTCTGTGCAGTGGAAGGTGAATAGCACATGTGTTGTTGAATGAGTTAATATGAGAGGTGATTTCAAATAGGTGGGTTAAGGTGCTATGTGAGGAGAAATGAAATACTGGACGAATCTTTCCAGAAAAAGGAAGGCTTGAGCTGGGTCTAAAATAATAATAATAAAGATACTATCTAATACTTAATGAATCATATCATTGAATTGATATATTAATTGATATTATCAATACACAATGTCATTGGTAATGATAAAGATACTATCTAATACTTCATTATTAGATAATATCTGATAATAATAAATGATTTCTAAGTGCTTTTCCTTCACTATAAAACTTAATCACAACATATCTTTTAAGTGAGTATGGTTTTCCACAATTTACAAGGGGCTAAGACAGAAAGACTAAGCGACGTGGTCAGCTTGTAACTGATGACACTGGCATTTAAAACCAGGTCTGACAGATTCCAAATGCTGTTCTCTTAACAGTGCCAATCCTCTCCCAAAGAGAGGAATTTACCCCTGTCATGGGAGAGTATCAGTTCGATCCCCAGACGTTGGCGGGAGCACATACATGCCTGGTGGTAGGTAGACCCAGGCTACAGAATGGAGACCCTGTGGCTGTGCCATGAGGCTGGGGTCCAAGGAACAGATATGAAGGGTATGGATGACGTGAGACTGAGGTGCGGCTCCACCAACCTGGAAGCTGCTGAAAATTTTAGACAGTGTACAAGTTGTTGGACTTCAATAACTTTGAATTATTTGTTTTAACAGCAAGGCGTGTTTCTGACAGTAGGAGCCTGCAGGAAGGGACTGAGGGGATGTACATTCCCCAGGCCATGCTTCCCTGTAATTCATTCTCTCAACTTGCTGTGATCCCAATTGGAGTGCATAGGCTCTCAGGAAGCAAACCCAATTTTGCAACAAGCCCATTGAGCTATGCAATAATAGGTGTACATTTTTCATTTTTACTCCATTAAACTTTTATAACAAAGTGTTTCATTTGTCTTTGTCACTGACAGATATGATCCACTTTCACATTTTAGATTTCTTCATCAGATATTAAGGGTACCTTGCGTTGCTTTATTTAGCATATCAAAATGTCAGCCTGGGGGCTAACTCAGGGAGGTCCCTGCCATCATAGAAAGAACTCAGGACCACAGGACCCCCTTTTAGATCCAGATCTGCAGTGAGCAGCTGTGCAGATGAGGGCAACACTTCATCTCTCTTATATTGCTTACAACTATAAAAAAAATCTGACAGCACTTTTCTCAATGTTTGAGGATTCAAGGAGATGATATTGAGATAAGATATATTAACTAAATCAGTTTGTAAAACAAAAGTAAAATTCTAAGCGCCTCAACCATCAGAATGGACCTCTTCTTGGCCAAGGGAATTCCAAAGTTAACCTAAAAACTAATCCCGGCCCTGATGGAAAGGGGGCATTGAATGTGCTTCATTATATCTTCCTTCTTTTCAAATGCAGGTCCAGCTGACCAGTGTTAATATCAACACAGACCTTGAGACTAAGAGAGCAGATCCTTTAAGTCTGATAAGAGACATTTACAATCTATTCTCTCAGAAGCCTGCTACCTGGAGGCTCCATCTGTTTGGTAAAACCTTGGTCTCCACAACTCCTTATCTGAATCCAGACATTCCTTTATATTGATTCCAGGTTGTTAGACAATAACTCTTTCAACCAATTGCCAATCAGAAGATCTTTGAATCTGCCTATGACCTGGAAGACTTCACTTCCAGTTGTCCCACCTTTCCAGATGGAACCAGAGTACATCTTACATGTATTGACTGATGACTTATGTCTCCCTAAGATGTATAAAACCAAGTTCAAGTTGTAGCCCAACCACCTTGGGCACATGTTCTAAGGACCTCCTGAGGGCTGTGTCACAAGCCATCGGTCGCTGATATTTGACTCAGAATAAATTTCTTCCAATATTTTACAGAATTTGACTCTTTTCATCAACGAATGTACATTGTTTTTTGTTGTTGCTGTTGTTTTTCTTTTCTTGAAACAAATGTTAGGGAATGATATACCTGGTTGTGATGGTTAATATTGAGTGTCAACTTGATTGGATTGAAGGATGCAAAATATTGATCCTGGGTGTGTCTGTGAGGGTGTTGCCAAAGGAGGCTAACATTTGAGTCAGTAGGATGGGAAAGGCAGACCCACCCTTGATCTGGGTGGGTACCATACAATCAGCTGCCAGTATGGCCAGGATGTAAAGCAGGCAGAAAAACATAAAAAGACTAGACTGACTTAGCCTCCTAGCTTACATCTCTCTCCCATGCTGGATGCTTCTTACCCTTGAACATCAGGCTCCAAGTTCTTCAGCTCTGGGGCTCAGACTGGCTTTCTTGCTCCTCAGCTTGCAGATGGTCTATTGTGGGACCTTGTGATCATGGGAGTTAATACTACTCAATAAACTCCCATATATATATGTGTGTGTGTGTGTGTGTGTGTGTGTCTGTGTATGTGTGTGTGTGTATATATATACATACACATATACATAAACATATATATAAAAAATAGGATATATATATAAAATAGGATATTATATATAATATGTGTATCCTATTAATTCTGTCCCTCTAGAGAATCCTGACTAATACTCTGTTTGTGAAACAAACCATCTTTGAATGTAATCAACTTGCAGAGTGGCTATGTGTAACTTTTTTGCTTCTTTTCCAGAGATTCCAGAAAATGTTCACAAAATTCAGTAGTAAATTTAAAAATAACTATTAATCTTGGTCAGAAGTTACATACAGGGATGGTTTTTGCAGTCTTGGGTAACATAGAAAGGACCAGAGCTGTCTGTTTTCTACAATGTAAAGCCCCTCTTTTCATAGCCTCTCTTTCCATAGTGGAGAGTATTCATTAGTTGACAGGTGCCTTTCTTCTTAGAGTATGTAATAGATGCCAACTGTTTTAGGCGCCCGGCACTAAGTGAGTATCATGCATATGCAAAAGTTAAAATACTACGAACACTTGTATGTAATAAATTTAGGCAAATTAGCTCATTCCTTCTTTTCACGAACACTCTCATAAATCAATCTTGATACACTAGATACATAGGGATATTGTGTTAACAATATTACATAAATATTATTACTAATCTGTAAATGCAGATTAGGTTTAGTGCTAGATGTAATTTACTAAAACAGAGAGCAATTCCCAGTATTAGATTCTACACACACACACACACACACACACACACACACACACACACACACTTTAAATGAGTCTTGCCTCTTGGGCAACATTATCTTAATGGGCAATGCTGTTTCCACTGTGGGTCTGTCCTCAGGGATGCCGTTGCTCTCTATTATGATGCTAAAACCCATCATTGCCATCCCCATTAGCAGTGTAATCCACCTCTTCTCCCCTACCTGGGAAGGTCCCCTACCTGCCTCCAATATTCTGCCATTATTATCAAACCCACAGTGCAGCACAGGATTGGAAGAGGCACTAGGCATCTGTTAGACCAGATGGATGATCTTTAGTTGTAGGGTTTATATATTTGTAGGACAGAAAACATCTGGGTATTGGAAACAAAGAAAGGCTCTTGTTTTTCCCTGATCTGATGACCAAAGCATCTGCCTTAGAATTTGGGGGGATTTGTGATAAACTTCTAAAACCTAAGAATATTGGTCAGATTCAATTTCATCAATAATAATCTACTTGTAAATTGAAAATTGAAAGTTTTTTTATAGGATGCTTTCCAAATTAAGTTAGAAAATGAAATTGATCTTCAGCTCTTGACTCCAAATTCAAGAAAAAGCGAAGGAGCCTTCATTGACGTCTTCCACCTCTAAGAAAAGAGTTTGACTTGGAAAGGCACGGTTTCTTTCCTACACTTGAAACCTTCCCTCATGATGTGAGCACTGTCTCTGGCCTCTGAAAGTTGAAGTCTGTAGGTGCCTTCTGTCAGCTCTCCTCAGAGGTTGAGACGTTGTCACTCCTGAGCGAGCTGCCTAAGGTCAGCCCTGCCTACCTGACAGGCACAACTCGTAGTACGCTGTATCTCGCACTCTTGGATTTATTACAGTGAACACTGAATGTTCCAGAGCAGACTCAGGGAAGCCCCACTCTTATAATTTTGTAATATTCAGGTCCAAGGGAGCAGTAATCCCTTTGACAAAAATCTAAACCAGATTTCCTCCTTGGGCTAAGTAAGGTAATACAGCAAATCAGCTTCCAGTTCTAAGAAAACTTGAAAGGAATTGGAGAGGCTTCCTATTTCATTCTCCGCTCTGTGCCCCTGATTTTCTCTGTAGAAATCTCTGGACAAATGACTGTTGTTTCCTTGTAAACTCTCAGCAATAGGGGTGCAATCATTTTTAAAAATATATTCAGATTTTAGGATAAAATGAATAACTTCTTTCTACAATTTTAACATCACTTTATTGCATAATTGTTTTCCTTTCCCATTTACATATTTATTTTATGTTAGCGATTTTTGCCTAGTAAATGTTTGAAGACATAAAAAGGAATTTTTAGAAACTTTTCTTTTGAATAATACATTTTCATTTAAAATGTCTCTGTAAAATTCTTAAGAAAGCGGCACTTATGCGAGTTGTGTGTGTGTGATTTTGGGGAGAGTGCTCAGTAGCACAGAACAAATGAATAGCTGCATCCTCATTGTACAAAATCCTCGGAGGCCATGACGCTGTCCATGTGCAAAGTGCTGATCTCCATAGAATACTGTATTATGCAGCCTCTTCACCTTGTCTGGTGTCTCTGTATATCTTTGTTCTCCTTAAATACCAAATGTCAACACCATCAGTTCACCAGAACAGAGATAATTCTCATTGCAGTTCAGTGAATTGTATGAAAAAAGAGGAAATTTAAGCAACTTGGGCATAGAAGACATATGACAGCACATACTAACAAAGCATAAAAGCAGGGTGCTTCACAACACTGAAGAATGGAAGAGCAGGAAAGTTAAAGAAAATTAACGCATTGACTTTCTGGTACCATCTGCATGTAATGACAGCTCTAGTCACCTCCTGAGCCTGTCCATGGAGAGAAAGGGCTTCCTGAGGACACTGGAAGGCTAAGGCTCAGATGAAGAGACCCCAGCACTAGCACTGTCTTCCCCACTGTCCCCTGCTGCCATGGCAATGCAGCTTTGATGGGGCTGAGTTTGGTTCTCTTAGGAGAGTCCAGGGTTTGCAAGCATTCCCACGTGTGGAAGTCTAGGGATCGTTCCTGGGATCTCTTACAGAAGAGTAATGTAAACTGAGTGTCTGAGTGCAGAGCAGGAGAAGAGCTTGGTTTCCTTCTCAAGTGGAACAGAACCCTAGCTGCACAGAGCATGTCACAGGCGGTTGTGCACCCCTTAGAAAACACAGGGCAAGAGAGTAATCCTTCTGGAAGTCTGTAATCCACCTGCTCCTACTCTGCGTTTCCACCTCATTGCTATTGGGTTTTGTTTTCTGGGGTAAACATGTTGGAGCATATAACAGTTGGGTGTTATTGGTCTTTTCTTGCCCATTTACTGGCCACCTGCAATGTTGCAAGGTCATAATACATTGTTATGACCACATCATAGGAGCAGTGAGAAATGTTTTTGTAAGGGTTGTTGAAATTCTGGAAAGTAACACAGGCTAATGTAGCTACTTCAGAATACCTAAATTATTATCTAGGTATGTCTTAGTAAAAGTGAGAGATACCTGTCCCATTTGGGATATTTAATGAAAACAAAGTATATTTAAGATTTTATTTTTTTAATGTTAAAGACAGAATTTTAAAATTCCGTGAAATAAAAATGAAGGACTAAAATACACTTTGAAGGCATATTGGAATAATTATTTTAAATGGTACAAATCCTAAGGTGGGCCAGAAAAGGATCTATCACTGGTCTTGCCAATAATGATAGATGTAGGCTTAATGTCAATTAGAGATTCCTGATCATGCAGAAACTTGGTTCATGTCTGAATATTTTCACACAAAATTTTACCCCACAGAATGAATTTGACCAGAAACAGTGATGTTCTAAATATCTTGGCAGATAAAGGAGGACTGTCATGCAGAAAGACCTGGCAACAGAATTTCACTCTCCAGGGTAAATGTCCCAGGTTACTGCAGGAGTAGCACGTGGTTTAATAAAAAAAAGTTAGGATGTACATGTAGATATATACTCGTGCATATGTTTATTAGGAATTTTACTGAAAACAAAATATTTATAAGTAATAAAATAGGGCCAGGTGCAGTGGCTCACGCCTGTAATCCCAGCACTTTGAGAGGCAGAGGTGGGCGGATCACAAGGTCAGGAGATCAAGACCTTCCTGGCTAACATGGTGAAACCCTGTCTCTACTAAAAATACAAAAAATTAGCTGTGTGTGGTGGCAGGCACCTGTAGTCCCAGCTACTCGGGAGGCTGAGGCAGGTTAATCACTTGAACCCAGAGGTGGAGGTTGCAGTGAGCCAAGATCGTGCCACTGCACTCCAGCCTGGGCAACAGAGTGAGAAAATTGAATTTCACAGAAAGCTTCTATTGATTTTTGAAAAAAAATTGTTTAAGGTGGACGACCTATGGTTGCACTTGAATACCAAGTATAGCTCTGCCATAAACGTTGATTAAGATTTTTTATTTACATTGAATAACGTGAATGTGAAACAAACACATATGAGGAACTTCACTAGTTCATTAATGAGGCTTCTTTTGTAAATTGGAAAATAATTTTGAATACCAGAACAATATTCTCTGATGTTTTGTGCCATTCATAATGTACCAGCAACAGACAAGACCTAGTTTAAATTTTTATCTTCATTATTGATGTTTTTCAATACTTTATTATGTTTAGATGATCAATAAAACCATGAATCAAGCCCTGATTTGTAGCATTTGCTGATTTCTGCAGTAAAAATTCTCCCAACATAGATGTCAAGTTACCAGCATGGCTTCATTGAGCCAGAGATGGGGAGAGAGGTG
Source organism: Macaca nemestrina (assembly GCF_043159975.1). Classification (NCBI taxonomy): domain Eukaryota; kingdom Metazoa; phylum Chordata; class Mammalia; order Primates; family Cercopithecidae; genus Macaca; species Macaca nemestrina. The sequence goes on along the minus strand of NC_092129.1, from coordinate 7,418,398 downwards.
CCATAGAGCACCGTTAGTGTTCCCTCCACAGAGAGCAGCTGACACCAAGGACCTCAAGTCCACAGATAATAGTGCAGTATGAGAGAATAATTAGAAATAATGGAGAAAATTAATTTTGCATATTTATTGCCTTTGAATTTAATATAATTTAATTGTAACTATATTATTTATTTATTAAAACGTCTTTGTTAAACGACAGACTTATAAAATTTCTGAAGATTTAACAATCAACTGTGAAGAAGAGGTTTTGCTCCTGGATACCAAAGTCTGTTAGTTTCCTAGCCTAGAACATCAGGGAGAGTGGAGATCTCATTTCCTTGTGTCTTCATCTAATAACCAAATTTAAATAAACATTTACATTTTCTCTGAGATCTAGTACTTACAACTTACATTCCACCACCCACTTTTATGATGGTTATAATGCATTTGTTGCAGCTAACATTAAGGGTGAATGAACAATAAGTTATTGAAATAAATTTCAAAGAAGTGCCTGCTGATATGCCTTTCAAGTTATTTAGATTCCTCAAAACAGTGCTGTAAACAATAATGAAAGACATTTGGAAAAATATAAGAGGTTTATGAAAATCTACAACCCAATCATTTGCTCACATTAAAAAAGTCGTTCTGAATGTTCACATTTAGGTGAGTTCTATCACAATAACTAGAGGAGGTGGTTTATTACAAGAATGCATGCACATATTTCTGTTTTCATTGTAAGTAAACATTAACTGTAAATGAAAAAGAAAATTCAAAGATTCTAGAAAACATCACAAAAAGAGAGTAAATAATGCATTTCAGGAAGATCAGTAATTATTTTGGAGGGAACACTTTTTTCTATTACATTGCAAACTAAATGTAACGATTTGGTTTAAATTTCAGGAAGACTTCTGTGAACATTTGTTTATTATAAGACTGACAAAGATCACTTTGGTGCAGGGTGGGATCTTAGAAACCATCTCATTTCATTTTTAAATGTTCACTGACTTTGAGGAGTTAAATTTCTATCAGAATAATTGAACAGTGTTCAAATCTACATTGATGGGGGCATCAAAAAATTTACAGACAGTTTCCAAAATATATTAATGCAAATATTTCCATTTTGCCTGAAACATTTACATTTCCCTCCCCCTTGACTAGCCACAGCAACTACATCAGATTTCTTTCAGCAAAATTTACATAAAGACCAAAGAAATGGAGAAAGAGAAGAAATTGCAAAGTAAACAGAATTATTTTAGTCTTGCAAAGAGGGGTATCAGCATGTTTTCATGTCTTGACTAAGTGTCAGGATCTAGGATAAAAAAGCAACTTAGAAAGTGTTATTTAGACTGAGAGCAGTGGCTCATGGCTGTAATCCTAACACTTTGGGAGGCCGAGGTGAGTGGATCACCTGAGGTCAGGAGTTTGAGACCAGCCTGGCTAGCATGGTGAAACCCCGTTTCTACTAAAAATACAAAAAATTGGCCAGGCGTGGTGGTGCATGCCTGTAATCCTAGCTACATGGGAGGCTGAGGCAGGAAGATTGCTTGAACCTGGGAGGTGGAGGTTGCAGTGAGCCGAGATTGTGCCACTGCACTCCAGCTTGGGCAACAAGAGTGAAATATCGTCTCAAAAAAAAAAAAAAAAAAAAAAAAAAGAGTTATTTAATCCAATTTTTTGACTTCGGGTATGACTGTCTCTGAAGATTGCAAGTAGTATTTTATATCATGTTCTGTGTAGACATACTAATAGGACAATAGGTGATTCATGTAATTCAAATAATTTAAGCAAAAGAACATGTTAAAGAGACAGATAATAGGGAAGTAGAGATAAAGAGAGACCCGTTGGTCTCCAGTTAGGTGGCTATTTCAAAATATAGTGTATTAAAAGAAAAATTGAGGTACCATAAGACCAACAGATCAGAAAACAATTGCCATCGAAAAGATAATTTATTACTCACAGTTCCCAAGGGGAGGGAGCATGCCACACCATGCAGGGCTGCAACAGAGGAGTATCGAGGTGGGTCAAGAAGCAGAGGTGGATGCCGGGCATGGTGGCTCATGCCTGTAATCCCCGAACTTTGAGAGACCAAGGTGGGTGGATCACTTGAGGTCAGGAGCTCGAGACCAGCCTGGCTAACATGGTGAAACTCTGTCTCTGACAAAAATACAAAAATTAGTGAGGTGCAGTGGCGGGCGCCTGTAATCCCAGCTACTTGGGAGACTGAGGTTGGAGAAGCTCTTGAACCTGGGAGGCAGAGGTTGCAGTGAGTTGAGATTGCACCATTGCACTCCAGCCTGGGCAACAAGAAAGAAACTCTATGTCAAAAATAAAATAAAATAAAATAAAATAAAATAAAATAAAATAAAATAAAATAAAATAATGAGCAGAGGTGGCAGGAGAACTGTGGGCAAGAGACTTTCTTGTGGCTTCTGAGAAAAGAATGAATTAGACAGGCTAAACTGGCTTCATATTGGCTAGTTTGAATAATTTCAATGAGCTCTGGGCTGTATAGGCTGTCCCTAATTGTCTGATGCCTGGTCTTGGGGTTATAATGGGAGGTGGATAGTGACCTGGAGTGTGCGAGCCCATAAAGGCGGTGGTTAGGGTATGGACTTTGTACTGATGAGTTTGTATTTGAAAAGTGGACCTCCAGAGAGAGAGATCTCAACCCTAGGAAGGGGGGACATAAGGAAGGGGTCGGGACGTTAAGGCAAGGAGACTCAGACATATTATTGGGTTGTCCAGGGCAAGGTTTGTCCAGCATATGCCTGTAGGACAGCTGTTAAAACTCCCAAGTTTGCAAAAGTTAGAAACATGGTTAATAAGGTTACCCATGTTCAAAATGTTTCCAATAGAATAATGAACTTCTGTTGAATGCCTAGATCTTCCAGTTTGCCTATCGGTAAATTTGGGTGAAGATTTAACATTTACCTTATGTGGGATAAAAAGAGAATTTATGGAGTAACAGTTTATATAACACTCTAAGAGCCTTATGTTTAAAAAGTGCAAAATAGGTTCAGTGCTTAAAATAGCGGCAGCAAGCAAACAGCATGGATTCATGGCAGAGGTTAATTCCATAAGCCAAAAAGCTAATGTTTTGAGTGAAAAGGGGGAAAAAAATCATACACTTGTACTTGTAGTTGTAAACAAGAAGGCATGCTGGGTAGGTAGCCGGAAGCTACTGGAATTAGAAAAATCCTTTCTGAGATTTTTCTTTCCATTATTTATAGGCTAGAGAAGATTCACTGTTTGCAAAACAACAGGGGCAACTCTTTTTCTACATCCGTTGACACAGGAAAATCTTTTCATGGAGGATTTATTTGAAGTTCTGTAGTCATTTTTCCCCTTCTATCTGGATATTTTAAATATAAAAAGCTGAATGGCAAAAGTTTTCCATTTGATACTAAATCAACATTAAAAAGGACTACTATTCTGAATGGGTTAACGTAAAGTTAGAAAAGGGAAATGAAGAATTGTTAATAATGCACAGAAGATTTAACTAGTGGAAATATTAGTTGCTAAAATAATAATTTAAATAGGTGAGGTTCTTGGTTTGTTTGTTTCTTTTTGGCTAATTTCAAGTGTAAGTATTACCAAGAAAGTGTTTATTCATTTTTGACATGGGCCCTCTATTGAAATAAAGCTGATTTTAGGGGGAGCATTTATGAAGAAGAGTAGAGTGCTAGAATTCAAATTCCACCCAACTGATATACCAGAATGCCTTTTTTGCTATTGTAACCTCTCCAGAAACCTCCAGGTTTAAGGAAAACATGAGGTGCATTGGATCTGTTTCTGAAGGAATTTTTTATTCGTGTGTTGATGTTGTTTTGACAATATAGCAATTTTCACCTTCAAGGAGATCTCTTAATTGCTCAAATTTTAAAAAGTATATATTTAATGTGTACAACATAATGTTTTGATATATGCATACATAGTAAAGTGATTACTACAATCAAGTAAATTAACATAGGAGGGGTTTTCAAAATCTTCATGGAAAATGCATATTTTGAAAAAAGGATGCGTGGATTTCAATTTTTTTTGCAGTAAAATAAACTCATACAAACTTACTGTAACCATGTCTGAACAGAATCTAGTTTGAAGTACTAAGAAGGATTAGACATAAGTTTGAAAAGAAAAAAACAAAAAAATCCTATCAGAGCAACATGAATTCTGCAAAAATTGAAGCAATTTTGCCATCAAGCTTGGGTAGAATAATGATGAAATCATTTATGCTTTATAAAAAATGTATGGGGACCATGCCACAAAGAAGTCAGCGGTTTATAAATATGTATCTTGTTTTAAGAAGGGAAGAGATGATGTTAAAAGTTAAGCCCACAGCAGTAGACAATTCTAATCAATTTGTGAGGAAAAGAATTCATCTTGCTTATGCCATAATTGGCAGTGCAAACAATGGCCAATGCCATTGGCATCTCAATTGCTTCGGCTTACCCAATTCTGACTGAAAAAATTAAAGTTCAGCAAATATTCCACTCAGTGGATACCAAAACCATTGTGCCCAAATAAGCTGCAGACAAAAGTAGAGTTTTCACTGGAGATTTTAAACAAGTGAGGTCAAGATATAGAAGCTTTCTTCAAAGAATTATAACAGGAGATGAAACATGGCTTCACCAGTACAATCCTGAAGACAAAGCACAATCAAAGCAATGGCTACCAAGAGGTGGAAGTGGCCCAGTCCAAGCAAAAGCAGACCAGTCACAAGCAAAGGTCATGGCAACTGTTTTGGGATGCTCAAGGCATTTTGCTTATTGACTTTCGTGAGAGCCAAAGACAATAAAATCTGCTTGCAGTGTTTTTGAGAAAGTTAGCCAAAATTTTAGCAGAAAAATGCCCAAGAAAACTGTGCCAGAGTCCTTTCCCACAATGACAATCCTCCTGCTGACTACTCACATAACATAAGGAAAATTCTGAAAAGTTTGGATGGAAAATCACTAGGCATTCCCCTCATAGACCCAATTTGGCTCCTTCTGACTTCCTTTTGTTTTGTGATCTTAAAAAAATATAGTGGGCACTCATTAGTCTGCAGGTAAGAATGTAAAAACGACTACATTGGAATGGTTAAATTCCCAGGACTCTCAGTTCTTTAGGGATGAACTAAGTGACTGGTATCATCACTTACAAAAGTGTCTTGAACTTGATGGAACTTACGTGGAGAAATAAAGTTTATATTTTTTATTCTTGTATTTTAATTCCTTTTGTCCACAAAGTTTTTGAAGTCCTCTGGTATGCATCATCTCAGATAGTTACCTTTCTTTTCTGTGTGGAAGAGCATTTAAAATCTACTCTTTTGGCAAATTTCCAGGATACAATACAATATTACTAACTAGAGTTACAGTTAGTAATTTGTGAATAGATGTCTAGATTTATTCATTTTACATTGCTGTAATTTCGTACTCTTTCACCTACATCTCCCCATTCTTCCCACTTGCCTTCCTTCTCCCACCAACCATCATTCTATTATCTATTTCTATGAATTTGATTGCTTGTTTGTTTGTTTTTAAGATTCCACATATAAGTAAGATAATGCAGTCTTTTTCTATGTCTGGCTTATTTCACTTAGAATAACATCTTCTAGGTTTTTCCATGTTTTCACAATTGGCAGGATTTCCTTATTTTATAAGTTTGGATAATATTCCATCATATATATCACAGTTTATCCATTCATGCATTGATAGGCACTTCAGTTGTTTCCATGTCTTGGCCACTGTGAATAATATTGCAAGGAACAAGAGAGTGCAGCTATCTTTACAAAGTGGTGATTTCATTTATTTTGGGTGTATACTCCAGAAGAGGGATCGCTGGGTTACATGGTAGTTCTGTTTTAAATTTCTTCAGAAACGAACACACTGTTTTTCAGGATGGCAGCAGCAATCTACATTCACACTAACCATGTAGAAAGTTGCACGTTCTCCACTCCCTTGCCAACTCTTGTTATCTCTTGCCTTTTTGATAAAAGTCGTTCTAACAGGTGTGAGGTCATATCTCACTGGGGGTTTGGGTTTCTTTCTTTTCTCTGCTGATTAACGAGGTTGCACACATTTTCATTAATCTGTTGGCTATTGTTATGCCTTTTTTTGTTTTTTTTTTTAAGAGATTCCTATTTAGGTCCTTTGCCTGTTTTTTTTTTTTTTTTTTTTTTTTTTTTTTTTTTTTTATTGGGTTTTTAAATTATTTTGCTTTTGAGGTATGTGAGTTCCTGAGATATTTTGGATATTCATGACTCACCCATTACTCTTAATATTACCAAATTCAAATTTAAGACAACAAAAGTATTTCTCCAAGTGATACAGAAAACTAGCCTCATTACGTTAGAAACATTCATAAAATAATTTCTAACTACTTACTCAATTCTTGTGTTATACTCAGATTTCTCCCCAAGACTTAATAAGCTCTAGAGTTTGGTAAGAAACATCAGTCTTATCACTGTATGACTGATGAGAAGCCAAGGAAAAAACGCTGTGTGTCATCTCTTAAGTCCTTCCTCATGTTCCTTCGTTAGTTAGGACTTTCTGGTTGAAAGTGTCAGAAACATGTTAGTGCTAACTTAAAAATCCAGAGGAACGTGGCTGAACCTCAGGACAAGACAAGGGTATGAAACATGAGCAGAATTCTCCCATCTCTTCCTTGCTGTGCATATCTGCTTGATTTTTCTGTCTTTGCAGAGTGACTACCTCAGCTTATCTGATCCACATGGAAAAACAAAAAATGGCCACATGCAGTTCCAACATTGATCTGTTACTGGTCAGACTCCCAGAAGGATCTTGGATCAGCAATGGATACAATTTCAGTCTTAGGGGTAGAGCCACATAGGCGAAACTGTGGTGGTAGCCAGAGACTGGAAGACTTTGGGCAGGCTGCCCAGGGCCTGCAGGCGGGCGTGAGGTGTGTCCTCGGGGAAAGGCACTGGACAGCCTGAAACACAGCTTGCTTGGTGCATGGTGTTTGAATCACACAATGCCTGTTCGGATACCATCACAACAAATATGAGGTTTGTTGTGTTGTAAGACATTGGTCTCAATGGTCTTTTACAATTATATCCCCACCCCCACTCCACATTGGGAAAATGTATCCTTTTCACTTAGTTGCTTCTGATGGGATCTGGCTTCTTAAAAAATCAACTTTGGCAGTGCAAATGATCCCTTTCCTAACATAAGTGTACTTATGTTATTCCTTTGGGAATGTGGATTTTGGGACATGAGGCTACCCCAGAGCTTGGCTCTCCACCCGTCAGTCCCTCAATTCCCATATCCTACCATCCATCCACATGCCTGAGTAACTGTCCCTGGAATTGAGACATCTTTATGAACTAATCATGGCCTCCACTGAAGCAGGATATTTCCTCTCAATTTGCAGTGATTTGGGGGGTGATCTATTCCATTACCACTGGCATGCCTTCAGACTCACATTTCCACACTTGATCTTTCCTGACTGTTAAAGGCCATATCTTTTGTAGGATGTCTAATTCTAAATTTCCAGCTATTTCATTACCATCTCAAAGTGTATGAGGAAGATGGATTTCTCAAGGGTAAAGTTTCTAGAGAGAATTCTCTTGCACACTGTTGAGATTTAAGGCATTATTAGATGGATTCTGCCCTGATCCAGTCAGCCTTCCCTTTCCTTCAGGGACTGATGGTAAAAGGGAAATAAAATTGTGCATGTATTACTTTCTGGGCCACTAATTGATTATTTGATGTAAGACTTTCATAGACAAAGCTGGAGCATGTTACTTAAGCTCTAAGCTTAAGTGGGAAATCCCTTTCTTTCTAAAACAGAAGCACACCAGGGTTGAAGAAAAGAGGTAAAGAAAAAAATAAGGCAAGCTTCAGGAAACTTACCTACCTAGACATGAACACAGGAAAACAGAAGATTCAGAAGTTTAATGTAATAATCCTGTCCATTAAAATACACAGACATGTCTGTATCCTGGAATCTGACCCAATCATACTAAAATTGTCTCCTTTTTGGGAGGAGAAGGAAGGGGTTCTTCATCATTTTATGCCACTTCTATGCCACCTGTCAATCTCTTTCACATACGCACACACATCCAAAGACACATGTTACTGTAACCATCACAGTTGTTGTGGAAGCACAACCATCACCTGGTTGATGCAGTTTTAAAATGTCAGAGTAAATTTAATGTTTTCTAAAAACTTGATTTTTCTACATTCAAATCGATATTGTTACTAAATGTTCTCTCTTGTAAAACACACAAGAATAAATCTGGAATTTATTTGTGAAGATTATAAGAGGTGATGACAAACAGTAGCTTTAACAATATCTACTGAGTTACTTTTCCCTGAATCTTTATTTGAGACTTTAACTCCTGAACTATTGTGGTTCTCATTTCTGTGATTCTCATCCCTTACACATTTACCTTGTCTACTATTCCTAGACTAAGTGCTTAAATAAATATTATAATAATTAATTTTTGTCTATCTTATTTCATAATTCCACTCCCCTCATCGCCAGCCTTCCAAGACTCTCTAAAGTAATTCCTGCCACTCTGAATTATGCAATACCCTGTTTCAAAATCAGTCTTTTCTTGCCTTCCCACCACCACTTTTCACTTTATATCCTTGATAGGCACGTGTGCTTTTATATTTTTAAGACTTTACCATCTTCTGTGTTTGAAAGTAGACCTTTCATTGCACCTCTGCTCTGAGTGACTCAGTGAGCTTTCTCTTCCCTCCTACCTGGTCATAGTGCCTCATTTATCACGGGGCTTCTAGAGGCCACCTGGGCAGGCAGCTTTGCAAGACACCAGAACATATGTGCTCACATTTCCCAAGTTTCTCTAAATGCCCTTAGCAATTGTTCTTCAAGGAAGAAACTGGCTTGAGTTCCATACAACAGAAAATAAAAATAAAATTTTAAATACCAAAATACTAATGAAGAATTCTGAAATCAGCAAAGGCAGACTCAGAAGACGCTTTTAGAATGAGCGGATGTTCATGAACATGCTACGGATTTGTCAGTTGGTTGCATGCTTTGAGTCCTTCCTAGTAGTGAAATTGAATTTGTACTGATTCATTCCCACACTCTCATCCATCCTGCCCTCTCCCCGAACCCATTGGTGTGATCTCAGAAGGTTGACTAGAATTGCTAGTGTAGTTTGTAGTTACAGCATAAAGCAAAGTTAATTTTATAACAGGAGGAGCAAATCCATGACCTTTGGGCTAAGAGGCATGGTTCACGCCTTTGCAGAACTAACCTACTGGTAAGTATAAAATGGGTATCTTGACTACAGAATCTGTCAAAACACTTGAATTTACATGTCCAGAGGAGCAGGGATTTTGTGGTATGTGCTGCCTAATCATTGCTGGAACCCTATAAATATTAAACAGTAAACATACAGCTCAACTGTGTTGCTGTCTGCAACTTGCTTTGCATGCATAATTAGAATAAATGACAAATTCATGTCAGTCTATTCAGATAGAGTGCACATGGACACAATTAATTGTTTAGTGAAAAATATGAAGTGAAACTTGGGTAGTTTAATGGTAAAATGGCATTATGAATTATTCCACCCATCAATATATATAAATCCGGGCATGAAAAGTAAGTCAAAATAGTTTTTACATAATAAAACATGACACATTGTCATGATGCTATTAATTATAGTTCTGTAGAATATTTTACTGTGTGTCTATGAATATTAAATGTTTTTCTATTACACAAGAATTTTGACTTTTCATGATGCCTATTAAAGTGATAGTCCATACATTTTTTGAAACTGTAATTTAAATCATTATTGATTCCTTTCAAGAAAATATACAGCGACCTCTGAAGGGAATGAGTATTTGGATACTTTTCTAAATGATTTTATAAGAATTGAGAATAAATATTGTAGTAAACAGAATTTCTTGTTTAAAGCCCTTAACATTTTTCTGTTTGTTTAAAGGACAGGAATTTAGTGGGAAAAAAAAGACCTTGGCTAGAGATTGTGTTTTACAGTTTATCAACTGCATGACCTTGGTCAAGCCAATTAGGCCCTTTGTGCTTGTTTTCTAAACTTTAAAAACAGGGCATTGTTTGTTTTTCCAGCTTCAAGTATAAGGGTTAAATGAGATAATGTATGTAATACTTTGTGGAAAGGTGCTGGAAATGTAAGATACTGTTCTTTGTACAGTAACATGTTCTGGAACAAAATACTGGGGCTCGCTGATACTTGTTAATGCCTCATGTCTTCTATTGATCTGAATTGATCCTGTCCATAGGTGATCTTGAGTTCTCTCGGGAGAAGATATTGAAAGATAAAGAGATGTGTGGCCAGCACGCCTTAGCCACATGTGTGCTGATGTGTGGGGCTCTTGCCGTAGAATTAAGGAAAACTTATTTCCTAGAGGAATTAATAGCTGAATTAGACTCTTAATTTAAAGAGTCCATTAAAACACAACATGATTTGATCTTTTTAAAGTAGCTAAAGTTCACTAGTAATTGAGATCTAACAATTCTACTGTAGATAAAATTACATCATTATTGAAAATCGTGTGTTTTCAGGAGAATTGTGGTAAGACGTATCTAAAACAAACTCTTTTTAGCTCTGTTACTGATGGTCTGCTCCATAGAATCAATTTCTTTGAAATCAAAGAATTCAAGAAGCAGTCATTTAACAAACAATTATTTAGCGCCTATTTGATGTCATCCAATGATGAATCAGATGTGCTATTAGACCTCCAGGATTTTATAGCACTCTTAGCTCGCTTAGCCAGCTTCACTATGATGATTTCTAATGGAGTAAGATAAAGGAAATGATTCCAAAAATCCTTTCTAAAGGTCTTTTTTTCCTCCTATAACGATAGCTATAAGAAGAAGATCCACTTGCTACTTTGCTACTCTTGCTACTCTGACTTAAATGTCAGAGTCGCTCTGACCTTTAAGATTTAAATTACATTGGCTCAAATGTCCATTCTTCATACAGGGAAAGACTTAGTAAGTTCTCAGGATTTCTGAGGATTCTTGGGAGAGTTTATATGATACTTAGTTACTTCTGATTTTAGGTTCTTGCTTCTGTTGAATTTGTTCTGTGTTTGGGTAATTTCTCGAGCATGTGATATCTATTTTCCATATATGTTACCTTGCACTCAGAGACCCGAAGTCCTTTATAGCCCCCAACTTACAAATATAAGTATTTGTAATAAACTTTTGCTGAAGTTTCCATGCCATACAAAGTATTTACACTGAAGCACTGTACACAACTTAACATTGAATTCGGCAAAGCAATACAACTTGTAGAAGAAAACCGAGAAGGAAACTTAATTAACCTTGGATTTGGTGAGGAGTTTTTAGGTATAACACCGAAAATGTGATCCATGAAATAAAAAAATCAAACTTTATTAAAATTATAAACTGCTCTGTTCTGCAAAGATGCTGTTAAGAAAATGAAGAGACAAGCCACAAACTGGGAGGAAATGTTTTTAAAGCACATATCTGAAAAAGGACTTGTATCCAAAATATACAAATAATACCTAAAACTCAACAGTAAGGAAACAAACAACCCAATTAAAATATAAGCAAGAAATCTGAAAAGGCATCTCACTAAGGAAGATATACAGATGGCAAGTGTGCATATGAAAAATGCTTAACATCATACGTCATTAGGGAAACATAAATTAAAACAACAATAAGATACCACTACACACCTATTAGAATGCCCCAAATTCAGAGCACTCATTACTGATTGCCATTGAGGAGGTGGAGCTACTGGAAACTCGTTTACTGCTGATGGGAATGCAAAATGATAGAGCCACTCTGGAAGGCAGGATGGTGGTTTTTGACAAAGCTAACCATACTCTTAGGAGATGCACTCCTTGATATTTATTCAATTGAATTAAAAAACTCACTTGTCCACACAGAAAATTGCATGCAAATAATTGTGAAATCTTTTTTCATTATCACCAAAAACTAGAAGCAACCAAGATATTCTTTCATAGGTGAATAGATAAAGAAACTGTGATATAGCCATACAATGGAATATTAGTCACTAGTAAAAAGAAATGAGGTATGAAGCCATGGAAAGATATGTGGGAATCAAGTGCATATTGATAAGTGAAAGCATCCAGTGTGAAAAGGCTGCATGATATATAATGGTAACAATGGAACATTTTGGAAAAGGTAAAACCACAGAGACAATAAAAAGATCGGTGATTTTTAGGGGTTCCAGGAAGGGATGGAAGAAGGGATGAATAGCTGAAGCACAGATTTTTTAAAGTGATTAAACTATTCTGTTTTGGATACATGTCATTATACATTTATCAATATCCATAGAACAAACAAAGAGTAAAATTTAGTGGACAATATTTACTAACAATGTATCAGTATAGGTTTATTGATTGTAACAATAGTGTAATAGTTCATTTTCATGCTACTGATAAAGGCATACCTGCGACTGGGCAATTTAAAAAAGAAAGAAGTTTAATGGACTTACAGATCCATGTGACTGGGGAGGTCTCACAATCAAGGCAGAAGGTGAAAGTCATGTCTCACGTGGTGGCAGACAAGAGAAGAGAGCTTGTGCAGGGAAACTCCCCTTTCTAAAACCATCAGATCTTGTGAGTCTTATTCACTATCACCTGAACAGCATGGGAAAGACCTGTTCCCATGATTCAGTTACCTCCCACTGGGTCCCTCCCACAACATGTGGGAATTTAAGTGAGATATGGGTGCTGACACAGCCAAACCATATCAAATAGTGTTACACTGATGTCAAATGTTAGTGATGTGGAAACGGTGAGGGGCTGGGAGCAGAGGTGGAGTGGATATGTGGAACTCTGTTATTATCTGTTAAACTATTCCATATATCAAAAACTATACTAAATTTAAACATATTAATTATTTTTAGGACAGTCTACATACTTTATGATTCCAGGTATGAGACATTCCAGAAAAGGCAAAACTACAGCACTGGTAAAAAGGTCAGTGGTTGTCAGGGTTTGCGGAGTTGGGGAGGTCGAGCACGTGAAGAACAGGTGATTTGGGGGACGAATAGTGGGACTATTCTGTATGATACTAAAATGGTGGATATATTACACTATGAACTTTACTCAGAGAACTTTACAGCACACACAAAAATAAAATTCAATGTGTGCAATTAAAAAATAATGACTTAGAAGGTGCTGAGATCCCAGGATGGAAGGAAGAATGTGACAAAAGAATCTCTCTGTATTACAAATGTCTGAAACAACCTCTCTGAAGGGTATGAGGGGAAAGTGCTGATGTAAATAACTTTGGGAATTAGTCTACAAAACTAAAGGCAAATTAAACATTGTACTGTAGTTAAGTTGTTTCCCACAGGGGTACTAGTTAACGATTCTGATACTATCATACATCTATACTGTGACTGAACAATTAATGCTTGGTGGATGATGATAGCCAGATTTCTCAATGTTGGAGTGAGAATTTAAAGATAAGTAAAGGAGGGAGACTGGAATGATCAACGTGCTAATGCGTTAGAGTTCAAGATATCAGTACAAACTCATACCTTATTTTAGGTCCCCTCTTGTTGATATCTATATTTCAGTTTTTAATCTACCTACTCCATGCGCATTTATGACACACCTGGCTAAATCTTTTCTCTCTAATTAAAGTTTTGCCCAGTCATAGAGATTGTGTAGTTACTAGTTGGGAGCCTGGCTCTTGGTTGTATCAAACTCCCTGGTGTAAACATCCCAGTAATCTTGCTAATTAATACAGCCTCTGTGCTTCACTTTTCTCCTCTGTAAAATGTCAATAATAATTGTTTTAAGACAATAGAGTTATTTCAAAGCTCAAGACAAGTAAAAGGCTTACCCTCTTACGTGTGGCAAATGTTTAATACATGCTAGCTATTATTTTTCTGCTACTGAATTTAAGTTTCTCATCTTCACCAATGACAGCCCTGACACTATCCACTCTGGAGCCAACTCTTGAATTTTGGGTTGACTTTGCTCTGCTCTCTTTCTGAAATCCTAGCCTCTGATATACATCCTCCCTCACATTCTCAGCTCTTATTCACTTATTCCCAGCTATTTCCTCCACCACAGCAGAACCTCAGGTCCCTTGATCTTTCCTTCTCTCTGAGCTCTCCGCCTTCTCTGAGCTTTTCTTCTGTTGCAAACACAAGCACTCCCTGAAGACCATGTTCTCCCCTTCTTTCTGAGCACAGAGAGAGATGGCATTTCCTGATCTCCCTTGTCATTAGAGGGAAGCAATGCGATAGAAGTGGAGGTGATATGAGCCACTTCAGCCTGGCCTACACACATTCCCACACATGCTTCTTCATGATCTTTTCCTATCCTCTAACCAGATGGGAAATACTTAGATGACTTCAGGCGTCATGTGGTGAAGGCAGCAGAGCCCACGCCAAAGCAGTCACTGAATGATTCTGTGGAGTAGAACCCTTCTCAATACTCCAACTCCTCCGCCCCTGCCTGCTGGGACCATTTACAAGTGTTACATGAGCAAGAAATGAACTTTTCTCGTGTTCCAGCCATTGCACATTTCCAGGCAGATTTGCTAAAGGAGAAAGTGTTACCTTAATTAAGAAAACTGCCTTACAACAGACTCCAGGACTTGAACTACGTGGATTCAAAAGGCATTTTCAATCAAGACCCTTCTATTCAAAGGGGAGCAGATCAGCTGCAGCGCACAGCTTACAGAATGGTGGCTGAGCTGACTTACTTCCTAAATTAAATTAAAAAAACAATAAGATACCACTTAAATTAATACAACAATAAGATACCACTACATACCTATTAGAATGCCCCAAATTCAGAGCACTGACTACTGACTACCAACGAGGAGGTAGAGCTACTGGAAACTGATTTACTGCTGATGGGAATGCAAAACGATAGAGCCACTTTGGAAGGCAGGATGGTGGTTTCTGACAAAGCTAACCATACTCTTAGGAGCTGCACTCCTTGATATGTATTCTACTCGGGAGGCTGAGGCAGGAGAATGGCGTGGACCAGGGAGGCGGAGCTTGCAGTGAGCTGAGATCTGGCCACTGCACTCCAGCCTGGGCTACAGAGCGAGACTCCGTCTTAAAAATAAAAAATAAAAATAAAAAAAACTCCATTGTCCACACAGAAAATTGCATGCAAATAATTGTAACATCTTTATGCATCATCACCAAAAACTAGAAGCAACCAAGATATTCTTTCATAGGTGAATAGATAAAGAAACTGTGATATAGCCATACAATGGAATATTAGTCACTAGTAAAAAGAAATGAGGTATGAAGCCATGGAAAGATATGTGGGAATCAAGTGCATGTGGATAAGTGAAAGAAACCAGTGTGAAAAGGCTGCATGATATGTAATGGTAACAATGGAACATTTCAGGAAAGGCAAAACTATGGAGACAATAAAAAGATCGGTGATTTTTAGGGGTTTGCACTCTGTAGTCCATTGTTTCAACCTTGTCCACGCCAACATCCTGCAGTCCTTACCCCATTGCTCTTTCCTCGTGTTTGTCCAATTGTTACTCTTCCGTGCATGCCCCACCATTTGTAAGTCACACTTCTGCTTCTACCCAGTCACCTCCTTTCCCACGGATATAGATGGTGTTGCCTCCAGCCCTGGGAGAAAAACAGATTGCTACAGTTACTGGTGCTACCAGAGGAGTGACTTCTACATATGAAATGCATCTGTGAGTTTATGTATCTCCCTTCCTTAACAAAAGGAGGCTCGTACACTACGATGTCGAAAAGCACTGGCAAGAACCCTGATAAGAAATGAAGGCTGCCCCATTTAGAATGGTAAGCTAAGGGCAGGCAACTTGGATGCACCTGAAAGGATATTGTGTTTTGTTAAAAAGATGAAAACACTCACAGTGAAGCTGTCATACCTCAGAAGGAGCTGTGTATAGAGGACACTGAAGAATAGAGGCCCTGGGTCCTTCAGGCAGGAGATGTGGGGCTCTGTGTTCCTGGGATTGGTTTTGTAGTGAGACTTTGCTCATCAACTGCAGGAACCGTCACAGGTCCAGGAGGCCAGGAGGGTTTTGGAAGATGGCTCTGGTGCAGCACCTGTGGGAATAGTTGGAGAAAATATCTCAGCCTACGTCCTCGGGCCTGAACATTGGGAACAGAATGATCGCTCGACTGGGTGCCACCTATGGCTGGTCTCCTGGCAACTCCGAACAGAAAGCTGCAATTTCTGAGTTCCGGAATCTCACACCCATGTAGTCACACTCTGTGGTTAGGATAAAGACACTTTATCCTTAAATGTCCGGCTCTTCAACCTTTGAAACCTCGGGGAATTTAAGGTTCTAACAGCACGCGTAGGAGCCTCTTTCATTCAGTTGGTGAGGAAATTAAAAGAAAAAAAGAAATCATTTGTTCCAAAGTTCCCAGGATGGACTGGCTGGTAACAACTCACTCTGCAGGGGGAAAAAACAAAAGGCTTTGTGGTAGTTTATTCTGTGTCAACCAAGTAAACTGGAAGTACGTTACCTGGAATACCCTTTCTAGGTTAGTACAGGCCAAAAGAGGACTCTATGCAGAAGCTTGCAGGCAGAAGTGAAGCAGCTGCTCTGATTCTCGGAAGTTGTCTTGGTGACACAGTGACAGCCAGGCTGAGTCCCACAGCTCCTGCTGGACCTCACTCTGCCTGTTCTTATTCTCAGCTGCTGACCTTGCTGGCCCATAGCAGACCCGGGACAACCACCAAATGCTTGGCTGTAGACCTACAGAAATAGTCCCTATAGAGAAACACCAGCTTCCAGAAACTTCTCTAGCTCCCTTTGTGGTCCCACTATAGCACCTGGAAATGCCTGGCTTTTTAAAAGTACCTGGAGGGCTTTTTCCTAAACCTTGAGTCTGTGATGAGAATTGCATTCCTGGCACTACAAGGGCAACCGTGGCCAGGACTGTATTCTTCTGCGGCACCGGGTGCCCTCACTGTGATGGGCACACCCTGATGATGCTTTGAACCCTCTCCATCTCATTGCCAGCCCAGACCTTGCTTCCCGTGGGCCTTGAGATGTCCAGGTATTCCCTTGACCCCAGGTACAGTCACGCAAGTATGTGGCCCTGACAGCCTTCGGAAGAGGACTGGGTGTCATTACAAAAGGTACTTGCCATGGTATTTCACAGCACTTCATCCACTCAGAATCTCTGCTTTCATGATGGAACCATGACTGGTGTGCACTTTGGGTGGTACACTTTGGACTTTTTATGGACTGAAAATTTGTGTCTCTCCAAAATTCACACATGAAAGCTTTAACCCCCAATGAGATGGTATTAGAAAGTGAAGTCTTTTAGGAGGTAATTAAGTTTAGATGAGGAGGATCGGGGTCCCACGATGGGATTAGTGTCCTTATAAGAAGAAGAAGAAGAAGAAGAAGAAGAAGAAGAGAGAGGAAAGCTGTCTTTCTCTCTGTGAGGACATAGGACCAGAAAGAGGATCCTCACTGAGAAACTGAATCACCCAGCCCCTTGCTATTGGACTTCCAGCCTCCAAAACTGTGAGAAATAAAAGTCTGTTGTTTAAGCCACCCAACTATGGCGTTTTGTTATAGTAGCCTGAATAGACTAAGACAGGATTGTTAATTGGGGAACGTAGGAACTTAGTATAAGTATAAATTAGAAGATACTACTGGCTTCTAACAGAGTGGGGACTTGGTTCAGCTTCCTTGATTTTCACGCCAATTGCTGAGGACAGCTTCTACTCTGTCACCATTGCTGGTCCATTTCAGGCAGCCAAAGGAAACAGGATTATGCCATCTTAGAGTCCATCTGAGATGCTAAGAGGCATTTGATAATGGATCAGTAAACTCTGGTTCATGGGGCTCCCACCCACTTTTGTAAATGAAGTTGATAGGAGCACAGCCATGCTCATTTGCCTGTGTACTATCTACAGCCACTTTTGTGCTACGACAGCAGAGCTGAGTAGTTGCAACACAGACCACGTGGCTTGCAAATCCCAAAATCTCTACTACCTGGCCCTTTAAGAAAAAGTTTACTGACTCCTAATCTGCTGACTTCCAGTGATCCTAAGTCTCATGTTTGCCTTATTGGGTCATAAGCATTCCTTAAAATATTAGCTCTTTTATTCTCATTTTTCTGGTAGCTGCCTCTTCCTTTCCTGCTCTGTCAAAGAAGTAATTTTGCGTATCTCATAATTCCTTGGAGGGCTTTTTTACTTTTAATAATTCAGTTCATTTGGTTGTGTTGTGGCCTCAGCTCTCTTATCTACTCTAAAAAATTAGGATTTTATATATTATTGGCTTTTTGTCATTATTATAAGGGCAGAAGTGATTTTTCTTATGACTTTCTATATCCTAATTAGGGATGAAATACCACAAAACTAAGTTATAGATTATTAGTATCAATAACTCTTAACATCACAAAGATGTATCCATTAAGAACATTCAGCATGTCTTATCTATCTACATGTCTGCTCTCTTTGGTGATATATTAAAAAATGTAAGGATGAGACTTCTCTGACCCAAATTGCAGACCGCTTAGATGTGGGCACCTTCTCAGTCTGTTTTTCCCATCACCTCCTCTTATGAGTTGTACTCCCACTTACAGGACGAATAACAGAGTGGGAAATTCTGTGCTTGGATGCAAGCCTTGGTTGATAAAGCCAATGGTTTTTTTTTGTTTGTTTTTGTTTTTGTTTTGCCTTCTTTCAGTGAATAAACAGTGGAACATTTGTGTTATTTTTGTGCCATTAGTTTATTCATTTAACTTTCTTTTAAATTTCCAAGTGCAGCTAAATTTCTTTTTTCTGGGATTTAACCATGCCAGGGGCAGGTCTGCTTTCTAATGCTAGTGGAGAAAAATACCCCAATGAGAGATGATGGCTCTTCCAGATGCCATTAACTGTCCAAAGAGAATTTACCACCTCCTGAGATAAATTTAGCATTAAGTGGCTCAGATTGATGGTTGTAGCAGCAACATGGCAAAACCATATAGGAGGAACTTTCCAGGAACGAAAGGATAAGATCAGATCAGCTGTCAGTCGGCATTGAGGCTGTGACCCTGGTGTCGCTACTCGATCACTTGACACTTCTGAGAAGGATGACACACCTTGGGCGTGGGTACCTGCCAGTGACGGCAGCCCCATTAAGTAGCTTCTTGGACAGCTCAGTAGATAAACTGATTGCTTTACAGAATGTGGGTCTTTTAAAATTAATTATCCCAACTGTCTGTACAAGGATACTAATAAATTCTTTGTTTCCATTGTTTTCATTTGTACAAGACTCATTTTATGTGAAACTGTTGAAACACCAACAAATCAGCTCCATTATTATTTATTAATGATTATTGGAGCAGCTGAATCCATCCTATTTTCCTCCAGAAACCAAACTTCCAACAGTAGTTTCTGTTGAGACAGGTGAGGAGCTAGGGGCTGAAACTCTCTGAGCGGTGAAAAGCGGGGTTCACAGGCGTGGTGGGTCTGCGGGGACAGGACAAATACCAGGTGTCTGTAGCTTCATCCTAAAAAATGTGCTTCTTCCTGACAGTATTTTTTTTTCCTGTTGTGAAAAGTTCACAACGGTTTTAGTTTTCAGGAAATAAAAACATATAAAATGTTTTTTATAAAGAAATATTTCAAATATCCCTTAGAGTAGAAGTCTCCAACCCCTAGGCTGTGGACAGCTACCAGGCTGTGGCCTGTTAGGAACCGGGCCACACAGCAGGAGGTGAGCAGCTGGCCAGGGAGCATGACTGCCTGAGCTCGGCCTCCTGTCAGATCAGCGGCAGCATTAGATTCTCATAGGAGCGCAAACCCTATTGTGAACTCTGCATGTGAAGGATCCAGGTTGTGTGCTCCTGATGAGAATCGAATGTCTGACGATCTCAGGTGGAACAGTTTCATCCCGAAACCACTTCTGATATGGTTAGGCTGGGTCCCCACCCAAATCTCATCTTGAATTGTAGATCCCACAATCTCTATGTGTCACGGGAGGGACCTGGTGGGAGGTAATTGAATCATGGGGGTAGGTTTTCTTGTGCTGTTCTTGTGATAGTGGATAAGTCTCACGAGACCTGATGGTTTTATAAAGGGCAGTTTCCCTGAACTGGCTTTCTTGCCTGCTGCCATGCAAGAAGTGACTTTGCTCCTCCTTCGCCTTCTGCCATGATTGTGAGGCCTCCCCAGCCACAAGGAATTGAGTCCATTAAACCTCTTTTTCTTTATAAATTACCTAATCTCAGCTATTTCTTCATAGCAGTATGAAAATGGACTAATACAACCCATTACTCTGGTCCGTGGAAAAATTGTCTTCCATGAAACTGGTCCCTGGTGCCAAAAATGTTGGGGACTACTGCCTCAGAGGATAGAGAATAATGTAAGCACTCGCCTTCATCATCCCGATTTAAAGAAAGGATGACTTTTCCCTCACAGTTGCTTCAGGTCATTTTCTGAAATGAATGCTTTCTAAGAGAACAGCAGCCCACTTTTCTCACCAGGCTGGAATCTGTGGCACCCGTGTTCCTGGATGGATGACCTCCTCCTGGGCTTGCATTGCATGAGTCCTTCTTATTCCCCTGACTTCCTTGACTTCCTCCCCAGGCTCCTCCTTAACTCTCCAAAATGCTTGCTCATGCTCAGCATCTGCAGACTTTTCTTCCACTCTGTATTTCAGAAACCCAGCTGTTCCTTTTCCACTTCCCTTGGGACAGGAGCCAGGGCCATCCATGTGCTTGCAAAGTCTATTTCCGAAAAGCTGTTTACCTCCCTTGAACTTTAAAGGTTTTCGGCTGACACATTTTGCCCGTAATAGAGTCAACCCCATTTCCCAGAATTGTCTACTAAATTCTCAATAGCATAACCCACACACATCTAGGTGGGAATGTTTCAGCTGTATTCATTAATTATTACTGCTATGTAATATTCCACTGTATACTTCACTTCTGTTGGCAGGTGTTACATGTTTGAGTATTATTAAACTATGCTGTTATAAATACTACATCTATCTCGTATTGCTCATGTGTAAATTTTTTTAAAAATAGGATGACAATTTAGAAGATACGTGTATTCTAAACTTTACTAGATGCTGCCAGGATCTTTCCCAAAGTGGTTGTATCCCCCAACCCTTAATATTGGCAGAGTTTTAAATTTTCACTTATCTGATGTATAAAATATTATCGGCCTTTCCTGTTTCCTACTCTGCAAAGTTTCTGAGTCAGTCTTTTGTTCCTTTTTCATTGGGCTGTTTTGAATTTTCTATTGATTTATAGGATCCATATGCGTATCCATGTTTATCACCTATGCATATGATGTGTACATCTATATACAAACATATACATATGTGTGTATATATGTATTCTGAATTCTGATCCTTTATGGATTATATGTATTGTAAATAGCTCTTCTGAGTTTATGTCTTTCTTTTATACTATCTTTTGATGGACCAAAGTTTTTGATTTTAACATAGTCAAATTTAGAAACATTTTTTCTTTACGGTTCATGCTGCTTTTGCAATATGTTTATGAAATCATTTAGTACATGACAATATTTTTCAAATTATCTATATTGTCTTCTAAGTTTTCAAGTTTTGCCTTTCACCTTAAATCTTCATTTTACCTCAGAATTGATTCTTATATTTGGTGTCATATAGGAAAAAGGATTGTCCTTTCCTTTAGCTGTGAATAACCAAGTGCTCTCTAGCCAATTTTGGATAAGCTATCCTCCCTTCCCACCATGGCCAGTAATGACATTTATCTCATGAATCAAGAATCCACATTTGTGGCTATTTCTCTTTTTTCACCTCATTTGTTTAGCCCTGCAACACTACATTTATAACTACCCTAGTTTTATGGCTTTTAGTGGCAGATAGACAATCATCATTTTTTCTTCTACTCTTTAGGTTATCTTAGCTCTTCACTCTCTCATGCACATTTTAGAATCAGCACATCAAATTCAATAAAATTTCTGTTGGAATTTCCATTAGAATTGATTAGGTCTTTGGATCAATTTGCGCAGGTTTGATTTAAGTTACTTTAGAACACAGTGTATCATAGCATTCACTTAGGACTTTTTTCAATTATTCCAAGAAAATTTTATACTTTTCTTCATTAAGACATGCATATCTTATGCTTAGATTTAGTATTTGGTTACTAAAGATGGGTTTAAGGGAGTTGCTACTGTAAACTGTAATTTCCATATGCGTATATAAAGAATGTATGTTCTTCAATTGTTGACTGCACTGTTGCAGAGATACTGTCACCAGATGAGTTTGGCAATTGGCTTCTGCTTTCTATATCCCCCAAGGTTTTCTGTTTATTTGATCTACTTTGAGTACTATATTCAAATCTTCTACTATAATGACAGAATTTAAAATTTCTTTAAATTTTAAATTTTTAAAATTTCTTTTTTCTTCATTCAATATATTTGACGCTAAGTTTTCAGATACATGGAAGTTTAGAAAAAACATGAACCTAAATTTTGGCTATTATGTAGAAACATCTTTAAATATTTAGTGCTTTTGCTTTAAAAATTATTTTTCCTGATAGTTATATAATTTTACCAGTTTATCTTCGGTTGTCTTCCTTATATGTATTTTTTTCTACATTTTAACTTACAATATTCACCTGTCCTTGTATCTATGTTGCTTATTTTACAAAGAGCATTGATATGGTTTGACTGTGTCCCCACCCAAATCTCATCTTGAATTGCAGTTCCCATAATCTGCATGTCATGGGAGGGATCTGGTGGGAGGTAATTTAATCATGGAAGCAATTACCCTTATGCTGTTCTCATGATAGTGAGTTCACATGGCTGGGGAGGCCTCAGGAAACCTACAATCACGACAGAAGGGGAAGCAAACATGTCCTTCTTCACATGGTGGCTGGAAGGAGAAGCACCAAGCAAAAGGGGGAAAGCTATGTGAGCTGTGAGTCAATTAAACCCCTTTCCTTTATAAATTACCCAGTCCTGGATATGTCTTTATTAGCAGTGTGAGAATGGACTAGTACAGTAAATTGGTACTGGGTAGTGGGGCAGTGCTTTAAAGATACCCCAAAATGTGGAAGCAACTTTGGAATTAGGTAACAGGCAGAGGTCGGAACAGTTTGGAGGGCTCAGAAGAAGACAGGAAAATGTGGTAAAGTTCAGAACTTCATAGACACTTGGAGGATTCAGAAGACAGGAAGATGTGGGAAAGTTTGGAACTTTCTAGAGACTTGTTGAACAGCTTTGATCAAAATGCTGCTAGTAATATGGACAATGATGTTCAGGCTGAGGTGGTCTCAGCTGGAGGTGAGAAACTTGTTGGAAACTAGAGTAAAGGTTACACTTGCTATGCAAAGAGACTGGCAGCATTTTGCCCCTACTCTAGAGATCTGTGGAACCTTGAACTTGAGAGAGGTGATTTAGGGTATCTGGCAGAATAAATTTCTAAGCAGCAAAGTGTTCAAGAGGAAGCAGAGCATAAAAGTTTGGAAAATTTTCAGCCTGATGATGCAATAGAAAAGAAAACCCCATTTTCTGGGGAGAAATTAAAGCCAACTGAAGAAATTTGCATAACAAACAATGAGCCAATGTTAATCACCAAGACAATGGGGAAAACATCTCCAGGTCATGTCAGAGACCTTAAAAGAGACCCTCCCATGGGCCAGGAACTGCTCTATGAAACCTTGGGACATGGTGCACTGAATCCCAGCTGCTTCAGCTCCAGCCGTGGCTAAAAGGGGCCAAGCCGTGGCTAAAGCAGCTCCGGCTGCTGCTTCAGAGAGTGCAAGCTCCAAGGCTTGGCAGTTTACACATGGTATTGGGCCTGTAATTGCACAGAAGTCAAGAACTGAGGTTGGGGAATCTCTGGCTAGATTTCAGAGGATGTTTGGAAACACCTAAATATCTAGGCAGAAGTTTGCTTCAGGGATGGAGCCTTCATAAAGAACCTCTGCTAGGGCAGTGTGGAAGGGAAATGTGGTGTCAGACCCTTCAGAGTGTCCCCACTGAGGCACGGCCTAGTGGAGGTGTGAGAAGAGGGCCACCATACTCACCCCAGAATGGCAGATCCACTGACAGCTTGCACCATGAACCTGGAAAAGCTGCAGACACTTAACACCAGCCAATGAAGGCAGCTGGGAGGGGGCTGTATCCTGCATAGCCACAGGTGTGGAGCTGCCCAAGGCCATAGGAGCCCACCTCTTGTATCAGCATGCCCTGGATGTGAGACATGGAGTCAAAGAAGATCATTTCAGAGGTTAAAGATTTGGCTGCCCCTCTGAATTTCAGACTTGCATCAGGCCTGTAGTCCTTTCATTTTGGCAAATTTCTACCATTTGGAACAGGTGTATTTGCCCGATACCTGTATCTAGAAAGTAACTAACTTGCTTTTGATTTTTCAGGCCTATAGGCAGAAGGGACTTGCCTTGTCTCAGATGAGACTTTGGACTTGGCGTTTTGGGTCAATGTTGGAATGAGTTAATACTTTGGGGGACCATTGGAAGGGAGTGATTGTGTTTTGAAATGTGAGGACATGAGATTTGGCAGGGGGGCTATTGGTGAGATGATATATTTTGGTTCTGTGTCCCCACCCAAATCTCAACTTGAATTGTAGTTTCCATAATCCCCATGTGTCATGGGAGGGACCCAGTGGGAAGTAATTGAATCATGAAGGCACTTACCCTCATGTTGTTCTCATGATAGAGAATGAGTCCTCATGAGATATGATGGTTTTATAAGGGGCTTTCCCCCATTTTTCTTGGCATTTCTTCCTGCCACCATGTGAAGAAGGACATGTTTGCTTCCCCTTCTACCATGATTGTAAGTTTCCTGAGGCTTCTCCAGTCATGCTGAACTGTGAGTCAATTAACCTCTTTCCTTTATAAATTACCTGGTCTTGGATATGCCTTTATTAGCAGCATGAGAATGGACTAATATAAGCATGCAGCTTGATTTTTTTTATATCAAGTGTAATATATCTGTCTCGAAAGGTTTTTTTTTTTTTTTTTAATTTATATAATGGGCTGGGTGCAGTGGCTCATGCCTGGCTGTAATCCCAGCATGCTGGGAGGCCGAGATGGATGGATCACTTGAGGTCAGGAGTTTGAGACCAGCCTGGCCAACATGGTGAAACCCTGTCTCCACTAACAATACAACAATTAGCCATATGTGGTGGCATGCATCTGTAGTCCCAACTACTCAGGAGGCTGAGGCTGGAGAATCACTTGAATGCTAGAGGTGGAGGTTGCAGTGGGCCGAGATTGCACCATTGAACTTCAGCCTGGGAGAGAGAAAGACTGTGCTTAAAATAAAATTATATAATGTAAAGTTGAGCTTATGTCTACCATATTTCTTTATGCTTTCCATTTGTTACACCTTTTGCATATTTTCTTTAATCTATCATTTTTTTGGCTCGTATAAATTAATTTTTTCTCTTTCAATTTTCTCTTTTACAAATTTTACAAGCTTCATTTCTATAATTATATTTCCAAAGTCTAAAAGTAGACTATATCTCTACTTTACTTCCCAATACTCTTGTTCAGCACTTAATTTTGGTTTTATACACTACTTTTACCAAACATTTTACCAAACATGTATCATATGTGTTTTTATAGCCCTAGAGAATTAGATTTAGTTTTTATTGTCTTATTTGGTCAATACTTGTATGGATTTACATCACAATTCATTTTGGTCACCTTTCCCTCTATCTGAGGCCTCTTTACTTCTGCTGGAAGAACATATTTTAGAATTTTGTTTAGAGAGGAATCTCTCAGTGGTAGACACTCAGTAATTTATTTGTGTGAAATAATTTATTTGTCTTTAATTTGTCCTCATTTTGAAACATATTTTCTTGAAGGGTGAATATTTTCTCCCATTGTTAAGCATGGAATCTCATTGTTTTCTGGATTGTCTAGCTTCTACTGAGGTTTCAACCATATTTGCAATGATTTTTCTTTTCTTTGTTTTTATTTCTGCCTGCTTTTAGGGCTTTCTCTTGGTCTTTTGTGTTCTATAGTTTTCTGTTATTGATTTATATGGCTCCTAGATTTAGCAAATAAAAATATAGCACACCCAGTTAAAGTTCACAAATTTGAAATTCACACTAACAATGTGTATTTATTTTCCCTTTTCTTTCCTTTTTTTAAGTGTAAGAATTCCTCATGCAATATTGGTATACACTTATACTAAAGATTACATTCATTGTTTATGTAAAATTCAAAATTTAATTGGATATTCTGTATTTTATTAGACATCTCCATTCATTTGTTTTTTTTTCTGATGATTATCCAACTTTTAAATTTTATTATTGTTGACAGTTTCAAGATTCTGAAAACTTTATCTGGGAGAATTCTTAGAGGCTTAAGTTGACAGTGAATTATTGCAGAGAGAATTTACATTGACTTCTGCCATTTGTCTGTGGGCACCAAAAAATCCAGGACTACTTTTTAAAAAACTTTAACCCTAAAATTTTATTTTAAAATTTCTTATACTTTGAGTCTTATTTTCTCATTTACTTCTTTTAAATGCTTCATTAAAGAGTCTTATCAATTTGCATGGCCCTAGCCAATGCCTGTTTAATATCTTCATTTACATGTTTTATAGGCATCTCATCTCAAAAACAACATATTTAAATTTAAAGTGTTTTTCTCCTTTCATTACTGTAGTCTGCTTCGTCCCTTCTGAGCACAATTCCAGTTCACATTCAACTATCATCTCAAGTCTCCCAAACTTGGGGATTTCTGAGTTCCCAGGAGAGATGAACTGATTGGCCCACTCAGCGACATTTGGGACTATAAAAATTAATGTACACTCAGAAGAGTTATGGTGACAGACTTTTTGAATAGGGAAGACAGTTAACAAAAAGTAGAGTTATATATCTGCCACATTAAAAAAAATTCCAATAATTTTTTTAAAACCCTGTTGTTAAATCCAACAGTCATTTTTCAGTGACCCATTATTTGGTGTATTAGCAATATTGGACACTTTACCACTCCTTCCTCCTGGAATCTTTTAACTTATTTACTTTTTATTTGGTATCCAGAAAACCAAGGTCTACTGCTTTACCTCTGAATCTATTGACTATTTCTTCACAACCTCCTTTGCAATGTCCCTTTTCTCTTGATCTCTAATAGCTGAGATACTCACAGGCCCAGCCAGTTCTCAGACATCATCTCTTCTTCAACTATAATCACCCCTTTGATAATGTTATATCCAAACCAGAGGCTTTAAATTACATCCACATGAGAGGATACTCAGTGTTTTGTCTCCGATTTACCCCTCTTCTTCAAACTTCATATTAACATATCCAACTGCCCATTTGACATCTCACTTATACATCAAATAAACATTGTAAACTTCAAACGTCCAAAACTGAGTTCATAATATTTCACTCCTAAACCTGTTTTTCCCACAGTCTTCCCCATTTCAGTTATGGGTAAATACATTTTTCCAGTTGCTCAGTTCAAAAAGTCATAGTATTATTTACTCTTTGCTCTCAAACACTCCACACCTATCTGTTATCAAATCCTGTTTGCTCTCCCTTCAAATACATCCAGAACCTTACCACTTCTCACCTTCTCTCCTGCTACTGTTCTAGCCTGTCATGTCTCTCCAGGATTATTGCAATAGTCTGTTCTGTTCTTGTTCCTCTTTGGAGTCTTAAATACACAGTAGCCATAAGGATCACTCCTCTGCTTTAAAGCTTCCCCAGTGGCTTCTAAGAAAAATTAAAAGGTCCAAGTCCACCCTATGCTGGACTGAGATTGTCATGGCCAAGCACATGTGACCTGCAGGCTCAGCTCCCTTTCTGTCTCTTGCTCACTCTTTCGAGCTATCCCAGCTTTTTGACATTTCCTGGAACCCATCAGACCAGCTTGCACTTCAGGGGCCCTGTGCATCCTGGTTTTTGCAATGTCTTTGCAAAAAAAGTAACTTAGCCAGGGTTTCTGGAGTAGAAGTAAAGATGCTCCCTTTCTCCGGTATGCAAAACACGACTATTCGTAGGCACTCATGCTCCAGGTTTCGCCATCTTTTATAAACACCTGCACTCTGATTTGAAAGGTCAACTCCAAAGTCTTCTTGTCTTTGCAATGTCTTTTTTGTCACTCTCCCCAGATACCTGCACAACTTACTCTCTCACCTGCTTTAGGCCTTTACCCAAATCTCACATTCTCAGTGAGGCTTTCCATGGTGAACCTACATAAAATTTCCTTCCTTCCTTCCTTCCTTCCTTCCTTCCTTCCTTCCTTCCTTCCTTCCTTCCTTCCTCTTTCTTTTTTCTTTCTTTCCTTCTTTCTTTTTTTCTGAGACAGAGTCTTGCTCTATCAGCCAGGGTGGAGTGCAGTGGCATGATCTCGGCTTATTGCAACCTCCAGCTCCCGGGTTCAAGTGATTCTCCTGCCTCAGCCTCCCAAGTAGCTGGGATTACAGGTACATGCCACCATGTCTGGCTAATTTTCATATTTTTAGTAGAGACGGGGTTTCACCATGTTGGCCAGGCTGATCTCGAGCTTCGAGCTTCTGACCTCAAGTGATCTGCTCACCTCAGCCTTCCAAAGTGTTGGGATTACAGGTGTGAGCCACCACGCCTGGCCATAAAATTTCACACTACTGAGTGTTTCCTATTTCCTGGTTCCTACTTTATTTTAGCATCCACTGCCTGCCACGCATTTTCTGTACTGTTTTATGTTTTGTGCTGTGCAACTTTTTATGTTATGTTGTGTTTTGTGCTGTGCAACTTTCCCACTGGAATGCACACTCTTTGAGGGAGGGATGCTTTGTCTCTTTTACTAACTCTTATTTTAAATTCCTAGAACAGAGCATAATACATGGACAATGATTACTAAGTATTTGTTACATTACTAAAATCAATTATTAACAGATAATTTTGATTCCCACAACATAATAGATAAATTTTGTTCTCAATTACTAGGTGAGACTCAAAGTTCAGAGATTATCATTACTTGCTTACTCTGGTAAGAGCATACCTGGCATTCAAACTCAGACTTTATGACTTTAAAAGCTCTAGGCTTTTTTAACATTTTTTTCTCCAGAAGAGGCTAAGGATAATACCTTAAACCTATTAGGTGTTCACTAGATTCTTGTTGATGATAAGAGTTTAGGTATCTGCACTTTTAGTTTTCATGATTTTTAAGCTTTGTTCATATCTTGTTTATTTCATTTAAATGTTGGTGTCTTCCCTGAGCAGGCAATAATTTAATAGTTTTTTGGTTTCCACTCCAAATTATGTGTCCTTTTCCAAGTAAGGAAGATAAATATCTTTTCCCCACTCCATTCTCTGAAACTTGCAGTGATAAGTCAATATAAGATTTATTTGAAGTGCATTGACCTTGGTCTAGTCATCATAAACAGGCTTTGCATTTCTGATTTCCTCCAAATTTTTAGTGACTTATTTCTGCAAGAAGTGCCAAATATCTGTGCCTTCTTCTGTGTAACAAGAGTTAGATTACTTCATCAAAAATTTGGGTTACTGAGTAAAGTCTTTCCTCTATTTATTTAATGCCATCTTCTTCCACCTTTCCAGGTTTCTATGAATGGATTTTCCACCACTATCAAGCACTGGGAAGCCAAGGAGCCTGGGTTCATGATTGATTAGGACTGCCGCCATATATAAGCCTGAAAATTTCTTCCTGTGACAAGATAAGCACAGAGAAGAGACTCGATCAATGTCAGCAGCTGCCTCATGTTAAAACATGCATTTTGGTCAGCAATTCTAAAAATGGCTAACTGGCTTTGGCAGAAAGAATGCCTCGTGCGTTCTCCCAGAGCAGGGGGTGCACTCTTGATGGAAGCATAGTGACTTTTTAGATAAGAGTGATATGTCTGATTGCTATTAAAATGTCACCTTTGGTAATGACATTGTAGGGTTCCTTCATCAAAAAAAGATGTTAGTGCCTACCACCCACACAGCCAACTGGAACCCAGACATCTATTGATGAGGGTGCTGTGGTGTTGGGACTACAGGCTTTAAGACAGATGGCCCATTCGCTCGATGACACACTTCCTTTGCTGCTGCAGGAAGAATGGCCACAGAAAGTCATTCTTTTATTTGACTCATGAGTTGGGGATAAGACGGGCTTGTAGCTGTACCATCATGCAGTAGTTTCTATCATGTTTCCAAAGTTAAAAGTAATTATTTAAAAAATCTGATATTTATTAAATGGTCAGCTATTTCACAAAGAGGAGTTGCTATGAAAATTAGGTCATGATGATCATGCAAATAACATCAATTCCTATCAAATATTAAAGACTATAAAGAACAAAAAGATATTTCACAAATGCTTTTATAGCTAACAAAAATACTGCCTCATCGTGGCCTGAATCAGGAACAATTCCCCATTCCCCATTATACTTCTTACCACTCCCTCTTCTCCTCATTGAGGAGGGTGGTTAAAAATATCCAAAAACCATTCAAAGATGAGCCTTATTTTCCCGTATAAAGAAATGACTCTTTTTAAACATTTTTATTCTCATGATCATGTTCCTTAAGAGCACAAATTATTCTCCTATATCACTTGAATGGAGAAAGAAATACTGGTCCGTGTGCTTAAAGTGTCCTCTTTTGATAGGACTGAGTGTGCTTTTCCACTGGGCATTGTGCCCAGCTCATTGTAACTATTTATTCATTTTTTTTAATTGAAGCTTTTATCTGAGGCCCTTCAGAGATAATGGGACCATGTGTTCTTTTATCAAAATGATTCTGCCTCTTAAGTAAGTTAGCCAGGGTTTCTGGAGTAGAAGTCATAGATGCTTCCATTCTCTGGTATGCAAAATGAGACCATTTCTAGGCAGTCATGGTCCAGGTTCCTCTATCTTTTAAAAACACATGCACTCTGATTTGAAATGTCAACTCCAATGTCATAGCCTAGTGGAAGAAACTTCAGAATACTTCCTCTATGCTTTCTTAAAAATGCAGCTAATGCAATTATCTTTCTTTGGTGAGGGATCTTTAGAAATGTGGAGACAAATAACAAGTGACTTGAGTTGACAAATCATTGCAATGGAAAGCATAGAGATTTCTAACATAAACTTTTAGATTTATTTTTTAAACACGTCACAGGATACGGGAGTTTTTGGGCTGGCTACTTAACCTTCTTGAGTCTCAGATTTATACTCTGTGAACTCAGATTAATAGTATTTATCCTATCTCACATAGTTATTAATATTAATGCCTACCATTTATTTGCTGTTGGAGAACCTACGATAATGAAAATTCAGTGACCAAAATGACCAGACAAGAAATCGATTCTTGGGCTGGACAATTAATATTAAGCTTGTTCTTATCACTTTGCCTGTTTGTAGCACAGGTGGAGAGGCTCCTTTTGTAGGCTCTTTTCAAATTCTAAATAATAAAGGAGGCTTTCCATGGCGAGGTTAGCATTCTGTCTATGTGCCGTGACTGTTTGCTGCAGTTTGTTTTGCCTTCCTTGGAAAACAAATAATGAACTAATTTGTTACTGAGTGGTGACAAATGAACTGGCAGGTGTATCAAGCAGTAAACCACTGTGCCCTCCACATTTACACAGAGAAATACTGTGCTAGGAATCGGTAAGATTCAATCCCCAAATGCAGATCTCACTGGAATATAACTGACATTATGAGACAAAAATATATGTGAAGTACAGTTACTCCAGGGGGAAGCTGAAGTGTAAGATGTTTCCAGAATCTTGCGGACACTCTGAACGCAGACTGAACTGGGATATGACTGATGGGCACAAGGGCAAAGAGCTTGTTGAGCAGGCAGGCGCCAAGTGGGCTGGGAGGCTTTGGCTCCCTGGGGAGTCACTGGGATTCTTCCCTTTGAGAAATCTTATGATAGAAGGCACCCTTGGGCCTCCTAAAATTAGGGGTCAAAATGCCATTGAATTGATTTGGAGAGAATCGTGTGGAGCTTCTTTTCAGCTCTTAGTGTATTCGTGTGGGTAATATGCTGAGAAGAAAGAGAAGGTGGATCATTTCGATGCATCTCGAGAGGAACTCCCTCTTCCTTTAACCTTCACACCTTGCTCTCTTCCAACTTGGTTTCTTACCCATTGATGATTCCTCTTTATTTCCCTCTCACATCTGTTACATCTGCTTTCATCTCATGAACACTGCTGGCACTGAGGCATTTTCTACCTGTGACACATGGCCCTAGATCATTGTGATGGCCTCCCCCCTTCAATTTGGCCTCATGCACTTCAAGCACACCCTTGATTTACAGCACTAACCTGTTCTGAAATCCTCAGTAGCTCTCCATTCAAGTAAAGAATATGTAGTCCAGAGGCCAAGTGCAGTGGCTCAGACCTGTAATCCCAGGACTTTGGGAGGCCAAGGCAGGAGACTCACTTGAGCCCAGGAGTTCCAGACCAGCCTGGGCAACACAGCCAGACCCAATCTCTAGAAAAAAATTTTAAAAATTAGTCAGGCATGGTGGCACACACCTGTGGTCTCAGCTACCTGGGGGGCTGTGATGGAAGGATCGCTTGAGTTTAGGAGGTTGAGACTGCAGTGAGCTATGATTGTGACGCTGTACTCCAACCTGGGTGACAGAGTGAACCCAGTATCAAAAGAAACGCAGAAAAAAAGAAAAGAAAAGGAAAGAGAAAATAAGAGAAAAGGGAGAAGAAGAAGATATAATAATTCAAACTGTCTACTTTCATATTCCCAACGCTCAATGACCTGGGCCTGTCTCCTTGTCTAAATCTTATTTTCATTCCCTTTAGGGGCTCTTTGTGCCACAGGAGTGGAGCCATTTCTTGTTTCTTGTTTTGGTTCCTCATTCTACACACTCCTGGATGTGTGTGGTATGTACTGTGAGCTTCTGTTACAGCTTATTTTGCCTTACTTGGAAATTAAGATCTCTTCCACGATTGTATTAATTCAGTCCACTCTATCACACTGGATTTCCCAGAGGTACCCTCTGACTCTCCACCTAAAATCTCGCCCCTGCGTCCAATCCTCAGACGCAATACCAGTGCTGCATCTTCTCTACCTTCCTTTATCACTGTACCCTCCTCTGCCCAAAATGAAAGCAGCCCTCCTTCTCTAAATCCTCATCACAGTTTAACTGTAGGTTTTTAAGGCAAAACATATTTTACCATACATCTTAGAATTGTATGCACTTGTCATATTTCCTTTCAGAGAATAAACTCTTTGCGGTCAAGGTTCATCTCTAATTTATTTTGTGTTCCTCTTTCAGTTAATTACATATGGTTGGCATTGGCTACATATTTGTTGAATAAAAGTGTTGCCATTCTGCTTTTCCATGTTCTGATTTGGAAATGCCAGAGTGCATGGGTATATGTATTTCATTTTCACCAAGCTCTGTGCTTTTAAATTCTGACCTGAAACAGAAGTTAAGATGATGATGCTATAGAATATTCATATACTTATATTACCATATCTTATCCCCCAAACTGTTC
Source organism: Macaca nemestrina (assembly GCF_043159975.1). Classification (NCBI taxonomy): domain Eukaryota; kingdom Metazoa; phylum Chordata; class Mammalia; order Primates; family Cercopithecidae; genus Macaca; species Macaca nemestrina. The sequence continues at coordinate 7,385,094 of NC_092129.1, read as the reverse complement.
TTTAAATGGTTTAGCTGACTACATGGATTGCCTTTGTTTTAAGGATCATTTAAATATAAGCTTCCTACCCTCAAATTATTTCAACCACTGTGAGCTTTTGCTGACCTACTTCTGAACTGGTGAAGGAAACCTTTTGAGAGCCAACATGTGTTATTGCAGATGAGATAATGTTGTTGTCATAGTTATAGGCTACTGTAGGCCATTTCCCACACAAAATCCAAATTAAGAAACAAGATCCAAATTGTTTCACACATTTCCTCTTGAAGTTCAAGAGGTATCCTCCCACAAGTAACACACCTGAGATACCTTTTTCATATCTGCATTCTGAACTGACAAAGGAATAAAACCCAGAAATTAGGTAGTTGGGAGAACAGAATATTACTTTTATTACTAATGAATCTGATAATGGAGAAGGGGATTCCATGCATGGATAAGTGGTATTCTGGTATCAGAATCACTGGTTGAGATGGATTGATTACCTACTCACCAAAAGTGCTGGACCCAGGCAGGCATCTACCCACAAGGTTGGTGCTTGGGTTCCAAAACACTTGGCCTGGAGAAACCAAGACGGGACCTTGTGTGTGGGGGGCCAGCAGCTTCACTCAGAAGAGAGAGGGACATGGTTGGCTCACTCACCTCATTTGTCTTTCCAAACTGAGCAGTCGGATGAATCATGCCTCCTCTACTAGCTGAGGCTGGAGTGGAGAGTTGGAGGGTGACTAGTGACCATAAGTGTCCCCAGGTGAAAGCCTGTCCACATGGACAGGATTGGGAACCAACTATCCCATCTCCCAACACTTGCTCCCTACATGACTACTGTAGAGTGCACAGAACAAACATGTTTTGGCTTCTCTCTTTCTATAAAGAAGACAAAAATTTGAGATCACTTCACAACCACCGGTGATGTGACTTTAACAAATCAATAAACCTCTTAATCTTAATTTCATCAAGTATAAATGAGAATAAAATAACATTAATAAGAATGAGAAAATAATATTTAAAAAGCACTTTCTAAACAACAAAATATCTACAAAAAAGATAAAGGTAAAATTTATGTTTGTTCTGTTGATTTCCTTTGGTAATTAATATTATGAAATAGAAAAAAGTTGGCATGGACTATATCTTGTACTTCTGAGATTATTTAAAATAAAAACTAGTCCCTCATCTATTTTAATAAGACAGAAGAAAACATAAAACAAAATATATTAATCAGAACTATAAATTCAAATAAATAAATTACTCTATGAAAAGATAAAAACTGTCAAACTACCAGGAAACAAAATCTAGCAATATGTTACTTTAAAGAGACAAACCTAAAAGATTGGAAAATGCAATTAAAAATTGACTAAGAAAGAAGTACATAATAGCAAAAAGCTATATTTTTCAATTAAAATATAAAAACTGAAAATTTATGCCTACAAAAACTCATAACATTCTTAGGATTTTATGGATTAAAAAGTGGACAAGAATAAGTGTAAAAAGTATTTGTAAAACAAAAATTCCAATCTAGAATTCATGTACACATGCCCAAACATTTGTGATATTTCACAAATAGCTCTGATTTGGCCCAACCAAGCAGAAAACACATGCTGTTTTCAAATGCCTATCCAGTGATACTCTTATAATCTGAGAGCTTATCTTGTAATATAATAATGTATTTAAATGAGAGCATTTTTTGTTAAACCTTCAGGGAAAATCAGATGCCTCCCATTATTATATTTGTTTTCATGGCTGTCACAAGATTCCCTTCATAGAAATTTATAGGTGTTCTGGTATGTATTCACCAAAGCTTTGAGATTTAATGCAATAACAATCATTTCTTTTGCCACAATCTGAAATCTGGACAGGGCTCAGCAGGAATGGTTCATCTCAGCTCCATGTCATGGAACTTATTTTCTCACTCAAATGGCTGACAAGTTCATGTTGAGTTATGGCTGGAATTTCAACTGGGATTCTTGGTGGGGGTCTTGCTTTTTCTCCAAATAAGTCTCCCCGTGTAGCTGCTTATGCTTTCTCATGGCATGGCAGCTGGGTAACACAGCAAGTGTCCTAAAGGAGAAAAGTGGAGGTTACCATTCCCTTAATGTCTGGGCTTGAAAACTGACACAACCTGTCTTTCACTGTTCTCTATTAGGCAGGCATCATGAAGCTTATGCAAAAACCAGTGGGGTAGAAAATAGGCCCACACCTTTAAAAGCATCAAAAAACAGGTGGCTACTTTTAATCTGTCCCAGTAGCACTTTATGTACTTGTTTTTTTTTTTTTAATATCTTAGTCTTTTCTACCAGTCTAAAAGCTCATTGAGTGAAAGAACAGCATTTTATTTCTGTAGAAAAATCACTGTGGCATAATAAGACCACATAAATACAATTATGATTCAACTGAACGACAGTTAGAACAAAATCTGCATGCTTTATACTTACAAAAAATAGAGCAGATATCATATCACAGCACAATTTGATCTGAAAAATGCCAACCATACCATGCCCAGCTCAATGTCTAGTGCATAGATGTAATGTGATAAATGAATAAGATAAGAGTAAATATAATTCAAGCTCATGGCCATATTACCTTGCATCATTTTTGGAAGCTTCTTTCACCATAAGATGTTTAAGGAAGATTTTTCTATTAGAAAACAAATAAACGAACTAATGTATGTTGCTAAATAACCCTTTGTGTTATAACCAGCTGTAAAGAGGAGGATAGACTTCTTTTAGAATATATTTCTTTTTTTAGACAAGAAAATGCTACTGTATTTCTACCAAGACTGTAAGTACTTGCAGGGCTTATTACCTTTTGTCTAATGCAGAAAATAAGATTCATTCTCCTCTGCCACATGGAAATGGTGCATGTTGTAGTTATCTGGAGGTGTAAAAGGTAAAACCTCACAACTTCCCTATTGTGTAGTTTTAGGTCATCTCATTCTGTTTAGCATTTTCTGCTCTGCATTTAACGTTTTTTTGTTGTTGTTGTTAGTTTTTTTTTTTTTTTCATGTTTGCCATTATGTTCTAAACTGTGTCCCCCAATAATAAAAAAATCATATGTGGAAATTCTTACCCCTAGCACCTCAGAATAAGTGATGGACTGAATGTCTGTATTCCCCCTAAGTTCATATGTTGAAATCCTAATCCCCAATGTTGCAGTAATTAGGTCGTGAGCGTGAATCCCTCTTGACTGGGGTTAGTGCTGTATAAGAAGAGACACAAGAGAGGTGATTTTTCTCTCTGCCATATGAGGCCACAACCAGAAGATGGCCATCTGTAGACCAGAAGGAGACTCTCACCTGACACCTGCTGGTGCCTCAATCTTGGACTTCCTGCCTCCAGAACTCTGAGACACAGCCCAGGGTATTCTGTAATAGCAGCCAGACCTGGCTAAAACAGAATGTGACTGTATTGGGAGATAGTCTTTCAAAAGGTAACTTAGTGGAAAGGAGGTCATTAGGATGGGCCAAATCTAATATGAATGGTATCTTTATAAAAAAGAGGAAATTTGGACACATGTACAGAGGGAAGATTAGGTGAGGACACAGGGACAAGGTGGCCATCCACAAAGCCAAGGAGAGAGGTCTGGAACAGATCCTTTCCTCACAGCCTGAGAAGCAGCCAACCCTGCCAACATCTTCACCTTGGACTTCCAGCCTGCAGAAATATGAGAAAACAGATTTCTGTTGTGTAAACCACCCAGTCTTTTGTATTTTGTTATAGCAGCCCTTGAATGCAATATACCCTATCTTTATAGTTAGATGCAATAAACAGAGAAACATTCTTCATTTATGAAGTTCTGCTTATGTAGCAGAACTTGATTGTATTTCCCTAGTAACTTGGTTCTCCAGCTTATTCCCCAAAGGCCTCTGAAGGAGAAGGAACAAACACTAAGAAACATATATGTTCCCAATTTTGCAAATCATTGAACCTGAGTTTTTCTTTAATGAGTATTTTCAGTGTCACCATTCATGTCAAATTATGATAATAAATTGAAGTGTGATTCTATGAATGTCCAAGTTTTTGGAATAAAGAAATCTGCAACTGCTCTACTCAACATTAACAGAACTTCTGACTCTAGTCTAGCAGTTGACACATCTGGATCAATAACAGAACATTATTTAGTGTCCCTTTAACATGAAAGACACAATTCTCGGCCAGTTGCTGCCTAGTAACGCTGATCTGCTACAGGCCATGCAAAGTGATGAATGATGTCTCACTAGACTCAGCTGGGCAGTGCAAAGGTGGAATGCAAACTCAGCTTCACTGCCTTTCTGGTACTGAAAATGTTCAGTTTGTTTTTGTTGAGAAACAAACCATCCCAGAACATAGTAGTTTGATAAATATGCATCTGTTTAGCTTACAGTTCTGGGTAACACTCAGTTTAATGGTTCTTTTAGCCTGAGTAAAGCTCCTTTATACATCTAAGGTCAATTGCCAAGCTAATTGTGGGCAGGCAGAGGTCATCCTCAAATGGGACCTGGCCCCCATCCTCAGTACGCCAGTGCGGGCTGTTCACACAGTGGAGGCGGGCTTCCGAGAGAGAAAGCGGGATGTGCAGGCCTCTTGGGACTTGTCTCAGAACTAGCACAAGTTCACATCTAGTGTATTCTTTTGGCCAAAGGGAGGGACAGAGCCAGACCAGATTTAGAGAATGGGAAAAGAACCTCCACTTCTTGTTGGCAGAGGGGGAGGGATGCTGTAGTCACATTATGTAAGAATCACATTATAAAGGCACAGGCATGGGAAGTAAAGCGTTCTGGCCATTTGTGCAACCTATTATATTATCTGCACTGCAAGGATAGTTCATTGCTATTCTTGGGATTTTAAGAAGTAACATTATTATTATTATTACTATTATTATTGAGATGGAGTTTCGCTCTTGTTGCCCAAGCTGGAGTGCAATGGCATGATCTCAGCTCACCGCAACCTCTGCCTTCCGGGTTCAAGCTATTCTCCTGCCTCAGCCTCCTGAGTAGCTGGGACTACAGGCATGCGGCACCACGCCTGGCTAATTTTGTATTTTTAGTAGAGACGGGGTTTCTCCATGTTGGTCAGGCTGGTCTCGAATTGCCAACTTCAGGTGATCCACCTGCCTCGGCCTCCCAAAGTGCTGGGATTACAGGCGTGAGCCATTGCACCTGGCCAAGATTATTTTTTTTAGAAAGAAAATGTTCACACACCACAGAGTTACAGCTACAGTGGCCCTTTTGGGCAGTCACTTACCTCAGAAATTGATGTTATGACTACATGTTATTTTTGGTTTTTGGATGTCCCAGCCCATGTTTCTGGCTTCTTGAGTTAATAACAGGTGGGGCTAACACTGGTTGAGTGCTGTGTGCCAGGCACTGAGCTGTATCAGCTCATTTTAAATGGTCACTGGTGCTGCAGGTTGGGCTCTGAGAGACCAGCACCCTACTTGCTGCCAGGTGGGCTCTTCCTGCTGTGTCCCCACCATCTGACCGACCCCTCTTGGAGAGCTACACAAGAATATCCATTAAGACTCTGTGCTTTTATCAGCCTTGCTGCCTCGAAAAACCGGCTTTATTTAAGTTGTCAGTTTCCCCTGGATGAAATACCAGAAGTTCACTTTTAAATATTCCATTCTTTCCTGGCACTGGCTCTCTGTTTTTGATACAGTTGACTTTTAGCACATTGGGTGGAGCTTGAGATTCAGCTGTTTATTTTTTATTTTCCTCCTTATCTATGGCAGAATATTACACTCCCAAAGCAGTGAGAATAATAACACCTTCGCTACTCTGTACTGATTAGTAATTCAGTTTCCTAGTTGAGGCAGATCACCATGGTTAGACCTCCAGTGTAGCAGGAATAATTACCAGCAGACCTACACATAGTCAACTTTTAAAAGGTGATCCTGATTTATAAATCAGGATGTTACATTCCTCCTCCTGCATGATGGCTACAAAACTGTGGAGGACATTCTGGGACTTCACTCATCAGGAGCTCAAGTAGCTGGAAGTGGAGACACGCTGAGCAGAAACAAAAACAGAAACAAAACACACGTGCAAAAAAAACCAAAAACCAAAAAACAAAGAAACAGAAAGATAGCCTGTACTTTTTAATGTGTCATTGTCACTATATAATTGGCTACACTCAGTGTCCCTGTGTATTCAGCACTATTTAAGACATTTAATAGTCCAAGGGTGGCAGCAGAGTGGGAAGAGATGCCTTGGGCACCCACTTACCAGATGTTACGCCTGTGCTCTCTACTATACTTTGGCTGCAGAATTACCAAGGTGACAGCAGCTGTTCTCACAAAGCTTGGTGATACAACCTTTGGTCTCAGCAATGCTAAGTACCTTGTATCACATTTTCATAACCATTTATGTTTGAATAACAGTTGGTAGTACACAAGAACCTCGTCTGTCTGATCTATTTTTATATCACAACACCCATATGGGACAGTTAGTGAGGCCCACTTGAGCAATAAGAAAAAGAATACCAGATAGGCTGCATGACTCTCTGCCGTCCCAGGACGAATACGTAAAAACCACTGGATAGTGGTTAGAGCATAGGAACTGGAGATATTCTACTGATATTCCCCTTGGGGATTTGCCACTTACAAGCTGTGTAAAGTTGAGTGAGTTATTTAATCTTCCTGTGCCTCACTGTTTTCTTCCAGAAAACATACTAGTACTTTAATGACAAAGCTGTTCTGAGGAGTAAATGAGTTGCTATATCATAAAACACTTAGAACATTACATAGCACATGGTTAATACAATAAGAGTTAGCTATCATGATAACTCTCCCTAAGTGATTTTCTGTTCTTTCCTGACTCAGAACCTATGTAATTTTTATAAATACATTTGTTAAAGAGAAAAGCTAATGGTGATTAATTTTTGAACAATTTATCAATGATTTCCCACAAGAATATGACGCACGACATGAAATAGCCAATTGAGGACGTATGGATATCTTTTGTTTGGCCCGTGTATATTTAAAAAAAGTCAACATTTAAACACTTACAGATTTCACATAAAATGTATATATGTCTTTCTCTGAATAAAAATGGTAATAGCTAATAACACAGAGACACATTCTGCTTGAATTGAATTGCAGCTTCTCATCCCCCACATCTTTTCAAGAAACGCCTGGTCCTCTCTGATCATCCACTCTGACCCTCCACTCCCTTTTATTATTTCTGGCCCACTTTATCCACACTGATGTTACCTGTGTTGATCCCTGCAACAATTTGAGTTTGTAACATTTTCTCTAGAAAGCAGGATACTCAGAAACAACATTTTTGAGGGTGAATATCTAGAGAAAGGGGAGGACAATTATACAACATACTCCATGGTCTTCAGGAAGAACGAAGGATACTCAATATTTGACTTCACTTCCTTCTTAGACTTTTAACCTATACTTTGACTTCTATAGAATTAAATTCATTTGTAAATTTCTGACCTAATTTCATTGTGGTAATGACAGAGAACAATGTTTTAAGAATAGAGTCATAAGTAAAATGGCAAGTACATGTACTTTTGGTCCTCAGAGATCTCTCTCCACACTGAACAGTTATCAGTGACACTTGTTGTTAGCCACTGCACTGGTGACCCAGGTGGTACAGAATTTAAAACTTTTCCCTTGGGTTTTCTGCCAAGCTTATGATCTCCAATGTCAAAGCTTTGTCCTGCTTCAAAAATATAAACTTCATGGAAACCCCACCCAATTGCTACTTTTATCATTGTTTTGGGTTATTTATTTATTTATTGGAGTTGTTGTTGTTTGCAAGGCTTTCTAAATGAATTAGATATCTGGCAGGTAGTTGGGTGTGATGACGTGATGTATGTATGTATGTCACGATGTATGTATGATGAAAACAATTTCCCTAGAAGTTCCTGTCTTTGTTTCCTTCTTACCTAAATGGAGGTTTGGGAACCATCCTGTAAATGCCATGCAGGTAAGTCTACTACAGGCAGAAGAACTCACCGGTAATGTATATGACAGAGTCTGTCACATCTAATTATTTCTCAAGAGAAGAACTTTCTAATAATCCAATTTCCTAATAACCTACCTGACATGACATTTACATGTGGATGTATCACCTTCAACTACACCTGACTTTGCAAAATTAAAAACCTTGCCTACTCATTGCTGCAGACATCCTGGCTTCTGTGATTCACAAAGTGGCCCAGTCATGCTCCTGGTCACCAAGTCTTTCCTCTGCTCTTTAGCACCTGGCTGAGTCCTGCAGGTTCAGGCTCTGAAAGGAGTATTTTACTTATGCCCAACACTCAGGTTCTAACTCAGGATCTGTTCCCTCTCACATGAGGTGCAATGTGTCAGCCTACCTTTCTGCCCCAAATATCTCAGCTTTTTAATCCATCAGGTCATCTGCCAAGATGCCATCCTGAGATGGGAAGTGACCTCAGTGGTCTCTTGCTGCCTGCAAAGTAAAACCAAGTCTTCTTATGATGACAGTCATGGGTTCTTTGATGTGGTCCTATGTTACCTGTCCAGCTTCAGGCTCTATTTTTTTTTTTCATTCATCATTTAACAGATATTCCCTGAGCATGCACTATGTGTCGGGCTCTGAGCTAGGTATTTGAGATAAACTTGTGAACAATATAGAGAAAAATGTCTTTCCTCATGTTGTTTATAGATAGCAAACTATGGCTGCATGCCACCTGTTTTGTAAATAAAGTTTGACTGGACCTCAGCTATGCTCACCATTTCCGTGTTCTCTAGAGTCTAGGCTGTTTTTTCTACTATGGCTGTAGAGTTGAGTGGCTGCAATAGAGACCTCGTGGCCTGCAGAGGCTGTAACACTACTATATGGCCCTTTACAGGAAAGTTTTGCAGACCCTGCCCTAAATGCATGTGGACAGGCTGAGCCCTATTCCCAGTGCCTTGGCTGTGTTCATACAATTCCCTTAACCCGGAATTCCTATTTTCCTCCCAACATATTAAAATCTTATTCTTCTTACAAGGGGCATTTCAAAATTTCTGTTCGTTATAAAGTCATTCTTGGTTTCCTGAATCCAAATTGCCTCTTTTTCTTTACTCCAACCCTGCCCTGTTTTTCCACCTCTTTTGTCTTATAATGTCAGAAATTATGTGCTGGTCTACAATCCTTCTAAATATGGGGTTCTGGGATCAGAGACTGATATGGTTTGACTCTGTGTCCCCACACAAATCTCACCTTGAATTGTAATAATCCTCACGTGTCAAGGGTGTGACCAGGTGGAGGTAACTGAATCATAGGGGTGGTTTCCCCTGCTGTTCTCATGATAATGAGTGAGCCTCATGAGATCTGATGGTTTTATAAGAATTGGCATTTCCCCTGCTGGTCCTCATTCTCTCTCCTGCTGCCCTGTGAAGATTTGCCTTCTGCCATGATTGTAAGTTTCCTGAGGCCTCCCCAGCCATGCAGAAATGTGAGTCAATTAAGCCTATTTTCTTTATAAATTCCCCAGTCTCCGGTATTTCTTCATAACAGTGTGAGAACTGACTAATACAGGGACCATATTGGACTCAGTTTACGTGTACCTTCTCCCTGTAATAGAGAAGGCAGCAAACTCAGCAGAAATCAAACGCCAAAAGTTTTCTGAAAGAACCAAGAATTTTTCTGTTATCACCTGGCAGGTAATGTAATTATATAACATTACATATGTACACACTATATTAAATCAAGTTTAGCCTAAATCTAACATAATAATCTAACATTATATATGCATATATAATGTTAAATCAAGTTTAGCCTAAATCTGCCTCCTTATATATTTTAAATTCATCCTAAAAGTTTCTCGGTACATCATGAACTATAACCTAAATGGATTTGTATACAGACTATACCCTATTCTTGTGTCAATCACTGAGTTTTCACTAATCAAAGGTGGCCAACTGTTCAAACCATGTTCAAATAAGGCAAACACCAACCTGTAACCCATCTGGCTGTTTCTGTACCTCGCTTCTGTTTTCTGTACATCACTTTGCTTTTTCTATCCATAAATCATCTACTGCATGACTGTGCTGGAGTCTCTGAGCTTACTCTGGCTTGGGAGACTACCTGATTTGCTCTTCAATTAAACTCTTTTGAATTTAGTTCAGCTAGTTATATATTACATATATTCATAATAATATATTATATGTTCGTAATAATATATATATATTTTTTATATATATATATTACATACTCTGTCCCTCTGGGCTAAAAATTATACCTCAGTGTGACAGTGTGACGTCCATCAGCATGGATCATCCTGTTCTCTTACCCAACAGAGTGATCAATGGACCCTTTCATTTCTCCCAACTGGACTGCTGCAAAAAAAACCTCTATCATTTTAGGTTATTATTTATTATTATTCTTTTAACCAATTACCCTGTGACGACCCAATTTATTCTTTCATGTCTTACTTGTTAGATAAGCAGAATTAGACCTTGAATTCCTGAAACGCTGATCAAATTAGTGCCACAGATGTGTTCTTAGTCGGGGCACCTCCTTGGCATTAAGGAATGTAAGTTTTTGTTTCCCAAAAGATAAGGCCCCTAACTGGCTTTAATGACTCTGTAGCCTCCAAAAAGCTTCTGTGGAAGTACAGCTTGTTAGATGTACAGAAGTCAAAGCAAACTCCGTAGATGTTGTTTAATTATTTTTCCTTTCTCAGAAAAATAAAATTTGAGGGCTCTAATTCAGCTTTACAAGTGGTTCTCAAATCATGTGTGATTCACAAAGTCCCTGTGAACCATCAAAATGTGTGCTGGATTGTGAATACTTAGGACTGTGCCCCATCTGATCCATCTGATCCAGCCATCGCCACTTCCTCTTCCGTGACATTGTGAAAACACAGGTATCTGGCTGCAGGAGATATACACGAATCCCCACAGAGGCAGCGGTCCATGGCAACCTTCAGATAATCTGTAGCAGGATTTCTCTGTGTTTTCTGGAATGCTTGTACATTTCTTACAAGCATTTATGCTGACTCTACAGTGATTCAAATTGCCCCTTAAAACAGCTGTAACAACCAAACCAAGAGCTGTCTTCCCATCATATTGGCTACAGAGACAGTCACAGATTTTCATGAAAATATACCAAGCAAGTAACATAATTGAGAAGCTAAATGACAATTTGGTACACTTCCCAAACTGATCTTTCTAAGAGTGAAGTGCAGTGACATGGGTGGATTCTCATATGGAGCAATAATGTGTTTAACATAACTTATTTTTTATTTTTAAAGTGACAGAGCCTCACTATGTCACCCAGGCAGGTCTTAAACTCTTGGGCTCAAACGATCCTCCCATGCTGGCCTCTCAATGTGCTGGGATTACAGGTGTGAGCCTCCATGTCTGACCTCTTTAAACATTTTCTACATGAGTAGAATTTTGTACATAGATGCACTATGTAAGTATGAGAGAAGATACTCATGTTCTCATAGAATTCTAACCTCTGACTTTTATAGTTTAACCGTTGTTTTGCAAATATGACATAAGCAAATAGACATTATTTAATGTGTCACCTAGGAGGTTATGTCGACTTCAGTCCTGTTAGTCACAGATGAGGCTTAGTGCCTCACTCACAGCGTGGATATTGAGAGGTGAGGCTAGCTGGACTTGCTGGGTTGAATGGGGACTTGGGGAACTTTCCTGTCTTACCAGAGGATTTTAAAACGCACCAATCAGCACTCTGTAAAACACACCAATCAGGGCTCTGTAAAATGCACCAATCAGCAGGATCCTAAAAGTAGCCAATCACAGGGAGGATTGAAAAAAGGGCACTCTGATAGGGCAGAAATGGAACATGGGAGGGGACAATAAGGGAGTAAAAGCTGGTCACCCCAGCCAGCAGCGGCAACCCACTTGGTGCTGTGGAACTTTGTGCTTTTGCTCTTCACAATAAACCTTGCTACTGCTCACTCTTTGGGTCCATAGGTGCCATCTTTGAGAGCTGTAACACTCACCGCGAAGGTCCGCAGCTTCATTCTTGAAGTCAGCAAGGCCACAAACCCACCAACTCCGGACAAAATATTACAAACAATTCCGGGCACAGCTGTACTCATAGCCAGTTACTTTGCTAATATCATTTCCTTTATATTATTTCCTAACTTCATGGTATCTTCTATAGTATGTTAATATTATTGTTTGTTTCATTTTCATTTCCTAATCTAATCAAATCTTTGTGCAGTATGCCTTTCTCCTCTGCATTAGCTTTGTCATGAGTTTAATTATGTTTCCTCCAAGGAAAGACACGTTCAAGTCCTAACCCCTGGTATCTTGCAACCTGATCTTATTTGGAAATATGGTCATAGCAGATGTAATTAGTTAAGTTTTGGTCTTATTAGAGTAGGCCTCTAATCCAATATGACTTGTGCCCTTATTGAAAGAAGGCTGTGTGAAGAGACAGAGACACAGGGAGAAGGTTGTGTAAAGGTTGGAGTGGCAGGGATGCATCTACAAGCCAAGGAATACCACCAATTGTCAGCCAAGCACCGAGAGTTAGGAAAAGGCAAGGAAGAATTGCTCTACAGATTTTAGAGGGGATAGCCTTACCAACATCCTAATTTCAGACCTGTAGCCTACTCTGAACCTGAGATGTAAATTTCTTTTTTTGAGATGGAGTCTCGCTCTGTTGCCCAGGATGGAGTGCAGTGGCACGATCTCAGCTCATTGCAACCTCTGCCTCCCAGGTTCAAGCCATTCTCCAGCCTCAGCCTCCCAAGCAGCTGGGACTATAGGAGCATGTCACCATATCCAGCTAAGTTTTGTATTTTTAGTAGAGACAGGGTTTTGCCCTGTTGGCCAGGCTGGTCTCAAACTCCTGACCTCAAGTGATCCACCTACCTCAGCCTCCCAAAGTTCTGGGATTACAGGCGTGAGTCACCACACCAGCCCAAGATGTAAATTTCTATTGCTTTAAACCATCTCGTTTATGACACTGTTATGGCCGCTCCAAGAAACTAACACAAGACCCAGGTATGGGCTTGCTCTTCTGTTCTGTGATGTCCTCCCTGGGCCTCCAGATCCACTGCGTGCTCTGCTCCAAGAGACTGACCAGGTCAGCTGCAATCAACACACACAGCTGTCCTCAAACTTCCATCTGGCTTTGGCCCATGGGGAGCCCAGGAAGGAGATTAGAGTGAGGAAGGTTGAGGTCAGTTATTTATTACTCAAGTCCCCTCCCTATGAGGTTGCATGGGCTTGATTTTCTTGACTCAGGATCACGAACACAGAAAGTGATCTGTTTTTCATTTCCCCAAGGGTCGTACAAAATTAGTGCTATTCTAGCAGCAAAAGAAAGAAGTTGATTCTTTATATATGATGGGTGCTGAAGCATGCAGATCTCACTTCTCTCACTGGTCAATTTCTTCTCATAATGGTCTTCTCCACACTTGCCTCCTCTTCCTGGTTGTCTCCAGGTTCCAGTACTGCCCCTCCCCTAGGTTTAGGCATCTGCTGCCCCACTGGGATTAGCCCCCACACTGCTGCACTAACCATTGGGACTCCCTGCACTTCACTCATATCCTTGTAAATAGATTCTTTGGTAAATATTTCTTAATCTGTACTAACATGGGTTCAGAGAGATCCATTTCCTTCTGAGACCTTTACTGCTGCAATGCCTCTTTATCAGAAACATAATTAAAATATGTTCACCATTTGGCCTCTCTTCAGTTTCCTCTCTTGGAATTGCCTTCCTTTCTATAGCCATCTGTCAAATCTGGCAACTCCTGCTTCCAAAGGAGATGTCAGGCCAACCTCTACTGAGGGCTAGTCTGGGAGGGGACCTGAATGAAGTAGGAGGTGATGGCTGGCTGATCAGCAACACTGCAGAGGGAGGGGCTGCCAGTAGCTAAGACCACAGAAACTGTACAGGCAGAGTCCACACCAATGATGAACCAATCCTAACTGTTAAAGCAGATAGTAAAGGCTAGCGGATACTGGAATTGAGGTGTGAACCAACTCCATAGGGATAAGAGGGAGCGGAGTCTACAATGGCTGAGAAAACCAGAAAATGTACTATTAGATAAGGGGGTTAAGGTCCTTTGTTTTGCGTCTCTGTCTAGTATATGTAAATTTTGTCTCTCCTAATTCCTACGGAAAAATAGAGGCAATACCTAACACTTTGTATTATATAAAGACTAGACTAATTTTCATTCTCTTTAGAAAACTACCTTATATTCTTCTTTCATATTTAGAATTAATCTCTTCTCCCGTACTTCCATAGCATGAGAATTCTGCTTACTGTGAGTTAACAACTATTATATTATCACACTATAATAGGTTTATTTAGAGTGGTTTTTGAAAGTTAGTTACAAGTTCATTCTAAGACCAATATCATGAGCAGAGATACTGGGACCACAGTAATTTGCTGAAGTTAGTTGGTGACCAAGTTGTTGTTCATTATAGCTAAGTGTGCCTTATTCACTCACTCAACATCTTCAAAACACTGCTGGAACCATCCTTTCCTCCCTCTTTCCCCATGTCCTACACTGGCTGCTTCTCATTTCTGGAATATTCTTCCTTTCATATATCCTCATGGCTCACTCCATCACCTCTTACAAGACATGACTCAAACATTCTTTTCTCAAAAAGGCCGATCTACACCACACCTACTCAGAAATGCGACATCCTCCTTTCTTTAAGCTTAAGCACTTAGGTTTTCCCTTAACATACTTACGTTTTCTTTTCTCTTATAGCAATCATCATCCTGTACCATATTATTTGATTTCTGTATCTGTTACATTTATTCCTTATTGCATATTTTTCTCCAGTAGGATGCATGCATCTATGAGGGCAGGGATCTCAGATTATTTTGTTCAGTGATGTGTTCTAAGTGTTCCAAATAGTGCCTGGCATAAAATACATGCCCAATAAATAATTTAAATAAATATATGGAGTCTAATGGACTAGCCCACTGCAACAGTACCTTACCTTCAGGTCTGATGTGTAGATAAGTTGGCCATTTTCCAGAGCTGGGCAGTGAGGCAGCCCTGTAGCCAAACAGAGATGTACCCACGAAAGAAATCATAAGGCCAGGTGCAATGCCTCATGCCTGTAATCCCAGCACTTTGGGAGGCTGAGGTGGGCAGATCATCTGAGGTCAGGAGTTTGAGACCAGCCTGACCAAGATGGCAAAACCCCGTCTCTACTAAAAAAACAAAAATTAGCCGGGCGTGGTGGCACACATCTGTAATCCCAGCTACTCGGGAGGCTGAAGCAGGAGAATTGCTTGAATCCAGGAGGTGGAGGTTGCAGTGAGTTGAGATCAAATTGTTAAAAATTGTTCTTGGCCAGTAACTCTGAAAGAAATTCCATGGATGAACTGTGGTAAGGGATTTGTTTTCTTTTCTTCTTCTATTGTCATTTCCTTAAGTTACCCATGACATTTTAATAAAGTGTAATTAAAAGTTCAAAGCTGGATGGACTGGGACAAATGAGGAGAAGGTTAATTCTATGCTAAGCATGGAGCGATCAGGGGAGGAAGCATCTCTAGCCCTCCTATCCTCTGTTGATAAAGACTCACCTTGGCAAGTGGGACAACAGTGGTCCTGGCATGATACTGGGCACACAAGTAGTGCCCAGGGCAGAAAAGATACATTGTGAGGGTCCAGGCAGTTATAGAGGCTGAGCTCAGGTGAAGGAGGAAGAGGCAGATAGCAGAGGGGCTAAGGGTCTTCTGGGCTTGCAAGGATATGTTATTTCTCCTGCACTTCTGGGTTTGTGAAGTCCATCTGGCCACAGATTTATTTACATGTAAATATATTTTATTTACATTTACATACTTATATGTAAATAGATTTATATACAAGTATATTTATATGTTAGTACAGAGCTGCATATGTTTACATATATGTAAATAATGTTTACACACATATACCCATGCATATACATTTTAACTAGACTGTGATTCTTTTCTTTTTTTTTTTTTTTTTGAGATGGAGTTTCACTCTTGTTGCCCAGGCTGGAGTGCAATGGCGTGATCTCTGCTGACTGCAACCTCCACCTCCCAGGTTCAAGCGATTCTCCTGCCTCAGCCTCCTGAGTAGCTGGGATTACTGGTGCCTGCCACCATGCCCAGCTAATTTTTGTATTTTTAGTAGAGATGGAGTTTTACCATGTTGTCCAGGTTGGTCTTGAACTCCTGACCTCAGGTGATTCACCTGCCTTGGCCTCCAAAAGTGCTGGGATTATAGGCATGACCCACTGCACCCGGCAACTGACTGTGATTCTTTATAATTCACAGACATGCCTTACCCACACATTCAGCATAACACTGAGTACAGTATATTTCCATGATAGACCTTCAGTATTTGAATTCAATTTAAATTATTAGATATTCTAAAGACATTTTGAAGGCAAAAAATTTTGTGAGTTGAAGAGTCAGCTAAGTGAATATACCAATTGTTATCTTACAAAATTAATTCAAGCAGTAATGGGTAGGTATTTAACATTCATGAAGCAAAGATGTAACCAGTTTCCAAAGTATGAGTCTAAAAAAATTATTCATAGAAAAAAATGAGAGAAAATGGATTCTTAGTGTTTTAACAACAAATATTATTGCATGTCACAATGTGACTGCCTTTTTAAATTAAAAATAAAATAACCTAAGCTTAAGCTTGATCTAGAAATGATTGCTTGCTAATGGTTCAAGTGACTCATAATAAATCACTATAATTGAAATGAAGAATTATTACAAGTGCAATGAACAATAGAACATGTCTATGGATGTGGTTCCAGCTTGAAGAAAGAAAGTAATAAGACTCTTACTTAATATCCAGATAAAATATGTCAGAACCTCTGAAAAGGAGCACTGAAAACTTCAAAGAATTATTAACATTCAAGGCATCTGAAGAAAAAGGAGTAATAAGAACAGAGAGTTCAAAGGTAAAAACCTGTCAATATTTCAGAAATAGAAAGCATTACCCAATTAATAGTGGGAAGGAAAGGCGGGATGGGTGAGGGAATGATCACTTACAGAATACTTGTTTGGTGCCAGATACTATGAAAATTATATTACTTATACTATTTATTCATAAGATATTTTATGAGATTCCCATGCTACAAGGAAGGAGGTAGAGGAAAAAAAACCACATTATCTATCTATCTCTTCATTTAAGAATGGCAATGGGAGGAATGAAAACGTAACAGTCTGCTTCATGTAAAGAAAAGCATGACCATCATTGGCTTCATGCAGTGGCACAGGACTCTACTCTCTCAAGTAGAAGCACACTGGGAATTATGCTCTCTGACACTATACTGAAATTCTCAATAATTTTATTTTTTATTGTGTATTTTGCAAGTGAAGGCCTATGGAATATCCTGTATGCAGGTGAGCAGAGGAGATACGCCAGGAGGAAATGTGTGGGCTGAGCATTTGGCCTTGTCACTTGGCATGTGTACACAAGCCTGGGGCACTCTAGTGTACCACATGGGGCCTGAGAAAGGGCTTATGGGATGAACCTGGGCCCAGACGCTAGTGGTGATGGTTGCAGTAGAAGCTGCAGCTGTGGCAATAGCAGTTAGTCTGGGGAGAGAGAGGAGGGGCTCCCCTTGGGGCAGCACTGGGACCCATGGTGGGACATAGTTTCAACATTCCTACCCCTAAGGCATCTGTATAAATATTAACTCAGCAGGGTGCAGTGGTTCGCGCCTGTAATCCCAACACTTTGGAAGGCTAAGGCAGACGGATCACAAGGTCAAGAGATCGAGACCATCCTGGCCAACATGGTGAAACCCCATCTCTACTAAAAATACAAAAATTAGCTAGGCATGGTGGTATGTGCCTGTAGTCCCAGCTACTCGGGAGGCTGAGGCAAGAGAATCACTTGAACCCCAGGAGGCAGAGGATGCAGTGAGCCGAGATTGCACCACTGCACTCCAGCCTGGTGACAGAGCGAGACACTCCAAAAAAAAAAAAAAAAAAAAAATTAACTCCGTGGGTGCTAGGAAAGGAACTGCCAGTGCTCAGTGGGTACATTTTGTCAGTAAACTATTAATAGTACATGTGAAGTGATGTCAGTCAATGTGGTGGAGTAAGGATCTCCCAATATTCTTTTGTCTGCCATAAAAGTGGTGAGAAATTTTGAAAAAAATTCAAAAGGAAAATCATCAAAATAAACATTTTCAGAACTCTGGAGATTGACCAAAGGCTTGCAGAAATCAGAGGAGCATTTATTCAAGAAGAATGTCAAATCTTGGTAAGAACAGTTGGTTTTGTGGTGTTTTAAATTGCCATCGTTCCATCACCAACTCTCCATTTCCACAATATCCTTCAAAATAATGATCCACATTTGTAGTGAAAGCCAATAGTCATCAAGGGAGTGAATGGTGCTAGAGTTCTTTAAAAGTCTCATACCCAGAAAATTGTCATTATTTGATCTATCTGGTGGTTCTCTGGGGAAGAACCCACTTGTAAGACAATCTGTATTTGATTTGACTCAGAGCACTTTCATTGGAAAAAAGAAAAAACTTTTTTTCGTGGAGGTAAATGTCAGAAAAATGAAACAAAACAAAACAGGCCCTTGATTAACTTCACACTATTAAAGGTAGTGAATAATAGTTGGGGCAAACAATAAATGGACCAAAAATGTTTAAGTAAAAGGTGGGACATTAGATGCCCATGGGGGTTTTGATATGCTATGAAATGTTCCTGGGAATCCAGAAGGCTAGGTGCAAGTCCAGGGCAGTGCTCATGCACAGGGCAGTGTACTTACTAAAAAAGTTTTGAGAAGATTCCAAGCTCTCACCACTGGCTAATCTTGACACTCTGCAAAGCAGGAGGCAAAGGTTAATGTAGTGGTAAAAAACATCTAGTCCAAGCATTGATATAATCAATTCTTCAACACCCACAGAGAGTCCCTTGGCAATAGTAGCAGACTTATTGGTTATAAGCATTAAAGGCAATCTTTGTTCAATCCATTAACTGACCTCTAAGCTAACTGGGCAGAGACTTTTGTAGTCACATACGACAATGAACACAAATTTTGCAGAATTACTTCATAAAAGTCACAAAACAAGAAAATGGTAACTACAAAAAAAAAAAAAAAAGAAAAAAAAATTTCTGGGGAGGTGTGAGAATTTAATATCCAATTTAGTCACATTATGTTATTGAAAATGTCATTTTCAAGAAAAAAAATATGAGTCATGCAAAGAAACAAGTAAGTATGATACTTACATCATGAAAGGCTTCCTTGAGGAAGCCTACATATTGGACTTACTAGACGAAGACATTAAATTGGCTATGCTAAATATTCACGAAGAACTTAAAAAAATCATGTCTAAAAAACTAAAGAAAAATATGAGAATGATGCTTCATCTAATAAGAATAGATACAAAGAGGTAAGAATCATATTTCAAAGAAGAACCAAACAGAAATTCTGGATTTGAAAGGTATAATGACAGAAATGAAAGATTCCCTAGAGCGATAGTACCCTCTATGACATAATATAAAAATACGTAATTTATATGACAACAACAACACAAAAGAGGGTGGAAGAAATAAAGCTATTTAAGAGCATATTTTTGTATACTACATGTAACAATACACTATAAAATATCTAACAGAAATGAGACAATAATGAAGAAAAAGAGAGAAAAAGAGGAATAAAACTATAAAAAAGAAATAGTAAAATGGCAGATGTAAACTTGTATTATTGGTAATTACATTAAATGTAAATGGATTAATATATTAAACACTATAATAAAAAGGCAAAGATTGGCTGATTAGAGTTACAAAAGCATGATCCAACTATCCCATCTGGTATATACACTTTAGAATCAAATAACTAACCTGAAGTAAAAAGACACAAATATACCACATGACCAGTAATGAAAAGAGAGCTGGAGTGGTTATACTAATCTCAGACAAATAGACTTTAAGACAAGAATTGTTATTCATACATTTTCTAATATTAATGTCAATCTATCAAGAAGATAAATGATTATAAATATATAGTAACCTAATAACAGAACACCAAAAAAGCATGAAGCAACCACTGACAGAATTGAAGAGAGAAATCTAGAATTTAAAACAATGCCTGGAGACTTTAACACTCTACTTTCAACGATGAATAAAATAGTAGCCAGAATATCAACAAAGAAATGGAGGAAATGAGCACCATTAAAAACCATATAGACCAAACAGACATTTCTAGAAAACTTCACCCAAGGACAGAAGAATTCACATTCTTTCCAAGTGCACATTGAATATTCTGTAAGACAGTCCATATATTAAGCCATAAAACAGGCTTCAGTAAAGTTGGAAGGACTGAAATAATAAAAGGTATATTCCCTAATCACAAAGAAATACATTTAAAAATAAAAAATAGGAGAAAATCTGGGAAATTCAGACAGATGTGGAAAGTAAACAGTACATTGCTACATAATAAATGGGTAAAAGAAGAAATCATGTCAACAAGAAAATACTTTGAGATGAATAGAAATGAAAAGATAACATATCCAAAACCTATGAGATGTAGTTAAAGCAGTGATTAGAAAGAAGCTTAGAATGGAAAAAAATCAATATTGAAAAACCTCCAGCTAGACTGACCAAAATAAAAGAGAGAAGGTTCAAATTGTTTCAATTAGGAATGAAAGAGGAGGCATTACTACCAATATTACAGAAATATAAAGGATTATAAATGAAAACTATTAGCAATTGTATGCAAGCAAATTAAAATGTCTAGACAAAATGGACAAGTTTCAGAAAACACAGATTATCAAAACTGACTTTGTATTAGAACTTAGAAGTTCTGAACAGATCTATAACAACTAAGAGGTTGAATTAATTCTCAAAGAATTTCCCATAAAACGAAGGCCAGTACTAGATAATTTTAATGATGAATTATGCCAAACATTTAATGAAGAAATAGCATAAATTATTCATGAACACTTCTCAAAAGAAAGAAGACAAAGGAACACTCCTCTTCTTATTCTACGAGACCAATTTTATCCTGATATTAAAACTATCCAAAGACATCATAAAAACAAAATTACAGATCAATATCCTTTATGAACATCCTGAATACAATATTACAAAAAGTAACCCAGAAGCATATAAAACAAGTTTTACACTATTCTCAAGTGGTATTCATCACAGGATTGCAAAGTTGATTCAATAAATGAAAGTAAATCACTGTATGAATACAATAAAGGTTTAATAAATGCAGGATAAAAATACTTGACAAAATCCCAAACTTTTTCATGATAAAAATACTCAATAAACCAGAAATGAAAGGGACTTCCTCAAACTGATAAACGGCATCTATGAAAAATCTGCATCAAACTTAATTGTGAAAGATTGTAAGTTTTCCTCCTAAAATCAGGGATAAGATAAGGATATCCATTTTGCTACCTCTGTTCAATATTGTACTAAAGATGCTAGACAGAGAAATTAGGCAAAAAAACAAAATTAAAAAATAAACAGAATGCCTTCAGATTGGAAAAGAAGAAATAGAATTATCTCTATATGCAGATGATATGATCTTATATGTAGACAATCCTAAGGAATCTCTAAAAAATATCATTTGAGCTAATAAATGAATTCAGCAAGGCCATAGGATACATTATTACATACATATCTGTTGTGTTTTTATGTATTAGGAATGCACGATTTGAAGATGAAATGAGGAAAATATTTTCATTTACAATAGCATAAAAATAAAATTTTTAGAAATAAACTTAACAAAGAAGTACAAAACTTGTGTACTTCAAGGTAAAAATGCTGTTGAAAAACCATAAGAAGGCATAAATAAAGGCAATGACACATGTTCATGGATTTGAAGATAATATTGTTAGAATAACAGCATACACCAAATTGATGTACAAATTCTATGCAATCCCTATCAAAATTCAAGCTGTCTTTTTTTCAAAGAAATGGAAAAGCTTTTCTTTCATATGGAAATGCATAGGACCCAGAATAATTAAAATAATATAGAAAAGTAAGAACAAAGTTGCAAGATTCACCCTTCACGGTTTTAAAACTTACTACAAAGCTTTCACTCTCAAAACTATATGGTATTAGTATTAAGGACGGACATACTGACCATGAAATAGAATTGATTCCAGATACACATCCGTATGTTTGTTGTTAAGCAATGTTTGACAAAAGTATCAAGACTGTTCAATGGGGAAAAACAATCTCTTCAGCAAATGGTGCTCAGAAAACTGGATATTCATATACAAAAGAATGAAGTTGGACCCTTACCTCACAGCATACACAAAAATAGACTCAAATGAAACGCAAATGTAAAAGCTAAAGTTTTAAAAGTCTTATTAGAAATATAGCTGTAAATCTTCATAATCTTGGATTAGGCAATGTATTATCTTAGCTACGCAAAAGCATGATAACCAAAGAAAAACAGATTAACTGAATTTCATTATAATGTAAAATGTTTGGCCAGACACGGTGGCTCATGCCTGTAATCCCAGCACTTTGGGAGGCCGAAGCAGGCATATTATGAGGTCAGGAGATCAAGACTATCCTGGCTAATACGGTGAAACCCATCTCTACTAAAAATACACAAAATTAGCTGGGTGTGGTGGCGGGGGCCTGTAGTCCCAGATACTTGGGAGGATGAGGCAGGAGAATGGCATGAATCTGGGAGGCGGAGCTTGCAGTGAGCCCAGATCGTGCCACTGCACTCCAGCCTGGGCAATAGAGTGAAACTCCATCCCCCCCCAAAAAAAGTAAAATGTTTGTACTTCAAAGAATATTATCAAGAAAGTGAAAAGACGATCCACAGAATGGGAGAAATATTTCCAAATCATACCATTTATAATGGTCTAATATCCAGAATATATAAAGAACTCTTATAATTCAACAAGAAAAAGCAAATAACTATTTTTAGAATGGGCAAAGTGACAGAATAGAATTTTTTTAAGGAAGATATGTGAACGGTCACTATATTCCTGAGAAGATGTTGAGCATCAATAGTTATTAGGGAAATGAAAATCAAAACCACTGTTACACTATTTAAAAAAAATAACCATTTGGATGACTATAATAAAATAAAAGATGGACAGAGAATGCATATAATGGATGCCTCCTACCTAACTGGTGGGAATGTTAGAATGATGCAGCCTGTCTGGAAACAGTTTGGCATTTTCTCTAAAGTTAAATATAGAATTACAATATGACCTAGTCATTCTACTCTTAGGCACATATCCCAAATAACTGAACAAAAAAATATGTTTGCATATAAACTGTCACATGAATATTCATAGCAGTATTATTCACAGTAGTGAAAAAAGTAGAAACAATCCAAATTGCTATTATCTGATAAATAGATTTTAAAATGTGGTATATCCATACACAGAATATTATCTGGCATAAAAACCAATGAAGAATATATATATGTCACACTGAATAAGCTTTTAACACATTGTAAGTGAATGTAAATACCCAAAAGGCTACATATTTTATAAACCCATTAAAATTAAATGTCCAGAATAGGCAAATCCGTGAAAATAGAATGTGGATTACTGGTCACCAAGGACTCGAGGGTGGACAGAATGGGGAGTGAATGCTGATGGTATGATGAAAATAATTAGGAATTAGACAGTGGTGATGGGTGCCAAACCTTGTAAATATACCAAAAACCACTGCATTGTACATTTTAAAAGGGTGATTTTTTTTGGTTTATGGGTTTTGTCTCAAAAAAATATATACATGGACTGTTCAATATAGCATATTAGGGAGTTATTAGAATCATTCAAAGAGTTTAAAATCTCTGGATTTAAAAACTGCTGCAATATTGGAAAGCAAATATTCACAAACTTAGAAATATTGCTTAAATTTAAAGATTGTTGCATTCAATGGAAAGAACACTTTTTGTATGAAGATTCAGATGGACTGATTATTAATGAAAACAATTGTAAATTTAATTTTTCTTTATAATTGAAGATACAGCAATTGAATGCATAAAACCATTTTGAATTATATGCAACTCATGAAGTCACAAGTTACAGTGAGATGGAGTCACAAGTTACAGAGCAAGTTACAGAAAATGTCTGAGGAAATGCTAAAATGCTACTGCATACATTTACATTTAAAATTAAGCTCAGACTTACTTTAAACTGATATGCATGAAAAATTACCATTTTAGAAAAGTTGTTCTGTGGGAATCTTCATTTCTAGATGTACTAAAATTTTTATTTTAAAATAATTTATCAGAACTTTATCCCAATGTTGTCAGTCTATGAAATACTCTTAACAGCTCTAGTAACAGCTATATCAACAGACTGATCCTTCTCAAAATATAAAATTTTCAATGAGTATTTTTAATTTTGCATTTGCCAAAAGCTTCTAGTGTTGCTTTCGATTAAATGATAGAATTTCTCATACATATTTTCAGTAAGGAAGCTCATCTGCTCATACTAGACTCATCTGTGTAGTATTTAGAAGGCGGTTCTCAAATTTCTACTTGGGTAACATGGCAAAATAAGGGAATTTTAGTAAAATGAGAGCCAGGGCCTCTATGAAAATCAGTTATATCTTACATACGTTGTATTTCATCAATACCAACTACATGTCAGATATCCAATTTCTTTAAAGGCTTTGTAAAATGAGAGTAATAAAAGTGGCAATTGGCTGGCATTTTCATGATGTTGCCAAAAGTATAAATCTTGATGACCTAATAAATGCATTTGCAGAAAAGCAAGCCAGAAAAAATGTATTATCTATTAAGGTATTGCATTAATAAAACATTTTTGTATTATATAAAACTATGACAACCCAAATATTACTTTTTGCAACTTGTATTCATGTCTCACTATTATTCTCTTTTAACAATAATACAATATTTTGGAAAAATCTTTACATTTTAGCACATTTAATTGCATTTTTTTTCTTGTGCTTTTTGAACAAGAGGCTTCCGATTTTCAGTTTACCCTGGGCCCTGCACATTATACAACTGGCCCTGGATTTGAAGTATATTACTTACAACCTGACCTTAAAATGTTAGAGCACCCCTTTTAGCGTAAAAAAATCATACTTTTAAAGAAATGAAAGTGCCAATAATGTCTAGATGAAATTGATCCTTATAGACTTGATCTTATCTGGTTTGGTCATCTTATTCCTTGTGCTCTAGGGCATAGCTGCAAGGAATAAGGAAGCTATAAGAAATGTGTGTTGCTGCTGGGAGGTGAGATCAGCCTAGACCCAGTGGTTCTCAACCAGGTACGATACCACCACTCCGCACAAGGGAAAGGTTTGGAAGTATGTGAGTGCATGTTCTGGCTGTCGCTGCTGGCATGTAGTGGTGAAGGTCAGAAATGCCGCCACTCCTGGAGTGTGCAGGGCAGTTCTTTACAATGGAAATTTATTTTGCCCCAAATGCCAGTAATGTTCCAGCAGAAGAAAGCTATTTTATTTTCCTGCCCAGTGTCAAGCAGATTCACTGTGCACTGATTATCTGCTTGTCTGAGTCTGTAAGACTGAGTGCCCTCACATACATGTCACATGAACAGCACTTACAGATAGGCAGCAAGGGACAACAAAGCATTGCATTCATGGCAAGCTGGTCTTCCAAGGCCCAGGAAAGCTGCCCAGGAAGGACAGAATCTCTACACACGCCCCACTTGCACCATAGCTGAGGGACCCCAGAAAGCAGCCCACCAGAGATTTTATATCCCAGGAGCAACGTGACATGCTAGGCTGAAGCACTGAAGGATGTTTTGTTTCTAGGGGTGACTGGAACAGAGTCCTGGCTGTTCTGGTCAAAATCCTTCTTATCTCAGGATGTTGCATTCTCAGCACATTCTACACTATTCTTGAGAATAAATGGGGAAGACTAGTTGGTCCAAGGCTACCCAGAGAACAGTGCTGCACCCAGCACTATCTCCTTTCCCTCTGCCAGTCAGTAGCCCCACAAAGGGTGAATCACTTCCAGCATACCCAGTATGTAGACTCGTCTCACTTACTAAAATACAAGATGTGTACTGAGCCAACTTTGCTGGACAAATCATAGCACTTGGGAATTTCAGGGTGAATTAGCCAAAAAAATCAAGCTTTCCTCCTAGCCAAAAGGGTCTTTTCCTTTCCTCCTAGCCGAAAGGGTCTGAAGCTTGTACAAGGTGAAAGAGCACAGTGGATGGAGTCTTTTGACGTCACTCCATGCAATTTACTATGTGTACGGAACACAGCAATACCTTCCATTAACCTACGAGCTAAGGCAGCAATGCTCCACTGGGAGCATCTGTGTTATAAATGTCAGTGCTGCCTGGCACACTTTCTATGTAGTTGGCAGTCTCACCTCTCTTATGAACATAGTTATTTATTATTCTACCATTGCCATTCCAATGGATAAAGCTCGAACACATATACACCATTATCTACAGAGCTAAGATTAGTCAAATAAGACAGCAGGGTCTTACAAAACTGTCTGATTCTACCAGGGAAGTATAGGCTTCTATGATTACAGTATTTCCTACTTGTCAAGTTTTTTTTTTTTTTTTTTGTAGAATTATACAGATTGTTCCAATCTTCAAACAGAGTGAAGAAAACAAATTGGAAAGGCAAATATGAAAAATTAAAAGTTCTTTACACCCATTATAGGAAATTAGATTGTTAAAATTGCCATCAATTTGAAATTTATTATAAAAGCATCTTCCTTTCCTCTTTTATACATCTTATATATATATTTTTTACAATAAATTCAATGCACTTGGAAAAATACCCAGATGGTTTAATTTCTTTAGGGAAGGATAAAATTCACAGCTGCCAGAAAATGTATTTCTTCGTTGTGGCTACCACCTGATGTTCATAACATAAAACTGGAACAAAAAATAGAAATGCAAATAACAAATGAAGTGGATTACAGAAAAACTAAGATTATCACTATGTTCTCTCGGAGAAAAGTAGAAGACTCCAGCTCTTAGTTTGAAGCACATCATTAGTGCCAAATCAATGCAACAGAGAAAGTGCCCAATAAACCACTGAATTCAGTGGACTGAGGAGAGAGAATAATTATGCATTTGCATTTAAAGAAGTACTGCTCGAAGCTCTGCTTTTTGGCCTTAAATAGTGGTGGAGTGCTGCCTCACCAGCCAGTGGAGTTGGAAGATCTTAGAAAAATCAATGCACAAAGAAATCCTTCATATTAAATTCTAACTTAAAAGAGTTACCAGGCATGATAATTATTTAAAGGTCTTAATTTTCTGGGTAGTCAATAACATTAATGAGCACCTACTGTGTGCTTTACATTGAACTTAAAATGAAAGGAGGGCAAAAAACGCACAGTAACTGCAAGTTGCTATTGCCCCTACTTGTTCAAAATTTTCTTTCTGTGCTAGAGTATTTTTTTGGACTGCACAGGCATCCTCTTCTCTACATACATATAAATTATATCTATCATTCATTGGGCAATTCAAACATCAAGTTTTCTACATAAGTATCTATGGCCAGAAGTTATCTACTTTCTAAACCAATGTTGTCTGTCTATGTATTTATGTATGCATGTGTGTATCTATCTCTTTATCTACTAAAGTCTGTCATTTACTGTATACCAACTAGTACAAATGTCTTTGCTCAATGCATTATAGGAAACATCAACACAATGCATATTACATGCCAGCCAACAGTCTGAGAATATTTTATACTCCGAACACCGTAAAGTTGGTAGTATTATTACCAAACCACATTTAACATTTTATGAGAAACTTAAGGCACAGAGATAAAAAGAGACTTGCCCAAAGATGTTTACCTGGTAAATGGCAGAGTAAGAATTTAAACTCAGGACATTAGGCTGTGGAATCTGTGCTCTTAACCATTTTTCTGTTTTTATGTTATCTTCTTTCATCCCCACAACAACTCTATAAAGAAAGAAACACAATCTCTATTTCTCAGGTGAAAGAAAAATCAGCCTCAGGGTAACGTATGCTAACAAATTGTCCTTCCCCAGTTTCACAGATGCTGATAGAAGACATGAGATTTCTAGTCTAGAGACAAAGGACTTTATTATTCATAGCAACAGCAATAGCACTTTTTGTACCAGTTTCCCAAGCTGTAGTTTTAACAGGGTGAAATGAAGAGACAGGTGACATTGCACAAGCCAGAGACAGCATTAGAAGAGGGGAGACCTGGAATTGCAAATCTTTCATGGGAGGTAAGCATGCCTGCACTTTGCTCTGGAGGAAGACCATATTTCTACCATCTTTCTTTTTTAAATCAATGTAAAAATTGGCCAGTAAAAACTGTATGCATTTATGATGTACAGCATAAGCTTCGATATATGCACACATTGTGGACTGGCGATCACCTTACACACTTACCATTTTTTGTGTGTTGAGAATACAAAATCTTCTCTCAGTTATTTTCAGGTATAGAATACATTGTTATTAACTGTAGTCACCATGATGTACAAGGGATCTCTTGAACGTATTTCTCCTGTCTCACTGAAATTTTGTCTCCTTTGACCAACATCTTCCTAATCTTCCCACCCCTCGTCTCTGTAACCACCATTTTACTCTGTTTTTATGAGTTCAATGTTTTTCAATTCTACATATTTGTGAGATTATATGGTATTTGTCATTGTGTGGCTGGCTTTTTTCACTTAATATAAGGTACTCCACTTCCATCCTTGTTGTCACAAATGACAGTACTCCACTGTGTATATGTACCACATTTTCTAGTTAGCCCTTGTTGGTCACCTAGGTTAATTCGGTATCTTAGCTATTGTGAATAATTCTGTAATAAACATGGGTGTACAGATATCTCTTCTACAGACTGATTTCATATTCTTTGGCTATAAACCCACTACTGAGATTACTGGATGATATGGTGGTTGTATTTTTAATTTTTTGAGGAGACTTCATGGTATTTTCCATAATGACTGTACTAATTTAGCCTAAATTTATATTAGCATATTTATAACGCTCTTCCCCCAACTCTACTTTGGAGTCAGGGCCCAGGAATGTGAAGAACTGGAAACCAGACTGTTGTCAATCTTAGACACACCCTCTCCTATCTTGTTCTTTCTGTTATTGAAAAAATGAAACTCTTATTACCCTTTAGGTAGAAGATGGCTGTTAAATAATCATGTTTTTTTCTTACTCTATGGGTTATAATATTAATGTCCTGCACAGTTTTGTAAGCCTTTTCTTATCAAAACTCACAACTTTTTTATATTTCATCAAAGCTTGGCTCTTCTACATAAAAACCTTTTTTTAAAGATTATTCTTTCATTATTCATTCATTTGTGCATCTAATTATTGCTATAGAGTTACCAAAACTATGTTCAGCTTTTCAATTCTTGTCTTTGGTCAACATTTTATTTGCCTCTTTATTCTGAGTAAATACAAATGGAAAATATTCAATAAAGTTCTGCTGTGTCTAGGTACCACATTTTCTTTATCCATTCATCTGTTGATGGACACTTACATTGCTTCCAAATCTTAGCTATGTAAACCATGCTGCAACAAACATCAAAGTGCAGACATCTGTTTGATTTACTGATTTTCTTTCTTTTGGGTATATACCCAGCAGTGGGATTGCTGGATAACATGGCAGTTCACTTTTTAGGTGCTGAAAACAGTAAATAGGGTAAAGGAAATTGAAAAAAATTAATTATCGACCTTATGTAATATTTTAAAATAAAAATTAAAGATAAAAGGTTAAATGTAAAATTTCTAAGAAGGCATAAAGTATTCAACATAACTAGGTATGAGCAAATAGCCATCAAATCTTCCTTAATCCAGAAAATTACTACCTTCTTGGCCAACATAATTTGCTTTTTATTTACTCTGAATATTTACTCACCAGAGGGTTTATCCTCCTTCTATGGCACTTAAAAGGCTAAAAAACAAAATTACTTCAGTGGCTTTTCAAATCTTAATTCTATGCTTACCCAAAGGGAATGGGATTAATTCTTGTGAGGACTCCTGCACCAGAGCTTTCCAGTTAGCATTGGGTGGTACAGAAGTGTGTTGAGTAACTACGACTGGGTTCCACATATCAATCACCTCAGTCCTGGGTGGCCAGAAGCAGGGTGATTTGCTGGAACCCCTAAGCTGGTCACGTCTGGTCATGTGCAGTCTCTTCTGTTGACACCAACACCTAATATTAAACAGAAATGATATTATTATTTTCTATGTGTACCATGATGTCTGAGGGTTAGGAAGGATTTTGCTACACCTGATCTTCCTAGTAACACATGGTGTAGCTGGTAGTTACATTTTTTTCATAGCAACATTTATTAGCATCCAATTCTATCATATATAGCAATGGTTTTGTCATTCATAAGTATTTTTTGTGTACCTCAAAACACAATATCTTGTACGTGCAAATTTCCAACAATACCTTTAATCGAAATAAATTTTATTTACGGACAAATTAGCTTTCAAAAGGAGTTAAAGATGTTAGATGGTAGAGAGTAATACCAACTATTTTCCAGACCAGTATTTTTAAACTAAGAAGTTACATCCCTATTAGGAATGGGGGTGGCGTACTTTAATACAGTTGTTCCAGAAAGTGTCTTGGCTAAAGTACAGAGTATCTGCTGAAAAAAGATGGTACCAGAATTTGAAAAGGTTTGTTAAAAGACAATTGATAGTAAACTAGAGGGCTTAATTTATTTTCCGCAAACTTTATTGAGAGTTTTTCTTTCTCATATTCATAGAGCTATCATAGCAGATAACTGAGAAGCGCCTCAGAAGGAGAAGAGACATTGCAATCTGGAGCTTTATGAAATATATTGTTAGTATGATTAGAACTCTACACAAGCTTATATATAAACGAATGTAATTAGTGGCTGTAGAAATGGAAAAGAAATAAAATACATGAAAGATACAATGGAGAAATAATTGCTAACAGTCCATGATGAAAAAACAAAACATGCAAGTCAGAGAAGTAGGCAATAGTTCACATTTGAAAAACTGGGAAAAGACTGATTACAATGGAATTGGAAAGCATGTTTCTGGGATTCAGTCTGGGGAGTGAGCAAGAAGAAGCAAAGGCAGAAAGAAAGAGCAAAAGAAGCTAAGTAAACACAGAAAACCTAAGTAACCCGGGGGGTGTGTGTTAAATAAACTAGAGTGGAAGAAAGCTACGAGAGACTTGTTGCAGACTAACAGCCTTTTAAGAGAGAGCTCAAACAAAAAAAGTTAAGACTACACCATTATACTTAATCTTTATGAGTGCATTAATCATCTGAGAGGGGAGGAAACGGAAGTATTCATTATTTCTCTTTGGCATTTCCAGGAGATGAATGACATGAGACGGTGCAGTTGAAGAAGCATCAAGGCCAAGGAAAGGTTTTTCTCAAGAAATGTTACCTAGTTGGCAAAACGGCCAAAAGGAAATTGTGATCAATTGTAAAACAAGAAGAGAATGAAGGAGACATCGTGAACCTTCTGAATAGGAGGTTCATTGAAATTAATCCATCTGAATCAGTTGGATGAATGTGGAAGATAATTAATATCCATTTCTGGTTGGTTCTTACTTAGTGTTTAGCTTTTATATCTTCTAAATTGAGATGGTGGACGAATGTAAGAACAAGGTGATTTTTCATGAGTTTAAATTTCATCAAATAGCGTTAAAACACACTGATGAAATAATACAGTAAATGACCCATTGGCACTAAAAAAATAAAAAAAAGAAGCAAGGTTTTAGTAATATTGTTGAAGAGGATTTCATTAAAACTATACTTTTCATATGGCTAAACTATAATGGTTTTTTGCAACAAGACAAAATATCTACATATGGTCTTTGACAATTGTCCAGAAAAGCTAACAAATTTCCCCCGGATTACAGGCATGAGCCACTGTGCCTGGCTTTATTTACAGTCTTTAAAACTCTAAGACAAGCTGGTTATAAATCTACTATTGAATGTGGATTTTTTGGTGTCTCAGGGTCAACATTCACTATGTTGCTGTTCATTCAGCTCTGTCGAAACTCACATCATTCACAAGAAAAAAGTTATGAACAAAACACCCTTAGCTTTTTGACATGAGTTAAACATTCTTGTTTTGAAACTGAATATGAGTCTAGAGGCTAAGTAGCTATCCCCAGATCATAATGCAATAGGGACTACTTGTTCCTGAAAAGACATAGCCTCATTTCTGCACTGTGTGTTATGCGATGACTCATTTTTTATTCCAGTTAATCATGTACAAAGCTATTCAAAAGAATTCCGGATCAACATGAGTAGTATTATAAATCCAGGCAGGAGTTCAGAGGTTTTTATAAGAGATATCTATAATTATTGCTTAGACTGCCAAAAGCGCAATAAAAGAACTCTGAATAGCAGGTATAAAATTCATATTAGCCTTATGGAATACACACAGATTAAATTCTAACATTCAATTAATTCAAGGTTAAGGCTACATCCACATTTGAAGAGATAGCAAAGTGAGGATCTTCATTATTTTGTAAGTCATTGAGCAATATATTGGACTGTTGGCTGCTGTATTTAGTATAATATGATATAGCCTTTGAAAGGTTATAAAAGTATGATTTCTGTTAAAGCTTTTATTTTTTAGAATATAAATGTTAAGTATAAAAACTCAATCATCTCAGCATGTGTAGAGAAGAAAGTTTAAAAAAAGCTTGAAATTCCACCACCAGAAATAACCACTGTCAATTCGTCTGCATCAGCATTTCAGTGACTGCATACTATTCCATTTTATATCTGTGCTGTTTCACATAAACCAATCTCTCATTGATGAAATATTGTTTGCGGTAAATTTTTCACAATTATGAAAACAATCATGGATATCTTTCTGTCTACAATGCTTTCCATTTGTGATCTTTTTTTACACAAGATGCCCCAGAAATGTGATTGTTGAGCATTTTATATCTTAACACATTTTTTCAAATTTTCTCACCAGAAAGATTATACCAATTTGCACTCCTTCCTATAAGATAAACGTACCCATTATTAATACTTGATGACTCCAGTTTGTCAAATTTTTAATCTTTTCAAGACAGTAGAGAAAAATATGTAGTATTATTACTTTTAATTCTTTTTAGATTTTAGAGATAGGGTCTTGCTTTGTCATCCAGGCTGGAGTCCAGTGGCACAATCCCAGCTTGATGCAGCCTTAATCTCTCAGGCTCAAGCAAACCTCTTGTCCCAGCCTCCCATGTAGATGGGACTACAGGTGTGTGCCACCACGCCTGGCTAATTTTCTCAATTTTTTAAGAGACAGGGTCTTGTGATTTTGTCTGGACTAGTCTCGAACTCCTGGTCTCAAGCAACCTTCCTGCTTTGGCCTGCCAAAATGCTGGGATTATAGGTGTGAGCCACTGTACCTGGCTAAATATTTCATGGTTTATTTTAAAATTTGATTGTATTTTCAAATATTTGCTGTGAGTTGTGGGGTTTTTATTGAGGATATTTTTCCAGTGTCTTCTTTTTAATTAGTTGTTTTTATATACATTTAAGGTTTACATCATGATGTTTTGAAATACATATGTATTTCAATATGTATGCGCATGTGTGTGTATATATATACACACATATATATACACACACATAATTACTATAGTCAAGTAAAGTAACATATTCATCACTTCCTGCAGTCATCTTTTTTGTGGTTAAGAGTACATAAAATCTACTATCCTTGCAAATGTTCAATATACAATATTTAACTCTGCAAATGTTCAGTGTACAATATTTAACTCTAGTCCTCAATGCTGTGCATTAGCTCTCTAGACATATTCATCCTATACAACTACAAGTTTGTATCTTTTGACCTAGATCTCCCCATTTCCTTCCACTCCCTGCGCCTGGTAACCAGAATTCTACTCTTTATTTATATATATTTGACATGTTTTAGATTCCACATATGGATTCTATCTTTGTTGTGGTGGGAAGACATCGTAGGCTTGGTACTTTCTGTGTATGGAGGGTACTTGTTGGTTTTATGTTGTCAGTTGACACTGCTGTCACTGCACACGGGAAATAACTGTATGACTATATTATCTGGCTTTGCCTACGTGATGGTGCTTTGACAATGGGTAAGATAGATGAGAGACCATAGCTCTCTGGACTTGTCCATTTGTTACAAAAGAGGGCTTAAAGTGGTCTACACCTAAAGCATCAGCTATGTTTGTTGGCAACTGAATGAGTGGTCTGGGTAATAAGATGCTAAAATGGAATTACATCTGACTTAGTTTTGGCAAAAAAAAAAAGAAGAAGAAAGAAATGGGTGCTGAATATAACTCCATTCCAATATGAAATACTAGGTACTTAGGGAAGCCCTGCAAAAAGACAGGGTCTCTCTCTGTTGCCCTGGCTGGAGTGCAGTGGTGTGATCATGGCTCACGGTGGCCTCAACCTCCTGGGCTCAAGAGAGCCTTCTGCCTTACCCTCCTGAATAGCTGGGATTAGTGCACACCACCATGCCCAGCTAATTTTTAAAATTTTGTGTAGAGATGGGGTCTCTCCATGTTGCCCAGGCTGGTCTCCAATTCCTGGCCTCAAGTGATCCACCTGAGCCTCCTAAAATGCTGAGATTACAGGCATGAGTCATTGTGCCTGGCCCATACGCTTTCTTTTTTAAGTTTTAACTCTAACGTACCATAAATGGAAAAAATCATGAAAGAAGTCTCTTTTTGTAAGAAAGAATTTCTTTCTTTACTTCATATTTTTTTTTGCTATTACACAGCTATTCATATGCATTGTTGAAAATTTAAAAATAAAAACAAGCAAAAATGGCAAGATAAACTATATTTCAACTACACAGAGATTACCATTGTGAATACCTTCATATACTATAAACATACATTTACCTATTCTCTCTCCTATGCATGCATTATTAATTCATGAGATGATACTGCCTAATTTCACTTTATACATCTTTCAGTCACTTTTCAACTTCTCACTTCAATACATTTTCATCTCATTTAAAGATCACATCATTTTCAAACGTCTTCAATTATCTATAAAATGTCCTAGATATCTGGTATGTCCAAACATTGTCAAAGTGGAGTTTGCACTTCATCTTGGTATTTTGTGTCCATTGCTCCACTCTTTTTTATGATAACAAAGAAACTAGGCCCTTTGTACAACCCAGTAAGAGTGTCTATTGATAGACACACTTGAGTCTGTGGCATGATTTCTCTTCATCCTGTGATGGAGGGGAACGCAGTGGCTCTCGCTTTCCTCCCTCACCTAACTCTTGTGAGGGAAACTTGGAGAGAGACAGTAACGGGCTTGATATGAATTTTGTAGAGCTTTTAGACACAGTGAATTGATATGTAAATTATGCTTGGAAAATTCTAAAGCAAGAGACAGTAACTTGCTAGCTGCCTTGTGAGCAGAGTCACGATGGCAGACAAGAGACCTGAATTTCTACCCATGGTACCCATGGTGGGTCCCAGGAGCAAACTTTCTCCACACCAACTGTAGACTCTATAAAGAGAACAACAGATGTCAAGACACTAAGGAAGTTTCAGCTGGAGGAGATGGAACATTCACACCACAGGAAGTACAATGGCTATTTCTAGCAAGGACATTTCTAATGAGTCAATTTCAATTATCCACTTACTACATCGAAACATTACAGTCAGAGAATACTTTTTCTGTACCTACCTCTCCTTTCCACCCCAACCCTGGAAGAACTAATGTCTGCCCGGTGGGCAGAGGTGCAAGCAGCCAAGGTATGAAAGAGAGAAGAACATGGCAGCCCCATTCCCGTCCCAGTAGGACCCCACTCTGGATCCAGCCTACAAGAAAGAAGCTTTGATGAGTAAGGAAATTTGGAGTTTTCATTATTACAGTTTAATTAGAGGAATAAATGCAGCTGTTGTGACTTCAATTTGGAGACTTATTTGTTAACTAGAGGTGACCAGAAATACAAGTGACCTACCTGAGATTTTTCCACCAAGGCTGGTGGGAGGTATTTTACAAATTGCCTTGTGATTTTACCCTATTATGTTCCACTTGTTCAAGGCACTAATTATGGGCAAATAGTTGCTCTGTTCTCATGGAAAACAATAAGAAAATAGCAAGTGTTCCTTTAAAATTCTTTTTACTTTATATGCACCTATCCCCTCCTGGTAAATATCTCCTTTGAGAGTGAGTTTCTTAACTTAAACTATTAATTTTTATTGTCATCATGCAAGCAGATATTCATATTGCACCAGATAGTTTATAAAGCACTTTCATATTCATTACCTTTATTGCCACATTTTTACTGACTGTATCCTCTCTATATTCCCAAGTTACATTTGCATTATAACAGAATTCTTGTTTTCAACATATCTTACTGTGTTGCCTTCCAGCTTCCAGTTCCATGAATGTTTAGAAGGTGTTTCCAAAATTAGAACTGAATTATTATTTTCAGGAACACAAAAAAGCATGTGGGGTGCTAGGATGTCTCATGTGTATTTAGAAAGTAGCCTATTCCGTAAGTTGGGCGCCATTTGGTCATTATCCTAAGGAGAAAGACACCAGAATGCTAAAGAGTAAATAAAAGAAAAAAATGAAACAAGCAAATGTTTAAAAGCCACATTGACCATAGGTCATTTCCTTAGGAAGATAATCAGCTTCTTTAATTCAGTTCAGCAAAATGCATGTCCAGAGCTCTTCAAATGAAGAGAAATAAAATGCAAGAAAGAAGGGAAATTAACAGCTGCTGGATTTGGATAGGAAATATATAATATTCATGGAACAGCAGTTCTCACTAGACACATAAAAATTAAGAAAAGGTAAGAATTCTCTAAGAGGTAACGCAACACTCAATAATTATCTCTCTCTTTCTTGCAGAAATAAATGATAGGGCAGTTCACTGTCAGCATTAGCAGCAGTTTAAGAAAAACGACTCACTTCTCTCTCTTGACAAAGACACTGAGTAGAGTGTGAAGTAACAGCATAGGGTCAGACTGTTAAACATTTCAGAAGAGGGAAGAGAGTTTTTTTCATTGTAAAGAATTTCACTTCAGACAAGTGGGAAGTTCTTTAGTAATTCAATTGGGAGGGGTATAAGAGCTATTGAAAAATACCACGTTTTCATTTAAAGACAGACTATTTAGAAGCTAGTATATAAAGCCAAGCTACCTTTATAGGTGTTTTTGAAAACCTCACTATTCAATACCTGTTAGGAGAGAGGCAGGTGCTTCAACCAACAATGGCTTGTTTGAAGGGGTCAGGAATAGAAAGTCATTCCAGAGGCTTGGTGCTCATTGATACTGGGACATAATGCACCTACTTAGGCTCTATTTTAGTATAAAAACATCCTTATTATTGGTCAGGAAACCTTGCACTCTTATCTAATCGCTTTGTTCCAAGAGTCAGAAGCATTTTTCACCCACCAGACTCTTGTCAGTTAAGACTTCAGTGTTATTTTCCATCTAGGAAATTACAGGTTGCAGGAATATCTTCATGGTCCATAACACTGTTGCACATATGTTATAACAAAACACTTAACCAATAATAGAACCAGTTCAGAGAGTTAAAGAACATATTTGGTGTCTATCGGTGTATGCCACTAAACGAGCACAGAGCAGATTCAAAAACAATATCCCCTGCTTTTAGATCTCTAAAAACCTAAACCAAGGTAATAGATACAAAAAAAAAAAAAAAGTCAGGTTGCCTTTAAATTTTTTTTTTTAATTTCAAATGATAATTTCATTATTTCATAATAACAATACTTTTTTAAACAAAAAGAAGAAAATAAAAAATATACTTTGGAAATATCCTCTTGTTTTTGGCCTCACTCATGCAATAAAGAAACTATGAAAAACTATACAGGTATTCTCTATCTTTCAGGGCTGAAAAGACAACCCTTCATTAAATCGCTGCTCAATGAGAGAACTTTTATGGCAGATTGTATTTTGCAAATATTGTTGCAAAAATATGCCCCATGAGCTTCTGAAATCTTGCCACTTCCTCAACAAGAGAAGAGACAAAAGAAGAGAAAAGGTTTTTCTTTCCTTGAAACTAGGCTGGCCTGTGTCGCTGTCCTGACTAATAGAGGATTTGAGAACTGATGATACGCAACTTCTGAGGCTAGGTCACAAAAACGCCTGGATCCTTACTTTCTTAGAATGTTTAATCTTGAACTCTCACAAGCAGGCTGTGAGGAAGTCTAAGCAATCCGTGGAGAGACTCACTTAAAAATATAGAAGCAAATTAAATGTTTTTCTATATTACAATATAGAAACAAGGGCTTCCAAACTGGGGTTTAGAGTGTATATATGTATACATGCATATATTTATATGTATATGTTTATATGTATGTATATACACACACACACATAAACAAATTCTCTTCATATATACGTACTCTATATATTTAGAGTATACATATACACAATATATAGAATACACATATAACATGAAAAGAAACAATGGGGCTGGGCATGGTGACTCACGCCTGTAATCCCAGCATTTTGGGAGGCCGAGGATTTGGATCATTTGAGGCCAGGAGTTCGAGACCAGCCTGGCCAACATGGTGAAAACCTGTCTCTATAAAAGCACAAAAAAAAAAAAAAAAAAAAAAAAAAATAGCCGAGCATGGTGCACATGCCTATAATCCCAGCTATTTGGGAGGCTGAGGTGGGAGAATTACTGAAAGCCAGGAAGCAGAGGTTGCAGTGAGCTGAGATTTTGCCACTGCACTCTAGCCTGAGTGACAGAGCAAGACTCCGTCTCAAAAAAAAAAAAAAACAAAAAAAAAAACAAAAAAAGTATAGTGATTTAAAATGATAAAATTATGTATTTTCAAAAAATAGTGGCTATGTGGTGCATAATTTAAAGTTAATTTTAAGTTAAAAAAGGCTATCAGGCAGGATCATCCATTTCTGTTTTTGTTACAGATGGATATAAATATCTAGATACTTAAATATTTTGGTAGATGAATATAAAATTCTAGAAGACATCAAAATACCAACAGTAGTTGTATATAAGTGGTAGGACAGTAAGTGATTTTGATTTTTTTTTCATATTTCACTTATCTGTATGTTCCAATTTCTTTT
Organism: Macaca nemestrina; assembly: GCF_043159975.1. Taxonomy (NCBI): domain Eukaryota; kingdom Metazoa; phylum Chordata; class Mammalia; order Primates; family Cercopithecidae; genus Macaca; species Macaca nemestrina. Next base: position 7,346,236 of record NC_092129.1, on the reverse strand, counting down.
CCAGTTAGCATGTATTATTTAAAAATAAGTTAGAAAATGATATAACTCAAACTATTTCAATTACTTTAAGCACTTGATTTGCTCATTCTATTGCCCATTGTGTTTACATAATGCTAAGCAGCTAGAAATACAGTTCTCTTAATGCGCCTGGTAGTGCCCTTTAAAAATGTGTTTCTCCAGTATGGCGATTCCTCAAGGATCTAGAACTAGATGTACCATATGACCCAGCCATCCCATTACTGGGTATATACCCAAAGGATTATAAATTATGCTGCTATAAAGACACATGCACACGTATGTTTATTGCAGCACTATTCACAATAGCAAAGACTTGGAATCAACCCAAATGTCCATCAGTGACAGATTGGATTAAGAAAATGTGGCACATATACACCATGGAATACTATGCAGCCATCAAAAAGGATGAGTTTGTGTCCTTTGTAGGGACATGGATGCAGCTGGAAACCATCATTCTTAGCAAACTATCACAAGAACAGAAAACCAAACACCGCATGTTCTCACTCATAGGTGGGAACTGAACAATGAGATCACTTGGACTCAGGAAGGGGAACATCACACACCGGGGCCTATCATGGGGAGGGGGTAGGGGGGAGGGATTGCATTGGGAGTTATACCTGATGTAAATGACGAGTTGATGGGTGCAGCACACCAACATGGCACAAGTATACATATGTAACAAACCTGCACGTTATGCACATGTACCCTACAACTTAAAGTATAATAATAATAAATTAATTAAAAAAAATGTGTTTCTCTCAGATGTCTATGAATGCTTTCTGCAGGTGGCTGTGTGGGGAATGTAGAAATCTCTTCTTTGCGAAACTAAAAAAGAACTATAGATGACTTGCTTCCTTGAAAAACACTCCCTCTTGCCCTTACTCAAAAGACTTGTATGCTTGTTTCCTGTGTGATGTTATCAGTGGTCTCTCAGCAGCAGCTGCTGTGGTGAAATCCATGAGCTTTTTGACTTTATGTGGATTTGTAAAAAAACATTCCTTGCTCATATTTGTTAAATAACCACCAAGTTCATTGATTTTCATGCATAGATATGGGTAGTTTGTGTGTTTCTCAAGAAGATTTCAGGAAGAGGAAAAAATAACCTGAGACATACTCCCTTTTCTGTTGCTAAGATAGTATTCTAACATTGAAAGAAGTTCCATTTAACATTCCCCGGCTGAAAGTGGTGTCCCTAGTGGAAAGGGCAGGCCAGCTCCCATAAAGCTTGTGTTCTACCCTTTCTCTTGGGACCCTCCTCTCCCTCTCCCCAAAGTTGTACAGACAGGAAAAGCACTTTTGCTACCTGGATTTCCAGCCCACATCTCTATGGTAGATGCCATTTTAGAGAACACTTTTCTAAAAGACATAGATTGGCTTAAATATATTCTGGAACAAAATGGGACATCTTTTCTGCACTTATGGGGACTAAAAGAAAGTGAAATAGTTACTGTCTTGAAAAGCCAAGACTATGTTCAGATGGATCCTTTGTCCTCACTCTGCATAATTCCTGCAACTTGTGAGAAGCCCTTTATTGATTAGACGACAACATCTACCCACGAACTACTAGAAAGCATATGGTGTGTCAGCACAGAGAAGATATATTAAAACTGGCACCGAATGAAGAATTTAAATGTAAAAACCATAACTCTAAAATATTCTAATCCTTAGAAAGATCTATGTGATAGAAACTCATAATGAAAGTCATACTTAATTTCCATTTTGTTTACATTATATTTGGTTGGCTCAGGGAAAGCATAACACAGGACACATTTGATCTAAAATGTACACACATTTTTTTCCCTATATAATTAGTGAAAAACTTAACAGAACTCATGGTGGTCAAAAAGTATTGGTACAATACTTAAATTTTGTAATAAAAATTCCTGAATGGGCCAGGGCTTCTGGCCAAGGAATATGAATTTACAAAGGAAAGTAAGTATCTCACTTTCTGGGAAACGTTATTAGCTTTTCAAGGGGAGGATTTGTGATTTGTCAGAGCAGAGCAGGGTGCTTGGCAATCTGGCTTTTGGAAAACGAGGCCGTCCTCCTCCCTGGGAGTGCCTATACTGTGTATCTGATCTCTGTTTTTATTTCCTGAAATGCAAATAGGATCAAATGTTTCTTTACAACGTGAAATAAAACAGGATATAACACTTGACTATTTTATACATAACTTGAACTAAAATCAAAATTTCCTAATACTTAAAAAATGCTACTAAGTACTAATTCAGATGTACTTTTCTGTGAGCTCAGATATGTATTTTATACTTCATTGAAACATTATACTCCCTGCATGTAATTGTTGGATTTCTTTATAAGAAATGTAACTTATGTTTCCAGGGGTTTCCAAACCCCACTTCACACTGGAATCCTGAGAATATTTTTTCTTGAAAAGCATATTCCAAAACTATCTACATTGATTTAATCAGTATATCTAGGATTATGCCCAGGCTTGCTGGAATCAAAGCTGAATCCAAAAAAAAGAGGGCGGGGGAGGGGAGAAGGAGGGAGGTTGAAATAAACAGGTGAGCAAAAAATGAAAGGGATTATTTCTTAAAACTTACATGGAACATTTTTTATTTTTAGTTTCAAGAATATTGAAAAGCAGTTTTGTTATTTTCATTTATCATTGTATCATTAGTATTTTCCTATGTCATTTAATAGTACTTTGTGGTCAAGAATGTAAATATTTTAAGAAAAAAAATTGAAGAAAGGATGTAAAACATATCTCTTATGGGCTAGACTATATTCAAGTATTTTGCAAAGTTTCTGCTTTCTACTATGAAGTCAGTATTTTATTAAATTAATTTTTTAAGTAACTGGGAAGACTTTTATTTCTACCAATATGGCAGAGAAAATACGCAGTTTATTGTATCTAAACCTACTAGATAAAATGAAAAAGCTAATTTTGAAATATAGACCTGAGCTGAGGCTAAGCACAAGCAACAAAGCTCAGTATAAAACTTATACTGCAGATATGGGATTATCCAATAGAACATACATGATAAATACCTAAATACATAAGGAATAACAAATAAAAAGGGAAAAGGTATAAATGACCAGGAATATTTAATATTTAATAAAGAACTAAATAAACCTTTCAGAATAAATTACATATACTTGCCTGCTACTTTACATTAGAAATTCAATGGATGGACTAAAGAACATATGAATCAAAGCAGAAAAACGTCTTAGTGTACTGAACTGAAGGAAGAAACTGGAATGAGCCCAAGGTGACCAAAAAGAGGAACCATAAAGATTTCAGTGACATAGATTATAAAAAATAACATGAAGTATATGTCTTATTGAACATCTAGAAAGAAAAAAACAGATTGAGGAAAAGAATGAGAAATGTATTGATAACATTTGAATATGATGAAAGATAAACACTGAATAAGATGTATACTTAAACATATCATAAGCAAACAGCTGAACGCAAAAACAAAACCAAAAAGAATATTAAAGGTAGTCAGAGAGAAAAGATAAAACCACCTATTGAAAACTGGTCAGAAGACCCAAAGCTGGATCACAACAGAAGCCAACAAAAGAGTGGGTTTACGTATCTTCAACATGATGACAGTAAATAGACCTTAACTTAGAATTCTAAATGTAGGAAATCCATCTTTTAAGAGTGAAAACAAAACAAAGATGGCCCCCAAAATCTTAAAAAATATTACACTAGTCCCTCTTTGATAGAATTCTGAAGGATGTGATTTACAAAGAAAACAATGTTCACCAAAGGAAGCTGCAAGATATAATAAAAAATGTAAGCAAAAGAAAAGGTAAATATAGAAATGAGTGTAAACAAACAACTATTTTATAAAACATAAGAATGCTGTGCATGTGTGTGTGTGTGTGTGCACACCATCCTTAGAACAACACCATTTAAAATTTTAGGCTAAATTCACTCATTTATGAGAATGAATACCAAAACTTTAAAATGTCTTAGCAGATGAAATCCAAAAATGTATTGATAAGATAATGCATTCTGACCAAGTTTAGAGCATTCCAGGAAGATTAGGTTGACTCAGTATTAGAAAACAAATTTACAAAATATATCACATTCATCCAGAAAAAGCATTAGATATATTTCAATTATTTGGTTAATTGGATTAACAATGGATATTAATATACCATTAATATTTAAAACAGAACCAAACAAAAACTCCTGGTAATTTAGGAATAGTGGAGAACTTTTATGCTCTCATAAAACACACATAAAAATATATTTCATCAACATCTTATTTAATTATGAAATATTATGCACATTACCATATAGTCAGGGACATAATTGATTTTCTGCTGCTACCACATCTATTCAACATTGTTCTTCAGCACCCAGTCAGCACAATAAATAAAAAGAAACAAACAGAGTAAGGTTTGGAAAGAAAGAGGTAGTTACTAGCATTATTCATATCAGCATGGAGAGACAGAAATATAATGTGAGTCAAGAATGTAATTTTTCTAGTTGCTACGTTTGTAAAAAAAATTAAAAGTACACAAATTAATACATTGTGCTACTCACATAATGATAGAGAACATAAGGCAGAAACAGATCAAGAATGTTTTAGAAACAGATCCACACATATGTGGAAAATTCTCTGAATATTAGAGGTTCTACTGCACTTCAGTGCAGAAAGGAGAGTTATTCAATAAATAATGCTGGAAAAATTTGTTATCTATATGGGGAAAATAAAATTATATTCTTGCTTTACACCATAAACAAAAGTCAGTTTATTATGTATCAACAACTTAAAATGTAAAAGGCAAACTTTTCAAAATGCAACATAGAGCACAGGAGAATTGAGGTGATTTTAGTTTGTGTCCTTCCAAAATTCTTATGTTAAATTTCGAATCCCCAAGGTGACGGTATTAGGAAGCAGGTCATTTAAGAGGTGAGCTTATAATGAGGGCAGACCCCTCAGAAATGGGATTAGCATCTTTATCATAAGGCCCTAACTGGACTCCTGGCCTGTTCCACCCTGTGAGGACACAGAAAGAAGGTACCATCTGTGCCTGGCCTCTTGTGAGTTACTGAATGTGCCTTGATCATATACTTCCACACTCCAGGACTGTGGAAGAAATAAATTTCTGTTGTTTATGAGCTACCCAGTTTATGGCATTTTCTTATATCAGCCCGAATAGACTAAAACAAGAATGTCTTCATGATTATGTGCTTAAAAAACCCCACATTTTGAAACAAGACACAGAAAGCATCAACCATAAAAGATAAATTCCACGACATCAAGAGATATCTGTGCACCAAAAGACACCATGAAGAGTTAGAAAATAAGCCACAAGCCAGTAGAAAATATTTACCTATCTATAATTGAAAAAATTAATATCCAGACTATTAAATGGGATTTCTATGGATCAGAAAGAAAAAGTTGAGAAACGGGCAAATAATTTGTAGGCATCTCATGAGGGAAAAAATGAATTAAAAATATGGATAATTGTTCAACCTTTTTAGTAATCAGAGAAACGCAAATTAAAACTCTAAGAAGATAACGTTTTGCACTTACCATATTGGCAGGCCCTCCCCATGCTTCATTTTCCTCTCTCTTTCTCACAAAAGCCTTGCTAATTTCAACCATTTGTTCAGCTTATTGCCTTACACAAAATCCCCTGTTGAAATTTTTGTTGGAGTGATGGATCAAGTTGAGGAGAACTGCAGTTTTTTATGATAGGCTTCATATTCAATAACATTGTATGTCTCTATTTAATTCGGTATTTTTAAATGAATTTCAATGAAGTATCATAATTTCATTAAAAAAAGACTTGCAGTTAATAAAATTATTTCAAGATATTTTAAAATGTTTATAGCTATTGTAAATGGCATCATTCTAATTATTAATTTTTCTATTCATTGTTGGTCTGTAGAAAGACTATATACATATTACTTATAGCTGGCAATATTACTCAATTCATTTACTAATTCTTAAAATTTCTGTTTTTATCAGGGGGTTTGTTTCTTACTACTTATATGTTGAATTTCTAATTCCCAAAGTGATAGTATTAGGAGGCAGGTCACCTAAGAGGTGATTGATTATAAACCTGTAGGGTAGCCACGGGTTTGGACCAACTGTGTGTGGTCCAAATTGAGATGTGCTGTAAGTGCAAAATACACAATGAATTTCAAAGACTTAGTGTGAGAAAATGGAAACTGCTTCATTGATAATTTGTATATTGAATGTATGCTGAAATAATAATATTTTGGACCCAAGAAGAGCCAGGCAGAACAAGCCAGGGCTGGCCCAAAGCCAGGATGACTTGATGGCGGTTCCTAGACTTGCATTAAGGCTCCATCTTGGGACCATTTCAGTTTCAGGAGGGGTGAGGATTTATTCAGGGGCTCATCTGTGGGAAGAGCTAAATTACAGGACTGTGATTCAAGAAGGGCCTGGAATGAGCTCATTGAAATATCCCAACATGATTCAACTACTTTTGTTTTTAATTAGAGATTTACAATCTGAGTCTCCATGCAAATGGAAGTTTTACAGAATACAAAAATCTCCCATTCCCGAGAATTGTCTGAGGTTTCCCCCGAATTCTCAGTGAATTATTCCTTCCTTTGCTCAGTTCCTGTCACCATCCTGTTGGAACGGACGCCTGCCCACCTGGATCCGCGGATTCTGGACGGAGACTCAGGAGAGGAAGCGGAGACAACGAAGCCACAGTGAGGAACGGGCCCCCCTCTTCAGGGCTGCAGATCTCAGCCATTCAGCTGCATCCAGGAGCGGCCCGGGAGCTTCCCTCACAGTGAACACGGACCCAGGGCTCCTTCCTGAATGAGGAAGTGAACAAGCCACTTCCGGTAAGACTAGGTGGACCCGCCTCTCTCCCACTGCCCGGTGGGCGCCGCGTTTTCTCCTCCTGAGCTGTAGCCCCCCAGCCGCGCTCTCCAGGAGCTCCCGTCATGGAAGCAGCTCGGCGTCCCACAGTTCACTCCCTGCTCACTCCTGAAACCTTTCCTCCCTATATCTCCTCAGGGAGCCCACGGGGTTTTCTCCGCTTCAGCGCCCGGTGGAGGCCTCAGCTCTTCAGGCGCCTGTCCCCTTGGCTACCAGGGAGTGAGCACCAGCAGGAGCCCGACCCTCGCTGGCTTTGCTGCCATTACTTGTTTCAGAGGCTTGTCCTGGGCTAACCATGGGCTTCCCCACTCTGCTCAACAGTTGCCCAGGGCTGCTGTGCACCAGGCAGCCACCGCGCCCTGCTCACCAGAGAACAAACCTCCATTACCAGAGGCCTCACCTGGCTCATCAGAGGCCACACCCCCTTCACCAGAGACCTCACCCCGCTCACTAGAGGCCACACCCCGCTCACCAGAGGCCACACCCCGTTCACTAGAGGCCACACCCCGCTCACCAGAGGCCACACCCCGTTCACGAGAGACCTCACCCCACTCAGCAGAGGCCTCACCCGGCTCACCAGAGACCTCATCCCGTTCAACAGAGGCCATCCTTGTCATGCGCGTCCGTGTGAAGAGACCACCAAACAGGCTTTGTGTGAGCAGTAAAGCTTTTTAATCACCTGGGTGCAGGCGGGCTGAGTCCGAAAAGAGAGTCAGCGGGGGCCGTTTTGTAGGATTTGGGTAGGAAAAGGAAAATTATAGTCAAAGGGGGGTTGTTCTCTGGCGGGCAGGAGTGGGGGTCACAAGGTGCTCAGTGGGGGAGATTTTTGAGCCAGGATGAGCCAGGAAAAGGAATTTCACTAGATAATATCATTGCTTAAGGCAAGGACCGGCCGTTTTCACTTCTTTTGTGGTGGAATGTCATCGGTGAAGGTGAGGCAGGGCATTTGCACTTCTTTTGTGATTCTTCAGTTACTTCAGGCCATCTGGGCGTATATGTGCGTGCAAGTCACAGGGGATGCGATGGCTTGGCTTGGGCTCAGAGGCCTAACATTCCTGCCTTCTTATATTAATAAGAAAAATAAAAAAAATAGTGTGACGTGTTGGGGCGGCGAAAATTTTTTGGGGGGTGATATGGAGAGAGAATGGGCGATGTTTCTCGGTGCTGCTTTAAGCGGGATTAGGGGCGGCGTGGGAACCTAAAGTGGGAGAGACTAGGCTGAAGGAAGATTTTGTGGTAAGGGGTGATATTGTGGGGTCGTTAGAAGAAACATTTGTCGTATTGAATGATTGGTGATGGCCTGCATGCGGTTTTGTATGAATTAAAAAACTAAACGGAAGACACAAGGTGTGAATAAGAAAAGGAGAGAAAACAGGTATTAAAGGACTAAGAATTGGGACTAAGAATTAAAGGACTAAGAACTAGGACATCTAATTAGAGAGTGCTTAAGGAGGTTCAGCATAGCCTTGCTAGCAAAGATTATTTATTTACTTTAAGAGGGAATTTACAGTGGTGGTTTGGGATCGCACCAGGAGATATCAGCTGTGATGGCTTGGAGAAACAGTGTAAACTAGCAGTGTAAACACGAGCAGGGCGTTTATGAGTAGTTGAGAATGTGGTGAAAAGGAGTATGACTAGACAGAAGACAGTAGGGATGAAAGTTTTTTGGGGTGCAGTCTAAGTTGGTCTGGTGTCTGGAATGAGACTGGGACCTAATAAAAAGGAGTGTCCACACAGGAGCTCAAATGGGCTGTAACCTGTAGCATTCCGAGGACAGGCCTGAATTCTGAGAAGGGAAAGTGGTGAAAGTATTGTCTAGTCCTTTTTAAGCTGGTGACTGAGCTTGGTGTGTTTTTAAAAGACCATTAGTCCATTCTACTTTTCCTGAAGATTGAGGACGGTAAAGGATATAAAGGTTTCACTGAATACCAAGAGCCTGAGAAACTGCTTGGGTGATTTGACTATTAAAGGCTGGTCCGTTATCAGGCTGTATAGAGGTAGGAAGGCCAAACTGAGGAATTACATCTGACAGAAGGTAAGAAATGACCGCGGTGGCCTTCTCAGACCCTGTGGGAAAGGCCTCTACCCATCCAGTGAAAGAGCCCAGACTAAGATATATTTTAGTTTTCTGACTCGGGGCATGTGAGTAAAGTCAATTTGCCAGTCCTGGGCAGGGGCAAATCCTCGAGCTTGATGTGTAGGAAAGGGAAGGGGCCTGAACAATCCCTGAGGGGTAGTAGAATAGCAGGTGGAACACTGAGAAGTGATCTCCTTGAGGATAGGTTTCCATGATGGAAAGGAAATGAGAGGTTCTCAGAGGTGGGCTAGCGGCTTGTAACCTACATGGAAGAGGTTGTGAAATGATGACAGAATAGAATGGGCCTGTGAGACTGGAAGGAGATATTTTCCTAGGTCTAGGAAAATAAATTTACCTTGTGTGGGAAGAGATTGATAGGTGGAAGTTTCAGCGGGGGAGTAGGTGGGAGTGGCTGATGTGAAGGAGGAAAACTGCTGTGAGGGATAGAAGTTGCAACGCTAGCGGTTTTTTTAGCTAACTTATCAGCATAAGCATTGTCCTGAGCAATGATTGGGGGAAGAAAATAGATTTTGGAAGTTATGAGAACTGTAGAGAGTTGAGCATAGTTTTTGATTTTTAGGGCCTCTAACCGTATTAAAGCAGTGGCAGCCGCTACACACAGACATGAAAGCTAGGCTAAAACAGTAAGGTCAAGTTGTTTGGACAGAAAGGCTACAGGATGCGGTCCTGGCTCTTGTGTAAGAATTCTGTCTATGCTAACCATGCCTAGGAAGGAAAGAAGTTGTTGTTTTGTAGAAGGGATTGGGGTTTGGGAGATTAGCCGGACACAATCAGCAGGGAGCGCACATGTGTTTTTATGAGAATTATGCTGAGATAGGTAACAGATGAGGAAGAAATTTGGGCTTGACTGAAGTAATGGAGGCTGTCCGTGAGGCCTTGCAGCAGTACAGCGCAGGTAATTTGCTGAGCCTGATGGGTGTCAGGGTCAGTCCAAGTGAAAGCGAAGAGAGGCTGGGATGAAGGGTATAAAGAAATAGTAAAGAAAGTATCTTTGAGATCCAGAACAGAATAATGGGTTGTGGAGGGAGGTATTCAGGATAGGAGAGGATATGGGTTTGGCACCATGGGGTGGATAGACAAGACAATTTGGTTGATAAGGCGCAGAGATCTTGAATTAACCTGTAAGGCTTGTCTGGTTTTAGGGCAGGTAAAACGGGGGAATTGTAAGGGGAGTTTACAGGCTTTAAAAGGCCATGTTGTAGCAGACGAGTGATAACAGGCTTTAATCCTTTTAAAGTGTGCTTTGGGGATGGGATATTGGCGTCGAGTGGGGTAAGGGTGATTAGGTTTTAATGGGATGGTAAGGGGTGCATGATCAGTCACCAAGGAGAGGTATCCTATACTTGTGGGTTAAGGTGGGGGGATACTAGGGGAGGATGTGAAGGAGGCTTTGAACTGGGGGAAAAGGCAGCAATGAGGTGTGGCTGTAGCCTAGGAATAGTCAGGGAAGCAGACAATTTAGTTAAAATGTCTTGGCGTATTAAGGGAACTGGGCAGGTGGGGATAACTAAAAGGAGTGCTTAAAAGAATGTTGTCCAAGTTGGCACTAGAGTTGGGGAGTTTTAAGAGGTTTAGAAGCCTGGCCGTCAATACCCACAACAGTTTTGGAGGCAAGGGAAACAGGCCCTTGAAAAGAAGGTAATGTGGAGTGGGTAGCCTCCATATTGATTAAGAAGGGGACGGACTTACCCTCCACTGTAAGAGTTACCCAGAATGTCTGTGATGGTCCAGGAGGCTTCTGAGGCGATGGGGCAGCGTCAGTCTTCAGCCGCTAAGCCGAGAAGATCTGGGAAGGAGTCAGTCAGAGAGCCCTGGGCCAGAGCTCCAGGGGCTCTGGGAGTGGCTGCTGGGAGAACTGGACAGTCCGATTTCCAGTGGGGTCCCGCACAGATGGGACACGGCTGAGGAGGAATCCCGGGCTGCGGGCATTCCTTGGCCCAGTGGCCAGATTTCCGGCACTTGTAGCAAGCTCCTGGGGGAGGAGGTTCTGGAGGAACCCGTGGCAGCTGCGGTTCAGGCGTTTGGAGTTGTGTGCTGGAGATGTGGCTGGGGTTTCTCTCACAGTGGAGGCAAGGAATTGCAACTGAGAAATAAGTTGCTACTTGGCTGCCTCTACTCTATTATTGTACACCTTGAAGGCAAGGTTCATTAAGTCCTGTTGTGGGGTTTAAGGGCCAGAATTTAATTTTTGGAGCTTTATTTAATGTCAGGAGCAGACTGGGTAATAAAATAAAATGCATATTGAGAATAAGACTGCTTTCTGACCCTTCAGGGTCTAGGGCTGAAAAGCGTCTCAGGGTTGCTTCTAAACGGGCCATGAACTGGGCTGAGTTTTTCATATTTGATGAAAAAGAGCCTAAAGGCTAGTGATTTGGGAGAGGTCGGATAAAGAAAAAGGAACATTAACCTTGACTATGCCTTTAGCTCTAGCCACTTTTTTAAGAGGAAATTGCTGGGCAGGTGGGGGAGGCCTAGTCGAGGAACGAAACTGTGAGCCAGACCGGGTGTGAGGAGGGGAGGTGATAAAAGGATTATAGGATGGGGGAGCGGAGGCTGAGGAAAAATTGGGACCTAGCTCGGCCTGGCAAAGGGGAGAGGTCAGATGTGTCTGTAGAAAAGGAAGACTGGAAAGACTCAGTGATGCTTGGGGTTGGGACTGAGGGGACAGCTGGGAGGGAAGGAAGGAAGATTTGGGACAAGTTGCATTGGGAACAGAGACTAGGGAGGGACCGATGTGTAAAAGAATGCCTGGACGTCAGGCATCTCAGACTGTTTGCCCATTTTACAACAATAATTATTTAGATCTTATAGGATGGAAAAATCTAAAGTGCCGTTTTCTGGCTATTTGGAACTACTGTCGAGTTTGTATTGGAGTTAAGCAGCATTGTAGAAGAAAATAAGGCATTTAGGTTTTAGATCAGGCGTGAGTTGAAGAGGTTTTAAGTTCTTGAGAACACAGGCTAAGGGAGAAGGAGGAATGCAGGGTGGAAGATTGCCCACAGTGAAGGAGGCAAGCCCAGAGAAAAGAGAGTAGATACACAGAGAGTTTACAAATGCCATGAAAACATCAGGAAGTTACCCTATATGGTCTAAAAAGGGGAGGAACCCTCAGTTCCAGGGAATTTCCCACCCTTTCCCAGAAAACTCATGAATAATCCACCCCTCGTTTAGCACATAATCAAGAAATAATTATAAAAGTAGGTAATCAACAGCCCATGCATCTGCTCTGTCTATGGAGTAGCCATTCGTTATTCCTCTACTTTCTTAAGAAACTTACTTTCACTTTATGGATTCGCCTTGAATTCTTTCTTTTTCCAGATCCAAGAACTCTCTCTTGGGGTCTGGATTGGGACCCCTTTGGGGTAACATCTGGACTAAGAAACTCTTTCAGTGAGGGATTTGGGAACAAAGTTCTTAGTGTCTCTAGAGACAGGAAGTTGGTTCCCTCCCTCCCCAGTTATCCCACAGCTAAGAGGGAGCAGGATTCCAGAAGGCAGGATGAGGGAGCAGCCCAGGAGCCCCACATCGCCAGGAGGAAGCCCTTCCTTCTCCTCTGGTAGTAGGGTGGGACTCTGCTTCTTCAGGTTCCCTGCTCCTCTCTCCCCTTCCTTCCTTCTTTACTCCCGGTTCCCATCCCAGTCTGTCAGACAGGAAGCAAGGCTTACCCACAGGCCTTTTTGGTTCCTTGTTCTATCTGAACATCTAATATAAATGTTCCTAAAATTTTCTATTCCTTTTGGAGCAATCTGGGTCAGTTTGGAGGTTTTCTGGCTAAGGCATTGGATGAGTCTACACATTGGCCTTTCTGTGCTTCTGCTCTGGCTGGTTCAGAAGTCTGCTTCGGAGCGGGTTTATTGCCAAACAGAATGGAATCCTTCTCCTGGGGCTTTTTTCTTGGCATCCATTGAAATGTAAATGCTACTACCCTCGTGTTTTCCAAATTGAGTGTCACAGAACACAAATATCTAATGGGATGCTAATAGAAGTTCTGCAAAGAAAAAAAAAAGTATTCTGAAGTTAAATGAGTTTGGAAAACCCCACATACCCAGAGAATTATCATGCATATTAGCACATTAAGAACCTGAGACGTTCTTTAGTGAATGATTCCATTATTTTGTGTAGCCAGAACTTGTCAAACCTATTTGATCACAGAACCTTCTTTTCTGATTAATACTTATTAACATTTTGCAGGACACTAGTATTCTGTTTTTCTCAGTTTGGGAGACACAGGAAGATTGCTTTCTCATGGTTCTTTTCCTAATCCCCTACTTAGACAGTCAAAAGAAGACTTTTTTGTTATTGTTGCTGCTGTTTAGTTATTGTCTTGTAATTCAACACAATATAATAATATTAAGGTTCAGTTTTACTAGTGAGACTCAAACTGCAGATCTATTGCCAAACCTCTGCAGGTCTCCTAAAGGTCCCAGTCACTTTGAGCAGCTACTCCCTGGCCGTTCCTTTCATAGCATGCTCTCTGAAATTGGCCTGGGAAGTTCCTCTTCAGATTTCATATCAGTTTTCATTAGCTTTCTACTTCTTTCTCGTTCCCACCCTGGAAATTGTGATGGCTGTAGGCTTTTGTATGGCTATCTTCACGGCCCATTTTTTATTCATTTATACTGATATTTCCTCCTTTATCCTCACAGAAACAGGTTTGACTTTAAACAAATACTGTTACCAGAAAGAGGTCCTGATCCAGACCCCAAGAGAGAGTTCTTGGATCTCACACTAGAAAGAATTCAAGGCGAATCCACAGAGTAAATTGAAAGCAAGTTTATTAAAAAAGTAAAGGAATGAAAGAAAGGCTACTCCATAGGCAGAGCAGCAGCATGGGCTGCTCTTATGGTTATTTCTTGATTATATGCTAAACGAGGGGTGGATTATTCATGAGTTTTCTGGGAAAGGAGTGGGGGGCAATTCCTGGAATTGAGGGTTCCTCCCCATTGTAGAGCATGTAGGGTAACTTTCAGATGTTGCCGTGGCGTTTGTACACTGTCATGGCACTGGTGGGGATGTCTTACCATGCTAATATATTATAATGAGTGTATAATAAACAGTGAGGATGACCAGAGGTCTCTTTCCTTGCCTTCTTGGTTTTGGTGGGATTTGGCCAGCTCCTTTACCGCAAGCTGTTTTATCAGCAAGGTCTTTGTGACCTGTATCTTGTGCCAACCTCCTATCTCAAGGTTGCACAGAATGTCAGCAACAGGACTTGTCAATAGCTTGGAATTTATGTCAATCAACCCTTTATCTTGTGTCAAGAATATCTGGGCCGGTGCAATGTAAAAACACTCAGGGACAGAGATGCAACACAACTCTTGCCCCTTCCTTCTGTCCTGTCTGAACACATCTTCACAAAATAGGCTTCTCCAAATATTGGAAATAATGCTTTATTCAGATTAGAACACATATCCTGACATGAATTCTGAGGCTGTCATGTGTAAATTCATGGCTTTTGCTGTAAATTGGGGATGAGGACATCCTTTTCCTCTGGGTTCTAAGAAATTCATAAGTTAGAGATAAACAGAGTCACAGCAGTTGCTTCATCATTGCCTGGAGCAAATTCAAATTTATTGAAACCTTTAGGGCTTCTAGTAACTTGTAAGATAATTTAGCTACTCAGACCTGAAGTCCACTCAGGTCTCCTACTCCTACTTCAAGTTAGCTGTTGGGACCTGCCTGTGGGGACAGCTGTGTCTGCAATGCAGAGTCACAGTCCATTTATCTGGCCAGGTGGGGGAGCACAGGGCTGCATCCTTGGATAGGACGGATGGAAGGTTGCTTAAAGGGGCTGGAGCTGCATGATTGTGCTTATTCCAGAAGTAGCAGAGAGTCCCACGGCTCAACATTCCAGAGCATATATCAAAAGACCAGGGATTCTGAACCCACTAAGAAACAGTACTGTCATGGCAGTTGTTAAAATGCTAAAATATTTCTAGAGTGGTTTATTAAGGTCTGTTACCCCCAGGTTTCACCATGATCCAGAAACTAAGGGGTTAATTAAAGCCAGGTAAGGCAGGGGCTTCTAGGCTCTGATGACCTCTAAGGCTACCAAGAACCTCACACTTCAATTCACTTCTGACTGCAGAGAGGGTTTACGGACACCTTCTTCTACGTTTCTACCTCAACCTGTTGAGGAAGGACTTCCTGCCAATCTTCTTCTAGAATATTCTCCAACAATGCCCCAGCTTTTTGCCTCTTTCTCCACACCTTATGTTTTCTTCCTGGAGCACCTGAGTATTCTGATTGTGGAACATTGGTCATATTGCATCCCTAGTCACTGCTGGTTCCCGTTAACTCCACAGAGAACAGCCCAGAGAGTGCCCCTCACCCACATTCTTTCTTTTTCCCCATCTCCCTAGGCCATAGGGAACTTCTGGGGAACATCTATGGAAGTCCCAGCATGCTAGCCCTAGGCCCTGCATTTCAACCCTTGCCTGGTAGAGAGGACAGGGGTCCCAGTAGGGAAGAATGTGCTCCTGGCAATAGACAAATGCCTGGGGTTCACATGGCCCACTGGCCACGGCTGTCTACCAGGGGCCAGTGTTAACTGGAGCTGCCTTGCTTAGCCATTCATAGAAATAGCCACCCCTGCAGGATGCTAGCTGTTATGAGCCAGGGAAATACAAAGAGCTCAGATGGCACAGGTGGATAATATTTTCAAGGTTACCTTTGGTGCAATACATATCAGATGCTTGCCTGCCCCAGGGACTAGTGCCCAATCCCTTAAAGAGGAGGAGATATTCACCAGATTTCCACAGGGAACAGCAGAAATTCATGGGGCACTTAGGGAACTGTGAGTCGTAAAACAAATTGTCAGATTGTGGGGTGCATAAGGAGGAGTGCAGAACAGAGAAGATGAAGGCAGTAGACAAAATCCTCACGTGAGGGGCCTTGCCTGATGTTCTCAGGGGTTTTCATTGTTTATTGCAGCTCAGGAGTTGTGTAGCTAGGAAAGGTTTAATTCAGACGATTGACACATGAGATACGTGTTTTGGAAAAAATCACCTTGTTGCAGAAACTAAAAGAAGGATACAGTAGGCATTGCAGTAACAATCTACACACACACACACACACACACACACACACACACACACAGACACACACATATTCAAAGGTGATGAGTCCCGTGGGGCATGGTAAGGGGGTGCCACATTTGCAGATAAATTTAGTGAGTAGAATCAACATACCTGAAAGCAGGTAAACTGTATGGATGTGGAGTAAAAGGGTAAAGAAGGCATTTAAGACTCTTCTGGGCCCTGATTTAAGCAGCTGGAGTGATGTGCCATTCAAAGAAACAAGAACTATGCTCACATAGTTCTTGTGAAGTTCTACAGGACTATGACGTTTTGGGTGCAAACCAATTCAGCATGAAGTGCTTAGGGGCCTCCAGGTTTTCTCATCCTTTTAGGAATATGGAGCTAGAGTTCAAGACATTGGAGCTGGAGATGGAGGTTGGAGAACATTCAGTATAGGAGGCACTTAAAACTGATCACAGCAAGATTCCTCGGAGAGCGCATGGAGAGAGGCTGGAGTGCTGGAATTACATAGGGTGCAGTTACGGGTTTCACATGACCCCTAGAGACTTAACATATCTCACCTGTAGCTCTGCATCCTAAAGTAATTATCTAGTAGCGCTAACTGCTTACAGCTGGAGATACTATTGTACCCACTAGGTCGACTCCTCCAGTGAAATATTAACACATAAAGGCTAGTTGAGCATTCAGATCTCTTAATTATTTCATAGAGCCATGCTTCCACCTCCCCAGGATATGTATGTGTTCTGGTCCTGGTTTTTGGAACATTCCAGCCATCCCCATTTAGCTTAAACCCTCCTAGTGTTTCCTCTCCATTCAAAGCTCAACTCCAGCTCTCTCCTTCCCAGCCTAGGTCATTTTCCTTTCCTTCACAGTGCTCTTCCTAAATTGTAGGTTTTCCTTATTTTTTTTTTTTTTGTTGGAGAACATGACAAAGTAGTAAAAGTGATGGATTAAACTCCCCTTTACCAGCTGCTAGCGAGAGCAGTCGTCAACTTGTTGCCGATTTTGATCTGTGTCCCTACCTCATTTGGTGTGAATATTTTAAAACATATTACATCAATTCCTGTCCCTTCTCCTCTAGAACTTCATTATACACTATATGTTTCTAAGAAACATCTATAATCTCTATTGTGACATCACTTCCTAACAAAATTAACAAAATATGGAGTGCCTAGTCCCTATTTAATGTCATCTGACTGCTTTGAATGTCTATTTATAGCTGGTTTGCTCAAATCAGGATCCAAACCGGTGCATCTAGTTGTTAAAATCCCTTATGTTTCTTTTATTTTATGTTTCAACTCTCTTTTTTATATTTTGTTTTTTTTTTTAGAAAAACCAAATTATTTTTCTGATAGACTTGATCACTTCCTTATGATACTTTTAAAAATCTGTTTCAAATGTTTAGGCAAAACTGATTCTGAAACATTTCCCATTGCATCTGATCATCCAGCTCATAGTATTTGGTTGATCCACTTTTTGAGATTATTGAGTTCAGGTGGTATCAGTTTGATCTGTTCTTTTAAAAGTTGCTCATCAAACTTTAGTTGGTGGTTTTTATATCCAATGAAATTGCTGCCCAGAGCCAGATTGTCATTAGAGGTGACAAAAATGATTTCCTAATCCTATCAATACTTCTATGTTTATTAGGTATAATTTTTCTTTTTTTCTTTTTTTTTTTTTTTTCTGAGACGGAGTCTCGCTCTGTCGCCCAGGCTGGAGTGCAGTGGCGCAATCTCGGCTCACTGCAAGCTCCGCCTCCCGGGTTCACGCCATTCTCCTGCCTCAGCCTCCTGAGTAGCTGGGACTACAGGTGCCCACCACCACGCCCGGCTAATTTTTTGTATTTTTAGTAGAGACGGGGTTTCACCGTGTTGACCAGGATGGTCTCGATCTCCTGACCTCGTGATCCTCCCGCCTCAGCCTCCCAAAGTGCTGGGATTACAGGCGTGAGCCACCGCGCCTGGCCAGGTATAATTTTTCTATAAGAAAAACATCCTTATATAAAAGCTGATTATACTAAAAATAGCTTGTATCAGAAAGACAGATTAAATACTCAAGTCTTTCTCTTTGTAAGTTTTCTGAATAATGACTTGTTGCCCTAACAACCTGCAACAGTGACCATTTTTAATGGTCACGTTGTCTTAACTTCAGTCACTTGTAGTCAGCGTTTCTATATTTTGCTCTGTTTGTTCTTCGACATTATTCCATTGATAATTCATTGTTTCCTTGCTTTGAAAAACTATGATGTTCAGGATCATCTTTTATTTGCCTTAGACAAGAAATTAGAGATTCCTTCAAATATCTCTCATCCCTTTTAAAGGAAAATGTTATTTAGAGACCATTATCTAAGTGCTAGGAGTGTTTGTTGCATTGTCATTTCTTCTATCTCTTTTTAGTACACGTTTTAATAGCAAAAACTTCATGAGCTCATACCAGTTCTTCCAATTCATTTTTAAGCTTATTAATTCTTTGCTTTTGTATTTTTATCTATTTTCTCTTGTCTGATAAATCTTTATTTCTCCCAGTATTAGTAAATTATGTATTTTTCTCTTACAATAGTCATTTCAAGATCACAATACTACTATTCCTGAAAAAATAAAGACTACTGAATGCAATTTCAGATTTACATACCTTGTGCCCTTCAGTGTGTATTTTATCAGAACAAAAACATTTTTATATAACTGCAATTCGATTATCAACTTTTTAAATCAGTTCTGTATCTAGTTTTCAGCTCATATTAAAATTTCGATAATATTCTTTTAGAGCTATTTCTCTCATTGGAAGCATAAAAAAAGCACTTGATGAAATTCAACACCTACCCTTGATAAAACCTCTCAAAAATTTGGAACAGAAGGGAACTTTCTCCACTTAATACATGCCATATTTGAAAAACCTACAGTTAACATTATACTTTTTGGTGACTCATTAAATAATTTCACTCAAAATTTTTCTGGCAAAATGTATCAAATGACAAGGCTATTCACTTCAGCATTTTTGTTGTTATAGCAAACACTGAGAACAAATTTAAAAATTATTTATAAAGAGAAGATTGTGGAATACCAATGGCCAACACAGTGGTACACTCCCTAGGTACAAAAAGTAATGAGAAAAAATGCTATGGGAGATCCAATATCTGGCTACTTCTGGTAATCCTACGGTCTTTTCAAATATTTATTAAAATTTTTATCCATGAATTGTAGGATTTTGTGGCAAGATGTTAGTTCCATCTTTATATTCCATTTTCTCTAGTGAGACTCCTCCATTAAGCTGTTAAAGTGCTAATAGGTTTCTCCAGACATTGCTATTATTAACAAATTAACATGAGCAACACTTAAGAAGGAGGAGTGGGAGGGTTAATGTGGGGAATCTTCTCCCTTCATATTTCTTTTATCATGTACATTTTGAAGAAAAGAATAGATTTCAATTTTATGAAATATTAATCGAACATGTTTCCCTCCTACTCACCAGCATCAAAGTTATTAATAAAATGTTCAAGAATAAGGAAGTAGGTGCTGCAGTTGCAATTCACTGTTATATCTGAACAGAAGAAAGAGTGTCAAGTGATAGGAAAACTTTACAGAAAAAATTGAGCAGGCGGTTTCAAAAGTATGGATGGTCTATCAAGACAGAAACAGAATGAAACAGAATGAAAGTAAACATAAAAAAATCATGTGCAAATTAATAGAAGATTGTAAATATTCAAATTTAAAATACAAACTGCAATTTCTTGTACTAGATTAACTAGAAGGAAACCAAAGTAAAAAGATAAATTTGGTCTAATAAATAGAATTATACATGTAAATATTACTGGTTGTGTTGGGAGCGGGGAAATGGTTATTCTGCTGGCTATTTTTCAGGTGTCTTACATGCACACATTTCTAAATAAATCTCAGTCCAGCCAAACAGATATGGTAGCCATTTTACAGACATAGTATTAAAATCTAGAGAATTTAAATAAGTTGCCCAAATTCAAAGGATTGTTAAGTATCAGAACCAAGACTCTAACTTAACATTTTATTGTTTGATTGTATCATACTTACGGATAAAGCTATGGTTCATGGGTATTTGAGTTATTTCTACTTTTTTGTTATTATAATGTGTTGCCAGGAACATAGCAAACATATGTACTAATTTAGGGGGGACCCTAACACAGAAGTGGAATTGGTGAGTAATTAAGAAAATAAATATTCACTTTAGTAGATGTTCCCAAACCTTTATGCAAAGCAGCTAAAGTATTACACTCCTCTATCAGAGCATGAGGGTTCCAGTTGCTCCACATTCTAGAGAATGTTTGATGTTTTTGTCTTTTTTCTATTTAACAATCCTGGGTTTTTTTCATTTAGTTCTTGCACAATATTAACTTTCATTATTGTCATGACAAATAAGGTCAATAACTTATTGGTCATTTAATATTCTTTTTCATGAAGTGTCTGTTTAATATTATTTACATTTATTATTTATTTATTACTATCCTCTTTTTAAATTAATGGTAGGATTCATATGTATATTCTGGGTGCATGTTCTTTCGTGAATAAATGTATTGCAGATATCTTCTCACAGAAGATAACTTCTGTGGTAGGAAGTATTAAGAGTGCCTTATCACTCTTTTATGAGTGTCTTTTTGTCGTTGTTGTTGTATTAAATTACTATAGTCGTATGAAGAATAGGTGCTGAGTAAATTTTAAATGAGATGTATGTGAAGGAAAAACAATGGTCAACTCCAAAAATCAACAGTGTAATTTTTAAAATTCTGAGCAAAGGAATATTTATATCAGTTACTACATTGGAGACCATGAATGGAGGCTAATATCAGGAGCCTTTGTTCTTATTTATGCACAAATCTTAGCTTTTCTTTGTTTTTGTTGTTGCTTACTATCATTACCAAGGGTTTTTTTGTTTGGTTTGTTTTTTTACTTTTATTTTAGGTTCAGAGGGTCACTTGCAGGTTTGTTACATA
Source organism: Macaca nemestrina (assembly GCF_043159975.1). NCBI lineage: Eukaryota > Metazoa > Chordata > Mammalia > Primates > Cercopithecidae > Macaca > Macaca nemestrina. The sequence continues at coordinate 7,325,272 of NC_092129.1, read as the reverse complement.
GGTAAATTTCATGTTGCTGAGGTTCGGTGTACAGACGATCCCATCATCCAGTAGTGAGCATAATACCCACAATACGTGATAGTTTTTCAACCTACATCCCCATCCCACCTTCATCCCTCTGGTAGTCCCTAGTGTTTTATGGTTGCCAGTTTTATGTTCATGTTTACCTAAAGTTTAGCTTCTGCTTGTAAGTAAGGACAGGTATTTGGATTTCTGTCCCTGAGTTAATTCACTTAGGATAATCACTTCCAGCTCCATCCATATTGCTGCAAAAGACATGACTTCATTCCTTTTTATGGCTGTGTAGTATTTCCTGGTGTATATGTATCACATTTTCTTTATTCAGTCTACTGTTGATGGACATTTAGTTTGATTCTTTGTTTTTGTTATTGTGAGTAGTGCTGTGATAAACACGAGTGCGTGTGTCTTTTTTTTTTTTTTTTTTTTTTTTTTTTGCAGAATGATTCATTTTTTTCTGTGAGTATATACCCAGTAGTAGGATTGCTGGGTCTAATGGTTGTTCTGTTTGAAGTTCTTCAAGAAGTCTCCACACTGCTTTCCACAGTGCCTGAACTAATTTACATTTTCATCAGTACTTATTTTTGACTTTTCAATAATAGCCATTCTGACTGGTGTGAGATGGTATGTAATTGTGATTTTCATTTGCATTTCTCTAATCATTAGTGATGTTGAGCATTTGAAAAATATATTTGTTGGCCACATGTTTATCTTTTTTGGAGAAGTGTATATTCGGGTACTTTACCCATTTTTAAATTGTTTTTTTGTATGTTGAATTGTTTAAGTTGTTTATAGATTATTAAACCTTTGTTGGATGCATGGTTGTGAACAATTTCTCCCATTCTGTAGCTTGTTTGTTTACCATTTTGATAGTTTATTTTGCTGTGCAGAAGCTCTTTCGTTACTTTGGTCCCAGATGTCTATTTTTGGTTTTGTAGTAATTGCTATTGGGGATTTGGTCATAAATTTCTTGCCAACACTGATATCCAGAATGTTATTTCCTAGGTTTTCTTCAAGGATTTTTATAGTTTCAGGTTTTACATTCAAATTTGTAGCCTATCTTGGCCTAATTTTTGTGTATGGTATAAGGAAGATGTTCAGTTTCAACCTTTTGCATATAGCTAGCCAGTTATCTCAGCACCATTTATTGAATAGGGAGTCCTTTCTCCATTGCTGGTTATTGTCAACTTCGTTGAAGATCAGATGGTTGCAGGTGTGCGGCTTTATATCTGAATTCTCTATCCCGTTCCATTGGTCTATGTCTGTTTTTGTACAGTACCATGCTGTTTTGGGTACTGTAGCCTTGTAGTGTAGCTTGAAATCAGGTAGGGTAATGTTTCTGGCTTTATTCTTTTTGCTTAGGATTACTTTGGTGATTCAGGCTCTTTTTTGGTTTCATGTGGACTTTAGAACAGTTTTGTTCTAATTCTGTGAATAACATTTTACTAATCTAATAGGAATGCACTGAATCTGTACATTGCTTTGGGCAGTATGGCCATTTTAACCATATTGATTCCTCCTATCCATGAGCATAGAATAATTTTCCATTTGTTTGTGTTATCTCTGATTTCTTTCAGCAGTATTCCATACTTTTTTTTTGAGACAGACAAATCAAGAATGCAATTCTATTTAAAAAATCACACACACACAAAATACCTAGAAATACAACTAACAAAGGAGGTGAAAAGACTTTACAATAAAAATTACAGGCTGGGCTCAGTGGCTCACACCTGTAATCCCAGTACTTTGGGACGCGAAGGCAGGTGGATCACTGTCATCCAGGCTGGTGTGCAGTGGTGTGATTTTGGCTCACTGCAACCTCTGCCTTCTGGGTTCAAGAGATTCTCTTGCCTCAGTCTCCCAAGTAGCTGGAACTAGAGGTACCTGCCACCACACCCAGCTAATTTTTGTATTTTAATAGAGATGGAGTTTCACCATGTTGGCCAGGCTGGCCTCGAACTCCTGACCTCAATTGAACCACCTGTCTTGGCATCCCAGAGTACTGGGATTACAGGTGTGAGCCACTGAGCCCAGCCTCTAATTTTTATTGTAAAGTCTTTTCACCTCCTTTGTTAGCTTTATTTCTAGGTATTTTTGTGTGTGTCTGTGTGATTTTTAAAATAGGATTGCATTCTTGATTTGGCTCTCTGCTTGGATGTTATTGGTGTATGGAAATGCTAGATTTCTGTACATTGAATTTGCAATCTGAAACTTCACTGATGTTGTGTATCAATTCTTTGGGCAGTGACTATGGGGTTAGGTATAGAATCATATCATTTGCAAAGAGAGATAGTTTGACTTTCTCTCTTCCTATTTGGATGGTTTTTCTTTCTTTCTCTTGCCTGATTGCTCTGGCTAGGACTTCCAGTACTATGTTGAATAGGAATGGTGAGAGTGGGCATCTTTGTCTTGTTCCAGTTCTCAAAGGGAATGCTTCTAGCTCTTGCCCATTCAGCATGATGTGGTCTATGGGTTTGTCATAGATGGCTCTTATTAGTTTGAGCACTGTGAGCAGGCAGAGCAGGGCAGGGTCCCTGGAAGGGGCTGGCAGAAAGGGAGGTGCACAGATCAGACTTGCCTCAGTATGTTTTTTTATGCCTAGTTCGTTGAGGGTTGTTAATATGAAGCAATGTTGAATTTTATTAGAAAGACTTTTCTGCATCTGTTAAGATGATCATGTGGTTGTTGTTTTTAATTCTGTTTATGTAGTAAAGCATATTTACTGATTTGCATATGTTAAACCAGCCTTGCGTCCCAGGAATAACATTTACTTGATCATGGTGAATTATATTTTTGATGTGTTGCTGGATTTGGTTTGTGAAGATTTTTGCATCTATGTTCATAAGGGACATTGGTCTGCTATTTTCTTTTCTAGTTGCTTCTCTGCCAGGTTTGAGTATCAGAGTGACACTGACTTCACAGAATGAGTTAGGGAGGAATCCTTACTCCTCAATTTTTTGGAATAATTTTAGTAGGATTGGTATTAGCTCTTCTTTGTAAGTCTGGTAGGATTTGACTGTAAATCTGCCTGGTCCAGGGCATTTTTTTATTGGAAAGGTTTTGTTACTGATTCAACGTTGGAACTTGTTAGTCATCTGTTCAGAATTTTCATTTCTTTCTGGCTTAATATTAGAATATCGTGTATTTCCAGGAATTTATCCATTTTTTCTAGGTTTTCTAGTTTGTGTGCATAGAAGTGTTTGCGACAGTCTCTGAGAAATTTTTAGATATCTTTGGGGTTGGTTATAATGCCACCTTTTTCATTTCTGATTGCACTTCTTTGGATCTTCTCTCTTTTTTCATTGTTAATCTGGATAGCAGTCTATCAGTGACATTTATTCTTTTGAAAAAACAAATTTTGATTTTGTTGGTCTTTTGCATGGCTTTTTGTGGTCTCAGTTTTCTTCAGTTCACCTATGATTTTGGATGTTTATTTTCTTCCACTATACTTGGGGTTGGTTCACTCTTGTATTTCTGTTCCTCTAAGTGCAATGTTAGGTTGTTAATTTTAGATTTTTATGACTTCTTGATGTAAGCATTTCACACTATAAACGTTCTGTTATCACTGCTTTCACTGTGCCCCCAAAATTCTGGTACATTGGTGTCTTTGTTTTCATTAGATTCAAAGAATTTTTTGACTTCTGCCTTAATTGTTTTCTTTACCCAAAAATTATTTAGAGGCAGGCTGATTAATGTGCATGTAACTGAATGGTTTTGAGAGATCTTTTTGGTGTTGATTTCTATTTTTATTGTGCTGTGGTCCAAGAGTATGGTTGGGATAGTGTTATTTTTTTGAAGTTGTTGACACTAGCTTTATGTTCAAGCATATAGTCAATCTTAGAGTATGTGCTGTGTGCAGATGAGAACACTGCATATTCCATTGTTGTTGAGTGGAGTTTCCTTGACTGTCAATTAGGTCTAGTTGTTTAAGTGTTGGATTTAGGTCCTGAATGTCTTTTTCTGCCTCAGTGATCTGTCTAATGCTGTCAATTGGGTGTTGAAGTCGTTATTATCGTATGGTTATCCAAGTCTCTTTATAGGTCTGTAAGAACTTGTTGGGTGCAAATATATTTGGAATAGTTAAGTCTTTTTGCTGAATTGACTTATCATTTTGTAATGACCTCTTTGATTATTGTTGGTTTAAAGTCTGTTTTTTCTGATATAAATAGCAACCCTGCTCTCTTTCTTTTTCCATTTGCCTGATAGATCTTTCTCCATTCCTTTATTTTGAGCCTATGGTTGTTGTTAATGCATGAGGTGTGTCTCTTGAAGACAGTAGACAGTTGAGTCTTACTTTGTTTTTAAATCTAACTTGCTATTCTGTGCCTTTTAACTGGGGTGGTTAGCCCATTTGCATTCAAGGTCAATATTAATATGCAAGGACTTGATCCTGTCATATTGTTATCTGATTGTTACGTAGACTTGATTGTACAGTTGCTTTCTAGTGTCAGTGGGCTGTGTACTTAAGTGTGTTTTTGCATTGACAGGTACTGTTCTTTTATTTCCATGTTTAGCATAACCTATAGACCTTTTGTAAGGTCCAGCGATAACAAATTCCTTTAGTGGTTGCTTGTCTAAGAAGGATTTTCTTTCTCCTTCGCTTATGAAGCTTACTTTGGCAAGATAAAGAAAAACTTGGTTGAACTTACTTTTGTTTAATGATACTGAAAATAGGCCTCTCAATTTCTTCTGACTTCTAAGGTTTCTGCTTAAAGGTCTGTTATTAGCCTGCTGGGGTTCCCTTTTTAAGTTACCTACCCCTTCCCTGTAGCTGCCCTCAGATTTTTTTCTTTCATATTGACCTTGAAGAATCTAATTATTATGTATCTTGGGAATAGTCATCTTTAATAGTATCTTGCAGGGGTTCTCTGAATTTCTTGAATTTGCATGTTGACCTCTCTAGCAAGATTGGGGAAATTTTTGGACTAAGCCCTCACATGTGTTTTCCAAGCTGTTTACTTTCTGTTTCATGAATGCTAATGACTTGTAGGTTTTGTTTTTACATAATGTCATATTTTTGGAGGTTTTGTTCCTTCTTGAAATTATTTTTAATTTTTGTCTGCCTGTGTTTACTTGAAGAAGTGGTCTTTAAGTTCTAAGATTCTTTCCTCAGGTTGATCCATTTCGTTGTTAATGCTTCCAATTGTATTATGAAATTCCTGGAGTAAGTTTTTCAATTGTAGAACATCAGTTTTGTTCTGTTATGTCATCTTCCAACTTTGGAATTGTTTTACTGTTTCCCTTGGATTGGGTTTCAACATTTTCCTGCATTTCATTGAGTTTCCTTGCCCTCCAGATTCTGAATTCTATATCTATCATTTCAGCTATTTCAGTCTGGTTAAGACCATTGTTGTAGAGCTAGTGCAATCATGTGGAGGTAAGAAGGCATTCTGCCTCTTAGTTTTGCCAGAATTCTTACACTGATTCTTTCTCATTTGTGAGGGCTGATGTTTCTATAACCTTTGAAGTTCTTGTGCTTTGATTGGAGGTTTTGTTTTTATTTTCTTTATTGTCTTTGAGAATTTGACTGTGGTGTAAGTTGGATTTAGTCTATTGGCTTTGTTTCTAGATGTTTTAAGAGTGACAAGACTCATCTTGACTCTCCTGGGCTGCATGTTCTAACCCTAAGAGGTTAGTACTGGGTCCTAGCTTTGTCCTCTGGCCTCTCAAAGTCGAGTACCAGCTGTGCTGGGGAGACTGAGATGCTTCTAGGCCACTGGCAACAGCACTCTGGTAGGGCAGCAGTGCTCCAGGAGGGTGGCAGGGGTGCTACAAGTGAAAGAGCTCCAGCAGGGGTCATCATAAATAGTGCTCTGGTGGAGTAGTGGGGTCACCAGCAAAAGCACTTTGGTGGTGGCCGTTGGCAAAGGCACTCTGCCAGGGCAGCTAAGGCTGCTCTGTGAGCAGGCAGAGCTGGGCAGGGACCCTGGAAGGGGCTGGCAGAAAGGGAGGTGCACAGATCAGACTTTCCTCAGTCCTCTGGGATAGACAGCCTTGCCGTCTCCAGGTCCAGCATTTGGCAAAAGTCAGAGACACCTAGAGGAGTATGGAGAGTCTTGGGGTATGGGAAACCATGGCTGTATTCCACTACAGCCATCGTCATACTAAATCCTGTAGGCAGACACAAGCTCTGACTCTGTCAACCTTCCAGGCAGCGCCCCCTGCCAATTGAAAGGTCCATAGAGATAGTGAGGTTTCCTGAAGGCTTGTGACAAGGATTCTGGAGGCTTGTGACAAGAAAGGGCTGTTCCGCACTTATTTCACATACAGTTTTCTTAGGAGCCATTTAGTGCCAAGAACAACTCCAGGCACTTAGCAACCCTGTGCAGCGTCCTCCCACTTCAGCCCTGGTGTCTGTGTCATCTCTCTGTCCTCTCTCAATGCATTTTCTCAAAATATCTGTTAGGAATATGCCAATCTACTAGATAGTCTGGTTTCTGTTCATGTGAGAACCTCTTCCTGATTGCATCTAGTTGACTTCTTAAGAGTATCTTTTGATAAATAATCATTTTTCATTTTAATATAGTTTACATCATCCATTTTACTCCTTTTGTGCTAGGTATACTTGTATTCTGTTTAATAAGTTTTTGCCTATTTCACATTCATATAAATATACTAACATTCTAGAAGAAACCTTTAGGAGCTTTAATGCTATCCTTTTCATATTTATATGTATAAATATGCTGGGAATGGTTTTGGTGCATAATGTAAGATAGGGATTAGACTCATTTTGCGGTCATATAATTATATCAGTGATCCAGAATAGCTTATTATTAAAAAGCCATACTGTCCATAATTTAGTTTCACATTTGATTAAATTAAAAAGTATGAGCCGTTTCTGGATTTCCTCTTATATCATATTAGTTTATTTATCTGTCATTGCATCAATAGAGCACTGTCTTAGTTATTGCCTTAATAATTAATACAAGATATCATGTGTTGTATCTCGTTACCAGCTTTGTTTTCCCTTTTCACAGTTATCTTATATGTTATTGGCACTTTGCATTTCATGTAAACATTTGAATCAGCAAGAGAGAATTTGTATGATTGCTAACCTGGTGTGAGCTTTGAGAAGTGTTATCCTTAGAGCTTCCTGGTAATATTTTCCCCTCGGAAGTAATTCTTGTCAGAAGTAATAGATAGGATTTTATCCTATATATATATACAAACTGATATTCAGCCAAAGACTCAGTTGGGCCAATATTGAAATTACTGGATGTCTTCCTCTGTGTAACCTCTGAAATTTCCCTCACAAGTTCTAGACTTTCCAGCCCCCTCAAACTCCTTCTTCTATCTCCTTACTTCAGTGGGATTGCCAAGCCCTGTTTGGGATCCTTCTCTGTCTGATGCATCTTGAAAATTGATTCTTGGCCCAAAGCCTAAGCAATGGCACAGCTTACTTACATCATGTGTTTCCTTTCTCACAAGGATCACAGTCAGAGCTGCCTGTTTCCTAATGTGGGAAAATAGTTGTTTTTATATTTCACCTATTTCTAGATGTTAATGATGACAGATTAATTCTGGACCAGCTCATTACTTCTGAGCCAAAAGTAGAATTCTAAATGTATTTATATTAAGTTTGTGCAATACATATTTATTATCTGTTGTCTTATCTGATTCATGTTTTTAGAAGTGCACTAACAGTCAACAGAGAATTACATTCTTTTGTGGTTTTAGTAAATTTGTTCCAGAGCACGGTAAGTTTAAAGTGTAAAAGGCAGAAGTGCAGTGTTTACAATTCGAAACACCAGTATGAATTCAGTCCATCTTGGTGATTGTGCATTTGACAATAATCAATGTATCAATTCTTAATTCCCCTTCAGGTGAAAGAGAATTTTCCTTTTTCTAAATAAATTTCTAAATGAACCTGTATCCTTCAATGCAGAATAGTAAATTGGGTAGATTGTTGTAACCATAAAGCCTGTAAAGTATTTATATTAGAAATCAAACCCAAACATCTTATAGAAACACAACATAATTCTATAATGTATGTCCCATGTTAATCAGTTTACCTAAATTTGAAATTTTACTAAGATATTAAAGTTGAATGTGTGTTTTTCATGCATGTACCTAGTGAATGTTTGCATTTATAGTAAGTTAAAAAATCAACTACCCTTTGATATTGAATAATTGTCACAGCAATAGATTAGCCTTTTGTATATGTCCATAAATTCAAAGTTTCAGTATTAGAGTTTAAAAAAACCCTTTATTTTACTTATTTTGTGAGTTTACTCAATGAATATAATAATTAATGTATAGACTAACAACTTTGAATAGATTATTTCTAAAAAAGATTTCCCCATGAGAAAAATTTCCTTAATTGTATGAGTTCTAGCTAATTTCATGTGTGAATGCTGATGTAAAATGCATTGTTTTAAAAATTAGATATGTGTAAAAACAGGATGTATTGAAACAAGCCAAGGGATTTATATGTTGACTTTTTATTTTCCAAGTTGCATGAACATTTAAAGACATTGCAGACTGGTTTAAGAAAAATCTACAGTTTAAATAATATTATTAAATAGCTTAGCTAAAAGAACTAGAGCTTTTTGACCAGTCCTTTAAAAATACATTGTTCATATGTTGTGCTTATATATGGCAAGAATGTTGTGCTATTTTGAAGAGATTCCAAAATGGGGAAAATGGGAGCTATATTTATTATCCACTTTCTCCGGCAAAACAATGAAGGCTTCTCCAGCAAAACAATGAAGGCTTCTTTCACATCTTTGAGTATTTGCTATTACACTGAAATATATATATATATACACACACACACACACATATATTCTTTAATCTACTGTATGCTTAAATACAATATTAGAGATAATTTAATAAATGTTTAATTAGATCACAAAGTGTAAAACTATTAAAACAATATTAACAGACTTGCTTAACCATCTTTTAGATTTGTATGATCATTTGAGAAATTTTATTTGCCACTATTAAATAACCAATTCGCCTAAATAATGTAAGTTACATGAAGAAGCTACTCATGTTTCTCATATTGTTGATAATCTATATTCTCCATATATGTCTAAATTATTTGTACCAATAAGAAATAAACCTGATTCTTATTATATATAATTTGGCAGAACTCAATAGCATATGGAGGTATCTTGTGAAACATAGGCATTTAACACAGAGGCTTACAGCTCAAAAACTGCACTGTGCAAACATTAATACAGCCTGCCATTTGCCAAGGGAAATACTTTTGTGAGCCTCATTAATTTAATTGGTCCCTGCCATCTAGTTAAAAAGGAGAAAAGAAGAGCTTTTTCTGACAAAACCAAAGATGGTTAAAAGTCCTATTAGATTGTGTAGCACTTCAGAAATTTTCGAGTTAGGAAGGAAATTGAATTGAGAACATTTAATTCAGCATTTTGTAACAGCTGCCTCCCCGTTTTCACTCCCCCCAATCTCTCATATGGCGAATCATAAAATTTCTAACTCAAAAGGAGTCAGAACTCTTAAATATTAAGAGCTTGCACTAATTAATCTCTTCTTTTTAATTGCATATAAATGTATTTTATCTCATGAGGTATAATTGCAAGATTGTATCAATTCCACTGGGAATGTTCTAACATCTCTCCAAGCTCCTAGCCTGAAAATCAACGTGGACATCCGTCTGCCTCCCAGAGCTGGATGTTTTGCAGATTCAAAATTGTTTCCTTCTTCACTCAGTCTCTATTCCCACCAGCATAGTTCTAAATTTCACCTTGCACCCCTTCTCCATCTTGATATGGAAAAGGCAAGAAAACCTAATCAACCAGTTATTTCCCTGCTCCTGGCTCCCAGTTGGTAATGCCACAGTCTTTTGGAGATGAGACGGGATTGTTTCCTTGACCTTAACCCCTTTTGTGGGCAGGAACTGGAGTGACTCGTTTCACTCAGCCCACTGCTGGCCTCTCCTTGTAAGAGGGAGCATGCGAGTAAGCAAGTATGTGAACTGGAGGAAATGAATTCTGGAACCAGTTGGTCACTCCTCTCTGGTGGAAGCAGGCTCTTTGTGGGTCCTGCAGCAGGGTCCAAGCCCCTGCCCTCCTGGCACCTGGGTTCTTGTCTAGTGTCCAGGAAGAATCAGGTCACATGAACGGATTGAAGTGTAATGTATGCAGAGGATTTTATTGGGCAGTGGAAGTGGTTCTCAGTGAGAAGGGAGTTGGAAAGGGGATGGTGTGGGAAGAAGGTGATCTTTCCCCAAAGCTGCACCATCTAAAGTTGGCCGCATCTATCCATTGTCTCTGACGCTCAGCTTCTTCTGTTCCCACCACTCAGCTCCTTGTATTCCTGACACTCAGATGCTTTTATCCCCAATGCTCAGCTGCTTGTGTTACTTTGCCAGCTGAAGTCTTTTTATGGGCACAGGATAGGGGTGTGGCAGGCCAGAAAGGCCACATTTGGATGGAAAAATGGGGTCAGTTCTTTTCACTTAGGGCTATGGTTCCAGGCTGAAGGGTGGGGTTGAGCCAGGAGCTCAGCTGTTCTGTATCAGAAACAGTTGTTTGGATGCTTCCAGGAAGGGCCTTCCAGGTTTTGTTCCTGGGAAAGAGCCACAATGAACGTTCTGCTTAGTGTTTGCCCCTCTACTTGTAGAGCATAAAAATCCTTCCAAGGGAATACGGGACTACTTTTGCTTCATCTCTCCTCCAGACCCTAGCTTCCTGAAAGACACTGAAGGCTATGTCCAGTGCGTGAGAGTGTTCTTTTTAGGCTCTCTTCTAATCTGATTTTGAATCATCATCCTTCTTGGTTTTTTTCAACATGCCTGCCACTAACTCCTGGAGTAGGGGTCAGCAAACTACAGCCTTTGGCCCAAATTCTGACTTCTGTCTATCTTTGTATAGCCCACAAGCTAAGCATGATTTTTGCATTTGCTAATGGTTAACGCAAAATTAAATGGTGAATAATGTATCACACATGAAAATGATATAAAATTCAAATTTCAGAGTCCATCCACAAAATTCTGTGGAAGCACAGCCACGCTCATCTGTTTAGGCTTTGTCTGTGGCTCCTTACCTGTTGTAATGGCAGTCGAGTAATTATCAATGAGATGATGTGGCCCATAGTAGCTAACATCCTTCCTATCAGGCCCTTTCAGAAAAAGTTTGCCAAACTCTGTCCTAGAATATTACCTGAACACAGGTTTGGGGACTTTATATTATTTCAGGCAAGTCCATTAGGACATTAAAGGTTTGGCCTTTAGAACCAAGAGTTCCCTAATGAGCCAACTAGAGATTGTGTTTGCACACAGATCTAGACCTCCAAATTCTCCTAATAGAAGTACCTCTACTGTAATGTCCTCACACACCACTGCACCGCTCCCCTTAACCTCATCAGGTAGGTGGTTGTGGCTCAGCAGCCAGAACCAGCCAAAAAGTGTATTCAGCACTAACAGTTGTGTCTTCTTGTGATAGCTTATTAAACCTTCAGTGCTTTGGTTTCTCCATCCATAAAATGAATTCTTGAAATAAATGGTGTCTGTGTTTTTTCTTCTTCCAATATTCAAATTTTATGATTGTACTGACCATGAAAAACAACTTTTAAAATTAAAAATTTCAAACCAGTTGTTGAGTTCAAGTTGGAAACATTTGATAGAAAAAGATAATTTTGTCTCAGTTAGGCATCTCATACTGTGATAATTGTGTTTTATTTCTAAAATACCCCTTTCATTCCAAACTGCCTGGAGCACTTTGGCATGAAACATTAGTCTCTGGGAAAGTCCACCAGCCTGAAACCCAACATAGCTTATATCAGAGCCTCATAAGCTTGTCCCTCAATTATTTTATACCTCCCTCACTGATAATGCTTTCTATAGAGGATAAGTGATACAATTGAACTTGTTCACATACACAGTCTGCCCCCTAACTCCATTAAGCCAAAATTTGTATTCTACTTTCTAACTTAGTTAAAATATGTAGCAAATTTAGCAATGCTATTTTGGTTAATTGCCCTAATCCAGGGAACACTGGCAGCTCCTCTGGGTCACCAGAGAAGTCTCCTTTGCATTGTAAATGTTTTTTTCCTAACTGAAAATGCACAGTTTCATTGGACGTTCAAGTTGTACCAGGCTACCTGTGGATTTTAAATGTAGTAAACTACTGCTGCTGTATTTTAAAGGACAGTGTTGAGTCATCCTTTAACACATTGTCACCTGCAAGTTGTTCCTTTGCTTTGCTTAAGAGCCCTTGCTGAAAATATACTTGTATGAGCAATTATCAGGGTCTTTTTTGGTTCAGCAAGTGGTCTTTCTACTGTAGATTATACTTTCCAATAGACTGGCTGTGCCTTATTTTCTCTCTTGTTTGTAACCAAAAGTTGGCTTAGTCATTCAGATCTTCCTTTGTTCATTAGCTGTAGATGTATTGATTCCTCTTGAATTATTCAAATGGGTTTTCTTTTTTGTATAAGGCACACCAGTAGTAGGAAAGTTCAGTTCAACATCAAAGACCTACTGCTGCCCCTTTAAGGACACTCTTTAGGATCCCTGTATTCACTCTTCTCTGCAGGTGTGGCTGCACCTGCACCTTAATTGTTCAGAGTACTTGGGTGACTATTTTCAATGTGCGCTCTAGGAAAAGCAATTGCACCACCAACCTTGATAATGTCTCCCATGATTTTATAATCCTTGCAACAAGGGAAAGTTTAGTTTTTTCTACACATTTAGTTAAAGACAACATTTTGTTTTCTTACTCTATACAAATTGTATCTAGAAAACTGGGCAACATCATGGTTTTTATAAGACAGATATGACTTGAACCGCTCCCAATCAAAGTTATTTACTCAGTTAAGCAACAAATGCAGAATAAATATTGATTGTTTCTATGCATTTCTCTTAGGCATTATTTGAAGAACAGTTATACTTGATAGTCATTATAGAAAATCTAAAAACGCATACAACCTTTCTCACTGTTGACAATTAAGCAGAATGGCTTTGAATGGCCAGACATCTGCTTTGTGCTGTTTTTACTTTACTTTCATTTCCTGGAAATTCACTTACAACATCTCTGTTAAATCCCTAAGAAATGGTCCCTTAGTCGGCCGGGCGCGGTGGCTCAAGCCTGTAATCCCAGCACTTTGGGAGGCCGAGACGGGCGGATCACGAGGTCAGGAGATCGAGACCATCCCGGCCTACACGGTGAAACCCCGTCTCTACTAAAAAATACAAAAAACTAGCCGGGCGAGGTGGCGGGCTCCTGTAGTCCCAGCTACTTGGGAGGCTGAGGCAGGAGAATGGCGTAAACCTGGGAGGCGGAGCTTGCAGTGAGCTGAGATCTGGCCACTGCACTCCAGCCTGGGCGACAGAGTGAGACTCCGTCTCAAAAAAAAAAAAAAAAAAAAAAAAAAAAAAAAAAAAAAGAAATGGTCCCTTAGTCATAAGTATGGCTCCTTTGTAAACAAGACGCAGGTGGAATTGATGAAGAATTCCTGTTTTCCCATCTGCTGTATAAATTTAAGATTTTAAAGGTTTGATATGGAGAATGCAGAGCTCTCTATGGGCCACTTGGAATTAAAATGGTATTATAAGGAATTCAGACAAAGAACTAGGGCTCAAATCTTTCCTGTTAAAAGTATCTCAACTGAAATCTACTTGTTCACTTACTGCTGTCTCCTTACATTTATCATGTGAGTTGTTAGGAACTTGGAATGGGATTACTGTGGAAAGAGTGGAGGAAACTGACTTGAAACTTTTTCTGAAATTCTTTCTTCCATTTAGATGTGTACCTGGTAGCCTGTGGAGCTAATGACATTATTTAAAGTCCACTAAAGAAAGCTCTATACTTGCCCCAGATTACAAAAATTTCTATGGCATAATGCAGGGAAGGGAGCCCACACAGAACCCAGTAAACTTCCTACGTCAAGGAGAGGGAACCAAGATCCAGAGAGACCAAGAAGGCTAGAGTTTTCAGAACAAGATACAGGAAAGAAAAGGGTTGTACAGAGAAGGAATCAGCACATGTGTGGGATAAAACTGCTCAAGGCCCAATAAAAATCTGTAAAAGGATTAGCGGGAATAGTAACTGGTGCCTACACAAGGCTGGGAATAGTGCCTCTTTCCACCTGCCATGGAAAATTCATCATTTACATGGCTTGAATAAAGTGCTAGGGTCTTGTGTTAGAAGAGGGATGTGACTAGCCCTAGACTAAACTTTGCTCTGATCTTACTAAACAAATCTTAAAGGCAAGATCCAAAAGAAGAAAACAATTCTTAGAGTTATATTTCATATGTTCAAAAAGCTAGAGACATAGTAGATACAAAGATACAAAGACATAGTAGATACAAAGATCAAAATTGAAGCTCCAGAAATAAAAACTACAAGGTGTAAGGTGAAAAACACACTGAATGAGATTAACTGGAGATTAGATGAAAAATAATTTTCAAAATATATGCAAAGCATCAGTGAGCTGTGGGACAATTTTGAAGAAAATATGTAAGTGAAATTTGACTCTTCAAAGGGAAAGGAGACAGAAAAATTATTTAAAGAATTAATAGTGGTAAAAATTTCAAAATTTGAGCCACAAAGTTACACATAAAAGACAAAAAAAAAAAAAATCATGGTAATACTATCACTAAGCAAAGTAAAACTTGAGAGATGACATTAACACCAGAAAAATATTTAATAACAAAAAATTACCAATGAGAAAGAAGTATTTCAAAATGATACAAGGATCAATTCATTAAGAATATGTAACAATCCGAAACTTCTTAGCCTCTATTTAATCTACTTTTGCATCTTCAAAATACATGAAGAAAAATATGGTAGAACTGTGAGGGAAATGTTCAAATTGATGATTCTATTTAGGGACTGCAGTATATCTCTCAATAATTGATAGAACATGTAGACAAAACATCAGAAAGAATACAGAAGAAATGAACAATACTATCAACCTAATAATTGATAATTAATATTTATAGAACTCAACTGAAAAACAGTAGAATACACATTTTTTTTCAAGTGCTTGTTCACCAAGATATATAATATTCTTGGCCATAAATCAGATTACAATACAATTTAAAAGAATTCAAGTGATACAGATTATTTTCTCTGACTGCAATGGAGTTAAATTAGAAATAAATCACCAAGGAATCTCTCAAAAATGATCAAATATTTGGAAATTAAAAAATACACTTTTAAATGACTTATGATCTAAGAAGAAATCAAAAAGGAAATAAAAAATAGTTTATATTGAATGAAAATATAAACATGGTATAAGAAAATTTGTGGCATTCCAGTAAAGCTGGGCTTATGCTAAAAGTTATAGCATGAGATAACTATATTAGAAAAAAAGCAGTGTCAGATCAATAACTTCAGCTCCCACTCTCAAAAACTAGAAAAAAGGGCAGATTAAATACAACATAAGCAGAGGAAAGGAAGTAATAAAGATAACAGCAATGATAAATGAAATACCAAACAGAAACATAATAGAGAAAATCAATGAAACCTAAAGGTGGTTCTTTGAGAAAATCAATACAATTGATAAACCTCTAGCCAGAGTGGTCACCAGAAAAAAAAGAGAAGACACAAATTGCCAATACCAGGAATAAGAGAGATTCTAAAAATACTAAATGGATAGTAAAATATCATAAACACATTTATTTCAATAAATTTGAAAATTTGGATGTAATAAATTTCAAGTACATACATTACCCAATTTCACCCCTTAAGAAATAAATTGTTCAGATAGCTATATAGATTGAAGAAATTAAATCTGTAGTTAAAACCATTTTCCCAAGGAAACTTACAGGCACAGATGGCTTCATGGGTAAATTCAATCAAATATTTAAAGAAGAAATAATACCAAATCTGCATACATTTTTCCAGAAAATTGATGAGGAAAGAATATTTCCAACTTATTCTATGCAACCTGCAGTGTCCTAATATGAAAACTAGGACAAAAATATTACAAAAGAAGAAAAATATAGACCCGTCTTTCTTATGAACATATGATGTAAACGTTTGAACAGCATTTTGGTGAATTAAGTCATGCAATATTTACAAAGAATGACATATTATCACCAAGTGGGATTCATTCCAGAATGCAAGGATACTTTACCATTCCAAAATCAACCAATTTAATTTCACCATATGTATCAGTTTTCGAATGTTGCATAACACATTACCACACATTTAGCCATTTAAAGCAACACCCATTTATTAGTATATATTCTGTAGGTCAGAAGTTCAGTGTGATGTAGCTGAGTCCCTTGGTCGGTATATTACAAGGATGAAATAAAGGTGTTGGGTGGTTTGAGTGTTTTTTTGGAGGGTCTGGGGAAAAATCTGCTTTCATGTTCATTTTCATCGGCAGAATTCAGTGTGTTGTGGCTGTAGGTCAGAGGTCCCCATTTTACTGTGGCTGTCAATTGGGGGGCTACCATCAGCTTCTAGAGGTGATTCATACTTCTTAATATGTGGCTCCTTCTATCTTCGAGCCAGCAACAGTGCATGAAATCCTTCTCATGCTTCAAATCTCTGATTTGCTCTTCTGCAATTAGTTGGAAGAAACTCTCTGCTTTTAATGAGCTCATGTGATAATCTCTCTTTTTTGTGTGTGTGTGAGATGGAGTCTCACTCTGTCACCAGGCTGGATAGCAGTGGTGTGATCTTGGCTCACTGCAACCTCCCCTTCCCAGGTTCAAGCGATTCTGCTGCTTCAGCCTCCCAAGTAGCTGGGATTACAGGCCTGTACAACAATGCCCAGCTAATTTTTGTAATTTTAGTAGAGACGAGGTTTCACCATGTTGGCCAGGATGGTCTCGATCCCCTGACCTCTTGATTGGCCCACCTTGGCCTCCCAAAGTGCTGGGATTACAGGCATGAGTCACCATGCCCAGATGCCCAGCCCTCTCTTTCCTTTTTTTTTCTGAGACGGAGTCTCGTTCTGTCGCCCAGGCTGGAGTTCAGTGGCACAATCGCGGCTCACTGTAAGCTCCGCCTCCCGGGTTCACGCCATTCTCCTGCCTCAGCCTCTCGAGTAGCTGGGACTACAGGCGCCCACTACCACGCCTGGCTAATTTTTTGTATTTTTTTTTGTAGTAGAGACGGGGTTTCACCCTGTTAGCCAGGATGGTCTTGATCTCCTGACCTCGTGATCTGCCCGTCTCGGCCTCCCAAAGTGCTGGGATTACCGGCGTGAGCCACTGTGCCCGGCCCGAGCCCTCTCTTTCTTAAAGTCAAAAGTGCCATGTAAAAATCAGGGCAGTAAAATCCATCACACTCACCATATTCCCAGTTCTACAGATTATGCAGGGCCTATATCCTGGGAAGGCAGGGGGAATCTTGGGGAACATAATCAAATCCTGCCATTATCACCATATTAATAAACTGTAACAGAAAAATCATGATTCCTACAATAGATGGAGAAAATACTTTTTTCCAAATCAAACATCCATTGCTGATAAAAATTCTTAAATAAAAATAAAAGAGAATTTACTCGAACGGATAGAAGGCATCTATAGCATTCTATTTAATATTAAAGGAGCGAAAGCTTTTCTTCTGTTATGGACTGAACTGTGTTCTCCCGCTCTAATCCCCAGTAGCTCAAAATGTGGCTGTATTTTGACGTAGGGGCTTTAAAGAGGTAATCAAGTTAAAAAGAGGCTGTTAAGGTGTGCCCTAATCCAGCTGGACTGGCGTCCTTATAAGACGAGGAGATTAGGACATGGAAGGGACACCAGGGATGCATGCAGACAAAGAAAAGACCATATGAGAATGCAATGAGAAGGTGGCTGTCTGCACACTGAGGCAAGAGGCCTCAGGGGAAATCAAGCCTCTAGCTTGGACTTTTGGCCTCCAAAACTGTGAGAAATAAGTTTCTGTTGTTTATGCTACCCAGTTTGTGGTATTTTGTTATGGTGGTCCTAGCAAACTATTATACCCCTTAAGACAGGAACAAGATAAGCATGTCTGTTCTTGCCATTTCTAGTCAACCTATACTGGCAGTTCTAGCCAACATGACCATGCAAGAAAAATTAAAAAAAAAAAAAAAAAAGAAAAAAAAGTGTGACCAATTCTATCCAATGTTACCAAAAATGAGAGAAAGAAGTAAAATCCTATTTATTTATGTACAATTTTATTTATGTGACATCTAGATAAACTGAAAAAAAACCTATAAAAATCTGGAACTAATAAGTGATTTTAGCAAAATTGCAATAAACAAGATTAATATACTGAAACTAATTATATTTCTTTATACTAGCAATACAAACTTGGTAAAAAATTTAAAATGCCATTTATAATAGCATGAAAAAATATGAACTACTTTAGGAATAAATCTGACAAAAGTTTTAAAGGAATGTATACACTGGAAACTATATTATTGGAAAAAATTATAAAACACACCAAAAAATAGTGTGTGTATGTGTGTGTGTGTTTGTGTTTTCTTTTTCCTTATGTCAGGAGACAATATTGTTAGGATGCCATTTTTTTTTTCCAGTTTGAGCTATAGATGCTATGCAATTTCAATCAAATATCCACAGAAAATTTTGTAGAAATGCACAAGGAGATTCTAAAGTTTTTATAGAAATACCAATAAACTAGAATGGCAAAAACTACTTTGAAAAAGCAAATAAACAAGTATAAAGTTGGAAGATACAAACTATCTGACCTACCTTGTTCCCTGTCCCAAGGCCAGTGTCACTTGTCTTAAAATTTTGTTATGGAAATACCCCATTTCTGGTAGCAATTTTTGTTTCAGGTATCTATTAGCATAAAATAAACTGTCTCAAAGCTTAGTGGCTTAAAACAATAATATTTTATTATTTCTCATGATTCTGTGGGTGAATCAGTATAGTGGTTGTTTGAGGCCGCTGTAGTGGCTGGAAGCTTGGTTTGGGCTGGAGCATTAAAAAGAACCTCCCTAGGTGTCTGGGTTGTGGCACGGACTGTTGGCTGGGGAACCCTGATTCTCTTCCATGTTGCTTTTCTCCTTTCCAAGTGGTCTCACTTTTCAGTTGTCTAGCCTCAGCTTTATACCATGGTGGCTGGTTTCCAAAAAAACAAATATGTTTCCAGGACTCTTATGGACCAATCACTTTACATGGATCAAAACTAGTCAACAGGTTAGTCTAAGACAAGAAGTGGACTTCATTGATGGAAGTAGCAGGCATATGCAAGAATGGGAGGAATCAGCCTTCTCTGGAGACCATCTATTCCTAACCCTTCATCAACATGATCCAAATAGAACACCTATTTTCTACTTCACCTTACCACTGCATGACCGTGGTGGTATTTTTTATTTATTCTCAGCCCAAACTGTACCTCCTCTTCTGTAATTGCTATTTGCTATCTTATTGTGTTACTATAATCACTTTCCTGTTTGAAGAATTTCCCACCTTCTTTATTGTGACCCTGTTCTTTCAGCTTCCCTTGCAACTAAGGTATGACTACATAGCTTAGAGTCTGTCAAGTGGATGAACTTACCTCAAACTTTAAAGACAGAGTTGGTATAGCTCTGACCAACTTTCCCTACAAGGAGTGGATGATGAATCAATATTAATTGTCTTGGAAGGTAACGTTGGTGATGCTAGGTGCAGCATACATGAACATCTAAATATATGAGTGTTACAAGCTGCTTGCCAGTATTGGCAATATGTCCTCATCAGACCAACCCTTTGGTGTGTCTGGGCATTATGTCTGGCTGGATGGCCATAAACCTGATTTTCCAGTCGTCCCAGTGACTCTGGACTCGCCTGATAGAATTCTCATAGTTTTATTCTTCTTGAATGAGTCAATGGTACCTCCGAACATGGCTCCCCTCCATCCTATTCAAAGGTGCTCCCATAACCCAGTTTGCTAGGACAGAAAAACAAGTTAATCAGTATGTTTCCTTTTTCTTCTCCCTCCATATCTAATTTTTCAATGTCTTAGGTTGAGTTACCTAGAAATAGAACTAGAGACAGGGATTCAAGTGCACATGCTTTACTGAGGGAATCTTTAAGGGTGGGCGTGAAGCAGGATCGGAAAGAGGGAAAAAGCTGAGTAAGGTTGTGCTCTTAGGTCAAGCTTGTCATTGGTCTGATCTAGGAGTGAGCTATGAATATAAATCTCAGTTCAGGATTGTTCTCCATGCAGCCAAAGGTAGGGTGGCCAACCATCCTGGTTTTCCCAGTCCTTTCTGGGTATTAACCCTGAAATTTCCATGTTGCAGAAAACTTTCCAGTCCTGGGAAAGCTGGGATAATTGGTCATCCCAGCACACATTTGTACCCCTGTACCACTCAGCTATTGACTATGGGCAACCACCTATCCAAGGATGGGGCATATCACTTCCTGGGAGAAGCAGATCCCATCAGTTAAGGGCAATTCTCAGGATAGGGGTTACAGCTGTGAGCCATTAGCAGAAAATGCCAACAGCAGCTGGAAGATGGGTCTTGGCCCTATGAGAGAAATTCAGGCAGGGAACCAACATAGCATCTACAGCAATCAATGGTGATATTAACCCTTTTCCTGTCTGCTGCGAGAATACTTGCTGGCAGTGCTTGCAGCTGCCACATTTACCCCAAGATAACTTTGCCACGAAATATCTTGCTTTTATTATTATTTTTGTGTTGCTTTAGTATGTTGACTTTGGAAACAAAAGATATCATTCTATTTACACCATTCTGGTTTTAGTAGTAGTACTTCCATTTACAAAATATAGTCATTCCTGATTGCCGAAAATGTTAAATCCTAGAAAACGTGGCATTCCTATGCAAGATGTTAACATGGTTCTCAGTTGTTGGCCAAATATTCATTTGATGAATTTAATTTTTCTGAAATAGACAATTCTGATGATTCAGGTGATTCTGATGTTAGTTCTCTTTAGAAATAACTCCAAGAACAGGTTTTACATTTTATTTTCACATTGAAAATCCATCAGGGCCGGGTGCATTGGTTCACGCCTGCAATCCCAGCACTTTGGGAAGCTGAGGTGGGTGGATTACTAGAGGTCAGGAGTTCAAGACCAGCCTGGCTGGCATGGCAAAACCCTGTTTCTACTAAAAATACAAAATTAGCCGGGTGTGGTGGCGGTTGCCTGTAGTCCCAGCTACTTGGGAGGCTGAGGCTAGAGAATAGCTTGAACCCAGGAGGCAGAGTTGCAGTGAGTGAGATTGTGCCATTGTACTCCAGCCTGGGCAACAGAGTAGTGAGACTCTTCATCCAAGTGTGGAAATGGTGGAAGTACCTACATTATATGGATTCTGTGAAGTTTAAATGAGTTTCTCTATTTGAAAAGTTAAGGACAACATCTGTCATATAATAAGTCACATCCAGCGAAATATAATGTCATACCATATCATACTGATAAATGTTAGTTGTTATCAAAGCCATGATTAAAACATTAAGCAATCTGCAATGGCAAAGCTGCCCACAAAGAAGCTTCCAGATGATGCTGACTACTTAGTGCCCTTCTTCACTGAGGTTATAAACAGGGAAATGATATCGTGAAACTTCAGTATAATTCAATAAAAGAATGTACTGTGAGTGGGGTGATGAGGTGCAGGAAATGCGACTATATGGCATCTTGGCATTCTGAGTATTTTAAGAAGGAAATAGACAACATCACGTAAACAGAGAGGTTACCTTCTGGCCTTTCTCCTCTGAAGCAGGCCATAAAAGAATGATCTGATCTACCTTCCGTGATAGTAGGTCCTAAGACCCTTGCGTTCTCTGTACATGGAGGAAAGGAATGAAGACTCAGAGAAGAGATGCCAAGAAGACTCTGAACAAACTGGTCCTCTAAGCCCACCCCCCAAGTTTATTGCTTTCAGAGTCTACTCTTTGGCAGTCAACCAAACTTCTGCATGACTGTTCACAGACATAAGATGTTTCCCTCGTCTTCATTTCTGAAAGATCCTTTGCCACATAAAACTTTTATTAAATAGATTTGTTATGCTTTTCTCTCATTAATCTGTATTTTTGCTATAGGGGTCTAGGTCATGAACCTAGAAATGGTTAAAGATATGTATGTTTTTCTTCTCTATAGAGGCATGCTAAATAATAAAGAAGTTTATAAGAGTTTTCTTCCCAGGAAATAAATTTCTTTTTGAAAAGAGTATTAACTTTTAATAAAACAATTATGAAAATAACTCAGCCAACATAGAAGAGTTAAGTTAAAAATAGAAAAAGAAAAGGAAATATCTTTCTAAATCATTTCACTCAGAAAATGAAATTGCCAATATCTGGTGAACTTGATTTCAGATATAGCTCTAAGCTTACTTACAGTTGAAGGCTTGATAGATGAAATACTTTTACAAAAATTACACATAATATACATGATTCTTAAAATAACATTTTAAATGTAATTCTACTTGAATTTAAAGTGGATAATAGACTAAATAGGCACTGACTAAAAGAACTTACTGAAATGAAAGAGATCATTAGCCTCTGAGAGAGCTCTCAGAAGTTAAGGTGATAAATTAAAAGCTTGACGTTATCATGTTATTGTAGCCATATGAATCCAGTTTGTTCAATAAGTATTGATCTAAAATGGGGTAAGAAGAGGAAATGTGCACACTGCATTTTCCTCTCATCACTGATCGTGAATGCTGTCTGGCTTTTGTTTAGTCTTTTTGTTTTGTTTTTATTTTAATGCATTGAATTTTCAGTATCAGTCCCTTTTATGATATTTCTTAAAAAAAGATTATTAATTTGTATTTCATGTTTTCTTTGGCTGAATATCATATTCAAGATTATATTCTCCAAAATTGCTCATCGGTACAGTATACTTTGAATTTTTAAATGTTGCCTTTTATTTTTAAATATAATTTGGTTGATGTAAATTTCTCAAATCTCTTTGTTTATGAGCCATTTTTGTACAGTGATTCATATAATTCTTGATTAATGGCGTTCAGAACTTTTATAGATTATATTGGTGTGAATTTTTTTTGCGTCATTCCCTCCCCAGTACTGACTATACAAATTTGTACAGATTTTTCTCTTTCTGTACCAGAAAAGTTCCCTACTTTTACATTCACAATACTTCTATGTATTACTTGTAAACTTGTCTTCTTAATGTTCAATCACCTTATTGAAAATTATATTTATGTTCATTTCCATTTCAAATCAACTACTTCTCACTTTACTGTATTCTTGACACATTCATTATATATTTTTTCTTCTACAGCAGCTCTTACTTCTGTAATAATTTAATGTATCTTGCATCTATTATTTTCTTATTTCTGCTGGTTTGCTTTTCATTCTCATACCATTATCTTACTTTCTTGAAGTCATTTTTTAATGATGAACATCACATTTTAAAATAATTTATTTAAAATAAATCTATTTGCTCAATTCTCTGTTAATTCTTTTCATGATATATGTTCTTCAAACTTTTCTTAAATCACCTTCTCACGTCAATATTTTTTATTATACTCTGTTATATTAAAACCCATTGCTCTCACATTTTCAAAGGACAATGTACCTGAGGATAATTTTGCAACATCATGCAATGGTAATTTGGAAATTATTGGTTTACTGAGTTATGCAGATCTTCTAAAAGTTTCCAAATTTCATAATCCAGTATCAAAGAGATCACATTCATTCATATCACCACAACCTTATCAAGAAAGTCTTTAAATGATGGGAAGTTATTGGTCTCAGAATGGTGGATATGATTTTTCCAAAATTTGAATTTTTCACGTGAACCCTTGAATTTTATCATTAGCAACTAATGTCAGTTGTTTTCCTGTATGTGACAGGTTCTCTTTACTTATTTTTTTTTGACAAAATACCTGCCAAACTCTTAAGTCAAAATAATCAGTTTGTCAGTTTCTCAAGTAAAAATGACATTAAATGAAAGAAGCAGTTTGCAAATGTAACAATGACACATGATTTTCCTGGAGACAACCATCCCACTTTGGTAGGTACCAGAAATCCTTTATGTACTTCACATTCCATCAAATGGGATATTAAAAACAACATGTACCCAAGGGTTGATTTTAATAAAATTAACACTTTTTATTGCTTCAGTGAGGATATTCTTAAGTGAAACTGGCATCTTTCCCCACTGCAATTGCTATGAAAAATACAATGACTGCTCGTTCAGATTGCTGACATTGTCTTGATTTGTCCTAAGCCCCCAGCTGTTTTACTCATTGCTTTTGTATCATCATTTGCAAATGTCAGCACAACAACTAATATCTCAATATTGTTGTACAAACAGTTTTGACTTTATGTACTTTGGAGATGGTCTCAGGGAACCTCAGGGGTCTACGGATCCTTTTAATTACTAGCTTTAGCAAAAGCTGTGGAAGAAACTGCTATCCCCTCATGGTGGTGGAATTAGTAGTAAGAAGGAATCAAACTATTCACCTATCTCTTTGTATTTTTAATTGCTTCCACTCATATGTTACTTTTATAAATTATTTTGTAAAACTCAATAAAGAGAAATAATTTAAAACATTACCATCATAATCAGCAACAGCAATTTAGCCCAGGTCAAAACATAATTTTATCTCAACTATTCTGATATCTGCCTTAATGTGACCTCTATTTTTAAGATAGATGTCTAATACTCACTCAACTGATGCTTAGAAAAATGCTAAGGAATCTATAACTGTGCTTTCCAATTATATATTTTGTACTTTGGATACATGCTTCATTGATTTATATAATCTAAAGTTTAACAAATAACCCCATTCAACTTATTGGCAAAATCAAAAATATAGTTTGACTCTGTGATCATCAGTATGTAAATAAATAGGCAGGTGAAATCTTAATTTAATCTTTTAGAAAGAAATATATTTAAAATTGCTTGCTGCATAGATAAGTTAATAAGCTTCACCAAAGCATGCAATAATGTGAAAAAAATTTAAGTCCCCTAAGAGTGCCAAATATATGCCATTATTCAACAGCCAGCTCCATTTTTAATGATTTCCCTGAGCTACAAAGGCAAGTTGAATTGAATGATTTAATCAGCACACTATTTCCTATTTTCACATTTATGTATATCAAACTGAGAATATAATCACCCACATTATATAGAAATTCTTTTATGTCCTGAATAGGTCAAGTGTATTATTATGAGCTTATTTGGCTGGAAGAAACCCGGATTGTATCTGTTCTACATGAACTGATTACATTTTAATTGCATTTACCATATTCCTTATAGATTTTGTTTGGTATAATTAAACCAATTAAACTTATAACACACTTACTCACAGAAGGTACTAAGAAAAAAAGAGTAAAGAAAAGGTATATTTTTCACTACCTGATAGTGGTTTGAGCTTTTTTAGTACTAGATTAGACATCATTGCAATTAATTGAGTGTAATTAAAAAGTGAAGTGATGTTGCTACTGTGGTCACTCATCAAGTAGCGTGATAGCAAGTGCTGAGGCACTGTTGACTAAACGCTATTAAGGAGATGTTTTGATGTCATTTATCTCAATAGATACTCATCTGACTTAGGGTTCCATGGACAAAGCTGTAGACACAATGGGTATTCAAATGTTAATTGAAAATTCTAATAATATTATAAGGATGTGAAATTTAAAAAATTATCTCAGCTGTGCAGAAGTTGGCAAACGTTTCATTAAAGAGCTATGTAGTTTCTGTTGCAACTATTCAACTTCACCAAGGTGGTGTGAAAAGAGCCATACAAGATGGCAATAAAACTTTACTCACTGCAACAGGTAGACAACCAGCAGTCATAGTTCACGCAACAGCGTGTCCTCGAGAAGTAACCTCTAACCTAGTGATTGTTATAAACTGCATTCATTCTTAGAAGAAAACATGTCAGAAGTGAAAAGCAGGTATAAGGGTGGAATAATCCATTTCTCAATCCGTCTTAGGTTGTCCAGCTGGGGCCCCATAAATGAAATGAGACTGGCAAAAGACAAATTGACAAGAGAACAAACGTTTGTTAACAGGGGATAAGTGACTTGAATGTTTGGTTATATCTTGGACTTATATAATATTTTAGCAAAGGATCAGCAAAGAGAAGGGACAAGACAAAGGAAAAAGGCCTTGAGTCTCCAGGGGTATTAAATTGTCAGAAGGCAAATATATGAGAAAGGAATGAAACATAAGGGCTAGCTAGTAAAGCTTGTTATATAGAGTCTTCTGGTGCAGATTCCAGGCTAATAAGGGTCTAGAATGATCTCTGCTGATTGACTCTTGTCCTTCCTGGTAGAGAAGGATAACTTTGTAAATTTATGTCCTGTTTTTGGCAAATGGGAGGAGAGCAGAGAGCTTTTCCAGAGGTTTCTGCTTCTTAATTGCCTTCAGCTCAAAATAATTCTTATGCCAAAGAGGCATATTTGGGGTCAATATATTCTGGTTACCTTTATTGGTTTGCATTTTATTTTGGCAGAGGCATATGAAGCATCACCAACAGTCCCTGATATATAACACTATTCTAAAAGCAAGCAAAAGTTGGACTTAGTGTGGGAACAAAATGAAAGGCACTATTCCATTTGGTCTTTCTTTGAGTTTGTCCATACAAAATAGATTCACCCAAAATTTCAAAGAAACAAGGCAGGAGTTAATGAATACTGCTTTGTTTTTCCTCCTTTTACAAACTGATATAAAGCAAGAGTTAATCAAGACCTTTCAAGGAGGCTCTGCTTAAAAGTCAGCAGTTTCTCTGCTCATTATCTCCTGAGTGAGATGCACACAAGTAAGTCACCCTGCCTATATTTTAAGGGATTAGTGTGGGAAGCTCCTGAGATGCAAACAGAAACTTCAAAGTGACATTATTTTATGACTATGGTTTAGGGGAAAGGATGTAGAAACTAAGACATCTGTGAAAGCATTTGCCACACTGATAATGGAAACCCCTTCCACATCTGTTTTGAAATCTGGGAGATAATTGTCCAAGCAGAAGCTCTGTTTCAAGTAACCGTCCAGCCTCCAAACTGAAGAAAGCTCTTCTAATTCAGATTCTAAGCCATTAGCTTTCTTCTGGAAGGTCATGTGCCCATCATTGATATGAATACATTTCCTGTCCTCGTGGCCTCACAGCCCTGGGCTAATCCAAACTGCTCTTTCATTCCTTGCGTAAAACCTTAAAATCACTTTCTTCTTATCCATGAAATGCAGTTTCTAGGGCAATGCCTTTTCTCCACTTTGAGAGGGGTAACATCTTTGAGAGGGCTACAGATACAGACATCATTTGAGTTTTTTTCTCCATACACGAAAAGTTTCCTTTCCATGCTGGCAACCACGGTGATGCCCTTTGTGTTTGGAGAAGACTCCTGTTTGAATCAAATCTTTAAAAAATATTATTTACACATTAAATGAAGTAAAACACTCTCCAGCTTCTCTCCTTTGCCCTTGCAACTGTGAACACAACACTATGCTCACAGAGCTCCTATATCTCACCTTACAAGTCATTAAAATGTAATAACTAAGCCTGTACAGCTATTGTCCTCAGGAACACACACACACACACACACACACACACACACACACACACACACACATGCACACACCCCAACATAAGCACAGTGTACTCAGCTTTGAGGCTATAAGTGCTCCTTGCAAATGTTTAAACATCTCCATTCCTTAGAATAGATACACAAAGCAATTGTAGATGCCTTCATTCTTGTTCACACAATTTACTAATTCACATAACAGGTCATCCAAAATGGGTCATTCAGTTATTGGCATAATTATCCAGGTTCAGTTGTTAATATAATTAGGGATAATGTAAATGTGAGCAATTTTCCAAACCATAATTAATAGGGCACAACAATACACAGAGAAATAAAAGCCACAATTTTCCTAAATTGCTAGTCTAGTGCTCATTAGAGTAAGCTGTGTGGGAGCATTTGCCATGCACCAGGCCCTAGGCAGGGGATTTAAACAGATCATATCATTCCGTCCTGGACAGTCCCCACTGTACACATCAGAAACTGGAGCTGATAGAGGTTGAGCCCTTTGTTCACATAATCGGTAAGTGGTAAATTAAACATTTGTAGTTGGGTCTGTCTGATTTCGATCACTGTGCCATAGTACCTACTCCTAGATTAAACTTTTGAAAATAAATAAATGGTTTGGAGTTCCAGGGCCATCCTTTCTGAGACTATTCATTTGGATATGTTCTTGGGGGAAAATGAAAAGAGGAAAGGAAGTTGAGGGAAACACCCCTGCCTCCTGGATGCTCTTTCTACCACCTCTGCGGGCTTCACCACCTCTTCTCACTCATCCCTTCCACGGAGAATGGTCAACCTGATCCATTACACTGCAGAACAGATTGCTCCACATCTGCTAGGGAGTAGTGCCGCCGTATGCTAAGAGTTTGTTGATAGAGCACAGTCAGCCTTCCCTCTCACTTATCCCGGGGTCACTTTGTAAAATGTGGCTGCCCTCTCATCACTCCCTCTTCACTAGCAGGACTTCTGCCAAGAGGGGGCAGCCCATTAGGACTGAGGCGAACTGCACACCACATTCAGACATCTGTAATCACACCTAAAGCAGTGTTTTTATGTGACTCGGGCTGTCTTTAGTATACTTAGGGTTACAAATGGCCGCACAGACTGGGGAACAGTGAGAGAAAAAGGAGCAGGTGCAAAGAGAAGTAGAATTGAGATAAGGAGAAAGAATAGCTGAGTCCATACATTTTCTACTTTCCTGAACTCGCAAGACATTCTTTCCTTGGTTTCCGAGAGACACAGGGTAACCTCACAATAAAATCCCCATGTGGGTATAAATGAACTTTAATAGGGTTTTATTTATTTCAACAGAAGTGTTCTAAGGCATATACTAATCAATGTTCAAAATGTCCCCACTAATAAACTCGAGTGAACTCGAATCTCTGCGAGGTCCTTAGCACAGATCTGCAAACTGTTCACTTGTTCTCGGGTCCATTCTTTTGAAGGCACCTTCCACGGCTTCACGATGCTTCTCAAACATTTTTGAGACAGTCAAACAATCTGAGAAATATTTTTTAAATAGTTTAAAACTTATGGGAATTCTGATTAATATACATTCCCGGCAAGAGTTATAGTTCTTAGATGCAGCAGAGTCAGGATATTTTTTTCCTATAATAAGATCCCTAACAATAATTTTTTATACAAGTAACTGCTTCTTTAGTGTAAATAATGATACGGAATTTACATGGAAAGCTTCATTTAATAAATCATCTTTGTGAATGGATATTTTCAACACTAGTGTTATATTTTACAATGCAAAATGTAAACACTTTTTATGCTTTCTTTTAGTGTTATGAATTATCTGAAAGAATATTTTGTTGATTGTTCCGCCATGGCTTATGCCCTTTTATTCCTGGAAAGATAAATCAAATTTTATCTGCATTAGTCATCTCCTTCTTGGAAATATTTAATAATGAGTAATGACAGAGTATGACTCTATGAACCAAGCCCTAAATGATGGTTCTTCAATATGGAAAAAATCTACAAGCATGTGGTAAAATGTGAGGGACTCTGGAAGGAACATATCACATGGTAAGATGAGGAGAAAAGCTTGAAGATGTTAAATTTTGGAGTTTCACAGCTCATTAATCTATCAGATGTGTTCTATGAGCCAGACACTATACTAGGTGCTGAGATACAAATATTAACAGAGGAAGAGCTCATAGTCTATGAAAGAAGACTTAAAAATAGAGTACAGATTTAAAAGCCTCTCCTGTAGCTCATTGCAGCCTCAGATTTCCGGGATAAAGTAATCCTCTCACCTCAGCCTCCCAGGTAGCTAGAATGACAGGCATGCACCACCATGCTGGGCTGATTTTATTTATTTATTTTTTTGAGACAGTCTTACTCTGTTGCCCAGGCTGGTGTGTAGTGGCATAATCTCAGCTCACTGCCACCTCTGCCTTCCAGGTTCAAGCGATTCTTCCACCTCAGCCTCCGGAGTAGCTGCAATTACAGGCATGTGCCACCAGGCCCAGATAATTTTTGTATTTTTAGTAGAGATGGAGTTTAACCATGTTGGCCAGGCTGGTCTCGAACTCCTGACCTCAACTGATGTGCCCGCCTCAGTCTCCCAAAGTGCAGAGATTACAGGTCTTGAATTTCTTGTCTCAAGGGAGCTTCCTGTCTTGGCTTCCTAAAGTGCTGGAATTATAGGTGTGGGTCACTGTGCCTGGCCTGACAGCCAATAATTTTTTATAGCTATTTACAAGAAGGAAAAAAATTGTATATACCTTTATCGTTTGTGGGAATATCTCTTTGTAGATCAAACTTTGGTATTATCCTTCTGTTTCAAGAAATTTCTTTAATTTGTCTTGTAATGAATGTTTAATTGATGAATTTTCTTTGACTTTGCTTGTCTGAAAAATTTTTTCCTTATTCTTAATTTTTAAAATACAATTTGTGACTGTAGAATTTTGGAATAATAATTATTTTTTTCTTTTCGTAATTTAAAGATGCCACACCATTGTCTTCTAGGTTGCATAATTTCTGATGAAAAGTCTCCTCTAATTCTTACCTTTATTCTTTTGTAATGCTTTCTGCTTTTGGCAAATGTAGGAATTTGAATGTAAAGTATCCCAGTGTTGTTCTTTCTTTTTCTTTGTATTTATCTGGCTTGATGTTTGCTAAACTTTTTGAATTCGTGCTTTTATATTTTCATTTTATCTGAAAAATTCTCAGCTATTATCTCTTCAAATATTTGTTTTGGCCCATGTTCTCTCTATTCGCCTTCTAGAATTGTAATTCCATATAAATTACACCTTTGGGTGATGTTTCACAGCTTGTGGACGCTCTGTGTCTCCAACCACTTTATTTTTTACATTGTGTTTCAATTTGGGTAATTTCTTGTTTTTATTTCAATAGCTTTGGGGACACAAGTGGTTTTTGGTTACATGCATGAATTCTATAATGCTGAATTCAGAGATTTTAGTGTACTTATCACCTGACTATTATACATTGCACCCAATATGTAGTTTTTATTCTTTACCTCCCTCCTATACCCCTGCTTCTGAGTCTCCAAAGTCTGTTATATCACTCAGTTTCGGTAATTTCTATTCAACAGTTTTAAAGTTCACTGATTCCTCAGTTGTGTCATGTTGACTGATGAAGTTGTTAGAGGCATTCTTCATCTCTCTTAACATATTTTTTATTTCCTATGTGGTAGGCAAAACGATGACCCCTAAAGATATCCATATCCTAATCTCTGGAGCCTTCAAATATGTTATACCGTTAATAGGAATTAAGTTTGCAGATGGAATTAAGGCAGCTAAACCACTGAATTAAAAATAGGAAGATTATCCTGGATTATCTGGGTGGGCCCAGTGTAAGGGTTCTTCATTGTGAAAGCGGGAGGTAAAAGAGTTGGAGCACTATAAGCCAAGTCATTCCTGGCTTCCATGATACAAAGAAGGCATGGAGCAAAAGAATGAAGTCAATCTCTAGAAGTTGGAAAAGGCAAGAACAGTTATTCTTCCCTGAGAGCCCCTAGAAAGCACTATTATCCTGCCAATACCTTGATTTTAGCCCAGAAAGATACATTTTGGATCTCACATGTGGAACTATAAGAGAACGCATTTGTGTTCTTACCAATTTTGTGGTAATTTATTAGAGTTACATGTTGTTCATAGTTATTTTGTATTCTCTTACAGATAGTTTCAATATCTATATCATTTCTGTGTCTAATTCTGTTGATTGCTTTTTTCTATTGGAAGTATTTTTTGTCTTTTTTAATTTTATAATTTTTGATTGATGTTCATAGTGTACATGACAATGTAGTAAGTAGCATTTATGTCTGGAATTGGGCATGCTTATTTTCTGCTATGCTATTAGTGATGAGGTAGGGAGGATTAAGTCAATCTAGTTAAAAGTCAGTCTGGGTTTGCAATTAGCTGTTTCCATGTCTGCCTTCAGTATACTGCTATCTTCAAATTCCTCCAGCATTACCTTGTGCTTGGATTCTGGATAACTTTCCTAAGCATTTTTCTCAATGTTCCTCCTCAACCACAACTCCAAGTTTGCCTTTGTATCTAGACCTAAGAGAGGATCTAGTTTCAGGTTCCTTTTTTTCCCCCAAAGTAGAAATTCCTTGTTACTTGGTGCTTGGTAGCCTGGGCGACAGAGGCAAGGGGATTCTGTTTTCCTTGTTTAGTCACTATCTTAGGCTCTGTGTCATGGTTTCCGAGGCAGAGTTTCCAAGTGACCCAGCTCCTCTCAATTACTCCAAGTGACCCAGCAGTAGGGGAGCTCAATTTCCTGGGTCTAGGATGGTTTTCTGCAACTCTCTGAGGAGTAGAGAACATTTACTTTTACCCTCCCACCAATCATTGTGAGTCTTCATCAACTCTCTGGTTGATGGTGCTTGTTGCCTTTCTTCAGAGGCAGAAGGTTTTGTTCCTTATGGGAGAAGTAACTGGGTGCCGTTTCATTCTCTCCTACAGCAGCTTCACCATCTTCCAGGACTCAACAACAAGTGTTCTCCTCTCTTTGATGCTGCTCCTTCTCATGGGCACACAGTAGGTTGTTGGAGAAAAACCTACAATGGACTATCAACTTTCCTTGGGTCTATAGCTCGGTGGTGTTCCATACAATTGCTTTATCTGACTCTCAGTCCTTAAGCAATTGGATACAATTTTTAGCTGAATTATTTCTACCCACATATATTGAGACCTTCTTCCATAGGTGAGTATTCTGTTTCTCCCTGGAGGTACATATCTTTCCTTAGATGTGGGTGGCTACCCTATTACATCAGCTTTCTGATAAGTTGAGAAAAGTTATCGTTCTGTAGATTGTACAGCTTTTTATTTTGGTTTGTGTGGGAGTATAATCTAGTACACTATTATATAATATAGCATACTATATAAGACATATGTACATGTAGTGTATAATATATAATAATATATGTAATAATATATGTAAATATACAATATACTATACTGCAGTCTATTCTGGTGGTGCATTTATTGTATTTTTTTGTGATCTGTTGATGTGCTCTTTTAACGTGTATTTCTTTATTGTCTCAGTGTTGTAGTTTTTTCTTCTATGGCTTGCATGTGTTCCTTAGCTTTGCTCACTGATCCCTTTTATCTCTTGTTATTTCTGTTTCATTTTTACTTTATTTAGGTGTTTTACAGATGAATTTGCTGACTCTCACTTGTAGGAAAATCTAATTGCTCTTTTCTCATATATTTTCTTATAATATCCGTGTATGAATGCCACACAACCCTTTTCATTTATTTTAGAAAAAATGATCTATAGAAATTAGTAGGCAATTCCAATGTTGGAAGAGGCAGATTAGCTTTGTTGATTTTTTAGTTCAAGTGCTCTCCTCTTAGTTGCTATAGAGATAAACCATTGTTTTTAAAGATGTGAAACCTCTGTGCATAATTGTGTATTTCATGTTTCAGACCTTTACACATTTCAGAGCCTTCTCAATCAGCCTTGTGTGCTTATTCTTTCACTGGTCACTGTTACCAAGTAGAGTGACTCCTGCCTTCCAGAGTGATCCATTTGCTTCAGAAGCAGTGTTTTTGTTCGCCCTTTGAGATCTGTCACCTGTGAGATGCTGAACGTTTTATTACTTTTCTTCTTGTGTCTCTAAGTATTTTACCTTTTTTCAATCTCAGCCCAACTCATAGCAGTTCTAAATAAAGTGGAGCACTCTTATTTTAGAGTGTACATTTTCTGGGAACTTATGACATCTTCCTCTACTAGACCCTTCCTCTTCTTCAAATTCTTCTCTGACTCAATATCACGGCTTTGGTTTATTGCTTTATGAGTTCTTACCCAGCCCTGATGGTCTTAATAGCTTTATACAGCATTTTCATATAGTTCAAATTTTTTGTTTTTTTCTGTTCCCTAATTTGGCCAATCAAGTGTTTTGTAGTTTATTATTGCATTGTTTTCCCTCATTATCATACATGGTTTCCTGGTGAAAAGGCAGAAAAATTCTTAAATAACTTATAAGTTGATCTTACTGGAAGCTGGTAATATTTTTTAAATTGTTTTGATCATTACATAATTAAGAATGCAGTTGCATATGATGATTGATGGTTCAGTGATTCTCAAAACGGTTATTAGCAAGCACAATTTTAGTTAATATTCTTTTCTGGACCTTTTGATATAAAATATACTGATTACTAAACAGACTGCATTTACAAAGTAATCATTCATTGTCAAACACATATTTATAAATTTTCAGTTAAAGTTCCTAATTAGCATGAACATCATGAGTTACTCTCATTGAATTGATACGGAAATAGACAAAAGAAAGAAATAAAGAATTTTAATTAGTCTATGCAACCTTAATGTTGATAAATTTGCATTCTCTGTTGCGGGAAGTCAGGGACTCCAAATGGAGGGACCACCTGGAGCCATAGCAGAGGAACATACATTGTGAAGATTTCATTTTAATATGGACATTTACCAGTTCCCAAATAATACTTTCATAATTTCTTACATCGTCTTTAATCTCTTAATCCTATTATCTTTGTAAGCTGGGGATGTACGTCACCTCAGGACCACTGTGATAAGTGTGTTAACTGTACAAATTGATTGTAAAACATGTGTGTTTGAACAATATGAAATCAGTGCACCCTGAAAAAGAACAGAATAACAGCGATTTTTAGGGAAGACAACCATAAGGTCTGACTGCCTGCAGGCTTGGGCAAAAAGAGCCATATTTTTCTTCTTGCAGAGAGCCTATAAATGGATGTGCAAGTAGGGAAGATATTGCTAAATTCTTTTCCTAGTAAGGAATAAATTATATTAACACCCTGGGAAAGGAATGCATTCCTGGGGGGAGGTCTATAAACAGCCGCTCTGGGAGTGTCTGTCTTATGCAGTGGAGATATGGACTGAGATACGCCCTGGTCTCCTGCAATACCCTCAGGCTTACTAGGGTGGGGAAAGACTCTGCCCTGGTAAATTTGTGGTCAGACCAGATCTCTGCTCTTGAAACCTGTTTTCTGTTGTTTAAGATGTTTATCAAGACAATATGTGCACCACTGAACATCGACCCTTATCAGTAGTTCTACTTTTGCCCTTTGCCTTGTGATCTTTGTTGGACCCTTGTTAGTAGTTCTGCTTTTTGTCCTTTGAAGCATGTGATCTTTGTATCTACTGCCTGTGCTTACACCCCTCCCCTTTTCAAACCCATAATAAAAACTTGCTGGTTTTGAGGCTTGGGTGGGCATCACAGTCCTACCAATATGTGATGTCACCCCTGGTGGTCCAGCTGTAAAATTCCTCTCTTTATACCAAATATCTTTATTTCTCAGCTGGCTGACTCTTAGGGAAAATAGAAAGAACCTATGCCAAAATATTTGGGGTGGGTTCCCCTAATATTCTCCTCTTGGTTTTTTAAAATAACACAAAAAAATTTAAGACATCAATTATAATCAATATGGATAAATTCTGAAGGAATCAGAATCTATGTTGGGAACCATGGAGAAATAACATTTAAATTTTCTGGTTTTTTGAACTTTAATTGCTTTGTAGTTTTTTTTTAAATCCAATTTGATTAAAATAAAACTGCATAAATTTATACATGGTGATATTGCAATTAGGGAATTAAAATGACAAATATAAATGTTTAAATATCTTACTGATTAAATAAGAAACTTCTGACAAGAAAAGCAGTTACCACATTGACCAAGTTCATCATCTAGATTTCCGTATCACCAGAAATGTCCAGGCTTTTGGAAGCTGATAGTTTGTTTTCCCTTTGACAAAATTTCTCCAAAATAAGTAGTAGCTATGAGTAAATAAATAAGTTTTGTGTTTATAATTTACATAACATAATTAAAATCTTAATGTATGAAAATACTAATGTACAAACAATGTAGTAAGTATGATATAGTCCCTATCCATACTAATAAAACATTACCGATACAATTGAAAACACTTAAGCACTTTACCAACAATAAATCTTTCTGTTTGTTCTGGGTTAAACAGTACCTTAAATTTAGACTTTATTATTTTCACATATTTCTGTCTATACTTACTATGTATGTGGGTTTCTTTGATGAATATATAGTATTATTTTTAATGTTTCAATTACATGCAAATAAACTGTGCGTATTCTTTTGAATCTAGATTTTTTTTATTATACTAGGATTATGAGATCGATTTTTGTTGAAAAAAATGTAGTGTTGCACTAGTTCATTACTTTTTAATGCAACATGCTATTTTAATATATGAATACAACACAATATAGTCCTACACTCAGTTCATGATCAATATTTGTGTAGTTTGCAGTTATTGTTATTACAGTCAATATTATTATGAATGTTCTTTTTTTAAAAATTCTTTACCTATTTTAGATAGTAGCTATTGTCTATTTTATGTGTTGCAAACATTTTCTGGTTCCTGTCTTAGTTTTGCATTTTCTTGAGGAGTGCATTTCTTGGTGAATGTATATTATTAGTTTTGATGTGGTGAAAATAATCATTCTTATTTGTTACGTTTTGCACTTTTATTTACTTGTTGAAGGAAATTTTCCCTATTCTGAAGATGTGTAGGTGTAATTCTGTATTTTTCATTAAAAGTTAATTTTGTGCTTATGTTGGTAATGTGCACAGAATTGATTTTTATATCTTGAATATGTCAATATATTTTTATTTCTTTCCATATTGATACAAATCATCCCAATATAATTTGTTGAATAGTCCATCCTCTCCCCACTGATCTGCAATACTACTATTTTGTTGTATATAGAGTTTCCATCCATGCATGAGCCTGTTCCTGGGCGTTTAAATCTTAAACCTAAAATAATCAATTCAAAAGTGTTTGGATTTTGTATGTGAACAATAGGCAATCATATTGACTACTCCTAATGGTATTTTCTTTTTTCCTCTGTAATACCAATACTTTTCATTTCATTCTTTTGTTTCTCTGTAGTTGCTAATACTGCCAACATTTTGTTAAACATGAGCAGGAATTCAATTTGGTAGTAATATATTTTTTAACACCTGATTTTTTCCAGAAATTATTGTTTTAAATATTTATATCTATGTGAAAATAAAATTTGTGTGTAATATTATTTTTAACTGCCATTGTCCAATTATGGTACTAAAACTAGTCGTGATTTTTAAAGTTATTTAGAAAGTATTCTTTTTCCCCTGTTTTCCTGGGTAATTTTTGTAATATTGATATTTTGTTTCTCATGGGATTTGAGTAGAACCTGTAAAACCATCTAAATTCGGTGTTGGTTTGCATTTTCAATGAGTGAGCTTTTGGATAATACATTTCTTTAATGATTATACGAACAGTCAGTGTTATTTTTCTAATATATCAGTTTCATTGTTATCTTTTTCAGAAATATGTCTGTATTGATCAAATTTCAAATTTATCACAAATATTTTGATGTTATTTACTTGTGCTTAAAAAATAACTCATGTTATTGATTACTTCTGTCAACTTAAATTTTAAAGACATTACTTTTGTCTTTTTAAAAAAAGTAATCATGCTAGATACTACGTATTTACTAAATTTTGTTATGTTGTTCTTTTAAAAATATTTTGGGTTGGATGTTTAGCTCATGTATTATTTCTTTATTTTCTAATATAAACATTTAGGAAAACAGCTATTTATCTATGTTACATATATATGTATAATTTTAAGGATTTTTTAAGTGCTGCTAAAATTTTCTTTTACCAACCTTGAATTTAATATCATTTTTATCACTATTGCTTTCTCTCTCTATTTTTAAAATTTCTATTAATGTTACATCTCAATCTACGAGCTATTTAGCATTCTAAAAAGTATTTCCCATATATGGAAGTTTTCCTTAATTCAGTATTAAATTTACTATGTTGAGAAAATGTGTTTTGTTCCTTTTACATTTATAGTCATTAATACTATTTTTAAAAATAACTTCTATAATTTTATGTGTGGAGTTTTTGCTACTTTTCCGGTGTTTCTTTTTGTTTTTTTTCTGCCTTAATTTTATTTTATTCTTCATTTTATTTTGTTTTCTCTCCTAATCTTTGACAATTACATTGCTAATTCAATTTCGTCAGTGTTTGTTCTTAAGTTTTTGTTATGTGTACGTAAAATCAAACATTAATCATTGTATCTTTCTCCTCCCAAGCAATCAAAACACTTAGACCACTGTAACTCTATGCTCATCTATCTCACAAGTTTTCTGACATTTCAGGCCAATATGTCTTTTAATTCCAGAATTCAGATATTATGATTGCTATAAAGAGTCAATTATTTTTATTCTAAAACCTATTTGCTAATTTGTTTCTTTTCATTTTTTATCCCATTTCAGATCATTATTCTAATATCATTTTCCTTCTTTTTGAAGCATATCTCTTAAGTTTCCTGAACGTCCATCTGTTAGGAGTAAACCTGAAGTTTTTATTCAAAAATTTATTTATTTTTACTTGGTTTTAAATGATTATTTAGTATTGTATACAATTTTATGTTTATAGTTATTTTCTTTAAGTAATTGGGACGTGTTATTTCTTATCTTCTGGCTTCTTCGCTTCTGCTGGTAAATCTGCTGTTAGGCCAACTACCCTTTTTGTGGCTTATCACTTTCCTTCTCTCTGTGGCTCAATTTTTTTTCTACTCTTAAGATTTTCGACTTTGATGTCTTGCAGTTTCATTACACCATGGTTTAGTATAGAATTCTTTTTAAATTTATATTGCTTGGATTCTTTTTATGTCTCTTTTTCAAGTCCTGTTTCTGTTTCTCTAATATTCTTTCAATTCTAATTTTATGTTCAACTTAAAGACAGATTTTATTTCAATAGGGTTATGTATTGTAACATTTTCTAAGCAGTCATTTTTCAAATCAGTATGTTTATTAATTTTTATTGAATCTTATTACTTATTTATCTTGCTAATGTTCTCATGTATTTCTTTATATTTTAAAACCCAATTTAGTTTATAATCCAGATCTGTGGCTGTTCATTGTTTCATCTGACCCTTATTCATGGTGAGTTTTTATGTATTTATAATTTTAAAAAACTTTGAATACATCTTCCAGATTACCCAGGCTTGTAGTACATTTGAAGAATGTGTACATCGACTTTCTTGAGGAAACTTTTCTCTAGAAAAGATTTGCTTTTGCTTCTACCATGTGCTTAAGATGCCAGGAATATGTGATCACTTTAAATGATTTTATTGAATTTTTGTGTAAATTTGAACCCCATGGCCCAGTGATGTGAGGTTTAGGGCTATAATTTCTCAAGAAAACATTGTATTTCTTTTCTTCTCACTTGAATGTAATGCCTGTGGCTTGTAAGGTACACTGTAGAGTCCTTTTCCAGTGGGAAGACATTTGCTAACTTACTTTTTCACTGAAGAGTCCTGGCTTTGGTCAGCAGAACCTCTTTTATTTCACTGTTTGGAGTGAGCCCAGCATCTTGTCTCAGTGCTGTCAAGTATTCTGATCATGGTCCTCTCTTTAGCCAAAGGTCTTTAGATAACAAACGAGGGTGTCATTGACAGCTTGTCACTGTGGATATCAGTTTCCAGTGCTTTTGGTTTTAGCCCCTGGAATTTATTTTCTTTCTTGTGAGCACTGATATACATGAGTTTTATTGAATTATATACAAAATTTTCAGTAGGTTGGAGGGAAAAATGCCTGAATCTAAGGTTTGTTATGTTGTTGCGAGTGGAAGGCCATTCTGAAACTTTAGAATTATCAACACTATTTCAGGAATAAAACTGATAACATTTAAAAACCAGCACAGACCAATCAGAATGGAAGCAGGCCTTAAACAACTTGATGCCATAGAGTTTAATACCAGGTAAATATCCTCCCTACCTGTCCTTTAAGTCCTTTTTATAAGATTAAGTGAGTGATAGATGTAGTCACTTTACATCATCTTCATCAAAATGATACTAATGCTTTCAGTCTTAAAAACAGTTATAAATTTAATTTTCAGCTGCAAATTAAACATTCACTTCTTTATAAAGATTAAAATTATTTTTATTCACTTAAAACAAAGATTGGTTGTAAACTATTTCTCAAATGCTGTTTTTAATCCATGTAATTTGTTGAACAATTTCATTCTATACTCATAGGGGGCATGTCCTCATTCATAACATGAATCATTTATGGAGTTTTGTTTTGTGCCAGTAGTTATGCTACACAGTTTATATGTATTTTCTGTAACACTCACAAGAACCTTGGATGGTAAGTTCTTAACATCTCCACTTAGAAGTAAACTTGAGCCAAAAGACATTAAGGAACTGGCCTAATGAAACAGTTCATGAGTTCAAGCCCAGCTCTTCTAAGGTTGTATCAGGCAATGTCACTTATTGAAAATGACTGGAATCAAGAGACTGGACTTTCAATTCTACCACTGTTCATTTCTAGCAAAGTCACCATACTAAGAATACTCATTGCACAATATTGCTACTTATGGTTATTTCATATTTGTGACTTTTGTTAAGTAAGCTTTTTACAATAGAGTCTTCAGATTTAAAACAATTTGTTAAAGTGTTGAGACTAATATAC
Organism: Macaca nemestrina; assembly: GCF_043159975.1. NCBI lineage: Eukaryota > Metazoa > Chordata > Mammalia > Primates > Cercopithecidae > Macaca > Macaca nemestrina. The sequence continues at coordinate 7,284,926 of NC_092129.1, read as the reverse complement.
ATATTCATTTCTGCTTAAATACAAAACATGACAGACATGACCATAATACTGGATTAGACAGCACTCTAACATAGGGTTATCAGGGTTCCTATATTAGTTTTAAGTGTACAAGGCAAAATATTATTCTAATGATATTTTAATTTTTCTCCAATGTCTGATTTCATGCAGTTTTTTTAGTCTCAATTTAAATAATTATTTTCAGAAGTGCCTAAGAAGTTTTAGAAATTGCTAAAGATAGTCACTTTACATGGAAAATCATTTGTTTTTCATTCCGTTACTAAGTTGAGTAGATACATTAATGGGGACTAATGGTAAACTTAAAAATCAAGCTTTACAATATATTTAGGACATTAAATAACAATTTCCAAATATACTCAAATATTTATACATTTTTGTAGTCCCATCATTTTAAAGTCATGTTTATTGGGATATACTTTAAACTCAATAAAGGTCAGCAATTTTGAGTGTGTCATGGAATCACTGACAAATATATGCAGTCATGGGACCATCCCCACAATGAAGAAATAGAACATTTCCATCATTATAAAAAGTTATCTTGTGCCTTTATGAAGTCAATTCCTTCTTACTACTAATAGTCACTGGCCAACACTGATGTTTTCTGCCCTTATAATTTTGCCTTTTCCAATGTCATATACATAAAGATCATATTTATGTTCATAACGTTGTCTTCTGTGTCCAGCATCTTTCATGTGATCTTGAGACTCATTCATATTGTTGCATATATCAATGGTTCAGCACTTTAAGTGTCTAGATAGTATTTTATTGTACAGATTTACTCAATTTGCTTATCTGTTCACCTATTGAACATTTGTGTTATTTCTAGATTTGGGACAGTGTTAACAAAGCTACTACAAATATTTGTGTGTAGATTATTTTGTAGGGAAATGTGTTTTTATTTCCCTTGGGAAATCCTATATCAAGGAATAAAACTGGTGGGTCATATGGTAAGTGTATGTTGATTTTCACAAAAATCTGCTAATCTGTTTTTTAAAAAAACAGCTGCACCATTTTGCATCCCCAATTCCTACACATCCCTGCCAACATGTGGTACTCACAGAATTTTAATTTTAGCCTTTCTAGTGTCTGTGTAGTGGTATCTTCCTCTGATCCTAATGGCGTTTCACTTATAACTAAAGATGTTGAGCATATTTTCATGTGCAAATTCCCATTCATATATCTTCTTTGGTGAAGTAGCAATTCAAATATTTTGCCATTTCTTTATCAGATTGTTTGTCTTATTGTTGACTTATGAGTTTTTAAATGTAAAATAGATAAAACTTCTGTGCTAGGTATGTATTTTGAAAATATTTTTTCCCAGTCTCTGGTTTGTTTCATTTTCTTAACCGTTTTTAGATGAGTAGTATTTTTAAATTCTGAAGCCAGCCAACTTATGAATGACATAACAAACCTTTACTTACCATATTGTCACAAATATTTCTTCCCATGCTTACTTTTATACAATTTGTAGTTACATCTTGTAACTTCAAATATCTAACCCATTTTAAGATAATTTTAGTATGGTATGAGATAAAGGTCCGGATGTTTTGTTTTTGCATATAACCATCTAATTTTCCAACTAAACGCAAGTGTTTGCATATTGCAACATTTGTGGAAAAGGTTATCATTTTCCCTTTGAATTCAGTTGGCATGTTTATAAAAAATCAATTGACCCTGTATAGATGTGCCCGTTCCTGGTACTTCTATTCTATTCCATTGTTACATATGTCTATTCTTAGTCAACACTCTTTTTAATACTGTAGCTTTCTAGTAATTCTCGAAATCATGTAATATAAGTCCTCAAACCTCATTCTTCTCTTTTTTTGAAACAGTCTTGCTCCGTTGCCCAGGCTGGAGTGCAATGGTGCAGTCTCGGCTCGCGGCAACCTCTGCCTCCCGGGTTCAAGTGATTCTTGTGCCTCAGATTCCCTAGTACCTGGGATTACAGGCGTGTGCCACCACGCCCAGCTAATTTTTGTATTTTTATTAGAGACGGGGTTTCACCATGTTGGCCAGGCTGGTCTCAAACTCCTGACCTTAAGTGATCCACCAGACTCGGTTTCCAAAGTGTTGGGATTATAGGCATGAGCTACCATGCCCATCCTTCATTCTTCTTTTTCAAAATGCTTTTGACTGTATTAGTTCCTTAATCTTTCATATAAAATTTTGAAGTCACCTCATTTACTTTCTATTTTAAGAAAACATGCTGTGATTTTGATCAGTGTTATGTTAAATCTATTGATATATTTGAGGCGAGTTGACATCTTAACAATTTTGGTTCTTCTGGTCCCTGGAACACAGGATAGCTCATAATTTATCTACTACTTTAATTTCTCTCAGCAATATTGTATAAAGTTTAGAAGTCTTGTGCATATTTTGTTAAATATATTCCTAAATATTTCTGGGTTTGATGCTATTGTAATTGGTATGTTTTATATTTCTATTTTCAGAATTGCTTTACTAATATATAGGAATATAGTGAAGTTTTATTTATTAAATTTGTTTTTTGTGACCTTGGTAAACATACTTAAAAGTTTTAGCAGGTTGTTTCTAGAAACTCATTTGGGAGTTCTTCATAAATTATCATGTTTCCTGAGAATATATAGATTTTTATTTTATTTCCAAACTGCATACCCATTATTTCTTATAATTTAATATTTCTTACTTTACAAAGCACTGGCTAAGTCTAGTACAATGTTAAATCGGTGTAATGAGGACAGCCATTCTTGCCTTGTTCACACTCTTAGGTGGAAAATATTCAGTCTTTTATCATGAAGTATAATGTTAGATATTGGTTCCTTATAGAAGACTTTCCTCAGGATGGAGAGGTTGTCTCCATTCCTAGTTTGCAAAAACTGGTGTTGAATTTTGCAAAATGCTTTTTCTGCCCCCATTAAGAAGATTTTTAAAAATTCTTGATTAACTTGTTGTATGTTATGGTTTATTATGCTAATTGACATTTGGATATTGAAATTAACTTTCATTCATGGCATATATCCAGTATGGGCATGGTATATTATCCTTTTTACATATGGCTTTTTATTTCCTAATATGATAATTCTTACGTGCATGAGACATATTAGTCAATACTTTTTTTGCAAACACATTTTTGCTTCAGTATTAGGGTAATTGAAGGACCCCTAAAATTTATAAGGAAGATTTTTTTCCTCCTTTTTTTAATTTTTGGAAGAGTTTATGTAGGGTTGGTATTATTCCTTTCTTAAATATTTGATAGAACTAATCAGTGAAGTAACCTTGGCCAAGATACTTGTCAGAGGATTTTAACTAAGAAATTAATTTCTTACAGGATATAAAGTTTTATATTCTTTTCTGAGTAAGGTTTGATGATTTGTGTTTTTCAAGTATTTGTTCATTTCATCAAAATTATTAAGTTTACTGGCAAAGAGTTCAACATAGCATTCCTTTATTCTTGTAATGTCTATAGCACATGTAGTCAGCTGCCTCCTTCATTCCTCTCACATTTACTGAGGAGATTGATGTTCTCATCTATAATTGTAGATTTTTCTGTTTCTCTTTTTAGTTCTATCAGTTTTTACTTTGTATATTTTGAATTTTGAATTTTTGCTGCATTCATATTTAGAATTGTTATGTCTTCTTGGGAAATTGATGTCTGGACATGTAAAATTTCCTTCTTCATCCCTGGTAATATTTCTCATTCTGATATTTAGCTTGTCTAATACTAATAGAGCCTCTGCAAATTTCTTTTGCTTAGGATTTGCACAATGTAACTTTTTCTGTCCTTTAACTTTTAACTCACGTATACCTTTCTATGTAAAGTATATTTCTTATAGAAAAATATAGTTGGATAGCTTCTATATCCAATATTACTATCTTGTCTTCTAGATTGGGCATTTAGACATTTTGTATTAATCTAATTCTTCATGATGGTTGAGAATTGGTCTTCCATCTTGCTATTCATTTTCTATTTTCTCTAAATGTAATTTATTCCTTTTGTCCTTTCTCCTGCCTCATTTTGAAATAATTAAATATATTTTATTATTCATTTTTATTTTATTGGCTTATTGTTAGAACTTTGTGATTTATTATTTTTCAATTGTTTACCTCTAGGGCTTATATATATATATATATATATATATATATATATATATATATAATTATTTTTTGAGACGGAGTCTCGCTCTGTAGCCCAGGCTGGAGTGCAGTGGCGCCATCTCGGCTCACTGCAAGCTCCGCCTCCCGCGTTCACTCCATTCTCCTGCCTCAGCCTCCCCAGTAGCTGGGACTACAGGCGCCGCCACCACGCCTGGCTAATTTTTTGTATTTTTAGTAGAGACGGGGTTTCACCGTGTTAGCCAGGATGGTCTGGATCTCTTGACCTCATGATCCGCCCCCCTGGGCCTCCCAAAGTACTAGGATTACAGGCGTGAACCACCGCACCCGGCCAGGCTTATATACATTTTTAAATGATCACAGTCACATATTTAAAAAAACCTCTTCACATAATTTCTAAGAAACTTCCCAATATATAATTTCATTTCCTCCCCACTTCCTTGTTTTTGTCATACATTTGAATTCTACATAGTGTAAATCCTGCAAAGCATTGTTATTAATCTTTAGACATTTAGTTTTCTTTAAGAGATATTGTGAATAAGAAAAAAAAAATCATATTTGCTCACATTTTTCTTATTTCTGCTTCTCTTTATTTCTATGTTTCCAAATTTCCATCTTATATTATCGTCTTATGAACTTCATTAAAATATTTTTTAGTTTAGATATGCTGGCCACAGTATCACTCATGATTTGATTTTCTGAAAGAAAACTCTGTGCTTTAACTTTTAGAAGATATTTTCACATGTTATATAAATTTAGATTTTCAGGTTTTTCATTTGGTACTTTAAACATGTGGCTCTATTCTCTCGTGATTTTCATAGGTTCTGATGACAGCCTGATGTCTTCTCATCTTTGTCTCTGTGTACTTTTTTATTCTTCTTTGATCTGTGGATGCTTTCAAAATGTTTCTCTTCTTTGATTTCTAATAGTCTGATTATGATAAATTTAGAGTTTTTCTTTAATCCTGCTAGGGGTTACTTGAGATTTTTGGATCTGTGGTTGGTTTCCTTTCATTTCATTTGTCTATTTCTTGGTCACTATATCTTCAACGTTTCTTTTGTCCCACTTTCTCTTCTTTTGAAATTCCAATTACACGTATATAATACCTTTTGACAGGGCTCTTGGATTTTTGTTCCATTTTATTCCTTCTTTCTCTCTGAGTTTCAATTTGAAAAATTTCTATTGACCTGTCTTCAGCTTCCTCCATTTTCTTCCTCTAGGCAGATCAATTTTGTGTCTAGCTTTCTGGCATGTCTGTCAAAGGAATTCTTTATCTCTGACATTGTCTTTTCTTTCTTAGCATATTCAATGGACACATCTTAATCGCCTTTCTCTCAATGCTCAGAGTGCCTATTTGTTCCTAATTATTTCCCCACAGTAGACTGCTGTTGTTTGTTACTCAGTGCGAGGCTTCTGGGGCAAGTCTTTTGGGGGAAGGGTGGGGTACCATTTTCCGGTCCATCCTTAGTCATTGTCAGGCCTTGTGCGTCTGAACTTCAGAGGTGGGGATTTCTTGCCATCCTCCCTCCCTGACAAGGTGCCAGTCTCTGTGGCGTGTCAGTGGGGGTGCTTGAACACAAGTGTCTTTTTGTTCCTGTCTAGTGTCAGCTGAGCTCTCCTTTGTTTCAGAGCAGGGCTGTGTCCATGAGTGTGTTTTCCCCACACCTCTCATATTAGTAGATCAGTGTTACATTGTGAATGACAGATGGAGACGTGCAGGTTTTCCACCCTCCCCTCAAGCTCCTGGCCTTGGCCTAAGACTAGATGGCAGCAGCACTTCCTGGCTGTCCCCAAGCAGCACATGGCATTTGCTTCCTATGAGAGAAGAGTTCACGGTGTTGACAGTTCGGTGCCTGTCTCCTGCAGTAGCTGCTCACCATCTGTATGTCTGGGATGTGTCTGGGATGGCTCTGGGCTTCAGTCTTCCCCATAAGCATCCAGTGGTAGCTGCAGGCACAAAGGAGCTGGCGAATGGTTGCTGATTCCTTCAGGAGCACACTCTTCCTTTAACCATTTGCTGAAGACATTTTTCTTGCCTGTATCATGGTTGCTGCTACCACTTCCTCTCCTGCTCCAAAAGAGGAAACAATTCATGTGCCCCTGTACTCTCTGAGGGGCATGTCACATACTGGAATTCAGTTCACTTGATTGCTTTGGCTCTCTGATGGGCTGAAACAGTTATAATTTTATAGTTTTTCTGGCTGCTACTCATTGTTAGAGTGGGAGCAAAGTTCTACTGCAGTTTTCTACATCCAAAGTGAAAGTAAAACCGTGCAGTCTCACTTTTAGAATGTATAAGCACAAGAATGCCTCAATAGCACTATTCTAAGGAAACTGATTTACATTAAAAGTGATGACTTTGACTCAGTTCCACATTTTTTGTCTCTTCAGAATAAATCAGGCCAAAGAATTGTTCTCTGCGATGCACCTCAAGTTAAATTTCTTTTGAGTTGAATATGACCAACTTTTTAAAACTTCCTTTACTTTGATTCATTACATACGTGGAGTTTTTGATTTTTAAATCTGTTCTCTTAACTTCTCTACTAGTCTTCTTTCTTTTTGTCTAAATTTCAACTTTCAGCCACTCATTCACGTCAGTATATTACTATGTATTTTCTAATTGTATTGAATCAAATCCTGGTATCCTGTAGCATGTACAAATTATTGTAGGTGAATGCCACAGCTACTCATGGAAACAAACTCAAAGTAAATATAAAGAGACATAATGTATTATGTTCCACTTAAATCTCCTGATTGATTTTGAAAATGTTGTGGGCATGAGATCCAATGATGATTTTCATTGTTAGTGCCATATGTTAAAAATGGTATAGAAATATTCATTTTGGAAAGAGTACACAAAAACTGATTGGCTGGGCTCAGTGGTACACACATATAGTCCCAGCTACTTACGAGGCTGAGAAATTGGGAGGCTGAGATGGGAGGACTGCTTGAGCCTGGGATTTAAGGCCAGCCTGGGCAACATAGTGAGAACCTGTTTCTAAAATACAAAAGAAAACATTGATATTTCTATACTATAAATTACCATTTGGTAACTAAAACAAGATTAAAAAATAAAAGTTACTGTGTAACATCAAAGGGAGAAATGGAGTGAACTAATGTTGTTAGATTCAAAGGCAATATATACACTCTCTCACATGCAATGCAAAAGATGCGTGGAGTTTGTGAGGAAATGCATAATAATTAATACCACATATTTTCAAAATTTACCACTGGGTTTGCAATTTCTTGATAACAAGAAGCATTGGAATCTGCAACTTGCAGGGCAATTTTTTTGTGTTTTTCTTAATTTCGAAAAGCAGGTGAGAATTTTTAAAAATAAAGTGACATCTTGTCATTATTACTCTAACTTTGTGTGTATTTAGTATTTAGTCATGCCTAAATTGATGTCAGCCAAAGGTTATTTGTAAAAACACAATTCTTGACTGTTTTTTTCATTTTGTTCCATTAGCATACCATTAGAAACATAATTTATAAATGCATTCACTGGTACTTTTAAATAATACATGAAGATCCAACAACAGTACTTAAATTTTTAAGAGTTGAGCTGAATTTTAAGTGCTTTTCTTTTTTTTTTTAAAAAAAACTTATGATATAGTAAATTTTTCTTGTTTTTTAGGTGTTTATAAACTTGATTACAAAAATAAAGCACGGAATATTAGGAACTATCTTGGAAGTTTTATAAAAGCAATCATTTATTTTATTTTTTAAATTTTTATTTACTTTCATTTTTTCCGGGAGTGTGGATTTGAAAACAATAAGGATATTTTTATTAACACTATTTTTTAAAATAATGAGCACTCACAGAGAAAATTATTGTGAATATTAATTTAATTTTCTTATATATTTGCGTGGAAGCATTCTATTTTGGAAAATTTCCTTATTGTTTTAGATGACAAAGTAAATTTTTGTGAGATATATGAATTAAAGCAGTTTAGACAATTCAACATTTTGTGAGATTTAATTAAACATAAAGATCTCTGAATTATATCTCATTTGGGCCATGATGATTTATAAAACCTTAATACCATATTTGGTAAATCATGTGAACTTGAATTATTTGTGACACAACTCTTTGGATAAAGACTTGAATCATAAAGTTAACAAAAGCACGTAAACTGACACTATTGAAAGAGATGCTTTTTTTGGCTCATAATCTCAACTCTATTTTATTTACACGTACATAAAGTGACTATCACTGTTTCCTCTACAATCAATGTATTCTCTACCCTGAGTGAGAGTTTGTATGCAAGCAAGAATGTACTAAAAAAATCCTGCTTTTGAGCACTGAAGACATTTTTCTGACCTTTCTTTCTATGTTAAAGGGGATATCATTTTGAAGCAGTTTGGTTTTCTGTTTGAATTTGTTTTATTATCATTAGCCAGGCTTTACTCCTTAAAATTTACAACATGGCAATCCTTTCCATATCAGCTATTAATTAAGCAAATTTTCTTTCCCTGTTTTAAAAGTTTATATTGAAATACATTTAACAAAAATTTGCCAAAATAGTACAGTGACTTCTCATATACTATTAGCAATGTATTCCATTTTCCGTTGCTCTGTATCCTCTCCAGTGAATTGGTGTGGCAGCTTCTTTTGTTTTAATTTGTTTTGCTTTTTGTTTTTAAATTAAACATTCTAATCAATGCTTAGTGATATTTTATTTTGACTTTGAATTGCATATCCTTAGTGACTAATGATGTGGGACATCTTTTTATATTATTGGTTACAATTAATATACTTTATTTGGTTAAGTATTTTTTAATTGGGTTGTTTGGTCTTCTCTTGTTGAGTTTTGAGAGTTCAGTACAGATTTTAGATATAAATTCTAGATTAGAGATGTGATTTTCAAATGTTTTCTTAGTCTGTGGCTAGTTTACTCATGCTATTATGCCTCTTTTGCAAAACTAACACTTTAAATTTTGTTAAGAAACAGCTAATAAGTTTTTTAAAAAGTTATGCCAAGCACTTATGCAGTCATATTTGAAACCCCTTTCCCTTGCCCAAGGTTATCTAATATTTCTGCTGTATTTTTTTTCTAAAAATTTTGTAGTTTTATGTTTTACATTTAGGCTTATAATTCATTTAAACAATTGCCTTGATATGAGGCAAAAATTAAGAGGCTTTGTTTGTTTGCTTGCTTTCTGTTTTTTGGACTTCTGAAATTCTAATTTTCCAGCATTACTTTTTGAAAGAGTTATTACTTCTCCATGGAACTGTCTTTAGACATTGTAAAAATCAATTGAGTATTTCTGTATCTTTTTTTGTGGACTCTCCGTTCTGTCTAAATTTACAGAGATCTTAGAATTTGCTTGTTGATATATTCAACTCAGGCTGCTGAGGATTTCCTGATATTGCATTGAAGCTGATCAATCTATGTCTCAATTGACAATGAAGAAAATTTACTCTTTCAATACATGGACACTTAGTATCTAGCTCCGTTTATTTAGTTAAAAAATTTTTTTTCTGCAGTTTCCGATTTTACAGTATAAATACTGCTGATATTTTTTACCTCAAATATTTATTTTATTTTTAAAGTTCTTTTAAATAGTTGTTTGAAATTCGAATTTCTATTATTCATTACTAGTCTCTAGCAATTTCTTTTTGTATACTGACCATGCCTCCTAAATCCTTGAAAAACTTCAGCTTCTTTTGTAGCTATTACATTGAATTTGAAATAGGCAGTTATAATCTAGAAACAGAAATAGTTTTGTTTTCCCCTTTCTAATTGATATGCCTTTTATTTATTTGTTTCTTTTTTTTTTTTTTTTTTTACTTGCCTTAGGGCACTGACCCTGATTTGCAGTCTGTTGAATAGGAGTGGTGAGATTAGTAGCCTTGTGTTGTCTTAGGAAACAATCTTTCACCTGAGTGTGATGTCAACTATAGTTTTTGGAGATGCCTGTCAGATTAAGCAAGTCTCCTTTTAATTTTTGTTTGCTGAGATTTTGTTTTTTAAATATTAAAGGAGAATAAATTTTGTCAAATGCTTTTCATATCTAAATTGAGATGATCATTTGTTTTCCCTTTATGCTGTATTCTCTTACCATGGTGAATTTCATTGATTGGTTTTTTTAAAATATGAGTTAAGCCTTGCACACCTGGGATAAATGCAGTTGGTTATGGTTAATATTCTTATATATTGCTGAATTCAATTGCTAATATTTTGTTGAATTTTTGCATATCTACATTTATGAGTGTTATTGGTTTGCAGTGATCTTTCCTTATAATGTCTTTGCTTTTAGTTTTGCTATGATCTAAAAAATCACTTGGGAAGTATTCTCTCCCTTCTTACACACTGATAGAAATTGTGTAAATTTGGATTTAAAATATTTGAGAGAATTAAACAGTGAAACAATCTGGGCCTAGGGCTTTCTTTATTGGAATGTTCTAAGGTATAATTTGTAATTCCTTAGAATATTTAGGACTGTCAGAGTAATGTATTTCTTTTTGAGTGAGTTTTGGTCATTTGCCTTCGCCCTGTTAAAATTTTTTTTATTATTCTTTTGATATCTATGGTGTCTGTAGTTATGTTTCCACTTTTGTTTTTGTTAATGGTAATTTGTATCTACCTTTATTTCATAGTCAATCTGGCTAGTTTTCCCAATTTGTACATAATTTCAAATTCAGCTTTTGCTTTCATTCTTTTTTATTGTGTTTCTGTTTTCCTTTTATTAATTTCCAGTTACCGTTAGACTTTCCTTTTTTCCACTTGCTTTGGATTTGATTTGACTTTTTGTTTCTAGTGTCATATAGTAGAAGCAAAGATTACTTATTGGAGGCCTTTGTTTCTAACGTAAGCAATTAATGCTACACATTTCTCTTTAAGGACTGCTTTAGCTGTGTATCACACATTTCAGTGTGTTGCGTTCAGTGTGTTAAGTTCAAAATATTTCAAAATTTTTTTGCATACTTCCTTTTTAATTTAAATTTCACTTAGAAGTATTCGAGTATGTTTTACTTTAATTACCAGCATTTGGGGATTTTTTTTGCTATCTCTTGTTATTAATTTTTTTGTTTAATTCTCTAATGATCCAAGAAGACACTTTGCATTGTTTCTAGACTTTTAAATTTTCTGTGGCTTGTTTTATGGCACTGCACAGAGTGCAGACCCAAAACCCAACACACCCAAAAGCTGCTAACCATGATCAGACATAATGCTCAACACCAAGATTATGTAAATCAATTTCCTCCTTCATTAATGTTTTCTTTAAACTACCCAATTCACAACTCTTGCTGGAAAGCCTGAGGGAAAACACCCATGGACCTTAATACAGCCATAGTCCCATAGGTCCTCTCTCTCTCTGACTCTCTCTCATTTTCTCTCTCCTCACTCACTGGCTGAGCTCTCTGCCAGCCTCAGCCTTTCTATTGGCCTCCTGTCAGTACTCCTACCTCTCTGAGACCCATGAGTAATAAATTTTGTCTGCTTCATGCATTTTGATTTTACTTTCTCATTGTGTCTCATGTGACACACACTCTGAACCTAAATCTCTCATCAGAGCTCTCTTAGAGAGTGCCTGTCTTGGCTTATGGTTGTCTTCAAGAGAATGCTTCATAGATCCTCAGAAAGTATGCGCATCATTCATTTTGAGGTAGTGAGTTCTATAAGTATCATAGTTAATTTTGTTGACAGTATTTTTTTTTTCTTTTCTATAATACTTACTGAGTTTTTATTTGTTCTATTAATTATTGAGAGATGAGTATTCAAATCTCTAACTATAATTGAAGGCTTGCCTATTTCTTTTATTTTCTTTTTCTTTTTTGAGACAGAATCTCACTCTGTCATCCAGGCTGGAGTGCAGTAGTGCAATCCAGCTGACTGCAGCCTTGACCGCAGGCCTCAGCAATCCTCCCACCTCAGTCTCCCAGGTAGCTGGGACTACAGGTACATGCCACCATGCGTGGCTAATCTTTTTGATTTTTTGTGGAAACAGAGTTTTATCATGCTGCTCTGGCTAGTCACCAGCTCCTAGGCTCAAGCCATCTGCTGACCTCAGCCTCCTGAAGTGCTGGGATTACGGGAGTGAGCTATTGCACCCGGCCTTGCCTATTTCTTTAATCAATTTTTTCATGAATCATGAAACTTTGTTTTTAGGTGCATACACATTCAGGATTATAATAAAGTCTACATTTTTAAAATCACGCAATGGTAATTTTTTTCCTGCTGATATTTCTTGCTCTGATGTCAACTTAAAGCTACATTTATTAGGTTAGTATTCGCATGGTACGCCTTTTCCCAGACTTTTAATTTTAGCTTATGTCTTTATATTTAAAGTAAGTTTCTTTTAGACACATGAGTGTTGCTTTTTAATCCAATTTGACAATCATTATCTATTAGTTGTGTTTAAATTATTCACAAATGAATATTTATATATTTCTATTAAGATATATTACCTTACTGTTTTCTATGTTCCTTGTTTTGTTTTTATATTTCTGTCTTATTTTGATTCAATTGATCATCTTTTATAATTACTGTTTTCTTCTGTATTAACTTATTTTGTATATCCTTTTGTAAAATGTTTCTCATGATTGCCTTGAGGTTGATAATACATATTTTTAACTAATTAAATTATACCTTCAAATCGTATTTTACTATTTTATATTTAGTGTGTGGACCTTGCCTCATTGTATAGTTTTCTCTCATCTTTTGTGTTATGATTGTCTTATATTTTAGTTTTAAATCTGCTTTAAATACACAATACATAATGATAGCTATGTATTTAGTTTGGATAGCGAAATACCTTTTAGAACAAATGAAAGTAGGAAAAACATTAAAATAATAAAATAACAAAAAATTAACCTCTGTTTATTACATTTTCATGACTTTTTATTACTTTGCATAAATCCAAAGTTCACTCTGGTATTATAGCGTTTCTTGAAAACATTCTTTTAATATATTAGCAGTGTACATCGGCGGGAAATTCATTATCTTGATTTCTGAATTCTGAGAAAGTCTTCATTTTCCTTTATTGTTGAGGAACATTTTTGCTGAGTATAGAATTATATGTTGACTTGTTTTTCTTTTACTACTTGCAAATTATCACTCAATTACTTTCTGGATTTCATGGTTTCAATTTTTTTTTTTTTTTTTTTTTTTTTGAGACGGAGTCTCGCTCTGTCACCCAGGCTGGAGTGCAGTGGCCAGATCTCAGCTCACTGCAAGCTCCGCCTCCCGGGTTCACGCCATTCTCCCGCCTCAGCCTCCGAGTAGCTGGGACTACAGGCGCCGCCACCTCGCCCGGCTAGTTTTTTGTATTTTTAGTAGAGACGGGATTTCACCGTGTTAGACAGGATGGTCTCGATCTCCTGACCTCGTGATCCTCCCGCCTCGGCCTCCCAAAGTGCTGGAATTACAGGCGTGAGCTACTGCGCCCGGCCTTCATGGTTTCTTTTAAGGAGTATGCTATGATTTGTTTGTTCCTCTTTATATAATATGTCTCTTTTGTCATTTTTGCCTTCAGAAATTTTTCTTTGTGCTTTATTTTCAGAAACAAAATATTCACAAAATATAATATTTCTGAATGTATCGTACCTAGGTGGGATATTATTTTGTTCATTTATTTGTTCGTTTTTTTTTTTATTTGGTGTTTATCTTATTTTGTGTTCTCTGGTATTCATGGTTCTATAGACTGATGCCTGCCATTAATCTAGGTGCTTTCAGATAGATAGATAGATAGATAGATAGATAGATAGATAGATAGATAGATTTGTATTGAGATATATTAGTTTGCTTACTGTTTTCTATTTTCTATGTTCTTTGTTTTATTTTTATATTTCTGTCTTTTTCAATTATTTATAATTACGTTTTTCTTCTATAAGAACTTAATTTTTATACCTTATTAAAATATATTTCCTGGTTTCCTTGAGGTGGTTAACATACTTTTTTAACTAATAAAATTCTATCTTCAAATTATATTTTACTACTTCCTATATAGTGTGTAGACTGTCTATCCATCCATCTATCGATCATCTATCTGTTCTATTTTAAGATTTCAGTTAACCATTTATTGAGTTGAAACTAGGCCTCATAAAACTTAGAAACTAGGCCTCATATAGAAAAAATTAACACCAGGTGGCTCTGGATAGGGTCCCACCCTGCCTCGATAGGGTCCCACCTTGATAGGGTCCCACCCTGCCAATTCCGGGAAACAACCTCATGGGGTCCCACCCTGCCAATTCCGGGGGTCCCACCCTGCCTCGAAGTTCCCGGAATCAGCAACTCCAGGAAAAAACCTCATAAGGTCCTGCTCTAACCAATTAGAACAAGACACCTTGCTCAGGCCATAGCTAGACCCAATTACCACGCGCCTAAAGCTTTGTTTGAATTTCGCGCCTTAAGCTGTGTTTGAACTTGTGTTTGCCTATATAAACAACCTGTAACAAGCACTCGGGGTCCCAGGGCCAACTTAGAGCTTGGGACCCTAGCGCGCTAGTAATAAATAACTCTCTGCCGTGAATCTCGTGTCGGTGATCCTTCGCGGCGACCCCTGCCCAGGAGGGAATCGACAGTTCGGTTCCAACAGAGTCATTCCATATTGTCTCGCAATTTTTATATGCTATGTACTTTTTTCTATCCTTTCTAACCTTTAAAATTGAGTTTGGGTAATTGTATTGATCTATTTCAAGTTCACTGGCTATTTTTTCTCATTTTTACTGATGTCATAAATTTATTTAATATAGTTGTTGCCTTAGCATCCATTTGAGGCCTGACGTATGTTACTTGAAACGCAGTCATACCCCATCACCTTTGGCCTAGTTTAAACTTCCCTCCCTTTGTTTACTTGTTCCTTATCTCACCGACACAAAACCCAACACACCCCAAAGCTGCTGACCATGATCAAACATAATGCTCAACACCAGGGTTATGTAAATTAGTTTCCTCCTTCATTAATGTTTTCTTTAAACTACCCAATTCACAACTCTTGCTGGAAAGCCTAAGAGAAAACACCCATGGACCTTAATACAGCCACAGTCCCATAGGTCCTCTCTCTCTCTGACTCTCTCTCATTTTCTCTCTCCTCACTCACTGGCTGAGCTGTCTGCCAGCCTCAGCCTTTCTATTGGCCTCCTGTCAGTACTCCTACCTCTCTGAGACCCATGAGTAATAAATTTTGTCTGCTTCATGCATTTTGATTTTACTTTCTCATTGTGTCTCATGTGACACACACTCTGAACCTAAATCTCTCATCAGAGCTCTCTTAAGAGAGTGCCTGTCTTGGCTCATGGTTGTCTTCAAGAGAGAGACCTCAAGACAAAATACTGCTACAGTTCCTAAGACACTATAAAAATTATAACATTATAGTCTACTTATGATCTTATCAAAGATATTCTTCCTTTATGTTACTGTTTTTCTCTCCAACATTTCCATTCAGTTTCTTTTAATAATATTCATATCTCTGCTGAAATTTTTCATCTGATCTTGCATTTTATTCACCTTTTCCACTAGAGACTGTAAGACATTAATTATGGTTATTTTAAAGTACCTATCAAATAGTTCCAACATGATTGTATTATTTGAGGCTGGCTTTGTTGATTGCTTTGTCTTTTGGACTTTTTTGTTCATTTGTTTGCCTTTTAACATTTTAATGACTCATTTTATTGTTACTGCTTTTAGAAGGTGAACATTCCTGTGTAGAAACAGATAAATATACTTTGTATTTAAAAACGGGTGCTCTTTTTCTTCTTTTTCAGTGTGTGGAATTTGGATTAATATAATTGGACATTTGGTGGAGTTTGAGAATTTTTATTGTTTTGTTTACTCTCAGTACATCACAGGTATCTAAATTAAATAGCTATCATTTAAACTAAATGCAGGAGCCTGGGAGTACTCTTGGCTTGCCTCTCTTGGCGTGGGTACATTACAAGATGAACTTGGGTAAGAGTGATCAGGATCCCTGTAGTTGTAGCATTTGATGGCCAAGGGAGGGCTTCCATTCCGTAAGTAGAAACTGTGTGAAAGAAAAGACTAAACTTTCCCAGGACTTAGACTCAACAACAGGATGTGGGGACAGGATAAGAGATGCTACTGTCCTGCTCTTCCTAGGAAGAAAACCCTTCATGTGAGTACTGGGAGGGCAGGCAACCCTGTATCTTTGGGTCTAGCATTCTGGAGTGGAGTCTTTGCCTTGTGGGGCTGGGAGTGAGGAGCAATGAAGCTATCTTTGTTCACATATCACAGTCTCTTATCTTTTTTTACCAAAATCTCACAAACATTCTTGAGTAGATATTTGCCCTTAGGACCACTTCTAGAGGCATTAAGTGGTTGTGTGCGTGTGTGTGTGTGCATGTGTTGTATGCTTTTTACCAGCTTCACTAGGGAGTTAGTCATTGTGGCTCCTTAATGCTGTTATACCAGGAGTTGATACCCCCAGACTTTCTTCTTGGGCTGGTCATAATTTCTGATATGAGTCTTTTGACTTACTGTCAGAAAATTAGTGTTCTGGCTCTTAACATTCTGGGATCTGAGAGGAAGAAGACAAAAAGGATTGTTGTCATCATTTAAAATGGTCGGCATTCCAAATGTGAACATTCATGAGCTGTCCTTCTTGCAGTGTGACACTTCTGTCTCCAGCCGTCCCAGAGACACTCTGTTTTGCTGTCACCCATACGCGGTGGTTTCTTAGTTGTGTGGGATTTGGAAAAGGTTTTGAACAAGTTCTTAAGAGCATTTCCAAAAAATTCAACTTTTATCTCTGAAATTCACTTTTAACTCCCAAGGCACTTGAGCCCACTAATTTGTGTGTTTTTATGGGGTGGGGCGTATTCATTTACAGTGTAAGTTAGATGACTTTTTAGCTTTTCCCAAGGCCAGTTTTTATTTTCCTTCCTGGCTCTGCCATTTCAGTTGCAACTTATAAACTTGTGTTCCAGGTTTCAAAACTAGGTTCTTTCTGTTTTTATAGATTAATGGTTTAAAATATATATTTCTTGTTATTTTAGAGGTTTTGAGAAATATATAAATATATGTTTTAAGCCCATAATCTTTAATATAAAATCTACAATTTATTTAGCTGCTGTCACTGTGCTTATTTTTAAATTTAACCAAATAAAATAAACAAATATAAAACAGACATAAAGTTGTTTAAAATATTATTAAAACTATATAAAAATATGATTTACTTTTCTCTTCAAACTGCATTATTTTCTTAATGGACATCTGTATTTTGTTTATATAAATTAAACACTTTCTGTTTAATTAACATGGACCAGGTCAAAATATTCTAAAAATGCTCTAATTAATAAGGTTAATTAAGTGTAATGCTCTGTAATTAAAAGGACCAGGTCAAAATATTCTAAAAATGCTCTAATTAATAAGGTTAATTAAGTGTAATGCTCTGGACCTTCAGAGTTTTAAAGCTAGAAAACTGAAAATTTCTTGAGTAGTTTCTGCCTTCGGGTTCATAGGTTGGCATTTTACTTTAAGGAGGAGAGTCTTTTTGTTCTGGAAAGACTGAACTGAGTGGTCCATTTTGGCTGTGACAATTTAAGGATGTTAAATTTGTCAGGAGCCTGAGGCTTATAAACTATCAGGGCATAGGGTAAGTAGACCTCCAGCCCAATGTTCTTATTTCCTTTCACATACCTGGGAGCAATGAGCTCTTGTAGGGTCAGAGTGATGTTCACAGTGATGTCATCCACTTGTGGTTAAAAGTTATCAGGACAAGTCTGAGGGCTGGATACCTCTAACTGAGGCCATATCACAGAGAAGGACAATTGAGAACCCTAGAGGAAAGACACTCTAAGGGAAAGGGGAGTCTGAATGTGGACTTCCATCTCAGGCAAGTAGAAACTGGATCTTTGCACTTCTGTCTTGTTGGTGCCAGACCCCAGGTTTTCTCAGCCACCTCTTTGTGGTGTTGGGGCATGTCCCGGAGAAAATACTGTATGCAAGTGTGCTGAAGTCACCTGTGAGCACCAAACATGGTGGAACTGATTCCTGTCGCTTGCTGTGGGGTGCTCTTGACTGAACATGAACTTGAAAGGAACATGATCTACTAAGTGAATGGTCAGCTTCTGCAGCAGTGGTCAAAGAACAGGGAGGTCTTGTCAGCAAGACCCATTAGCTGGCCAGACCCTGTCTAAGGAAAACACAGGACATCATGGCTGTCCTGGCACCAGAGCCCACAGTCAGGGTCCTGAGAGTGCTATAAGTGATTGAGGAGGCCGGCGCTGGGCTTGCTGAGTCAGCCATGTGGGAGTTCACCACCAGTCCACTTCACTGAGAGCCTTCAACTGGTGCTTAGAAATGAATTCTTGAACACATAGAGGCAGTCCTTGGAATTTCAGGGAGGAGAAGCCCAGAAAAGAAAAGAAAAAAAAATTGGCTTCTAGTTCATTTATAAGATGGAAACTATTATCAGAATATGTTGTGTTTTCAGAAAGAAGTGACTGTTTCTTTTCTCCCCCTGGCTGGATGAAGCTTGGGATGCATGTTCTGCAACACAATGAAACCTCTTCCATCATAGCTTTTCCATGGCAGCATTCCCACAGCAAGCTCACATGCTGCCCCAGAGGACATGAAACACGGTGTGCTTTGGCACTGATCGCTGTAAAAACTGGAAATTTGGAAGAAAATTGGAAAACAAACCAATTACTGAGCACCTGCCTCATGCTAGTTGTTGTTCTGTGTGCTTGGGAGACATGAGTGCAGGACAGACAGCAGAGCCCCGTGGTGGGGTAGATTGCGGTTCTTCCTCATCCATGTTGGCCATCCTTCCCTAAGGACGAACCATCCGTTTTCCTTCAGTCTCTTCAAGGAGTGGTTCATGTGACCTTTGCTCCATAGTATCTAAAGTCACAGTAGCATATGTCAAGATTGAGCCCCCACTAGCTTGGATCTCAGAGTGACTTTGATGAGCAAAGTCTTGTTCGATTCCTGCAGGGAAAGGAACCCCGAGTAGGAAGCTGCTGAGGTGTCCGTGCTAGTCTGCACAGCCGCTCTGGACTGATACACTCCCAAAGCAGAGATGACATTTTAGTGAGAACAGACACAAGTAAGAAAATCGAAAGGCAGAAATGAATTTAAAAGAAGTCGATGAAGGTAAGGGGCTTAGGAATGAGACAAGACGCGAGAGGGGAGTACAATTTCAAATAAGGTGGTAATTATGGTAGATCTCCATGAGGAAGTCATATTCAAGAGAAACAGTATTTCTTTTAGGCTTTAAATAGAACTTTTGTTTTCCCTCCAAAATTGTGATGAACAACATCACATTTTAGTACACTAGGTAGTCTATATTTTTTCTTATATTTGGCTATTCTTTTTGTCCAAGTCAAACACACATTGAACATGTTTAACTACTCTGAAGGTGCAAGACACTGGTGATACCACGATGGATGAGACAGACTGGAATTCTGGGCTCATAGCTTACGATCAGATGTTGGTACAGCTTCCTTCACGGGGGTGTCCCCCAGCTGGCTGGCTGGGTCCTATTTCTAATCTCTACTCACTTAGGGAGACACTTCTGGCAGGCTATGTCCCCATCAGCATCTGGTTCTCAGGAATTAGTTTTTAATTGCATAAAACCACCCCATAGTGGCTACACAGCCTTTGTCCGGTCTTGCTCTAGCGCTGGTGCACTGGGGTACAGGACCCGCTTTGTCTTTTGGTTCTGTCTCAATCAGCCAAATATTTAAAAGTAGGTCTTTGACATCTGCTCTGTAATTTGTGACTACTCACTTTCATATTCGTAGCTAACTGAGCCTACCCCAAACTATATGGAAATAGCATTCAATTCTTCTAGAACTAAACTTCATTCTTATTTGAAGTATGCATTCAGCTTGGTGGCTGGAGCATAATTTTGATTTGTTCCCTTTTCCTGGGGTTTTATCTAATCTCTGGAGACTGAAGGAGTCGTTTTCCTGTTTCCCAGGCACACTGGGACCCCAGGAATCACCCAGGGATCTTTCAGGCCTGATCACTTAGTCATGGGATGCAAACACAGCAATCTTCCAGACAGGGAGAGAGAAAGGCCGAGACAACGTGTGAGAAAGTAGGAGCAGGTAAAAATGGGTTGTGGACAGGTCAGAGTCACCCAGAAAGTGCAGACTGAAGGGATTGAAATCCAACATTTCTATAAACCCTACTGGTTATGGAAAACATCCCCTCAGACTAGATTTGTACCCAGAATGAAGCCAGGCATGCTAGGACCTTGTGACAACAGAGCCATTTCTATTCTGGGGTCTCTACCTGAGGAAGGACCCCCAGGCTCCCTCTGTTCTAGGATTTTTTACCTGCTCCAGGGCTTCCCTCACTGCCCTCCCTCCCCGCAACGTGGGCAGGAGCACCAGGTGCTGAGCCCACTTCTCAGGGAATGCAGTGTCCACACATTTCTCACCTCCCCCTTCCCAGTCCCGAGGACCCCATGTCATTTCTCTTGTGTGTGTAACTCT
The DNA here is from genome assembly GCF_043159975.1 of Macaca nemestrina. Taxonomy (NCBI): domain Eukaryota; kingdom Metazoa; phylum Chordata; class Mammalia; order Primates; family Cercopithecidae; genus Macaca; species Macaca nemestrina. The sequence continues at coordinate 7,264,405 of NC_092129.1, read as the reverse complement.
GGCCACTGCGAGTGGGGCAGCCTTGCTCTGAGCTGCACACCTGCTCCTAAGGCCTGCTTCTGCAGCACCAAACCTGAGCTCCAGTCACGTCTCCATTATGCACTCTGCATTTTCTCTGCATCTTCCTTTTCCCAAGGAAATGAATGTAGAATCCCCTACCCCAGTTTTCCCAGATTGTAAGACAAGCATCACAGGTGATGCTGAGTGGCTTTAGGAGGAAGTCAGGCTCAATGAATTAAATGATGTTGAGTCACATTGTGATAAAGTCATTCTCTTTTTAACTCTCTATCACTCCTGATTAGACCAAAGAGAGAAATATTCTGCTAGGATACCCACGTTCATAAAATCACCCAAGTATACTCACTATCTCTCTTTTTAACATAGAGTAGGGGCACAGACTCAGACTTTCACTGAGAATAGTATTTAGGTAGAAATTAATAGCCGTCTTTTAAAAATTTCATGTAGTTTATGCTTACCTTCTACTTAAAATAGAGTGAGATGCACCTTCCCTTTTAGTTTTGTGTTGTTAAGTTTACGTTTCGAAATAATTTTTCATGAAATAAATGAATTAAGAGAAAAAAAAGAAAGCAATGAAAGCATACAGGTTCTTCACTGAGATGGCGAAAATCATGTAGGAGGGGAGGAAGTAACTAAAGTTTACGAAATATTGCCTTGGCTGCCTGCCTTGGGAAGGGAATTGGTACAAGGAAATTCAGGAGACCACCATTAACATTTCCAAATAGTTTATTTCCATGGGAATGAAAGCAAATTTTCTTTCTTTGGAAAGAAAATATTTCAAATTGTTTGTTAAGGCTTTTTCAAAAAATCCATTCTTGGCATTCAAAAATATTTCTACTTCTTCTTAGCCAGGACTCACCCAATTACTTTCAGAGACTTAATATTTGCTTCAAATGCACCTCATGAACCCACCCATAATCCTCTTCTAACTCCTTCATCACTGAGTAAACCAACCAGGTTGCACGTGGGCTCCCCAAACCTGAAATTCGGCTGTCCCATGCTTATGAGTAAGTACATCTCAGTGAGAGTGCCCTGTGGGCATTTGGATATATGATCTCAAACTAAGTAATTACCATAAAGGCATAATTAACATCACCTTGTTCATGGAGGGCATGGTGAAAGGGAACAATGAAGGAAAGAATATAAAACCCTATGGTTAAAAAAATAGTATGAAGGGACAGCTGAAGGCTGGGTTAATGAAATATTGCCTTGGCTGCCTGCCTTGGGAAGGGAGGCGGTACAAGTTTCTAGACAAAAGGAAAGGGAAAGGATCCCTTTCCTCCATTATTTTGATTCCACTTTTGCCAGAACATTGTTTCATGAATTATTCTCCTTTTAGTTGAGATCCTCATCCTTTCTTGGTCTCCTGGCTATGTTCCAGCAGCCAAGAATGAAAACACCTCTTCAGATTCCTATTGTCCTTGGTGGGCGTGGGGATCTCCGGTGGTGGTCATCCCCTCAGGATAATGACCAGTTTCCCCACTGTCCTGCTCAGCCAAATGTCTTAGAAGATTGGTTTGCATCTACTCTCCCCTCTTCCTGCAACTGGGATTCTCTCCTCCCCTCTCCACTGAAATTTCTTTTTCTACAGCCACCTGTGATCTCCTAATTACAAGTTGAAGGCACGTTTTTATTTCTCCCTTCTTGATCTCATTGATTTTCTGTTCCTCTGGCGCTGGTCACGCCTCTTCTTTCTCACGTCTGCGGCTCCATGCTATCCTGCTCCCGCTTTCTCCTCATCCCTTCCATGGAAGCCCTCAGCTATCTCTTCACACTATTTTTTTTTTTTTACCATAGGGTTTTATCTTCTTTCCTTCACTGTTCTCTTTCACCATGCTCTCCATGACCAAGGTGATGTTAATTATACCTTTATGGTAATTACTTAGTTTCAGATTATACATCCAAATGCACACGGGGCACATTCACTTAGATGTACTTACTCGTAAGCATGGCAAACACAACATATTTAAATAGGTCTCTTCATCATTCCCTTTATGACAGATTCTTCTAACCCATTTTTTATTTACTTTGGTCACACTAGAACCCTCAATATCCACAGCAAAAAAACAAAGACATTTTTTGCTCAGGAAGCACAGGGGATGGGACAATCCCCAGTCTCTTCCTCTGGTAAAAACATCACATTCCTCCCTCTAATGGTAGTTTTTGTTTTTAAATAATGATAAGGTGCTTGCCCTCTTGTTATTTTTTAGACATGATTTCCTTCACACGCAACACAGCATCCTTTACGTTGAACCATATATTACATTATGTGGCTATAATATTTTCCCAATGTACTCTCCTTTTCCCATTCTTATTGTCTCCCTTCCTAGCTCAGTCACAAATAATCTTTCTCCTAACTGCATTAATAGTGTCTGACTCAGTCTTCTCTTCCATCCTCCTTTGTACATACCCTTCATATACTAACAGCAAAAGAGGGCCCTCCATTCTGTTGCTCCCTGATGCTAGAAGCATCAGTTAATCACAAGTCAAAGCCTAAATCCCAGGTACAACACAGAAGATGCCACTACTCATCTCTTCCTTCCATGCCAGCCTCATTTTGAGACTCTCTGGTTTACCAATATGCTCCCCAATACCAAACTGATTTTCGATCCCTGCATCCCTATGCCCACCACTGTCATCATCGGCATTTCCCTCTACTGCCTCAATCACTTTTCCTTGTTCTTGAAGAATAAACTTTGCTCTTACTCCTCCAAGAACACTCCCCAAACCCCACCACAACAGACCCTAGCAGGCAGGGCTTCCAGTCTTTGAGGTCCCACTGGATCTTGTGCCTAGTTTCATCAGAGCACTCCTGCATGCTGCGGAAAATCACCTGTGTACACTCCTGTTTCTGCATCAGACTGTGTCCTCCTCAGGGAGAAGTACTCTTTTATCCCGAGTCCTTAGCAAGTTGCTTCCTACATGCTAGGCGCTCAATGACTTCGTAAATATTCCTTCATACTATTGTATTATTTGATAACAATGAGGCATTGTTACATAATTAGGGATGTTGAGATAATATTTCTCAGAATTCTTAATAATATTAACATAATAATAAGGCCATATGGCCACTATCATAATTATTCCATTTTGTCATTGTGCAAACCCAGCCGGGGGGTAAATGAATGGGCATGGATGTGTTGTACACAAAACTTTATCCAGGCTAGGAGCTGGATTTGGCCCACAGGCCATAGTTTGCAAACTCCCCATTTAGTAGATCAGAAGCTACAAATATGAATCCTTGCCTTGCTTTACTGAGGTATAATTGACAAATAAAATTTGCACATATTTAAGATGTATAATATAATGTTTCAGTGAGTTAGACTTTTTGGAAGAGAAATTCATACATTTCTTTTTTTGTTGATTTAACATAAGCCAACATCTTATTTTTAATTTTTTCAAATTGGTTAACTTCTGTATTTTCGAAATAAGGTCACATGCTCTTTTAGTATAGTTCTAGACAGAACTATGAGTTTAAGAGATGACTCTAAAAAGATCACTGTCTTTTGTTTTAAGGGAAATCACTATGTGGAACTTATTAAAAATGAATAAAAATTAAAGTCATGTATGTTAGGAAAATACTATTCCAGTTTTGACTGATAATCACTTTTTCTCTGGGAACCTAATGGCTGAAAAGAAAATGAGAGATAAGCAAATTCCAGTGTTTTCATAACTTGGAAAAGCAGATACTTCACATGGATCAACTGCTGCTAAATTTAATAAGAAACATCCAGTAACCCTCCCTGTTAATTTAGTAGAACATCACCTTCCACAAAAAAACACTAAGTCTGTTCTGTGTGTTTTTTTCCTGCTTACTTTGCCATCAAAAGGAAAAGAAAACAATAATAATAGTTCAAAAAACTTTAATCTCTAGACATGCTACCCTATTCTGCTACTTATGTGTATCATTTTTCATTTAATGTCTTTTCTGTTTTCCTTTCTGTCTGAGAAAAGATTGTTTACCTGCCAGACTCTGGGGTTGGAGACCTGTGCTTCTTCAACTATTTCAGAGAATATATGTGATAAGACACAGCACTTTTCCAGATCAAAAAGCAGCCCACGGGGACTTTCCTATAGAGTGTTAGAAGCCACTTAATAACTCCTCTTAGAGCAGTCCTCACACACTCTTCAAACAATCTCCTTTCATTTTTCCAAGAAGATACCATCTACGACATTTCTTTTTCCATCTGCAGTGTTTAGAGGCATTGTGCATATTGTTCACCATCAACGACCTTCCAATTAGAATTTGTCACTCTCTTTCCCCTGGAATCTGCCAGTTTAAGAATATCTTCTTTCTCAAGAGTGAAAGTCTCATGCTGACAGACAATAGAGCCGCCCAACATGCATTTTTGTTCCTCTCTGAGCCTGGACATTTAGGTCATCTATTTTTTCCTGTCTCTAGGGCTTTTTTTTTCCTTCCTAATCTGCTAACAATAACTATATTCATATTTTCTCTAGCATGTGCTGCAATATCTTTCCCTACAAAGTTTCGAGATCTTGAACAAAGATCAATTTATTAAATTAATCCACATGAGGAAAAGAGGACAGAGAATTACCATGTCACTCATATGACTAAATATAAAAATATTTGATGTTTATGAGGGGGGACAGGAAGCACGGGGGATGGAACAATCCCAGTCTCTTCCTCTGGTAAAAACATGAAACTCCTCCCTCTAATAGTAGTTTTTATTTTTAAATAGTAAGGTGCTTGCCCTCTTTCTTGTTACATTTTAGGCTAGGGAATCAGGGAAAAAACCTCTTTAATTCCAAATCCAGGAAATACACTAACAAAAATTTCCCATAGGCCCTAATATTTTCCTTTTGGATCCCTTTTTAGAGGCAAGTTTTTGTTCAAAGCATGTTTCATAAATTAAGGAAAGAAATAAACTAGGAATATGAGTTACAAAAGTGTAAATCGCATTTTTGCTTTTTTCAATATGGTTTCTTCAACATGTTACTTACCTCTTTAATTTCCCTTTCACTGACTTCTCCAGTCTAACTTAAAAGATAACTTGAAAAGTATTTGTCTGACCCTAATATTTCTTAATTTTTTGCTGTTGTTTTTCTGAGTGAAGCAAGATGCAGAAGTTGGTTGTGACACAGAATAGCTCACCTGATTACAATGATCATTTCTTTTAACTTTTCAACAATGTCTTTATGAAGATTAAAATGTCAAATCAGACGCAAATTTTAGTAGTATAGCTAACTGACTTAGTTAACTTACTATTTACTGCATAAGGACAAAATATAAAATAAGTTTACAAGATTCTTGGACATAAACTTTTGAAAATTCTAGGGGCACGGTAGGAAGAGGCAGGATCCAGTGACTATTTCAACATCTCTGAGGCAGTGAGTCGAATTACCTTTGTTGATGAAGACATAAATGGGTAAGACTGTTTATGTGGGTAAAATGCTTACTCTCAGGAGAGAAGATGGAATTCTGAAAGCTTTTCCTACTTTCTTTTTATGTTACTGTGAGTTCAATATATGGTGAATATTACTTTAGATGTGAGAAATTTTGCACATTTTTAGACAGGAGTAGCAAGTGCAACTCCTTTTTATTACAGAATTATTAGATCAAAATACGGGGAACTTGGATTGTGTTATAGGAAATATACAAGTCAATTTTAAGTTGAAGTCATGCTAAAATTGAGAAATGTGCAAAATAGTTTAATCCAGTGTCAGTGTTTTAAAATACAAAGGTATTAGTATCAAATTGGGAAAATACACTATGAGAAAAAAGCTATTATAAATTTTCCATTTTACCTGGAAAGTTGATGTCTTCTTACATTTTAAAAAATAGCCCTACGTTCATCTGGAAAATACATTATTCAGTTTGCACAGAGTCTGACACAGTATTCAGCAAATAGTATGCCCTTCATAAGTGTTTGTGGATTGAATGCACAGAACACTTTGTGGATTTAAATCATCTCCTCTCTCCTCACCAAATTAAATCTTAACTAACAACAGCATCCCCCAGGCTCAGCAGCTGGAATTCATCCTTTGGGGAGAGTGGCATCAGGAAGCAAAGTGAAGGAAGCCTTCAGAAGTGCACTTCAAGTGCCAAAGCAACATTGCAAGGGGAAGGGCTGCAAATCCTTGCTGTGTGCTTTCCAGGAGGTGCCATTCTGTAGCTGAAGTGGCATCCCTCTCCTCGTGCTAATTTTCCGGATCTCTAGTCTTTCACATTATGGTTGATCCGATATCAACACATTTCTATAACTAGATTGCTTGAAACTTGCTCAAGTTTGACCTATGACCTTCATTTATGAAAAATGGATATGCTTGCTTGCTCTGCACTGACACTGAGCATGTTCAATTAATGCTTACATTATAAAGAATGTGCAAACAACACAAATGGAAATTAAATCCTTTTCACTCTCTGTCTGCGTCTGAGCATTCATAAATTGAAATAAGTGTGAAAGAGCTGTCCTCAATCAATTTCAGCTCCAGTCCCTGACCCGATTATGCTATGCGTATCAATATATGTTCCCTTAATTAAATGTGGTTCAGCGAGCATTAATGGTATTTAAAAAAGAGAGAGAATTGGAGCCTCCTATTACTACCCATCATGTTGTTGGGAAAAACAATAGAGAGATTGATGAAAAGGATCATTGGCGGAAGGAAAGATGTTGTATACATTATCATAATGATCTCCTATGCTGAGTGATTTCAAAGTAAGACACTAAGGGTGTCGCTATTTTTTCCTCAGCAATTTCTTGCAAGGTCTAACGATTACAGGAAGAGGCAGAGCGGCTACATGAATTTCAGAAATTCAGTCCTGTTCTTGGTATTCCCACTATTCACTGCTTATTTTGACACTGCTACAAACATTTTCAAGCCTTTTCTGACACTCCATTTAAGCAATACAAGCAAGTTACTTCATAAGTTTCCGCTTTATTCCTGACAAATATTTTTTTTAAATGTTCTCTCAGTGTGCTTTTTAAAAAATCATTTTACTTGAAGTTCCAGGATACACGTGCAGGACGTGCAGGTTTGTTCCATAGGTATACATGTACCATGGTGGTTAGCTGGACCTTTCAACCCATCATCTAGGTTTTAAGCTCTGCATACATCAGGTATTGGTCCTAATGCTCTCCCTCCCCTTGCCCTCCACCCCCAACAGGCCCCGGTGTGTGATGTTCACCTCCCTTTGTCCATGTGTTCTCACAGCTCGACTCCCACTTATGAGTGAGAACATGAGGTGTTTGCTGGAAGCCATCATCCTCGGTGTGCTTTTAAGCAGAGCGAATGTCTCTCTTCTTTCTCCTTGCTATCTAATTTCCTTCTTTCTTTTCTACTTTGTTGTCTGCAGAGCCAGCAGAATGACTTCTGCAGAAGAAAACAGTTGTTGATGATGCTAGAGCCCACGGGGAATCCGTGGCTTCCACAGGGTTTCTTTCCCATCCGTACTCCTGATTACTGCGGGCCCTACACTGAGTGCTGCTTTCATCGGTGATGTGCTGCTAGTGGGGTTAGAAACTGCTCATTAGAGGGTCTCACAGGGATAGCTTTTTAGTCACGTTACTTTGGAGCCTGGAAGATTAAGATCTGACAGACAGGAAGAGCCACATATTGACTCAGAGGGAGATAGGAGGAGAAAAGTAGAATAGAATTTCTTTGGCTGGATTATAGTCCTTTTGCAAAAAGATGTAGCTGCAGCACCCACTGGTGTAATTACCAGTGCATGGTATTACCTTTGGTAGCCGTATGCGGTAAAGAGCTGCCATGTATGACAAGGCAAATCTTGAAGGGGAGGTAAGAAAAGTAAGAATTGATTACACCTGAAAGGACTGGCTTCAGAAAATGAGCCAGACTCCCTATGAATACAAGAAAAATGACAGACACCTGCTTCTTCTCACCCCTGGGGGCTAATTCAGTCGTGAGGTAGAGAATTGTATTATAGGAAAGCTCAAAATTGATGTCAGGGATCTGTTGGCCTTGGCTGGTTCTAAATGTGTCCTGAGCAAAAAGATCTGTGGGAGGTGGAGCAGAAAGAACAAGGCACCTGGTTGCTCACCACAGATGTCATTTAGAGGAATAATTTGGCACTTCTGGGAGTCCCAGAATTGCATATTTTCTTTTCTTTTTTTAAGGATACTCTAAAGAAAACTTAGATTTTTGGTGACTTAAGGAACTAAATTTGATTAAATTAGTTTTAATTGTCATGAGGAAAGCTATGGACAGTTTATGTCGTATTTTTTCTTAGTTTTTGACAACCAAATATATACCAGCTTAGAGGAAGGACATGATGGATGCATCGCTGTTGTCTTCCCTGAATCAACTTACTTCTTTTCAGTATTTTTTATCTTCAATTCTCTCTGTTAGCTGTTTCTTGTCAACATTTAAATATGTTTGTAACTCTGCAGCTTAATAAAAACCAAAAACATAAACTATATATGTCCAAAAGCAAAAGAGAGACAGGAAGAAAGAAAATGCCCCATGAGTTGATCTAAATGCCAATCTTTCCTCTTTAGCTGCCCGTAGGCTTCTCCTCCTCCTCTTCACAGCCAAGCTTCTTAAGAGACATGTCTAGTTGTTCCCTCTACATCTTTACAAGCCACTCACCCTGAAATTTGTTTCCAATGCCTACAATTCCATCAAAAATGTGCTCAACAAAACTGCTAATGACCCTGTTGTTAAATGCAAAGGGCGGTGTTTAATCTGTTTCCTCCTTATCCTTAGCAGCAGCCAACACTCAGTTTTTCCCGCTAAACCTTGGTTTCCACATGCCTCACTCTTCTGGCTGGCTTCACTCATCTCTGGCCACACCTTCAGTTTCCTTTGCGGGATTCTTGCCCTGGATCTTTTGCTGAACATCAGCATTCAGCTCTGAGAGTTCTCTTTTTCCTCTCTGCTTCATCATATTCACATCCATGGTTTCAATTATCAGTATTATGCTGATGATTTTTAAATCTTCATATGGCCAGCCATGATCTCTTTTCTAAGATCCCAGCTCATATGCTGAAAAGCCTCACTGGGTAACTGAAAAACATATCTTACCTGAAGGTAAATGTGAACATGTCAGAGAAAAAACACAATCTTCTTCTACAAGAAGGTCATTCCCCCTCCCAATGGCTGAACAGAACTTCAAATCAGTTATACAAATCTAAATTCTGGGTCTCAGTATTTACTTCACTCTCTCCTCAACTCTCCACTCATCAACAGTTTTTATCATTGTATGTCTCTGAACTGTGTATATTCTTTTTGTCTCCATTGCAGCTTTATTTCTTTGGACAAAGCCAACATTATTCTGCGTCAGCATTTCGGTGATGATCTCCTCTTTCACTTTTCCATAAGCAGGCTTGCCCACATTTTACCCTCTGCATCCATTACTTCTCTAAAATGGTCACCTGCCTGTGGCTGCATGGTTCCTCTGCTCTCTCCTGCCATTCTAGACCAATCTCTGGCCACTTCTCTATGATTTCAGCTTTACACCCATAGTGGATACTCTTTAAAAATTAGGCCTTTGCATTCTGCCTTAAAGATATTTTTCCTTTACTTTGCCAGCATTATTTCTACTTAATGTGTTTTGTCTCTGTGTCCCCATCTAAATCTCAGGTTGATTTGTGATTCTGGGTGTTGGAGGGACCTAGTGGGAGGTGATTGGATCACTGGGGCAGATTTCTCCCTTACTATTCTCATGACAGTGAGTTCTCATGAGATCTGGTTGTTTAAAAGTGTGTAGCACTTCCCCACCCTGCACTCTCTATATATCTGTTGCCAACATGTGAAGATGTGCCTGCTTCCCCTTCATCTTCCAACATGATTATAAGTTTCCTCAGGCCTCCCCAGCCATGCCACCTGTACAGCCTGTGAAACTATCAGTCAATTACACCTCTTTATAAATTACTCAGTCTTGGGTAGTTCTTTATAGCAGTGTAAGAATGGATTAATACAGAAAATTGGTACTAGAGTAGTGAGGCATTGCTATAAAGATACCTGAAAATGTGGAAGTGACTTTGGAACTGGGTAATGGGCAGAGATTGGAACAGTTCAGAGGACTCAAAAGAAGACAGGAAGATGAGAAAAAGTTTGGAATTTTCTAGAGACTTTTGGAATGGTTGTGGTCAAAGTGCTGATAGTGATATGGACAGTGAAGTGTCTGAGGAGGTCTCAGGTGGAGATGAGAAACTTACTGAGAACTTGAGTAATGGTCACTATTGCTGTGCTTTAGCAAGGAGACTGGTGGCATTTTGTCCATGCTCTAGAGATTTGTAGAAATTTGAAGTTGAGAGAGGTGATTTAGGATACCTGTTGGAAGAAATTTCTAAGCAGCAAAGCATTCAAGAATTGACCTGGCTGCTTCTAACAGTGTATGCTTTTAAGAATTCACAAGGAGATGGTCTAAAATTGAAACATATTTAAAGAGGAAGCAGGAGATAAACGTTTTGAAAATTTGCAACCTAACCATGCAGTAGAAAAGAAAAACCCATTTTCTGGGGAGGAATTCAAGGCTGCAGAAATTTGCATAAGTAAAGAGGAGCTGAATGTTAATAGCCAAGACAATGGGGAAATGCCTCCAGGGCATTTCAGAGACCTTCGCAGCAGCCCCTCCTATCACAGGCCTGGAGGCCTAGGAGGGAAAAATGATTTTGTGGGTCAGGTCCTGGGCCCAGATGCTCTGTGCATCCTTGGGACATGGTGCCCTGCATCCCAGCTGCTTTAGCTCTAGCCATGGTTAAAAGAGGCTAAGCTATAGCTTGGGCGATTGCTTCAGAGGGTGTAAGCACCAGGCCTTGGTGGCTTCCATGTGGTGTTGGGCCTGTGAGTGTGTAGAATGCAAGAGTTGAGGTTTAGGAATATTTGTCTTGTTTTCAGAGATGTATGAAAATGCCTGGGTTTCCAGGCAGAAGTCTGCTGCAGGGGCGGGGCCCTTATAGAGAACCTCTACTAGGGCAGTGCAGAAGGAAAATGTGGGGTTGGAACCCCCAAACAGAATCACCACTGGGGCACTGCCTAGTGGAACTGTGAGAAGATGGCCACCGTCTTCCAGACCCCAGAATAGTAGATCTACCAACAACGTGCACCGTATATCTGGAAAAGCTGCAGGCAATGCCTGTGAACGCAGCTGCCAGAATTGTATCCTGAAGTGCCCCAGGGACAGAGCTGCCCAAGGCCTTGGCAACCCACCCATTGTGTTGGTGTGACCTGAATGTGAGACATGGAGTCAAAGGAGATTATTTTGGATCTTTAAGATTTAATGACTGTCCTGCTGTGATTTGCAGACTTGCACAGGGCCTGGAGCCCCTTTCTGTTAGCTGATTTCTCACTTTTGGAATGGGGGCATTTACCCAATGCATGTATCCCCATTGTGTATTGGAAATAACTAACTTGATTTTTACTTCACAGACTCATAGGCAGAAGGGACTTGTGTCTCAGATGTAACTTTGGACTTGGACTTTTGTGTTAGTGCTGGAATGAGTTAAGACTCTAGGAGACTGTTGGGAAGGCATGATTGTGTTTTGAAATGTGAGAAGAACATGAGATTTTAGAGGGGCTAGGGGAAAAATGAGATGGTTTGGTTCTGTGTCCCTACCCATATCTCATGTTGAATTGTATTCTGGAGTGTTGGAAGGACCTGGTGGGAAGTGATTGGATCACTGGGGTGGACTTCTCCCTTACTGTTCTCATGATAGTGAGTTCTCACAAGGTCTGGGGTTTGAAAGTGTATAGCACTTCCCCATTCATGCTCTCTCTCTGTTACCATCATAAGAGACATTCTTGCTTCCCCTTCTCCTTCCACCATGATTGTAAGTTTCAAAGATCTAGATTTTGAAAGTATGTGGCACTTACCCCTTCATGTTCTCTCTTTCACCACCATAAGAAGACATGCTTGCTTCCCCTTCTCCTTCCACTATGATTGTAAACTTCCTGAAGCTTCCTCAGCCATGCCTCCTGTATAGCTTGTGAAACTATGAGTCAATTAAACCTCTTTTCTTTATAAATTACCCAGACTCAGGTAGTTCTTTATAGCAGTGTGAAAATAGACTAATATAGTACTTATTCTTCAAAATTTGTTTAAATGACATTTTTTATAAGCAAAGCATAACATCTCTTTATCCGAACCCTAATATGTTCCCTAAAAATGTTCCTTGCTATGTATTGATATGATTCCTTTAAACTTCCTAATGTTTTATCATCAATTTTTGCTTAATTGCCTATTAACCTATAGTGCTTATAAAAGAAAGAAATCTTAGCAGTTATTAACAGACAGCGCTATGATTATAGTTGAATATGACATTCACTCAAAGGAAAAACCATGTAAAATTATCATTTGTGTTTATATTTATTGATATGGAAAATATTTTTAATAACTTTCTATAACATTCTGTCAAGTGAAAAAAAATAAGGTTCAGTATTGCAAGTGCACTATGTTCCATTGATTAATAAATAAATTTGCTTTAAAACCAGGAAGGAAAGCAACACTTCCAGAATAGTGGAGTGAGGACCTTCACAGATAATACTCCCCAGCAAAGGCAACAAACACACTGGCAATGCTATGCTAAAGGTGTGTTTTTAGAACTCTGGAAGTTAACTAAAGACTTAAAACAGTATAAGAGTGTTTATTCAAGAAAATCTGCTGAACCTTGGTAAGAACAGCACAGTCTGTGACAATTCATCTCCATTGACTCCCAGCCCTGTTTCCCCCAACTGGTCTCACTAGTGTTGAAGGCCAGCAACCTACAGCAACCTACAGCAACCAAACGGGACAAGTGGCGTTTGAAGTTCCCCAGAAAATCTCATACAAAGTGCAGTTTTACTATTTGACCTGTCTCACAGTTCCCTGGAAAAATTCTGTTGTTTTACACAACTTGACTCAGTGCTCTTTTTTCAGGGAAACCTTTATCCTCAAAGCTTTGGGGGAAACAATCAGTAGTGATCATTCATCATCCTGCTGCCTGGGACCGCAGTGCCAGTCAGGGCAAACAAGAGCCAAAAACCTGGCCAAAAACTTGAAAAAGGGAGACCTCTGGAATGACAGACAAATTTAACCAAAAAAAGTCATCCTTGTGCACTAACGACTACAAAACATGGTGGAAAGAAAGAAAAAGACTTAAATAAAATGAATAAAAAGACATCACCTGTTCATGAATCAGAAGACTTAGTATTATTAAATAGCAGTTCTCCCCAAAATGACCCATAATCCCATAATTCAGTGCTGTTCCTGTTGAAATCCTAGTCTGTCTTTCTTTTTTAATTTTTTTACAGAATTTGACACACTGATCTTTTATGGAAGTGCAGTGACCCAGAATAGCCAAAACAACCTTGAAAAAGACAAAATTGGAAGACTCATACTTCCCAGTTTCAAAATGTACTACAGAGAATCTGATTATTTCTCCAGTTTCTGAGTTTAATTGCAGTAAATACACTAAGCAACTGGTAGAAAGCCCATATTGGATCCTTGACCTAGGTAGTAAAGATGATTTAAAAAGAAATGTCAAGTGAGCATCTCTATAGGTCCTCTACCATCAAGATAATACACTGAAAGCAATATTTCTTTACTCACCAAACTGTGTCTTTTTTTTTTTTTTTTTTTTTTTTGAGACGGCTCCGTTGCCCAGGCTGGAGTGCAGTTGCGCAATCTCGGCTCACTGCAAGCTCCACCTCCCAGGTTCACGTCATTCTCCTGCCTCAGCCTCCTGAGTAGCTGGGACTACAGGCACCCGCCACCACGCCCAGATAATTTTTTTGTATTTTTAGTAGAGACGGGGTTTCACCGTGTTAGCCAGGATGGTCTCGATCTCCTGACCTCATGGTCTGCCTGCCTCGGCTTCCCAAAGTGCTGGGATTACAGGCGTGAGCCACCATGCCCAGTCACTGTCTTATTTTTATAAAGCTTTGCTTAAACTACCTATAGTGGATTATGCTGTCAACAACTGAGACTCCTATTTATAAACGTCTATCTCTGCATTGTAGAATCAAAATAAGATTTTTTATATGTTTTATTTTCTATTTTATTGTCTAATAAATATATGTTCATTATATGGGCAAGAGAGTAAGATTTTAAGAGAGGTTTTGCTGCATGGGCTTTGATGGACTGGACCCTCAAATAATTCCCTTTACCCTGGATCTCACCTCTCATACCTCTCATCGTTGAGGGGGGATTAACTTTTTTTTTTTTTTTTAGATGGAGTCTCGCTCTGTCACCCAGGCTGGAGTGCGGTGGCGTGATCTCGGCTCACTGTAAGCTCCACCTCCCAGGTTCAAGTGATTCTCCTGCCTCGGCCTCCAGAGTAGCTAGGATTGCTGGCATGTGCCACCATGCCTGGCTAACTTTTGTATTTTTAGTAAAGATGGGGTTTCACCATTTTGGTCAGACTGGTCTTGAACTCCTGACCTTGTGATCCGCCCACCTCAGCCCTCCAAAATACTGGGATTACAGGTATAAGCCACCATGCCCAGCCAAGTGGGCACTAACTTTAGAGATTATCCTAGCCCTCTGTTTTCTTGCAGGGAAAGGCAACAGAGTAAAGACCAAATTCTGTGACTGAAGCATTGGTCAGTGGATTGAGTTTTGGCACAAAGTTATCTTATACGGTTTGTAGAGTTGATTAGGGTCCATTACTGCGCTCTGGGTTTGGTTCTCTGGGCCTTTGGTTTCTCCTTCTGGGTCTTCCTTCTTTTTTGTGAAAGTAACAGTGGTTTTCTCACCTTGCTTCTAACATATAGTGATCTGGGTTCTTTCATGTGGTTACCGTCTGACAAAGGGGAGCTAGAATAGCTGCGAGCTGGCCAGACATCTTTCTTTTCAGGAGCCTTAGGACTTTTTCTTCTGGTTTCTCCGCATAAGCATGTTTGGGTTACCTCGTAGCATAGTAACCTCACAGCAGTAGGACTAGTTACCATTTGGTTCAAGGTACCATAATGAGTACTCCAAACATCTAGGTAGATGGTGCAGCCCCTTTTCTGACATAGCCTAAGATTCAGACAGCAACATTTTGGATATTTCCTATTAGTTCAAATAAGTCAGAAGCCAAGATTCAAGGAGAAGGGACATAGATACCACCTCTGAATGGGAGGAGATCATGTTTGAATTGTTGAATAGTTTATGGGATGGGATTTATTGTTGGCTGCCTTTAGAAAAAACAACCTTCCACATGAAGTAATATAATATTGATTAACTTGTTAACATAGGGCTCACAAGCACCATTGCTGGTGGCTAAAGAGTTGCTCCTTTGGGGCTTAGAACTGATTCTCCCAAACAAATTGAATTTAGCAGAGGCGCAACTGTTGCTTTTAGTAGAATGTCTTTCAGCATATAATACAATTCCAGTTTCATATTGGAGAGTGCAAACCCTCTGAATTGAGGCATTCATAAAAAGACAAAGATGTTTACAAATATCCTAGGCAAATGGCTCAAAAAGATGTGTTAGAATGCTTAAAGCAAGGTCAAGGCTCATGAACTCCAGGGCACTGGAGATATGGAGGCATATGCAAACATCTTTTCAGGTCATTTCCTTAAACTATAATTTAACCTCTGCTCCTATCTCAGAAAAATGATATCTTATTAGTTATTGCTACCTATGATTTAAAATATCATAACCTATTTTGGAGAATCTATGGAGAAAAAGAAAGCACCAACCCTAGAAATACTGAGGAAATATAAGAAGCTATTGAAAATCTTTAAACACACAGCAAATTCTTAAAGGGAGCTTACCAAAGGAGACTAGGGATATAGCAGTTCTCTTATAACATCTAAGATCAGGGTGGTAAGGAGCGTAAGTGGCATGTGAATTGTTTATAAAAAGCATAATAATAATAAATAATAATTGTTACAAAAATTTTAAAATAGTATAAATATTATTATTATTTCACTGCCACCGCAATATTTTTGTTTTACTTTGCTAATGAAAGAATTGCTAGATGGTGGTTAGTGCATATTCTAACCTATTGTTGTATTTGTTATTGGATCTCAGGTGAACTTGGTGATTGCAATGAGAATTCAATACTTTGATTTTAAAATATTCCTATTTGCAGAATGACCACTCTCCAAAGGTACAGAGTAAGATTGTTATTGATTAAACAATGCACGTTTGACCTTTCTGGCTGGGATTGTAGGATTGGAACTCACAGGATCTTGCAGTAGCAAGGAAGTACACAGTTTTTTCATTCTAGACCCCCCTAATGCAGTGCTGAGGGAATTACCAGACTATAATGAAATGTAAATTAATTCCACACTCTTTGAGGTTCAAATAAAGTTCAGTGTGACAAGTCTTCTTGGTACTTGTTATACTGGAATAAGCCCTACTCTAATATAACAGATTCAAGCATTTTCACATTTCTTTTTCATTATTTAAAATAAATAACACTCCCTACTCTCTCCTATGTGATCACTGGCTTAAAACACATTCCCAAAATAAACTAAGATGACAAACAAAATCAATAATCCAATAAGGCTGAAGAAGGGCCGTTGCGTTCAAGGCTTTTTATGTACCCACTTCCCATTTGGTTTCAGTCATAATTCAAGGTGGTTCCTATGAGTTATGAACTTCCGTCAGTAGAGAGGCTGGTTGATTCATCCCGAGTTTTCCTGCCTGCATGCCTTTCACTCTGATTGAGAGCAGATCAGAGGATGGCAGATGAATTTCAGGGATGTACCTAGCCCTGGCCTTACCCAGTCATATGCATGCCACTGATTGTGATGCGGAATGTGGCAGAAAAAAAGTTTAAACACAAAAATGTCAGGTTGAAAATAAATACAGGGTAAAGGAAAAAATGTAATATCTAGATGTTAAAATTATCGTTTCTTCCAAAAAATGCTTTAAACATTCTTATTGTTCCTATTTCACTCTTCTAACTCCTTATCTATCTCTAGCCTGAAAACCCCCAGACATAGGTCTTCAGGGGATTCACTTAGAGCCCACTGTAGATATATTCTTCCCCATTTGATTGTAATAACATCGACATCTTCTCCTGTGGTTTTTAGTTATTTTATACCTATAGCTTTATTTCTCTGAAGAACAGCTAATGTGAGGACTTAATCATTTGTAAAGGCTATTAAAACAATATATACCTATGAATCTAGTGTTTTCATTTATACACCCTATGTAAAATGAGGAATGTGATTTTGAGTTTATATAACTACTATACACATACCTGCATTCATAAACATTGTACTCACATCTTAAGTTTCAAAGCCAAAGGGAATTCAGAAAAAATGTAATGGATCCCCAACAATAAAAGAAGAGATGCACATTTTAAACAGAGTACAAAATCAGCATATTTTTATAAAGAATCTGAATTTCATAAATGGCAGTTCCAGATATACTAAAATTGGCAATCTGTTATTACTTGAGTACATTTCTCTAACTCCTTTCCTAACAGAAAGATGCATACAGAAAGTACCTCTTTCAACTTACATTTGGATTATCATGAGGTACATATTTAAGACTTCTTGTTTTTGTTTGGTTTGCATTTAAAGTTTTGCTTTTAAAATGTAAGCAAACAGCCATTGAATAAAATGAGTGCTTTGGTGTCCAGCTACCTACTATGCACCCATAGTTATATTTAGATGCCTTTTTTGATGCTCTCAGAAAACTTGAAACATTTTACTAATCATTTGTCTATTTATTCTACTGTGCTTGACATGGTAAAAGGCAAATTTTAGACAATGAAACATACCTGGATGTGACCCATACATGTAGCCATAAATTTATTCCACTCTGCTTATCATAGGAACAGCACATTCCAGACCACAAAGGTTACCTGGGTAGTTCAGTTGCTGATATTCTGTTTAGAAAAATATTTTCCGTGAAGCGATTTGTTTTTTCTTTTGTACCTTCAAGGATTAAAAGTTTTTTGCTTACACATCTATTAAGGTGGCTTTCTGTTTTCCACATCTCTCTCTTCCAGCCCATCAGTCATATATATAATTGGTACAACAATGATTATTTTTCTGCTCAAAGACATTCAATGTCTCACTATTGCTTACAGTAATATTATAATAACACCCAGCATGATTTTCAGGCATTCTGCCATGTGACTCTCTGAACTTTTGTTTCTTAACTATTAATTATTTTTATATAATAATTCACTGATGTTGCATTTATTAAAACCAATATATTCATGTGAAAAATTTACAAAATCAATTAGTGAGCATAAGAGCTCACAATCAATAAGGAATAGTGGCATGCAAATAAATATCTCAATACAATGAAATGGGTACCATCATAGAGGAAAAAGTTACATGGATGCATTAAGAAAGAGAACGTCTACATGAGTTCAAGATAACTTCCTAGGGAACACCTATTAGTTGAACTGTTAGCAATGGGTAGGAATTTATCAAGTCAACAATGGGCAAAAGGGTATGGAAGAAGAAAAGAAAAAGGTGAACACAATATGAAACCATTAATTATATACCAAGTTCCAAAAATGGTCCCAAGTATGGCTATTTTTTCAAGTGTGTCAAGGAGAGGAGTGGTCAGAAATACAACTGTAGGAGAACATTAAAATTAGACAGAGAAAAATCCCATACTGAGAGCTGTCAAAAGTGTTTTAGTTGAGAAATGTCATAGTCCGATGACATTCGTGTTTTATGAAATAAAATATCGAGTAAAATAGAAACTGACCAGAAAAAGCATTAACTAAAAATCCAAAAGATTAACTAAAGGTGATTAAAATTACTCAGGCAAGAGATGAAACAGTTAATAATTGGAATTGATAATTCATTAGAGAAGAAGAAAATACTTTGAAATAATTCTGAAGTATTTTATGGGACTTAATGATTGCTGAAATATGAAAACTGAGGAAGAAGATGGGTTGATTAATAATGACTCTATCAACCACTTTTCCTAAGAAACAAAGTGAAAGATAATGCCATTGTAGAAGATAAGAACAGCAAGAGATAAAGTCAGTTTTGAATTCAAGAAGGAAATAAAATAATTCGGTGCTGTTTTCAGTGCTTCCTCCAAAATTAATGTGTTGGAACCTTAATCCCCAATGCAACAGTGTTGACTGGTGGGACCTTTGAGAGGTGATAAAAATCATGAGGGCTCTGCCATCATGAATAGATTAATGCCTTTATTGTGGAGGTGGTTTGTTATAAAAAGTAAGTTAATCCCCCTCCTCTTATGCATGTTCACCCTCTTGACTTTCCCTTATGGGATGATGCAGCAAGAAGGCCCTTCGCCAAATGACCTTGGACTTCCCAGCCTCCAGAACCATAAGAAATCAATCTCTGTTCTTCATAAATTACCCTGTCTCAGGGATTTTGTTATAGCAGCACAAAGTAAGACATTTTGTTTGGGACATTTGGGGTTTGTGATGTCTTTGTAACTATTGGATAGTTTAGCAAGACATTAAAATTATTGGGTTTAATGTTCAATAGACTCTCACAACTAGAGACGAAGATTTTTCAAGGCATTGCATGATGATGGTTGAAACTGAGGGAGGTAATAGTATTTCAGACAAACTGTGAGGTATTAGAAAAAGGAAAGGGCAAAGACCAACACTTAGGATACATGTAGTTGTCCTAGAAGAGGGTAAAACCCTTGAGATAATCATACTTAAGACAAACATGGAAGATGGAATAGAAAAAATAATGCATTTTCAATAGGACTGAATAATTCAAATTCATTAACTATGAGAGTAAATGAAATGTATCTAATGAATTTATCAAGAAAAAATTTACTGGTGATATTTACCAGAATTTTTCATACAATGTTTATAGAATGGCAAAGATATAAATTTGATTGTAATATATTAGAAGAAAATGAAAAGCAAGGAATTTGATACTGGAATGCTAGAACATTTTTCAAAATATTTAGCGATAAATTTAGAAACAGATGCATAAACTCAAGGGTGCTCAGCATGTGAGACCAGGTGAGTGGCCAAGACCCAAAAGGCACTGTTTACCATTCATAAGAGAAGAATGAAAAGTGAATGGCACCCCTGGAGAGGTGTAACACAGTGGCTTGTGTAACTCAATATATTGTAATAAAATGTACTGAGATAATAAAAATTGGGGAAGAAAAAGATTTGAATAGGTACAATTGAACATATTAAGTCCATAGTACCTCTGGGTTGGAAATAAAGGAATGTAAAGAATTAAGTTGCTTTTCCTGGTTTATGGACATCAATTTGGGCGTTATTATCATGTAGACTTTATTTTAAATGATTGAGGTAGATAAGGTCACTCAGGAAAGGATGCATACAGGAGAGATAAGTCGTCCCATGATTTGACTCAGAAGATTTCCAACATTTAGAAATCAGATAGAGAAGACTCCAGAAAAAAAGATGAGAAGGAATAGCAAGTGATATGAAAGGACAAAAAGTATATATCACCATAAAAGCCCAAAGATGAAAAGATTTTGAAGAGGCAATGTTTAACTGAGTGTAAATATGTTGAGTTGGATGAAGAGAGCAAGTAGCCACTATGCTTGGTCAAATGATGATCTCAACAAAGGCAATTATGATGAGAATTTAAACCTTCTACATAGCTGATTGGCTGCATTTACATGATCTTAATAATCCACTCACTTCAACAACATAACTTTCCTATTCCAGGAAACTTCCCAGAAAGATAAAAGTTGCAAGTAACTGTATTGTTTATTTCATAAATTTCTTAAAACATAGAATGAATTACACACCAAGACCCTTGATCCCCTTACTCCCAAGCCTTGCCTTGTGTTCACAAATCTTATTATATCATGACACTTACTCAATGCTAACAAAGCTTTCACATTGAAAGACTAAAATATACCACTCTGCGAAGCGTCAATAAATATCCCAACTTTGATTTTTGTGTGTGTGTGTGTGAGAAGCTATTAAGACTGTGAGTCAGATCTCTTACCATGGTTAAAAATAAATGCAGCTTCGTTTGATCAACAGGTTGTTTTGGTAACATGCTGGCAAAAAATGATAAACAGAACTTTTATGGAATGAGTTGCAGAATAATAGGAAGTAAAATACCAGAATCAGTTTGTATATATAACAAACGTGGATAGTTAAGTTGTAAGAAGGAGGTAGGTAGGTTGACAGATGTTAGACTCAAGGGAGAGATTGTTTATTTAATGTTTTTAAGATGGAAAATTAAAGCCTATATGATGTACACTGAGGAACATACATCTAGAGGAGAGACAGAAATTGATGATACATAAAACAGAGTGCAAAACCAAAGAAAGACGTTAATCAGGTGAGGGGGATGGGATCTACTGGGCATTTGCAAAGATAAGCTTTAATGGAAAGAATTCCTTCATGGCTCCAAGAAGAAGGGAAGAAAAAATAGTTTCAGATGCAGATGAATTCATGATTTGTTGATTTAAAGATGAAGGGATGTGTTGCAGTCTATTTAAGCCACTGTAGGAAAATATCATAAACTGTGTAGCTCATGAACAACAGAAATGTACATCTCCTAGTTCTGGAGGCTGTAAAGTTCAAGATCAAGGCATTGGTGAATTTGATGTCTAGTGAGGACCTGCTTAGTGGTCGATGTATGGCTTTTTACTCGGTCTTTGCATGGTTGAAGAGACAAGGGGTCTCCTTCAGGCCTCTTTTGTAAGGGCACCAATTCCATTCATGAAGCCTCTGCTTTCATGACCTAATTATTTCCTGAAGGCCCTACCTCCTAATACCACCACCTTGAGGGTTAAGATTTTTGTTTTTATTATTATTATTATTATTTGAGACAGGGTTTTGCTCTGTCACCCAGGCTGGAGTGCAGTGGCGCCATCTCGGCTCACTGCAACATCCGCTTTCTGGGCTCAAGCGATTCTTGTGCCTCAGCCTCCCAAGTAGCTGGGACTACAGGCAGGTGCCACCATAGCCAGCTAATTTTTGTGTTTTTAGTAGAGACAGGGTTTTGCCATGTTGGTCAGTCTGGTCTCAAACTCCTGGGCTCAAGTGATCCACTTGCCTTGGCCTCCCAAAATGCTGGGATTACAGGTGTGAGCCCCTGCATCCGGCCAGGGTTAGGATTTTACCAACCGAATTTTGAGGGGACACAAATATTCAGACCAATGCAAAATATTGTGTTTTCTATTTTTTCAAGTAAGTGTAAGTCAAAATGTAGTAATGGAGGGCTTGGAGTGGGAGAAATTTGAAAAGCCAAGAAGTATGAAAAAAAGTCACTCTGAAAGTATAAAGGCAAACCAGGCACCATGGAGAACATATATGTGGTCTACGATCAGTATTATGAGATAAATGAAGGCTGATAAGTCTGATAAATGCTTTTGAAATATAGAAGGGGAACATTATCATTGTTTATAGGAATAGAAAGCCTTCAGAGGGTAGCAGAATATCTTGACCACAGTGTCAGGGAGAATCTGGCCAGAGGACCATCCACAGATTCCTTGGAAAGCAGTGGTAGCACCAGGCCCCTGATTAACCTGGAAGCAGCAGAAACAAACCACATTTTGTTCATCTCTAAAGCTTTACAAATGATGAATAACAGTATTTCTTCAAGCGTTTTTTTTTGTTGTTGTTGTATTGCTTGCTTGTTTGATTTTTTGAGGACTCAGCACTCAGAAAGTCTTCAAGCATGTGTTTGTGTAATGACACCAGCATTTCTCTTTCCTGCCATATACTGACCTGTATCTTCTATTGATGGTAGGGAGTTAATCTCTGAAATCTAGCAGGGAAATATTAGATAGCAAATATTTCAAGATTTTAAAAATACTTTCCACGGACTGCTTAAGTTAGATGCTGCAGCTGTTAGGTGAAATGTAGTCAAAACTTGGCCAAGGCTGAATGTTGATGAGGAATGCCTTGGTTCTTTTGTGATATACTTCCATTTCTAGCTCTAAATATAATATTTACTTTCAGAGGAAGCAATAAAGCAATAACCTGATTGTTTTAAGGTCTCATACCACATACACTGCAATTGAAGTAAAAGATCTCAATATTAAGAAGCCATGTTGGTTTCATTCCCACATTTGTTAAATGTGGAGCAGAAGCACTGACTTGAAGCAATGATTTGAGGAACACGCTAAATTTAGATTTTTCAGTCATCCTTTCTGACGTCCTTTTCCTATAATTTACTATCAATTAGATGATTCACTTCCATCTGCATCATGCCACCTCCCTTTAGAACCTTCTATAAAGAGCTTGATGTTTCCTAAATATGTTATACAAGCTGCCTTATATTTGTGAGGCCTCTTTTGGCAGTGTCTAAGCTGTGAGGCTATGGTCATTTTAATTCTATATTTCAAATATTTAATTCAGTTTGAACTAATTATGAATGACTCAAATATTGTCATATCCTCTTCTCCTAGTTATTTAAAATACTATATACATAAAATAATTTTGGATATTTCATGTTTATAGTTATTTAAGAAATTCTATTTTAACTCTCCCCGCCATATCTTCTATATGAGAAAAAGGTTGGTTATTACACATGATGTGTGGATGTCATCAGTCAACCAAACTAACACAGTCAAGAAACTCATATAAGATACAGAATTGAAGAGAATTAACACGTGCTGATAGAATGTCTCCTAGCAGAGAAAGAATTATTAAAATTATATTTTAAAATCAGAGTGCATATGGAAAATAAAGGAAAGCAAAATTTTTAGTTATTTAGGATCATAAATATTAATTATAGCAAACTCTGTACTTAGCTGTGGAAAGAATATTGCTAACATTTATTAATATACTGCCTGAGGTTTTTGAGTTTGTTTTAAACTCTCAGACACAAGATTTAGTTCAGTAAGATTTTAACATCCCATGAATTAAGCCTATGTGCATAACATTTCAAGCATAATATTATGCAGGATATTTATTCAGTTCTAGTGCACTACAATTAAGACTCATAGATACAGTAATTTTCATCACAATCACCATGAGACATTCCATTAACTTATGAAAGCTGAGTTCTGCTAAACATTCTGATTGTTAACATGAAACAGAAGGTCCAAAATGATTGGATTCATCCTCTCAATTTTCTAAGTTTTACTCTTTCCTGTATTTTTTTGTGTGGCAACTGTTGAACTTTGTGCAAAAGTTTGCAAAGTTTTCCTTTATAGCATATGCCATGTTTAGCTCACAGTACTGGTTTGGAGAGTTTGGCTGAACTTACCCTTGCAACTTTTTGAGAATTTATGAAGTTCCAGTCATATTTTATGTAAAGTGTTTTCCCTCAGATCTACCAGAAAAAATACAAAATGACCTTACCCTTTCTTATGATGCACTGAAAATGTAAGTCTGAAAAGCAAAAGCCTGTAGAAATGTCAATATCAAGAAATGACTTAACATGTTGATATCTCACTCAAGATACGTCACTTAAGATAGTTTCCTTTAAAATCGCTTTTTTTTTTTTTTTTGCAAGCAACTGTAGTTTTTGCTATTATTTTTCCTGTTGAGACTTAAGCTCCAGTCTTAATTGTATATTACAAAGGGTAACTCCTGTGGCCTCTCAAAATATGAGCATGATTTTAAAATTTATCTTGTGCATTACATTCTGTGAAAGTTATAAAACTGCAATTACTAGTTAGTTCAAAATCTAGTTTAAAAAGCTGTACATATAATGAAAATTAATAAAAGCATAAGATGAGAAAATATTATATGAAAGAAACATATTATATCTGCTACAAAAAATCAGAGGCAGAATAGACCCTATTGACTGTAGTGTTCAGAAAAGGTCTCACGTAGGAGTTGGAACTTGAGTCTAGCCTTAAGTGTTGGGTAAGATTTGAGTCAACAGGGAAGACCAGGAGAGGAAATTCTGCCAGGAGAAAGGCATTACTATGAAAGTGAAAAAGCATACAGCATGTTCTATGGATAGGAAAACAGGTCTGGCCTGATCAGAATATTCTTTTTGGAGATAGCAGAATGCCAGTTTGGAAATAGAAGTAGAGGAGACCTTACTAGTTTAATAATAACTAGACCTTATTCTAGTTTAAGAAAATTCAATTCTACCCTGTGTAGTTGGGGATATCCTGAGGGTTTTTGAGACACACGAGTAGCATGATGAAATGAAAAATAATGGCAGTATTGCCATCTATGTAGGATAGAATGGAGAGAACTGGATGATTAAGCAGACATGAATTAAAAGTTTTTCTGTAGGAAGAATAAAGAAATGGTGAATGTTAAGCAAAAAAGACATAGAAAGAAGTAATGTGATATTAAGTGAATCCCCTGGGGAAGTGGTGTTGGATACAATGGCTAACGTTTGAAAGTTGCACATTTGGGAGACTTGGAGAAAGGTGGTACTGATGACAGTAAGTGTGAAATTAAGGAGCACCTGGAAGTAGGGAGTGGGGTGTGAAGGGGAAGGTATCACATGTGTCTGTAGACTCATTCCTGAGTGGGAACACGGCATTTAAGAGGGAAGGTCCATTAGGCACATGTAAGGCTTGAGTTGAGTAGATTCAACTCTGCACAGCCTGAGGATTTTCCTCTCAGTTCACAGCACAGTACAAATAATTATTCCACTCTCTGTTCCTGCTGATTAGTCAGTGGGTCAAGTCAGTCACTGTAGCCATTCCTAATCAGTTAACTTTAGGCCTCATATCTAAAAGCCGCAGACTTACTCTGCCTTCTCCTGAAGTAGAATTTAGAAGCATAAAAATCTGAGTAGACTTCAGCTCCAGAGATACTTAGAATAAACATGGTGCATAAAATCTCTCTGAATCTCTTCTGTTCATCCAGTGGAAAAAAACTATCAAACTTTGCACCCCACTGCTATTCCAGCTATTGCTATTTCAGCTCAATTTATAAGGGAAAAGATGAATTTACATGAGACCTGTCTGGGGGGAGGGGGGGAAATTTTCAGCTATGTGCTAGTCCAGTCTATAGAAAGGGCTCCTTTCTTAACTTACTTCAATCGTCTTAAGAATCAGCTTCTTTTTGACTCATTCATTTAGTTTTATGAGAAAATGCCTCAAGTTTTCCACTTATTTTCCTGTGTCTCCATCCAATTTTTACTGTCTTTTTCCACCTACAACTAAGTATGACTGATATTGTTTCCCTGTTTCTCTCCCATTCCTTTGTAGATAAGACCCTCTCCCTGTCCCCGAAATGAACAGTGCACCCAAGGCAAGAATGAAGCCGGGTTCTAGATGCACTTCTGCCATTCATTGGATGTACAAACTTCTGCAAAATACTGATTTTATTCTTTGTCTGCAAAAGGTATTTTGAATTTTCAGTTAATTGCAAGATTCCTGTCAGTCATTTTTTATTTTTTACTATTTTGTCTTTTAAGATAAAATATCTCTTTTTTATTCTTGTCTGTAAAATGTAGATTTTGACTTTTCGGTTAATTGCAAGATTCCTGTCAATCCTTTTTTTTATTTTTCACTTTTTTGTCTTGTAAAGATTTTCTCCTACTGATAAGAGCAAACATTCACTTTTTTGGCATCTATATCATTGTGAAGAAAACTCGGCATTTATGCAAATTAATATGGCTGTAATTTATGACCCCTAATCTGAAGTGGGAACTCAACTCCGCTCACCAAACATCCAATAAACTTCAACTTTTCTGTGCCCCCACCGGCTGCAATGACTGTCTCTCACTACATCTTCAAGTCTCAAAACTTAGTCCAACAGAACCCAACAAGCTCAGTAGACAAATAGCAGCCACCAGATGAAAACTCTCTCCTATTCTCACCTAGAAATTGGCACAGCCCCAGCCTCTGCAGCAAGCTTTTCCTTTCAGCCACTCCTTAAGTGAGAAGCATCACTCCTCTTACATGAGATCCAACCCTGCAGCTGTGCCGCACCCTCATCTCCGCAAACTCCCAAAGGGCTTTCCAGCTTCAGTGCACCCCTGTGTTTCTGACATCATCAGTTTCTACATCTCGGTGGAATCATTACTATCATGCAGATATGTTCTGGCATGTTCCATCTTAAATAATGCTTTTTCCCTCTGACCAAGTCCACATGCAGCCACGATCCATTGTTTTGTACTTTTTCAGAAGCATCCAGAAATGGCTTTCTATGCTTACTTTCTGTACTCAACGCTCACCCCATCAACTCCCACACACACACATACACACACACACACACACACACGCGCACACACACACACACACATACACTGACACCATTCTTGTTAGGATCACTGCAACGTCATGTGACCCAATCAAATGGTGTGGTCTGACCGGCTTTAATTTGTTCTCTTGGCCCAATTGATCTGAGCAGTCCTTCTGCTCAGAAACCCAATCTTATCTTGGCTTTCATGAAATCACAGTCCCCTGTTTTTACTCTTACTTTTCTCGGTGTTCTTTTCTCATTCTTGCCTGGCAATTCTAATTTCTCTACCTATCGTATACTGATAAAATTTCATAGAGCTTAATCATGGTCCTATTCTCTGCCATCTTTATTTTTTAATCTCTTG